>NW_028258415.1:2910932-4366398 GCF_053883595.1 Heterocephalus glaber | reverse complement strand
GAAAAGGCTTGTCCAGTAAGACAATGAAGGAAAGAAGAGATGCAGATACCATATCTGGGAAACTGCTCAGTGTGGAGAACAGGTTAGACTGTGGGATATTGAAAGGAGCATGAGAAAGCTCTTGTGCACCAATGGTGAGTTATGGGGGACATTGGTAGGAAAGGTGATCAAAAATTGCTGCGATGGTGTGGATAAGGTTGGGGTTCATGGTTGGGAAATTTGATTCTTATTATGATGGTACTGGGAGGTGGTGTTAAATCTTTAAGAGGTAGGACTCAGTGAGGGTATAGTTTATGTGGAACTCTGAGTTAGTTCTCAAGTTGCTCTGGCCTCTTGTTTTGATCTCTCTCTCTCTCTCTCTCTCTCTCTGTCTCTCTCCTCTCTCTCTCTCCTCTCTCTCCTGTATGCATTCCTGCAATGTTGTGGCTACCATGAGATCCTTTCCTGACCTGAGGTGATGTTAGCACCATGCTATTAAAGCACTAAATTAGCACTAAGTTGTGAGCTAAATTAAGCTTCTTTTCATTAAAAGGTACTTGGCCTCGAGAATTTAATTGAAGTAACAAAAATAGACTAAAATAATTGTTGTGGACTGTTATGGAAATTGGTCTATAGCAGTTCAAGTGTGTAAGTAGAAAAAGGTGCTAGTTTCTTTTGAAAGAAGTGATGCAGACTTCAATTAGGGTATCTGGGCTGGAGGTGATATGGAGGGAGCTCTTGAAGTCTAGGTATTTTTTAAGGTAAGCTGACAGTGATAGGATATGTTGATAAATAAAAACTGAGAAGAAAAAAGGAGTCACTGTTGATTCCAAAGATTTTAAGGTGCCTTTTCTGAAAGTGGATAACCTATTTTTATTAGATAAGGGAAATATGAATTTCACCCAAGAAAGTCCAGGGTTAGGTGTGATTTTTTTCAGCATAAAATAAAGCAGTCAACTCTTATGATCCAAAATTACCATTATTCATGCTTATTATTGGATGTTCTCTTTTTAATGTGCAGTGGTATTACATCAACGTTTGTGAGTGCTCATTATTTTTTATGTTGAATTTACATTGTCACATCTTTTAACCCTTTCAAGCCAGTGTGTGTGTCTGGGGCCAGGTTGTCATTCACCAAATGCATTTCCCATTCTACCCTGCAATCCACACAGATGTAGTTCCCAGCCTCTCCTGTAGTGAAAAGTGGCCATATGACCGAGTTCTGGCCAATGCAGCATGAGCAGAAGTAATGAGCATGACTTCCAAGCTTGCTTTCCCAATCTCTCACTTAGAAAACCTCAATGTTCCTCTTGTTCATGATTCTTCTCAAAATAAGACAATTTGTGGTAGGCTTTGTGTGAACAACACCTCTCTACTCTGCTTGGAGTATATATATTTCATTTTATAATACAACTAAGAATTAAATATTAAAGTAATTTGAAAATTAGTAGCTTAAGAAGGGATATTATTATAAAATAAATTACCATTTGCCACATGGCCTAGACGGGGGTGGATGCTAATGAACCTGTTGAATGTGAGATAGGATATGAGTGACAAAACACAGGTAAAACTGTCACACATGATCACTTGAAAGGCAGATCAAATACTTCCAAGGTGTATTTCTATGGTGAGAGTGCACGATAGAATACTTTTGATTTTGAGTAGGATGTATTAGAAGGAAGAGACAAGTTTAGCCCAGAACTAGTTTGTAGCAAACATAAAAACTCCAAACATTTGAGATTTGAAAAGTTTGAAAAATCTGAATTCTGCTAAAATTTAAATGCTACAACATTGAAAGAAGCTTTCAGTTACAAAGGATCACTATGACTCAGCCATTTAACAGAGTAATATTCAATGGACCCTTTCTATTTAAACTGATGCCTTTATGACATCTGCCAGTAAAGGGAGGAAGGAGCAGGCAAAAGAAAAAGAGATTGAAGGGGAATGTTTGAGAAAGTGATGGAATAAAGCACATATGAAGACTAGAGTTTGAGGATGATCACTGGCATGTGGAACTAATGGCAAATAAATCACGTCTGGATTTAAGGAAAACAAAATAATATAAAAGAACAATAACAACAAAAATCAAGAATACAAAACAAAACAAGCCCTAGAAGGTAGAGATGAGAGCTACCAAAAAAAAAAAAAAATGACCAAGAGAATTCCTTTCCAAAGGCAAAATCAAGTTCTAATCAAGAAAAAATGTTCACCCTGCTGGGTGCCTCTTATCTTCCCAAAAGAAGAATATAATCAATACCATCTTTGAAAACCACTCATCCTATTTCCTAGTGGACATGTTTACTGTGTTGCCCGCGCCCCTGGTCCACGCCTGAACATCTGTCTGTTATGAGAGAAGATCATGAGTGCATGGATTGCCAAACCACAAGGAGCTGCATCTAGCCTTTATGGGAAGGCTGCCACATGACTCATATCTTTCTACTCTGAGCTGAATCAAGTGACCAAACAGAACTTGTTTTATCTTCCTTGGGAAAAGGGTAAATATGTTCTATTTGTTGGAAGAAGAACGAAATGAATGTTTGGTGATTAAAAGGGATGGCTATGACAGAGGATTTCCAGCTATATATAAAATCTATTTCTCTTTCCTCTTGAGATAGAGCTGGACTACATTTTCCAACCACTCTTTAATAAATTCTCCAATTGTGATCAAATTCTTGTCAATGCAATATTTGCTACAGTGTCATAAGTCATTCTAAGGTGTATAATGTTACTGAGTGATTCGGGTTCTCATTTCCACTATCATGCAGGCTGGATGTCCAAAGCCAAGTGTAATAGTGAAACAATGTTTGTATATGAAGACATTAGAGCCCAGAGCAGCTTGGGTTCTTGGACAACAACCTGAAGCAAAATTTCTTCCCTTGTCCATTTTCCTGCCCTGTTGATTGGATTTTATGTGAGTGCTAAATAAGCTTTGTGTTATGCTACTAACTCTCAAAATTCATCTTTTATTACACATGAGCTTAAAAATTATTATTTAAAGTAGTAATAATTGACCAGTTGGGTTTATTTAATTTAAACATGATATTGCATAATGAATTATTTTATTTATGCTGAACCCAGATCAGAATAGTGCCTACAACTTATAACCCCCTCAGTCTTTTCACATACAGTTTTCTAACTAATAAATTCAAGATCAGGGCTCAGACCTCTTAGTAAAATACTTATTAATTACTCATATTCTTTGATCAAACTGGTTCACCAATTTGCTGACTTACTAAACTTCATTATATTGGGTTTCATATTTTGCTTCCTTGTTCATCAAGCTATGAAGAGAAAGAAATGTAGACCAATGACTACTGATATTTAGACAAATGACTTGATCATATTCAGATATTTAGGTTCTCAAAAGTCTGAAGTATCTGAATTATTTTAAACATTAAAATGTGATCTGAAGACCACTACATTAACATCACATACGAATTTGGACACCTTATCTCAGCTCACATTACTGACTCCGATTTCTAGGTAGATGAAACATTGTGCATCTGTGTTTTCTCTGATCTAGTATTTAACATAATGTTTAACATTTAATCCTGAAATGACTGCTACTTTTGACCAAAGTTGGCAAACTTTTGGTCACATATATAGTGAATATTTTAGGTTTTGCATGCCACATACAGTTTGTAGTTGATAATCTTCTTGTTTTTAAAATGTTTTAACACCTCTTAAAACTAAAGTCATTACTATCTTGTATTAGACAATATTTATAGAAAGAACTCTTGGGCATTGGCCATTGATTTGGTGAGATGAATATTTCTCTTCAAGAAGCTTGCATATCATCCTTTAAATGAAGAGCCCCTGATGTGTTTTCCATGGAATTCTAGCCCCAAAGGATGTTGTATAAATCATAACATGTGTTACAATAATATTTGGAAATATTATACACTCTTACCTTCATGGAAATTTATAAAGTTTATCAATATAGTAAACATTAATATGTGAAGATTAAAGATTTCTGTTCAGTTGGCTCTGCTTTTAGCAATACTTCTCAGAATTGGAATAATTTTCTTTATCTCTAGTTTCCCATTAATGTCTTGAAAATCAGTTTTCTGTAAAATGTTTTTAGGAAATTTCAAATGCTTTATTTCAGAACCTTAGAACATTATCCATGAGTAAATATTAAATTCAATGGTTTCTAGTTATAGAATGCACCTTCTTTTTAAACCCAATTTTATAAACTAGGTTGGTATTTTCAGTCTTTAAGAACTTCTTTCTTTTACTTTATTTCTCAATAATGCTATCTAACAGGTTCATGTTGTTCTTTATAAATATGATGATCTACTTAGCATGTTCTCTTAGAGTTCTGAATAAGTACATTCTTTTCAGAGGACTTGAATTTAGTGAGAATGATTCAGTTTCCTGCTATAGTTTCTTTATTCATCCATCTTAGACTTTGGTTTCACTTTTCAGTTCTTATGTCTATTTTTTTACCTTCAGTTCTTTACACAGGAGAAAATGGGTCTCAGAACAGTTACATACTTTAGCTAACCACCTAAAAATAATTGACAGAATTAGAATTTAAAAAATATGTATATATCAGAGGTGATCATTTTATTATTGCCTTGGTATTCAAATTAATTGTGGTTATGCAGCTTGATGTATTTAAATGTATTTAACTTTATAATTATTAACTTTTAATTATGATAACACACTTGGAACATATTCTTTAAAATATGTATTGGGCATCTATAAGCATAAGTACAAACAGTAAATCATTCTGAGGATGTTTGCTATGTTCCAGCTGCTGTTCTGACTGCTTTTATGTTTCTTTTTTCTTTTCTTTCTTTCCTTCCTTTCTGTTTTTTTTTGTTTGGTACCAAGGATCTAACTCAGGATTTTGCACTTGCGAGGCAGGTGGTGGCACCACTGAGCTAAATCCCTGGCCCTGCTTTTATGTTTCTAACTCAGAAAATCTTTACAATAGCTCAGGGGGTGTCTGCTATTATTATTTGCAACATTAAGACCAGGACATGGTAAAATGGTGAAAGGAAACAACAGGCTCACCTGCCTGAGGAACACCACAGGATTAGTGAGTGTAATACCAAGGCATCAGAGGTCCACACTCCATACTAGCTGTACTGTACTTTTCCTAATTGGAAATATTTTAAATGACTTCATAATCCTCAGGGTAGAAATCACACAGAGTTGATACAAGTTGGTTAATTTCAAACAATAGCACAAAATCGTTAATGCATTTATTATTATTTATTTATTTATTTTCTGCCCTGGGATTGAACCCAGGGCCTAGAATGTGCCAGGAAAGCAGTCTAGCACTGAATCATACCCAGACAGCTTGCATTATTATTGTATTTGTGTTGATTGAAGGTAGCTGAGGAAAAAGGTGGTTGGAGTTTGTATTTATTGCACGTGTGTCATCTGTGACAAAGGCATTACATCTTATTATCTACGTCTATTGTTTTAATTCTTTTAGCTCTGCCATGCTTCTGAGATGGAAGTCAACAGTCCTTAGGTCTCAGCTGTAGAAGAAAAAAGATATTCCCTCTTTCAAGACTCAGTTATAGGTTTGCATATGCTTAGTTTTGTCAAAAGGTCAAAAGCTTCTTGGAAAGAACTGTGAGATTTTCAGCTAACATTCTGGCATGGCGCAAGAGAGAATTACAGTGGACATTGAGAGTGTAGTATGTGTACACCTACCTGAAGTATGGAGAGAAAATCACATCTACACTTTCACTCTGTGGAGTGCAGTATGCAGAGAGCTTATTTTAGGTCACTTAGACAAACTGTTAGTCTATAAGTTTTGAACCTCAGGTACCAAGTGAGTTACTATAAATCCATGCCCTCAAAACTCCCCACTGAATATTTCTCTTTGATTATTGTGATCTACCTGCATCAGCCAAAAAAATAAAGGAAAAAAAGGGAAAACATACCAATGTAATATTCCCTCTTCTGACATCACCCTCTCTGTACTTCTGTGTATACTGGCTCACATACCACAATGCCACCTTTTGCTATGAGTCAGAGCAGTTAACTCTCTTCGCAGTTTTTTTGAAAACCCTGTTGATAGTGTTGTAAACATACAGAGATTTTTCATTCTTATACCAAACCCATATGATCTGGAAATGGCCATTGGTAGCCACAAGAATGCCCTCATACTTCTCTTTATCCTTGCCCATTAGTTCCTTCTTCCTCTTTTCAGCTGTGTATTTCAACTACACTGCTAATATATTTCTGGAAGATCATTTAAGTTTAGGTGTCTGAAAAGACTTGTAAATTTTAAAGGAATGAGAATGGAGTCTTAAATAACTGATAATATCCTAGAAATTGTTGCATTTACATAAATATCTGATTATATGGAGATATTTTAATTTCACATTAATTCAAATAAGAGTTTTTGACATAACAATTCTACTTAAGCTTTTACTTGGCAGGGTTTGCACAAACATTTTAAACTTATCATTAGTGATTAGCGTTATTCTTTTTGTCAGTGAGAGAAAAATCTAAAACTCAGGAGACTCAAAGGTCACATACCAAGTCAATAATCTCTTATCCTCTTCAATATGTTGAATTCTTTAATTGGAAGCAATGCACTTTTGTGACACTCAATGCATTGCATACAGCCAGGTTTTTGGTTTTGTTTGATTATAAACAAACAGATTTGTAGGAAGCAATATCGTGAGATCTTTAAACCAGTATCAAAAGGAAACAGGGGAAGTAGTTCAATCATTGTGCCTAGCGATGCTTAAATTCATGTGTTTGGCTGAGCAGGAATATGGTCTTAGCCATAATAAGTGATATAGATGTACAGACATAAAAACTCTTATAGAGAGCAGACAATACTCTTAAATCCAAACATTTTTGAAAATGTATTCTTTGGTTCTATGAGAGAATGACCTTATATCTGTTTGTTTAATTCTTACAAATTGAATTTCAGTTCCCTCCCAGAACAAAGATAAAAGATTATGCATACATTCATTTGAATAAATGCATATTTTGTGGCATATTCTGTATTGTGCATGAAATATACACAAATTAAAAAAAACACTGATTTTCATTGGTATAGGCTAGCATGGAGACACACATGTGGAAAATGATAGTATAAATATGGATGTAATCTAGTATAATCTAAAAATATCCAGTGACCTGCATTAATACTCAGATATTGATGACCATATCCCAAGGGAACTGGGAAAGTTCTAAAACAATTTAAAGAACCAGTTAAGTTTTGTAAAGTTGAAAGACTTAATATTTGTAATTCATTGAGGGAGGGACAAAAAAAAATTATCCCAGGCAGTAGCTCATACAAAGGCCTGGAGATATAAAAATCATAGTGTAGTTGGAGAATTGCAAATGGTTTATCATTACTCAAATTTGGAACATATTTTTTAAAAGACTGCAGAAAAATCAGTCTGGTAGCAAAAATTTCAAATCATTAAGAATGTTGTAAAATATAGAATGGAGCGTGCAGTCTTTTAGTTTATAGGAATATTTGAAGGCTTAAGGTTTTAATGGTGTGGTCCTATTTATAAGCTACAAAGCTTGTCACATTAGCTGTGTGGGGTGTGATTTAGATAGAAGTGGATGCTTTGTTTGAGAGGTTGTATGATAGGAGAGGTTTCGAGAGAATGTAGTGTGTGCCTAAAATTAAGGGTCCATGTTAGGGCTATTTGGAGTCTAGTAGTATTAGGAGAACCTCAAATGGCAGAACACAATTTCTTCTCCTTATTCAGCACCTGTGGTTAAGCTTTCCTAGCCCAAAGTCTTTCTGGCCAAATGATCCAAGGAAAGTATCTACTTATTACTGAGTAAAGAGTTTGGCTTCCCGGCCAGCCTACAGAATTCTTCAAACAAGCCAATTCCATCTTCCTGTGGGGGATTCGAGTCACCTCACTCTCACTGGTATGACAAAGCCTGCACCCTACAGTTTCTGGCTGTTTACTCTGTTCCCAGGTGAGACCTCTTTGTGGATCTTCAGGACCTGCACTGCTTCCCCCAGCTGTGGGTGTATGTGACTCACAAACTAACGCTCATGTCATCTACCCAGTGTTGGATGTTGCATATCCAGCCATCTCTTAAATATCTTAGAATGGAAGTCCTTTCCTCAGTGATAGAATGAATAGAAAGAGCACAAAACAAGTGAATATTGAGAGTAGAAGTTAAAGCCCTGCTGTACAAAATGGTGGCCTTTAGCCACATGTTGCTATTGAACACTTAAAATGTGGCATGTCAAATAGTTAATGTGCTATAAAGGTAAAAAGCCAAATAGATTTTGAAGACTTAACATGAACACAAGATTATAAATTCTTCAATAATAATTTTATTATTTTTTCTCTTTTGATATAATATTTTGGCTATATTATATAGAATATTACAATTAATTTCATCTTTCTGTAATCTTCTAAAGTGGCTATTGCAAAGCTTAAAATACAAATAAGGCTTCCATTTGTGATTTTCATTTTATTTCTATTGGGTCATTTGGTTTAGTGAAAGATAGTTAAGAAAAGTATAACTTTAACATATGGAAGAGAGAAAAAATAAACACTGGTCCACTTAAGTGTGGACATTAAGAAGAAAAGAGAAAAAAAGGAAGAAAAGAGGATTAGGATGAACAGAAACTATACTTTTATTCTTGCATGTGTTCAACTGAAGTGTCAGAAAGATATTTAGATAGAGTTGAACAGGGGTGTCATAGGTTGAAATTTATGGATAAGTGTGGGATGCGAAGTACACATTTGGAATCATTAATTCTGACATCTAAAGCCATTAATAAATATTTGAGAATAGAAATATAGACAAAATGAGGTTAACACTACATAATAGGGTTTGGGAAATGATTAAGTAAGTTGGACTGCTTTACACATTTTCAACACAACTCGAAGAACTTTTGTGGAATTCCTACTATGTGCAAGAATTCAGCAATACATAAGACTTTAAAAATGAAAAACAATAAAATTTTTGGAATGAAATCAATTATTTATATAAAAATTTATTTTCAGGCCCGAAAGAATATATATTTGTCAAGGGAAAATGTGGAAGATAACCATTTTTGTTTGATATTAGCAAATATGGAATGTACATTTAAATACAATAAAAGGTTTTCATTTGTAGAAAGACTTCATTATAAGAAGTAAAATTAAATATAAAATCTTGGAGAGAATCTAAACAAATTTTCATGTAGTTTTTAAGTATCAAGGGATTCATTTTGAGGGTCGGGGATTTAGCTCAGTGGCACCACACCTGCCTTGTAAGTGCAAGGTCCTGAGTTTGATCCCTAGTACCAGAAAAAACAAACAAACAAGAGATTCATTCTTTAACATTGATGTCTCTATGAGATATATAAATTTCTATTAAATTTTGCCTCCATATTTTCACATATAGCTCCATTAAATTTTTCATTTGCTTGAGAAATTTGGAGATATGGAAAATCTAATATTCTTTATAGAGTATCTGTTGAGTTGCAAAGGAATTGAAGACATAAATAGTAGGTGGAAGGAGAATAGCCTAGTCAATACATAACAAAGAAGTATATAGGGAAACAGAATAGGGACTGAATAAGAAAGACTGAGATGGAGCCACTTTGATGGAAATTTTGTCATCAGAAAAAAACAGGGAGTGTACCGAATTTACTTTTGGATTATATATATATATATATATATATATATATATATATATATATATTTAAAGGAAGTAGAAAAAACATTCTTGTTTAATGAAAGATAGAGATGTTTGTTACTTATACATTATTTTTATGTTTCAGCAGAATGACATCTGGGATTGTACTGTCATTTAAATATATCCTCATTTAAAGCCCACAATAACCCAGGAATAACTATTATTTCTGTTTTATAGAAAAAGAAACTGTAGCTCAGGAAAGTTCCACAAATTGTCTAAGGCCACACAGCTAATGAGCGAGGGAACTGGGATGAGGACTCAGATTTTGAAAGCCCACTTTCTTTTTTTTTTTTTTTTTTTTTGTACCGGGGATGGAACTCAGGTCCTTGCGCTTGAGCAGCAGGGGGCAAAACCACTGAGCCAAACCCCTGGCCCTGAAAGCCCACTTTCAAGTGTGGGTGTAATTGTTTACTTTTGCAATTTAGTGGATATGTACAGTGAACAAAGACAAAGGAAAGGAAAACTAAGCAACTATTAATTAAATCCTTGGATTTCAGAAGAGAAACAACATTCCTCTAATGGCCACACCAGCAGTAGTATTCATTCTGAAGTGAGAACCAATGATATGTTATGCATAAACTACATCAGTTATTTTAACAATTTAAATTTTAGTCAATACAGAGTTTTCTCCCTGCTTTTTGCAACCAACTCACTGGGTGACACTGAAAATACAGTTTGGATGGTCAAAAACTAGTTGAAAAGTTTCAGATACAACATATGTGCATACACATATATGCATACATATATATTTAAAATAGGTATATATTCATGGGTAAACTGTGTTCTTACATTTGAGGAAAAAATCCTGTTCACAAGGTTTCAAAACCATTAGCCAGAATTATTTGTGTGGTACCTCCATCAAGCATATGATTAAGGTTATAAAGCCACCAGAACAGAACTTTTAAAATATTATTCTAATATAAATATTTCATATTGTCTGTAATTAAAAATAAATCAGTTGGCATAGTAAATAGATTACATTAAACAATGAGATAGAGAAAAAGCTACATGAATTAAATCAAGATGGGTTTACTAAAATTCAAATAAAATCTTTTATTAGATTAAAAGCTATATTTTTTTTAAGAAAAAATAAAAAGTTTTCTCACTAGTATCTTTTCTTTTTGTACATTTAATTCTCTTTGGATCAATGTAAAATGCAGCAAAATTTTAATTTTGGATGACATTTCATGTATAAATTTTAGGAACTCATATTTGGCAAGCATATATGATATTTTGATGAGGACTTACAATTAAATACTTTTCTAGCCTTTATCAAAGTGGAGTAATCAATAATTCTATTTGTGAGTTGGGAAATTGGGGTACAGAAAATCAGGACAGAAGACAAAAAAAATTATCTTTAAAAGATTTAGGAAGTATTTCAAAATTCTAAAAAGTGATGTCTTTTAAGGCCATAAGAGACAATGAAATTTAAAAATTTCAATAATTACATAATTAATCTGAGTCAATATTTCTAAAGTGAGTAAAGGTTGAAAAATTCTTCTTCCTTTTCTCTTCCTCCTTCCCACCCCCTCATCTTACTCCTTCCTCTGTTTTACTTTGTAATACTGGGGATGGAACTCAATGGCTCTCCTGTCCCCATGCTTTTTATTTATTTACATTTTTTTTGGTTTGAGACAAGGTCTTGCTAAATTGCCCAGGCTGTCCTCAGACTTGAAATACTCCAGCCTCAGTTTCCAGAATAGCTAGAATTACAAGCTTGTGCCACCTATGCCCTTTTTTTTTTTTCTTTTCCACACAAGGTTTTTCTTTGTTGTCCAGGTTGGCCTGGCCTCAACTCATGGACTCAAGCAATCCTTCTCAGTCTCCTGAGTCACTGGAACTACAAGTGCACTCCACCGCAACCGGTACAAGACATTTTTTAAACTCATATTTTTCCTGATTTATTATAGTGCAAAGTATTACAGTCCAGGTTCTCTCCAAGTTATTTTTTGTGTGATTAACTTATATAGTTAAATTTTTTTGTCTTCATTATCAAACTTTAATAAAGAAAATATTTATGTTGATTGAAATAACGGGGAGAAGAGAAGAGTGGTGTTTGGGGAAAGTTTACTCTCAGATACTTGTAGCTGGATCAGTGACACTCTACAGAGAGAAAAATGAGAAAATGCAGAAAATGAAAATGAGTTACATTAATCATTAAGAATATGATGATGAGTTGGAAAATCATGAGTTGTATTAGTTTTACCAGATATGAAAAGTATCTCTTCTATATTTTATATATATTTATTTTCTCTCACTTGGTCAAAAATGTTAATCTTCATTTTAAGAAATGAAAAGAACATAAACTAAAGGAAACCAATAAAGAAATGAACCAAAGGTTAGAGCTCTAAATACAAAATTCCTATTATTTTAAGTGTGGTTCCTGGAGTACCTGGATCACATGCCAACACGAGTAACACCACTGACAGTTTGAGCCCCACAGTTAACAGAACAATCATGGCAGTAAGCATGAATTATATAAACTGATTTCCAAGAAAAATATTACATATCCTGAAAAAGATCAACAGCTTCTGGGGTTGCTAGGAAAACGATTTTAGGAAAATAAACAAAAGTCATAATGAAGTATAAATTCAAGGATAGGTTTTCAAATTAAAAATTCTTAATTTTCTTTTAGAATATCCAATTTGATTTGCTTGCCTAAAACAACAAAAAATAAAAACAAAAGTCTTCAGCTTGATACTGAATTATTACAAGCATAATTTATCAAATTATAAGAAAAATCATTTTATTTATAGGCTATAGAAAAGTTATTGAGGAGAACAGATAGATTGATAGCTAACATTATCAAAGCCAGTTTGATGTACCGTGCCATTGAAATTTTACCTTCATGTATCACTGAAAAGATTAACAAAGCCTTACTATATCATCATTGACAAATGGGATAAAGATCCAACTAGCATGACAACAACCTCCAAATAGGATAGGAACCTATAACTCGAAGTCAAAAGAAAGTCACTTCTCTAGCAATTAATTTTTTGGGTAACATGAGTGAGGAATTGGTTCAAGTTAGAGAATTAGTGATGTTTAAAGAGGCAAGTTTTTGATTATATTTCTTTTTCAAAATAGACATTAAAAACGTAATCTTCTACAATAGTAAATGTACTAATATGTATGAAAAAATCCATGCTTTGAGAAGATTGACGTACACTACAGTAAAGGTACAATGCCTTGGTATACCTGCAAACATATCTTGGTGTCTTCATTTAATACCTTATTGATAAAGTTTTTCATTTCTAGCTTGGATAGTGAAAAAGCATACAAAATACTACATCATGGTCAAGGTGGAATATCTAGATTAATAATATAGTAAGATCCCGGACCCATTTAAAAATCACCTTACACATAACAGTGATATTATGCAGATTTGACTCCTACTTTTCCCCAAAACTTCCTAACAGATTTTATTGGAATGAACTCTAGATTCACTGAGGATTCCATACCCTGTCAGATAAAACAGTAATGTTAATGAATCAATAATATTTCCCCTTGTAAAAGAGGAAAACCATCTAGGCTGCAACTTCACAACTTTTTTTTAGCAATTCAAAAAACCATAAAGGGCAGTAACAATAGAGGAAAATATATGTGGGGTAAATAAAAGAAATAATAATCATTCACAAACTAAGAGTATGGGATTATATAATTTCTTTTCATAGAAAAGCAAAATTGTTTTAAAATTAGCCAGGGGAAAATGTTAGCCCTTAATTTAGATATTAAGTTACTACTAACTTCATTTACGTACACTTCAGTCTTTATCTTTTCCTCAAAATTTTAATTGGCCATTTGCATATCATTAGCATTATTAGTCATACATTGATTTTCTGAAACCTTCTGGCTAACAGAGGAATTGAGCTGTACGACAATCCCCACATTAGAAACTGGATAATGCCACAAGACCCCCCATCTTTTTTTTCTGAAAAGCGTACATAGGGATTGATGCTAATAATTGCCAATGCGTGCATATGTAATAGCTTTCATTTTATGAAAAAGACTGAAGGACATTTATTCAGACAGTCCTGTGTTGAAAATCACAAGTGCATTAAGGGATAAAGTTGTGGGCCTTGTTTTTTCTACTCAAGGATAAAGTATCTTGAGAGGCATGGCCTAGTCCCAGTGCTATCTCACTTTCTGCAGCTCCTGTCTCAGCCATGATGGCAGAGGCTGCCCCAGTCTGTGCAGCAGTTTGGACAGTTCCACATTGTGGTCTCGGTAGTAGTTAGAGAGGAAACTTCTGGACTGCAAAACAAAAAAGGTAAAGAAAGCTTGAAAGAAGTTATTAGTTCATCAAACAGGATTATGTAATCTGCATCTCTTAAGAAATTCTAATACAATACAGGTGTCTAAAAATATTTCTTATTTTTCCTTAACTATTGGTTATTTTTACCTTTTGAAAATTTTGGCACAAGTATAGCTGGTAAATAAAAATAGATTCAGGTTTGTCCTAAGTGGCTTATCTACCACTTCAGCACAGGTTTATTGCAGGATTCATGCTGGCTACACAGAGAGAAAATTGGCCACAGAAATATAACACTAGAGAGAAATGAGGCAGGGATCCGATGAGGACACAAATCTACAGATGTGAACAAAGTGAAAATTCACATAGTTCCTTTAAAAAGAAGCCTATAGAGTAAAAATTTAAAATGAACATCAATAATCATAAACAGAAATGGTGAGTTACAAAAATATAACTTGCCACATTACATAAGAATTTTCTATATTCATTCAGGACAAAATTACTCTTTTTAATTATTAAGAGCTTTCCTATTTCTAAAATATTATAAGGCATGTGAAACTTAGTCATTTTTGGTAATTTCTATACTCCTGGTCAAGATGCAGGATTGACTGTTATTAGGTAAATGGTTTCAAAAAGATAAAATATATCAATGGTTTTAGTTCCATGCCTAACATTTACTCATAAAGATTTCTAGAACACAGAAAGTGTACAATTGGCTTTTCTTTTCTCATGTCACTCATTCATATTATATCTCAATAAATATAGTTCTGTCTCTTTAGTGAAATAGTGGATATGATCCTGTTCCCCCTGTAAGTACAGGTGGCAATGGCTCACCAATGTTTTATCCATCTGATTAAAGTTCCACAATCTTTCCTAAGCCCTCCCCAATATTTTAACATAAACATGTGTCTTTCTCCATAAAATTCCTTTAGCAACTTTTGGGTACACCTGAAAATGGGTTTAAGACAGCTACATTTCATCTTGGACCATTCTCCAGGCTTCTTCTTATGTTTCTTTCCTTAAACCAGATCGTAAACACTTCAAATTTGAGATAAGATGCATACAGCAGTAGTGGGAACATCACGTTAATTTTTTTTGCAGATTAAAGTGATTTCTGAAACGCTTTTGAAATTATTGAGTTCAAAGTTGTACTCTAAGAACCTTCTGGTACTTCTGTCTCCATGGTAACATGTGAACCACTTGCACCATCCCTTTGCTCACCTTGTCTTAGGAGAGATTCTCATGGTATCTGGCAGAGTTGATTGCTGGCTGGGTTCCCAACCTGTCTAACATAACTTCACTTCTACTAAGCCTTCTTTCTTTTGCTTTTTTGTAGTTGAATTTGTCATTGTTTTATGCATCCTATTATAAATCATTGGTCATAAAAATTTATCCATTATATACTAAATCTGGTTTCATAACTATTTGTTCTTTGTATCTCCTCCATTACTTACATTTTACTCATGCATGATGTAAGCATTGGACATATGTGTTGAACATATAATAATTGTGCTTGCACATTTTTCTCAAATCATTTTTTTTTTTTGCTAAACAACTTAAGTGATTTGCACATTTGGAAAGTAATTACTTTTGGTAAATATTTATATTTGATTTATATTCTAAGAGGAAAATTTCTTTTTAAAATTTTATTTTATTAGTACAATTTAGGTGTGCAATATAATGACATTCATGATTGGAAATTTGTATTTTTACATAATCTCTCTTGGTTCTTATTTTTCCCATTCTCCTGCCCTCCCTTCAACCCCTCCATCCCTACCTACTTACAAAGACTTTGTTTCTATTTTCCTATATTACTTCCATTCCCTTCTTTCCTTTCCCCTACCCCTCCCACTTCCCCTTCCCCTTTGCCCCTTTTCTTCCTATTTCACATTATCTATTATACCTTTCAGTCCTTACTTACACTTTCAGTTTCTCACACTAGAGTAACTATTTGGTATTTACACATGTGTGACCTGTTTATTTCACTTAAGAGTGTCATGTCAATGTGCATCCATTTATCTATAAATGTCTCTAACTTCTCATTTTTTGTGGCTGAGTAGTACTCCATTTTATAAAAAATGCACATTTTCTTTATTCAGTCTGCAGTTGATGGGCATTTGGGCTGCTTCAAAGTTTTAGCTATTACATACTGTGCTGCTATGGACATGGGTGCACATGTATCACTGTGGTATGATTCTTTTAATTTGCGGGGGAAGATACCCAGCAGGGGAATAGCTGGGTCAAATGGGACTTCCAGTCCTAGTTCTTTGAGGTATCTCCATACTGATTTCCATAGTGGTTGCACCAGTCTACACTCCCTCCAGCAGTGGAGCAGTGTTCCTCTTTCCCCACAACCCCACCAGCATTTGTTATTGGTTGATTTCATGATAGCAGCCATTCTTTCTGGAGTGAAGTGGAATCTCAGCATTGTTTTCATTTGCATCTCTCAAATGACCAGTGATGTTGAACACTTTTTCATATGTTTATTTGCTATTTCTACTTCTTTGTCTGAGAAATGTCTGTTCATTTCAGATGCCCACTTTTGGATTGGGTCTTTAAATTTGGGAGGTCTGACTTTTTAAAGTTCTTTATAGATTCGAGATAGTAGACCATTGTCTGAGGGAGAGGAGGTGAAGATTTTTTCCCACATTGTGGGTTCTCTCTTCACACTGTTGGTGGTTTCTTTTGACTTGAAGAAGCTTTTTAGTAAGAAGAGATGCCACTTGTTGATTGTTTGTGCTAGTTCACAGGCACCTGAGGTTTTGTTCATAAAATCTTTTCCTACACCAATGTCTTCAAGAGTTCTACCTAACCTCTGTTCCAGCCGATTCCTCGTTTCTATTTTAATACTTAGATCTTTAATCCATTTCTATTTTAGTTTAGTGCATGGTGAGACATATAGGTCTGGTTTTAATCTTTGACAAGTTGAAACCCAATTTTTCCAGCACCTTTTATTAAAGAGGTTACCTTTCCTCCAGTGAGGGTGTTTGGCTCCTTTGTCAAAGATGAGGGGGCTGAGTGTGTCTGAAGTTGTTTCTGCAACTTCTAATCTGTTCCATGGGTCCTCAGGTCTGTTTCTTTGCCAGTACCATTCTGATTTTATCACAGTAACTTTGTAGCATAGTTTCAAGTGTGGGGTTGTAATACCACCTGCCATGTCTCTGTTACCTAGAATTGCTTTTGTTATTCTGGGTCTCTTCTTTTTCCAAGTGAATTTTTGGATTGTTTTCTCAAGGTCCATGAAGTATTTTGCTGGGATTTCAATTGGGATTCCATTGAATCTATATAGCAGTTTTGGAAGTATGGTAATATTCACTATGTTGATCCTTCCTACCCAGGAGCACGGGATGTCTTTTCATTTTCTGATATCATCTTCAATCTCTCTTTTCAGAGTGCTACAGTTTTCAGAGAAGGGGTCTTTGATTTCTTTTGTTAGGTTGATTCCTAGGTATTTCAGTTTTTTGGATGCTATTGTGAAAGGAATTATTTGCCCTATTTCTCTCTCAGTGAGTCTATTGTTTGTGTAGAGGAAAGATATTGATTTCTGTGTGTTGACTTTGTATCCAGGTACTTTACTGAATTTGGTTACTAAGTCTAGAAGACTTTCGGTGGAGTTCTTGGGGTTTTCTGTATAGAGTCTCATGTCATCTGCAAATAATGACAATTTGACTTCTTCATTTCCTATCGTTATTCCTTTTATTCCTTTCTCTTGTCTAATTGCTGTGGCTAATGTTTCCAAAACTATATTGAACAAGAGTGGTTACAGTGGACATCCTTGTCTTTTTCCTGATTTTAGTGTGAAAGATTTCAGTTTTTGATCATTTAGTATGATATTGGTTCTTGGTTTTTCATAGATGGCTTTTATCAGTTTTAGGTAGAGACCATCTTTTCCAATTTTTTGTGGGGTTTTTATCATAAATGCAGGTTGGATTTTGTCAAATGCTTTTTCTGCATCTATTGAGATCATCATATGGTTTTCGTCCTTGGCTCTATCGATACAGTGTATCACATTAATTGATTTGCGTATGTTGAAACATCCCTGCATCCCTGGGATGAATTCCACTTGGTAAGGGTGTATGATCTTCTTCATGATCTTCTACAGTCTATTTGCCAGTATCTTATTAAGGAGTTTTGCATCTATGTTCATTAGTGAGATTGGCCTATAGCTCTTTTTTTCGGTTGGTCTTTCTCTGCTTTGGGGATCAAGGTGATGGTTGCTTCCAGGAATGATTTTGGGAGTATTGCTTCCTTTTCAATTTCATCGAAGAGTTTCAACAGTAGTGGAAGTAGCTCCTCTCTAAATGTCTTGTAGACTTCAGCAGTGAAGCCATCAGGACCTGGACTTTTCTTAGTTGGTAGGTTTTTAATTATGTTTTCAATTTCATTGGTTGATATTGGGTTGTTTAGAATTTTTATGTCTTCGTTCAACTTTGGTAATTCATATGTGTCTAGGAATCTGTCCATTTCTTCTGTGTTGTCCATCTTATAGGCATATAGGTTCTGGAAGTAGGTATTGATGATCCTCTGGATTTCTGCTGGGTCTGTTGTAATTTCATCCTTTTCATTCCTAATTTCATGGATTTGGGCCTTTTCTTTCCTTTTTCTGATAAGGTTGGCTAAGGGTTTGTCAATTTTTTTGATTCTTTCGAAGAACCAACTCTTGGCTTCATTAATTTTTTGTATTGTTTTCTTAGTCTCCATTGAATTGATTTCTGCTCTGATCTTTATAATTTCCTAAGAGGAAAAAAATTTCTAAGAGTATATAACAATCCTTTACCTATTTCTAATATCTTTTAGATATATAAACTATTGATTGAAAATAAAGAGCAGAAAAAGGAAGCAAATTTCTGTTTCAAGCTTTAAATCAGATGTGTGTACAGGTTTTTGGCAGAGTGATTCAGATTAGCAAAATAATACCTCAGGATCCATGGGTGGGTATTTTCGGCCTTTGCTTCTTCCAAGGCATTTTGTCTTTCCTCCTTCCAGTAGTTGACACCAAAAGCCCTTTTGAGGATCAAACCTACAATAGATAAAACATACAATCATTATAAATTGTATAGAGAACTTTAGTGATAGATTTAATTGAATAAAGAAAATGCATTTTGTATGTGCACTTCTTTGATTTAATTTATTTCTAGAGGTATTCAAGTGATTTTAGAGGGGCTAATTGAGATTAAAGAAACTATATGCTTTGTACATTTTAAAGTTGTTCTACTCTAATAAAAAAAAGACTTGTAGGTCTTTGGCCCAATTTATAGATTTAAATTATTGTTTAATATTTTCTTCAGGAAACCATAAAAAAAATCAAGGAACAAACAAGATTACAGCCCATATATAAAAGACTTTTAGAACATTTTGTTCTCTCATGGGTATTATTTCCTGATAGATTTCCTGATAAATTTCTTTGAAATTATTCAATAGTATACATTAAAGAGTTAAAATGTAGGTGCACTCCGCTGAAATAAATATAATTCACTCTTCAAATTTGAAAAAGTATTGTATTCATTTTTACAATTCAAAATGTTGCCAGGCATGGCAGTACATGGCTGTTATCTAGCAGTCAGGAAGCTGAGGCAGGAGGATCACTGTGAGTTTGAGGCCATTCTGAGTTACACAGGAAGTTCAAGCCCAGCCTGAACTACATAGCCAGACTCAAAAAACAAAACAAAACAAAAAACACACACAAAAAAGAGAAAGTTTACTCTTTTCAAAAAAGAATTTAAAAGTGTAAAGGAAGAATTTATTTATTGATTGCAGACAACACAAGACACGGTCAACACAAATGGTTAGGGGAGGAGTAAAGAACTCTTCCTTTCTTTGTTGAAGCTAGATAATCCTATTGGATGATTCAAATCTCTGTGCTAGTAAAGAAATTCTAATGTTGTTTTGCTCCCTTGGCTGCACTTAGTTACAAAAAGAAAGGATGCGTGGCCTAATTATTTTCTTTAAAGTCAAATATATATAAATTTTTGTTTGGGACTAACAAGATAGGAAAAATGAAGGATTTAACCAAATAAGAAAGGACATTTTAAATGTATTGCTGTGAAACTTACTTTATGCATAAAACATCGAAAAGGTTTGCATTTTTGTTGTTCAGCAGATGTTTTAGAAGCATGAAGCATAATTGACTGGGATGTAAAGTTAATTAGTTGCAGAATATTTTGTTGCCCTGGGCCCATTCCTGTAATACCAGTGCACCTGCAATTTGTCTCTGCACATATGTGGACTCATTTAGGGTGAGAGGGAAATTTTCTTCACAGTTCCCTGCCCAGCTTATTATTAAAGACCTGATCCTGGCAGTCCAAGTTGTCCTAGTACATGTTATCAATTAAAATTAAATACATCACTAGTTAAATAGATAAAAGGAAGGCAGCGTCATTTCCAACCTGAACTTTTCAATCTGCTCCTTGCCTATCACAGTCCTTTCTTTAGTTTTCATTAATTTCCCAAGAGGAAAAACAATTCAGCATGCCATGCAAAATGAGATGGGGAAGTCAGCATAACAGTGCCTCTAAACAGCATTTTCTGCCTCAGGATGAGAATATTTAACTGCATTAAGGTGAAATACAGCACTGGCAACAAAGCCAAGATATTTATCTACACCCTGAGAGCAACTCCTTTGCTCTTGGGTAGTGTGGAGGTCGAAGGGTGGACTGCAATCTCCCCTAAACTTCCACAGCAGCTTTTATGAGGCAGAACTTTGGACAATCAGAGGAAGGAGAGGCATCTAGAATAGTGAAATTGATTTTTTAAAGATAGGGTTGTCATAACCTTGAATTCACATTATATATTGTCCTGCCTTCATTTATTACATTGATAACTTTATATACCCTAAATCTAACAAAGGGTATTTGTCTTCTATAAGTTACATCTGTTCATTGTTTTATGGTTTTATTTTAATATGTATGAAATTGTGAAATTAAGACACAAAGCCGTCATCAAATAACAGATAACTTTAGGACATAAGTTGTTGGTATTTAACTTTTATTACACCAAACATGACTATAGTTATTAATTTTTATGATATGTGAGATGTGTTAAAATTCCATGTATTTGTACTTGTTTGTAATTTCTCCTTCAAAAGCATGATTTTACAGGCTTATTGAACCATAAGCAACTATTTGAGGTAAGTAGGATAGAAAGATTATCTAAACTACAGCTGAGAGTCAGGGGAAGGTGTGTCCACATCAGCGCTATTAATGCAAAACTCGTTAGAGGAAGCTTTGTCTATGTAGTCAACAGGGGCATGCCTTGTGTTGTTGTTATTTTCATGTTTGGGTAAAAACTTCATTAGGGTTGTTTTAGTGGCTAAGAAACAACCCAATCTTATTACCGCTTTTCCTGTCCCTCCATTACCCTCTCTAATTGTCTAATTGCTGAGTCTAATCTGCTGTGAACTGGGAAATTATATAATCAGGCTTGTTAGAATTTTGTCTGAAATTTAATAGGCTTTATATCAGACCTTGTGGGAGAGTCTTTTATGAGTAAAGAATATGCCCTTTTGAAGTTTGTTTTGGCCGATTGCAAGTTTAATTTTTTCTTATTTTGCTTCTTTACATTTTCCCTCATTTTCAATGGTCTGGATATATGGTTTTATTTTTCCAAGATGACTGAAACAATATCTCCTAACCCTCATCCTATAGAGTAGGATGACTTTTCCCCTCATCAAGAGATAGAGTCTCAGAGGTCCCGAGTAGCGTGGAACACGCCAAATCAGCCCGCTGCAGACAGGCAGGTCGGCCCACGCCCTACCGAGGTCCCGAGTCCCGTGGAAGATGCCGAATCACCCTGCTGCAGACAGGCAAGTCTGCCCAAGCCCTACTGAGGTCCCAAGTCACACGGAAGATGCTGAATCATGAATCACCCCGCTGCAGTCAGGCAGGTCTGCCTGCCCATGACCTACCGAGATCCTGAGTTGCACGGAAGACGCCGAATCACCCCACTGTAGACAGGCAGGTCTGCCCACACCCTACCGAGGTCCCGAGTTGTGGGGAACACGTCTAATCACCCTGCTGCAGACTGGCAGGTCTGCCCATGCCCTACCAAGGTTCGGAATCACGCGGAAGATGCCGAACCACCCCGCTGCAGACAGGCAGGTCTGCCCATGCCCTACCGAGGTCCCAAGTCACACGGAAGATGCCAAATCACCCCGCTGCAGACAGGCAGGTCTGCCCACGACCTACCAAGGTCCCGAGTCACGTGGAACACATTGCAATTAGTGACCAGGAAAAGAAAAATTGCTTCAAAATTATAAGGGAACATGAGAAATCAATCCAGAAGCTGCTAGATGATGCAAAGAAGAATAACATAAGACTGATTGGGCTCAATGAAGAAACAGGAGAGAGTGCAGATGACATAAAAAATCTCTTCACAGAAATAATGGCAGAAAATTTCCCAAGCAGGGGAAAAGAGCTTGACATACAGATAAGTGAGGTATATAGGACTCCAAATAGCCTTGATCAAAAAAAATCTACACATAGGCATATAATTGTTAAGATTCCAGAAACTCAACAGAAGAACAAAGTTCTCCAAGCAGTCAGAGAAAAGAAACAAATCACATACAAAGGAAAGCCCATCAGAATCACAGCAGACTTCTCAACACAAACCATCAAGGCAAGAAGAGCTTGGAGTGACATATTCCAAGCCCTAAAAGGAAACAGCCTCCAACCCAGATTGATGTACCCTGCAAAACTATCTTTCAAAATGGATGGAGAAATAAGATACTTTCATGACAAAGAGCACCTTAGGAACTTCATGAGTACCAAACCAGCACTCCAAAGAATTTTACACAATATCCTAGGAACAGACATTGAGGATCACAACCACAGGAAGCAAAGCAGAATGAACCCATCTGGCATGATGAGAAATTAAATGTAAAGGGGGAGAACCCAACAAAAAGAAAAAGTCATGGCAATGACAAGTCAATACGTTTCAGTTATAACCATCAAGGTTAATGGTTTCAATTCACCAATCAAAAGAAATAGACTGGCAGAATGGGTCAAGAAGCAAAATCCAACAATGTGCTGCATACAAGAAACACATTTAATTCAAAAGGAAACTCATAGACTGAAAGTTAAAGGGTGGAAAACAATACTCCATGTGACAGGAACCTGAAAAAAAGCAGGAGTAGCTATCCTCTTTGCAGATCAAGTAGATTTCAAACCAACACTGATTAAGAGAGATGAAGAAGGACACTACATCCTTGTAAAGGGAAGAATCCAAGAGGAAGAGATGACAATCATAAATATCTAGGCACCAAACACTAGTGCACCCAACTATATAAAACAAATACTAATGGACATGAAAAGTCATATATGCACTAATACAATTGTAGTGGGGGACCTCAACACCCCATTGTCACAAATAGATAGATCAACTAGACTAAAAATAAGTAATCAAATACTAGAGCTCAATCGAACTCTTGAACAAATGAACTTAACAGATGTTTACAGAGTCTTCCACCCCACAAAATCAGAATACACATTCTTCTCAGCTGCACATGGGTCATTCTCCAAAATAGACCACATACTCACATATAGAACATGTTTAAATTAGTGCAAAGGAATTGAAGTTATCCCCTGTATATTATCAGACCATAGTGTGATGAAATTGGAGATCCATAGCAAAAGAAACTCAAAAACTTTCATAAACACGTGGAAATTGAACAACACACTTCTGAATAATCAATGGGTCACAGAGGAAATTAAAGAAGAAATCAGACAGTTCCTTCAATTAAATGACAATGACAATACAACATATTGGAATCTATGGGACACAATGAAAGCAGTCTTACGAGGGAAATTCATAGCAGTGAAAACACATATTAGGAAAACAGAACGAGCCCAATTAACCTGATGATGCACCTCAAGCTTCTAGAAAAAGAAGAACAGGACAATCCCAGAGCTCATACAAGGGAGGAAATTATAAAGATCAGAGGAGAAATCAGTGCAATGGAGACTAAGAGAACGATACAAAAAAATCAATGAAGCCGAGAGTTGGTTCTTCAAAAGAATAAACAAAATTGACAAACCCTTAGCCAACCTTGTCAGAAAAAGGAAAGAAAAGGCCCAAATCCATGCAATTAGGAATGAAAAGGGTGAAATGACAACAGACCCAGCAGAAATCCAGATGATCATCAATACCTACTTCCAGAACCTATACACCAATAAGATGGACAACACAGAAGAAATGGACAGATTCCTAGATACATATGAATTACCAAAGTTGAATGAAGAAGACCTAAAAATTCTGAACAACCCAATATCAACCAATGAAATTGAAAATGTAATTAAAAACTTATCAACTAAGAAAAGCCTGGGCCCTGATGGCTTCACTGCTGAATTCTACAAGACATTTAGAGAGGAACTGCTGCCACTACTGTTCAAACTCTACAATGAAATTGAAAGGGAAGCAATCCTCCCAAATTCATTCCTGGAAGCAAGCATCACCTTGATCCCCAAAGCAGAGAAAGACCCAACTGAAAAAGAGAACTATAGGCCAATCTCACTAATGAACATAGATGCAAAAATCCTTAATAAGATAATGGCAAACAGAATGCAGAAGATCATCAAGAAGATCATACACCCTGATCAAGTGGGATTCATCCCAGGGATGCAGGGATGGTTCAATATATGCAAATCAATCAATGTAATACACTATATCAATAGAGCCAAGGATAAAAACCATATGATTATCTCCATAGATGCAGAAAAAGCATTTGACAAAATCCAACATGCATTTATGATAAAAACCCTACAAAAATAGGAATAGATGGTCTCTACCTCAAACTGATAGAAGCCATCTATGAAAAACCAACAGCCAATATCATACTAAATGGTCAAAAACTGAAATCCTTCACCCTAAAATCAGGAACAAGACAAGGATGTCCACTATCACCACGTTTGTTCAATATAGTTCTGGAGACGTTAACCACAGCAATTAGACAAGAGAAAGGAATAAAAGGAATAACGATAGGAAATGAAGAAGTCAAATTGTCATTATTTGCAGATGACATGATACTCTATATAGAAGACCTAAAGAACTCCTCCAAAAGTCTTCTAGATTTAATAACCAAATTCAGTCAAGTAGCTGCTTATAAGGTTAACACACAAAAATCAATAGCTTTCCTCTACACAAATGACAGACTTACTGAGAGAGAAATAGGGCAAATAATTCCTTTCACAATAGCATCCAAAAAACTGAAATACCTAGGAATCAACCTAACAGAGGAAATCAAAGACCCCTTCTCTGAAAACTATGGCACTCTGAAAAGAGAGATTGAAGATGATATCAGAAAATGGACAGACATCCCCTGCTCCTGGGTAGGAAGGATTAATATAGTGAAAATGGTCATACTTCCAAAACTGCTATATAGATTTAATGCAATTCCAATTGAGATTCCAGCAGCATACTTCATGGACTCTGAGAAAACAATCCAAAAATTCATTTGGAACAAGAAGAGACCTAGAATAGCAAAAGCAATTCTAGGTAACAGAGACATGGCAGGGGGTATCACAATCCCCAACCTGCAACTCTACTACAAAGCTACTGTGATAAAAACAGCATGGTACTGGCAAAGAAACAGACCTGAGGACCAGTGGGACAGATGAGAAGATGCAGAAACAATGCCAGACACACTCAGCCATCTCATCTCTGATAAAGGAGCCAAACACCCTCACTGGAGGAAAAATAGCCTCTTTAATAAATGGTGCTGGAAAAATTGGGCTTCAACTTGCCAAAGATTAAAACTATGCCTATATCTCTCACCATGCACGAAACTAAAATCAAAATGGATTAAAGATATAAATACTAAAATAGAAACTGAACCAGTTGGAACAGTGGTGAGGTAGAACCCTTGAAGACTTCGGTGTAGGAAAAGATTTTATGAACAAAACCTCAGTTGCCCATGAACTAGCACAAACAATCAACAAGTGGGATCTCTTCTTATTAAAAGGCTTCTGCACAGCAAGAGAAACCACCAGGAGTGTGAAGAGACAACCCACAATGTGGGAAAAAATCTTCACCTGCTTTTCCTCAGACAAAGGTTTACTATCTTGAATCTATAAAGACCTTGAAAAGATCAGACCTCCCAAAGTTAAAGACCCAATCCAAAAATGGGCATCTGAAATGAACAGACATTTCTCAGCCAAAGAAGTAGAAATAGCAAATAAATACATGAAAAAATGTTCAACATCGCTGGTCATTTGAGAGATGCAAATGAAAACAATGCTGAGATTCCACTTCACTCCAGCAAGAATGGCTGCTATCATGAAATCAACCAGTAACAAATGCTGCCAGGGCTGTGGGGAAAGAGGAACCCTGCTTTACTGCTGGTGGGAGTGTAGACTGATGCAACCACTGTGGAAATCAGTATGGAGATACCTCAAAGAACTAGGACTGGAAGTCCCATTTGACCCTGCTATTCCACTGCTGGGGATCTTCCCCAAAGAATTAAAAGAATCATACCACAGTGATATATGTGTGCCCCTGTTCACAGCAGCACAGTTTGTAATAGCTAAAACTTGGAAAGAGCCCAAATGCCCATCAACTGGAGACTGGATAAAGAAAATGTGTTTTTTTTTTTTATAAAATGGAGTACTACTCAGCCATAAAAAATGAGAAATTAGAGACATTTATAGCTAAGTGGATGCACATTGAGGCGATACTCTTAAGTGAAATAAATAGGACACAGATGTGTAAATACCGAATAGTTTCTCTGGTGTGAGAAACTGAAAGTGTAAATAAGAACTAAATGTATAATAGGTAATGTGAAATAGGAAGAAAAGGGGCAAAGGGGAAGGAAGTGGGAGGGCTAGGGGAAAGGATAGAAGGGAATGGGATTAATATGAGAAAATGGAAAAATAGGAGCAAAATCTTTGTAAATATGGAGGAATGGAGGGGTTGAAGGGAGGGTTGGGCGAGGGTGAAAAATAAGAACCAAGAGAGACTATGTAAAGGTGCAAATTTCCAATGATGAATGTCATTATATTGTATACGTAAAATGTACCAATGATTAGAATGTATAATCGATAATGTAAAATAGGAAGAAAAGGTCTAAAGGGGTAAGGGTATTGGGAGGGTCAGGGCAAGGAAAGAAGGGAAAGGAAAAATGATGAGAAATGGAAAAAATGGAAATAAAGTCTTTGTAAATAGGGAAGGGTGGAGGGCATGAATGGGGATGGGGAAAAAATAAGAACCAAGATGCAGTATGTAAAGGTACAATTCCCAATGAGAAATGTAATTGTGTTGTATACCTACAATGTACCAATAAAAGAATTTAATTAAAAAAAAAGAGAGATCGAGTCTCATTTCCTGCCCTTGGATTTGGACTGACTTTAGTGACTGCTATAACCAATAGAAGGCAGTGTGAACAATGCCGTGTGACTTGCAGGTCTAGGTCAAAGACTATGATTCTCTGGGACCACAGGCTCCCTTGACATAGCACTCCCTTTGGAACACAGCTGTTACACTATGAGAAAGCCTGGTATCATATGGCAGAGGCAACACAGGCAGTCCTTTGATTCAGGAGCCAAATATGTAAGTAAAGAAGCTTCCAGACGATTTCAGTCTGCAGTCCTTTGAATCATATTCAGGGAATCAAGTCTTCCCAGTTGTAGCCTCACATGTCATGAACAAAGGCAAACTATCCTTGCTGTATCCTAATTTCTGCCCCATAAAATGCATGAACATAACACAATGGTTGTCATCATATGCCAGTAGGTTTGGCATATGTAAACAATAAAACAATAGAATATTGGAATGTTATATGTGATTGCATTTGATTATAAATAATTTATAAATATAGAATAAAACTTGAATGTACTTCTTTCTAATCCTGCCCCAAATGCTGATCACTTTCAGAGGGAATGATGGTCATTGGTACTTAATTTCTAACTTAAAAATTTCTAAAAGGATGAGACTATGTCTTTTTCACCTTTGTAACTTCAAGTTCTATGACACTTTCTGTCCAAACAGGTATGTAGAAAGTTCAGTTTACCAAACTGATAATGAGAAAAAGCTGACAATAGGAGAACTTATCCTAAGATAATATATCTATGATATTTTATAAGATAAATCATTTCTGGTATTCTAAAGGGAGATGCTACATGAATAATGATATTTCTTTGACTGCTTTTGAGTAGTAAAATGATACACAAATTCATGGCTAGTATTAATGATGTTATACACACACCTACCATTGATAATTTATGATGGTAAATAATGGAAATGAAATGAAGCACGAGAATAGACTCACGTTAGTGCTTCAGAGTAATTATAATGAGGTGTAACTCCCAGAAACTTCTGGACTTCATCCATCACAGTAGCTGGGTCAGATCTCAGCTGCTGTCCATCAACAATTAGCAACTGTGAAGTCAAAAATAGTCACCTTATGAAGAACAAAACTAAATTGAATGGACTGAGCTGCCTCCCTTGACCTGGTATGGCATTAAATTAGGTCAGTTTGAACAGGAAGAAAATGTGCATTACTTAGAACACAGTTAGTTGTTTATGATTCTTGCATCCTTCTACATTAACAATAATTGAAGTTTGGCATAGGCAATTGTTTATGTGTCTGTGTGCATTATTAAGTTAAAGCCCTTAACTTCTTTACTCTATATGAGAAATAAAGATGGACACTCTCTTGATTTTTCCAACTGTAGGATGATTGGATTAACTAGCCAGCTAAATCCCATGAGCTAACCTTGGAGACATGGGCTTAGAAATAATGATCATTCAGATGATGATCCATCTGTTCTTCCAAACCATGACAAGGGATAGGGGAAAATGTTGGTTCCTGACTTTATGACCTTCTTTCATTACCCTAGAATATCAGATTTGCCTGAGGGATGTTTAATAAAAAAGTCAATGCTGAAGTCTACTTGCTGAGGCTTTAACTTTCCCTTGAATGATAATGAACACTTATCTTTCCTGAAATCTTTTGTCTGTTTCTATCCCATATTTCTGGAGCTGTTATAGCACTTCCCATCATGTCAGACTAGTGCATGAGCTCTTTCCATCCTTAGACTGGTGCCATAACACAGACAGCAAGTGGGAATCTGCACATTGAGTTCTGCAAACTGTGTCCAAGGAAGTGTTCTACTAGTCATTGATAATTGCTACCTAAAAATCTTGTGACATCTCTTTTCAGAGAAAGTCTTACTTTGAGGCCAGCTGGTATTAAAAAGAAGATCCCAAGAATGTGTTTCAGAGCCATTTAACACTACTTTAAATAACAGTGAAATTAAACCAGGCATGGTGGTACACACTTGTAATCCCAACACTCAGATACTGAAGTAGGAGGATCCCAAGTTTGACCCCAGCCTAGGCAATTTAGTGACTTAGTGAAACTCTGTCTCAAAATTAAAAGGGTTGGGGATATAGTGGAGTGTGAAGGCTCTAGGATCCATCTCCAGTATGAAAATAATTAGTTGAATTAAAAATGTAGAAATCCACATTTCTTTTTTCATTATCATTGTCTCTGATGATAAATTGCTATCTGTGGAAATGTTGATTCACATTTTCTATTTGTCAGAAAGACACAATCATGATGTAATAAACAGCAAACATTAATTTCAGAGGATTACCTGAGAAGTAGCAAAATAGGTTAACCATCTTTCAATATGGATTGCATACCATCCCGGTACAAGGCATCTCCTCTGCAAAGTTTTTAAGTCAGATGGGGCCCAATGTCCTGTTGTAATAACTTCGTAGAAATTAAACCTCAAGGCAGCTGGATCTTCATGTGATCTCTGGTGCTGCGAACAAAAATGTCAACAGTAAAGTTGTCTTTTTAAATGTTTTGTGGAGGTGTGTGTCTATTTCACAAAATAATGTTAAAAATTAATTCCTTTTAAAAGATGATAATGGATTTGGTAAAAATTGCATGTGTTTCAAATGGGCATTAACACATTAACTTTATTAGGTAAATACTTTAAAGCCTTCTGTATATATCAAGTGATATGAAGATAAGATTGTGATTATATTTATAGCTAAAGTGTTTAGGTTTAAAGCAGAGACAGAATGGAAGGACATTCTTCATGTGTCTGTTTACCAGTGAAATAATATGAAGGAGCAGATAAACCAAGCTGGATGAAAAGAGATTTGGACGGGCGGGAGTGGGTTTAAGTATGATTTGGACTCTTGTTTCATTACAACTTCTCCTGCAAGGTTCTGACACTTCCTCAGTTTCTCTGTGTAGCAGGTGCTCCAGGTATGAGAAAGCAGATGTCTATCCTAATGCTTGTTTAACTGTCATATTTGTGTTGCTGTTGCCCACGATCCTTTTGCTCTTCAACTAATACTGCTAATTTCCAAATGTAGCTTCGCTCCTAATTTCAGTACCAGTTCTGAGTATTTCATACCAAACCATCATTGGTCAAGCAGTAGAGAGCCCAACTCAATGTAAGATGAATTTAACATCAATGAAATTTAACAAGCATCACATTAGGCATCTTTATTAGATTAGGCATCTTTCTAGAACAAAGAACAGAAATATATCCCAGAGACAAAAAGGCATAAGTATGACACACTCTTTGTCTTCAAAGAAATCAAATCCAGTGTAAAAGAGGCCAGAGTAATAGATTGTAACAAAGACATATATTTAAGTAGAGGTATAAGTTTTCCCTTTATGGTAACCAGGCCATGAAAGATTAGTTTTGACTGACACATGAAAAGACCCTTTTCAATGGCCAAAGTTATTGAGCTAAAATGTCATGAGAAAGATTTTGATAATTAGGAAAGAGTAAACAAATGTGGAAACTAAGAAAACCTTATTATATTAGGTAATTCTGAGTGAGGATGGATGAAGTGTGTGGGGTTAAGTGAATTGGTATTGTGTGATATCTAAAAGTAAGTATGAAGAAAATTTAGTGAAGCATAAGGATGGAAATATACTGGGGCCTGATACCATTGTATAGTAATAGGCCGGGTGTGCTAGCTAGAAGCAACATAAAGAAAAGAAATAACAATGATTCAAGCAATGGTGAATGGTTAAAGAGTAACTAGTAGTGGTAGATTGGTGGGAATAATAAAAGTCTTATTATTGGTCATTTATTGACTTGCTGAATATATACAGATTACATAATCTGCTGAATTATGCTAAATATATACAAAAACATAATTCACTCAATAAAATGTATAGAATTACATAACTTAAATAAGAATTAGAAATAATTACATGCATATAGTATAAATAATGCAAAATTTTTTATTATAAGCAGTGAAAATATGGAACTGTAGTTAATCTGTTCTACAGTGACTTATACCAGTTTAGCACCAACTTTTCTTCATTTTCCTGAACCTAAAAAGATTAGCATAAAAATATGACCAGGAAGTCACAAAGGGACATATTTTATGGGAAAAATAGCACTTTAGTTCCTCTGTGAGGTCCATTATAAAAATGTGGGGTAGAAATTACAGTGGCAGGTGACATTTGTAGGAGTTTCTGAATTACACCTGCTGAGCTTTGGATTTATGGTATTTACTGAATAGACAGGACTAGCTAAGGAATAGGCTACATTATTTTGAAATGTGGAGCACTTTGGAACCCTATGCTCAGCAACATGGCAATAAAAAGGACTATCAGAAAAAATAATTCCTCTTAAGCCTGTATTTTCAAAGAATTCATTTGAAAAATTAGGCACAAAGAAGCACTCACTTCATATAGATTTTATTTTATTTAAATGATTTAATCTATGTGAAAATCAGATTTATTTTAATCCACTCTAAGGAATGATAATGCTTTCTGCTAGAAAAATCTTCAACATTTGCTCCAAATATTTGAATTCAAAGCTTTTAATTAAAAACATTAACATCTTAATGCTTTTGGAATCTTTAAAGAATAAATTTACCTTTCATTGAACATGAGTTTTTGTAAAGTGAGAAAAACATATTTTTTGTATCTTGTGGAAAATACTGATTCATGCATCCTGATTAATGAATCTTGTTTCCAGTTCAAGTGTTGCACTGGGATAACCAAATACTTTTAATCCTAATTTGCAGTGTCATATTTTTATCTACCAGTAATGCATATTTTTGAAGAAATTTAGAAAAGAAAAAGAAGCCAAATTTAAAAAAAATATTTGTTATTTTATATTCCTAAAATTCTGTTTTAATCTTTTCATTTACTTTGCAATTGTTTTCTATATGCATTAAATGCACACATATACAAAATGCACTCATGCATTTGGGATTTATATATATATGTATACATATATATGTGTATATATATGTATATGTGTGTGTATATATATATATATATATATGCACTATTATCATCATAGTCCAAGATCACCAATTTTAATTAAGCTATCACTGCTATAAGCAATTTTATGTTTCTGTGGTCAAATTCATCCCACTCACTGCAATGATTTCAATCCACTTACCCTTTTCTCTTTTCAAAATGCTACCTCCCTAAACAATTGCTCTACTTTTCATCAGGTTAACTCCTTCTAGACATCTCTGAGGACAGACCATCATAGTCACTGTGATTTCTCTATGTCAGGGCTTTAAGTTCACCAGCATTTACATCCATCCTGTCTTCTATTCCTCAAATTTCAACCCAGGGTTTCTTAGACAGATGCTCACTAATAGGATCTGGTATAATCTATGAGGTTAGATCAACAAAAGATGGCCTCTTTATTTTCAGTAATCTCTAAATGGAATTCACCTTTTCCTTTAATTGTGAATATGGACAATAAACAAAATAATTCATGAATCTGTGATTTTGCTGCCATTAAAAATGAGTTATTTTTATATCACATGAATGGTTTTTCAGATATATAAAGATGTTAAAATTCTAATAGTGTAAGATTTGCCTTTAGAACTTGTCATTTAATGGCTTAATGAATAAGAATATCACTAGTTTAAAAATATTCTGCAAATTACATTTTATAAGTTGTTTTGTTCTCAATTCTATGTATTTAATTTTGTTTTATGATATATTTCTGTTTATTCAACTATTTACTATAGCCATTCTTTCCTGAAACTTCACAGGGTTGATTGGTCACTTTCTCTCCTGAGCCTTTAATTTTTCTTTTTCTTTGGAATTACTCCATTTTAATTCGAATCATCACCACTATACAAGTTTACAGTGAACTCATTTCAACTCCTATGAAATAAGCCTATGTCTTGTTTTTCCCCTTCAAAATCACACTTTTGGAGTCATTTGCAAAGACTGCTACTATTCCTTTCTCCCTCTTACTTGATCCTCAGCCAGATGTACCTGGCTTTGTTGTTGAGGCCTTCTTTGTCTTTCAATCTAATGAAAATAACTTGAGCTTTGTTTTGCTTGATTGTCTGATTTCTTGGGATTTTGGCAGTGTTATAGCCTGCATTTGTCCTCCTCTTGGAGTTAATGTCTCTGCGAGCCTGGATTTCTTCTACTCTGGCTGTATTTGTTTGTCTCTCTTGCTGCCTCATCCTACTCTGCACTCTAAACTTTCTCCTTTGATGATTTTACTATGTGTGTGACCATGGCTTCATGTTTATGATTCACAAATTTCTGTTTCCACCTCAGATATCATCCCAAAGTGCCAGCTAACTCTGCTGTTCCTTCCCATTAAGGTAGGGATCTATGTGACATGATTGTTATTTCTGAAGCCTTCTATTTCTCACCACACTAGAGACCTCCTGTGTTCTTCTCCAGTGCTTCTTGTTGCATGGGAACATGTGGCCATTACCCAGTCGCCTAGGTTGGAAGGAAACTTGGTTATCCTTGATATTTCCTCACCAACTTCTAATTGATTTCTATCCCTAAACACTCAATAATACCTTTTATTTCCTTCAGTTTCTACTTAGTCTCTGTCTAGTGGATCTCCATTTCTCAGTCTCAGGCCTACTACCATAGCCTTTACTTTGACTTTACTTTTACTTTGACAAATGAGTGACGCTTTGTCCTACTCTGGTCCTTTATTTAAACAGCAAATAATATACAGGCATGACTGAGTTCCTGCCACTAGGTAATTAAATGAATGGGTCACTAAATGAGTAATTGTGTATACATGTAAATTACAATATTCAGAACAAAGAAATGGCAAAAGGAATTTCTAACTTGATTACTTTACTTTTATTTGCATAACTCTTACATGTTGTACCATGATGTTTAATAGTACATAAAATCACAAAATTGTACTATATAGTACAAACAGCAAAAATTACAGTACTGTATAAACAAAGTGTACTGTCCTTAAAAAAAGACATTGAGGGTCTATCAACAAGATGTACCTAACTGTACAAAAAAAAAAAAGATGGGTCATAAGTCTGAGTGGTGGGTTTTAAGTCCAAAGAGTGTGCCTTGGTTGTAAGTCCACAAAGTTGTTAAACAAATAGGTCATTAAATGAGGAAAATCTGTAATGCTTAAAAGGAAATCTGGTCATCACACACTGGTTACCATTTTCAAAGGATTTTTATTGCTCAAAAATTGAATGTAAATGAAAACTACACTGAGGTTCCAGCTTACTACAGAAAAAATGACTATCATCAAGAAATCAAATAATAACAAATCCTGGAGAGGCTGTGGGGAAAAAAACCCTTTTACATTTTTGTTGAGAATGCAAACTAGTAAAACCATTATGGAGATCAGTATGGGGATTTCTCAAAAAACTAAAAATAGAAATTCCATTTGACTCAGCTATTCTTCTACTAGGCATTTTCCTCAAAGTATTAAAGACATCATATTACAGCCCATGCACACTCATGTTTACAGCAGCACAATTAATAATTGCTAAATCTTGCAAGCAGCCTATATCAATCAGCTAATGAATGGATAAAGAAAATGTGTTACTTATACACAACAGAGCACTACTCCACTATAAAGGAGGATAAATTTGAGTCATTTATAGGAGAATGGATGTAGCTTGAATCCATAATGTTAAGCCATTTACCATGTGCTTATTAAAGATGCCCTCCTTAGATACTGACTTTTACTTTTGTTAAATTTTTATATGGCAATATTTTACATGCTTATAATTATTGATACAATCTATTAATTCTTTGATGTATGCTTTTTTGTTTATGATTGGAAGTCCTTGTCCAATTTGGTATGAGTTAAATATTCAACTTTTCTTATGCATTGTTTTGATTTAGTTTACATATTTTTTTCTTTTTCTTTTCTTTTTTTTTTTTGGTACTGGGGATGAAACTCAGGACCTTACACTTGCGAGGCAGATGCTGGAACCACTGAGCTAAATCCCTGGCCCTAGTTTACATATTTTTACACTTGACCCTTCAGTGTGTCTGGGCTTTGTTTTGATGATTTACCATCACCTACATTCAAGCTACAACTGAATGCTTTTAGCAGTATTTTCCTTTTCTCATACCTGATACCATGAATAAGCTCTGTCTGAAGGGTTGATGAGGATGGTGATGATCTTGGCTTTGGGGACAAGAGATGCAGCTCGCTTGGGGGCATCTTCTGAATGGAAGTAATTAGCACTCTTCTCGAATAGAAAGTCATTAGTAATGTTGGATGGAGTAGGGAAAGAGTTCATATACCTGAAGGCAGAGAGAGATAATTAACCTGAGATATTTTTTCTCACCATTTTCTGCTAAGAAGTAGTTTAAATGTTTTTACATTCATTTATACCAGTTTGTAATTATTCTGCTATAAAGCAGTTCAAATAGTGGACATTTCATACATTTTAAATATGATTAAAAAACCCCCAAATATTCTTGTTCTATGACTCATTTTGGGCATAGAAAGGAGTGAAATGAAATGAGTAGGCTGATAAGGAACAAACAGAAAATACTACAGATTTGAAATGATATTCTGTGCTACTGAAAGCCAAATCCAGAAATATTGTTTACTCCTGGCAAACAAAAATTATATCATCTTGCTTAACTGATATTTTAAAATAGAAATGTGCTTGCAAATTTGAATGCAGAAATTCTTAAGGTAAGATTAAAGTTCTCAAGACAGAAAGACATGTAAGTCAAAATAGCTATAAAATACTAAACAGATTAAGGAATAGCTGTTCTCCTTTTTGACTTCTGCATAATTTGTGGTATATGTAGCAATATGAGCATATTATAGTCTATCTAGAGTAATTAAGCAGATATTTCCTGCCAGCTGATCCTGTGGTGCCTTGGTAGGTTTACTCCTCCATATGCTGTCAGAACATTCCTCTGTGCGTAGATTTGGGAATCAATATGTTCTGAGGTTAATTTAGTACAAGGCTTTAATTATGTGTGTAACCCTCCTTATAGCTCATCACTTCTCTAACCCTCAAATGTTCTAGAAATAAATAATGGGAGCAATTAAGAATTCATATAAGACTCTTATTTTCCTCTTTGACATTTGTTATTATGTTTCCCAAATGTGGAGTGCTGAAGAATCTCATCTATATTCCTGCTTAACAATCTATGTTCCATTTGAGCTCACAGATCAGGGAAAATTACTGTTCTGTCTTTAATAGCTTGTGTGCAATTCCAAATCTCTTTTAGACTTTTGAGAGTACTTTAGGGTAGTAATACTCTAGATGTAGAGTGGATACATCTACTCATGACAGGGAGCCAGAGCTGCTTACTGGGATTGCCCTTACCTGACTCTGATGCTAGCTATATATAAAAAGAATAGGTCTTTCAAGGAAAACAGATATACGTGATGATGGCATACAAAGTTACCACAAATGTGCATACTGGGGAACTTTTCCTTAAGTGAAATTTGTTTTACATACCTGGGAACTAAAATTAAAATCAAGACCATATTTTCATGGAAAACAGGGAGAGAAGTAGAACAAAAATCACCAGAGTAAAGATCATGTCCAATATAAAATTTATTCAATTTTATAGAAAATATTATGACTTTAAATTTTTCATAATTTATCAAGTGCTAATTAATATTTCTTTCATGTGTGCATGTGCCTAGAATTGATATGGTTTTGGAAATGCTCTGCTGTTATTTGCATGACAAATATCAGCATACATTGTAACACAACACATACTGTTTATGTGGTTAATGAAGACACATGTCACACAGTATAAAATTAGCAGTGTACTGATTTATTTGTTTCCTCAAACATCACTGTGAAGACAAATTATGTGTTTAATAAAAAATTAGGCACTGTAAAATAATAGTGGGTTTAAGGAGAATTTTAAATATTCTTATGAATAATTCTGATGAAAAATGTCCTATAATGTTATTTATTCAATCATATTAACTTACCAGAAAAACATTATCATTATTGCATTATCCAAATCAAATTATATGCAACACTGATTAAACAAATCATCATTATAAATTAATTTCTAATTCACTGTGGTGGAGTTGAGCATAACAAAATTATACTGTAATTATGCAGATGTCATGTATATATCTATGATTGCCGAGTAGTGGTAGAGCACGTGTTAATAATAAAGTTTATTTTTCATTATTTTTCTTACCAGTCAATTCCTTTGTGATAGTTGTTGCCATTAAAGAATTGAACTTCTTCAAATGTTTTGGGGCTGGGAAGATTGCTGATGATGGAAGGATGCATAAGAAGAAATAAGTAAAGTGCAGTTGTCCCTATTACAGAAAAAGAAGGTAAAGGATATATGATAATAAAAGAAGAGACAAAATATCATATTGTTCAAAAAGCAACATAGAGAAGACAATATTTTTAGTGTCAAAATATTTTCTTTAGCATCCATTAGGTACATTTCATATGGTAACAATCTAATTATTCTTATATTTGTCTATGTGGTTCTATTTACCTAAGTATGAGATTTAATATCAGTATGTAGCCAAAGTTTAGCAGATCCACAGTGATATGATTCAGGTTCTCTTCTGGAGTCAAGTGAGTGGCTAAAGCTTGAAGGTCATGAGGTATCTCTACTTTTATTTCTAGTATTAGGCATGGTATCTGAAACTGGTGAGTTCTCAGCACCATTTAAATTTAGTTCAAGTAAGTGAAGCTGTTCAACAGATGGTAATGTGTTACCCTTTGTATAGCCTTGGAGTAATGATTGGTGATAACTATTGATTAAAAATACATGTGATGGGGCCAGGGACTTAGCTCAGTGGTTCTGCTGCCTGCCTCACAACTGCAAGGTCCCAAGCTCGATCCCTGGTACCAAAACAAAACAAAACAAAAACAGGTGTTACTCTCAATAAAATGAATCCCCCTGTGAAGTTGGGTCAAGTACAAAAGTAATAAAAAGATTATTCGAATATGGGCATGAGTAGCTGAAGGAAAGAAAGGAACAATGGATTTAGATATATGAAAACAACTAGAATGGGTGGCTTCTAGTTAACAGTGTGGCAAAAACTAAGAAGTGCCCTAATGAGAGAGTTATTTACTAACTCAAAAAAACTTTTTGGAGAATAACAATTATAGAATCAAATCATAAAATCTCAAGTTTTGAAAAAATGAAGAAAGAATAGCTTAAGAACTGCTTAAGAACTGAATTAGACCAGTGAGAAAATCACCTCAACTATGCTGGAAAATACAAGTGTAGAAGTTATGAAGGATGAGTGGAGTTTTAAAGAACCAATCTGATTTGTTCTTGAAATAATAAGAATTCAAAAAGTAAAAAATATGACCAAGGAACAAACATTTCCCAGGGAGAGGACATGAACTAGAGACAGCGTAGTAGCTGGAAGGGAGCATGGAATCCAGAGGGGTCTTTTAAATGTTTTTTTCTTTAAGCTGAGGGCTCTGTAAATGTATTTAAATTATGATGAGAAGGTGATACTCTTAAGTGAAATAAATAGGACACACACGTGTAGATACCAAATAGTTTCTCTAGTGTGAGAAACTGAAAGTGTAAATAAGGACTAAAAGGTATAATAGATAATGTGAAAAAGGAAGAAAAGGGGCAAAGGGGAAGGGGAAGTGGGAGGGGTAGGGGAAAGGAAAGAAGGGAATGAGATTAATATGAGATAAGGAAAAAATGGAAACAAAGTCTTTGTAAATAGGGAGGAATGGAGGGGTTGAAGGGAGGGCAGAGGAAGGGGGAAAAAGAAGAACCAAGAGAGATTATGTAAAGGTGCAAATTTCCAATGATGAATATCATTATATTGTATACCTAAAATGTACCAATAAAGTTAATTTAAAAAAATAAATTATGATGAGAATGGAGAGGGTCAAGGAGGGAGTAGGAACTACAAGAGAGCTGAGAAAATTGATAGTTTAATATTCTTAAAATATTGGATACAGACAGATTCAGGGCAGAAACAAAAGATTATTTTAGAATTATTGCTGAATATCCATTAGCTTCCCTCAGAACTACGAAGCAATGTTTAATCGCACCGATGGTTGTGGAATTGTACCCAGTTCTCTCCAGGGATACAGATAGGCAAAGCTTTTATGTTCTGACCCTTATACTTCCATGCTGCTGGGAGCTGGAGGGCATCAGGAGTCCTCCAACAGGGAGGAGAGCAAAAACACTTCCAACCAGGGACAGCTGACATGTGACTTCATATTCATATTATCAGGCTCAAAATCAAGACTTACTACCTCAAAATGTATTTACATTTTATTATCACCTATGTTTTCATCATTTTTATCCAATTTCTTTAATATAAATATCTTGTGAAGGAAGAGAAAAGTCTTCAGATTTTGTCCTATTCTAAGAGGAACCCTCCTTATCCTTTTCTCTTTAGTTTTATGTACCAAAGCAAGCCAGCCAAATCATGAAAAGATAATACTGACAATGGAAACATCAACTTTCCGGAAGTTTTAAGGCCAATGAATGATGCTTTGAGAATTACTGTGGTAAATTAAACTCTCTTAGAAAAATCCTCTTTTGCACTAGTAATAGTGAAATTTGACTCTGAAAGATGAAGGATGCAGAGCTGTTGGAAAGAACACAGGAAGAGTATGGTTTAAACTCTGAGTCCTCTAGATGCAGGGCAACCATCAAGTCTGAGCTTTTGCCCCTTCTTTGCTCTCATTCAATGGCTCATTTTCACCAACAAGAATCCTCCTAATATTCAGAAATATTCTTTCCTTCCCACATCACAGCAATCAAGAGAATAGGAGTTTGAGGAGCACTTTTGCATATCTTGCTTGCTAAAAAGAATGCATGCACAATGTTTAAGTTGTTGAAAGGCAACTACATTTAATGCCAGATTGTTAGTGTTTATCTGTGACACCCTCCAGGGATTTTACAGTCTCTGGCAGTGGTGAAAGCTTTGCCAACTAAAGCAATATGAGAAACAAAATATAACTTCAGATGTCTATGAGTGAATTTAAAAATTATTACAATCATTTTATATTAGAATATTTTGTGGCACATAAAATATTATCATCCAATTGCTTTGTTTTAGCTTGTTTTCTTATTTATCTTGGGAAAGCCAAAACCAGCTAAGAGCTTTATCATTGCCATACTGGTAGGTCAAATATTAAAATCTCAAGGTATAATGTATTGTTTTCATAAGTACAGACAACAAGGAGGGAAAACAGATTCATAGTTACTAACCTGTAATTTCCTAGTAGAACTAAGAAGTAATAATGCTATTGTGCTCCCAACCTTTAAAATGATCTACTTACAGTATTACTGATATCTTCATTGGGGCCAAGCTTATTTACTACTGTGGCTGTTTCTTTTGTGTTATGGTTTGGCCACTCTCTGTTGAAAGGCTTCTAGTCAAAAGTAGTGAATTCAAAATGCAGCAGCTCAATAAAAATTTTAATTAATCAGAACATGAGCAAAGTGTATAAAACTGTCACATACTGAAGAAAGTATAAAATATTCTGATAGAAATTGTCATCTCTGGTGAAATGACTCTCCTTTACTCCATTCTTACACAGTTGTCCTTCAGTGCATGAGAAAATACCAAGGAAAAAGTATCTGCTGAACTTTAGATATATCAAAAATATGTCTAAACCATAGTCAGACTCAGTGATTATTGTTTTGAACCCCCCACACATGTAAAAATATGTGAAAATAATTATGATAGTGGCTCTGAACCAAAATAGGCTGATGTGCATTTAAATCTGTCCAAATCACTTAGAAAAGTGAACTAGAAAGTTAATTAGGGAAAGCTGCCAAAAGCAAAAATTGAAAATCAGATGGAACAATTGTGACAAAATTTTCAGAAATTTGGCATATGTTATGGTTTTGATTTAAAACATTCCCCCAAAGTCTCCCATGTTTGGAAAGTGATTGGATTACTGGGTGCTATACTTGCCAGTGGATTCACCCATTGATGACTTCAGTAGCTGAATGTGCTGCTGGGAAGTGGGGCCTGGTTGGAGATGGGTTACTGGGGTTTGACCTAGAAGGGTGTATTCTTTTTCTTGGCTCCTCCCTTCACTCTCTGCTTCATGGCTGTCAAGGGTTGAGCATGTTTTCTTCTGCCATGACCCTTTGCTATCCTGTTTTTCCCTTGGAGCCAGGTAACCACGGACTTAAACCATCAGCAAAATAAACCTCTTCTAAATTATAGGTGTCATGTATTGTGTCACAGTGAAAGGAAAGTGATGAAGACAAGGTATGTGTTGGAAAGGTTTAAAATCTATTGTTAAAGTGTAATCAATTGTTAAGTCTAATCGATGACAACATTAAGGTCCTCTTGAGGTTTGTGACATAAAGATGCTTAATGAGGAAGAGAAGCAGTTTAATAATGAACTTGCATGAATGCCTAGGGATTTCACAACAAAAAACCTAATCTAATAATTCCATTCAAAGATATGCTGCCTAATACAAAAAAAAATAGCACACAATTCACTATCCTTACCTGTTTTTTGTGGCCCAATTACAAGGAATTTTGGTAAGTGGTCGCAAGTTTTCTCCCTGGACCAGATGTCTTTGTGTCGTTTATCATCACATGGATTCTGCAAGAAGGAAGAGTAACAGATCTTACTATGTGTTGAATGATTGTCTTTATTCCCTAACAATTATTTTAAAGACAAAATCAAATTCTTGTCTGATTCTCTGGAGCTAGAAGTTAGATCCTGTTCTGGTTCTCTGATTTCTAAATCCTTTCCTTATGAAGTGATAGGCACCTCTACTTACCTCCAGGCTGTAGCTCAGTGTGGGATCAATCCTGCTGTCACCTCTCCAGTTGGATGAGCTACTAGGCCCTGAGTTACTGCTCCCTTTGTGGGTTTAGGTTTTATATCTGTAGATCAGAAGTCCTAACTTAGCCTAGTCTTACCAAGGTTTCATAGCTTATTTTCAATTTTAATGTTTTCTGCATTGAAACATCTAAATATTAGAGGCCAAATATTTTGTTATTCTCTATTCAATGTGAGTTTCTCTGATGAATATTTCTTAAAATAGTACTTGACAAATGAGCTGTTTGTAGTTTTGATTCTTTTGACCATTTTGCCAAATATAGGTGCTGGAAAATCAAACTTCTCAATATTTTACTGCAGCACAAAATACATATGTATGCAGTTAAAAATAGAAAAATCTATCAAGAAATGTTTTTCATACTCAAACTTCCAATGTTTGATTAAAGAAGCCAAAAAATAAATCTTCTATTTCATTTTACTTAATTTGTTTAATCTCTTCCTTTACTGTTTTCAAATTTTGTTTTAAAAAGAAGAGATAAAAGGCACTAAAAGAAAAGAAACTGTTATTAAAATCTTTTTCTCAAAATAGTATTGTTATCATATTATTGTCATTTGAGAAGACATCCTACCTACTATGTTATGGAGCCTAGTATCAAACTCTGGGACTCAAGGAGATCCCTTGCCTCAGCCTCCTGAGTAGCTAGTACCACAAGCATGCTCCACTATGCTTAAAATACTATTTTAGCAATTTAAAAAATATGCTTGAGAAAAATTATTTTCTTCAAATAACATTTAACTTTAAAAAAATAATGTTTTAATGCTCTAATGCTTATTTTTCATAGTATCATTTTACAGACTAAATGGAATTGGATCATCTGGATATTTTGTAAAATCAAATGTTGCCCTCTTATACTGATGACACGATGTTAATGGGACCTGATAAGTAACAAAAGGCAAATATTGTGGCTGCCTTGATAAGACACACACAATTCAGAGGGGAGAGGGCAATCATTTGAAATTTCAGGAGTCTGCTGTACCCTGAAGATTCAGAAGTGCAAACATCTATATCACACTGAGACCTCTTGTCCATACCAAAGTGTCAGTGAAAACACCAACTCTTACTGCTAAGAAGAAAGCATAATGCTTGTTTAGGACTTTTTGGATGCTGGAAGCAGCATATTATTGCAGTAGAGAATTGTGCTCTGAGAGATTAATTGAGTGACACAGAAAGCTTTGAATGGAGCCTAGAGCAAAGCCAGAGGTTAGGTAAAGCTCAGGTAGAAGCCACCCTCACACTTGGGTTGTACATCATAGAAGACCTGGGATACTATGGCATCTTTGCCAGGTGGAGTTTCTGGCAAGCCACTGAAGAGAAATCCCATGTATAGAGAAATCCCCTAAGGTTCTGCAGCAAAATATGTCATCTGAAGCAAATAATTCAAACAACAGCTTCAGATATGCTGCTGGGCTCTAGAAGAGTGTTTGTGATCATGTGGTCATAACCACCCATCATGAATTGGTACTGACAAACTCACCAAATCTTCTAAGGTCATTGTAATACAGTAGAGATACACTTGGTATTCTGGGATTGGTCTCGAGCTGACCTTTGCCTATAAGTGGCCTAGGTTCCTATGTCACATGACACCTTTCTTCTAATGCCTCTCCATCAGCTATTTCTATAGTTTTGTGATAGGTTTCCTATAAACTGTTCATAAATAAGGAAAACCCAAGTTGGTTTGTGAATGGGTTGACTCATTTGTTAGTTAAATTCTATGGACCCTAATACACTATTGTCTTACTTGGAGGTGGATAGTAGTTCTAAAATGGTGGTTGATGGAAACCTTCTAACTAGCAGACTTTTGGGCAGTGTACCTGGTCTTTTTTTGTTTTTTCTTTTCTTTCTTTCTTTTTTGAGATAAAGTCTTATTATGTGGTACAGGTTGACCTTGAACTTGCTATGTAGCCCCAAACACATGATCTTTCTGCCTTAGTCTCCCAAGTGCTAGGATTACAAATAAGCATATATCACTATGACTGTTTGTTTGGTAGTCTAGTAGCCAAATGTAAGGATGTGACAGACTAATCAGTAGCGATGAAAACCATAGGACAGGTTGGTCAGGCAACTTGGAAAACCAAGCTAAGATTAGTGCTACTACGTTATAAGGAAAAGGCATGTGGATAGAGTTATAAGAGTTACATAGAGTTTGTTCTTTATTGTACATGAAGGTACACCAGTGGAAACCAAATGGAGAAGTGCTAAACACCAAATGGACAGTGTGATTCAACTAGTTCCGGACACTACCAGGGATGAGTGTCTTTTTCTCACTAACGCAGTGCTGATATAAAAAGCTCATTAGTGAAGCAGTCATGGTCACAAAATGGAAGTGATGCATAAGCCTCCTTCCCTCAACTCTGCTCTAGTTAGTGCTGTGCCTAGATGTTTACCTGACAGAAACAGAGATATTTTCTAAGTCCCAGAAATAGTAGTATCCTGTCACATAGTGTAAAATTGATAATATTAGACAGTTCCATCCTGAAAAGCATAGTGATTCATCAAGGTAAGGCTTGACATGTATTGAAAGTATTAGTTCTCTTTCTCTGCCCACACAGTCTTGGTCATCACAGAGTGATGGGCTCACAGGGTGTCTGACTCATTGACAAGTTATCTCATATAATATTCCTTCAGATAAAGGGAACCACTTTCTGGTAAAGGAAGTGTGGAAGTGGGCATTTGGCTATGCAAGTCACTGGTAGTATCAATATAGTTCACTATATAGAAGCTCCTGTGATAGAAAGACTTCTTAAAATATAGAATTGAGGGTCCAACTTGGATATCTAGTGTATTTAGTGCACTTTTTAAATTAAAAGCTATTTGATGCTGTTTCTCCAAAAGATAGTATAGTTAAGTCTAGGAATGAAGGAGTAGATGTAAGAGTGGGCCTGCTCACCATCATTCTCAATGACCTTCTTAGAGAATTTTTGCTTTTTATCCTCATGACTTTTAAGTTCCATGTGTCTAAGGCATCTAGTTCCTGGGGAGGTACTCTTTTAACAGGGGACATGGTAAGAGGATCACTGATCTGAATGCTGCAGTTGTTGCCTGGGTACTTTGGACTCTTTGTACAAATAGACCAGCAGACATGGAAATGAGTCACCATCCTTGTAGGGGTAACTGAGCTGGATCATCATGAAGAAGTAGAATAGCTGCTATATAGTAAGAACAGGGAGAATTATGTTTAGCACCTAAATAATCAGTAAGGTTACCTGGCATCTCTATACTTAGTTTAACTATAAATGAGAAAGGATCTGATCTGATAATTGCTGAGTAGGAATCAGAGCAGATTCTACCACAGTATGCTCCTTGCTTCGCAAATTAAGTTCTCTCTATTCAGGTGTAAGCCTTTTCTGTTATAATTCCTGGAGAAATTTACAAGAAGAGCATTGAAGGCACAAACTACAACTACTGCTACTATATTTGATCCTCAAACAGTATTTGACTCACCAGGGAAGCCTTGGAGATCACCAAAGCCATGAGCCAAGGGTAAGGAAAATCCAGAATCTGGGACACAGTAAGTAAGCACTGGCATTAGCTTTGGAGCCAAATGCACCAATAAGGTTACAGTTTCCTGACAGTATCTCACCTGTTAAAAGTTTCCCCAGGAATTTTCCTCTCAGAATCCTGAAAAATTTGCCTTGATGGAGTGAATATTATAAGAAATAATTGGAGATGAATGAGCAAAAGGAGTAGATCATAGCAATGTGCTTTTCTCTGCTGAAAAGGTCCTCATTTCTGGCTAATGCAGTTTCTCTACCCTCATGTCCCTCTCCCAACCTCTCAACTGTTAATGGCCTTCAATAGGGCAGAATGAGAATTGTTCTTGGCTGGCTGAGAAGAACCATCTGAAAGGCAAGTTACACTCTACATCCCTTTCCCATTCTCAGGGGCTATTTGTCCTGTGACTAACACACAGATACAAGAGACCTGCTTGCCTCAAGGTGAAGCAATTGTCTGTGACTAGGTCCTTCCCTGAAGAACAACTCAAGGCTAGACTTTGTTCTGACCACAGCCATGCTCAGAGCTTTCACTTTTTCTCTTCTGTTCCTCATTTTCCCTCATTGGTTTTTCCTGAAAGCATTTCCTTGATATATCATTTGCTACTGAGTCACTGTCTCAGACTCTGCTTCTAGATAACACTAACTATGGCAGTGACATTTGCACTCTATGAAATTAAAAAATATTCTTGATCTAAATGCATTTTCTGTCCTTAGCTGCCATTGGAAAATCATGGAAATGCAGTATAAAAAGACTAGCAAAGTATGAAGACAGCTACATCATGTTAGAATTTACTTTGAAAAAGATTAGATTATGTGTTTTAGATTTTTTAAACGAAATTCATCTATAGAAAATGCAACTAGAGGAGTTAATTACAAACCAGTAAACTCAAAGTTTCTTTTCTATTTTATGCAACTGAGATTTTATTTAATCATATCTGGTGTCTACATTTTCTACATTTCTATTTAGTATTCAGTGTTACATCTCCATAGTCCAGCTTTAGCTTTACTTTCTTAATGTGGCAGAAAAGGTTAACATAGTCTCATTTTCTTTGGTTACAATAAAACATCCTTTATTTTCTTAGCATACAGGTTGCCAGCTAGACTGTATTTCACAATGCCTAATGAATCTAGCTTTCTTAGTGTGGATAAATATCTGTTCCATGGAGTGTGAGCAAAATGATATGAAGCATCTTCTTAAGGTAGAGCTACTCTTTGTGGTTTCCCTGGTCCCACTGTCTCAGTGTGTGCCTGAGACTCAGAGGTGGAAATTGTATGTTGAAGAAGCTGATGGTCTGAGGTGCTGAATGTGGAACAGCACTGTCTGCCTTTCCTAGATTGCCTGCCTTCTTTTTGGATAGTCGCATGAGTGAAAATTACATTACCATCTTATTTAGCCCATATGTTTTTGAAAGTAATCGTTACAACATTCCCTGTACTCTACCTCAATATGCTTCCAGATACTTGCCTATTGAGAAGTTAAGAAACTTGTCCTAGAATGTGAATCAGTACACTATTTGCTTCAATGAGAATTTCTTGCTACAAGATGAAAACAAAAAAGCAGCAGAAACAACCAGTATGCTTAGTGAGACAGTCAACATGTAGAGTAGTGTAAGCTCCTGGTCTCATGGTAGAGCAGCAACAAACAGTTCAATCCTGTTTGTGGACCAAATTTGAATAGCACTATTTTAATTCAACAATTGCTCCAGTTACACTGTATTCATTGTCATGGAAATATTCAGATCTGCCACAAAATCTTTGAATAATTTATTTTTTTTGTACACTGTTCATATTTTCTCCTAATTCATAGTCAAGTTTTTGCTGACTCTTCTAACTTAAGCTAATATCTACCATAAGCTTTCCCCTATTTAATTTAGAAAGGCAGCACAGCTCAGTCATTAAGAGCTGGAGCTCAGAAAGAAGCCTGGCTGTGCCTCAAGCAATTTTCCTAAATTCTCTGCAATTTAGTTTCCTTGTCTATAAAATAATGATTGATAGTCTCTACTGCCCATGCTCAAGAGCATTAAGTCAGTTAATACATTTCAAATGATCAAATCCTGCTGTATATAAGAATGTTGGCTCTTTCCTTCCCTTTGCCCAGATTACTCAGACAATTGGAGGAGGAGGAAGAGGTTAATTTTACTATCTTAAGAGCAATCTTCCTGGTCCACCGTCAGAAATGCATCAGCACTTACGGCAGCTTCTCCTTCACAGGAGAGGTTTGTCTCATACAGCTAGAGGAATAGACATTTGAGATATGTGAGTTGCTTCCTAGAGAAATATCTTGGAATTTCTGCAGCAAATTTGGGGATATAGGCTGTCATACCACATGATCCAATGGCCCCTATATTTTCCTGCTTTGATTTATGGATGAATTTCTTGTCTTTTGCATCTCATCCAATCCATAGTTTTAGCACTTCTCATCATTCATTTCTCAACTCAAATACCACCCCATGCAAGAGGCCCTCCCTGGTGACCATAGAAAAAGCTTCCTTCCACTCTTGTTTCAGTTTCCTGTCAAATTTTTTCATTACATTTTAGTATCTGATATTATTTTATTCATGTGTGCATATATTTATAGTAATTTTATATTATATAGTATAGTGGTCATTTATAATAATTCTATCTTAACTAGAATATAAGTTCTCTGAAGAGGAGGTATCTGCCTGTCTTCTTCATTGTTATAGCTAATACATGAGGTACTTAATAAATATCTGTGGAATGAATGACTTCTTGACTGATTCAGGGACAGCACAGTGAATGTTTAATAATAGACAGAATTTGATATATGCCTGGAAACAAATATAATATGAACTATGTAGAGATTTAGATTCTAAAGTCCCTTCCCCTCAAAACATTCAATGTCCCTAGTGTTATCCTTCGTAACAATCCCAGAAGGCAGTTTGTTTTTTTTAAGTTCAGAGTTTATATCGTTATAGGTTCAATTTTAAAAAGGTTTTTTAGAAATGGAAAATAATTAGGCAGTAGCATGAATCAGATTATAGTTTTCCAACTAGTATGTTGCAACATGTTTTGAGCATCAGGTTTACAGAGGTAAGGTAGAGGTTCATAATGGAGGGAGAACATAAGCACTCCTACCCTGGCAAGTACAAGGTATATTTTAATTAATTAATTAATTAATTAATTTGTACTGGGGATCAAACTTGGGACCTGGTGCTTGCAAGGCAGGCAGCAGAACCACTGAGCTAAATCTCCTGCCCTACAAGGTATATTTTAAAAACCACTGGAAAGCAATATATTTGATGATCTTAAGAGTTTACCAGTCTGAACACTTTAACAAATGATAAATTTCAAGGCAAGTTGCTTCTACTTTGAAATTCCTTATATTAGTAACATGGTGAGCAAAAAATGAGACAAGAAAAATTGTAACTGCACTTTTATTTGGGGAAAAAAGGTTACTGATTATGCTTCCATAAGTCCTTATTTTAAAATAGAAAGGAAGCACAAATAGATTAATGTATATCATTGATAATATTATATAATTAACCTGTTACAAAAAGCAATAGAGGGGAAGATATCTATGCTTGGTAGTGTGTGGTAATATTTTTAAAATATAAAATATGAAGCATAAGAGTTTTGGTGCAACTCTCCAGTATAATGTTTAACTTGAACATATTTACTAAATAATTTGTTCTTGTAGAAGAACAACAATGGACAACACAACCAAATGAACAAGTGATCTTTATTATTAAAGTTCTTTGGGTATGTCAACAAAAAGTATGACTGAGGTCTTATTTGTTTTATTTCCTAGTGGTCTTTAATGTCACTGTGTTTTCCACCACCTCCATTACTCAATGAGTAGTAAAATTGAGTAGTAAAATTCCTTTGGATACATTGAATGAGTCCTATCATTAACCACAGGTTAGAAAAACTAGCTGTGTCATTCTTTAGCATTTTGTCTTTTGAAAAGTAGTTATTCGCTTCTCACTTGATTTAAGAATAATTTTATTTTATTAATACACATTAATCCAAGCATATTTTCTTTAGGAAGTATGAACCCAAAAAGATATTATATCTGGGGGTATTATTTATTAATACCATAAGCCAATATATAATATTTCTACTTAAGGGTAAATTTGTTACTGATTATAAAGTCCTTCCTTTTGTATTTCCTAACCTCTCAAACAAAAATATTTATGAATTTTGATGAATTAATCAGACATATCTCATTCATAGGTATTTACAAATAGGACCAGAAAGAGAGGGCCTCCCATGGGGTATAAGATCAAGCCATTTCTTAAGGTGAAAAGGAAGGGTCAAGGCATTCAAGTGTATGTACAGTCTTAATATAAGAACTAAATTCTTCCGCTGGGCTTCTTCTGCCTTTTTATATCTCCCACTGAGCTTGCAGAACAACTGTGAAGTTACAGTTTTAAATTGGTACCTACGTTTCTGTGGCAGGATCATAAACTTCACAGGAATTAAGCACTCTCCCAGAAACATTGTTTCCTAAGCTCCCACCACAAACATGGATCGGGCCATTGGTTTCCACCATTCCATGGCTACAGCGCTGAGTCAGCATGCTGGGCTTCGTGTGCCAGCTTCCAGAAGCCAGTTTTTGTGAGGTGTCAGAATGATCTCTTTAAATCTTTAGCCATTATTTCTGTGTATTATCATATAACTGCTTTATTTGTAAAACAACAACAACAACAACAAAAAAAACTGTTTCACAGCTGTATTTTAGCAACAGGAAGGCAGTTTTGATGACCTATTGTTATTGAATTTCTGCACAAGTCGCTCAGCAAAGGACAGGTAGAAGAAGAGGTTCTCTGTTCCCTTGCTCAAGTGAGGATTTTCCTGTCCTTAGCAAAGGTAGAAGAGCAAACAGACACATTATTTGGTGCCACTCTTGAAAATCAAAGTAGTATCTGAGAGATCTTCCCTTGTTCTTATATGTTCAAGGAGGCCACTTACCTTCTTTATTGCAGTACCAGTGTCTTTCTTATTTAGTTTCTGCTTGCAAAACTGGTGCAATGAAATGCTCACAGAGTTAGGTAAGTTTAATATAAGACTTGAAAAGAAATTTATTTTTCTCTGACACACACAACATGGACAGACGTGCCTCCTATTTTTGGTAAATAATGACCTAATTATATTTAGTTTTGCATCTAGTTGTGCTTTCCCAGATGGAATAAACTATGAAATAAAATTATGTGATTCTTCAATTTTACAATACATTTTGTTCTAAATATTTTATTACTAATAACTCAAGTAATATTACTTCAGTTCTTCCTATAGTTATCTTACAGTCCCTGGCATTTGTTTTCTTTAACTTCACCAAATTGTTTTTCTTCATAACTCAGCTCTTCTGTGCTGAATATTTCTAGTCTTTCCACATGCTGATATCTCTGCTTTCACCTTTTCCTGATATATTTCCTGCTTTGTTAGTTAATCACAACTTTATTAACAGGGTGTTTGTGTCTCCTACTTTATATTCTGAAGATGTTTATTTAAACTTTCCCTACTCTGACTTTCCTTATATTGTCTGAATATTTGAATACCAGCAAACATAATATCTAGCTTTTATTGATCACCTTCTATATTCCAGGCACTTGCTTGACATAGATTATTTCTAATCCTCCAAGCAACCTGGCAAGACAGATATTATTATCCCTTCTTTATAGCAGAGGAAGCTGAGATGCAAGGTGTTTTATTTAGATCTGGATGAAGGTCACACAGCAAGTTATTTTCAGATTTGGAATTAAAAACTGAGATTGTCCCTACAGGTAAATTGCATATATTTTGAGCTTGTGTGGGTGCTTGTGTATGTGTGTGTGTGTGTGTGTGTGTGTGTGTGTGTGTGACTTTTGGCAATGGTTATGATATGAAGGTCAAAGATCTTCCCAGGAAAAAAGCCAAGCACTTCCCTACACTATTATACTGTGTTCTATTTCTATTGTTTTAATTTAAAAGTCAGAAAATTACAAAGCAATTATATATCTTTTTTTCATTCTCCAATCTGATTGTCCCCTGTATTACTGAAACTGCAATAAACAGCAATGTACTGTTTTAAGTATCTAGCACTATAGATATATTAAAACTTTGGAAAGAAATTCAGATTAAAATTTCTTTAGGCATCTGATGGTTAGAGTGCTGGCCTAGTGAAAACACATGTAATGTGGCTCTTGCAGAGGGGAAGGTGATGTAGGTAGTTTTATATGTGGAATATATGAGACAAATTCACTTTTAAGGAGACATAAATTGGGTGTGCAGAAGATTCCCTGAAGCAATCGGCAAAACTTAGGGTGGCAAATACCAGAGAAGTTATGTTACTTAGTAGGGTGCGTGCACCAAGAGTTTTTGCACCTAAAGAAGTAAAAATTGCAAATTTGCTATCAAATTAAAAACAAGGATTTTAAAAAGCATCATACCATCTACCTTATTTTGAAGTCCACATATTTATAGATATGTGAAATGACTTTGGTTTGCATTAGATAAAGTTATTCCAAGCCTATATTCCTTTGTGGCTCTAAAAAAACACTTTGCCCAGCACTTCTCCACCTCCTCCACTTAGGACACTGTGGAATTATCATTCAAGACTGGTTATCCTCATGCAAGTCATATGCCTGTGCCAGATAACCAGGACACAGATAGACATTAATAGTTGAAGCTTTAACAGTGGCAGGTGCTCATGGTAGGAGGATGATTTTGTTAATTACAAACACTACAGAGATCATTGATTTCTTCCTCATTTCCCCTTTGCTTGCATTTCACTCTACTGACCTCTGTTTAGAAATGCTATTAAAAACATTTTTTTAAATTACTATTATTCCTCCCTAAATGGCTGTGTCTTTGGAAACTATTTTCTGCTTATAAATTCAGTCATATAGATGTCTATAAAAATCCTTCTCCAAGTGTTTAGGGTAGTGAATTCCAACTTTTTGCCTTTCAATGTTACTTAAGCTTAATACAATCCATGTGCACTGCTGAGGTATAGGTTAGGCATCTTCATTCCCAATGCTTCCATCAGCAAATCCTCAAGGAAAAACTTGGAAACAGCGTTTTCACCAAGATTCTAATTCAACTCTAGTATTTCTGCTTAACGTAAAACCCATCCAGCCCCTCACCATATTGAAAGAGCTTCTATCCGCAATGAATTATCTCTCCTCAGAAGTCCTGCAGCACCTGGTAGTCTCATTGATTATTGCTCAGACTTTTCTATCAAAGTGCCAGGAACTACAGAAGTATGTAAATCCCAGGATCTGGGGTGGGGCTAGATGGGCAAAGGCCTTGGCTCTTTGTGTCCCTGGTGGTGACAGCCTCAACACTGCTTCTTTAAAGCAGAAGGTTAATTAATAATCTAATTTATCCTGAACACCTATGCATTCCTCACTACATTACCCCTCATCATATTAGTTTTTCTTAGTAAACTAATATTGTGGTATTTCCTATTATCTATTCTCACAATAAAATTTAGAAAGTGTATTTTTGCTCTGTAGTTTTATCTGTGAACGAAGACTGCGTACTCCTACATATAGCACTATTCATTAGTATTTGTGTTTGCTGTGATTGTCCTGGTAGGGATTAGATAGCCAACTCAGTACAAGCAACTAGGTTTTTAAACTCTTATGAATTGGCAGGTCTAACATACTGTCATTCATTCACTGTATGATGTTAAATTTACTAGAAGTTTTTGTAATACACACAAATATCATACAGTTTCCTTATTGTTGTTGCACTCGAATGAAGTGCTTAAATATATTTTGTACGATGCTTTGAAGTCAGAAAATATAAAAGTGATGATTTTATTTTTCAGGGAGCTCTCTACAAGTAGTTTTCCCATGACAACTTCAGTAAGTGGTTTGTGTGATCGAGAATTTGACCCTTGTCAAGAACATGATTGACAGGAAATGGAAAATCCAAGACTTAAGTCACTGTTTTGAGATGTCACAATGACAGCCCTGGATAATCGAAACATTGAAGTGCTTCATTGTAAATTAAAAAACTAAAATATGAGGACTTATTTCCATATTTCAGGAGTATTCCTAAAAAATTCAGAAACATAATATTGTAGAATTAGGAAGGATAAAATATAATAATATATAACTTTAAATTCTGATTAGGAAAAATATTTAAGATGATAATGATAATCTGTCCTCTACTGTGTCACCTATGAAGTGATAAAAATCATACCAGTCATGTCACAGGAAAGGCTAAGAAAGAAATGAATCAGGGTGAAAATTATACAATTATATATAGTACTCTGATTTTCCCATATGGGGCTGATAATTCACAGACAACATTTTTTATTCTCCGTCTCACCTACAGACAAGTTCTACCACTCTTCTTTTGGAAGTCTTGCTCTTCAGGATCACAAGCTGGTCAGGGGCTTCCCTGTCTCATAGGTAGACCACTTTCCTAACTTCCTCTCTTTCCTGTTCTTACAAAAAGGCTTCTTATTGACCACTATTTTCCTTTTGTCATTTTACTCTCATCTTCAGGATGTCTTCCTGGTTGCTTCTTATTGCCAATCAAATCCAAATTATGCTGGCAGTTTTCAAAACTCAGCCTGACTTGATCTGCTCTTCAGTTTATTTCTCATCACATTCTCACTCTTCTCTGAAAAAAAAGTGTACTTCTCCTATTGTTTGTTGTACACCTCTGCTTTTGCTTATTCTGTCTTGATATTTTAATGAGAGACTATTGTACTATGTTAGGGTCTGGATTATGCATAGTGTCATCCCTTAAGGTTTGTATGAGGTGGTATGTATGACAGGGACAAATGTCTGCAATACTGCATGGTAAATGCTGCCATAGAATTACTAACAAGTTGTACAGTTGTAAAGAGAGGAGTAAATATGATAAATTTACAACATCATTTTGTTAACATAACAAGGGCTATAATGGTCTCTAAGTTCCATGAAGACCTTTCTGATTACTATGTACATAGTTAAAAGCGTAGGTTGAGTAAATTCCTACTGAACATGCCATCAGTTTCTTCAGATGTGTGGGTTATCCCTGAAATTTCATTCTACAGAAAGATTTCATTATGGAAGTAGATTGGTTTTGCTAAGTATAAAATTGCCACCATGTTGTTGCTGAAACTGCAATGGAGCAGGTGCAAGAAAAGCTAGTCCTGGCTTTCCTCTAATAAGCCAAGTAACTTAGAACAGCATATTTCACTTCACCAGGTATCACCATTTCTTCTCTAAAATGAATAGATTGGGCTAGATGTCCTAAACTTCTGCTGCTCTTACAATCCATAACTCTGTGTTGACATTCATTCATTGCTTCAACAGACACCTATTAATAGAACCTACAGAGTATATGTCACTAGATCTTATAATTTGTTTATGTCATAGACAATCAAATCTCATCATTTCTAACAGGAGCTGGATCCTTTGACAGCTAGAATCAATAAAAGTGCTAAGCACTTAAGGTTAGTGCATTGTGATTTACTTCCCTGCTTCTTTATACCCTAGAGATATGGGTACCTAGAGGGTGGGTAGTGAGGAACAGCAGCTCTTTGAGCATTCCCCTGGCCACACAGGCATTCAGGAATCCTCATCGTGGTTAGCATGTTTGTTGATAGTTAGACTCTGAAATGACTGAGTGAAGATTGAGACAGAGCTAACCTGACAACCTGAGAGCTTAAAAGCATCAATTAGGGACTGTGCAAGAATTTGACCTTCCAACTACCTCAATATTGTGGGTTTGGTTCCTATAATGGAAGTTTAAAAAAAGAAACCATTCTTCCATGCTTTATAGTGATTATTCTATCAAAGCAATAAAGGACATGAATTAATAAGTACCTATGAGTATAATTTTAAGACTCACACACTAGGGACTGAAGTGATGTGGATACAGTCTAGGAACTGCATTCCATGAGTGTCCACAACTCACTCACCCCTTAGTACTAATCATCCTTAGAAGAGCCAATTTCCCATAAGAGAGAAGCCCAATGCATTTTGTGCCTACTAATCATTGGCAGATACTCAGATTGCACTTCTTAATTAGGTGACAAAGCAGCCTCACATACATGGTAGTTAGTGCTAATGAAAATTTACATAAGAAACCAAAGAGAATTAAATAGATGTGAAGATTATCATTTTGCACTTTATCTTTCTATATGTGGTAATAAAAAAGTGTGAATTGAAAAATCTAAAGAAAAATAATGGGTGATTTATTTTTAAAAACAAAAAACACTTAGCAAGAAGCCATACTTATAAATTCAAAAAGTACCCTAGTGTTTCATTTTGACAATACATAACAATGACGACATAAAATTTGTTTTAATACTCTAGAGTCCTGATGAATAGGCTGTAAAATGTTTACAATTAATGCTGTTTTTTTCTCACACATTTTTAAAGAACTAACTTCATACTGTTTAAAGTAAATAATGATAATGCTATAGCTTTTTGGTTTGTTATTATAGATACGAATGTAAAAGAAGAGATAACCACCAAGAAAGAGAACTCAGAAAGTATTATACAGTTTATTATTATTTACCACTTAGAATTTTTTGGACATAGTTTATAATTGGCAAAGTTTTTCCAATTTGCTGTAATAAGTCAACTGCTCTCAAAATCTCATGTACCTGAATAATTTCCAGTTGAATTTAACTACTCTTCTGTTTTCTATTCCTTGTTTTCCTTTTCAAATACACTTGAGAATATGTGATACTTTGTTTAGTGGAAAATATTTGCAACTTTGTTTAATCTTTTAGTTAAAAAATCGTGTAAATAATAGAAATCACATGACAATAAAAGGAATTATTCAGTTACAAACATTTACTGGAGTGTATTTTAAATACTTTAGCAGTAGATTGTGTTTTTATAATATATCTGAAAATGTCTAGACTTATATAAACAATGTCAATCATAAAATTTTTGAATTCTGTGAATGTTTTTGGTCATTCTTTTATTCACTTACTCATTTATTAATTAATTCACTTATTATTTAATTCTTAATTTACTGCTTAAAAATTTTTATTGAGAATGTAGTAGGAATTTTTCCCCATCTTGCTATTCAAAATTAAAATAGTCAGCACTTCTATGTGTATTGTTTGTATATATATTTCTTATGCCTTCCAAAATGACACAGTTCTCTAAAGAATAATCCCAATTTCTTTTTCTTCTTTTTTTATTACTTTTTTTTCTGTGTTAGAAATCAAACACAGGACTTCTAGGTAACTTGCCACTTCCCCAGTCCCACACATTTGTCTACTAATAATTTTCGTGGATATCCCAAAACAATCACTGCAGTATTTGATAATTTTATATTTAATAAACTTTTAATCAGTGCTTACAATAATCAAGTTGACCAAATCATATTTGAATTGACATACATTTGATTATATTCACTCTTTTAAAAAGAAAACAGTAGACATTCATAGACATTCAAACACTAATACATAGAATTATTTATTTTAAAAATGCAGTGATATCAAAAAGTACAATTCCTCATTTAAAAAACTTATTTTCTAAAGGAAAAGAAAGAATAGAGTTTGGTGCCACTGACTGACTCTTTATATGTCAGCACCCAGTGTGAACTTTGTTAATTTGGCAACTTTTTATTATTATTGCACCATAAATGATAGATGATAGATGTTTTATATGTTTATAAACATGCATGAGAAAAGAATTAGTTTACTGTGAATGACTCATCAATTTTATGAAGACATGTATGCCATGATTTAACCATCATTTATGGGACATGATCCTTTGCCTTTACAAATTTCAACTTTTAATATAACTATATACTCATAATATTCGTATTTCCACCTATTCACCTGTCTAACATGTATACCCAACATGATGACCACACAAGCAACAGTTGGAAGGCGAAATAATTAGAATGTGAGCTAACTATAACAGGCCAAAGAGCTGCTGAACCAGTCATCAGAGTAAGGCCTGACTTACCATAGCAATCAAGTTTAAAACGTGACCATGAAAAAGAACAAGGAGGAATTCCTCCACTGGCTTTGAGAGAAAAATACAGTATTTTATTCTTCTTTGCATGCCCTAGAACAGCTAGTAGTGTGTGTGTGTGTGTGTGTGTGTGTGTGTGTGTATATATATATATATATATATATATATATATATATATATATGTTGGATAATTTTCTGACCATGAAAGAGTGACATGTAATATGCCTTATGGAACAAAGAAAAACAAATGGTTTGAAGAGAGAGACAAAAGATAGTAAAAAACTCTGTTCCACAGTAATTTGTCATTAATGATGATGCTACTTCTCTACTGCTTGTTTAGCAAGGGAACATCTGATCTGCTTTCTGCAGGCAGCTTATTGATTATGTGGGTCGATGTAATCTGATGCATAAAGAACCAAGGAAGTAGGCAGCAGCATTTTGCTAGATAACTGCTAAGAAATAGATAGTTTACGCTGGATGCATCCAAGCTGAGTGGCCCCATGTGAAGTTGAATGATGACCAAAAGCAATCCTAAAACTGACAATGCTGTCACTTCTCAGTCTGTCTACTGTTAGTGAAATATTAGTTATATTTAAAGAAAAGTGATGATATATGAAGAGCTACTAAATCTGTATGGGCACAAGAAAGATCTGCTTTTCCTTTTTTGTATATGTCACATTGCACACATGCATATGAGAATCTAGTTGCATCATCTCAGGTAACAATGGCTATTATTTTCTCTCTCCCTAGATAATCAAACTATTTTATTGCTGGTTACTGCTCATATTGGAAGCAAGTCACAGTTATTAGCTTGGAGAAACATGAACAATAAAATGATACCCTTAATGTAAAATTTCCAACCCAAACCAACAAACAACAAACATCTAAGAAAATAAACAGAAATTGTTGATGTTTAATCCATAAAACAAAAATATTGTTTAAGAAAGAAGGGAGGGCAGGGGATTTAACTCAGTGGTTCTGATGCCTGTCTCACAAGTGCAAGGTCCCGAGTTTGATTCCTGGTATCAAAAAAAAAGAAAAAGAAAGAAAGAAGAGAAAGCAAAAAGTATGAGGAAAGGAAAAAACATTAAAAAAAATTAGACCTCCCAAATTGAAAGACCCAATCCAAAAATGGGCATCTGAAATGAACAGACATTTCTCAGACAAAGAAGTAGAAATAGCAGATAAACATATGAAAAAATGTTCAACATCACTGCTCATTTGAGAGATGCAGGTGAAAACAATGCTGAGATTCCACTTCATGCCAGAAAGAATGGCTGGTATCAAGAAATCAACCAATAACAAATGCTGCTGGGGCTGTGGGGAAAGAGGAACACTGCTCCACTGCTGGTGGGAGTGCCGACTGGTGCAACCACTGTGGAAATCAGTATGGAGATACCTCAAAGAACTAGGACTGGAGGTCCCATTTGACCCAGCTATTCCCCTGGTGGGTATCTTCCCCTAAGAATTAAAAGAATCATACCACAGTGATATATGTGCGCCCATGTTCATAGCAGCACAGTTTGTAATAGCTAAAGCTTGGAAACAGCCCAAATGCCCATCAACTAGAGAATGGATAAAGAAAAAATTTTTTAATAAAATGGAGTGCTACTCAGCCATAAAAAATGAAAAATTAGAGACATTTGTAACTAAATGGATGCACACTGAGGCGATACGCTTAAGTGAAATAAATAGGACACACGTGTGAATGCCAAGTAATTTCTCTAGAGTGAGAAACTGAAAGTGTAAATAAGGACTAAAAGGTGTAATAGATAATGTGAAATAGGAAGAAAAGGGGCAAAGGGGAAGGGGAGGTGGAAGGAGTACGGGAAAGGAAAGAAGGGAATGGAGTTAATATGAGAAAATGGAAAAATGGAAACAAAGTCTTTGTAAATAGGTTAGGATGGAGGGGTTGAAGGGAGGGCAGTGGAATGGGGAAAAAATGAAAACCAAGAGAGATTATGTAAAGGCACATATCTCCAATGATGAATGTCATTATATTGTATACCTAAAATATACCAATAAATAAAATTTTTTAAAAAAGAAAAGGAAAGAACAGAAACGAAGTCTTTAAATGAGGAGGGGTGGAGGGGTTGAAGGGAGGGCAGGGGAATGGGGAAAAATAAGAACCAAGATACATCATGTACAGGTACAAATTCCCAATGTTGAATGTTGCCATATAGTATACCTAAAATGTACCAATAAACTTAATGAGTAATAATTAAAAAAAGAAGAGAATGAGACTATTGAGTAAAGAGCTGTTTGGTTAAATGCCATTTTTAATATGTCCAACAGTGTTGCTAACACAAATTAGACACTCACAAACTGCTGGTTTCCTTCTTTACACGTGAGGAGAGGATGTGAAATGTTACCTGCCAAAGCGGGTCTCTCTGCTCAGGAAAGAGCTCGAAGTACTTGTGGGCCAGTTGCACTGGTGGCAGAGTCTGAAGACGCAGGTTGGTCCAGCTGTGCACAAAGTTGGCCAAGTTCGCAAAGGTGTATAAGCCTAGACGGTCATTCCCATAGTTAGATAAATGAGTCATGAAAATGCTGATCTGAAAGACAGATAAAAATGACCACACAACAGCATATGCTTAAACTCAAAAGTGGCAGTGTAAGTTCCAGGGAGCACTTTGCCTAACTTTGGAATTGTATGATTCAATTTTTTTTTAGGTAGAAAGCCACATATCTAATTTTGAAAGGAAAACAGCACATATATCCACTCTTAAAATTGACATTGACATTAGATTAGTGAAGAACCTGAATTAAATAAGTTCTGATATTAAACAGTTATTCCTGCTTTTTTTCTAATGTAGATGTACATACAAATGGAAATGGAATCAAACTTGAGAAAGCTTCTTTCTTTGTGGTCTCATAAAGTTCTTTTTACTTCAGTTTTGAATATTATCACTATGAAGAAATTATAAACCTTTGAGGAGACAAATATTTAAAAATGTTTAGATATGTTTTAAATGCAGATTTAAACATTATTCAATGTATAAAAATATCATGTAGGGCCCCATTAATTGTATATTTTTTCCTTTGATGTATCAATTAAAAAATAAACATACTTTAAAAAACCATCAGCATTTCTACAGAAACTGATTTCATTTGGTCCCCAAATTTTCCATGATCATTAATCTTTTTATAACTTCTAATATCTCAATTTTAACTCTAAAATTATAGAATTTCTATATTGTTCTTTCAGTATCAGAGACTATAGAAAAGTGAAATCTAGATTGCTCTGTAAAAATCAACCAAAAATTTCAAAGTGATTCCAAAAATTTGAGTACCTTCGTGTTTTAGCAGGAATTAAAAAATAATAAAGAAAGAAAAAATTGTAACATGTTTATCTACATTACTTTATATAAATTGTAAGGGGAAAGTTCATCATTAATAATAATAATTGTTATAATAATATACAACCTCGACATTACTAATAATATTTTGTATTTTATCTTGAATCTCTTATTTTCAAACATAAGCATTTTAGACTCATTTTTCTACTTACTACACAAATCTACAAACATTTCAGAGCAACTCAAGTATTACAATTGAGTACTTAATTAACTTCATTATTATTAAAGTAAGAGTAATATAGCGTTATAAATAATGTTGGAACAAATATAACACCTGAAACTGAAGAGTAAAGTAACATCAAAGTAAAGTCAAGCGTATGTCTCATGGCTATTGTTTTATGTGGATGCTCACTCCTTTTTTAAGTAATTATGTTGCTTGATGCAGTAATTTGGATTATTTGGAAATAAACAAGGGTGTGCAGCAACCATTTTAATATCATTTTCATCACAACTTGGTTAGAATTGTAGTCATGCAAGAAAGGTTACATTCTTGACCTTTTGTCCCCAAACTTGTCATTGGATAACTGGAAATGCCCACAGAAGAGGCCTTTATGTAAAAAACAATAAGAGCATTACCATCTACTGCAATTTAACAAACAATACTCTGGTAAGAAATTAGAAGTTAAAAATACCAGGTTCATTGTTGGAATGCCCTTTTTATTTTGGAAAAGACATTGTCTTTCTGTGTGTCATGCAATAATACTGAAAAGGATTCTCTGAGGAAAAAATTACTAAAATTATCTGTCAGCCCTCACCAGGGTTGAAAGAAGAGAAGAGATGAAGACTTGGACCATTGCCCTCAATGTATCTAAATTACAATAACGCCTAAAAGTTATATAGCACTTTCTATGTGCTAGGCATCATTCTAAGCCTTTTACACATAAAGATAAATGTTCCTGATGCTCTTACAATGTAGATATTGTTGTTGCTCTCTTCAAAGAAGAAGACATTGTGTCACAAAGCACCAAGTAACTTTCTGAGGTCATATCTGGCCAGTGACACACAAGAATTCAAATGTAAGAAGTCAAATTTCCTAGTCCAATACATAGTATGTGCTGACCCAAACATTTTTATATGTAGAATTTTGCATTCATCTTTTTCCTTAAAAAGAAGATGAACATACTTCTATAGAAGACAGTAGAAAAGCTATGGACTCATTATATTGGCAATTTATGGTTTCTACATAATGTAAAATAGAATAAAAAGATAATTTAATTTTGAATTTTTAAATGAAAACTTACTTTAAAACAATAATAGTGTTTGAGAAAATATTACTGATACACTGAAAATTTATCATTAAAGAGCTTATCACTACTGTTGTATTTATTGCCCATTTTTATGGGATATATTTAAAGTTTTATAATTGAAAAATAAAAAATAGAAGACTATTTAAATAATATTATTTACATGGCTTATTTAGGCACAAATTGAAATTAAATCTCTCAAATATTGTCATAATGGTCTTCCTTGAAATTCATATTATCATTTTAAAAAGCTCAGGGTATCTATGCCACTCATTTTATTCATTGGCCAATGTCTCACACACTTTTATCTCAAATAGGAAGTGTGCTTTTGGCCTGACATAATTACAGAGTTTCTAAAACATAACTTGGTATCAATAGTTGATGACCATATAATTGCAATTGCTTTTTGTTTCAGTTTTTGTTTTTTTGTACAGGGGATCCAACTCAGAACCTTGCACTTGTGAGTGCAATTGTTGTCATGAGAACTTCTTCATAATCACTACAAAATAATATACACTTGATCCCAATAAGTATGTATTTATTTCATGTTGCTACTGTAATTAAGAAATAAAATAGTGTAAGTAGTGTGCTTCAAGATAATTATCGTTTCCTAGGACTGAAATTATTATGAAAAAATACTCAGCATCCTGAGTACCTGAAGAAATGTAGTAACATCTAGAAATCTACCACCTGGCCTCTAGTGTTGTTATTTTAAGATAGAATTTTGAGCATCTCTGATAAATTACAGATAAAAATCTACTTTGAGAGTGTAAAGATTATTTAAACATGATAGGTGTGCTATCATTTCATTAGGGTAGTAATGACATTAATAGATTTTTGCAGCAGACTAGTTTTAAGTAATTTTTCAAGATTTTTCTTAGGAGAATAAACCTTGTTTTATGAGGGAAGCATAAAACTTTATGCAGGGCAAATGGTAACATGTCTTTGGAAGAAAGCAGCATCTGGAGGTGCTGTGTGGTTCCCGGTTGACCCATGGTGTTACATTTAAATTTTCCTTTGCTGAAAACAAACACAAGTGCCCTGGCCAGGGCAGTTGCAATCGCTGCTGTATGGGGAAGCCTTACTGGTTAGAAACAAATTAGTGCTGGTATATGGTCAATTGACTGCACTTTAAGAAAAACAATTCTGCAAGCACAGCTTAACCGTGCATATTTGGCTTGCTAAAAGCACCTATTGTGCAGACAGAGCATTTTACTCTTAGTAATTCTGGGGAAATGGCTTGTTTAAAATAAAAACCTATTTCAGAGAGCATGAGGAGACAAATTAAGAATAGATGTGGTTTGAAGCCATTAACCTGATTGCCAGATAGAATATACATAACACCAAATTTGAAAAGATATAACCTACGGAACAGATCCACTTAATGATGTTTCTATGGTCCAAGGAAAAGGGAGTTCTTAGAAAAAGTAATGTCTAAATCTTGATAAGAGAAAATTAGGTAAATATAACTAAACTCTATGGATAATTCTTAACTAAGGGTAAAAGCATGGCCATTACAACAAACAGGATGAACATAAATGAATGAGATTTATGGGATGAACGTAAATAAACGTGGGCAAGTGGCCCTCCTTCAGTCTTTCACTGAAATTGACACAGTTGCTGTTGATAACATTTTATAAAATAACATTTTATTTTTGCCTCTTGGATGAAGTTGCTAATGAAGAAAATATAAGAAGAAGGGAAAGAAAAATGAAATGAAAACCCAAAGCTTCATTTTCTCTAAAATAAAACATCAAAATTCTCTACCGTAAGTTCAAATATTTTATTGCCAATACCAGAATAGTTTTCCTGCTGTTCCTATTTTCATGATGATACGATGTGATTGTAAATTGTAGAATAAATTAAATGAATATATTTTACAGTATTGTTGATTATGATTTAAAACTGTCTTTAAAGATTATATTTTTAGCTAAAATACACATTATATATTTGAACATTTAGGTGTGTTATATTGCTTAAATCAATCATTTTCAGAGTAGTCAGACCTGTGCTGTGGCTCATAGGACAAAGCACAGTAACAAATACAGAGAGAAGCAATAGCTGTGCTGAGCAGGAGGGTATCCACCCTGCTGTAAACCAGCTTGCTCTGTCCTCATGTCATAACACAGTATTTTTCAAGATAAGAATTAAATATTAGCAGTCAGTTTCCACTTTTGCCTCTGTGGCTCTGACACTGTGCTCCTTTTCAGAATGAGTCCATTGTGTTTAAAAATATGTCCATTAGCTTGTTAAATTATTGATTAGGCTTTTAGTTCTCATAAAATGGGAAGATAGATGAATATAGAGAAATGTGTCCCTGATGGCTCATCTGATGGGCTCTGGACTGAGCTCAAATTTTTCATATAAAAGGTAATTTGAATCTTTCTTTTATTTTCATATGGCTGGAACCACATTAGAAATAGAAACAGTAAGACCATACTCAACATCACCAATTTGAATGCAATACTACTTCTTCATTTGAGTATAGAGGATATAATTGTTGGTCAACAATACGTGGGTAAATGCTTACATCCATGTTCTTAGATACCAAAAATATAAAATTTAACCAAGCCTAATATATTATTCTTTCACTCAATCTAAAGTTTGCCATTACTTTATAATCCACTTTTGGAGTAACAAAATTGCTTTTCAAAAATGAAATGTATATTGTAATGATTGGTCAATGGTTGATATTTTCTTAACATATGTTAATTAACTTATAAAACTTTACAAAGTGGTTTTATGTTCATTTTTCTTCTATTGCTTGAATAGATACTAAGAGACTATCCTATTTCAGAGAAAATGAAATAAGAAAAAGGTTCAAGTGACCTGTCAGAGGAATCCTAGCAAACCCAGCATTTAATGTAGCCCACAAGTGTATAGCTAAACATTGATGAAGAAAGTAGATCTCATGTTGAGTGTTCTTACCACAATAAAATAAAAATTTTAAAAACAGGGGTTAAGGCATATGAGTCCAAAAGCAATGCTCTTTCATATATTATGGTTCTGCCAAAATGTGGGAAAATGCTTGTCAAATTTTCTTCTCCTATTTTTTGCTTCCTTTCTATCATTTTAATTATCTATTAGACTTTATTTGTAATAATGTTATAACTGTCAATAAGTCAATATGATTTTTTCTAAAATTTATTCAATAGAATATAAAATGTCATTTACATGTTTTTCAACTTTGGAAATGGAAATAAAATTTTTATTTCAATATCTATATTTAAACATATCCATACATTTCAGGTGACTGCTGATTCTTAGCCCTTCAAGATAATCAATATTGAAGAGAAAAAGATTATTTCATTTAGGAATATTTTGCTTCTCTTGCAGCCTTTAAAATAAGCATCAGTGTTTTCCATGATGGAACACAGCAACATCAGTGTTATAGAACCAGAAAGTAACTTCAATTTTCCAGTCTCAAAGAAACACATTTAGAGAGATCTTTCAAGATGTATTCCTCTAAAAGCCATTCTTAAAAGGAGAAAGGAGGGCCGAGGATTTGGCTCAGTGGTTCCGCAGCCTGCCTTGCAAACACAAGGTCCTGAGTTCGATCCCTGGTACCAAAAAAAAGGGGGGAGGGGGAGAAAGGAATGGAGAACAGGAGGAGAAGGCAAAGAAAGGAAGGAAGGGAGAGAGGAGGGAAAAAGGAATGAGGCGAAGGAGGGAAAGAGAGGGAAGGGGAAAGAAAAGAAGAAAGGTGTGAGGGAGGGAGAGAGGGTGGGAAGGGAGAAGTGAGGCAAAGGAAAGCTCCAAAATCAAATCATTTGTCTGAAGATCAGATGGATAGGAAAAAGTAGATTGCTAAAAATGATTCAGTGCATGGATTTAAAGCCTCACTCAGAATTAAATCCAGCTATTGATCTCCTGTTCAGCCTACTTCCTTTCCCTACTCTTTTGCTCCATGTGACTTTCAGTGTGGTTTCATATAAGATGTGCAACACCACAAGCATTTATAATTAATTACTGTTTCTAGTTGATGTCTTAACATCCCATACCCTTGACTATTGAAAAGAAGTCTTTCTTGAGTACGTGAAAAACTAAGCCTTTAGTTTTAATTTGGAGCACATTTAATGAAGAGAATAATGTAAAGATTTTTTTTTTAAATCAAGAGACTGATTAAAATATCCCACAAGATTTATCTACTGCATAAATCTGAAAACATAGAAAATGACTTTGGGTTGCTATAATAATTAAGATTGTTTTAGGCTGCTCACAAAGAAACAATGCAAACTTGACATCTGGAATCCAATCCAAATGGGTAGGTACAGTAAGCGAATTTACAGGTTTGTTATGATGCTTAAAAGAGTTGGGGATATGTAAAAACGTTTTGTAAATGAAAAATATTGCATGGTGGATATCATCACTATGCACCTTCAATTAAAGTGAATTTAGAAGCCAGTGGGTCCCCTTAACCATGGTTTTGCTTTGCAAAGGTTATCTAAGTCACCAGTGGTTCCAAAATATTCAATGGAAAATTCCAGGAATGAACAATCCATAAGCTTTAGATAAGTTTTACTAAAGTATATTATCATGATTCATCTATTTTATTATTTCTCATTGCTATTATTGTCATGCTATGCTTAATTTATAAATCATACTTTCTTACAGGTATGCATATGTATCAAGCAACATAGCACATAAAAGGTTTGGTATTATCTAAGGTTCCCCTGGGAATCTTGGAATGTATCCCCAAGGAAAGGGGGAGCCTACTGTAGTTTACATATCAAATACCATTGGTATGATTTGATTTATATATCCTAATAATATTTTTGTAGGCAAAGCCAGTGGGTTTTTGTTTTTCTGAAATTATCTGTATATACCATGGCCTTTGATAATTAATATAGTTATTAGTTGAACCAGAAAATATTAAACACATATATACCAAGGTGAAAAAGATCAACTTTCATACTTAATATAGGAAGCTCTTTTGTAATTTCATGCTATTCCTTAGTAAGTTCAAGCTTTATGCATTAGAATCACCACTGACCACTACAGTTAAAAAATCAATATAGGAGGAGGTTGTTTAAATGGAATTCTTTGTTTCATTTAAAAAGTGCAATGTGTATAGTTTTAGCAGGGTAATGCAAAGAACTAACATCTTGCTGTGCCTCTCCCCTCGCACTCTCAAATGTTTCCCATCCCTTTGCCCTTCAGAAGCCTCACCATCTGTTAGGCATCGATTGGGGCATTTATTGCTTATTCTCTCACTACTGCAGTAAAATGTAAGCTCTTCGAATACAAGGACTCTGCTACTCTTCTCTACTGCTGTGTCCTCAATGGTTTATAAAGTGCCTGGCACATAATAGGTGTACAACAAATATTTATTAGACAAACAAAGGTATCCTCAGTAACATACATTTCTTTGCCAGTAGAAAATGTAGAGTAATTTAATTGCTTTCCAATTATTCTCCAAATTCAAAAGACATGAGGAGGAAAACAAAACATTCTATCTTTCAACCCTGAAAACAGCTGGCATTTAATAGGATAAGATGAATTGCTAAATTACATTTTTTATTTGTGTTTTCCATTTCTATGATCAGACTAAATACAGCAGAAGTTCCATTCTGCATCTGATTATTTACCAGCGTCTCAGTTTTTCAGTCATAATATTTGGTTAGTGAATTATTAACAAATCAGAACTGTTTTGATTCAAGACCGACTAGAGTGTAAACACTGATCTTCCTGAATAGAGAAGTTGGGCAGTGACTTCATCAAAGCAGCAGTAAATAGGGCAGCTGTTCTAACAGAGAACAGAAGGCTCCTGATATATTTCAGTGAGCAGGAGCACTACTTTCCATTTTTCATGTACATTAACAGAGGCTTAAGTCATTAAAAGGCAACACATGTTTGCAAGCATATTGTTATTGAATATATTTGTGTTTTGTTTTTCTTTAGTAGTCAAGTCAGAACTGTATGTCATAATTGCCTTTTAGAATACCATGATTTTGAACAAAAACCTCCCAGTTTTACTCAATGGGAGACAACAAAAATTGCTTTCTAGCTGAGCTACTTAACATTAGCCTTTAGAGGGAGAGGGAGAGAGAGAGAGAGAGAGAGAGAGAGAGAGAGAGAGAGAGAGAGAGAGATCAAACTTCCTTTTCAATCATTTTGCAATGATGTCACATAAGTTGTTGAAGTGCAAAGTCATAACCCCAGGAATAATCATGGACAGTTTAGCCACTGGATGGAGAAATTATGTCCATTAGCAGTAAGTATAAGCTTTTCTAACAGCCTCAAATAGAGGTCAACTATTTATTTAGTGGAAAAAATATTATCTTTATTTATTTTACAGTCAAACTATTGACAAGAATTTATTAAGTCCTTACTATCTGCTTAGCAGTCTATTAGAAATTGGAGACAGTAGTGAGCAAATTATGTATGATACTTACTAAAAGGAGCTTAGGTGTGAATGGGGATGCAGAAAATAAAGCAAGAAGAAATATAAATTTCATCACTCTGTTGATGCCTTGCAACGGCTGCGGGCAGGGAATGGCTCTAAGATGGGCAGAAGGTTTCTTCAACATAGAAACTCTGAAACTGAGAGCTGAAGGACAGTAGGGACACTTCAGATAGAGGTCAAGGTGGCATGGAATTGAGGTGTGTGTTGGGCAGAGGAAAAGCCTGTGTGAAAGGTAGTTGGTAACAATGTGCCCTAGAAACTAAAAGTCATAAAATGTGATTCAAGCAAGTAAGCAAGGTAGCATGAAAAAGGAAGAAAGCAGTTCATGGAGATCTTTTAAAGTTTTGAGGTGTTTAGACTTTAATCCCAAGAATAATGGGGACCACTAAGACCCACTGATAGATTTTTGAGCAGCAGAGGATATTTTGCATGTGGCTACATCCTGACTGGCTTGGGAAGAAGAAGAGGGAAGACTGGAGGTTGGAGTCATTTAGGTGGCTGTTGCAGGCACGTGATTGAAAGGTAATGATTACCTGATCTGTGACAACGGCAAAGCAAAGAAAGTAAACATATCCAAAGAAGAAGATATTGAATCTTTAGTGATCTGTATTTGGTTAGATATCAGAGATTAAAGAAAAAGAAAAATCAAAGATTATATTCAAGTTTTCAATTGAGGTAATCAATGCTGTAAAAATTTCACCTTAGTAAAGAAAATGCAGAACTGAATAGAACAAAACACTGAGCTAGGGCCGGGGATTTAGTTCAGTGATTCCACTGCCTGCCTCGCAAGTGCAAGGTCCCGAGTTCAATCCCTAGTACCAAAAAAACCCAAAACACTGAGCTAAACCAAAACTTCAAGACTTGCTATGAAGAACCAAACAGACACCTAACAAGGCATGCCCAGAAGTACAATGTAGCTGCTCTGCAGCCTCCAGTGAGCCCACATGGGCTAGTCCAGACTCTGATCTGCACGTTATTCCTCAGCATTGTACCAATTAGAAGCCAACTTAGGTCCAGAGGGAGCAGACAGTCTAATTCTAGAATTGAAGATTTGCCAAATAAATAGAATGGTAGAATAATGGCATCTTGGAAATGATTGGAAGACAGACGTTAAAATTATCTCTCAATGTGTTTTCTCTAAAGTAGTAACATTTTGATCTTCTAAAATAAAATTTACAATATTACAGTCAACTCACTTTATGACTACTGGTTGGTAATATCAAAAAAATATGTTTACTTATTGAAATGCATATCTTGAAGTTTCTACCAAAGAGCATTATACAGCATTGACAGTTATCTGGTCATTTAAAAAAAATTCTGCAGAACACACATTCCATGCAATTGTGCAAATGTCAAGGATCCATTCTGATAAGTGTCAACAATGAAGAGAGAGATATGCAGTATGTTCCTTTCAGAGAAGAAAAAAATCAAGATTGTCTTACACTTATGCTAACACTTTCCTCTCTTTTTTTTCAGAATTAGGATGAAGGAAGCAAGCAGGATCTCGGGAAAGGGAAAAAATGGATTCTTAGGCTAAAATTCAAATTGAAATTATATAGGAGATTTTGTTTTTTTATTTGACTGGCTGGTTGGCTGGTTGATTGTTGTTTAGCTTTCTTCTTTTTTTTTTTTTTGGTACCGGGGATTGAACTCGGGTCCTTGCACTTGTGCAACAGGCGGTGAAACCACCTAGCTAAATCCCTGGCCTTTAGCTTTCTTCTTGATCAAACAAGAAGATCAAGAAGAACACATGAAATTCATCATATCAAGATCATACTAGAACACATGAAATTCTTGTAGGTCAAGGTGACACCAGGGAGAATATAGTGGCTTGAGTTATTTGGAACCTTAGTGTAAACAGGAGAACTTCCATCAAAATGAGGGTTTTCAAAAACAAAGAGGGCCGAGGATTTAGCTCAGTGGTTCTGCCACCTGCCTGGCAAGCATAAGGACGCAAGTTCTATCCCCAGATCCCCAGTACCAAAAAAAAAACCAGTACAAAAACCAAGAGCCTTTGTGAATAATAGGTTTCAGTAAGGGCTGAGGAAGGAGGTAAAGAGTCTGTGTCTGGTTGTGTCATGAGATATGAGCACCAAATATCATGACTATGTCTCCCAAAGAACTAACCCAGACCTCCATGAGATGTGCAGCTGTTGAATGTCTGCCACACTGGGAGCATCTTTAATGAACTGATAGCAATTAGTGAATCAGTGATTTATGAATGGACTCAACATAGTGGAGTAAAAAAAAAATCAGTGAGGGCCAGGGATTTAGCTCAGTGGTTCCGCTACCTGCCTCACAAGCGCAAGGTCCCTAGTTCAATTCCCAGCACCAAAAAAAAAAAAAAAAAAAAAAAAAAAAAATCAGTGAATTTGAAGGGACATAAAGAGACACTTTCCAAATTAAAGCACAAAGAGTAAACAAATAATGAAAAGCAGTAAAACAGAAGGAAACATTTCAATAGTGTGAGCAAAATATATATAGCATAGGCACAGTATCAGAATAAAAAAAGAGAATAGAGCAGAAGAAAATTTAAAGTAATAATAGCTGATAAATTTCTATAATTGATAATAGATTCTGTATTGTGGACCCATTAAGCTCAGAGAACACCAAGAAGGATAAATACAAAATGAACATACAAAAACAAACAAACAACAGATAACCACACCTAGAGGAAGAAAAATAACTTCCTTATCTACATTATCTACACATGAAGATGAGAATTACAGTGGATTGCTCATGAGAAGCAAGGCAGGCAAAGTAGAGTAGTAGAATAAAATATTTAACTTGTTAAAGGATTAAAATCTAGTATTCTATATGCAAACAAATATCCTTCATATCTGAAGAAGACGTTCACAAATAAAAACTCATGGATCCTTTGCCAGTAGATTTATCTCCCCGGATCATTTAAAAGAAGTTCTTTAGGCAAAATAAAACATGATGAAGTTCAAGAACCTGAGTAAGCATAAGGAAAAGAAAATTATTAAAATCATAAAATTAAATTAACTCTTTTATGTTGTATTATCTAAGAGATAACTCTATACAGCAATGATAGTAATGAATTAAGTAGCCATTTTAAATGGATAAGTGAAATAAATGACAGTCACATCACAAAAAATGACAAAAAAGAATTCAGAATACTATGTATTTGTGTTGTAATGTATCTGCCCCACAAGTGAAGCACTACAGTGTTATTTGAAAGTAATCTTAGGTTAGGTAAAATAAATTGTAAGCTCTATGTCAATCACTGGTAATGATGAGGATGATAATGATGGTAATGAAAAGATGTATAAAGATATATTAAAAGAGAAGATAAAATAGAATCATATAAAAAAACAGATATGAAAAGAGGGAAAAAAACAAAAGCAACAAATAAAAAATAATTACAAGATAGTAGATACTAATATAGCCATATCAATTATCAAATTAATTGTAAATGATATAAATTCACCAATGAAAAAACATAAGTTGCCAGAATGGATTAAAAAAAGAAACAAAACCCCACTACATATTGTGTAGAAGATACTCACTATAAATGTAAAGATTCAGGTTAAAAGTAAAAGGATAAGGAAAGATACAACATCTAATACCAATCAAAAAGAGCACTACTTCAAAAAAAGATTTCACAGTAAGAAAAAGATTATTATGAATAAAAAATACATATACTTTCTTCAAATTGACATGACTTTGGACACTTCTATTCACACACTTGTACTCACCAATAAAAGATACTCAATTGTACACTTAATCACATACATATGTTTACACACACATAGACTCTAAGCTCCTGGGAAAATAAGCAGAGGTATTCAGCTTTGGAAAATAGAACTTTGATTTGAAAGTTTGAAAGTCACAGTCTGAAATTTAAAATTCCTATAATATTCTTATAACTGCAAGTGGCTAAAGAGTTTTGAATTCTTGCTAAGATATTTGCATGGGATTCCTTTACTTTGTGGAGAACAAATGTCAAAGTAGTAAAGGTATGAATTCTCAACTAACTTCTGTAATGTTATCTTTTCCAATGAGGATCCCCAATTGTCCTCAATGATATGGCACTATTAAAATTATTTTCCCTAAAAACCTGACAAAAGCAACATTTGTACATTAAGACTTGCATTAAAATGAATCAGGTAGCTAACATGAATTTGATTGAAGGCCAATTCTAATGTGTGATATCACATGGTTTTACATTGTATATACATGATCTAAATACTAAAATTATTTTTCTCAATTTTACCATTTTTTTCACTTCATTTCCCTTTTTCTTTTCTTTTTTCTTCTCTCTTGTATACTGATATAAACAGGGGTTTTGCAGGCCTCAGTCTTTTTTTTTATATTAAGTTTATTGGTACATTTTAGGTGTAAAATACAGTTACATTCATCGTTGGGATCTTGTACCTTTACATGATGTATCTTAGTTCTTATTTTTTCCCCATTTCCCTGCCCTCCCTTCACCCCCTCCACCCTCTCCTCAGTCTTTTTATTGTACTAGTAAAATGATGTACAAATTTCAAGTTGCTAAAATTTGGTCATATGCCAAGAAGCTTTTTAATACATAAATGGCATTGTGAACAAAAGCTTTCCTGTCAAGTGTCCATCTCGCAATACCCAACAGCCCCATCCTTGCTTATGTGTCACAGTGTTCTTTGAGATTTGAGTGTTTAACGTGTGTCGCATCCTGACAGCCTAACATTACAGATTGCAGTCTGCTATTATAGATCAAGAAGTATAGACCATTCACGGTTGTTGGACCTCCTAGAACACTTGGACCTAGTAACTCAACAAACAGCTGCAGTAACGCAAAAGGATTGCTGAAACCTAGATTTTGTGTTGACAGAGTACTAATTACAATAATGACAAATTGTCTCAGAATCCAGTGCTTTTCATATTCATGACTCTTCTGCTCTTGAAACAAAGTAATTTGTGTGTCTGAAAATTGTTCCTGTGCTTTAATTTGGTATCCTAATAGATATCTTATATATTTCTTTCATCTAAAATAGATGATAGATATTTTTAGTAATATTTCTTCCATAAAAGGTAAAACAGGAAAATGAGAAGGACATTTTTCTCTTGTGTATTCCTAGAGCATTTTGAACATGCTGTGTGCTGTTGCTTACGGTATTTTTATTAAATATTTCTTCCACTGGACTGAGAATATCTGGTTCTGAGAAAAATTTTATCAATTTCTTGGACTCTATATAGCTCTTGGCATAAAAGACAGCAAGTACCATACACTTAGAAACATGTAAAGGGCAACAATGAAGTTGTAACCGAGGAACTTGGGTTTATAAATAAAGAAAGAACAGCAAGGGGCACAATGATAGAAATCACATTCACATTAAGATAATTGGGAGTGGTGAAGTCAGTGCTGAGCTGGAAAGTTCATGGTTTTCTTTCTACCCTTTAGCAAATGGTCATTGCTATTTTTTCCAAGATATTTAATGTAAATCCTAAATGAACTTACATTTTTGAAAAAAATGAACAGTGTACTTGCCAGACAAAACATGTTTGCACGTTAAATTTTTGTCTTCGGTAGAGAGATTGTCAACCTTTAACAAAATTATTTGTTAAGCATATGAATGGCTAGGAGTCGGGCATTGCTGTCTTATTTGTAGAGAGATGGTGAAACTTGTAATTGCCCCACTTCTTCATTCTAGGAACTGAAAAGAACAGAATGAACACCAAAGTCTTTAAAGTACAGACACAGTTTCTGGACTCGCTGGAAAGGACAGATGGATAAAGAAAACACTTTCCAGTAGCTGTTTGTTATTCACCTGTGAGTTATTCACCATTTCTTGTGGAGACTACAATTGCCAATTCATGGTGGAGAAGTAAGCATTTGTGACACAAACAGATTGTAAACACGAAGTAACAAAAAATAGGGTGTACACCATTGAGTATTACCTAATTTCTTTTTTTTTTTCCCCTCAGTACCGGGAATTGAACTCAGGACCTTTCACTTGCACTCAGGACATTGCACTTGCAAGCCAGGGACAGCACCACTGAGCTAAATCCCCAGCTGAGTATTACCTAATTTCTGAAGTACTGCAAACATTAAATAATTTTTATGTTTAGTTTATGATTTTTCTCATTACCATGTAGATTTTGATAGAAATAATAATTGATTTTTAAAATATTCATTTCTTCTATTCTTAGAATTGTTAGGGTTTAGTTCTAGAATGTCCACCAAAAGTCTTAAGTATGGAAGGTGAGTGGATCATGGGGGTGCTATATTCAATAGTGCATTCATTCATGGATGAGTTCACAGCAGTTAATAGGTGGGGCCTGGTTGGAGGTAGGTCACTGGGGCCGTAACCTGAAAGGGTATGTTCTTGTCCCTGACTTCTCCCTTCTGTCTCTGCTTCCTGGCCTCTATGACCTGAGCAGTTTTCTTCCACCAGACCCTACCACACTATGCCCTTCCTGTCTTGGAGCTGGAGATTGTGGCCTGAACCAGGTGAAACCATGAGCAAAAATGAATCTCTTCTTCAGGTTTGGAGGGAGGGGTATTTTTTCTTAGGAATGTAAAAGATTAATATACAAATGTTGCTTCATTCAATAAGAAAATGAGGAACATATGAAGAAGGAGAGAGAAACTGCAGCTACAAGATAGTGAATATTACATGTTTCCTTATTTCCTATCCAAGTGAATATTATGTTTCCTTATTTCCTATTCAGCTTGTTAGCAAATAATAATAAAAAAAAACCCTCAAAGTTTTGAGTATTTGGGAATGAGAATAGAAGGCTTAATTTTATGGTTTTTTTTTTTTTTTTTTTTGATACTGGGGATCGAACTCTGGACCTTGGGCTTTCGAGGCAGGAGCTGGAGCCACTGAGCTAAATCCTCAGCAAGGCTTAATTTTATGAATCCCTTTCAAACAATGGAATTCACAGGAGAATGGAGAAGACTGGAAAAGGTAAACATTTTCTTAGTGAACTTGTAGAATCATCTATCAGATAGCCCATTGTAGCTTTGAGAGATGCCTAATAGCAACTACTACATTGTAAATTATACTTTCTGCATTGTGATAATGACAATGCAGCAATGAAGGAGAAAATCCCTAAAGGCCAATATCCCTAAAAGAGCTAAAATCTTATTCTCAAAGAATCTGAATTCAGAATTAGTTTTTATATGAGAAATCAGGTGACTTATGAAGAAATCCTTTCAAGAATACATGGGCCTAATATAGAGTTCTCTGAAAAACAGCAGGAAACTATTTTTGTTTCTTTGTTTACTGTAAAAATTAAAATACCTTAAAAACCAAACATGATTTTTTTTAATTTAGAGAAAGAAATATGACAAATAGAAACCAGCAGACATGTCACAATTTAGTTTGGAATGTGTCATGAGTCTTGCAGAGGAAGATTACAAAACTGAACAAGAGTTCAGAGCTTAAGTGTCAAAACTGTTTAAGAAGACGTCTGCCTGGACATATATCTATAAGGTTTACTGCAGAGTTTCAGATTAACAAGGATAAATTGACATTCAGCTGCAGCTACACAGAAGAGGCTCTATGATTAAAAGTTACAAGCACTACTGGTCTGCTTTTGGCACAAAAACAAACAGGCATCCATGCATGGATCCACTTAATAATTACTCTATGAAATCCCAAACTATCTAGTTTAAATTAATTCGGCATTTAAAATCCTTCAAATGTTAGTAAATGCATCTGTTCTGCTGGAACACATTCAATTCATTTATTAAAATAATGAGCTCAATTTCCCTGTGGAACCTAACTTTTTCACCTTTGGACTACCAGTAAGCAAAGGATGGAGATATTCTTTAAGTCTGTGAATTTTCCACTTTGCTGTCAGAAGATGCTTTTAGGTTTTTCATTATTGCTTTTTGGATGCCAAAAGAGACATTGATTCTTTTTCTCTAATTGGTTGCCTGGGTCCTAGTAAGACTTCTAATCCTGAAGCTTACATACTGATAACCCTGCCCTCCACTTTATGCATTTTTCCAGTAAGCAACATAGAAGTCATTAGGCTTTATCTATTCTACAGTAAAATTAAACTTTACCAGTGATCGGCAGTACAGGCAGAAGTAATGCACTTGAGAGGTATAATCACTTCAGTTTTAACCTGTTCATTGAGGATGGCTAGAGCTTAAAAGCATTTATTTACCTAGTCACTGGATGAGGAGGGTAGCTGAAGGTTAAAAATGTCAAATCAATCACTGACACAAAATTACTTCTATATATTAGTCTTGCAACCATCCTATAATACTCACTTGGTGACAAATTGTGAAGTTACTAAAACTTACAGAGATTGCATAACCTACTCACAATTAGGCTTAAGAATTTTTATTCTAATGCCCAGTCTCTTAAACCTAGTTCTATGAATACAGTATCAGTTTCTGGTTTCTCTATATTAATCCACAAAGTATTTCTTATATTTCATACAAATTTCTTCCTTTAACTTCTTTATTTTTATTGGCATTGTTACTGCTTCCCTGATGAGGCTGATGAATAGCTCCTTTCCCTGGCCCTAAGAAATACAGTACTGTATCATTTCCTCTGAAGAGACCACAGAACCCCATGATGAGTGTTGGATTTTATGTCTCAAACTTATTCCAATTTGTTTTTCCTCATCCATACTTTTGGTACTTTAGGGGATAAGAACCACTAATATATTTCCATTTCAGCTTCAGCCTTACTTTGCTTTATTTCTTGTTTTGTTTTTTAATATTACCTCTACTTCCAATTTTTCATCCACACATTGCAGCTAAGCTCTCATCTATATTTAGGCACACTGAATATTATCCTACTTTCTCAAATGACTTCCTCAACAGTATAAAAAAAGGCAAATCTACATTTTTAAATTAACTTTCATAGATTCTGTATCTTAAAAAAAATCACATTTGAGCAAAAGAAAAGCTACCACTTTACTACTAAATTGAATACTTCATAATCTTCACTTTGGAAAATGGGGCCATTTTTTCAGACTATCCTCCCCATGTACTTGTGAATATCTCATTTTAGTACATCTCGTTTTGAATGGATTTTGGTCCCACTTAACTCCAGATAGGTGATGAATACACAAATTACATAATGGTTATTACTTATCAAATATTAAGGGGAAGTCAAACAAAGAAGTGAGGACTAGCCTGAAGATGACCTTGAAGAATGTATTAACTCAAATAATAAGAATCTCATGATTGTAAAGTGAATTCTGAGCTTGAACAGTGGCAGAGATAATAAAACTTGTTTTCACATTAGGTAATAAAATGTTTGAGATTAAGTTGTACTTGGAACAAAGCACAAAGCTCAAGAGAGGTACAGCAAAATTGATAATCCTCATGGAGATTTACAAAGACCTTTAGAAAATGTCATAGCAAACACCAATCATAAGCTTCTTTCAGAAATGTTATATGCTGTTTCCAAATGTAATGGTGCACCTCCCAAGGAGGTAGTCTGGGGTGGGATGGGGAACAGAACTTGATCCTCAATGGCACTATGTCTAATTTCTGACCTCATCATTTTCTAGTTGCTGGGCTGGGAGAATTTATTTAACCTTGAGACCCTCAGTGTTTCCATCTGTAAGTTGGTGCTATTAGTGGTAACATCATGAGGTTTCACCATGACAAGGAAAATGTTTGGCCTATAGTGAATTAAAAAACTGTTTTTGAATGTACAATACATTCATGTGGTAGAGTGGACTTGGGCCGGAGAAACCTGGACGTTGCCATCTTCCTCTCCTCTTCTGCTCCTCCTCTTCCTTCTTTTTTTAGGAATTTTATGCTTCATGTCACCCAAAATCATTTACTATTGTACCCATGGAGAGGCTTTTTTAAAAATCATTTTAACATCTGTACAAATTTTGAACAGTTAACAATGAAAACCTCTGGTTTTTAAAATCTCATGCCATTTACTTTTGTAAATTCAATATCTGTACCATTTTGCAGGCTGTAGTTTGGAGGTAAAATGTTTACAATTCTAACACAGTTATATTTAATTGAGAAGACTGTAAGTAAAATAAGAGAATATAAATGAAGCATTAGGGCAACTTTAATGAAACAATAGCTAGAGGTCAGGGGCATTTTGTTAAAGCTTCTTTAACACACAAAGCCTTGTGTAAATTACCTTACAGGTAATTAGAATTGGACTCCTTTGTGGAAAATGTTGTAGGACAAGCTTTCCAACCACTTTTCCTCAAGAATCATCACCATCCATATTTTGACTACACTGCAGAAAATTTCTCCCCACAGAAATAATAGTTGTTATTTCAATCTTAGTACTGTATGAGAAGCAGTGTTAAGAGAGGTTAGAGATTTCTGTATCTTCTTTCTCGATATTTCCAAAGAAATCTCACTTTATCCTGTCAGTCTCTTCTGTTTCTTCAGAATTGAGGTGACTAGCCTGGCCCACTGAGGTTAAACTTCTGTGTTCTTAGTGCTGCTCTCATTTCTCCTCAGGGATCTTTTCCTACTGTCTCTCCTTTCTCCCATCCTAAGATACAAGCTGCAAATTGATTCTTCCTACTTTTCACTATCACTTTGCCTATAATCATCTAGTCTCTTTATTTTAAAATTGGCTCCAATTCACTTCTGCTCTGCATCATTATGCAAACTTTCTACTATCACTTCCTTACTGAATTCTCTCAATTCCTTAATTCTTTTTCACCAGGGGTTGACTCATTAGTACCTTTGTATTTAGCTTTGAATTTGCCTTCTATATTGGAACTCTCTCCTTTTTGGAAAGTCACTAATAACTATCCTGCTTCTTCTTTTTGTAATTCCTTCCTTTCCATTTGCATTTTCATTACTCTAATTTAGAGGCTTTTATGTCTTTTTAGCTCTGTTGTAAGAGCAACAGAGGTTTCTGACTTCCATCTTTGTCCTTCATTCAGTATTAACCAAGCATTTTTTTACACTAATGCATATCTCTGCCTTTCTCTAGTGGGAATGTCCCTTACTTTCAAACTATTGATTGTAGTTGAAGGTGCTTCGTCAGTTCATGAACCCCTTGATGGTCTGACCCCAACCTTGGGCCTCAGGTCTTAATTCTAATGCAGTCACATGCCATCTCCTTTCTTCAAACACAGCATTTCTTTCCCTCTAACTTTGAACATACTCTTTGTGCACATCTTTCCAACTTTTTGGAAATTCTGTTTTCCTCAACCCTACTGAGACAGGAGATTAGGGCATGGAAAAACTGGTTGGGAAATAGGTACGATCTGTTAATTACAAAATCCCAGGACACATGCACAATTCCCAAAGCCTGATCATGGATTTCTTGTGAGAACTCCAGCAGGTTTTCTATGAGATGGCCTAGATTTGAAGTCAGCCTGAGGAGTGTGTGTTACAAGAAGAGACAGTCACCATTAAGTGCTATCTTGTTTCTTCTTGGTAGTCCAATAGTCTGCGCTTATGCTGTAGGGTGTACTTCTGTTCCTAGTTTTACTTATCCCAAACTTGCTCTGTAGAACCTGTTGCTTTTCCTACCTTAATAAAACTTTGCTATCATTTATGCTTGTCTTGAACAATTCTTTGCTTAGGACAGAAAGAACCTAGAAACTACTTCCAGAAGGAGACTCCACCCAGAACTCCATGAAAATAATTGTAGGGTTTCACTCTTTTTTTTACTGTCTGCATTATGCATACTATTTTATGGCTTTATTTTATTATGTGAAATACATAAAATTATCATTGTGTCATCGCTGTCCAGGGGCCATGCTCATCTCTGTATCTTTCCATTTTTGTATATGTGCTACCTAAGTGAGCACTAAAATTTTCATTTTGTAGGGCAAAATGGTTAACTAGAAACGGTTTTACTTGCTATATCATAAAAAATTTCCCCAATAGATTAAAAATTATTGAAGGTATAGATTTTTATCCATTTTTGTAAAGTCCTATATATACTGAAATTTATAAGCACCCAATATTTATTTACTGATTTTTGATAATAAATACAATGTATATAATTTATACTTGGAATATATTGTGAATAATTTGTTTTGTGTTCTCAGGCTGCTTATATTTTTCTACAGTTTGTAACATTTTATAGTTGAAATATAGTACATGTACAAAAAATGAATACAATTTATTTATATCAAATCTTGGTAACTAGTTGGGCAAATTGTCCCACTTTATTATATTTTAAAAGACATAGACCCTTATCCTTTTGCATATGAATCATACAAAAGAATTATTATGCTTAGCAGCCTTGGGCAGGAGTTTAGGGTGTGGCCAGCCATCTGAGCATGATCTGTCAATCATCCAGATCTAGTACACACCCGCTCAAGCCTTGCATCTAGGACCAATCAGAAAGCACTATCTTCAGTTCTTCTGGCATGAAATCAGGAGGTTTTTGTTTTGGTTTTGGTACTGGGGATCGAACTCAGGCCCTTGCGTTTGCGCAGCAGGAGGCGAAACCAATGAGCTAAATCCTCAGCCCCCTAATCAGGAGGTTTTTGATAGACCAGCCTAGACACGATGTCAGAATGGGAGATACAAAAGACACTGACCATTAACCTCTTGGTCACTGTGTTCTCTCTCTTTCAATGGTTCACTCTCATTCTGTTGAGCATGCATGTTGCTGTCTTTTGTACATTTCCTCTCCAGTTCTTTGTTTAGGACAACAAGAACTTAGGAAGAATTTCTAAAAGGAATCCATAAAATCCAAGAGCCCCACTAATAGCCAATAATCCTGACCACTAAGAAATCTGTTTAATATCCTTCCCACTGAAGTTCTACTATAATGCAACATATTTCACATACATTATGCCTCTCAAATTATTAAAGTGTGTTTTTATTGTCATAGAAATGGGTGTGTTAGAAATACGAAGGCCTCACACATGGATTAGACATACTCAAATCATATCTCTGTTTCCTGATTTTCAAAATAATCATGTTTGCCTGATAACTTTGCACTAAGAATCTAATATCTTGTGTTTAAAAATCCAACAAAACAATGAATAAGAAGTAATTCCAATACAAAAGAACTGTTGAATGTTATAGTCACATTCACAACTACTAATATGAAATATTTAGAGAATGAGAAGCTTTGATATTATTTGACCATGACAACTATGAGCATTTGTCCCTGTGGTATGGCTATAACTTAGTCCTTGACATAATTTATCTGTATTTCTTTAAGTAAAACCCGAGAAAAAAACTGTAATGTGGTTTTCTTTCTTTTTTTTCCCCTCATTAACTTAACTGGTATATTTTAGGTATAAAATACAATTACATTCATCATTGGGATCTTGTACCATTACATGAGTCTCTTGGTTCTTATTTTTTTCCCCTTCCCTTGCCCTCCCTTCACCCCCTCCACCCTTCCCTATTTGCAAAGACCTTGTTTCCATTTTTTTCCTCTTCTCATATTTTTTCTTTTCCCTTTTTTCCCTTCCTCCACCCCTCCCAATTCCCCTGCTCTTTTAGACCTTTTCTTCCTGTTACACAATATCAGTTATACATTTTTTAAATTATAATATTAAGATCTAGGAGACATTACCACAGATTTTACAGAACTTAAAAGGATATAGAAAGCATATTACAAAAATCTTTTTTGAAATAAATTTGACAACTTCTAAGAAGTAACTTAGAAGACAAATTAATGAAACTAACTCTGGAGGAAATATAAAATTTGAATAGCTCTTATTAAAGAAAGTATATTCCTAGCTTGAAAAGCTACCTATATGACAACAGCAAGCTCATAAATATTTTAACCAATAAATTATATCAAACATTTAAAGCAGAAAAAAGAAGGAACACTTTTCCTCTCATTTTAGGAACTCAGCATTGTGCTAATCCTAAAACTGGATAAAGAAAATAGAAGAAAAAAGTATGAACATAGATAGAAATTTGTTTAACAAAACAAACTCTTAGAGGTCAGATCTGGCAGTATGTAGAAAGTGGTTTTATTATAAGGATGGCAGTGTTGGTTTGGCATTGGAAGATCCACTCCCAAAAGTCATCATTTTAACAGAGGAAAGGAGAAAGCCATATGATCCTGTCACTAGTTGGAGAAAGAGTATTGGACTAAATTCTACAGCTGTTCATGGGAAAAGCTATCAGGAGACTAGAAGTAGAACAAAACCTTCTCAACAGATCAAAGAAAGGTACTCCATACTTCCAACAAAAACTCCTATGATTGGAGAAGATACAATGCTTTCTCCTTAAGGTGGGGAACAAGGGCAGATATGCTTACTCTTTATCTGTCCATTAAACTTTGAAACATAGGTTTAAAGCAAAATAGTCTGGAAATAAAATGACACAACTAGGATAGGATTGGCATGGCAGAAGCAAAATCTTTACATGTAGATGAAATGATCATCTACAGAGAAAATACTAAGAAATCTCTAGGAGCCCCTAGAACTTGTACTTGAATTTAGCAGGATTAGAAAACACAAGGTATATATAAAAATTCAGGTCTATGTATACTTGCTGTAAATGAAGAACTGAATATTGAAATTTAAAAGTTAGGTAGGAGTACAAAGGACCCAGAAAAGCCAAAAACAAAAACAAAAACAGTGTTGGAAGGCGTTTAGCACCTAATTTTATGACTGCTTCTAAACCTACAGTAATCAAGGTAGTGTTGGTGTAAGGAAAGACATATAGATCATTGAAATAAAACAGAGAATCTAGAAATAGAACCACACATATATGGTCCACTGAGTTTTGAAAGATTATTTAACATTAGCATTTTATAGAATATAAACTTGATTCAAGAGCCGAGGAAGAGATAGTGTCTTCAGCAAATGGCACTAGAATACCTGGTATCCGTATATAAAAAATTAACCTCAACCTTTTTTTTCCATATATGAAAATAACTTGAAGGAATCTATGAACCTAAATAAGAAAGCCTAAAAGTATAAAAGTTTAAGAAGAAATTATAAGGGAAAATATTTATGAATTCAGGGTAGGCAAGCACTACCTAGGATACAAAAAACATGATGTATAAAAGAAAAAAATTGATAAATGAGACTCCATCAAAATTTAGAACTTTAAATGACATCATTAAAATGAAAAGTAGTCCTTAAACAGACCATATTTACAATGCATATGACCAGAATATATAAACAATTCTTAGAGTTCATTAATAGACAACCCAATTAAAATGTAGACATAAGAAGATGATAAATAGCCAGTATAGCACAAGTGTGCACTTGTAGAATCAGAAAAATACTAATCAGTAAAATAATAAGATTGAATTATACACTCATTAGGGAGATGAAGTCAAAAGTTTTAAAGCCTTGTCATGACTTTTTCTTTTTGTTGGATTCTCCCCCTTTGAGTTTAATCTGTCACGCCCAATGGATTCATTCTGCTGGGTTTCCTGGGGTTGTGATCCTCATTGTCTTTTCCTAGGGTATTGTCTAAAATTTTTTGGAGTGCCGGTTTGGTATTCATGAAGTTCCTGAGGTGCTCTTTATCATGAAAGTATCTTATTTCTCCATCAATTTTAAAAGATAGTTTTGCAGGGTACATCAATCTGGGTTGGGGGCTGTTTTCTTTTAGGGCTTGAAATACATCACTCCAAGCTCTTCTTGCCTTGAGGGTTTGCATTGAGAACTCTGCTGTGATTCTGATGGGCTTCTTTTGTATGTGATTTGTTTCTTTTCTCTCACTGCTTGTAGAATTTTGTTCTTCTGCTGCATTTCTGGAATCCTAACTATTATATGCCTATGTGTAGATTTTTTTTGATTAAGGCTAGCTGAAGTCCTATATGCCTCACTTATCTGTATGTCAAGTTCTTTCCCCCTGATTGGGAAGTTTTCTGCCATCACTTCTGTGAACAGTTTTTTTATGTCATCTGCACTCTCTCTTCTTTCTTCGTTGACTCCAATCAGTCTTATGTTATTTTTCTTTGCATCGTCTAGCAGCTGCTGGATTGATTTCTCATGTTCCCTTACAATTTTAAAGCAATTTTTCTTTTCCTCCTCACTAATTGCAATCTTTTCTTCTATATCTGAAATTCCATCCTCATATTGGTTCATTCTGCTGAGCAGGTTTTCCATGGAGTTTTTAATCTCTTGGAAATCTGTTTGTATCTGTTTTATGGATCCCATTTGTTTCCTATGTTGGGATTCTTTCATGTTCTTCAGATCCTCTATTTTTTTATCTGTGTCCTCTCTAGATTTATTAGTCATGTCTTGCACCATGAGCAAAATCTTTGCTGTTATCTGAGTAATTATTCCTGATTTCATTTTTCCCAGATCCTCTTTTGTTGCCAGTTCAGAGAGTCCAGGTGGTTGAGTATCAGTGTGTTCCATCTCATTTCCCTTTGGGGTTGCTGTAGGTGATCTGGAAGTCTGTTTTTGAGGCTTGTTTATGTGTCTTCTCATTTCCTTGGGGGGGGTGTTTCTGGTGCCCACTTGGCTCACCTTCTCTGCCCTAGGAGCTTGGGATGGCAGTGGGGGAGCTTCCTTCTGGGTGCTGGGACTGGCTGAGCTTCTCTGCCCTAGGAGCCTGGGATGGAGGCGGGGAGCTTCCTTCCAGGTGCTGGGACCGGCTCACCTTCTTGGCCCTAGGAGCCTGGGATGGAGGCGGGGGATCTTCCTTCCAGTGCTGGGACTGGCTGAGTTTCACTGCCCTAGGAGCCTGGGATGGAGGTGGGGTAGCTCCCTTCTGGGTGCTGTGACCAGCTCACCTTCTTGGCCCTAGGAGCCTGAGATGGCAGTGGGGAGCTTCCTTCCGGGTGCTGGGACTGGCTGAGCTTCTCTATCCTACGAGCCTGGGATGGAGGCAGAGAGCTTCCTTCTGGGTGCTGGGATCAGCTGAGCTTCACTGCTCTAGGAGCCTGTGATGGAGGTGGGGGAGCTTCCTTCTGGGTGCTGGGACCGGCTCACCTTCTTGGCCCTAGGAGCCTGGGATGGAGGCGGGGGATCTTCCTTCCAGTGCTGGGACTGGCTGAGCTTCAGTAATGTGGTTTTCAATCATAACATTTTTTTGAGTGGGAGTGAGCATTGTTAAAATTATTTACTTTTGAAAAAATACTGGATACTTGAAGAACACACACAATTTTGGAAATTAACCCATTCTGTACATGAATTATTCTAATTTCATGCAAGTTATTTGCAAGAAAATGCAAGCACATAACTATTTTTCTTGTGTTTTTTCTCAGGGTCACTGTATTGTTTAAAATATGCTTTTACAAATCATTTTAAAATATGGCTATATTCCTTCTGTTATATATATAAGTCAACAGTGTACTGTTAGCTCAAGGACGTGTTTATCTCTTTATTAGAATTATTTGGAGTCCACTTTTTAGAGCAGTTTAGGATTGACAATATGCCTGATGAGCAGGTAAGATTTCCACACCTGTACAGCTTCCTCTGTTATCAACATCCCCACCAGTGTGGTGTACTGTGTTGTGAGTGATGGATTCACACAAATACACTACCACCCAGAGTCCACACTTTACATTAGGATTCCCTAGTGAGACTGTGCATTATGTGAGTTTGAACAGATGCATGATCACGTTTCCACCATTATAGTACCATACAAAAGAGTTTTACTGTCCTAAAAGTCCTCTGCACTCTGCCTGTTCATTTTTTCCCTACTCTGTAGCCTCACAACACTGTCTCCACAGTTTTGCCTTTTCCAGAATGTCAGTCACATAGTTGGAATCACATAGCACGTAGCTTTTTCAAATTGGCTTCTGTCACTCAGTTATGTACATTTTAGTTTGTTATATGTCTTTTGAAGGCTTGATAACTCATTGATTTTTAAATGATTTTCTACTGTCTGGTTGTACCACAGTATATTTATCCATTCACCTACTTAAGGGCATACTAGTTGCTTATAAATTTTGATAATTAGGAATACAATTGCTATAAACATTAGTGGACCAGAATTTTCAAATTTTTAGGTAAATATCAAGAGTTGTGATTACAGGATCTTATGGTAAGAGTATGCCTAGTTTAGTTTTATAAGAAATCACTAGACTATTTTTGAAACTGGCTGACCCTTTTGCATTTCCATCAGCATTAAATACGTGTTCCTGTTACTCCACCCTCTTGCCAGCATCAAATATTCAATATTGTCAGTGGTTTAGATTTTGGTCATTCTTATAGGTATATAGTGGTTTCTCATCATTATTTTAATTGGTATACATGGAATATCTTTTAACATGCTTATTCACCATCTATATATTTATATATCTTCTTTGGTGAGGTGTTTGCTAATGCTTTTGGTCTATTTTTAAATTTTTTTGTTTTCTCTTTTGTTGTTATTATTGAGGTTTTTTTTTTTTTTTTTTTTTTGTACCAGGGATTGAGCTCAGGTCCTTGCGCTTGCGCAGCAGGCAGCGAAACCACTGAGCTAAGTCCCCAGCCCTATTATTGAGTTTTAATATCTTGTTATTTTGAACAACCTGTGACTTATCCTTTTGAAAATGTCTTTTGCTGAGCAGAAACTTTCAGTTTTCACTAAGTACAGCCTATCAATTATTGCTTTCAAGGATTGTGCCTTTGGGGTTTCAATTAAAATTAAAATGCAAGGTCATTTTCTCATGTTATTTTCTATGAATTTTATAGATCTGTGTTTTACATTTAGGTCTATTATCTATTTTTGCATTAATTTTTGTGAAAGGTGTAATGTATGTATCTAGATTTAAATACATTATTTAGTCCTTTGTTTTTGCATATGAGTGTACCAGTCAAAAACTTACTTTTTGTCTGTTGCATCACCCTTATCTCCTCTGTCAAACTTCAGTTAATTATACTTATGTGGATTGATTTCTGGCTCCTCTGTTTTGTTACATTGATTTACTTGTGCATTCTTTCATATATAGCATACTATCTTTATCACTGTAGCTTGGTAGTAAGTCCTGAAGTTGAGTAGTGTCAGTGCTTTAATATTTTTCTTCTTCAATATTGTATTTGATCTTTTGAGTCTTTTTTCCACCTAGAAAAATTTTAGGATCACTTTTTGCTTTCTACAAAAAGACTTCTGGATATTTTGCTTGGGATCATGCTGAATCTAAGCTGTGAAGAATGAGTATTTTAGATAAATTATTATCTCTTGGATCAATTAAGAAAAGAGAAATAAGTTTTTATTTTACTTATTCTTCTCTGACGTTCTTCCTTTCCTTATATTGATTCAAGCTTATTACCCACACAATTGTTGTTCTTTAAATAATCATTTTCCAACATTTCTTGCAAGGTAGATCTACTGACAAAATAGTCCCTTAATTTTTATTTGCTTGAGATAGTCTGTATTTCTTCCTCACTTTGAATAGACAATTTTTTAGGATTCAGGATGTTAGGTTGGTGAGCTTTTCTTTGAACACTAAATATTGCACCCTACATTCTTGCTTATATGTTTTCTGAGAAATCAGATATAATTTTTATCATTGTTCTTCCATAGGTAAGGTATTCTTTTTCCCACAAAGCTTCTCTCAGGGCTTTTTAGTGTTGGAATTTTTTGGAAGTTTTTTTTTTAACTCAGGCACTGATATTTTTATTACTTTATAAAAGATTTTCAAAATTGACTTGCTAGATCAAAAAGCATATTTTAAAATATTTATAGATATTTAGAGAGGAACTACTGCCACTACAGTTTAAACTCTTCAATGAAACTGAAAGGGAAGCAATACTCCCAAATTCATTCCTGGAAGCAAGCATCACTTTGATCCTCAAAGCAGAGAAAGACGCAACCAAAAAAGAGAACTATAGGCCAATCTCATTAATGAACATAGATGCAAAACTCCTTAGTAATATACTGGCAAATAGAATGCAGAAGATCGTCAAGAAGATCATACACCCTGACTAAGTGAGATTCATCCCAGGGATGCAGGGATGGTTCAACATATGCAAATCAATTAATGTAATACACTATATCAATAGAGCCAAGGACAAAAACCATATGATTATCTCCATAGATGCAGAAAAAGCATTTGACAAAATCCAACATGCATTTAAAAAACCCTACAAAAAATTGGACTAGATGGTCTCTACCTCAATCTGATCAAAGCCATCTATGAAAAAGCAACAACTAATATCATACTAAATGAACACAAATTGAAATCCTTCACACTAAAATCAGGAACAAGACAAGGATGTCCACTGTAACCACTCTTGTTCAATATAGTTTTGGAAATATTAGCCATGGCAATTAGGCAAGAGAAAGAAATAAAAGGAATAAAGATGGGAAATGAAGAAGTGAAATTGTCATTATTTGCAGATGACATGAGACTCTATATAGAAGACCCCAAGAACTCCACCAAAAGTCTTCTAGACTTAATAACCAAATTCAGTCAAGTAGCTGGATACAAGGTCAACACATAAAAATCAATAACTTTCTTCTACACAAACAATAGACTCACTGAGACAGAAATAAGGCAAGCAATTCCTTTCATAATAGCATCCAAAAAACTGAAATACCTAGGAACCAACTTAATGAAAGACATCAAAGACCTCTTCTCTAAAACTATAGCACTCTGAAAAGAGAGATTGAAGATGATATCAGAAAATGGACAGACATCCCCTGCTCCTGGGTAGGAAGGATCAAGATAGTGAAAATGGTTATACTTTCAAAACTGCTATATAGATTCAATGCAATCCCAATTGAAATCCCAGTAGCATACTTCATGGACCATGAGAAAACAATCCAAAAATTCATTTGGAACAAGAAGAGACCCAGAATAGCAAAAGCAATTCTAGGTAACAGAGACATGGTAGGGAGTATCACAATCCCCAACTTGCAACTATACTACAAAGGTACTGTGATAAAAACAGCATGGTACTGGCAAAGAAGCAGACCTGAGGACCAGAGGAACAAATTAGAAGATGCAGAAACAAGTGCAGACACACTAAGCCATCTCATCTTCGATAAAGGAGCCAAACACCCTCACTGGAGGAAAGATAGCCTCTTTAATCAATGGTGCTGGAAAAATTGGGTTTCAACTTCCCAAAGACTAAAACTAGACCTATACCTCTCACCATGCACTAAACTAAAATCAAAATGGATTAAAGATCTAAGTATTAAAATAGAAATGCTGAATATTCTGGAACAGAGGTTAGGTAGAACTCTTGAAGACATTGGTGTAGGAAAAGATTTTATGAACAAAACCTCAGTTGCCCATGAACTAGCACAAACAATCAAAAAGTGGGATCTCTTCTTATTAAAAGCTTCTGCACAGCAAGAGAAACCACCAACAGTGTGAAGAGAGAACCCACAATGTGGGAAAAAATCTTCACCTGCTCTTCCTCAGACAAAGTTCTACTATCTTGAATCTATAAAGAACTGAAAAAGATCAGACCTCCCAAATTTAAAGACACAATCCGAAAATGGGCATCTGAAATGCACAGACATTTCTCAGACAAAGAAGTAGAAATAGCAAATAAACATATGAAAAAATGTTCAACATCACTGGTCATTCGAGAGATGCAAATGAAACCAGTGGTGTGATTCCACTTCACTCCAGAAAGAATGGCTGCTATCATGAAATCAACCAATAACAAATGCTGGTGGGGCTGTGGGGAAAGAGGAACCCTGCTCCACTGCTGGAGGGAGTGTATATTGATGCAACCACTGTGGAAATCAGTATGGAGATACTTCAAAGAACTAGGGCTGTAAGTCCCATTTGACTCAGCTATTCCCCTGCTGGGTATCTTCCCCAAAGAATTAAAAGAATCATACCACAGTGATATATGTGCACCCATGTCCATAGCAGCACAGTTTGTAATAGATAAAACTTGGAAACAGCCCAAATGTCCAACAACTGGAGACTGGATAAAGAAAATGTGGGGTTTTTTTCTGTTTTTTTTTAATAAAATGAAGTACTGCTCAGCCATAAAAAAAAAAACAAAAAAACTAGAGACATTTATAGCACATTGAGGCAATACTCTTAAGTGAAATAAATAGGACTCACATGTGTAAATAACAAATAGTTTCTCTAGCGTGAGAAACTGCAAGTGTAAATAAGGACTAAAAGGTATAATAGATAATGTGAAATAGGAAGAAAAGGGGCAAATGGGAAGGGGAAGTGGGAGGGGTAGAGGAAAGGAAAGAAGGGAATGGAATTAATATAAGAAAATGAAAAAATAGAAACAAAGTCTTTGTAAACAGGGAGGGAAAGGATGGAGGCATTGAAGGGAGGGCAGGGGAAGGGGGAAAAAATAAGAAGCAAGAGAGATTATGTAGAGGTGCAAATTTTCAATGATGATTGTCATTATATTGCATACCTAAAGTGCACCAATAAAATAAAATAAAAAAAAGTTTATAGATATTTTGAGAAAGCCTTAGAAGGTAGCGATTTCTTTTTTTTTTCCATTAATTTTATTGCTACATTTTAGGTATACAATATGTTGACATTCATTGTTGGGAGTTTGTACTGTTACATAATATATCTTGGTTCTTATTTTGGAATTTTTTGGTAATTTTACTATGATATGGCCAATTGTAGGGTGTTTTTGTTTATTTGTTTGTTTTTATTTTTGTGACTTTGTTGTGGAGTTTGATCCTACTTGGAGTGCTTTGAATTTCATGGATCTCTGTTTTGGTGCCTGACATAATTTGAAGAAATTCTCCTTCATTATTGCTTCAAGTATTTCTTTTGTTTCTTCCTATTGGTATTACAATTATGCATAAATTATTCCTTTTGCAATTGTTTCACACTTTGCAGCTATTCTGTTGTTTTTCAGTCTCATTTCTCTTTGCTTATCAGTTTTTGAGGTTTCTGTTGAGGTATCTTCAGGCTCAGAGATTCTTGCCTTAGCTGTGTCTAGTTTATTAGTAAGATCATCAGAGGCATGCTTCATCTCAGTTACATCTCAGTGTTTTTGGTCTCTATCATTTCATTTTGTGTTTTATTCAAATTTCCCTCTCTTACAGTACATTATATCTGATTATATTGCCCATATGTTTTTGCAAATCTACTTTACGAATTAGATTCCTAGCACATTAGTCATAGTTGTTTTAAATTCCTGTTTTGGTTATTCCAACATCACTGCCATATGTCAATCAAGTTCTTATGCTTGATTTATGTTTTTAAATTGTGTTTCTACCTCTTAGTATGCCTTCCAAGTTTTCCCCTTATAGCTAGACATGATAGCTGGGTAAAAGAAACTACTTTAAATAGGTCTTCAGTGATATAGTGCTAAGAAAAGTTGAGGTCAAGAGAACCATTCTATAATCTATGTGTTAATCAAGTTTCAGTCTCTCAGTGAGCCCGTGGCTCTGCAGACTTTAACAGATAACTTAGGAGGGGCACAACAGCTAAAAGGAGCTGGAGCTGCATATTTTTTCTCTCCCACATGGAAGGCTAGAGGGATCTATAATTAATATTCTGTTTCTTTCATGTAGAAAGCTGTAGCATACTGGAATTGTGTCCTTCCTTTCCCTTGAGGTTAGTTGGGCTCTGATAAAACCACTGCAAGGTAAGCTCTGAATACATAAATATTTTCTATTGAGGGAAGGCTTTGCTAAGAAGAACAGAATTCTGTGGCATATTTCAAAATAGGTACATTTCCCTTTTCACCATGATTAGCAGAGGGGATTTTTCTCCAGTAGTTATTGTGAAAGCCTCATCCATCACTTGGGTATAAACCTCAGAAGAGAGAGAGATTGTGTGTGTGTGTGTGGGGGGGTGAGTGTTCCCCTATGATTGGTCTCCCTGGAGAGTTTGACTCTTAGAATTATCTATACTAAGCCCTAAGCAATTTGTCAATGGCAACAGTCCCTCCATTCCTCTTGATAGTTTTTCTTGTCATGGCTTCATTAATCTGAAGTGAACTTTGCTCTGTAATATTAAATGGAAAATTTCAGAAATAATAAATTTACAAGTTTTAAATATTGAGCCATGCTGAGTAGCAGGATGAAATCTCCCACTGCCCTGCTTTGTGATGCCTGGGCCAGGAATCATTCTTTTTCATAGCATTTCCATGCTTTAAATACCACCTTCCCAGTAGTCATTCAGCAGTTACCTGTTACAGTACCAGATTTACTGTCTCAGTATCAGTGTTTGTGTTCAGGCAACCTATACATAGTAGCCTTGTGCGACATCATACTGACTGTCATTCACCTCCCTTCATCTCATTGTGAAGACTTTGCAATCTCTCACATTATTACAATAAAAAGTTGGGGGTAAGAGTACAAAGAAGACATTTTGAGAGAGAGAGAGAGGGCAGAGGAAAAGAAAGAGAACATCTACTTTTACTATAGCATGTTGTTATAATAGTTTTAATCTATTACTAGTTTTTAATCACTTTTTGTGCTTTACTTATAAATCACATTTCATCATGGGTATGTATGTATATGGGAAAAGCATGTATATGGTTTGTTATTGTTCGTGGTTTCAGGCACCCACAGGGGTCTTGAAACATCTTCATGGATAAAGGAAAGCCCCTTCATAGTTGAGGTTTTCCTACCCCACCCCTGATTGCAGTAAATGTTACTCCATGAAATTTTCTGCTCCATTAATTCATGATAAAGAAAAAGAGAAATAAAGAAAAAGTGTGATATATTCTGTCTTTGAAGTTGAGGAATTGTGTTTACACCTCTGGCTTTCCATTTCAACTCTCTAGTATTTAAAAAATCTCTAGGTTATTGATGGATACAGGAATTTTCATTTAAGTTAAAGAAATAAAGGTAGAAGCCAATAAAATAAAATAAATTTCTGCAGTTTGGTTTAGGGTTCCTTTGGGGCTGGCATTATATAATCTTAATATATTCATATTTTTATAAAATATTACTCCTGCTGTCATATGCCTCATAATAATTGTGATTTAAATATGAAAAGTTTTGCCCTTTCCTTAATATCTACTTATTAGAAAAAATTAGGGGAAAACATACATCAATTCATAAGATTCTGTCTCTTTCTATATGAATTTAACCCGAATAACAATACTGTTAAACCATCAAACAACTTCTGTTTCTCACTCAAACAATGCAAAATTTCATCGTTACACATATCATATATTTCTCATTTGCTGTATCTCTCAAGACTTAATAATTACAGGGCCAGGGATTTAGCTCAGTGGTTCCACTGCCTGCCTCGAAAGTGCAAGGACCCAAGTTTGATCCCCAGTACCGCACCCCCCCCCCCCGCACAAAGACAATAATTACAAAACATGTTTAGAAATTTGAAACACGAGGGAGATAATCAAAGTGAAGAACTGGAAAACTTCACAGAATATTCTTCCTCTTTTTTTTTAGATATACACAGGTTATTTTAGTATTGTTTATTGCTATTATTCTCATTAATAACCTAATATTACCAAAACATTTTAGTATCAATGACATAGGTTCATTCTAGGTACTTATGTTATTGGATTGATTAAAGGTCATACAAATATAGATAACACATAAATATGTCTATATAATTAGAATTTACTTTTGATAATCTTTATTCAATTGCTTTGTTGCATATATACTAGAAACAGATGAACATTAAAAGAAAATTTTTAGAATGACTCTGATGGTATTTTTGAGACATTTGAAAATAGGATATCAGATACCATTTAGGTAACTTGTAGAGATTTTTAAATAAGAAATGTATGTATAAAATATCAACAGCAGTTTTACTAAACATTCAAAATTCCAAATAGACTGATAGGTATATTATACTTATATAGCTCTCATTGATTACTGTAGGTAACACATATGGTTTAGAAATTTTTTCATATAATCAACTAATTTTATAATTTGTTATTTGGACCCAATCATTCAATCCACAAGTGTCTTAGTTACTTTCCTGTTTCTGGGATAAAATACCCAACACTCAGAATTTAAAAGAGAAAAGGTTTATTTGGCTCACAATTTGTAGAGCTTTCAGCCCATGGTTGGTTTCAAAGCAGGGCAGCATGGCAGAGAGGCATGCCAGAGGAGAATCAGTTCCTGACAAGGCAGCAGGGAGAAGAATGGGATCAAAGGAGGAGGAGGGATATATACACTTCCAGCCATGCTGCCAGTGACCCATCTCATGCTACCAGGCTTTACTCCCAAGATCACACACAGTTGTAAACCCATCAGTGGACTAATCCAGTGATGAGTACCACATACCAGAGATCCAATCACTGCCCTAAACCCTCATCTACAACCACATGAGGCTTTGGGGAGATATCTAGATACAAACCATAACAACAGGTAATTAGATATTGTGATGAACCTAAAATGGAGTATTTCCCTCCTTGATACTGAAAATTACTGAATTATTATTAGATTATTGGGTTAAATTTTTTACATAGACTGAATAAAGAAAAATAAACAGGCTAGAATAATTTGTTTGAGATGATTTCTTTATGTTTCCATGTCCCAAATATAGTGGAAAGATAAAAGTTTTCTTTGGTTTTCTTCTCCCAAATGAATCTATGGTATATGTATAGCCTCAACCTAATTAATATACTACCCTATAAAATTACTACATTATGTATTCACTGGACCACTTCACTGCTAATTGGTACAAATAAAACTTGTTAAGTAGAGATTCATCTTGGATAAGATTGTACAAATAATATTTAGCTTCTTAAATTCATTGTGTGCTACACTAATTGAACCTGTATAATATGTTAATAGGGATTTCATATGAATTTATCAGCTGTACAAAGAAGACATACTCTATTTTTTCATCAGGATATTTTTATAAGTATAGTTTTATTTGATATTGCTTTCGATCGTGATGCTACTTTTTAAAAATCTAAGTTATAAAAAGCTGCAAAGACTAGTGAAATTGAGATATAAAATGACATTTTATCTGCTCTTATGACTTTGTTTTCCTTTTTCAAACTGATTTCATACAGATTTTTTAAAATTCTATTTACTTTTATGATTTAAGGTGCTTCTAAGATATTTAATACCCATTTTGAAGCCCTACTATGTGTAAACACACCTTACAATGAATTCTATTCATTATTCAGTCAGTTCATTAATAATGTTTTCAAATCAACCATTTCCAAATTAATTTTGAATGGTGAATGGCACCATTACAATTCTGATCTTTTCCATTTACTTCCATTAAAAATTCATTTTGATTAATCACAGAATTTCATATCAGCTGTTTTTTTACTTTAAAAATTTACTCCTGGCATTTTAATAAATTATCCTGTAGTCTATGCTGGAAGATAACTGAAATTTTTTGCTCAACAGCCCTGTCTTTGACACATGTTCATTTATTACTGTTTCTTCCATCAACTGACTCACTTGAGGTTAATTCTGATGAAGTGCTTTCAAACAAGGACCACTATTGGTTTACATTAACACAGAAATGGTGGAAAGGCAGCTTTCAAAATGGAGAAATTACAAAAAGAAAAATCATCAATTTTGAGATCAATTTTTCTATGAGTCATAATATAATTAAGTATAAAATATGAAACGGAACAGTATTATTCTCAGTAGACACTGATATTTTGCTTCATTTAGGAACTGTGTAAGAAGAAGTAAAAGGAGGCAGAAGGATTAAAAAGAAGTTAGACTTGCAATGATATTTAGGAAGAAAAATTATGCTGAAAAGCTTGAGTTAGGAAGAAACAGATTTAATCATATATCTGGAGTTGGATGATAAAAGTCCCTTTGACTATTATGTTTGTACTACAATTTTTCTGTCATGTTATTACCTCCAGCAGCATTACTTGTTATGAAAGGAGATATTTGGGGGACATTATTCTACAGATAAGCATTCTTTAGTAACACATTCTTCAGTAACATACCTTTCACTATAAATGTAATCTCAGATCTCCGTACTGTAAATAAATGGTGTGGTTAACCCATCCTGTCTTTCTAACTTAGTCAATTTCTCATGCATAATTCAGACACAAGGTATGCAACATAACTGTTTAGTTTCTCATACATTTATTGAAGCACAATAAAATCATTTGCTTTTTTCATTTTGTTTTAGATCTTTCAGTTTTATGGTGAAAATATATGGTTTTATGCACCTTTACTCAGAAGCACGCTTATGATCAACTTGCACTTGAACTATCTAGGACACTATCTTTGCTATTATGGTGCATTGATTTTTCACAATTAAACTTGTTTGTCAAGACTAGAATAAGTCTTTAGCATATTTTATAAAATTTTGCTTTCAATAAATAAAAGCAATAGCTCTTAGCATTCTTTTAGTGATTCATGATTCTATTTTCTTTGAAACTGCATCTTAATTTTACAGAAGAATATGAAGTCAGCTTAATCTAGTGGGGAAGTGCACTAGAATAAATGAAAAGGAACTAATTTTTCTCCATACAACCTTAACCAGCTAAGAAACATTGATAAATCATTCAGTCCTCCTTATTCTCAAAGTGTTTTAAACTCTGGGAAATAAAGTAGAAGCAATGAATATATGTCCTTGCTCTTTTAATTGTTGTTTTACTTCAAAGTCATCTTGTACTTGTCCTTGGAGTCATTGTAACTGAGAAAAAAAAATCAGGCTAAAATTAAGAGTAGCAGAGAGCAACCCTCACAATGGGGTCCTGAGATGCACCAAAGGTCCAACCTCCAGCATAGACTTACCCATTCGATGCCTTGGATTCTCTACTCATTAAAAAATGTTAAATAATACAACTCTCTCATCATGGTCTTGTGAAGATGTAAATAATACATGTAAATGACTTAGACTAATTCCTGGTCTATAAGAAGGTTCTCAGTAAATGTTATGGATATTAATTTTATGCAATTAACACATTTATAAGCATTAATCCCATTGATGCATCAACAATGAATGTAATATATGAACCTAGCACTTAAACTGCTCACCACCTAAACAGTGGACAGACAAGTTAATGGATTTTTTAAAAATATGGTAAGTTTTCAGTTAGAAGTTTACACAAGACAATGCTGAAACTAGGTCAGACACAGCTAACTATCTGGATCAGAGTGGTTAGGAACTTCTCAAAGAGGAGGTTGTACTTAAAATGAGTGTGGAAGGGGAACACGACAGACAAAGTGAGTAAGTAAGGGAGAAGAAAGAGCACAAGTACTGATTTATAGAAATGAGAAACATTGGCTCTTTGGGGAAGAAGCCAGTCTCCGTATTACTGAATCTTGCAGCCCTGCTAATGATGTGAGAAAAAGCTGACCAGAGTCAAGCTGAGAAGAGACTTCTGTACTATCTTAAAAGGTTTAGACTTTCTCTTAAAGAAGAGTCACGAAATAACTTTGAGTGAAGTAATTTGAAAACACTCTTGTTTGACAAAAGGTATTTCTGCAGTCGTGTAAAAGTGAATAATACTGGTAAGAAATTGCACCTTGAGACCATAAAGCTAAATGAAATAAGTCAGATACACAAGTTTAAATGCTGCATGTTTTCTCTTGTATTAGAAACCCAAAATATAAATACAGAGCAAATAAAAGATAGATAATAGGAAGTATGGAGACAGATCTTTCACAAAAGGGAAGGGGACTAAGGGATGGGCAAAAGAGAAGTGAGTAAGGGCTTGAAAAAAAATGAAGACGTATTTTATACATGCACCACCCCCCACAAAGAATGTAATCATTATGCATGGCAAACATGCACTGATAACAATTAAAACTAAGAAAAGAAATAGTCAACAGCAGGAAAATGATCAGGCAAATAATAACAAACTCTCCTTTTAGTATATATATATAATAATTGATAGAGAAATTTAGTTCTGATGTTGAGGGAAATCCTTAGTCAGGATACAAATAATAAATTCTATTATGTACATGCTTAAAAAGAATTTTCTAGTATTTCCAAATGTTGCTTATGACAAAGTATAGGTGATTATATTATCTTTTATTTTTGTTCATTTTTGCATTTTAGTAAGTAGAAATTTATTACTTTATTTCCCAAAAAAGTATATTTTAACATTTTAAATCATATCAATTGAATTAAATTCTGATGAGCTATTGGTATATAGAATACCTTTCTGGTGTTGTAAGAAGTACACTGACATACTTTTTAATTATGTAGAGTTTGTTAAATACAAAATATATCGTTTTCCATTTGGGGTACAATATTTAAAGTCATTTTATTGGCTAGCAGGTACAAGATGTTGCAGTTTAAATTATGAATTATATTTGAGTTATAGACAATTATTTTTTATGTTAGGAAAGGTTAGAGTTTTTTTTTTTCATTTGTCTTGGAAGGGGACCAAAAAAAAGAGCAAAATTTTAAATAAGATGTTAACATATGCACACAATGGGAAACTTGCAAGTCTGTTTTTCTTCCAGTGATAAAGTGTTGCTCATAAGCCTGTACTATTACTATTCTGAAACAATTTTAACAAGCTTCTAGTTTTATGATTATAGTAAATAAATTAAATCACACATAATATATATAATATATTTCATTAACTACTATCAAATTTGTACTAGTATTATTAATTTTAATGATAAAGGCAATTGTTACAAAAATAATGCTTGGAATAAAACAATTTTTTCACCTCAGTATTATGCCTTCCACCATATCCTAATCAAAATAGTATGATGATTTGATCTATAATAGAAATAATTATATATATATTATTTTCAAAATTCATTTATTAAAAATTTATTCCATTTTATTCATGGAAATTCTTAAATAAAAATAAAATAAACAATTACTAAAATAGTAAAAATTTGATATTTTAATGTAATCATTAAGAAGGTGGTGAATAAACCTTTTGAAGATGGGAATTGTAAGGTAATTCATTATATGTGTGCTGACTTCATGTCAGAGTTTGAAGCTTAAAAAATACCTCAACTGCCAAGATATGTTAGAAAGCTAAGGGCTGGGGATTTAGCTCAGTGGTTCCAGTGCCTGCCTTGCAAGCATGAAGTCCTGAGTTCAATCCCCGGTACCCACCCCCCAAAAAAAGAAAGCTAAATTGTGAATTTACATTAATTCAATGATCATTCAAGAATTTTTGAATCAAGACATTAATTTCCTTTGGTAAATCCTTACTCATTAGTAAAGACAATTTTATGGTTTTGTCTGAAATTAAATTTTATTGATATGAGTAGCAAGATGTCATTTGAAAACCAGAACAGCTACTAATATTCATTTGAAATGTAGATTGTAGTTTTAATTTTGACTTATGTAGATCTCCTCTTGTTGGCATAAAGAATTATTCCAGGATAGATAATTCTTTGACTATTGTTAAACAGATGATATTTAGAATTGCATTTATTAGCTTATCTTGTCTGTTAAACACTTATGAGTGGCTCTTTATTGTTTAAAATAGCAAAGGAGCAAGAAAGATGAGCTGGAAAAAAGACACAATAAGACCTCTGAACACTGTGGAAATATGGTCATGGGTACAGATTCTGTCTTGGGATCCTTTCAATATATCAGATCATGTTTTCTTCAGATCCACTCAGAAGCTTGGGGAAGGAATAGGGCGAAAATTAAAAGGTATCCAATGAGGCATAAATATAGTATGTGAGCAAAAATGAAAAGCTTGCCTCATTTATCCATGTCTTTATTTTCTCAGAATTGCTATTTCAGGAAATGGACATCTCTATTAGAAGAAAACAGAGGGCATAAAACATCATCATGTTTCAATATTAAGACAATCATTCAAGGGAGGGAGTTGTGTATGTCTGTGTGTGTATCATGACTTGTTCTCTGTCCTACAGAAAATGAGATCATTTTCCTTGTAATTGCTAACAAGAAAGAGCAGTGCTTGAATAATGTTCCTAAAAATGCAGACAGAATTTATGTCATTTAAATATATTTTTTTGCTCCTCAGACATATTATTCAGTTCTATAACTTTATATGTATCCAGATGCCAATGAATCTTATTGTTACATAGCTCCTGAACTGGAGACTCACCTAGACAAATAACTAATGTACTGGATACTTGAAATTTATTTCAAAACCAATATACCAATAAATGTGCCCTTGCCAGCCCCTTTCTTGAACTGTGCTCCCCTAATTAATTTACTTTAGGCTAAAATATTTGTGCCAACACTGACTGCTCATTCTTCCACAGTTCATGTCTAACTCATAAGGAATTAAAACATATCATGTAATCAAATATTTCTCGTTGGGTACACTATTACTATCTAGTCCAAGCATTACTTTTTGCTTTCCAGTATCTTTTTTCCATACTTGCTGACTACAAACAGTTCTCTATTCTGCAGCCAGTTTACTTTAGAACAATTTCCATGTCAAAAATCTCTCCAAACCCTTCCAGTGGTTCATATCACACATATATAAAGTCCTTACAAAATGTTACATAAAGAATAAAATGTTACAAAGATAAAATTCAAAATCTTTTCCATTTAGTCCTAAAACTTGTTGATTTTTACCTCCAACCACTTCTTTTGCTCAGTGTGCCTCAACAAACCAGAGTTCTGAAGGTTTCTTAAACATGCTACACAAGTCCTTCCCCAGAGCCCACACCATTTCCACATCTTGTCCACTGGGAACAGACTTCTGTCACTGCCCACATTAACGATCACCTCAGTTTATTTATCCGCATGTGGAACATCACTTTATCACTGAGACCTGATTTCTAATCCACATATCCATAGGCTAGAAGTCAGTTTCTTTTATTATTTTTTAAATGCATGTTTACTTGTTTCCTTGCTTTTTTTCCCTCTCTCTCTCTCCACTAGAACATAATCTCATAAATGTTGGGGTCTTTTACTCATTCCTTTATTCCTAGGCCCTGAAGTACTACCTGAAAAAAAGTCACTTGATTAAAAACTTGTGTAATGGATGTATAATATAGCAGAGAAAACTGAATGATCAAATATTTTATTCCTCTTAAGTATTTGTGGCTCTTCCATAGAAAAATTCAAGAAAATATTGTGGGTATTGGACATCTTTTCCTTTAAATGCTACAGGAGGACTGTAATGCTAACCAATGAGGATTTTAGGTCACCCTTTCAAGGTCTCCTGACATAATTTTATGATCAAATTCATTACAATAAAGCATGGATTTGTTATAGCACTTTAAAGATTATGTGAATTATTGTTTTTACAGTCCCTGTTTCTTTTCAAGACTTTAACTATCTAGTGCTAACATTTACCTATTTTGAGAAAGGACATAAAGAAGGGTTAGGAGAATCTACAACATAAAATAAAAGCAGGTGAGAAAGGGACTTTTATAAGCATTAGATGCAGCAGGTGTAGCCAATTGCTAATATATAGGTTAATACCTATTGTATAGCTTGCTACCAGTGGACATAAATTTGGTTCAAAGCTTTTTAAGCCAGAGGGAAAAGAAGAACTAGTTACTTGTGCAAACTCCTATTTTGTAAGAATAAAAAAGAGATCAAATGCTCAGGAAAATGTAACTATTTCTTTTTTTATTTTTATTTTCATTTTTTTGTTACTAGGGATCCAACTCAGGACCTTGGGTTTGTGAGCCAGGTGGTGGCACCACTGAGCTAAATCCCTGGCAACTATTCCTGATACTAATTTTTTTGAAGAGTTCTCCTGAGCATCATCTAGAGATGGTGCTACCAAGATAATGTGATGTGTTCCATAAAACCACTTCTTATGAAGCCTGTAAAAACATATGCACAATTTAGCTTTAAAACATCCACAATGGGCATGGTGGGAGTGAGAAGCATTGTTGGAGATTTCAGTGATCTGGGAACACATCTGTGTTCTCCTCTACCCAAATCCTCAGGTAAGAGTATCTTGAGAAATGAAGAGATGTGAAAGACTTTACATTATTTGCCCCAGATATAAATATTTGATAGATACTGGGTCAGGATGAATTTTTCCTTGTATGTACAATACAGTGCAACTTTTTCAGGTCTGCAGTTAGACCCAAACCTAGGTGCCTGGAAGGCAGTGTGGAAACAGGTAAAGTAAGCAAGAATGCTTGCAAATCTCTTCTCAAAGAAGAGTGTGGGCTGTTCCTTCAGAAGTAGTCATCAGTCTCTTAAACATTCATTTTGCGTTCTGATTAATTTGTAGAAAAAAGTATATTCGAATCTGTTCTTTTGGGGAAGACTAATGTGTTTCATCCTTGGGGTGATTACTATCAATATACTGAAATAATTTTCAATGTCACATAAAATAGTTTCTTTTTAAAAGAATTATTTTTTGCATTTGCTTTTAATTGAAAAATAACTGAGTATATGCAAAAGTTGATCTTGTAGAAACAGAGTGGAGAGATGATTGCTAGAGGCTGAAGAAAGGAGAGAAAGGGAAAGCAATGTTAATCAAAGGGTAGAAAGTTTCACTTTGCCTGGAAGTCAAGATTTAGTGACCTATTTCACTGCATGGAGACCACATTAATAACAATGTATTATAGATCTGAAAATTGCTAAAATGGTTTTTAACATTCTTATCACAAAAATGATAAATGGGTGAGGTGATGATATACTAATTACTTTCATTGAATCTTGGTATATTATATACATAGGTCAAACCATCACGTTGAACACTACCATTTATTGTTATTTCTAATTTATGTAGCCACTCTTATTGAGTAAAAATAGCTGTAAATCCAGTCTATTTAAAATGATATAGTTTTATGAATCAAGGTCCAAAAAAGGGTTATATGTCCCATACATTGTTTAAGTGGAGATTTTCAATGTTTTGTGAAGAAGCTTACAGTTGACTCCGACTTTCTTAGTAATATCATAAGTTCATTATAAGTATTAAGAAATTAATGTACTCATACAACTTAACCCATATTCCAATTTTTGGCCCAAGAGTAACAAACCAAGGAAAGAACAATAAAATTATAACTCTAAAAATAATAATTAATACCACTTATATCCTTTCAAAATCATACTTTTATGTTAAATGTTAACAGTGTGATCTTAAATCCTCTTTATCCTTCTAAGATGAGAGGATTATTTTGATATGTTTCCAAATGTAATTGATTAAGGTGTTTGATTCTACATTATTGTCATTGGTGGTATAACTTTCTGAAAAATTTTGAGAGAAGTCATTTTTCCCCAAATTACAATTTTTTCCCATACTGGTGCTTTTCAAACTATAATATATGTAATAAAATGTCTTGAAATGTTGACTTATGATATTCATAGATATCCAGACTACAAGATTTTTGTTCAAGTTCTAACTAAAATCATTGCTATCCTTAGAAAAAACACTGGCCTGTGGCAAAATAAAAATGAACTTTGTTTTGTAATATTTGATCATTACCATATTCCATTTCTCTTGTTTTTAAAGCATGGCTTTCAAGGATATGAATTTTTTCTGTACACTTAGGAATATTTTTCTATCTAATAATCAACTTTTTAGTTTACTACAGTGCTAGTTCCCTGGACAATATGGAAAACATGAAAACAGTAACAAATTCATGCCCAAGAAGAAAGCACTACAATTTTATTTTTATTTATTTTGCATTTCAATATAATATATATGATGTAGTACTGCATTGATGTAGTAGAAATGAATTTGGTTTATATATAAATAAATATTTATCAACATTTTAAGAATATTTGCTCAAAATCATTTTTATTGATATGTCCTAAAATTTTAGATATCACTGCATTAAAAAGAATTACTTTTCATTACCCACAGGCAGAGAAATAATAAACATATTTGATAGTCCTTAAGTATATTAAATGCAAGCTGGAGACTCTGTGAACTATGGGGAACATTCTACTGTTTATTAAGGTAGCTTGATACCTTTCAGACTAGTGACTTTCTTCTAGATTTACATGGAACTTCAACAGTCTTGATCCAGCCTAAATTCAAATTTTTAATTTTCTCATGTGAAAGTGGAAGTTGCAGGAAACTGAATTGGGAACTACTTGAATTTCCAATTCCTATTTTTGATCACTGTCTTTTGAAAAGCAAGAACAGCTGTTTGTTTTTCTTTGAAGTAGTTTTTAAAGTTTTTCTCATTCCCTTTTTTACCAGGCAGAGCATAGTAGCTTTCACTCAAGACAGTTTCAGATGGAAGTGGGAGGATTTCTATGTCTACTTCTAAAATTTCTCTTTCATTACTCAACATCTGATCTTTATTTACCTGCAAATTATTAGACTGGGACTGTCTTTACCTAATTTTTAAGACACAGAAGCAACTGTATATAACATTGCATAGAGAAGGTGCTAGCTATAAACCATTAGGGAAGAGAGAGCCTTCAAAGAGCCCATGAGAAGACCCCTGGAAGGCAAATGTTCTCAGCAATTATGAAGTGGCTTGGTCTGGGCCTCTCTGCTCTGTCCCCCGTGAAGGAAGCTGTCAACCCACAGAAGCCTGTAAAGACTGGACAAAGCCATGATACTAGGGACAATGAGCCAGCTGTACTTGAATTTCGTTTTATTTTTCACATTTTTCTCCTTTCCACCCACTTAAACCAGGTAGGATGCAACGAGGTTAGTCAGCTGAATTAGAACTAAGTGAAGATAATTATGCTAGATATTAAATTCATTCTTCTTCATTAACTGTCAAAATGTGCAAAAGACGACAGTTCTCCTTTACATGAGTCCAAAAAAGTGTTTTGATTGGGGAGTAACAGTCTTAACTGATTCTTTTCTGTTTTCTTTAACATAGAAAATATCTCATTAAAGACACTGAATGTGCTAGTATAATGTTTGTGTATTTTTGAAGTATAAATTCATTTTAAAATAGATTTCATTGGTTGTTAATTGAAATCTATCCTTTTTGTCATTATAATGACATTAAGTCAGTGGATAGGATAGTACTATTACTTTTCTGCAGTCTAATATTATAATTACAGGAATAATGAACTTAATTTGCTTATTGCAAAGAAAAGAAATTAAAAAGGAAGAGGAGGAAGAAGGAAAAGATAGGAAAGTGGGGAAGGAAGAAAAAAAATGAAAGAAGGAAAGCAAGAAAATTTTTAAAAATGCAGGGTCAGTGGCAGATAGCTTATCTAGCATCTGGCATGTACAAGGCCCTGGGTTCAATTTCCGACATCATTATATATGTAAAATATGAATTCACAGTTGCAATATTCCCATTTGTTACATGATTTTCAAATCAATTTGGAAAGGTTAATTTTCAGAAGTTCTGAGATCTTTGATTTTCCAAAAACAGTCCAGCAAGAAGGAAAGATACAAACTTGGATTTTGATACCATTATCCCATTTATGAGGAATGCATTAACAAAAGTTATTCCTATGCTCTTTAAGATTAGGACAGTTTTCTGAATGCTCTATCAAGGGGCTGAAACTTATGTTATGGTTTGATAAAAGAAAAATATACTTCCTTGAGCAAGGTCACCATTTTGGTGGAACAGCTTACCTATTAAGAAGGAAGAACACTATCTTCCTTTTTAAAGCTGGGCATTGAGTTCCTCATCTACCTAAGTGCCCCTATGCATATTCCATTAAAAACCTACACAATGTAACTCCAAGCCCTTATCCAGCTTCCTTCTCCCTGTCACTCTTCTGCCTCTCGCTTTTTACTTTTTATTCTCACTCTTCTCTTTGTTACATATGGCTGCAGCTCATCTGCTTCCTGCTAGCATGAAATATCCATCTCTTTCAACGACAGAAAAACTCTTAAATTCTCTGACCAGCTCAAATGTAAAATTGTCCTCATAGACTTCTGTGTTTCTTTCAGATAGGGGGAATCCAAATTTTCTATTGTATGATGATTTCTCCTATAGTTTGGGAGAACTGTTTCCTTAATTTTTGAAAATATTTCTCTAGTATACTAGAAGTACTTAGTAGATATTTATTGACTGAATCATGGCTCCTATAGCTTTGAGGCAAGCATAGAATTTTTGAGAGGCATTTATATCTCTAGAATTAAATGAATTCATTCAACCTGGAAGTTGATGAAGTTCAGCTATTGCAGCTAAAATCGTTCTCCCACAAAAAAAGACAGATTCTCCCATGCTATATTATTGTTTTGACAGCAGCCTGCCTTGGAGAGACAGTAAAACACACTGATAAAAGAGTGGAGTTTGGTACTCAAATTCTTGAGCTCAAATTGTAGCTTTAATATTCTCCAGCTATGTGATAGTGGAGACAATAGTACCCACATTATTTAGTTGTTAAATGAGTTAATACATATACAACATTTGGATGGTTGAAAATAGTGAGCCTTTGATAAATACTAGTTATTACAAATAAATAGAACAAAGACATTTACCAAATTAAATTATGGGCATCAGTAATTGAGTATTGAAGATAGTTTGACTATCACAGGACTTTGCAAATTTTACCTTCATATCCCAGATTTATACAAGTTCTTCTCAGGGCTAAGTGCCGGATATCTTTTTCTAATTTTAGATGGGCATTAACATCACCCATTAGGTAAGGTAAAATGAAATATTATTTTAAGTTAAACATGGTACAAACTTTATGAGACTTTAGGTATATGCCATTTCTCCTAAAAATTATAGTTTTCTGTGTATGCCACAACCAATAACAATCAGTGCAGAATTGATCTCCTTTGCACATTAAAATGTTAAATACTTGGTCAAAGGTCACTTCTAAAGCTCACAAAGGTATCTGCAGAAATATAATATGTAGTCATATAAACAAATATGTTAAGAATTTTTCTGCCTTCAGAGCAGTATCCTCCCTTGACTCCCCACCCCAACAAGGAGGTTGCGGTACTCAGGCATTAGATCATGGTAGGAAGGTAGGGTAGGAATTTGGGGAAGGCAAACAGATGCTCACCACTTCAATGTTTCAGAGAGGGATAAATGCAGTGAAAAATATAATGCAGTTAAGCGATAAAGAGCGCCTGGAAAATGTCAGGCAACTCCTCCTTGAGGAGGTGACCTCTGACCTGAAACATGAGAGAGAGAAGAAATCGGCCTTGCAAATTCCTAGAAGCAGCTCATACCAAGCCAAGTGATGGTAACACAAAAGCCCAGAGGGGCAAACATCTCAGCATGTTTGAAGGACTGTAGGAAAAAAAGATGATGTGGTTGATGCACAGTACACGAAGGGCAGAGTGCAGCTGATATAGGCAGAGGGTAGAGCAGGGGCCCAGGTCTGGAGTTTAAATTCAATTCTAAGATTAAACAAGAAGCCAGTGGAGGGCTTTAAGAATAGTCCCGGTATGCTTTACCTTACATTTATCAATATCATTCTCACTGCTCTAGGGATTACAGATTTTATGTGGCCAGCATGGTAGTTTTTTGGGAGACAGAGAGAGAAGGGGGCATAAAGTCCAGCCTGGGGTTTTCTGTTTGGTTTGTGAGTTTGCTGCAGTGATGGCAAGAGCAGCATTAATTGGCATAATTTTTGGAAGCAGAGTTGATCTCACTTAGTTGTGGATTTATTTATCCAGCAGATATACAATACCATGTATTATAACATAGCTTGTAAAAGAAATGTCTTCTGGTTTTACTGGAAGGTTGCCTGCTTTATAGAAAGTTATTTTCTAAGCCATAATAATGGAGCCAGTGATTTCTCATGCTGTAAGTTACTGTCATGGTTCTTGCTTACAGATAGACTTATTTTTCAAAAGTTAAATCACTAAAGATTCAGGAGCCATTATACATGATGACACACTTTTTTTTTTTTTAGGAGGCATTCAGACAAAGAATAGCGGCTGTTTTAAATTTAGAGTGGTGTGATGTGTTTAAGTTTCTTTTTTATTTCTCAAAATATCTCATAATTCCTAAATTTGTTGTGTTGATGAGCATAGTATCAGCCCATGTAGAAATTTCTGCCAATGGAGATTTGATTGCTGGAGCAAGTTGCTTAAATGAACTACAGAATGGGCTTCTGAAAAGAAATTACAGGAGGAAGGCAATTTCCAAGTCACATCTTTTATTCATATTTGATTTCAGTGTGTACCTGTGTGTGAAAGAGAATTTAAGTGGATATAATAACAGCTTCAAGAAGGCACAAAATTCCGTTACTTACATTTTATATTTTGAATGACATTATTGAATACCTTCAATTGTGTTAAAAGTGACAACTATAAATCATTGGAACATTTCATGCTTGAAATCTTATCTTTTATACTGTTTAAGCTAGCAATTTTCATATAGTGCTAGAGAAGGTTGGAAGTCATCATCAACTTTCCGTTTACAAGAACATGACCTTTTCTTTACTTCTAAATCTCTTGGCTGCTTCTCCAGTTTAGTTAATGTTCTCACAGAGAGGTAATTGAACACTGACTGTTCTGTTAGTGTGAAGTTCCATGGAGACAGATCTATAGGATCAATGACTATAGACCTGAAGAGCATCCTCTCCTCTTGCCCAGGTAATGAAATCCAGTCTAGAGTTTTCTATTTAGTTTGTGGGGTTTGGTTTTTCTTATTTCTATTTAGCTCAATGCAGTCATATAAATCATTTGTAAATTTGTAACAACTGGGAAGGTTTTCCAGTTTTCATATCATTAATATGTAAATAATAAACATAGAGGTTGCTATAATTTTATTTATTCTTTATTTGAGCAAGATTCCCACCAGTCAATTTTAATTGTAAAATATTAATGAAGTACAAAATTAATGTTTCCAGACAACTTATAAATACAAAAATTAAAAGAACTTATAACTAGTAATACAACCCAAACAAAAGCCTTCAGGAAAAACCTCTGTGGCACTTTTGTAGACAACTCAATCAAATAAAAAAAAATAGTCTTGACCAACCAAGCAAACACTGCTTTTGATGACTCAATTTGTTCACTGGAATAAAAAATAATGATAGAAAGCTTATCATTTAAAAAGAGCTCAGAAAGCACAATAAACTGACATTCTACCAAGAACATTTTTGGAAGCAAAGCATATAATGAACTAAAAACAATTGTGGAAGAGGATGTCTTTATCACCTGATTTATGTGTTGGTGTTGGAGAAACAATCAGGCAAAGCTCACCCTGGAAATAAACCCAGAGCTCATGGGCTTTTAACATACCTCACAAAGCACTTGATAATGATGTATGCTTCTACTTTTTCAAATGAGATTTAAATTCAAATTATTAACATTTTTCTGAGATCGAAATATTTGCTTTTTAGCATATTTCTTTATTATTCAGTCTGTGTAAATAATAAGAGAACCAACATTATTTCCCTTTCTTTACAGTAATTCTGAAGCACATAGAAATTCCATGACATTTTCTTCATTTTATTTCTTCAGAAATAAAATAAAACCAGGTTTTCTGAGTGTGTGTTATTGGATTATGCAGTAATATTCCTGCTGCTCATTTTATTTTAGAAGAAAGGAAGGAATAGCTTCTCATTTCATCCCTCCTCCCTCCCCCATTCTTTTTCCTTTTCCTTTCCTTCTTTTCCCCGCACCTTTCCTCTCACCTTGTTTTGTCTCCCTTCCTCTCCTTTCTGTCTCCTGTTTTTCGTTTCCTTTTTCTTTCCTTCTGACACAGTATTAGTTCATGGGAAAGAACATGTGGTAGACACATTCAGTTATAATGGCATAATTTTCTTTTACTGACTTATTCAACCCATTGACCCATTAGTACCTGCCTGGAGATACCTACAGTATGGGAGAAGAATATGCTGAATAAGCATAAAGGTAGGGCTGTGAGCTGTGTTATGCACATGACTCCATGTGTGTATATAGCAGTGACATTCAACCAAAACTTTTGAAGGAGCCTCACGGAGAGAGATAAGTTGATGTGAAATTTGATGGATAAATAGCGAGGTTAAGGAGGGGAAAATACCATAAGTATAGAAAGCTATACATATTGTTAGGAAGAAAAAAAATAACAATTATTATTTGATTCTTTCACACCCTTGCTTAAGTAATTTTTTTCTCCACAACAGAATAGTACTCATGCTGTCAACATGACACACAAAAACTGTAATAATCTTACCTTATGTATTCTTACTTTATCCTACTCCTACACTCCTGCAAAACAAAAACTTTACAGTGCCCAAATCTTCCGTGATGGTAACTCAGTACATCTCTTACATTTGATTAAAAAATTTCCACTGTCCACCCCAACCATGCTTCTTCATTGACCTGCTGGGCTCTTGTTTTGCTCAGCTCAGCTCAAATATTAACTCCTCTGGAGAGCACTGTCTGGCATTTCTTGATTGAGTTAGACACACATATTCTACAATGAACTCACAAAGAATATCTCATTGGGGAAAGAAAAAAATGAAGTAAGTGAAAAATAAAATGACTGATATACTAGTGAAGGTTGGCACTCTAAGAACTGAGAGCATTTTAGCAATTGATTATAATTTAAGCACCAGATTTTTGTTATTATATCAACACTTTTATATTTAGGATTACGTAAATCACAATGAAAACTTAAAAAGATAAGTATTGAATCAAGCTAACTTTAGTGATAGAGCCTTTTGAATCGTTACTGATGGGACTATATATGGATAGAAGTTACAGGAATTTAAATTTCTCAATGAATTCAGCAAATTCAGCATTTATATAAATACTCTATATCATTATCAGTATATACATTATTACTACAAAAACAGAGGGAGAGAAAGGAACTCATATTTTCAGTCTGACTATTTCTGACTCTGAGGATTAGCCAGAGGAAAAGGAAGTAGGAATAAAATAAGTGAAATAAGGTAAAGTGGTCAAAAATAATATTTCTATTCACCATTCTTTAAAACATTTTAAAGTCAATAGTAAGAAAAAGAAGCAACATATATTGGCATATGTAGCTGTTATATAATTTGTGGTAGAGGTAATACAATTGAGAATTTTGGAATCTGTGGAGGATTGAAAACAAAGAAAGCACACATTTCCAATTTTAATACAGATTCCTCACTCCTCCTACTGTACTTTCCCACCAACTTAATAGTTATTTGAACACTGATGGGGGAAGGGTATTCTTTCTTTTGCTTTTTCTTTTTCCTGATTATGGTTCCAAATTATTCTTAAATGTCACGAGCATTATGGGCTTAATACTTTTTCATTACAAGCCTCAAAATAGAAGAAAAAAAGTCTTACCTGTTCATTAACAGCCACTTAAACAAGAGGTTGTACATTTTACTGTTGAAAATTTAATTATGCTAAAGAATTATTCCATTACCTTTCATTCCATGCTTTTGGAAAAACTAAATTATCTAGACACACTACATGAAATAGACATCCTCAATAAAATATTGATGCTTACATTTTTTTTTTATGAAAGCAAAATTAAAAAAAAAAACCCAATGCAATCTTATGGAATTGTTCATGGACTGGAAATATATCGGGATGCAAATTATATTCCGCCAGGACCCTGAAGTAGCTATTCCATTAAAAAGATGTATGTCTACACAATAATAGTGATCTTTCTTTTGTTTGAGGGAAAGACAGAGTTCATGTTTAGGAGGCAAAAATATGTTATTCTTTTGTGGTGGGACACTTTACATTCTGACATACTAATTTCTTTGGAAATTCTCTTGTGGAAAATTAAACAAAACCCATACTACTAGACAATTAAGAGAAGGTAAAATTTCCCTACCAGCTCCACATCCTTCCACTAACTCTGATTCTGATTTTTCAGTGCATACAGAAGGAATAGTATCATACATAGTGAGACCACATATTTCTGCTGACTCCAGATTTTACAAATTTCCTGCTGAGTGTGAATCATTGTTGAAGTAGTGATTCATGTCCTTTTGTAAAGGTTAGTCCTGCAAATCTTTAAGGAAATAAAAAAATATAAAAAAAGAAAGAGGTGACTGTAGGTGTTTCAGTGAGTGGAAATAGAATTTTCCACAGTCTATAGACTCTACAGGGGTTCATTCTTTTCACAATAGGTGGCTGTTCTCTCAGGCTCTGAGTCCCAGAGCTCCCAATAACACTAATTGCTTCAAAGTTCCTGTCTAGGAAAAAGGCAGATTTCACTTGATAGACAAGTTACAAGTTAATTTCTACAAAACTAAATTATGCTGGAACACTAGCTAAAATATTCCTATGATTCTGTTACCAATATTAATACATAATTTTATAAAGGAAAATACTGTGGTGGAGTACATAACTGCTTTGGTCTTTTCTGTAAAACACACTGTTCATAGGAAATTTAAGTCAAACTCATAAATAAATACTCAAATACCTTCTCATTAGTAGTCATTAATGCTTTATAATTTGCTACTGAATTGGTATATGGCTTTCATTTTATTTTATTGCATTAAGCATAGCATGGATTTCTATAAATTATCTTATATATTTGGTCCTGTATTACCTCAGCAATAAAAAGAACCCCCTAAAATTTGGTTCAAATTATTTCATGTTGATGTTTTTCTATGCCTTGCTGCTGTCTTTTCTTTAATCTGTCTGAGTCAGCACTAATCTATAATGTACTGTGCCTGCTATTAAATCCCTGCTATTAAATCTTGAACTCCAAGATTGATATACAAGAAAGAAAGCTCATTAACCAGCAGAGGCATATGAAAGTTCAAAAACAACACGAAGAAGTCTATCATTACACTTCCATTATACCCGACTGTCAATTTCAAGTACAACACTGTTGCAGGCACATAATTTTTTTCTTCATCTGAATTTACAAGTGACTGATAGAACTGGTAAGAATTAGTATGCTTAGCTACTGCTTTGAAATTAGAAAAATGTAGTAAATATCCTGGCTCCAATACTGCCATTTTAAAGCACTCAAGAATCTAAGGCTTTTTAACCATATCTGTTAAGAAAATCTAGAAAATACTGTTTTCATATTGCTCTTTGAGTAGCACAAAATTAAAATGAGTGAGAGAAAAAATCCAATGGAGTAGAACATGATCATTTTAAGATTATAGTTACTGATGACAGTATCTAATAAGATTCTAGATTTTTTTTATTATTGTCAGTTGTTGCATATTTTATAGGGTAGTGTCTCAACTTGAGTGATGGTGGGCTACCTGGTATAAGCTGTTTCACCTCAGACATGATTAAATTATATTTCTTCCTGTCTGAACAAAGACTGTATTGAAAATACAGGAAGGATTTGGCACCAGGGAAATACATGTTAGTATTTGACAAGTGTGAGCAGTGCAGGAAAATATCACTATGAGATGAGGTCAGGATAAGAATCTAAGAAAAATACCAGGAAGTTATCTGAATGTTAAGTGGACAGATGTCGAAGTATTCTTTTGAAATGTCATTCAAATGGCCCTGGGATCATATAATTTTCCATTGTTATGCTTATTTGGGCAAAGCAAATGAGTATAACAACACCATTCCTTGCCATTTGCTGAATCAAAAGATCTAATACTCAGTAGCAACAGGAGTTTATATGTGACTCAAGAAGTAAATGCAATTCACATTTTCTGTTTAGGATAATTAGAAAATAATGACATATTGTGAAATATGTAAAACTGTTAAAACAGGCTATATCTCTGAATGTCAGCTAGAGTAAAAATTTAAATTAAGAAATTTTGAAAACGCATAAAGAAAAATTCTATGGGCTTTTGAACACAGACAGAACACAGGTCTATTCTGGTGAGGGAAATACTGACCAGATTCAAATAATATGAATCCTTATATTGGAAGCTGAACAAGAAAAGAAACTCTGCTCATCTTGGTATAGTATATACCTTTTCTACTGCAGAGTTATAAAAGTTATAAACCAGAAAGGAAAAAAAAAAAGAAAAAGAAAAAGAAAAAGAAAGAAAAAAGCACACATACATGGGACTTTTCCAGGTTATTTAATTTAATCCCCTTTCTTTAGGCAGATGAATTCCCAAAGTGATAAGAAAGAACTATCTACAGTGATTGTTGATTCTATTTTAAAGCACTCTAGAGAGGAACATATCAGGATATTCCTTCCATAGTGTTTCTAGTTTTTATTAGACTCATTGCATTCTTAGATACAAACAAATTCAGAAACTACCAATCAAAAATTCATACCCCAGTGGTTCTCTTAAATATAAAAATAATATTTTCACTCTTGTAGTCTTATATATATTGATGACGTACTATCTTTTCTTCTGAAGTTAAAATCATAAAAATCTAAATTTATAATGCCGATTTATAATTAAAATTAAACTTATTTTGTATTTTTATGTTTTAAATTTTAAGAGATACAACTAATGTCCTATTGTAAAAGCATATAGTAACCATAGATTCTTAATATCTTAGAATCAATGGAGTCCACATTCTTATAAGACTTTTGTTTGGACAATTTCAATGACATGAAGCTTAATATATCCTAATGCAGCACATATAATTTCCTGATGGATTTAATTATCCTCATTTAATATTTATCTTTACATAATTCTGGGGTTACATAGGTACCATTATTGTCTTTGAAAATATTTTTTCCATTATTCTCTGTCAAATTTTACTTTGCTACATTTAATTTATCATTCTAATGTAAAAAATCCTGGATATTATACTACATTATCATGTGGTATACTAACTTTCTTTTTTTAACTCAAATATCCTTTTCTAAACACAATTGCACAAATACTTCCCTATGAAGAGTTTTTTTATTCATTAATTATTGGTACATTTTAGGTATACATTATGATCACATTCAAATGTCAGCTTTGTCCTGCTATGTCCTTATTCATTCACTGACCTACTAAAAATTCAAAACTGAGGACAGCAATCTAGCAATCATTTTATAAATCTACACAGACAATTATCATCCAAGATAAATGCCATAATATGCAACATCTATAACATCTATAATATAAAAGTATGGATTGTTAAGGTGAAAAGGAAATAAAATTAGATTAATATTTTAGAATTCATGCTAACACTAGTGATCTCCTGTTTTACTTATATAAATTTTTATCAACATTACTTTTCCATCTTCAGTGTCAGTTTTAACAGCTGGTGGAGAAAATGGTCATCTCTGTATGATATTTTGGGATGTTGATTGCTTACCACATAACAGAAAATCCCAAGGGATTTTGACTGATCCCAAAATAAGACAGTCACAGACTTTTCTTTTTGGAAACAGCTTTGCTAAATGCAAATATTCTTTTGAGTCAACATATTAATTCATATCAATAACATGTCTTCGCTTCAGTGAGCTTATGGTTATTTCCCTCAGCATGGTTTTGGCGCAGTTACTCTGATAAACAATTATGTGATGATTGGAAAAATGAATAGAACACAGAAGGCTGATGTTAGGCTTATTATTCCCTTTTCTGATTTTTCTTCCCTGTCACAATTCTTTGCTTGATTTTTTAAGCCATCAGACTTTTAATAATAATGAGCTGAACAGCCTTAATAGGTCTTAACATTAGTAAGGTATGTATTGATTATAGCCCATCACCTACAGTGCCTCTCTTGATAAAAGGATATGTGTACAACAGAACCTCAAACTTATTATTTTTTTATTTATCACTTCCTTCTTTCAGTCTTCACTGTTGTATTTCACTACCTCTAATTGGCTCACCACATTTGTTTCCTCAACTAATATGATGGTGAGTCATGTATGTCAATTTGACAGAGACATAGGATGTCCACATATTTGGTCTATGAGGCGGTGATGACATATGAATCACTGTGGTACATGTACATAGTTTAAAGAATCACTTGAAGCCCTTTCAGGGCCAAAATGATGAATAAGAGGACATTTCCTCTTGCCTGGCTATGCTGAAGTTGAGGCATTGTATTTTTTTTCTACCTTCCCATTGTAAGTGAAATCTTAGCTCTTCCTGGATCTTGAACCTGACATCATTGAACTGGAACTACAGCTTATCAGTTTCCATGGTTCTCAGGTCTCTAGTCTCTCGTTGGAATCACACCACTGGATTTTCTGGTCTAAATCTTTAAAACAATTCTCTCTGTCACTGTCTCTATCTCCTATTGTTTCTGTTTCTATGGAGAACATTGTCCATAGAACATTGTCATAAAACACTGTCTTTTAGGTTCTGTTTATATAACCCTGCAACTAAGCTCCATTTGACTTGAGCTCTATCAGATGCTACTATGTAGCCTTTCTCCCTGGAGAGCTGAGTAATATCTATTTATATTTCTTATAACCCTGTCCTTGTTTTAAACAAAATTGTTCCTTAATCACACACCTTTGTGATGACAGTTTGCCTAATTCAAACATCACTAGCACTGATCTTTCTACTTCTTCTTATGGTTTCTCTCTTTTAGTCATGTACCTCATTTTGAATTCACCATTAACAATGCTAAAGCAAGTAGAATTCGCAATTAGATATGACAGCTCCTGAAACTCCCCTTTCACTGTTCTATATTTGTGCAGAAATGATAAGCCTTTTTTTATTCATTAAGTTTGTTGATATATTTTAGCTATGCGTTATGATCACATTCATCACTGACATTTTGTACCTGTACATAATATATCATGGTTCTTGTTTTTTTCCCATTCTGCTTCCCTCCCTTCCACCCCTCTACCCCTCCCTATTTGCAAAAGCTTTATTTCTGTTTTTTTTCCTATTTTTTCTCATTCTCCCCCCACCCTGTTCCCCCTTCTTTTTGAAATTTTTCTTCCTATTTCACATTATCTATTATACATTTGGGTCCTCATTTACACTTTAAGTTTATCACATCAGAGAAACAATTTGATATTTATACATGTGTGTCCTACTATTTCACTGAAGAGTATGGCCTCAAGGTGCATCCATTTAGCTATAAATATCTCTAGTTTCTTATTCTTTATGGCTAAGTAATATTCCATTTTGGAAAGAAAAACCCACATCTTCTTTATCCAGTCACCAGTTGTTGGGCATTTGGGCTGTTTCCAAGATTTGGCTATTACAAACTGTGCCATTATAGACATAGGTGCACACATATCGCTGTGGTATGATGCTTTTAATTCTTTTGGGAAGATACCTAGTCCCAGAACAGTTGGGTCAAATGAGACTTCTAATCCTAGTTTTTTGAGGAATCTCCATACTGATTTACACAGTGGCTGCACCAGTCAACACTCGCACCAACAATGGAGAAGCGTTCTTTCTCTTCACAGCCCCATCAGCAATTATTATTGGTTGATTTCTTGATAGCAGCCATTCTTTCTGGAGTGAGGTGGAATCTCAGCATTGTTTCCATTTACATCTCTCAAATGACCAGTGATGTTAAACACTTTTTAATATAATTACTTGCTGCTTCTACTTCTTCATCTGAAAAATATCTATTCATTTCAAATGCCCATTTTTGGATTGGGTCTTTAAATTCTGGGATGGAATTTTTTTACAATTCTCTATATATTCTGGATAATATACTTTTGTCTGAGGAACCCTGATAAAAATTTTTCCACATTGTGGGTTGTCTCTTCACTCTGTTGGTGGTTACTTTTGCTGTGTAGAAACTTTTTAATAAGATGAGATCCTAGTTGTTGATTCTTTGTAGTAGTTCATGTATGACTGGGGTTTTGCTCATAAAGTCTTTTTCTATACCCATGTCTTCAAGAATTCTACCTAGCCTATCCTCTAGCAGGTTTAGTGTTTCTGTTTTAATATTTAGATCTTTGATCCATTTCAATTTTAGTTTAGTGCATGGTGAGGGATATGGGCCTAGTTTTAAGCTTTGGGAAATTGAAACCCAGTTTTTCCAGCACCATTTATTTATTTATTTATTTACTTTTTTTTTTTTTTTTGGTACCAGGGATTGAACTCAGGACCTTGTGTTTGCGAGGCAGGGTGTGAACCACTGAGCTAAATCCCCAGCCCATCCAGCACCACTTATTAAATAGGATGTCTTTCTTTCAGGGAGGGTATTTGGCTCCTTTGTCAAAAATGAGGTAGCTCAGTATGTATGGAGTTGTTTTTGCATCTTCTAATCTGTTCCATTGATCCTCAAGTCTGTTTCTTTACAGTACCATGCTGTTTTATCACAGTAGCTTTGTAGTATAGTTTCAAGTTGGGGACTAAGATACACCCTACCTTGTCTGTGTTGCCTAGAATTGCTCTTGCTATTCTAGGTATCTTCTTCTTCCAAATGAATTTTTCGATTGTTTTTTCTAGTTCTGTGAAATATGTTATTGGAATTTCAATTGGGATTGCACTGAATCTATATAGCAGTTTTGGAAGTATGGGCATTTTCACTAAATTGGTTCTTCCTAACAAAGAACAAGGTATATCTTTCCATTATCTGATATCATCTTCAATATCTTTTTTCACTGTGCTATAGTTCTCAGAGTAGAGGTTTTTTACTTGCTTCGTTAGATTGATTCCTAGGTATTGCATTTTTTTGATATTATTGTGAAAGGAGTCCAGTTCCTCTTGCAATGAGTCTATTGTTCCTGTACAGGAAGAATATTGATTTTTGAGTGTTTATTTTGTATCCAGCTACTCTATTGAATTTGGTTATTAAGTCTAGAAGACTTTTGGTGGAGTTCTTGGGGTCTTCTATATAGAGTATCATGTCATCTGCAAATAATGACAATTTAACTTCTTAATTTTCTGTCTTTATTCCTTTTATTTCTTTCTCTTGTTTAATTACTGTGGCTAATGTTTCCAGAACTATATTGAACAGGACTGGTGATAGTAGATATCTTTGTCATGTTCCTGATTTTAGTGTGAAGGATTTCAGTTTTTTGTGGTTTTTTTTTGTTAAATTCTTTTATTGGTACATTTTAGGTAGATAACACAATTACATTTCTCATTGGGAACTGTACCTTTACATGATGCATCTTGGTTCTTATTTTTTACCCCATTCCTAGCCTTCCCTTCACCCCCTCCACCCCTCCCTATTTATAAAGACTTTATTTCCATTTTTTCCATTTCTCAGCATTTTTCCTTTCCCTTCTTTCCTTTCCCCTGCCCCTCCCACTACCCCTACCCCTTTGGACCTTTTCTTCCTATTTTGCATTATTGATTATTCATTCTAATCATTGGTACATTTTAGGTATACAATATAATGACATTCATCATTGGAAATTTGCACCTTTACATAATCTCTCTTGGTTCTTATTTTTCACCCTTGCCCAGCCCTCCCTTCAACCCCTCCATTCCTCCCTATTTACAAAGATTTTGTTCCTATTTTTCCATATTCTCATATTAACCCCATTCCCTTCTATCCTTTCCCCTATCCCTCCCACTTCCTTCCCCTTTGTCACTTTTCTTCCTATTTCACATTACCTGTTATACATTTTAGTTCTTATTTACACTTTCTGTTTCTCACATCAAGGATTTCAGTTTTTGCACATTTAGTATGATGTTAGCTGTTGGCTTTTCATAGATACTTTTATTAGATTGAGATAAAGACAATCTATTCCAATTTTCTATAGGGTTTTGTCATGAATGGGTGTTGGATTTCATTGAACTCTTTTCTACATTTATTGAGATGATCATATGGTTTTTGTCCTGGGCTCTGTTAACATAGTGTACCACATTTATTGATTCACATATGTTGAACCATCCCTGCATTCCTGGGATGAATTCTACTTGTTCAAGGTGTATGATCTTCTTGATGATCTTCTCCATTCTGTTTGACAGTATCTTATTGAGGAATTTTGCATCTGTGTTCTCTAGGGAGATTGGCCTGTAGTTCTCTTTTTTGGTTGGGTCTTTCTCTGCTTTTGGATCTCTGCACCTTGAATCAAGGTGATGCTTGCTTCCAGAATTTAATTTGGGAGTATTGCTTCCCTTTCAATTTCATTGAAGAGTTTAAGCAGTAGTGGCAATAGCTCTTCTCTAAATTTCTTGTATAATTTAGCAGTGAAGCCATCAGAACATTTTCTTCATTGGTAAGTTTTAATTATGTTTTCAATTTCATTGACTGATAGTGGGTTGTTTAGAATTTTTATATCTTCTTCATTCATCTTTGGTAATTCATATGTATGTAGAAATCTGTCTATTTCTTCTGTTTTCCATCTTATTGAAGTATAGGTTCCCAAAGTAAATATTGATGATCTTCTGAATTTCTGCTGGATCTGTTGTAAGTTTACCCTTTTTATTCCTAATTGCCTAGATTTGGGTCTTATCTTTATTTATTTTGGTAAGTGTGGATAAGTGTTTGTCATTTTTTTATTCTTTCAAAGAACCAACTATTTGATTTTTTTTTTGTATCATTCTCTTAATCTCCAGTCCATTGATTTCTGCTCTGATCTTTATAATTTCTTCCCTTGTACAAGTTTTGGATTTGTCTTGGTGTTCTTTTTCTAGAATCTTGAGGTTCAGCATTAGGTTCTTTATTTGAGCTTGCTCTGTTTTCCTAATATAGGTATTCACTGCTATGAATTTCCCTTGTAGAACTGCTTTCATTGTGTCCCATAAATTCTGATATGTTGTATTGGCATTGTCATTTAATTGTAGAAACTGTCTAATTTCTTACTTAATTATCTTTGTGACTCATTGATTGTTCAGGAGGGTGTTGCTCAATTTCCATGTGTTTATTAAGTTCTTGTGATTTCTTTTGCTATTGATCTCTAATTTCATTGTGCTAAGATCTGATAATATACAGGGGATAATTTCAATTCCTTTGCATTTACATAAACATGTTCTATGAGCTAAAGTGGTCTGTTTTGGAGAATGACCCATGTGCAGCTGAGAAGAATGTGTATTCTGATTTTGTGGAGTGGGGCTCTCTGTAAACATCTATTAAGTCCATTTGCTCAAGAGTTTATTGAGTTCTAGTATTTCATTGTTGATTTTTTGTCTAGTTGATCTATGTATTTGTGATAGAGGGGTATTGAGATTTCTCATTACAATTGTATTAGTGCTTATTTGACTTTTCATGTCTGTTAGTATTAGTTTTATATAGTTGGGTCCATTAGTTTTAGGTGCATATATATTTATGATTGTCATTTCTTCTTAGATTGTTGTTCCCTTTTTGTAGTGACTTTTTTTTTGTCTTTCTTAATTAGACTTAGTTTGAAATCCACACTGTCTACAAATAGGGTAGCTACCATGGCTTTTTGGGGGGCTCCTGTTGCATGGAGTATTGCTTTCCATCCTTTTACTTTCAGTCTGTGAATTTCTTTTTAATTAAGTGTGTTTCTTGTATGCAGTGTATTGTTGGATCTTGCTTCTTTACCTATTCTGCCAGCTGATTTCTTTTGGTGAAATGAGACCATTAACATTGATGGTTAAAACTGATATGGTTGATTTATCTTTGTCATGATCTTTTCCTGTTGTTGGATTCCCCCCCCCCCCCGCGCCCTTTGCATTTAATTTCCTGCCTTGCCTGATGGATTCAGTCTGTTGGTCTTCATGGAGTTGTGACCCTCATTGTTTTTTCCTGTGATATCATTTAGAATTGTTTTGAGTGGTGGTTTGGCATTCATAAACTTCCTCAAGCATTCTTTGTTGTGAAAGTATCTTATTTCTCCCTCACTTTTGAAAGATAGTTTTGCAGGGTACATCAATCTGGGTTGGAGGTTGTTTTATTTTAGGGCTTGAAATACTTCACTCCAGTCTCTCCTTGACTTGAAGGTTTGTGTTGAGATGTCTGCCATGATTGTAATGGGTTTTCCTTTGTATATGATTTGTTTCTTTTCTATAACTGCTTTTAATATTTTGTTTTTGTGTTGAATTTCTAGGATCTTGACTATTATATATCTAGGTGTATATATTTTTTGATCATGGCTAGTTGACATTCTATATACCTCACTTACTTTATGTCAAATTCTTTTTCTCTGTTTGGAAAATTTTCTGTGATTACTTCTGTGAAAAATTTATTTATGTTTTTCCTGGCATCTTCTTCTCCTTCACTGACTCTGATCAATGTTACATTATTATTTTTTGCATCATCTAGTAGTTGTTGGATTGAATTCTCATGATCTCTTACTATTTTTAAGAATCTTTCTTTTCATGTTCACTAACCACCACCATCCTGTCTTCTATATCTGAAATTCTGTCCTCACATTTATTTTTTCTGCTGCAGAAACTTTCAATGGAATTTTTAATTTCTTGGATATCTGCTTGAATGTATTTTGTTTTTCAGTTCTTTCCCATGATGGGCATTCATGGTTTCTGTCATTTTTCTCAGTTCCTCTTCTTTTTAAAATCTGTATCTGCACTAGAGTTATTAATCATATCTCTCATTATGGTTGCCATCTCTGTTATCTTAGGAATTATTTTTGATTTAATTTTTTCCAGAGCCTTTTTCATCTGTTTTGTTACCTCCCTTGTTACCAGTTCAGGGAGCCCAGGTGGTTGACTTTTGGATTGTTCCATCTTCTTGTTCCCTAGATTTGCCTTTGGTGATCTGGAAGTCTGGGTTTGCATCTTGTTTAGGTATCTTCTCATTTCTATCTTTTTGGTTGTTGATTTTGTTTTTGATTTCCTGGGTTGATGCTTGCATTTTACTTATTGCAAGTATCTTTATTGCTTGCATTTAGAACCCTTAGGGAATAGCTACTTCTTAGATTGCCTTTTAGGTATAGCTGGCCTTTGGGTTTTGAGTCTGTAATGGCCCTTAGGCAATCTCAGTCTTGGTATATCAGGAAGGATGAATGACTAGAACAATCATGTCACCTTGTTAAAGTAGTGCAATCAGCATCAACAATAGCATCAAACACAGCCTAGAGACTGATAAACTGTGATAACTTTTAATCTGCCAACTTCCACCCCATGAACTAGACTTGTAGTTATATATCAAAATCTAGAACCAACCAGAGATATGTTTGCAGTAAATAAACCCTTCAATATAGCAAATTTGCCCTCTGGGGAGAAACTTAGAAGGAGTTAGGGGGTGAATAGAGAAATGGAGAGGGAAAGATTAGAAGTAAGGTTAGAGGACACAGGTAGATCATGCAAACTTTGTGAAACTGGTGAGGACAGGAGGAAAAGAGAGAAAGAAGGAACAACAACAAAAAAATAGAACAAACATAGCAAAAGAGAAACTTGAAAGTGTATTCACATTCCTATAAAAACAAGAATGATTGAGAAAACCCAAGACAGGACAAAAGCAGGAACAAGAAAAGTGAGAAAAGAAGAAGAAGGAAAAGGAGAAGGAGAAGAAGAAGGAGAAGAAGACCAAAAAAGAAAAGAAAAAAGTGTTCCTTTCAAGGCGTCTCTATTGTCACCTGTGGACAACATGGAGAGTGTACAGATCTGTGTCAATTGATCTCTGCTACCCGGCCATAGTGTACTGAAATTCAAGCTGGTTTCTGGCTGTGAGGCTGGAATTGAGCTCTCTGACCCTCCTTCAGGTTTGAACTCTGCATAGTTTTAACTGCACATTGGAGCTGCCCTTCCCCCACAGCAAGTCTGGGTTCAAGTAGGAGATGCTGACCCCAACAACACACCAGTCACTGCTGTCCATTGCATCTTTATTGGAGTCTCTCTTTTACTCTCTCAGTGGGCTTCAATTCTCAACAAGCCTTGGAGAGGCCCTCTCTCTGCTGCTTACCACTGTGCCATCTTCCTGAGCTCAGAACAATGGCCTTTCTTCTCTCTGTCACCAAGGTCTGGATCCTAGGGGTGGTGGGCTCCTTGGGGCAAGGGTCAGGCCACATCATGCTGCTCTCCTCCTCCAAGCCTTTGTTTTGGAGACAGGGTCTCACTCTCTAGTCCAGGCTGTCTTTGAATTTACTATATAGCCCAAGCTGGCCTCAGAGGTGATCCTCCTGCCTTAGCCTCAGGAGTGCTGGGACTAGAGTTGTGTGCCATCACTCCCAGGAATTATAACCCTATTTAGTGTGTTTTAGAGTGGGCCATTTTGTATTGTTAATTCAGAAGTGCTAAAGATGGACTACTACAAGCAAAATAAAATTATTTAAAGGACTGCATTTAAATCTTAAAATGATGATCTATGAAGTATATTGTTTTACAATATTTACAGAGATTTAAATCCATGCCTTTAATGGCAGGTGGTTAGATAGCCATCTAAGTAGTAAAATCTTACAGTGATCAAACATGAGACAAGAAGTTTAGGGGAGTCAGTAGTCTGTTTTCTAATGGTTCTTGATTTCCTCTTAGGAGATGCTAGGCAAAATATGGGATCAAAAACATAGCTCCAGAATAAAAATGACCTGTTGTAGTGGCACTCATATATGCTGTGATTAAATTCTCAGTGAAGGAAGGGGTAAAAAAAGATATCCATAAAATTGTTTTTCTTAACATTCACATGCACACCTCAATTTTCAAAATTATTTTTATAATGCTCTTGGCATCTTTAAAAACATATACAAACAATGTGAAGTTTACAATGTCTTCCAAAAAACTGGAATATCTTGGATTGGAGTTTGATACTGTGAGACACATTGAGGATTTTTTTTACCTCAGCTAGTTTAGGAGAACAAACAAATAAGAGAAATAAAGATTCTTGCTAAACATTATAAAACATCTAAGGTCCTGTTCCAAGATTGTGCCACTGCAACACTCCAATCCAACAGACTTCCCTTTTTACTTTTATGCTGCAATTTGAGAAGGTTTTTAAGTTATTCTCATTCTTATAAAACATAAAGCATTTTTACCCTACTTCCCTAATCCTCCAATCTGATTTATACATTTAAAATTTTTTTATATATTGTAGGCTTCTATTTAACTTTCCATGAATTTAAATTATTATATATACCTTCACAAAATTTATTTTGAACATACCTGGTGCTTCACCACAGAAAAATTTAGCTATAATTTTATTTAGAATAGCCATCTTTTCCTCTACATGTGAAGATTTCTTACATTAAGCAAGAAGAGCATAGCATAAATCCCATTATCTCACATTTTCTGTGTGCATTGGGGTGTAAATGAAAATATGCTTCTTTAAGACCTCAAAAATGAAGTCATTATGGGAAAAAAATCCAAAAACTGAAATAATCCTAATATTAGCTAATGATTATACATTCCCACACTGGTATTTCTTTGCATGTAGAATTGCAAATTTTGAAAAACGGAAGGACACAATTATAGAAAAAAAGCTACCTTAACTATTTTTAACCCCAAATAAAATTAGTAAAAATTAAAAAAAAATAAACCTGAGATTCCTCAGGCATCCAAACATAATACATATGTAGTCAACATTTTCAAAGAATCTCAGCACTGTACATATTTTTAGAGACTGGAGCAGGGGTATACTGATAGCTCAGACCAGAAGCAAATTCTACTTGTGGACAAAATATGTGCCATTAGTCAAATTATTGGTTAGAGTACTTCATATATTGGTAGATTTTTACTATAATAAGAATGGAAACCAAAAATGGGTTGCAGGATTACATTTAATTTTTTATATTCCACACATGCTTAACAAATCTGTTTTTTTTGCTTCAATATCACAAGGGTATCAAAGTTTTTGAAGCCACAATCTCATTTCTCTCTGCTAGGGCTAGAATTAATAGCTAGTCTTTTGAAGAAGTTGTAAAGCAGTTTTAAGAGGGAAATTTATAGCATTTATTATCTATATTAAAAATAAAAGGGGCCGAGGTTTTAGCTCAGTGGTGCTGTGCCTGTCTCACAAGTGAAAAGTCCTAAATTCAACCCCTTGTACTAAAAAAAAAAAAAAAAAAAAAATAAAAAATTTTTCATATAACCTAGCTTCACACATCAAGAAAGTAGAAAAGAAGAACAAACTAAGCTCAAAGTCAGCAGAAAGAATTAAAAATAAAGATTGGAGCAGAAATAAAAGAAACAGATACTAGAAAAACAATAGAAAAGATCAATGAAATTAAGAGTAGGATTTTTGAAAAGACAAAAATCAATAAACCTTTAACTAGAATAAGATAAAAAGAGAGAATTTTCAAATAAATAAAATAAGAAATAGAAGAAGAAACATAACAACTGATACCACAGAAATTCAAATGATCACAGGAAAGTCCTCTTAGTGATTATATGCCAACAATTTGTTAACCTAGAAGAAAGAGATAAATTCCTGGAACAAAAATCTACCAAGAAAGAATCATGACACAGCAGAAAATCTAAACAGACTAATAATGAGAAAAAAGACTAAATCAGTAGTTAAATGTCTTTTTACACAGAGAGGATCAGGACTTGGTGATTTTACTTGTGAATTTTACCAAATATATGAAGAAGAATAAACACTAATCCTTCTCAAATTCCTCCAAAAGATTAAAGAGGAAGCAAACTGCCAAATACATTTTATAAGGTCAAAATAGCCCTACTACTAAAGACAGATAAGGACATAATAATAATAACAACAAATTATAGGCCAATGTCACTCACGAATTTTGATGCAAAAATGCTCAACAAAAATTACTATCCAACCAAATTCAACCATATACAGAAGAATCCTTTTTTATATGGTCAAGATTTATCCCAGAGATTAAAGGGTGGTTCAACACATGTGAATCATTAAATGTGAAATACCACAGAATACCATGATACACCATTAATAGTGACATAACACAATGAATGAAGGCAAAAGTTATAAAATCACTCAATAGATGCATAAAAAGCATTTAACAAAAATCCAACACATCACATGTTAAAATTCTCAACAAATTAGGGATAGAAAATATGGATGTCAATATAATAAAAGTAACATATGATAAACCCACAAATAACATTGTACTGAATGAAAAGTTAAAATTTTTCCCTCTGAGATAAAGAATAAAATGAATATGTCCCCACTTTCCATTGCTATCCTTAATAGTACTTATTGTACTATATTTTATCAAAATTGGAAAGAAGTTAAATTGCCACATTTACAGACAACATAAGTAATTTTACATAGAAAGTCTGTGTATCATAAACACACAATTTTTGTCAACTATACCTTAATAAAGCTGAGAAAAAACAAAGAGCTAGCTTTCAAAAAATGCAAGACTTTGCATCTCCTTTTTTGCTAGAAATAAGCTTGGCATCAACCACAGTACTAAGTAAAAGTCATATCTTTGTAATCAGATGTACCAAAAAATAAGTCTGCATAGAAATCAAATTTTACATGAAAAAACATTTGAAATGTAAATTTAAATCCACTATCAGTAAAGATGTCCGCTGTCCATAAAGTAAAGAAAGTTAATTTAGTTTTAAAAAGTGAAAAAACATTTGAAAACATTGATGTTATTGTAGGATGCATAAATAGAATACATACTGGGTTTAGAAGGACTGTAAGGAAAAGTTCACCTCCTTTGATACTTTTATCCAGTTCCTGGGGTCCTCCTGGGTACTCTTTGTAGAATATAGTATGGGTAAACAACCCACAGGTCTGTCGAGGGAGGACCTGATGAAAAAGGGAGGTAAGAACAACACATTGGCATGATTTAATTGAGAACTTCACTACTGTCTCATAAATTCAATGTCTGCAAATATGAATTCCTACTGGAGTTTCATGGATCTATGGCCTAAATCATAATGAAATGAGGAGTTGATGTTAGTATAATTCTGTAAATTATAAAGGAAATTTGTAAAAGGAAGTTACCAAACCATAGATATAAGAATTAAGACTAAGGAACTTTTACCCAGTTACATAAATCTAAACTATCATCTAATTTACATTAAAAATTTAATATAAAAAAACTTTGGGTTAACCTAATTCAAAAATAAAGAGCCTCCATGGTAACATTTTTCATTCCATTAGACCATTGCTTTCCTTCTGACATTGAGACTTGTGTTGTCTTCAGGTTCTGGGATTTGAAATAATCAATTTTCAACAGCCTTTCCACATTTTTTTGGTTTTTACTACACTCTGAATTCAAATTTTATCACAGTTATAGTCTAATCATCAAATGATTATTTCTGATATATTTTATGGTTAATTCTGTTATAAACTGGAATGCTTAACAGAGAAAACAAATGATTTGTTTCATTGTATAACTTATTTTGAAAAATAAACCACTTAAAATCTAATGGAAAAATGCATCCAATTGTCCAGAGTAGCTATAATTCTATTTATTTCTTCACTCAATTTTCATAATAGTTTATGTTAAATTCAAGGTAATAGAATGTATGTAATATAAAGGAATGTTTTCATTTCATAATATGTTGAATGGTCATACAACCTAATAAGGAAAAAATTGTGTACTGTCACTCTTACATTAAATTATGAATTAATTTTTTAATATCTCTCAGATTTCTTTGCACATTAGGGTCAATATTTGCACTACCAGTATCTTCATTTCAATTTTAGTTTTCTTTCCTTCCTCTGGAACCAATTTACAATAAAATAGTTAAAGTTTCATGGTAAATGAGTGTTAAGAACCAACTCTGAGTAGGCATGTGTACCTTTTCTTTCATTTTAGATAGGATTTTGATGGATAGACATGATTGGGAGACAAGATGGGGCAAAAGATAATTCTAGCAGCAATATGAGTAATGGATTGAAATAGGGTAAATATTTAAAAGTGGGAGAAATTTTGCAAACCTTTTTTCTGATTTTGACATCTAATGAAAAGAATATCATTTGAGGTACTGGAAAAGGGGATAGACATTTCAAGAGAGGCTATTTTGGATCAAAGTGAATGCTACCATTTTTTTATTCTAATGAATAATTGTAAATTCCCAACTGAATTCATTTGGTTTTATTATCATTTATAACAACCAATGTAACATTCTTAAATCAGATTATCATTTTTTTAATGAATATGTACCATCTTTCTTAGAGTACACAAGAAAAAGATAATGAAAAAGATCAGTACTGGACCAGGGATTTAGCTCAGTGATGCTGTCGCCTGCCCCCCAGGCACAAGGACCTGAGTTCCATCCCAGGTACCAAAAAAAAAAAAAAAAGATCAGTATCAGTATCGTAAACATTTTAAGTCTTTTAAGTCAAAATAAACTGAGTGGATAGATTTAGCTCTCAGAATCTATTTGTTCTATTTTGTCTGTTGATAGTGCAGCAATTTGAAAGGTGCTTTCTTGATCCGTGGAACCACATTCTGCCTTCAATTCTCTGTAAAACCAGTGAAACAAACAGTACTGAGAAATGCCTCAGAGGAAGGATGTAGGATCCCTGGACAAAATTTCAGTCCTGAAACTTCAGTAGATAAGCTATGCAAAATTCATTCTCAGTATTTCCAGCTTGTGTTAGACTTGTTAAGTCATTCCATAGCTTCAGAGGCAAGGCTATAGCCAAATGACATGTTAATGTGTGAGCAGTCACAATGGTGGTGTGTTGGGAATTTCTGATACTCTTGCAGAAGAGGTTTGACATTGCATCCCTATAAATAATGGCAATCTGAAGTCATTCCACATGAAGATACTAAGAGCCAAACACAGCAACAGTCCTCACCATGATGCTATTGTGGATGAAGCCCTTTCTGTACCGTGCGGGTTTTAAATGTGGATATTCTTCAGTGCTGGTGACCTGAATACCCCAGACCTTCTTCCAAGCTGCATACAGCTGAATATGAACAGGGTAGACCCCTGAGTGATGAGGGGCCACAGCATAGCCCATGTTGACAGGTATTCTGTGTTCCTGAAAGAGGCCAGAAAAACATCATGATATTGTGTGGTCAGTTGATTCAGTCAAAATTGTTTCCACTGTTCTCTGTTTAGGATACATTGAATTCTATGCTGAGTTTGAGAATTAAAAAAAGAAAATTAGCAAGATGAATTTTTAAAATCTTTCTGCAGTTCATGATCTTACAGAGCTCTGATGCTATAATAGATGTAGTAATTACATTGGGCATGTGGTATGTAAGAGAGATTAATTCTGAATTTTGAATACAGGAATTTTGGGGGGGAAGATAGGAAATGAATTTGGCTCTTTCTCAGATAGATATAGTAAATGAAAAAAAATTTAAAATGTATACTTTAAGCAAGTATCCAAAGATGGAGGATGGCAGAGCAGAGTGAGAGAGAGAGAGGGAATGAAGAAAGGAGGGAGGCAAGGAAGAAGGGAAGGATGGGGAGGAGAGAGAGAGAGAGAGAGAGAGAGAGAGAGAGAGAGAGAGAGAGAGAGAGAGAGAGAGAGAGAGATAAAGGTGTTGAAGAAAACCAGAAATGTAAGTATGAACTATAAGGATGACTTTTTCTAAGTAAACAAAGGGATTTGGAATCAATTCTATTTCAAGAGTCGAAGCATGAAGGGCTAAGATCTGCTCTATGTTTTCAGAAAGTTCTTGTGACTTGTTAAGGTGAGCTGTACGGGAGGATCTGAGTCAAGAGCACTGTTAGGAAGCTGTTTCTCGGATGTAGATTAAGGGAAAGTGGGTAACAACATCAGATGATTGGTGGTCAGATTAAAAGACAGGCATTATTAGCACATAAGATCCAGTGATGTTTTAAATACAGAACATAAAGGAAAAATAAAGGTTAAGATTCTGCTCTTGGTTTGAGACTTTAGTAACTCTATTTTTATAAAACAAGCTCTTTGCTAGAAGATATTTACCTTGAGTAAACAGTCAACTCTGAAGGAAAATAAATACAAATTTAAAACAAGAACATGAAAACAATGTCAAAGAACGGTATTATATTGCTAGGTTCATGAAACAGATTTGCAACTTTCTAATTTCTGCTTCTTTATATCCTTTTTAAATGATTATTTGCTTTATAAAGACTCCTGGTAGGATTGAATCTCATCAATTGAGGTTATAAATGACAGCATACAGTCATATGAAAACTGATGGAATCAATAAACAGAATACCAAGTGTTGACTTAACAATTGCCACTTATATTTTCTATTACATGGTACACAGCATAGAGAAAGAATTCAGTTTGGTGTAATAAACAAGCAGTAAATGGATCACACATCCACAGTGTTTAAGTCATATGCTACACTCACCTTAGAAGATGGGCTTTAAATAATTAAGAAGTTTTCCTCATTCTTCTCTTCATAGAATGACCCTCATTGTAGGGACAAATTCACTTCTCTTTCATCAAGACTATGTGTTTACTAACATCTATTATAATAAATGACTCTGTAGAAAGACTGAATTATGAAATCAATGTTGTAAAATGAGCTGGAGTCTTTTGCGAGGCACTAGGGAAAACTCATTTTTTATGTGTGCAGTAGAAAAATACTTCTTCCAAGAGCTGATAGTTTCTCCTTCCTTTCTTTTTAAATTTTTTATATTTTTCCCATTAAGTTTATTGGTACATTTTCAGTATAAAATACAGTTACATTCATCATTAGGATCTTGTGCCATTACATGAGTATCTTGGTTCTTTTTTTTCTCCCCCTTCCCTTGTCCTCCCTTCACCCCCTCCACTCTTCCCTATCCGCAAAGACTTTGTTTCCATTTTTTTCCTTTTCTCATATTTTTTCTTTCCCCTTCTTTCCTTTCCCCTACACCTCCCACTTCCCCTGCAACTTTAGACCTTTTCTTCCTGCTACACAATATCAATTAGAGACGTTTTTGAAATTACAATATCAAGATCTAGGAGACATTAGCACAGATTTTACAGAATTTAAAAGGGTATAGAAAGCATATTTCAAAAATCTATTTTGAAATAAATTTGACAACTTCTAAGAAGTATCTTGGAAGATAAATTAATGAATTCTAAAACTGGATAAAGATAATAGAAGAAAAAAGTATGAACATAGATAGAAATTTGTTTAACAAAACAAACTTTTAGAAGTCAGATCTGGCAGTATGTAGAAAGTGGTTTTGTTATAGGAATGGCAGTGTTGGTTCAGCATTGGAAGATCCACTTCCAAAAGTCATCATTTTAACAGAGGAAAGGAAAAAGCCATATGATCCTGTCACTAGTTGGAGAAACAGTATTGGACTAAATTCTACAGCTGTTCATGGGAAAAGCTATCAGGAGACTAGAAGTAGAACAGAACTTTCTCAACAGACTAAAGACATGTACTCCATACTTCCAGTGAGAATGCCTTATATGAATGGAGAAGATAAAATGTTTTCTCCTTAAGGTGGGGAATAAGGGCAGATATGCTTACTCTTTATCTGTCCATTAAACTTTGAAAGCTAGGCCCCACCAAAATAGTCTGGCAATAAAATGACACAATTAGGATAGGATTAGCAAGGTAGAAGCAAAATCTTTATATGTAGATGAAATGATCATCTACAGAGAAAATACTAAGAAATCTCTAGGAGCCCCTAGAACTTGTATTTGAGTTTAGTAGGATTAGAAAACACAAGGTATATATAAAAATTCAGGTCTGTGTATACTTGCTATAAATGAAGAACTGGATATTGAAATTTAAAAGTTATATAGGAGTACAAAGGACCTAGAAAAGTTAAAAACAAAAACAAAAACAGAAACAGTGTTGGAAGATGTTTAGTACCTAATTTTAAGACTTCTAAAGCTACAGTAATCAAGATAGTGTTGGTGTAAGGAAAGACATATAGATCATTTGAATAAAACAGAGAATCTAGAAATAGAACCACACATATATGGTCCACTGAGTTTTGAAAGATTATTTAGCATTAGCATTTTATAGAATATAAACTCAATTCAATAGCCGAGGAAGAGATAGTGTTTTCAGCAAATGGCATTAGAACACCTGTTATCCATATATAAAAAATTAACCTCAACACTTTATTTCCATACATGAAAATAACTTGAAGACATCTATGAACCTAAATAAGAAAGCCTAAAAGTATAAAACTTTAAGAAGAAATTATAAGGGAAAATATTTATGAATTCAGGGTAGGCAAGAACTACCTAGGATACAAAAAACATGATGTATAAAAGAAAAAAATTGATAAATGAGATTCCATCAAAATTTAGAACTTTAAATGACATCATTAAAATGAAAAGTAGTCCTTAAACAGACCATATTTACAATGCATATAACCTATGACCAGAATATATAGAGAATTCTTAGAGCTCATTAATAGACAACCCAATTAAAATGTAGACATAAGAAGATGATAAATAGCCAGTATAGCACAAGGAATGGTGTGCAACTCTAGAATCAGAAAAATACTAATCAGGGCAATAACAAGATTGAATTATACACTCATTAGGGAGATGAAGTTCAAAGTTTTAAAAGCCTTGTCATGACTTTTTCTTTTTGTTGGATTCTCCCCCTTTGTGTTTAATTTGTCATGCCCAATGGATTCATTCTGCTGGGTTTCCTGGGGTTGTGATCCTCATTGTCTTTTCCTAGGGTATTGTCTAAAATTTTTTGGAGTGCCGGTTTGGTATTCATGAAGTTCCTGAGGTGCTCTTTATCATGCAAGTATCTTATTCCTCCATCAAGTTTGAAAGATAGTTTTGCAGGGTACATCAATCTTGGTTGGAGGCTGTTTTCCTTTAGGGCTTGAAATACATCACTCCAAGCTCTTCTTGGCTTGAGGCTTTGCTTTGAGAAGTTTGCTATGATTCTGATGGAGTTTCCTTTGTATGTGATTTGTTTCTTTTCTCTCACTGCTTGTAGAATTTTGTTCTTCTGTTAGATTTCTGGAATCCTAACTATTATATGCCTATGTGTAGATTTTTTTTGATCAAGACTATTTGGAATCCTATATGCCTCACTTATCTGTATGTCAAGATCTTTTCCCCTCCTTGGGAAGTTTTCTGCCATCACTTCTGTGGACAGTTTTTTATGTCATGTGCCCTCTCTCCTCTTTCTTCATTGACTCCAATCAGTCTTATGTTATTCTTCTTTGCATCATGTAGCAGCTGCTGGATTGACTTCTCATGTTCCTTTACAATTTTAAAGCAATTTTTCTTTTCCTCCTCACTAATTGCAATCTTTTCTTCTATATCTGAAATTATATCCTCATATTGGTTCATTCTGTTGTGCAGACTTTTGATGGAGTTTTTAATCTCTTGGAAATCTGTTTGTATCTGTTTTATGGATTCCATTTGTTTCCTATGTTGGGATTCCATCATGTTCCTCAGATCCTCTATTTTTTCATCTGTGTCTTCTCTAGATTTATTAATCATATCTTGCACCATGAGCAAAATCTTTGCTGTTATCTGAGTAATTATTTCTGATTTCATTTTTCCCAGATCCTCTTTTGTTTCCAGTTCAGAGAGTCCAGGTGGTTGAGTATCAGATTGTTCCATCTCGTTTCCCTTTGAGGTTGCTGTAGGTGATCCAGAAGCCTGTTTTTGAGGCTTGTTTATGTGTCTTCTCATTTTCACGGGGGGCGGGGGGGGGTGCTTCTGGTGCCCATGCGGCTCACCTTCTCTGCCCTAGGAGCTTGGGATGGTGGTGGGGAAACTTCCTTCTGGTCCTGGGACTGGCTCACCTTCTCTGGCCTAGGAGCTTGGGATGGTGGCAGGGGACCTTCCTTCCAGGTCTTCTCCTTCCTTTCTTCCTTACTCCCTTCCTTCCTCCTTTCCTTCCTCCCTCTTTTCCTCCCTCCCTTCTTTCCTTCCTTCCTTCTTTTTTCAGTACAAAACAAGATTGATAAAGTCCACTAACAAGTAGTTGGAAGCTACTAAAGAGCTCAGGCAACTGGTATAACCCTGACCCAACACTGGGAGCCATGTACCACCCTGGGAGAAGCCTTAGGTCAGTCCAGTTTCTTCTTGCTGTCCAGTGAATGATCCCAGTGTCCATGAGGATGAGCAATTTTTCAGTAGCCCAGGTGTTGCCAGTCTCTGGATACACTGCATGAGATAGAGACGAACTTCCCCATAAAGGAAACCTATAGTCAAGGGCATTCAATCCCCTCTGTCTGGAAAATATAATTTTCTGACTGTTGCCTTGAATGTATTTTTGATTCAAAACAAATGGGAAAAATAACTATTTTACTCTTACTACTCTATTTAGTGATACACATTGACCTTTTTTATGTCTTATCCTATAATTTGAAGAATAAAATAAATAGCAGTGTGTGAATCCTAATAGTGTTAATAATAATTTGTTAGTCTTCATTTTTATCACTGTAAAATGTTTTATTCCAAATTTAGGGCCAAAAATGCTGGGTGAGTATGTTAGTATTCTAGAAATAAAGAGAAGAAAAATAAAGTCAGTTAAAGGAATTGAAATATCAAACTAAAACTGTATCTCTTCAAAAAGAAGACATTTCACTTTTGACAGGTAGTAAAATGAATTGCAGAACTTTTTATGAAAAAGCAGAAGGTAAAAAGCAATTGATTTGGTGAGTGGGAAGGAAGGGTCAGTAAAAAGATTTTATACTTATTGATTTCTGGGGGCTTGATCTATCCTGTTTATAAGGTCATCTTATCACATTGGCAACTGGAGCTCAATCAAAATAGTAAATCACACTAGGTAATTATGAGTTTATATTTTTCCAGTCTAAATGATAACATAAAGTGAAAAGTAATTCCCTAGTCACTCTTTTCCTGTTATCAAGGGGCTTACTGAACTAGAAACCTTCATTCTTTCCTGTCCAGAGCTTAAATCTCATGTCACAGAGACTTGGCCAACTGAAAAATGAACTAAACATCCAATTTCTACAAGACCACAAAAATTATGAAATTTGAAAGGGTTTTCAATGTAAATATAACAGCAATTGAAACTCTATAAAACAGACATAAATGACAGAGAAAATAAATTCAAATGTAGCTTTTTATATATTAGAACAACTTTCTGCTATAGGATTCAGGAATTCTGTCATATTATAATAGAATATGCCAGCAAAAATATTTAAAGTGGAGTTTGCCTTAATCTCATATTTCCAAAATTCCTAGTTAAGTAGAGAATAAGATATTGTGATAAATTCTGACTGTATATAAAAATGGTCACCACTTTTAAAGAAACTACTATGTAGAAAAAATAATAAAGCACTGAAGCTGTAACAGCTACTAAATTGATATCATTTACTTTATTTTATTTTTAAAAAATCATTCCAACTGACCATATGTATTTGTAATTCCTTGGTGCCTACTCTTGTTAAGTGTTTTTACACTTACATATAATGTGAATCTCAAAATAATCCTGTTGGGAGGCCTGGATGTTACTATAACGTGGAAACTGAAGCTTACAGAAAACATGACTTGTTCATGTTAGCAAAGATTAGAACTAGTATTTTACCCACGCTTTCTAAAGTCAGTCTTTGATTTTGCTTTTCCACTAAAATGTTTTAACTATGACTAAAAGGAATTGATTTTCCTATACATTTATGAACTAGAATCCTATCCACTGTTTTTCTTTTAACTGGGAGAGATTGGAAAGCAAAGAAGTGCATTTCTGACTCTTTTGTAGCTATCATTTGTCACACAAATGAATTCCAACCTATTAGATTTGCTAGGATGCATCTCTGAGGGCTGTTGGGAGGCAGAAACCAAATTCTGACAGCACCTGGCTCCTGTTGCTGAAGAGTAAGATCTTGAAAGCAAGAAACTTTTCTGCACCATCTTTGGTGTCCACTTGTAGGGCAGCAGTGAAAACTATTGCTCCTCTGAGCTCCACTTGCAGACTCGGAAATGGCAGTGGCCTGGGGAACCAGTTCTGTATGGCTCTGAGTCCCTGCAGAAGTACAACCTACAAGACTCTCCACCAGCTCTTCCAGAGTCTTTGGAAGTACTTAAGTCACTGAATAAAAATTCCCTTTGTTTAAAATAATATTTTTATCTTGGAAACCTAATTGACAGAGCTAGTCTCTGCCCCTTTCTAATAAATATATAAGATATAAGAGGTTCAGGTGAGATGTTTAGTTATTTTAATTCTAGGAAAACAGGATGCATTTAGCAAAGTACTACCCAATATTTCTCTAATAAAACTAATTGATATGTGGTGAACACCTATTCATCTTACAGGATCCTCTCATGTTATAAATACAATTGTTAAATTTCATGCACTGAACAGCAGCCAGTGAATAAGAAACAGTAAGTAAACAGGAGACTACTGTCTATTTAAATAATAAATATCAAACATGGATAAAAACTATTACGTTCAACTCACTTGAAATAATTATGTTTGAATTCATGACTGCTGTCAAGTGCTTTGTTAAATACTAAGGGTACACCCAGTATAAGACATGGCTGATGCCCTAATAAAATTTGTAATCTGGAGACAACTGTAGAATCAATTGGAAAAACGCATCTGAATTCTTGTTGAATTTTGACCAGAGTATTTGATTCTTTTTTAAATTGTCATTTTTATTTTTACCTTGTGTATATTCTGCTGGTGGAAAAAAACCATCATTGACATGAATATCAAAGGAGACTGAAAATCATTTCCAACTAACATTAGCTATTGAAGTTAAAATAGGGAATTTTGTTGTAGAGGTCTGTGACTTTAATCTTCCTTGAGATTTTACTAGTAATCAGATAAAGGCAATTCAATGTAATAAATTATGTCTAAGAAGCATTTGATAAGAATGGGATATAGATAATTACTATTTGTGCCACAGCTGACAGCTCTAGCGGTATAGCTGGATGTTCAGTTTTTGGCTCAATGACATTATATTGGTGAATTTTTTTTATGTTCAACAATAATCAAAAGGAACTTATTTTGGAAGATAAAGTACTAGTGCTCCCCACAAGGTGCTTTTCTTATAATTTCCAAATAACAATTAATAAATGCAAACTTTAGAGTTAAAAGGATCCTGGGCCGGGGATTTTAGCTCAGTGGTTCTGCCACCTGCCTTGCAAGCGGGAAGTCCCGAGTTCAATCCCTGGTACCCCCCCCCCAAAATTAAAAGGATCCCAAATAATGTGAAACTATCAGAAAATGCTGAAAGAAATAAACTACTCAAGGTGAATGGTTATTATAGAAAAAGTGAATATCTTCAGTCTTTGTTTTAAGTGGAATTTCTATACCTGATAATAAATAAGGATAAGATTAAAAAGATAGAGGCCTGGGATTTAGCTCAGTGGTTCTTCCACCTGCCTCGCAAGCTGAAGGTCCCTCATTCGATCCCGGTACAAAAAAAAAAAGATACCACTATTAAATTTCATATATTTCCAATAAATATATACTAAAATATGCATATTAAAATAAAATTCAATTACTAGTACTCTTAAATCTTAAAAAGAAGATAATTGGTAAATATTCATATATTTAAATGTACATTAACCTGTAAAATGATTTTCAAATAATCATTTCCATTTTGATATATATCTGCTTTTTGACATCAAAATTTTTTTTTAAAATATGGGCAACTAGGAACATAGCTCTGTGGTAGAACATTTACCTAACACAATGCCCTGGGTTTGGTCTATGGTATCGAAAGTAATAATAATGATAACATATTCATATAATTCACTCTAATAAACTCATTACATGGTTTCCTGTTATGTTCAGAGTAAAGCTCAAACTATTTTACTTTGCCTTCCAAATCTGGGTAATTATTTTCTTTGGGAAACATTCTCTGATGTTCCTTCCACCAAAGTCTGAATTTGTTCTGATGATATTTGCTTTCATAGTCTTCCAAGAATATTGAATATCATGACCACTGAAACTTAACCTCTTTATGTATATATTCTTTCCCTTTTACATCATCATCAGAGGAATCTATCAGATTGCATGGAATGTAATAGGCATGAAATACATTATTTATTCTCCCAAATAGTATCATAGAACTCCAACTCCGGAGATAGCTTGGCTGGGTTTGAATCATGCTTTGCCTCTTGTTAATTCTATGACATTAAAAGATTCACTTAACTTTTCTGTTCTTCAGATTCTTCATCTAGGAAATAAAGCCAATAATATTAGGGAGTTAACTCATGAGGTGTATAAATGAGTTAATATTTACAATGCTTCAAATAGTATCTATAAGTTACAAGCTCTACTGAAGTTTCTACTTATTTAGGAAAACTACATAGATCATTTTAGGGAAAATATCAATTTGGGAAATTCTACGCCTAGGACTATGACCAAGGACAAAAATTGAAGCCAAGGACTATGAGTAAAGAGTGAAGCAGAGAGATTTGCAGTTACAAAAACAAAAAAACTGTCAGTTTCTAAGTCCCATAGTGCTATGGCAGGGGGTGAAGTCAGAGATAATATGAACCTGTCTGCTACCATTACTGCCTCTTTCACCTGCTCCATATCCTAGAGGCAAAGGGTATGGCTAGTTCAAGGATTTGATCTGCTGCTTCCAGCTGAGTTTGGCAAGTAAAGACTCCTGGTAAGAGACCAAAGAGAGAAACACTGAAGCTAGAATACTTATTTTCTTTGCTCCTTCCACACAAAATCATCTTGTGCTATTGGACTCCTTCAATCAAAGATTATACAACTGTCAAAATGCTCCCACTTCCAACAAACATCACTCTTTTTGTAGATGTGACCTATTATTTCCTTTGCCTCTTCAGGCTTCAGAATTTACAACTCCCTGCCTACACCTACAGTGACTGATCCCAGGATATTACTTGCCCCTCTACCTCACTTATACCTTTGGAAATTGCTGTTTCATTAAATCTAGTTCAACTGTCATTGTCATTTCTAATCTTTTAGCACTGGATAGGCTATAACTAGTTATTACAAAACCTCTTTCAGGTCTTGGGAGCACAGGTTAACACTCTGGTGAAACCATATCATTTAAGTAACATAAAGGAGAAGGACAGAGTCTCCTGAAAGAGCACTGCTCTTATGGATGAAATGGTGATCCAGTACCATGTAGCACTCACTCCTTTGCAAAAGTAACATCCTAATAAATGAACAAAGGAAAATTCAGGCATCATGCAGAAATAGAAAGAACCATAGGAGAACAGAACAACAGCCTGGTGTTGAATTTTGTGGCTAGATAACGTGGTAAATAATTTTCAGAAGAGCTGATACACTGCAGAGGGCTGGAGGGGAGAAATGAGGATGCAAAACACTGAATCTATGGGCACACAGGGGCCATTCTCTGAGTCTCACAAAAATAACTGGGCAGAAGCTTGAAGACTGAATTGAGTTGTCTATACAGAGAGGGGAAAGAAGCAAACAAATGACTTTCCTCTATTACCACAACTCTATTTATACTCCAGGAAACATGGCTTAGGAGAGCAGTCGTTAATATAATTGGGAAGGTTTTCTATCTCCAGTACTTAGCACAGTGCCCTATATATTGTTAGTAGTTAATACATGTATTTCAAGGAAAGAATACAATTTTATTTAATAAATAATCACAGTTGTTTAATAAATTAATGTAAAAGGGAAATAAATGAAAAGATGGGTATAAATGAATGCACTTGTAGTAAAGAGATTAGGCATTAAATAATACCTCATTGAACTTAACGGTATTGAATTATTTCTAACTTCTGGGGAGTGAAACAAGTTCTAAAGAGAATAGATATCATTATCTACTTTTCCTTTTAATAAGGAGTTGGGATCATATTGTTATCTTTGAAAACTATCCCAGAATCACTGAGTTTTCCACTGTGTTTGGGGGCCTGAAATGGTCTCCTGCCCTCATAAGTGATAAAAACAATGATTGTGTGTCCAAAGAAATTGTCTGAGTCAGTCTTGCCATTTTCTGGACTGAAGACTAGTAAATGGTGACAAGTCTCTGGAGAGTTCTTTGTTACAAATGGATTTTTCTTTGGAAAAAGAAATAGCACAACAATGGCACTGTGTTGAACTTTCTGATCCTAAGTGGAATTATTTTCAGGAACTGAGACACAGCTTTTAATATTCTGGATCCTGCCGAAGGTCTACTTGGCATGTAGCTCAGGAAAACTAAGCAAGTATCCACTCAAACTGTGCCAAATATCTCATTTCAGCTACTTTGGCACTTGGGTTGCTTTTTGTACTAAGCGGTCTCTCTCTCTCTCTCTGTCTCTCTCTCTGTACCAGGGATTGAACTCAGAACTTTGTGCTTGTGAGGCAAGCACAGTGCTACTGAGCTAACTCCCTGGCCCTCATTTTTTAAATAATGAAAATGTACAATGTACTAGGGTTCATTGTTTCTCTTTATTCAACACGTATTCATTATGTATCCTGTATCCGGGATATAAAAGCAACCATTTTAGGTACATAGGATACAGCAGTGACAAACAAAACAATGCTTGTCATCAGGGAAGTTGCATTTTAGTGAGGTGAGACCAAGATTACACAAAACAAGTGGGTAATAATAAATAGGTATAATAGGAGATCATAAGAACTGTGGAGAAAAATAAAGTAGAGATAGGGAAAGAAAGGAAGGCCAGAAGTAAGTAATATTAAGTAGAGTAGTCAGAAAGGGTTTCACAGAGGTGATAATCTGAACCAAGATCTAGGGATTGAACTATAGCTCAACTTGTACACAGATAATTTGGGAAAGATCACTTCAGACAAAGGGAATAATATATATGCTGTTATGAGTTAAAAGCATGTCTGGCATCTTTAAGGAAGAAGAAGGATTCTACTGTTTTTGGAACAGAGTTACTGGGTGGATTAGCAAGAGTCAGGACTGCTGCAAATAGCATTGCAAGTTACTGAGCAAGTACAGGGTCACAGTACACATTTGCTTTTCCAGAAGCTAAACAATACAGCATTGCTGAGGAGAAAGAAGAGATGAAGACTTTTTAGCTCCATATATATTACTAAAGGATGTTGGTATTTACTCTGAGTGACATGAGGAGCTCCTAGAAATTTCTCAGCAAATACACGATACTACTCAGCCTATCATTTAAAAAATTATTCTAACTGCTATGTAGACAGTTGACTGAAAGATTGCGAGGAGGAATTAAGGAGGTGAGAAATACACAAGTGAGACACTAGATGAGAGATAATGACAGCTTGGACCATGCAAGAACAAAGTAGCTGGGGAGGAACAGTTTTGTTTTGGATATTTTATGGAGGTGGGACCAACAGAATTTAAATATAGATTGAACATGGTACATGAAAGAAAGCAGACAGCTGGAGGAAAGAATTCCATCCGGTGAGGTAGGGAAAGTCAAAACCAGGGCAGGTTTTAGAGAGAAATATAAGTGTACACATTATATTTGAGATTAAACATCTAATCCTATATGTCAAATAAGAAGTCCAATTTAAGTTAAATGTTTTCATAGAGAGAGAACTCAGATGGAGACCTAAATGTAGTAAGCTTGCAACATGTAGATTTTAGTATGAGGCCAGGAAGAAGAGAAGAAAACAAGAAAATATACTGAGAAAGAAGATTGAAAGTGATGTGGAAAAATATTGGGAATCTGCAACAAAATGTGAACCTATCAAAGAAACTATTTCAGAAAGGAAGCTGAAGACAATATGTCAGGTACCACTGCCAGGTCAAGTTAAATAAGGACTTAGACTTGTCTATTGGGTTTAACACTTGATATCGACTGACTAGCTGGATCACAGCATGGTCAGGGACAAGCTCATCAGAGTGGATTTAATATCACATGGTTTCTCACATATGAGAAACCCAGAGTGAAAAAAAAGAGCAACATAAAAGACAAATAATAGGAAGTGGGAAGATATGTCATTCTCAAAGGGGAAGGGGACCCAGAGATGAAAAAAATAGGGGAGGGAGGGCAAGAATAAGGGATGAAAATAAAAAAGGAATTGGGATGTGTTATGTACATGTACCAACTCCACACAAGGAATGTAAACATTATGTAGTACACACATGTACTAATAAACTAAAATTTTAAAAAAGAGAGACAATAAGAGCTGCTGAGTGGAGATAATGAGTATAATAAATGTTTCAAGAAATTTTGGTGTAAAAAGAGTCCAGAAATGATGTAGCTAGAAGAAAAAAATGACACAAAATAGATGATTATTTAAAGATAGAAAAATTAACAGTATATTTGTAGGGAGTTAAAAATAATTTGGAAGTGGGACAAATTGCTGGAATGATGATCTTGAATGGTTAAGAAGGCATTGGACTAAGTGTAGAGTTTGTCATTTCCATTACATAATTTGTTCATAATTTCGAGAAAGCACCAGCCGATGTGTTCTCATATGATGCCAGTCCTCAAATGTTTATGATAATCAATCATACCTTTATATGTAATATTATGTACTAAATGGTTCTGATCATTTAAGTTCTGGCTAATATTGCAATTACTTTATCTCTTCTGTACAGATCTTTACATCTCAAAATAAAATCATAACTATTATTTCAGTTCCACTTTGTTATTATCATGTCAAAGTGGCAGGTGAAGTAATAGGAACATGTTAATGTTCTTATGATTGATTTTTTTTTTCAGTCAAGTGGAAAGCATAATTGCCCACTGAGAAGGGCTGGGACAATCTGTGTAGTAGTTAGGGGAGAGAGAAGGTCTGAGGCAGTGGCCTACGAAAGTAGGATTATCAACAAAATAAGTATGGTAGTGTAATGTCTTGGCAACACTGAGGGTTCACCTGAAGTCTGTGATCAAGTTTTAAAGTGAGAACAATTAAGTAGGGTCCCAGGCAGGCTCAGGTTCAGGATGCAGGGGTAGATCAGGTGAAGATTTGGACTCAGCCCTGATAATGGCTTTCCAGGGGAGTATGATGAAATGGGAGGTAAAAGGAAGTTCAGGGAGTGCGCAAGGCAGTTTCTGGCCATTTGCTGGTGAAACAAGTTGGATAAGGAGGAGAGCAGGGGCCCATGGGAAGTGAGGGGCAGCAGAGATATGGTGGTATCAGATTCTAGGAATTCTTTGTAAATTAGACATGTTGAAGAGGATTAGCTGTCCTATTTGAAGCTGGCTACAATGCACTTCATTTTCTGACTTTGAACACATTTCCAAACTTTTTTGGATACCTCCAGTGATATATAGCTCATGGGTTTAAATTATTAATTTTAAAGCATCACTTACAGAAAGAGGAGATTTGCATAAGCTATTACTTCTTCTTAGCAATGGGATACCTTCCTAATATTATTTTTGAGTCAAGCTGAGATTTCCTTTAGGAGGCATTTCCCCCCCCTGAATGTCAGCTTACCACATTTACGGGAAAAGGTTTTAAACATTTGGCCTTCAGATGAGCCATCTCTCTGGTTGTCACTTCTCACCCCACCCCCAAATACAAGATGTTGTTACATTTTGTCCTTCTATGATATCCTGTGTCTGCTTCAAGTTAAAATAATTCACATCTGTGATTGTTTGCAGTTTTGTGAAAATTTTTTACTATGTGAAGCAGGTTAAACTTCATTACACAAGGTAAGTTTCTATTATTAGTTGGTACTTATATATTCAAAAGAATTAACAATAATTATCTTCAATTGAATAAAAAGCTATAAAGATTATTAAATTATTTTTCTATAGACATGTTCACATGTTTCAAACTAAAATCACAATGAATTATTACATTTCCATTTGTTATCATCATGTTGAAATATTATTATCTTGGGAATAAAGCATTGATATAGTTCTCACCAAAATTAGTTCATATCAGCACTCCAATCCTATTATTATGAGCAAGCTTTAAATCTCCTTCCTGTCAAAATGGAAACAATTTCTCATATTCTCATATTGCTCAAGTTAGTGCAGAAATGACCACAGGGTACTGAAGTGTCAGTAATAGGTAATCAGGGGATGAACAGAATGGTTAGCTACAATAGATAAAGTATAAAAGATGCTATCAAGCTAAAGGAATTTTTCAAACTTGAAAAGATGAGACAAAGAGAAAAGGAAAGGCCATTCAGATGTAGGCAGGATCACCAAATTACCATCTAATAATTGATTGATAATTAGGCATAGAATGTCTCTATCAACACTTCTTAAAGAATATTGGGCCATTATGTTTCAGGGTATTCTTCTTTGTTACATAGTCCTGTGGAATGTTTACCAGTCCTAGAAAGTGGGGGCAATTTGTATGGAGGCAAATCTCAAAATAACTTAAGTGAAAAACTATAAATATTAGAGTATTTTATTAGATAGGGATAGGATTTAACCCCTGTACCAGAAAAACAACAACACCTACTGGAAGAAAAAGAGAAGGTTGTTGTTCCTGCCCCCCCCACCCCAGCAATGGGAAATCTGGAGATGTAGTTGCTAAATTTGGTTCAAAAACTAGCTCTCTGATTATCTTGGCCTTCTCTTCATAGTTTGAAGACGGATATCTTAGCTCTAGCCCAAGGATCATATATTCGGTATCAGAAAGGAGCAAAGCACAGCGAGGCTAGTAACACCTTTATCTAACCTTCTTCCTGAATCTTTCCTGAAAACACCGCATCACAACTTCTGCCTACATCTGATTGGCCAAAACTGTTACATGCTCACTAACTGAAATAAAAGCTGAGAAATTCAGTGTGCATTAGTTGAACACTCTGATTCCATAAGCAAATTTTGGCCTCATTTAGTAAAGAAAGTGTAAAAATAGCCATTGCATACGCATTTTGACATGGTGAACAAGGCCTAAGGATATTGGAACCCTGAAACAAGAATACAGGAAATAAGAAGATCCTCAAATGTTTTTAAGCAACCTACTTTCTAACCTTAACCTTATATATAAATGACATACAAAGATAATTATTTTAGGGGATTATTGGAGAACAACAAATGAGGTCTAAATCTATGTCATATTTTATGCTGAATGAGCTCCTTTTAGAGATTAATCAAGAAGAATTATTGAAAATGAATTTACATACTGAAAATTTCATATATTTAAGGGGATATTAGGTCACTAATATTCAGTAAGGAAGAAATATATAATAATTAGGTATTAGTAAAATACTGTTCATCATTTCAATTTGATATTATTTTTTGGATCATTATGAGTGAGGGCCAAGGTTTTGCAGATGTTTGCCAGAAACTTACTGACTCTGTCACATATTTTTCCTGTTTGATTTTTTACAACCTATTAAAATGTAAAATATATTCTTAGCACACCAAACATATAAGACAGACTGCACACCAGATCCTTCAGGCAGTAGTTTGTTGCTCACTGATCGATACTTGGAGCACATTATTATGAGTGTTGTCTTATGTTCTATCTGTTTGGGTGTTCCTCTTATGACTTATGCAAATGGTCATTTTTCACATGTATCATCCCAAAGGCATGTCCTGCTTTTAAATTTTCTTCCTTTGAAGATTAGCCACTGTGTTTTTTGTGGCTCTACTGTGTTATGTACATTTAATTCAAGAACCTGAAATGTCCTTTTACCACACCTACTTTATCTACTACATAAGTAAAAATTCTTAAATGTACATACCATCTTACTCATTTTTGCATCCCTGAGGTCAAGAAAAATATTTATCAGGGAATACCTATTCATTAATTGTCTTTTGAAAAAAGGAAGAAAGGGAAGAAAAGAGAGAAGCTAACAAAATAGAAGAGATGAAGAAATTGTGAGAGGAGGGAGTAACTTTTCACACTGGATATGTATAACATATTTAATCTTCAATAGAAAGCAATAATTTCAAAGTTTCAAGTGGTTGCAAGCACATTAACCAGTTCTCTTTCATTTATTTGTTTACAAATACAACTTTTATCACCTGTGTTTCTTTTTGTTGGAATGTTAGGTATGATATTAGTCTTTCATTAGTAAAAATTTGTGACCACCTTCAATATTGACTTGTGGGTAGTTGGAGGAATAAAAAGTCAATTAGAATGTTTTGTTTCTGTTTCCAAGTTGAATATTACATAACCCTGAAACTGTCACTTAGTTCTCTTATACATCTTTTTTTTTTAATGGTACACAGGGATCAAACTTGGGACCTTGTGCTTGCGAGGCAGGTGATGGCACCACTGAGCTAAATCCCCTGCCCAACATCTTAATCTCTTACTACAAAAGGAATGATCATATGCTTCTTGAAGAAATACAAAGAACATAGCTTTTTCTTTAGTATTTGTTCATGTTCTGTTGTTCTGTATGATTTAAACAAAATTTAACAGGTGAAGGAAATACTACTTTTCTTCAGAGCAAATAAATTAGATATCACCAATTACTTCAACCAGTTTTCAGCTTATGTCAAGGGGTGGGAACTGCTGTTGCAATCATTTCATGTATCAGCACTTGAAAAGAATTGAAACCTCTCTAGTGAATCTTTAAAATATGACTTTAGAGAGAACCAAAGAAATGATTTTCAGAGTTTTTCACTTACCAAAAATAATGGCAATGAAATATCTGAAAAAGACAAATGGAAGCCTTGACAGATTTATATTAATGGATCTAGGGTGCTAGTAATTGTTCATTTTCTTCAATTGCTGCTTTCCAATATTTAAGTACATTTTATATATGTCATTTATTCCTTTGAGGTTAAGCCTGTTCAAAAATAAAGTGCTGCTTGAGAGGAAAAAAGATGCTTCAGTTCAAAGAGGAATTTGTGGAATGGGTGTGGGTTTCCTGTTGTCCTTTGCTAGGAAAATCAAAGGGATAAATATGTATTGTAGAGATTTTCTCTCGAAGGAAAATTCTTTCATCTATCTGACAATTCCAGATCAACAAGTCAAGGACTTACCATAATATAAACATGACAAGAAAAGGCATTTTTCTCTAAATCTATTGCTAAGAAGCATGAATATTAATAGCTAATGAAAAACCAGTTCTAATTTGTAGGCAAAAAGTTCATGCTATCCTTCATGTTGTAAATTTCATGAGAACCTTGGAAATTTCTTGAATAAGCTTCCCAAGAACATTATTATACAATATTATCCTACTTGTAAAAAGGATTTTTAAAAAAGCTTATGTATTGTCAATGAGTAGATGAAAGGAGAAGTCCAAATGTTTTCTCTTATTGTTCAATATATGTTGTGGCTCTTTTTTTTGATACTGGGGATCAAACTCAAGTCCTTGTGCTTGCACAACAGGCAGTGAAACCACTGAGCTAAATCCTCGGCCCTGTTCAATATATGTTATGGTTTGTGTTTAGGTCCCCCCCAAAGCCTCATGCCAATTAGGTGGGAATTTCTTGTTCAGAGGTAGTTTAATCTGGAATGTGTGATGGTGGGGTTATTAAGCCACTACATGTGAGCAATTAGTTTGGCACCGCCCTAGTCCCAATAAATAAAAGGGACAGAAAGATGCTGGTAACTCTCTTGATACCTTTGCTGCCTTCTGTGCACCGTGTTGTTTCTCCTCTGTGATGCTTGTTTGCCATCGCAGCCTCAGAGCCAGGTGATTATGGACTAAAACCTCTATGAATTGTAAGCCAAATAAATCCCTTCCCCTCTAAATTTGGGTGTTGGGTATTTTGTCTCAACAATGAGAGAAAAGTAACTAATACAGTATATAAACACTATGCCATGTATACACTTTAGGGCTTTATATCGATATCTTAAGAGTTATGCAATACCACATGTTTTTTTTCAATAAAGAAATGCCTGTAAGTTCTTCACTGATGAAAACCTTTAGTGTTTGTCAAAACTCTCATGTGGTGCTTAAAAACCATTTATTAATTTAAAAGCAGTAAGTCGTGTATTTTGGGATGCTGTCTGCTCAGAAGGTTAAAACAATAAATCACTCAAATGATGAAACTTTCCATTGACTAATGTATAACTCACAATATATGATAAAATACATAACACAGTACAGTATTCCATGTTGATATAGCATAAATATAAGGCTGAATTTGCATGCATATAATCCTACAATGTTGAATGAAACAAAAGTATATTAATATTAAAAAATAAAATATTGTGATAGCAATATTTTATTATTGTGATAATAAAATTGGAATAGTTGATAGGTAAATTCTATGTATGAAAAACAGTTTTGTATAATATATGATATGAGTAATTTATGCATATTTAACATAAAGACCAAAACTAATTAATAGGCATAATGATGAATAGCTATCTCCACTGATCACATGGATATATAAAATATTTTAGACTGTTATAAAATGCCATCTGTAAATAAGTGTTCTAGATGCAGTAACAAAATCATTTAATTGCTCATATAAATAAGCTTCCAAGTTACTGGCTGATGTTCTATAATCTTCCCACTGATTTTATTATTTTCTTTCTTCCTAAGGTCATTTAACTCATCATAGGTTTCCAATAAATAGAATCAACTATATTCAAGATCATGCACATATTTCATTTTCTAAACATTTAATCAATTTTCACTGCTCTGTCTTCTAGGGAAATGCCATTAATATTTGATTGTATTATTTTTCCCTTTTTTAAACTTAAAAATACTTCTTTGCTTACTCTGTTCTATGACTTGAAATACTATTGCAAAAATAAACAAATTTAATGAACAAAATATTTTCGAAACCACTGTTGGTTTTATTTGAATATCCAGTCTAGGAATTCTAGTGCATCTGAGAAAATGATCAAAAATTTTACCTAATTTCTATTGCAGGGCTTAAATGTAAAAGGAGGCTAACAAACTTAGCACAGGAAATTAAAATCATGGATTACAGATTGAGCTATGTTATAGGTGGATCAAAAATGTTTCTCAAAAGGTTCATGTATTCAGAAGTGGAACTTTTGGAAGGTGATTAGATCATGAGTCTGTAAATAACATTAATAGACTAAATCATTGATGAGTTATTAGCTTGATGGGCTGTTTAGCTGTGGGGCTAGTTGAAGTCTAAAAGTCACGAGGGCATAACCTGGATGGGTCTGACTTGTCCCTTTGCTGCCTCCTCTCTCTACTTTCTGCCCCTTCACCATATTTCTTCCATCCAACAGGCATGGAGGCAACAGAGCAGGTGATCATGAATGGAATGCTCTGAAACCATGAGCCAAAATCAATCTTTCTGCCTTTAGGTTGTTTTTTGGGGTGTTTTGTAACAACAATGAAATCTGTATTTTTTCACCCCTTTTTTAGTACTGGAAAGTTTAACTTTGGAATTAATAACAAAATGTTGTGTTTAAAAGATATAATTCAATCCTGACTTTCCTAATATTTTCTTTAAAGTGCAAGCATGATGTGGAAAATGGGAAGGAAGGAAATTCTTTACCAAATTCCAGAACCACAGAATCTCAATGAAGGTAGATCAGAAATAATTTATAGGTAGAGTAGGGGAACCATGAGGTCAAAGCCAGAATCAGTAAATTAGGGAAAAGAGAACACCACAATTACACCAACAATGAAGATTGATGGTAGCCATCAAGGACTAGCAACATGAAGAAGACACCATGAAGAGTTTCAAGAACCAGTCATTAAAAATATTAGATGGGCACTTACAATCTCTGAATCAAGGTGACAGGTGCCAGGGTCTTGTGGCCTATTTTCAAGTAGCATTGAGGTCTTTAGACAAAATATCTCAAGATCTGTATTACATGTTAACATGATCACCATAGTTTCTATGTTGGGAATGGACTCAAGACCAAGAATGGAAACAGAAATCCTTGAAGAAACTATTGTCATAAATTGGCCAAAATAAAGATGGTAGAAGCTGGGCACAGTGAAGCATGCCTGTAATTCTGGCACTCTGGGACTTGATTGCAAGTTCAAGTGCAGCCTGAGCAACTTAATGACTCAGTGAAAACCTGTCTCAAAATAAAAATTAAAAAAGTGCAAAAACTGAGTTTAATCCCCAGTACCACACACACACACACACACACACACACACACACACACACGATGATAGAATGTAGTCTTCTAGAATGGTAGTGTGTGGAGTTCTGTAGACCTCCCTGTGAACCAACTGTAACTCATGCAAATTATTTTTAAGCAACTACTAAAATCTCTTTCAAAAGACGGGACATTTAGAAGATGAAAGGAATTCAAAATGAAAATCTACCAAAATTGATTTGAAAAAGTAGGGGTTGAACCATGACTTTCTCCCTTCCCTACTATTCCCAGTTTAGAGTGACAGAGTCCTTAGCCCAAGCAGGCAGCCAAGACTCCAGGGGTCCCTGTCTCCCTAGCTCCAGTCTATGGCTACAGTTTCTGCTTGGAGTGGCAGCTTGCCCCTAGCTCTCATGCCCCTAGATTTATGTGTAAAAGCTCTTTCTAATCAAGAGCAGTAGGAAATCCAGAACTTTCTTCCTTACAGTCCCCTCTCATATGGCAAGATCTGTAATTCAGGAGCAGCAGGCCAAATATACCAAGGCTTTCAAATGCCCTTCCCTCATATCAATTCTAGAGTAATGAGTCCACACTGAAAGACAAGTTGAGAAGATCAGAAACTATTGTCCTATTCCAGGACCCATTCCATTTATGTAGGTTTACTTTGACTGAAGCAGGCCATTGCAGCCAACACTGTTATCTCTGGAGCCGAGACTTTGTCCAAGTGCAGAAGCAGGTCATAAAAAGAGAGCGCTCCAAATTCTTCACTGGGAAACTGGCAGTTTTTGGAGAGAGTGTGAAGTTCAAGCCTAGGAACACTCTCAAAGACAATGGAGATTGTGATGGACAGCAATTAAGGAGGTGGCTACTGTTACCTAATTACAATTAACAACAAGCTAATTGTAGACTAAACAGACAAGAGGGTAGTGAGGAGGAGCATTCCTGAGATGAGACTCTGACAAGCTGACCACGAAGAGTATTTCTGCAAAGATCACTTTTTACTAGAAGACAATGGGGAGCAATCTGTACCCAAAGGCACTGTCTAAACAATAGACCAAGTAACCAGTAATTAGTGGAGGCTCAAATCTGGTTAACTTTATGCCAGAGGCAGGGAGGGTATTAGAAAGACACCCAATGAACCCTGCCACCACTGCAGTCTTTGCCAAGTGATTGTCCTCCTTCTGAGGAGCATTGTTAAGATGCACACTGAAGGGAAAAAGTCCTCACTTGTATTGTAGAGGCATATAATTAAACAGAGAAGTAAATGACAAAACACAATCTACTCTGCAGATAAAAAGAGGGAATCAGTATCAAGAGTGCTATAAATATTATCTAAAATGTTCAGTTTCAAAAAAAATCACAAGACATAAAAAGAAACAGGACAGTGTGATCAATAGAACATGAGGCAAGCAATAGGAACTGCCTTCAAAGAGAGCAAGCGTCCAACTTAGCAAAGATTTTAATTGCACTAGAAGAACTAATAATGTAATAACTAATAATGTAAATCATGCCTAAAGACAAAGTATTATACAAATATTTTGTCAAACGAGGAATATCAATAAAAGATAGAAAGTATACAAAGAACTAAGTAGGAATTTTGGAGTTGAAAAGCACAACAATTTAGATGGAAAGAAAATTACTAGAAGGCTGTAAAGGAGATTTGAGTGGCAAAGGAATATTTGATAAACTTGAAGATACATTAATAGAGATTGTGAAATCTGCAGAACAGAGAAAAAAAGAATTAGATCATAAAAAAAGACAAGAAACTAAAAATTTGAAGACACTGTTAAGTAATGTGGAATATGAACATTAGAAAGAGAGAAATATATCCAATGATATTTGAAGAAATAATGACTGAAAACTTCCTAAATTTGATAAAAATCATTAATCTACAAATTAAAAGAGCTCAGTAAACTTTCAATTAAATAAACACAAAAAAACCAGACATATCATAGTAAAAATGTTGAAAGCCAAAGATAATTTTAAAAAACCCTAGGAAATAGTTGGAAAAAAACCAACTAATCACAGTGAAGAGAAACACAAGATCAAAAATTAAATTCTCTTCAGAAAGTATGGAGGCCAGGAAGAAGGGAGAAATTATATTCAAGGTGACTTAGAGAATATAGTAATAACATTGGATGTGGTGGCACAGGTCTGTAATTTCAGAGTTTGAAAGGCTGAAGAAGGAAGATCATAAATTCAAAGTCAACTTTGACTAAGATAGCAAGACCCTGCTTCAACAAGCAAACAGAAAAGAATAATCAATAATCATCTTCTAAAAACCTATCTTTTAAAATTGAAGGTAAAATAAACAGTTCAAAATATACCAAATTGGAGAATTCATTGTCATGTTTTATAAGGAATAATAAAGGAAGTTCTTTAAGCTAAAAGCAAATACCCTACAGAGAAATGTGAATTTACATGAAGAAACAAAGAATGATGGTAAAGATAATTATGTAATTATAGAATACAGCTGATTTTAAAAGTATTTGTATAAAACCATTTTTATATATGTATAATTAGGCCTATACTGTACAGAATGTAATGTATTCCATAGCTACATAAAAGAGGCAGAAAAGCTATATCAAAGCCAGGAAAAAACTAACAAATGGTAACTCAAATTATACAAACAATGGAGAGTAGGGAAGTGGGATGTAAGGTTAACATTTAAACTTTATACATTTATTCTGTTTTTTCAAATTTGGGTTTTAAAATGCAAAATTATATGACGTATTAATTATAACAATAAACCACTGGATTGTAACATGTAAATATTACATGCATACCAATAATAGCAGAAAAAGAGAGAGATCGTTAATGCAAAAGTAATGTTTCCATATCTTTCTAGATTATGCGAGTATAAATTTGAAGTAGAGTGGCACACATCTCTAATCCCATCTACATGAAGAAATTTTTCAAATCTATCACTGAAATGTCTTTCTTGAGAAGTGGAAAAAAAGGAAAGAATTAAATATAACACAATCAAGAATAAAGAATTAATAAATGTTCAAACAGAAAATTAATATCAGAGAGAACAGAAAGCAATAGAGAAAAGTCAGTGCAATAAAAATTTTGGTTTTTGAAGAGATAATCAAAATTGACCAACCTCTGGATAGACTGAAGGAGAGGAAAAATAAGAGGATGCTCAAAATGATAAAATTATCAGTGAAAATGGAGACAACATTATAAACCTTATAAAATTGAAGGTGCCATAAAAGGATATTTTAAATGCTTTATGATAAAAATTTAGACAGATGAAAAGGATTATTCATAGAAACACACTAACTACCAGAAACTATTTAAGTAGAAATTAAAAAATCTGAACAGATTTACAACAAACTGATTAATTTAGTAATTTAAAAATTTCTGTCAAATATAGGACCAGGGAGGCTTCATTGGTGAGCTCCCCTGTGCATATAATGATGAATTAATACCAATCATTCACGTATTATTAACCCCAAATGGAAGAAGAGACAGTACTATTAACTAATTCTGAAGCCAGTATTATTCTGACAACAAAATTAGACAAATATATTATCAAAAAATAAAACTATATATCAGTATATTTGAGTATCATGGATTGCTTAATGATGGGTACATGTGTGAGTAGTGTGTTGTTAGGGGATTCTATTGTTTTGTAAACATCATAGTGTGCATTATACAAGCTAAGATGGCTGGAACACACTTGATGACACTCTCCTCATATACGCACACTGTCAGTGGTCAAAATGTTGCACATTACTGTAGATGCAAAATACTCATATTCCGGAAAGTATAAAAAAATACATCATAACCAAGTGAGTTTATTCCAGGAATGCAAAGTTGATTTAACATCTGAAAATCAATTAATGGAACACACTATATCAAGGAAAAAGAGGAAAAATTCATGATTAATGAAACAAATAAAAAAGCTTGTAGCAAAGCCAATGCTCTTTCATGGTAAATATAACTGAGTAAGAACAGGCAGAAACCCCAACAACTTGGTAATGAGTATATATTAACATCTCACATTTGACATTATATTTAATGGTAAAAGACTGAATATGTCCTCCTACAATAGGAAGAAGACAGAAATATTTGCATTTGCCATTGTCATTCTTTTGTGCTGAAGGTTCTTTCCAGCCAGGACAATTGTGAAACAAAAGGAACTGAAATTATCCAGATTGGAAAAGCGGAAGTGAAACCTTCTCTACATGCAAATGATATATTCTTGTACATAAACAATAACAAGGAATACTAAAATCTCTAAAAATAAGGAGTCTAGCAAATTTTAAGGTTCTAAGATCTTCTATCTATCCATCTATCAATCATCTATCTATCTATTTATCTATCATCTATCTACATGTCAATTATAGTTCTTAACACAAAAGAGACCAATGGGAAAATAAAAGTCAGAAACAATTCTAGAGATCGAAGGTGTAGATGAATGAAGAGTGTGTGCTTAGCATGTGAGAGACCTTGGGTTCAATCCCCAACATTGAATTAAAAAAAAGAATTCTACTCATGACAGCATCAAAGCTGTAATATATAAGAATATATTTAATAAAAATGTAAAACAAATTTTGAAAATTATAAACTATAAAATATTTTAATTTTTTAAAATAATGAAATCCAAAATTAATGGAAAGACAGGTTCATGGAACAGAAACCTTAATATTATCAACAAGGTGATATTTCCTAAACTGATCTAGAGATGCTATCACTGTCAAAATTCCACTGGCTATTGGGCAGAAATTTACAAACTAATCTTAAAATTTAAATCAGTCAGAGTAGTTAAAATAATCTTGAAAATAAGGAACAAATTTATACCCCCTAGGATGGCTTAATAGTAGAGTCTCACTCATTTTTAGGGTGGTAATAATAAGAGGAGTTGGTGAAAGTGTGCAGCAATCAGAACTTGCCTGCATTGCTGGTGCAACTGAAAAAGGTGCACACACTATGGAACCAGGGTGACAGCTCTTCAAAATATTAAGCAGACTTACTGCATGAACTAGCACCTCCTCTCCTGAGTAGATACTAGAGAGAAATGGAAAGATGTACCCACACAAAAATTTGTACATAAATCTTTATACCAGCAATGTAAACAATGGCCAAAGATGGAAACCAACCAGTGTCCATTAATTGATGAATGGATGAATAAAATATGATACAGCCATACAAGAATATTATTTGGCAATAAAAAAGAGTGAGGTACTAATAAATTCTATAACATGTATGAACTTCAAAAACAACATGCTAAGTAAAAAGAAAAACCCAGTCTCAAATGATCGTATATTAGATGATGCCATTTATGTGAAATGTCTAGAATAAGCAAATTTATAGCAACAAAAGTATAATAGTGACTTTCCAGGACTGGGGAATTGGGGAGTGACTGCAAATGAGTATAGAGTTTCTTTTGGAGATTAAGGAAATGTTCTAAAATTGTGATGAAGTTTGTAAATCTGTAAGTACAATAAAACCTATTGAATTTTAGAATCTACAAGGGTACATAGTATACTATGCTAGCATCAGTATCAATAAAGCTTCTAAAAGGTTGTATAATGGTCACTTGGATAAGTAGATAGTGGTGTAGGTGACGAGAATTCATTTCTTCCAAATATTTCCAAGGCAAATGATTTGACGAGTAGCATTAGATGAATGGAATATTTTTGGCCTGAAAAGATGTAATTGCTTTAAGATGGAGGACAAAGATTAGATTTTAATTTATATTCAAATATTTTTGAGATTAATAAAAGAATGAATGTGTTGTACAGGATTCTATAGATTTCTCATTTTTGTTTATTTACAAGTGATAGGCAGTTACGTATAATGACTTCCAATGATTTCTACCTTCTTGTATTTACTTTCTTGTTTAACTTCCCTTCTTTTGATTATGGACTAGACCTAGTGATTTGCTTCTCATGAATAGTGTACGACAAAAGTGATGGAATATCATTTTTGATATTCGATACTAGGTTATGAACTACTCTCTCTGTCTCTGCTTCTCTCTGTCTCTCCTGTCTTTCTGTCTCTATCCCCACTCTCTCAGTCTCTGTCTCTGTCTCTCTCTGTCTCTCTCTGTCTCACTTTCTCTTTTCTCCCCCCCCGGTCTCTCTCTCTTTCTCTGTCTTTGTTTCTCCTCTGTCTCTCTGTCTCTCTTTCTCTCTGATACTATTGCTGTCTCTATCTCTCTCTTTTTCAGTTTTATCCCTGATGACACCAACTGTCATGTGGGGATCTGCCCTCTGGATTGTCCAATTGACCATTCCAGAGATCCAGACAACAGCTGGTGGAAAATGAGATGCTCAGTCAGTCCCACAGCTTGTGAAGAATAGTATTGCTAATACCCAGGTGAGCCTGGCAGCAGATCCACCCTCCAGGTGAGCCTGGAAATGACTACACTTCACCTGACACATTAATTGAAGTCCTTTAAGAGATCCTGAACTGTAGGATCCAGTTGTAGTCCTGCCCAACTTCCTGAGCTACACAAACTGTACATAATTAATGTGAATTTTACATATTCAAGGCTTGGGTAATTTCCTATAAAGTAATAAAATATAATTAATGTATTCAATTTTTGAATTCATTTACATAGATATTTGTATTTCTGAATATATAGTCCACAAGATTTCTTAAGATCTCATACCATTGCCAAAATGTTTATTATTTTCTTGTAGTAAGAACATTTAACATGATATTTACCTTCTTGACAAATTTTTGAGAGCATAATATGCTATAGTTGACTACAGGTACAATGTTGTTTAGCAGATCTCTAGAATATATTCATCTTGCTACACTGAAACTTTATGTGGCATGATTAATAACTCCTCATTTTGCCCTCCTTCCAGCCCCTGCCAATCACCATTCCACTCTCTGGTTCTTTGAACTTGAATATTAAAAACACCACATGTAAGTGAAATCATGCAGCATTTGTCTTTCTCTGGCTGGTTTATTTAACAGCATAGTAGTGTTTTTAAGGTTCATCTACACTGTCATACATTGCACAATTTCCCTCTCTCTTTGCCTTGATGCTTCTGGTTTTATCGTTATTTAACATGACTAATAATGCATGTAGGTGTGAATCTACTCTTTGAGTGTAAAGGCTAGGTTATTTATTGTTCAAAATACATTATTCGATGCATTGTGAACTGTTAAATGAATCACAGTAATTCTGTTCATAGTTTAATTTTAGTGTAAATATTATTAGCTCTTCTAAATTCATTAGCTTTATACTCTATTTGTTTTAATCATCAATCTTTTCATAGTTTGTGCTTGTTTTACAGCACAATACTGCTTCCTGCATAATCCAGTCAGCAGGGAGGCATTGCAGACAGTGGTATGCGAGTCTCTCAGGTTCATCTCATTGTGTCATTAATTCCACTGTCATGCTCCTTCTATTTCTCTTTAGTATGACATCGACATAGCTGATTGAGTGCGCACTCCATTATGACATTTTAGAATTTCCTGTAGTTGTGCTTCAACATGTTTGTGCTTTTATAAGAACAATTTAAATGTCAACATACTTCATGAATATTGTATCTGATTATGAAAAGTCACATAGATTTCACAAATAGGTATAACTTTTTAATTTGAAGTGAGAAATTTGTCCCTTTATTGCATCTTCTTAATAGTCAAGAGGATATATTACTATTTGATGAACTATGAAGAAAATTTATATCACTATTGAAAAATTCAGCACTGAAAACAAAATGGCCTCAACCAGGCCTGGGATTTAGCTCAGTGGCTCTGGCACTTGCCTTGCAAGTGTAAGGTCCTAAGTTCAATCCCTGGTACAAAAGAACAAGTCCTCAACCCTTCAGGATGTTTTATGTTCTGCAAATATTAATGGACTGAAAAGGCTAACTGGTTTGGAATCTTTAATGGGTATACATGTAAAATTTAATTTGAACAAAAATTTTTTTTTACTGTTTTCATAAATCTATTGTAGGATAAAAACTATATTTATATTCAGGTTCATGCTACAGACCTTATTTTTTGTGTGATTGAAATAGAGATACAGGCTAAATCTGGAATCATTTGATCACTTTTTCATTAACTGCTTTGATGTTGGATGATGTTTCAGTTTTCTTCATCTTTTTGTCTGCTGTCATCTTTGAAACTTTGTTTATATTTATTGATATGCTCCAAGCAATTTAATAATGGTAATGATCTATGACATATTAAATGTAAAAGAACTAAAACATATTTTTCTGCACTCTCCTACCATAGTAAGGTGTACTGTTGCTGCCAAACCTGGACTGACTCTACTTATCATTAGATTAATGCCTTCTATACAAACACACACATATATACAGCATGGATAGTCATGGGTTAAGCACACATGAGCATATTCAGACTCCCATTACTTATATTTGTGGTCACGAATTAAGCATATGTATATATGTAAACATCTGGATTATGCACAGGCATGTACATACCCCCATACATATTCACACTGCATATATGTGTGTGCACAGATTAAGCAATGACCATGCTTTACGTTAATACAGCCTCTTCCCAAATGATGAGCAGGTGAAGAAACAGTCTTATAATCTGCTACTTTTATGATTTTGAAAAATTTTACCTCAGCAGATGAACTCCATACAGAAAGAATTCAGAGAAATTCCATAAATAAGAGGACGCCAATTCGGGTTTTTGAACTATTTAAAAATACTAATATCAAGCTTATTACTCTGTCACTTGAACCATTTTTTGATTTCTTATGAGAATAATTGTGCTTTTGAACCTGATAATCCCTCTGTTTCTCAAGGTCATACCACAAAATAGGAAGGACAGGATACAACTAAAACCACACAAAACAAAAATCAGGGATTTAAATACTTTTGATTTTATCCATATAAATTCTCATTTAGATTAAAAATCACTTCCCATAATTCCTTCAGCTGCAACAAGATAAGTATTTCAAGATGTTCACTCCAAATTTGTGGACTTATGTTCTGAATGATCAGAGAATAGTAAAGCTTGAATTGATCAGTGGCATTATGTGGCCCACTGCTTTTGGTTGGCAGATGAGTTGGTGTAAATTAATTATCTAAAACTTTGTAGAGTAGAGAATGAGAATGGAAAAAGGAGTCATTCTTATTTTAGAGGAGGAAAGTGAGGCATGAAGACATTAAGTAAGTGACCAACTTGATTAGAATACATTATTAGCTTTCGGGACTAATATTTAGCCTGCCAGTATCTCATGTAGTGCCTTCCACTACCCTATCTTATACTGCTGATGGCTTTAAAGTGTCACCTGTAGGTGAAGAGATAATAATTTAATAAGGAAGAAATGTATTTCTTGGCTCTCTGGTCAGGACACATATTGTCATGTTATGTTGTCAGTAAAGGTGGGGTTCTGAATGTCACTGCTGGAGAAATCCTGAGCTTAACTCTAAAAAGAAAAGGACAATGTCATTTCAGTATGTGTGTTTAACAGACTTCATTTTAGTTGTAATATTTTGACTATGCAACATATAATAAGATCTTTTTTTACAAAATATATTTGCAGGCTAAAGTCTAGCTTCTAGCCACGCTGACTAAACACATGTAATTGCTCTGAATGGACTCTAAATAGCTTTCAACATTTCATTACAAAGCAATTACATGTGAATCTTTCCCAGAGCTCTCAGCATGGTTTTGAAAAAAGAAATTACACAAACAGGTGAAATCAGCCATTATGAAATATAATCTACAAGCCTGGAAAGCAACTTTTCAGAGTGTTAGTGTAGTGAGGGAGGCTTAAACCAAGTGATAAACAAGTTTTGTTTTCAAGATTGCCACTCAGAAAAAATTTAGCATGCTGAAAGTAAGTTCAGTGTTGAAAAGAGAAGAGTTACTTCATTTTATAATGCTATAAAGCACTGCAGAACTTATTAGATGTTCCATAGAGGTTAAATGAAGATCAACTTCTCGTAAATTCATATTTTAAAAATATACATTTGTCTATGTAAAGCAAGACATAACCGAACACGTGTCTGTATTTAAGAAGGACACAGTTGTCTAAAATTAACCGAATGCTTACTGTGTACCAAGTGCTTTTCTGATCACATTACAGGTATCCTCAAAGAAATTCTGCAGAGAAGTTGTTTCTGCTATCCTTATTTTTTTTCATAGAGCAAATTCAGATACAAGGAATCTAAGAAATTTGTTCAAGATCAAGCAGTCATTGATGGGAGGTCAGGATTCAAACAAGGTATTCTGATGCCTGGACAAAAGATCTCAACTTCTTTTAATTTGATCATATATTTACTATTAAGGATTCTATATGGAGATATGACTCTGTCCTGGAAATTTAGAGATGGAAAGAAGGGTGAGCCAATAACACAATAGCTGGGCACGACTTTATAAAGCATCGAGTATTCTTTTGGCCTTAGTGCCGTGCTTGCAAATATGGCATTTAAAAAAAAATGGAGATACCAGCAATGGCACAGTATGAATGGATTGTGTGTATGACAGGAATTCCTAACTGGGGTCCAGGGTTTTCAGGAGACTCACTACCCCTTGCTTTCCTACTATGTAAAGATGTACATCTGAGTGGTTTCTTTGGACAAGATTTCTGCTTTTCATTGCAATTTTTTTAAAGGGATACATGGCTTCATTAATGTCTACAGGAGGGATGGGCAAATTTTCAGTAAAGAGCCAGATAGAATATTGTAGGTGTTTTGGGCCACAGGGTCTGTTTTTCAATACTCATTCTGCTGTTGCTGTGGGAAAGTACCTACAGACAGGACAAAGAGAGTGTGGCGATGTCCCAGTAAAACTTTACTATGGACTTTGAAACTTGAAATTCATATAGTTTTTATGTCACAAACTATTACTTTTCCTTTGATTGTTTTGCAGTCATTTTAAAATGTAGAAAAAGAAAATAAATGAGCAAACAAACTAAACACAAAAACACTTTTTAAGCTCAGGGATCATAGAAAACTGGGAGCAGTCCAACGTGCATTGTCAGAGAAAGTTTTTAAGAGGCAAATTCTAAAACTTCTTTTTAATCTACTTCAAGAAACTCTGGAAATGCAGCCCAGTAATAAGTGTTAAAAAAACCTTCTAGGTGAAATGATACTAACATTTGAGGGAAATTTCTCTAAAGTCATTGCTCTAATGATTTAATCCATCTACTCATTGTTGCAACAAATGACTTTTGAGAGGTTAATTTTGTAGGAATAAAATGGAGAAACTATTATTTTTCTTTGCATAGATGATAGAATAATCCTCTAATGAAACAAGAAATGGAAATTTTTGAAAATGACTTACATTACCTCTCTCCACATATATATCTTAGTACATGTGACATACTTTCATATTCTATTCTGTTCTATTTCTATAATATCCAACTCAATAAATTTATTTTTATCATCCACTAATGGATCACAACTGTAGTTACAAAATACCATGAAAATATGCTCACCAGTGCAAATTCCTTGTTGAGAATCATCTGCTCCACCAAAGATGACTCATTGTGGAACAGGTGGGGCTGCATGTGGCTCCACATGTGAGGAAACCACCAGAACTCATCCACAGACCGAAGCAAAAGGTCATCACCTTCATCTTCCTCTTCAGTTCCTGTAAAACATAGTTAAACATGGCTTTCTTGAAAATGTATGACTTCAACAGTTATCGTCAGATTTAATTTTTCATGTTACTGATACACAGGCTCAGTTGTGTGTTTATTAATTTTAAAAGATCACAGTCTAAATTTTATCAGAGAGTATAGGCATTTGGGCACTGAGTAGTAGATTTCACTGTCCGTGGCTGGAGACAGTTAATTTAGAATTTAAGAGAAATTTTACCTAATTTTAAATGATTTATTGTTTAAATTGTCTCTTATTGTACATATCTGACCAGTGATAGCAAGTCATTTTTCTCTTAAAAATTTCTTACGTGAATCTAAAATTGAGCGTATAATTTAACTGATAAATTTTTTGATGTTTATGATTACAAAAAAGTGTGTTTATTGAAGAAGTGTGCAAAGCAGAAAGAATATTTTATAAAACCAAAAAAAACCCAAAATAAAACAACTCATAAAACCATCTCTAGAAGTATCCATTGGAATCTTTTGTGTATCTTTCTTTAAAAAATATATCTATTTATTTTTTAATAATTTTGCTTCCTTGTATTTAACATAATACATATAAAATGTCCCATTTTAGTATAACTATTTCAGAAAAATTTAACAACGAATCTTTTAGTTGTTTATAATAGAAATCTGACTTGACAATTTAAAACTAGTATTTTTTCTCATGTATTGGAAAAATCATTAATGGCACCCAACACAAAACCATTGTTTTGCCACAAGTTAAAAAATAAAGAAAAAACCCAACAACTTATTTCTAAGAGAATTCATTATATTGCAGCTATCCAAAAATATTTTCATTGTATAAAATCTTACAGTTTTTGTACAGTTTTATAATATTCAGTTCAATCTTAAAATATTTTTAATCAATCATAATAATCAATTCCCATTTGGTCTCCAAAAATGAAACTAGATAATTAAAGTAAAATGACAAGTTGGGTCATAGTGTGAAGCATATTTATTTGGTTTATTTTTTCATAACTGTTTTACGAGTAGGTGCTTAATTTTATATTTTTTACTAAAATTAAGGAAATAAATAGTAAAGATATTTTAATGATTTTTAGACTGTTTAATTTACATCTTCCATAAAAAGGACTTTGTTGTACATGGAAGTAGTATCACAAAATAGGTAACACATATATTTGATGTCAATACTTGGAATGGAGTCTCTACTTATGTCACTTAATTAATGTGATCTTGAGAAATTAACTTCTTTGCATCTTAGGGTCCCAGCTAAGAATGGAGGTATAAATACATAAGATCTTAGTAAAAAAAAGGCAATGAGATAAATTTATCAAAGCACTTATTACTATTTTGTGGCTTGCAGATCAAAGGATTTATAAATATTATGATCTTAAAAGTAAATTCAACTGGTTTATGCTTGCTGAGTTTTTAATTTATATTTTTACACATTCTAAATATCTTTAAATTATAGATTATAATTTTTTTGAAGTCAGGCACTGGATCTTATTAACTTTCACAAAAACATGCTACTTCCCCAGAGCAGTGAATAAATGAATAATTTTATCCATCTTATGTTTACATAGTCAACGGACTTTAGCAGCTTACTAAAGCTCCTGAAGCAGGTGCCAGCATGTGTGTCCTTTACATATATTCATTGTTCCAGGGACAGAGTTCTTAATTCACACTCCCAAAAGTTATATGTACTACCAGATTTAAGTAAGGTTTTGGCACCAGTGAATACTACCACACAGAGAAAGAAATAGAAGTTTTGAAAGTAGTACAGTTTTATGAATATGAAGAGACAGCATTCTTAATTTTTGTTAAAGTTATCTTAAAGCATTAGTATTATGGATTCATAATTCTTTGACTTTTGTGAATGTTATGAATATCAAATATTGAAATTCAAATGTAGAAGAGTTTTTTATTTCCTCAAATAAAGACTTTATGCTGCAGAAGTCTCTCATGGCCATAATTTAGCCAACCAAGTTATAGATTAGAGTTACTTTATGTCACATATGATGAAGGAATTGGTAGTTCATTCTCTACCACAACCCCTGGAATTAGTGTGCTGTTCTTTGAATATAGAATGTTTGAGAAATGTTGCCATTCTCTTTTAACACCACTCTCATTATTGCAAGTGGCAAGAAGCACATAATATACACTTGACCAGAGAGAAGGTCAATTACTCAATTTAAAGAAAATTTTTCCAACTACTGATATAAACAGATGCATGATTGATCATAAAATCTGAGTAATTTTTATATCAGACATTATATTAGTTTGCAAACACTCTCCACACAGCTGAGAGTGACATTTACAGCCTGTTTTCTATTACCACTTTCTAATGTCATGGGTTAATTTCTGTCAGCCTTTCTCCTATTTTATGCTGGTCATATAGTTCAAAGCCACATGAGGCAGAGCCTTGACACTGGAAATAACTTAATGAAAAATGTGATACCAAGTCATGCCAAGGGAATTCTGAAGAATTTTAATAGTTTTCAAATGAAACTGTTGTAGTTTTGACCAACTCTAATTACATATTTAACTATATTTAATGTAAGTTTAAATTACACTAAGCCCCTGACTTAATGAACATTCGAGTTGTGAAGTTTCACAGATACAAATAGACCTCAAATTAGGAACATTTGTAGATGTAAACAAATCGCAGAAGTAGCTTATGTGTCTGTCAGGTGTTGTCACAGTTGTGCTGCTATGTGTTTTACTGTGCTTAAAAGTAAAAACAGTTTATTTATAGAATTTGTATATGTGTTTGGTTTTTTTATGGTTTGCATTGTATATTTGTGTCAAAGGTGTGTAAGACTCACTTTGTCTGACTTAGGAATGAACCCAACTTACGACATTCACCTAGAACGGAACTCTAAGTCCGGGACTTGCTTTTATGTGTAAAAATGTAACTTGTAGTTCATAGATGATCATATTAACACAAGTCAACATATTGAAGTTCTGTTCTCAAACTGAGCCTTTTCTTTCATTCTTTGGTGTTGTTTTCTGAATTTTATTTACTCTAGTTTGAATTTGGAAGGTAAAATTGCTTTAAGTGTAGTGTCAAAAATAAACACTGCTACTTCCTACGATGTAAGGATGCTGTGATGTCTGTGCTTGAGGCCTCTTCTGTGCTGAGCACTCTTCCGTTGGCAGTAGCTTTTCTTGTTTTGTTTTTGTTTGTTTGTTTGTCTGTTTTTAAGCCTTTTCTTTCTAACCTTATCTACAGTTATAGAACATGCCTTGATTTGAAGTAAAATATATGAGGAGTTACTTCCTTTGTTTTAATTTCTGGAGGATCTGAGTTGGGAGATAATACTGTTTCTGAAATTTCTTTAAGTCTGCCAAAATAAGAGTGTGTTTGTATGTGTATATTTGATCCAGAGCCCAGTTCATATTAAGCATATGCTTTACCTGTGACCTACATCCCCATCACAAAATAAGAAAAAATTTAGCAAGATCTGAACTATAGGTTAATAGTCTTAATTGTACAGTTATAACATTAAACTAAGTTATATAAAATTCCAGTGCCTGGATTCTCTTATACAAATATGTACCTTATATTTGCTCATTATATGTGAAATATTGAAATTCCTAAATGGTAATATTTCTTAATGTTCTTTGCATACTGAATTTGGTATGATCCCATACAAATGAGTCTAAAATTCATTTTAACTGTAACACTAAACAATAGAATTTATATGATGAACATTCATTCAAAGATTTATAGTTTCAAAATTAGAAAATAGAGTCATATAAACTACTGCTGACATTTTTGATAAAATTTTATTCATAGATGTATAAATGCTTTTCTTATTAACAATAAATAAAGCACTTACCAATATTTGGCACTGTTCCAAGTGAGAGAAATATTATTACTGTATTATCCCTATCTTGTAGATGTGGAGACTGAAGTACAAACAGGTTAGTAGGTTGTGTTCACATAGTTAATAAAATGTCAAGAGTCTTTATTTTTTTGTGGTACTGAGGATCAAAACTAGGTTCTCAAGCAGATTAAACAAGAACTCTATGACTGAGCTACATTCTTAGCCCTTTTTATAAATAAATTAATTAGTTAATTTGATACAAAGTCTAGATTTTAGCACAAGCTTCCTGTTTCCAATATCCAGTCTTTTAATCCATGTTTTATATAGAGAAGCCAAAATAAACAAAAAGTAAAGGAGAACATATGTTATATTTTTCATGTTTCTAAGTTTATGATTTCATATAAACTGCTATTTTTTGTAAAATTTACTCCCCTGGAAAAGATTATTGTAAAGCCAATTTGCAAACATATTCATACATTAATTATTGGTGGGATCATGTTCAGTTTCTTTTGAATTACTAGAAGACCAATGATTATCATCAGAAATTGTGTCCCATGACAAATAAAGCATGTAGCCTCCCCTTGCCTAGAAAGCAGCTTAATGTTGTAATTTCACTATTTTCTAAAAGGGCTTTTATTGTGCAATTTCAAACATGTTGTAAATATTTCCAAACTAAAATCTTTCACTTTAAACTCCTTGCTTTTATTTTTTTCCCCTTTTAATCAGCATTGCATCCTTCTTTCAATTTAGTACCCATGAATGAATGATTTTTAGGGAAGGCTTAGTAATATGCCCCTTTGGGGTAAGATTGCTTTTAGCATGTGAAGGACAGAGAAGCTGAACAGGGAAGAATACATGATAAATACAAATAACTGAAGCAGGCTAAGATATGCGGAATCAATCATTATTACACTGGACATGTGTGATTAAATGTCTTCAGAACAATGAAGCTCATCAATCAGAATCCTTGTACATTGGGAAATCAGATCATCCTGGGAGAGAACTGAGGCAGTCATTGTAATAAGGCCATCTCCTCAGGGTTACATATCACAGCCAAGCACACACAAGGAGAGCACTTCCTTGATTTGCAATCTTTTTTTCTACAATATTAAATCTTCATATAGAAGTTTGACTTGACAGGGTTGCTGCATGCTTTTCTGATAGTGAGTGTCACTGTTGTGTAATTCATCCCTGCACAAAAGCTTGATTTGCCCAAGTGTGTTAATATCCACTCAACATAATATAATTGCACTCTTGAAAATTGTTGAAAATTGTTATATATGCTTTTCAATGTTCTGCAGATAAAATAGCATAACAGTTAAATAAAAGTTATATGTTAGTCTGAAGGAAATTAAACTTACAGGATTTGCAAGTTTATATATACTGCTTATTCTCTGAAGTGCAGTATAACCAAACAACTGCATAGGCTGGTTCTTCCATCACTTTTGCTAGGGTAGTTCCAACACAGAGTCAATAAGATCTGTTAGAAAGATGTAACTAAAATATGTCTTTTTGTACCCTGCTTCAACAGCTATACCAGTAATATTGACTGGTTTGTTGCTTATTTCTTAGTGGATGTGCACTGTGTACTTGTTCAGGATTATAAAGGAGAAATGGGAAACCTTTTAACTTTTATAAGCATTAACTCTGTAAATGTCTGGCAGGTCTAATAGGTCTGAATATGAGGAGTAAGTAAAAGCTGTGGTGGTTATACAGACATATTCAGCCAAAAGAATGCCTTTAGTTATATCATTCAGTTATTTCAGACAAAAATGGTATTGTGTATGAATCCCAAATAATATCATAATTTTTTTCCTTGCATGAGTAGACACAGCCTTTACAGTTATTTGGTTTATAACTTTGCAGTCAGAACTTCTTAGACCTGAACTCATTTCTTAAGGGGGCTTTTGAAGACGATTTACAAAACTATTTTCAAAATTGTAAGCTGGAATTGCTTTGCCTGTGCAGGCATGATGACCCAAATCTTTTTCTGCAAAATATCTTTTTAAAATATGTAATCATTTGATTTATCAACTAACTAATTTGCCTTCTATTATTTTAGACAGATTTACATGTTTCAAAGCAGGAGAAAAAAGCATCAGGAAAAGCCAATAAGACATTACTCCTTCAATACTTTAATAAACCATGCTGAGCTTTTACATTAAACTGCTGCATTTCTGATAATTAAATACTACCTTTTCATGGAATATTTTAAATGAGTCAATAAGCGGTATATATATGTATAGTGAAGAGTATGAAATGTTTCCATTAAGATGCTGTGAAGAAACAACAGTGCAGTATCCTACAGAAAGCATTTATCTCACAGCATAAATGCACAAGTAGGTGCAGACCACGTGTGTTCCTGTAATAGAGGGCCTAGCACATAGTTTAGTACTGTTACTGCCATAATTTTAAAGCATGCATATTTATGAACATAGATCCATACTAGGGCTATAGAGTCCTAATATTTGGAAAATAAAAGTCAAAATTTGGAGGAAAGGGTATAAAGAGGTGAAAAATACCAGAACACAGAGTAAAACATGAATAGCAATTTCATTTTGAGAATTTGTTGAAAAGCTGAGACTGTACAGAAATGTAATAGCTAGATAGAAATGGAGAGAAATGCAAGACTGATTGTGAGGTTGTTATTGGGCCAAATTATTGAAATTATTGATAATATTTTTAAAGAAATATCATAGAAGAGAAGATAAACTAATATGACCCTTAGGTTCTATTAAATTATTTTGAGATGATTGCTTTCCAACACAAGATTTTTTTCCAAAGGAAAAATTATATGTACAAAAGAATCCACTACTTTGACTATTTGAAAATTTAAAACACTTTAATTAATAGTATTAGTATCAGTATTATTGTCATCATGATCATTACTATGCTATGTTACCACTTAGACTCTGCTGATGAAAAGGGTCCATACTCATACTTAGAACAATAATTACAGTTTTTTTACTGAGCTAATAAAGGCAATTCACTTTCTCTTTTGGCCTTGATTTTAATAGTATTTGCCAGAGTAAACGAATTCGTTGACTTTAGATTTGGCCACTCATATAATGCACACCAATTTTTCTCATAATCAGTCTGGATATTCTATTTTCCCTGCTTATGGAACATTTAAAATCTTAACTCCTATTTATGTGTAGCTGCCTGAGAACACAAAGCTCCTTCTTACCTGTATGGTAAAACTTCCCTGAAAATCCAAGGTTGAAGGTAAAATTTGCAACCTGAGTGCGCAGTAAATTTTGAGTCTCTAGTAATGCCTGAAATAAATAAGAAATTAACATGATTTTAGAAAATAAATTTGAAGAACTGGGATGCCTCTTTTCCAAATGTGTGTGCATGGATGAAACAATAATATAGGCTTTGTTGCTTTTTGGGTGTTTGATGGGCACTGTTATATAGTATTCATATTCCAAGTATTATAATTACTATAGTTATTATTTTTATTGAAGGCTACCAAATTATAAAACAGTTAAGTCCTAAGCATATTATGTATTACTGAGAGGTAATTCTCTAACTGCACAGTACTGAAATCATTTTGCATTTCTATGTGAGTCATTTCTTGATTTTTAGATTATTGTAATACCTTTCCTTGGGAAAAAAATTTCAGAATTGTTGAACGTAGACAAATTCCCTATCTGTTAGTAAGAAATAGAAAGGAATGTTTGTTTGAACTACAATTTAATGTTTTATTTAATTGTGCTATCCTATCCATCATTTTAAGGCATAATTACTGAGATGAAGGCTTCAGTTTTTACTTTTTAAACTAAAGAGTAAACTTATATTTTATAAGGGATTTCTTACAAATATAGAGGTAAGGAGAAAGAAAGAATATATAACAACAAGTACCCTTTATGTTATTAGCTCTGTAAAAACATAGCCTCTAAAAATAACAAATATTTTCCTAAGTTCTAGATTTGGATTTATGTTATGATAATTTGTAGACAGGACAAGAATACATTGATAATAATTAGTCAGTATTAGTCAAGTAAAATTTCTGCCAATCCTCTAGTAACTATTATTCTTATATCAACATATGTAGCATAATTCAGAACTCTCATATCTGTGGGCTTTTTGTTTTCGTATTGGCCTGCTTATTAATCCAGAATGCTTTTAACATTTTTAAAATGGATTTTTAAAGTGGATTCACCTTGTTCAAATGGAAATGAGAAGCTAATTTCAAACTAGAGATAGTAGTTAGACTGATATTTCGGTTACTGCTATCTGTTGAGGTGAACAAAGCTTCAGAGGTTCAGATAATTTCTTTTTTTATTAGCCATGGTAGCTAAACATTTGCTCAAAAAATTTGTGAAACTATTCTTTTGTCTTCAAAATTAGTTTACTTTGAAAGAAAGAAATGAACAAATACCTAAAAGATTGATAAACTATATAGTTCTTGGTTATCCAAAGCTGTAATTATAAAGTGTAAGCAAGGCCAATCTTTTTCAAATATTAGCACTTATATAGACAACGAAAAAAAATATACTCATTGGTTTGACTCACTTTTAAGTCTTTGAAATGTCTATTAAATATTAAATGAGAGTGGGGTTAAAAACAGCCCATATGAAATTATTTGCACTTACTGGTAAACATAGCCTTAAAATAAGACCACACATGTTTCTTCTTAGTGAGTTGCTTTTTCTGCCCTTTTATTTAAGGTACAGCCCTTGAGGACCCGTATCTTGAAATACATATTCCCCTCCTTCACTTAAACCCTGTTTACTCGGTTTTCCTTGAGTTCTTTAACTCATTCTTTATTCTGTGTTTATTTATACAGTATACATTCTTAATATTGTGAATGGGTAGTGTTGGGTTTAATAAAGATGGCTCATATGATGTTGGACTTTACTGCCTAGAGGAGAGAGGTATAAAATAGTCATGTAAACGTGTAATTGCAACTCTTGATAAGTGTGGCAAAGAAATCTTGATCGTCCTGTGATAGACATAAACGGGATTTTAGACTGGGGGCGGAGCCTCTACATTCATTGCTTTCTTAGGAGCAGGGGAAGATCAAACGGTGGAATTTTTTCCTGATCAACTTCCCACAACCTTAGATAAACCCTCATTATCTTCCTCTTGTTTTTTGAAAAACCTATGTCATTTCCAATTCCCACTTGCCATTTCTTCCATTCTCAGCTTCCCCTTCTCCCGCTGAAGTCACCTTAACCTCCCAAAGGCAGTCAGTGCTCTGTAACACTGGGTCTGAGAGGCAATGAATTAATGTTTCAAATTTTGTAAGTCATTTCACTTCTCTGGTCTTTCCCTTTGCAAGTAGGATACTGAATATTTACTTCATATTATTGTTGTGAAAATACATGGCGTAGATCATGCATATTATTTAGTTAAGTCTCTGTGCATAGTAAGAGTTGCATAAATACTGGTTTTCCTCCCTAGATATATCGTCCTCTTCACATCAGTTAGGAATCCTTGATGCTTCCACATTTGTAATTGAGCAATCTAATTTCCTCTCCCCGCAAAACCACCATGTACTGAGGTTAAAGTGAACTTTCTTCCATCTCTCACATTCCTTCACACATTTTCTCACTCTGTTCCCTTTGCCTAGAAAGCTTTCCTTGACCCCTTTCCCATTTCCCAAAACTACCCATTTTTATAATCTTTGCCCCAATGCCATCTTTTTGTGCAAAGCTTTTTCTGATGCTTTAAAGATTTTCCTTTTCTCATTTCTCAAATAAGATTTCTAATTTATTTTCTGAAGACTACCCGGATTATTTTCTTTTCTGTTACATGTGTTCTGAATATTACTACTCTCTGTAGTCTCTAAATACCTTCAGGTTGATCAAACCTTACTCATTTATATGTATCTCATGTTGCTAAATGTATCATGCACATGTGAAAGCTATGCAACATATGACAAAAGCACATGTTAATACATAGTAGTAAATATAATTAGTCTCACTTATTTTTATTAGTAACATTTTTCCAATAGTAAAATGATAAATGTGATTCATAGGCTGCAATTGTTAATTGTGATGTTTCAGCTTGACTTGAGTAAAAACCATTTATTGACTTAGTAATTTCCAGATATGCCTATGGATGGGTGACATGTGGACCAGCAAACTGAGGGGGAAAGACTCACCTAGATACGGTGGCACCAACCAATAGGCTTATAGCTTGGACAGAATAAAATGGAAAAGAAGGAAGCTTTTGGACATTAGTCTCATTTCTTTAGCTTTCCAGAACAGATTCCAGTGTACACTCTTTGGTCTTCTAACACAGACTCACACTTGTGATTACAATGTGTTTCCAGGTCTTTAACCTTTGACTGCTACTGGATCCTCTGGCTCTAGAGTGCACCAAGGGCCATTTTGCACTCTTCCATCTTTGATTCTACAAATGGCCACTCATATTGTTCCCCATAAGGAATGCAAACATTATGTATTACACACACATATTAAATATAAAAAAGCTTCAGAAATAAAAGAAAGAAGAATAGATGAATACCTCAGATGCTAGCACTGAACAAAAATATAAGGGTCTTTTGTGGAGAGAAAGTTTTAGAGTGTCTGGCTCCTACTAAAATTGTACTCAACTGAATGAAAACCTATCGAGTCAAAAGACACCTTGATGTTTCAGAGCCATTGTTTTGTTTGTTTGTTTTGTTTTGGTCATTTCATCCATCTCTTTCCATCCCATCTTTTTTTTTTTTTCTCAGTCCCTAGGGAGCCAGGCACGTTTAGCTCAGTCTCTGAACCCTTTTCCCTTCTCATGCCATTGTTCCCTCATTTGTTCGTTCATTCATTCCTTAGCTCAGTTTTGATTGAGCTAATATATTTAATGTAATTAAATATAATTTGATGCTTCCACATTTAATATTTGTTTAATATAATATTTAATATAATGATTTTAATATAATTATTTATTTAAATCTCCCAATGACTCCTTTATTAACTCTATCTTACAGATGGAGAAAATAAGGAATCACGAAGTACCTGATACACAAAACTTTTCAGTTTGCTGTTTTCATGGACCTTTCAGTCTTTTCAGGCACATGGATGATACATCTAGCAAATCAATGGAATTGTTATTTAATTGCTAACTTTCTTAGCTTCCAAAAATAATCTCATCATATGCTATTGTTGAAACCAACACAGAACCATATATTTTGACAGCATAGGATATGATATTAATGAAATCCTCTCAGAAACAGTGGCCATTTAGTTGAGGTCTGAAGAACAGAAGGTCCCATGGGGACCTGAGACGACTACTTCAGACAGAAAAGAACTTGATGTCTTCTTAATACACAACCTTATACTTCATTTCACATTAGATATGATTGAAAGTTAAATTAACTCTTCTGGCTACCATAAGAAAACAGGAGGATGATTTAGAAAACCACAGAATTCCAGTAAAAGATAATGGAACCACGGCTGCTGTTGGTGGTACTAGGAATGGAAGGAAGCAAATGGTGTGATTTGATGGTCTGATGCAGGAAGTGAGAAAGAATGTGATATCATGAATTGTTGAGGTTTCTGACATTTAGTGAGGTGGGGAAATTTGGGAAGTTTTCAGGGAAAAAATCATTTTGTCCTCTGTTATCTTAAAAATTACTTCTCACAGCAGCATGACTCTGTTGTTGGAGCCTCTGTATCATCCTTAGTAGAAAATACAGAGCTTAAAGTCATTGCTTTTAACTCTTTGTTATCCAAGATTGGAGGGTAAAGTTCAGAAACTAAGTGATGACATAATGCGTTTGTGGGTTAGAGGAGGGGTCTCATAGTACAAGGAATGCATGTTAAGTATTGGAATGTGACATTGATACTGATTGAAGATACTGGAAAAGAGAGGGAAAATATTGAAAATAGTTTTAACATCAAAAAATAATATTAACTTGTATCTTTACCTGAAGAATCCACATTTTTGCTTGATTTTAAATGAACATGAGTAAGGTTATATAAACCATTAAATCTGAAGTGCTGTCATAGTACTGTAAACTTTATTTGACTATTTCAGCAAAACAATCCATGTGTGTTTGTCTCTCTTCCTGGTGGGGTTTGTCTCAGGCCCTAAACTTTGTACTGTAGAGGGACCTGTGTATCTCAATGTTCACAGAATTCCCAGCCCCTGGGATCTGTCCATCTGAAAATTTCCAGTCAGAAATATGGGCTCTTTTCTCATAATTTCTCCTTTCCCTTCTTTCCTTTCCCTTTCCCCTCTCACTTCCCCTATCCCTTTGGACCTTTTCTTCCTATTTCAAATTATCAATTATTCATTTTAATCATTTAAATCCTTATTTACAGGCTCTGCTTCTACTTTCTGTCTGGCACTCTCTTTATCTTTCTGAGACTGACCAAGATTTTTCTTTACATATGGTGAGATACTCCTTAGTTCTTGTCAGCCCCAACATCTCCCTTGGTTTTCTTCCAAGTAGATTATCTGAAATTATGACTCTGTCCTTTTGCTTCCATGATTCCCATATGTATTAGTCATGTCTCCATTCCCTAAGACAATCAGTTTTCAGAGAAGATAGTTTGATTTTGGTTTGTGATTTCAGAGGGTTCATTTCAAGGTCTCTTGGCCCTGTGTATTTGGCCTGTTGTGCCAGTGTATGATGGTGAGAGAGATTGGTGGAGAAGGTCTGTTTACCTTATGGAAGCTAGGAAGGAAAGGCACAAGAAGGTGCCAGGAATCCCATATTGCTCCAAGGGCATTCCCCCATTCTACACTTTCTGCCACTAGGTCCCATCTTGGAAAGGTTCTACCACCTCCCAGAAGATCATCCTAAGGGTCAGGATATTAATGTATGGGACTTTGGGGGACAGTCCAGACCCAAGCTATTGGACCACACTCTGCTTAACTTATTAGAATTTCAAATTAAACAAGGAAATTAGAATCAAATGTGAGTTCATGATGATCCTTTCAATAGTATTATTTACCTCACTGATATCCTTTTTTATCATTTGGTTCTTCTAAGCCTAGTCTTCAATTCTATTAATCTACTCTATCTATAAGTTTTGTTTCCATGACTATTCATCATGACCTATGAGATTTTTTTCAAAAGATAAAAGAAAAATATAAACTGTAACTTCAGTGTTTATTGTTTATGTGGTATGACCATTTCCCTAGAATCTTTTTATAAAGCAATAACAAGTATGTCTCATTTCCTTAGGCCAAAGTATTTAACTAAATGATACAGTAATAGGGAGATAGAACTAGCTTAGGATTTTTCTGTGGGTAGTGAAATGAATCTAGTCATCACAATCTTGTGGAATAACAGGAAAACAAACTGGAAAATAAACACACAAATACACACACAATACAAACAAAATAACAAAATCTAAACTTTACTGAGTGAGACTGAGAGTCAAATGGTTTATAACTCAAAATATTCCCAGAGCTTTGCATAAAGATATATACTGTACTGGGTCCAAGTTCTCTTTGTGTTAGGTTGGAACTTTAAAGTGTGATCTGAATCACTCTGCATAATTTCAGTTCCCATAGGACGACCCTTTGATGGAAATGTCTGTGTACTGCTTGTGCAAGCCTCTGAGCAGGTAGAGATTCAGCTATCACTTTCAGAGCAGGTTTGGGTGTGGAAAGTGTTGAAATTTGGGCTGCCTTCCATACTCATTCATCATACATGTCTTGTTTCACTGCATTAAAGGATAACCAGTGAGACAAACTTCCTTACCACAAGGAATACTTTCCAAAATGTGACCAGTGGGTCACTAGGTCTGTGAAATTTAATAATTTTGAGCAGAAATAATTCCACATTGAAAATATTTTGGAAACTATATTATACATCACATGGTAGGTTTTTCCAATGCAGTTCTTTCGTAGACTAAGTCTTGTGCTTGATTTACATTAGCTTTTCTCTCAAACTGTCAGTCAACAGTATCTAGAATGATGTGGCCAAGTGTGTGGTATATTCATTTAGGAAACAAAACCTCATTTGGCGAATAGGGGTGTTTTCTGGGGCTATGGCATCTTTTATGGGATCTAGTTTTTATTTATTTATTATTTGCTCATAGCAAAACACAGTAGCTATGATTTTATAGGAAGTGTGATTGTACCTATGCGTTCAGTCATACAATCACATTAGCTCTCTGCAAGTGATGTGCACGAAGAAGTGTTTCCCATTATTCCAGGATGTACTATCCCTAAAGAGTTTCAGATCAAAATTGATGCTTTAATATTATGGTACACTAATAATATATTTAGAAATGACAATTACAACTTTGGTAAATATTACACTTTTTAGAGCATCATTTTCTCTGTGAGTAATTATTTAAAAACAACTATTAAATTGTTTACATTAACAATATCACTTTTTATTTAAGGCTAAAACTAATCTTAAATATTCTTGGCTTATTTTATAGGCCTTTTTGCCTTAAAGTATGTAAACCTTCAGAGCAGCCACCTCTTTAATCAAGGTCAAATATTGGTATTCATCCTTAGAACTGCTGCTTTTGCTTGTGGATGCTATCTGCATTTCTTAATTTCCCTCCTGTCTTCTTTTAGTACAAAACCAAGTTGGGCTTACAATAATACCTGTCACAACAGAGATATTCAACAATTATCGGCTAATTGCTTTCTGTCACTTCATCTTTAGAAATACTCCTTCCTCACACACTAATTAGGAGTCTCTTTAATGCTAAGGTCTTCAGTTTCAACTGTATTGTTTTATTTAATCAAATGTTTCATTGTAATAATTCTCTAAAATTTTTTCAGCAAAAAAATATACCTAGTGTGATTAAAAAATGGATTGTCTTCAATTGTGCTGTAGTGGCTACCTTGAAGTCATGAGTTGTGGCAAAAAGTCCACCTTTCATGGTCTTTTGGGCTTTGGAGAAGAGCCGGAAGTCGCACTGTGCCAGATCCAGTTAAGAAGTTGGATGAGGACATAGTGTAATGTTTTCTTGCTTGTGCCTTTCCACTGATGGCACTTGGCAGTAACATCCACCATAGTTTTGATCACACCTCCGAAAGCTACTCATAAAAGAGGACTTTCAGAGCTGCTTCAGAAAGTGGCAAGAATGATGAAATGTGTGTCCAAAGTGAGGGGAATATTTTGAGGGTAATTAATGGTAATGTGTCCTTTACTGCAACAATTTTTTAAAATTTAGACATTTACTGTATATTTGAATTATACCCCATAGTTTCTGTTCTCATTTTTATAAAACGTCTGATCTTACATGGCTGCATTGAGCAAACTTCTGAACTTTGTGACATTTTCAGGGTCTTGGCTGTGAAGTGATTTTCTACAGAGATTTTCTGCCTAACTTTGGCAGCAGCGTTTTTCCTACAATAATTCTATAAACCATGTCCTGGAGCCACAGCAGAATTCTGTACCTGGTAGGTATAAAGGATTCTAATTTCAAATTCTATATCCTACAGCTGTTTTATTCAAGATGAAAAATAAACACATACTTTCATAAATATATTCTGTTCCTGCCTCATAAAAATAAGGAATACATTGCTAATGATGGTGGTGATCCTCATCTGGAGTAAAGGTGAAATTGATTGATCTGCAACAAGTGATTTGAGCAAACATAAGTCATGGGTTTAGCTGGATATTTACATAGATTTTAATAGATTTAGGCTAAGTAGCAGGCTGATAAATGTATGTTCTGTGTACCACAGTGATTAGATCTGAATTCCTTCAAAATGAGAATGGCATCTAATTTTAAGTATATGTATATATGTTGGGATTATGGACAAATAGAAAACATTTATTAGAAAATTTGTTATTTATTATTAGGATCTACTATTGACATAGTATAATAGAATTAATACTAAAAGTATTTTATTAAAAATATTTACATATAGTTTGGATAAAAGAAGTGTTAAATAAAAAATGTCAAGCAATCCCCTGTGATAACTTAGAAAACAAAGAAGTTATCATTATAATAGAATTAAAAATATAACTCATTAGATAATTTATAATTTCTCAATTATAATAGCATAAATTCAGTAATTAACACAAAGAGCATCTTAGCAGCTCAATTCAAGCATTTATTTATTGGACCAGTTCTATCTTCCAAGCAGTGTCCTAGGTCCTTCTAATGCACTGTGTGTCTTAAAATACGTTCATCTATATATGATTGTATCTTCTCATATACACCTTACATATGAAAATGTGCCTTAAGTTTATTTTTATAGTACTAAAATTTTCAGGTTTATTTTACCATAACTGAGTAAATGTGGACTAGTTCAAATTTTCATAATCAACTCCAAACCTTTTTTGATTTTTTTTTCACAATTCCAAGTTGAGTATTTTGTAATATAAACATATACACTTAAATGTGTATACCAAGAGACATTTCCAAAGTTTAAGCATGAAATCATGAGTTAATTTGTATATATTTGAGGCATTAAGGTTTATTGTTTAAGCACAAATATGGTAGAATTTTCTCATTACAATGCCAGAAGATAAAGATAACGTGTGTTTCTAGGTTTTATTATAAAGCTGAAAATCATTTGGATACATATGGAACCATAATTAGTTACAAAAACCATAACAAAAGTTCATAGTAAAGCATAATATCTTAAGATAGACTTTTCCTGAAATTGGTAGGCAAATCATCTAGAAAATCTCTCCATCTGACAAAATCTTAAGAGTCTCAAAAATAAAAGAAATCCTGTGAGATCTTGCTGTCACCTCCTCTAGCTCAACCTTTTTTAAAGCCTAATTGCAATTTGCATTTATAACAGAACAGACCTGGCATCTTCTGACCCACTAGTCTACCAACTCTGGTTCCCTTAGGTGAAAGGAAACTAGTGAGAAACTCAAAGAAAACAGCAAGTTCAAATGCATTAATGTAATAGTTTCTGCCATTGCTTTCATTTCCCAACAAAAGAAGGCAGCAGTCAAAATATTTTTATGTGAACAGTATCTTAAGGTGACATCATCTACCTCTCACTTTATCTTTTCATAAAAGTTTTTTTTACTGCAATTTAAATTTAAGAAAGCATCTCAAATCAGTGAAATGTTGCTGTACTTCTGTATTGAAGAAACACTTAAGCAGGTAACGTAGTCTAGCTATTCTAGGAAATGGAGATTCAGCTTTGAACTAAAGAAAGTCCTCTGGTTGGTTGTTTATTTTCCAATGTGTGAGGCAGACAATGTACAAGGACATTGCTAGAGGAGATTGGTTGAAAGTAATAGGAAGCTACTGGAGAATTTTGAGCAGAGACGTGTCATTCATAATTCATACCTTAAATATTGGGTCAAAGTATGAACTGACCCAGGTCAGAGGAGGACAACTGTGGAAGACACAAACATTGGAAGAGAGAAAAATTAAATGTTTTGGAATTTGGAGTAAAGTAGAGAGAGGTCTTAATTGGAATATACTTTAAAGACAAAGGCTCTAGGACTCTAAATATCAAATTATGGATTGAATGCAGCTTGTAAGAGAAATGAATGTGATGTGTGGTGCCTCCTGGATTTTTTGAGAATTGGAGTATCAGTTGAACATTGGAAACTTCCTGCTATCTTCCTGAAGTATCCATTAAATTCCTAATCTATTAAATCTTTGTGACCTGAAACATTATTGTTTCTATGTGTCTGTGTCATAGAAACTCAAGAAGCTCAAGAAGTGTTTAGGAAATATTTTGGGGAAAATTATCAAGTAAAAATATTACTTGGATGATTTTCTATTCAATAAGCACATTAGTTCTAGGTTAATCATACAAGAAATATATTGAAAATTGTCTGATTTTATAATTACCATTCTTTTAAATTAAATAATGTGATCCAGATAAAAAAATTACAAACAGTATTTAACATCACTCATTGAATACTGAAGTTAAAAACTTCTCATTACTGATTATAGTCCATTTGGTATTAGAAATAATTATGAAGCATTAGGATATGTAGAAAAAAGACTCTTTATACTTCTCTAAAGCCAGAAGTGTAGTTCTTTAATAAGATCTTAAATAATATTTTACCCAGAAGCTATTCTACCAGCTCCAGGGATATTGTATTAACTGATTTCTTAGTTTGTCAAAGTAAATATCTCTCACTTTAGAACATGAATGAGATAAAATCTCTTAAAACATCTCATATTACACATTATTTTCCACTAATTTCTACAACTATCTTTAGAGACTTTGAGTCATCCTTATCCTTTCTAATTGCCACATCTATTAAGCAAGGCAGATATTTACCTACAATATCCTTGTTAATTACTAACATATCCCACATTTACATAATATACTATTTGGGGCAATTTCTGTGGCAACATTTCATGGCTAATAGAAAGCAATTTGCTTTCCTTTATTAAGTGCATTAAAACTTCGTGCCCTAGACATCACTGATGGTAAACATTTGATTGTGCTCAAATTTAATTCACTGAGGCATTTTGCTGTGCTATATTAAGTTTATTTATGTGCTGTGTTCTGCATTGTTAGCTGCTAATGAGACTTCAACTCTTATTGCTCTAAGGCCTGAACACTAACCTCATTTTAATGAGTTCATTATTTGCTGTCTTCTGAAAGGAAGACAACAAATTTTCCTTTTAATTAAAGGTCAAAACACCTCTGGTGAAGGAAAGGGAAGAGGTTATCAAACCATAGGAGAAGCTGAGTGATAGCTCTTTCACATTTTTAGCTAAGCAAAGGTAGGAGACTGGGCTAGGCAGTAGTTTTTCAAAAATATAGACAGTCAATCTCTGGAGAACAAAATGCATCTAAACTTAAGACAAATAAAAACATGGCAACATGCTAACTAATGAGCCTAAGACTTTGCAAAAAATTGAAAGTCAGCCAAAGTAATTAAAGAGGCTTTACTCCTAACCAAAGGGCCATGTGGATCAATACCACTACAGGACCAAGTTTCCTCTTTTGCATGACAAATGAGTTACGGGGAGAGAATAGATGCCATATTAATTGAGCCAAGAAAAAACAATTCAAATATTTTATTACAGAAAGTGAACCAAAGACTAATCAGTATTTTTGGGAAAGTACTTTTCATAAAGTAAAAGATATTTGAATCCAGTTGGAACATGTATATTCAGATGACAGAAACTGCTAAAAATGTGGCATTCTGAGGAATATCAGTTGTTTACTTTTGCAGGCAATGTATACCTCTAACCAGAAAAAAAAAGTGAAATTTCAGTAACATGTATAGTCTTGTCATAACAGACTATGAAAAACTGGCCACTTATGTACAGTTTAATGCAAATAAAATCAAGTAATTTGAGCATAATAGTTAAATAGAAGTGTTTAAGCTTAGCAAATAGTGTGGCTACCTTAAAAGCCAAAGCATTTTCATTTTGCTCTGAAGATACAGCTATTCCATATATGGGTTATTTGTATCTTATATACTTTTTCCTAATTAAGTTTTACTATTTATTTTCATGGTACCAGAATCAAACCCAATAGGGTCTCATGAATGCTAGGAAAGCATTCTAATACTGAGCTATATTCCCAACTCAAGGTTTAAATTTTTAATAATATATATATATATTTTTTTAAATGCCTGTAAAACCTTTACATTTACATGTGAAATTTACCATAAACTTTTTTTGTGTTTCTAGTGATGTTCCTGGCTTAGCACAAATGATCAATAAGTTTTTTCAATAAATTATTTACAGAAAAATTGTAAAGATAGTACAGCATTCTCATTTACCCATTACTTACTGCATTATTTATTAGTGTGATACATTTGTAAAATTAGTAAACCAGTATGGCTACATTATTAACTAAAACCCTTACTTTTTTATCAATTTTTCCTTAATGTCCTTTTTCTGCCCTAGGATCCCACAGTACATTAGAATATCACAGTACATTTAGTTGTTACACTTACTCAGACTGCTATTGTCTGTGAGTTTCAATATGTGAGAGAACTATTTTAAAGCAGTTCTGAGTTTACAGACAAATTTAGCAGGAAATACATAGTTCCTATGTACTTCCTTCTTTCTGGGCTCATGCAAATTTCCCTATTGCTAACATTTTCCATTAGTGGTGCTTGTTGATTATAATTGTGAATTGATTTTGATACATTAACTAAAATCCATGGGTTATATTAGGGTTTATTTATTGTGCTATATACTTCATGGGTCTGGACAACCATAGAATATCATGTACCCACCATAGTTACCTCTTATAAATCATACAGAATGTAGACACTAGAATATAGCTGGACTGTAGATCAGTTTCACTGCCCTAAAAATCTATCCATCCACTTAGTCCTCTTTACCCTGGTGACCATAGACCTTTTCACTATCTTTAGAATTTTGCTCTTTCTAGAATGTAATTCAGTTGGAATTATATAGTTATGTAGTTTTGTAGAACTGACTTTTTTCACTTAGCAATGTTCATTCAGTTTCCTCCATCTTTTTTTTTGTAGCTTTATGGGTCATTGGATTTTATTGCTAAAGAATACTCAATTGTCTGGGAGGATCATGGTTTCTTTTGTATCCATGGACCCACTAAAGCGCATCTTGGTTGCCTCCCAGTTTTTAGTAATTCTAAATAAACCTCTGTCTATGCTTATGTGTAAGTATTTGTGTAGACATAAATTTTCAACTTTTTTGAGAAAATATCAAGGAGTATATTGGTGAATATTATAATATGTTGTTTAGTTTTGTAAGAAACTAAAAAACTCTCTTCCAAATAAAGAAAAGTAATTGTTCCTAAATTTAAGAGAAGTGATGTTCTGTTAAACAGAAAAAAAAAATAGGGCTGTCTAAAAGAGAGGATGGAAGGGAGGATATCAAGGAAGCAAGTAAATGCAAATACTTAATGGATCCAACTAAAGGAAAAGTTCACACTAAAGTTGGTCTGAGGAGCTTTCAGTAAGTAAACAAGTTTCAGTAAATCCATATGTTTCAAACAAATTTTTGTAAAAACTGTATTGTTGACCTATGTTAAAAAAAGAAAAAGTCTTGTAAACAGTGAGAATATGCTGGACTGAATTATATGCTGTCACCATTTTTTAAAATAGTGTTTTCCTTTCTACCTTCTCTATTTTTTGGTGAGAACTAGATTGTATGAAGTGACATAAAAGAATTTGAATATCTGGCTGTGAAAATATGCTTTATTTTCACATGTCTTCTAAAGTAACACTATCAAATCTATACTTTGTGCATTTGAATGATTTCTACACATGTAATAACTTTGCATTAGCAGAAGTTTACTCAAATGTTAATCAACGACAGCTAGTGAATACTAGTATTTATCTAAGGCACTAAAATATGTTATTAAAGTCCATTTTAAACAACTAATGAACAAAATATTGCAATACTTTAGAGATTTTTACCTATTAACTAGTAATGTTGAGTACTAATAAATATGCTCATATGCTAAAAGTTACCAGAAAATATTTTAAAATGTATAAAACATAGTTTCAATCCTTAAGGGTAATCCATAGGAAGGGAAACATGTGCCTAAGTCATTACAGTGAAAACAACAGAGAATGTTTTAAGTATTTTATCAGCAGAATGCTATGAAAGTTCAAATGAAGCTTCACATTATTGCTTTGTGCAAGACACCAGGCCTAATATAAAAATCTTAGTCCCTAGGGTCTAAGATAAAGATGTCCTAAGAGCAGAATGTTCTAAGGTAGGTAGGAGAATTCATGTACTTAAGGGTTGCTTTTTTTTTTGAAGAGGACTTGTACTTCCAGTTGTTTACATTAGAATCTTTAAAATTAATCTGAAAATTTTAGAATAATCTGGCAAATGTGGACAGATGGATCATGGCTATTTAGATAGGGGTTGGATATGCAAAGGAAGACAAGTAAAGAGGTTGTCAATATCTATTTGGACCTTAAGAGTGTAGGTGGTGGTAGTAATGGACAGAAAAGAGAATGTAAATAGGATGGTCTTGGAGAAAAAGAATCATAGGATTTGTCAAAGACAGGAAATAGAAAGGTTTGAAACCTCAGTATCTGAAAGATTGGGAGCCCAGTAGAAAGAAAAAGAAATTACAGTCACAGGCAAAAACTGATATAAATGGCCACACTAATGATGAGTTACTAGGTAATATTTGAACTGAGTTAAAAGAATAAGAAAATGAATCAGACATAATAATTTTCCATAAATTACATATATATGCAGATATATACAACCATTTATAGAAGGACAAAAATAAATTAGTTGTAAGTAGAATTGAAAAAATAAGATTTACTCCTACATTTAGAAACATTATTTAAAGTTAAGTATGGGGCTGAGGATTTAGTTCAGTGGTTCCACTGCTTGTCTCACTTGTCTCACAAGTACAAGTTCCAGAGTTCAATCCCCGGTAGCAAAAATAAATAAATAAATAAACAAACAAATACATAAATAAAGTTAAGAATGAACGCTTAATTTTACATTAATATGGAAGTAAATGCTAATTTCATAACAAAAAATCCATTCTCATTTGTAATGCTGCTTTAATGATCTAGATCTTTGACCTCACAACTATCAGTAAATATTTTGTGAATGTCTCCCAAGAATATTTATTTGTATGTCATATACATATACTCTTATAATGTACCGAGCACAGTAGAAGTGAGCAAAAGAACGTTATTTTCCCTACTTTATTAACAGCATAACACCATGCCAGTACAAACAAAAATTATTTTAAAAATTATTAAATTATTTCATTAAATAATTATTAAATTATTAATTATTTCAGTTAAATTATTAACTGAAAGGAATATGGATGAGTGTGACAGAGCTGATTGGACACTGTGGCTTGAAAGCTGGGATGTGATTTGACTGAAAACGTGTACCCTAGGAAGTGGGTAAACCCACAGCCAGGCCATTTCCTTGCATTCTGCTCTAGAGATAAACATTTCTTTGTGCTTGAGTTATTAGTACCACATTTCACTATCAATCTTTTTGCAGGAAGAGTTTTCATACTTCTATTTGCTTCTTGCATGAGGGTTAATTTAATCAAACTAGATCCTCAAGTCTGTAAATACTTCTAGATTGCTTAATAAACTACAATGTGTGGTAATTAACTGAAACTCATGACCTCAGAGAGGTTGCTCCCCTTAACCCTACTTTGTGTGCCACTCTCACACTCTCATTTTGCTCTCCAGGATGCTGTGTGTGTTCTAAACAGGCTTCATCCCTACAAATATATCTTAGATGAATACTTTTCTTAGTTTTAGATGAATATTAGATTAGTTAACATCCTAATAGGTTTTTTGTGTATCCCAAAGGATTGGCATAAAGTTACTCACATATCCAAACCTTGCTGGGGTAACATTTGTCAAAAGTACTTATAGGAGTCGGTGTTACCTTGCAGTTAAAAACTCTGGGACTAGAGTCAAAATACATGAGTTAGAGATTAGCTGTACCACTTACCCTTCTTATTCCTTCAGCTTCTCAGCTTCTTAATCTGTTGAATGAGGATATAATTATACATAATTCATAAACTTGTTAGAAGCAATAATGGAACACATTATACTCCTATAAGAGCCTATATATGAATAATGTGTTACATAATAAGATTTCAATAAATATGAATCATTATTATTAGGCAAGCAATTTATCTGAAGAAATGTAGTTTCCAGAATGTGTAAAACAATATTAGTTCCAAGTAAGCAATTGTCCATATATACTTAGTTTATTTAGCGTTACCTTAAGTCTTTTTGGTTTTTATCAGTCTTTTAATATGAAAACTTTCAGAGTAAAGGGACTCTGTGTCAGTCATAGTTTAATTTCCATTCTAGGTTTATAAAGATTCCTTCCTCAATATCGATAGAATACATTTTAAAAAATCTGATCCAGTTATTTTTTATTTATTTTTTAAAGACTGACCTAATCATTTTTCCTGGAAGAAAACTCTTGGTAAAAGATCAAGTATAATTGGCATTTCAGATGTGTCAGGAAGCTCTGTTTCTTCATTTCATGCTATTGCATATTTTTAAAAACTTTTACTTGACTAAAAATGCTTTCCTATTTTTACATAGGAAAATAGAGTGTTTGGTTTGTTGAAGTAATGTTGATGGTCAATTGTGAACTCTTTCAATACATTCATGAAGTCTCCCCCACTGCAGAGGGCAACCTTGACCACCCTAGTTAATAATGTAGTTTCCTTGAGCTTCACTCAATAATTCTGACCCTGCTGTACACTTCTTGTTTTAGGACTTAAAACCTTAAAGCCTCTAATTTATTCATTACATATATTAATTTTCTTCCTGCTACTTACTAGAATTCAGATAAAAAAACTTTTTTCTTTGTACTTGATATATCCCCAGAGGATAAAATAGCACCTGGAACATATAGTGTCAAATAAGTATGTATGGAATGAAAGATAGCAGTGCTTAGAACTGGTAGAAATAAAATATTAGGAGTTAGAGGCTCAATTTTCAGGTTCTTAAGGGAAGAAATTTCCAATATACCTGCAATTACCATCAGTTGGCTGAGATGAATAAAAAATCATGTTCAAATATAAAACATGTTTTCCTTAGTTATTAAGCCATTATAAATGGCTAAGTATTTGAACTTTTGGGGTTACACAATCAAATGATACAAGAATAATTATTTAAAGAACAATTTTTAATTTGAAAACACTTAGAACTTGTGAAAAATTCAATCCCTAGGGTTTGTAAGAGAATTAATGGTTTTCATTTGTCCTGTTAATTAATCAACAAGGAAGGAATAGCTAGGTATTTGTGATTAACTACCAGGTGAATGGAGAAAGCCATGAAATCTTCATAGATGTCTTTAAAAACAGAAGAAAAAAATCCCTAAATTATTTCAACATGTCTTTAAAATTCAATCCCTAGGGTTTGTAAGAGAGTTAATAGTTTTCATTTGTCCTGTTAATTAATCAACAAGGAAGGAATAGCTAGGTATTCATGATTAGCTAACCGGTTGAATGGAGAAAACCATGAAACGTTCATAGCTGTCTTAAAAAAACAGAATAAAAAAATTCCTAAATTATTTCAATATGTCTTCAAAATTCTATAACAGGTCATTGAAATGGGAACAGAAATATAAATTTAGAGATTGAAATATTGGTTGAACTGGGTGTTTTAATTCACACAATTTCCCCCAAAAGCTTAAGAAGCATTTAGTTATTAATTTTTACTTGTTCTAATTTTACTTATACCTGAAAGAAATTTATGCAGTTATAAACTGTCCATTCAATGATATAGTGTCATAAAGTCAGAGCTCTTATCACTTTCATAGGAATTAGAAACATGGAATCATTATATAAAATATTTATAATGAAATGTTGATACATATTTTGATTTGAAGAAGCAATTAAATTAATAATAATCTTCACTATTGATGTATTTCTAGTGAAATCCTACATGTGAGCTACTTCTGCAATTTGTTCACATCTAGGAATATTCATAATCCCAGGTCCATTCGTATCTTCATCTCTCTTCTCTTTCCTCTGTTCTCCCTCCAAACTAGAGGTACTTGCTTTCTGAATCAGCCCCAGTCAGAAAAGGTGATCATCTTAGAATCAAATAAACATTCCTCATTTTTATTACAACAAACTCCTTAGGTTATTTAAACAAGACCAATATTAAAAATCCAATTTTCATTTGGTATGCATCTCTCCAAAATTTAAATTGAGAACTCAAATTACTTGCTAGTGAGCTTCTCTTCATTCTGGCTAAATTAGAAAATGACTCTGGAGAATTCCTCTTTCATGTGTTTATAGGTGGCTTCATAGAGCAAAATAAAAAAGAAAGTCATGTTCAGAAGAAATAATCACTTGATTTTACTCCAGTGAATTCTTAAAAATTGATGCGGCTACAAGGTGTTCTATTGAACAGGCACTTCAGATACCCAGCAGACAGCTACCTGCCCTGGTCATGCCACACTTAGTTATGTAAATGTTATATCATGGACAAAGTCATCCATACCTTTTTCACCTCATAATGGTTCCCCTCAGATCAAGGTTAATGATATAACTTGTTTAGAAAAGAAGATTCATTCCCAACTTCTGCTCCTTTGCTTATGTGGGGTAATTTCTATTTTTATCACAACGCTATTACAAAAACTATCCTACCTAGTCCATTTACAAATTCAAATCTTCCATGATGTTTTTTCCTGGTTCTTCAATACAAGAGAATTTCCTTTTTCATAATATTTTATTTTCCTAGCATGTTTAGACATCAGTAGAGATCAAGGAGTTTAAAAAAGGGAGGAAAGTGAGACATGCCACCTATGTTTCTAAAGGAAAATTTATCTGTCAAATGAGTGATAATGTTATTAAAAGTTCATAAATCCAGCTTGACTGATTGTGAAATGTATCACTGTTTTAATTGTTCAGTAATAAATTCTTTTTAGTAAAGTGGAAAATAAAACTACCACACTGTTGTCCAAGTAATATGATGTTTTGTTATTGTTGTTTGTTTGTTTGTTTGATAGTGTCTCACAGTGTTGCCAAGCTGGCCTACTCTTGACCTCAAGTGACCCTCTTCCCTTAGCTACTTGAGTAGCTGGAACAAGTGGGTGTCCACACATGAGGCTTTGTCTAAGTAATTTCAATGTGTAAACATAAATATTACATCAAAGTAAAGCTATGTTAATTAGTCAGTTGTGGATACTAGTTTTTGTGGAGCTTTGAATAATTTCCTACAAGACAGCAAGGCCATGGACATAAGGAACTGAATTTTATTTTCATATTTCACATATATGCAAACAGGTGCAATGCCTTAACCAGAGTACAGGCATTGGGCTGAAGTCAACTTTCAATTTGAATTTTTAATGCAGAGAGAAACATGACTCCCTGTGAAATTATTCTTTAAGTGATGGTCTTTGTTGCCCATTTTAATTGTAAAAAAGCTGATTTCAGCACACATATACTATCTCCTGATTCTAGAGGCTTTAAACTAGAATGTTTTGAAGAACAATAAAGGATGTGTTGGAAATGTCACACCATAGAGGAAATTATATGTGTTCTATGATACATAAGTGAACATAGTATATTGTGATACTTGTCAATATTTTCCTACACTGATTATAACTTTTAAGTGTGTGAAGAAGGGTCAGGGATGTAGCTCAGTGGCACTGCACCTGCCTTCCAAGCTCAAGGTCCTGAGTTTGATTCCTAGTACCCCCCAAAAAAGTGTGAAAGAATGGAATCAATCTGATTTGGACTGGATTCCTATGCTTGGAAGACTTAGGGCTTAATCATTTCTATCAGTAGTTCTTATCCCTTGCCTGCTTTTCTCTCATGTCTACTGATCTCAGAATTCTTGCTGTTGTCCACAAAATTTAGTTTTTGATTTGCAAAATGTAAGAACAGGGCTATACATTCCAATATTATCTCTGTGTATGCCCAAAGTGACTTTTCTATACCTACATACTTTTGTGGAGATCAGCTTTTTTCCCCCATGTTGTGGATATGATAGAGGCTTTTAAAAATCTGATTTAATGGTTGAAAATGGATTCCCCAAAGTATAGAGATGTGGAGGTCATGGTTCATACTGTGCAACCCCATTAACTATTCCCTGAGTAGTAGATACTCTGGAGTAGCAGATACTTCACATCCTATTGAAGGCCTCAGGGAAAACATTGTTTCTAAAAAAAGTAGGCCCTGGGTGAGAATTAAAAGCAGACTTATAACATAAGTGCTAGAATTCAGGCTTTTAAGCCTCATTGCTTTCAGATACATCATCAAAGTGACATTGCTGGAAGAGGAAATTTTGTGGTCTGACTACAGTTTTGCCATCAGAGAGCTTTCTTTTTTTAAGTTATCTGCAAACATCATCACCATTTTGTGGTCTTGCCTCTGTTTACCTACAAAGCGGGCTCATGGCATATTACATTTTAGCCTTTGGTTGAGATTCTCTTGGTGGTAAAGAAATCTCTTTTAGGCTTTAAGTTTAAATTTGGCTTGCCCTTCCCTGAGCAGTCAGCTACTCCATAATAGGCCTCATAACAAGGCATGATTTATTCTCCTCTCTCCTGTGTAGCTAAAATTTTGGGTCAAGTCAAGAATTTATCTTGTTTATCTACTATTATAATTACAAAAGACTGAGAAAAATAAGCTTCATGAAGACAGGGTCAATACCTATTTTGTTTACTTCTAAGTCTCCAATGCTGAGCAGTTTTCAGGTTATATTAAGTTCTTAAGATGAATTTGTTAATGATCATGTAGATTTATATAATTTTGATTTAAGTTTCTCATCAAACAGATCACTTGTTCATTTTTTGCAAATGTGCTACATTTTGGTTAACAACAGATCACGTACATACTGTGGTCCACTATCAGTCACATTAAAGCTTAGCTCTAGCACATAGCATCATGTTTAACAGATAGTAGTGATAATAGTATAAATGACTATGTTATTGTTTTAAATATTTTCTATATTATGCTGTTCATTGTTCTTTTAAATTATTCTTTTAAAGTATTTATTAAATTGGTTGACTGTAAAATAGCATGCTGAGCTTTGCTGGCAGCAACCTCATGGATCCTCTGCTTATTGGCATCAGAGGCCACATGCACTGTACCAGTAGGGTTGTGACCTGTACCAGTTATGACCTGTCAACTCACACTTGACACACTTCACACACTGATGAAATAGCCTAATGATACATTGCTGAGAATGTACCTCCATTAGTAAGCAACACCTGATTGTGCTTCCATAGAAATTAATAGGAAGCAGAGATATTATCTGTTGAACATGTATTATACCTTGTTCTAAAAGTATTAACATTACATACACATTAACCAATTCAATCTGTGATAGCTGGGTACAAGTTAGTTTTACTTCATTTTAAAGATAATGAAGCTGAGACTCAGAGAAGTTAAGTATATTTCCCCAAAGAGAAATAGTGTGTGAGGGACAAAGACTGGATGTAATCATAGGTGGTCTTGTTTCAGAGGCTTTGTAAGGTCTCTGGATTTAGTATGAACATTTGGCTTTTCCCTCACCTCTTAATTCTGCCATCTGTAAAGCAGTACTAAGACTTGAAACTCTACAATGGTTTCTTGGGGGAATGATTAATGCACGATATAGGAAGTTTTGAAAATTGATTTTTGTCACACACAGTGATCAATAAAAACTAGCAATTAATATTATCATGATAAATTTTAAAGCTTATCATAATTACTACCTAGACATTCATTTATTCCAGAAACTCTTCCTGGACTCTTGATTTTTTGAAATGTAAAATATTTGGCATGTAATAAATTCTGAGTGGCCCTTCTCTCTTTCCTTTTATATTTCAGAATAACTTTCCAGACAGAAGTAAGGAAAGGAATATTATGGTAAGAGCTCTTACGTGGTATATAATACTTCTTAATCCCAATGGAATATTTAGTAAGCCTGTAACTGATAGATTTGGAAGGTGGAGGTGATTGATGAAAATACCTATTGTTATGAATAAAGTCTCTTCTTGGTAATCATAATTTAAATGACAATGTTAACATGTTTTAAGAATATCTTTAAAAAATCAGTATACACTTCTGAGTCTTTATTTTTTTTTTTGGTATCAGGGATCAAACTCGGGTCCTTGAACTTGCGAGGCAGGCAGTGGAACCACTGAGCTAAATCCACAGCCCACACTTCTGATTCTTTTATCAATAGTCATGAAAGCCTGTGATTCTATATTGTAATCTGATATGCTAGAATTTAAAATAATAAATTTTTTATTAAGAGCTATATTTTATCAGTTTAGTTCACTTCTAAAATATCACAGCAACCATATGATCTGACATTAGGAAGGACTGATTTTACTATTAAGCCAATTCAAGAGAATGACAAATGAAGGTAAAGTTAATTGACATAAATTATAGACAATGGGAAAAAAATCAAGTATCTTCATGTCAACATATTTACCTGACTTCCTAGTAATTTCAGCTCTCATTTCCCTTATATAATGCCTCATGGGAATATCTATTTCTTAAAACTGTGCTAAAAATCAAATATTTCAAATAATGAATAGATAGCTGATGATTACTAATCTTCGGGTTATAAAAAGATTTGGAGATGTCTTCAGTTCCTTACCACGTACACATGTGCATAGTCCCAAGTGGATTGCTCATCATTTTTTTAAATAAAGTAAACTACTTGGGGAAAATTTCAATGATCTGTTTTAACTGATAGTTTTCTGTATTCCTGGGTATGACTCTGAAATTTATGCAAATTTTGTAATTCTTCTCTGAGAATTTTCTGCACTTTCAAGCTCTGTCAGTCATTTAAGATCTATGTCTTCGCTGAAGCTGCCATTGAAATCCTCTACCTATTATAATCTTTGTTGAGCTTAGCAGATTTGGGCTGTGATAACAAAATACTATAATTGGGGTGGCTTATGAACAACATAAATTTGTTTCTTATGGTTCTGGATGAGAAAACCAAGAACAAGGCAACAGAATATTTGGTGTCCAACAAAGGTATTCTATCTGGTTCTTAGATGTCACCTTGTAATTGTGCCCTAACATGGTGGAAAGGGTGAAGGAACTCCTTTGTGCTTCTGAAGGCACTAATCCTATTCATGAAGGCTCAACTTTCAGGTACTAATTATCTCCCCAAGAACACCACCTCCTAATATCACCTTCAGTGTTAGGACTTCACCTTTTTTTTTCAGTACTGGGGATTGAACCAATCTCATGCTTGGCACTGTGCTACATCCTCAGCCCTTTTTAATATTTTATTTTCATTGACTCCAGTCAGTCTTATGTTATTCTTCTTTGGATCGTCTAGCAGCTGCTGGATTGATTTCTTGTGATCCCTTACTATTTTAAAGAAATTTTTATTTTCCTGGTCACTATTTGCAATCTTATCTTCTATATCTGAAATTCTGTTTTCACATTGGCTCATTCTGCTGAGTAGACTTTCAATGAAGTTTTTAATCTCCTGGAAATCTGTTTGCATCTGTTTTATGGATTTCATTTGTTTCCTATGTTGGTATTCCATCATGTTCCTCAGCTCCTCTATTTTTTTTTTAATCTGTGTTCACTCTAGATTTACTAATCATGTCTTGCACTAGGGGCACAATCTCTGCTGTTGTCTGAGAAATTATTTCTGATTTCATTTTTTCCAGATCCTCTTTTGTTGCCAGTTCAGGGAGTCCAGGTGGTTGAGTAACAGCTTGTTCCATCTCTTTTCCCTTTGGGGTTGCTTTAGGAGATCTGGAAATCTGGTTTTGAGACTTATTTACGTGTCTTCTCATTCAGATGGGGTGAGGAGAGGTGGTGTGCTGCTGGCACCCGCGTGGCTTACCTCCTCGTCTCTGGGGGGTGGTGGTATTGTGGCCTGAAAAGCTCAGCTACTTGACACTGGGGGCCTCTGCTCCTCTCTTTAATATTTTATTTTGTGACAAGGTCTCACTAAGTTGACTGAGTTAAACTCTAATTTAAATCCTCCTGCCTCAGCCTCCCAAGTACTTGGGGTTGCAGATGTATACTACCATATCCAGATAGGATTTCAACATATACTGTATATTTTCCATTATTCCAGGTTTGTATCAACATTATGCTATATTTGATTAAAACCAATAAATTAAATGTTTTTCTTATATCATCTTGTAATATTAGTACTTATTTTAGACTCAAAATATGTATTGCTTCCTAATTATCAAAATAATAAATATGTAAAATCTTTTTAAAAAATGTAGCAAAAGTACAATCTTCCAAAGAGCAAAAATTGGTTTTTAATCCCTATGAGATGTGGAGGGATTATGTAGATGGCTTTTGAAGCTGGTACTTGGTAGTTCTTCATTGCCCAACTCCTAAGCTTTGGATGCACTATGTACAATGAATGCAATAGAAGGCTTTCTGACCATAGCTCCAACAAACCATGTCTATTTATCATTCTGCAAGTAAAGCAGGTTCAGTGCATAGAGTTGGTATAAATATATCTTCATCTTGCTGCTTGTCACACCTACCACTCCTTCTCAATCAACCTCAAATCACAGTACAATTTGAACATATAACAGAAACTTATTTTAATCTACCAGATGTATCAGTTCAGTGAGTTGGACATGACACATGTAGTGTTTCTTTAGTACTTAATATTTCATCCTTTTTAGGGGGTAATTGGACAAAAGTTATCAGGGTTGTCTCTACATTAGAGGTAGGATATAAAGTGGAAAATAATTCAACTTCTTTCACAGGAAAATTAGCTTGGTTACAGGTTAATTTTCTGGTGATCACACTGGAATATAGTTGAATTTGCAAGGCTATTTTTCAGCCTTAACATAATGAAAGAATTTTAGTTCTAATTTTATTTTATTTTTCCCCCATTAAGTTTATTGGTACATTTTAGGTAATAAAATACTGTTACATTCATCATTGGGATCTTGTACCATTACATGAGTCTCTTGGTTCTTATTTTTTTCCCCTTCCCTTGCCCTCCCTTCACCCCCTCCACCCTTCCCTATTTGCAAGACCTTGTTTCCATTTATTTCTCTTCTCATATTTTTTCCTTTCCCTTTTTTCCCTTCCCCTGCCCCTCCCAATTCCCCTGCTCTTTTAGATCTTTTCTTCCTATTACACAATATGTTATACATTTTTTAAATTATAATATTAAGATCTAGGAGACATTACCACAGATTTTACAGAATTTAAAAGGATATAGAAAGGATATTACAAAAATCTCTTGTGAAATAAATTTGACAACTTCTAAGAAGTAACTTGGAAGACAAATTAATGAAACTAACTCTGGAGGAAATATAAAATTTGAATAGCACCTATTAAAGAAAGTAGATTCCTAGCCTGAAAACCTACCTATATGACAATAGTAGGCTCATAAACATTTTAACTGATAAATTATATCAAACAACTAAAACAGAAAAAAGAAGGAACACTTCTCCCCTCATTTTAGGAACTCAACATTGATCTAATCCTAAAACTGGATAAAGATAATAGAAGAAAAAAGTATGAACATAGATAGAAATTTGTTTAACAAAACAAACTCTTAGAAGTCAGATCTGGCAGGATGTAGAAAGTGGTTTTGTTATAGGGATGGCAGTGTTGGTTCAGCACTGGAAGATCCACCCCCAAAAGTCATCATTTTAACAGAGGAAAGGAAAAAGCAATATGATCCTGTCACTAGTTGGAGAAAAAGCATTGGACTAAATCCTACAGCTGTTCATGGTAAAAGCTATCAGGAGATTAGAAGTAGAACAGAAACTTCTCAACAGATTAAAGACATATACTCCATACTTCCAGCGAGAACACCTTATATGAATGGAGAAGATATAATGCTTTCTCCTTAAGGTGGGGAACAAGGGCAGATATGCTTACTCTTTATCTGTCCATTAAACTTTGAAACCTAGGCCCGACCAAAATAGTCTGGCAATAAAATGACACAACTAGGATAGGACTGGCACAGCAGAAGCAAAATCTTTATATGTAGATGAAATGATCATCTACAGAGAAAATACTAAGAAATCTCTAGGAGCCCCTAGAACTTATACTTGAATTTAGCAGGATTAGAAAACACAAGGTATATATAAAAATTCAGGTCTGTGTATACTTGCTATAAATGAAGAATTGGATATTGAAATTTAAAAGTTATATAGGAGTACAAAGGAACTAGAAAAGTTAAAGACAAAAACAAAAACAAAAACAATGTTGGAAGACGTTTAGTACCTAATTTCAAGACTTCTTCTAAAGCTACAGTAATCAAGGCAATGTTGGTATAAGGAAAGACATATAGATCATTTGAATAAAACAGAGAATCTAGGAATAGAACCAAACATATATGGTCCACTGAGTTTTGAAAGATTATTTAACATTAGCATTTTATAGAATATAAACTCAATTCAAGAGCTGAGGAAGAGATAGTGTTTTCAGCAAACACCACTAGAACACCTGGTGTCCATATATAAAAAAATTAACCTCAACCCTTTTTTTCCATACATGAAAATAACTTGAAGGGATCTATGAACCTAAATAAGAAAGCCTAAAAGTATAAAACTTTAAGAAGAAATTATAAGGGAAAATATTTATGAATTCAGGGTAGGCAAGAACTACCTAGGATACAAAAAACATGATGTATAAAAGAAAAAAACTGGTAAATGAGATTCCACCAATATTCAGAACTTTAAATGACATCATTAAAATGAAAAGTAGTCCTTAAACAGACCATATTTACAATGCATATAACCCATGACCAGAATATATAAAGAACTCTTAGAGCTCATTAATAGACAACCCAATTAAAATGTAGACATAAGAAGATGATAAATAGCCAGTATAGCACAAGGAATTGTGTGCAACTCTAGAATCAGAAAAATACTAATCAGTACAATAATAAGACTGAATTATACACTCATTAGGGAGATGAAGTTCAAAGTTTTAAAAGCCTTGTCATGACTTTTTCTTTTTGTTGGACTCTCCCCCTTTGTGTTTAATTTGTCACGCCCAATGGATTCATTCTGCTGGGTTTTCTGGGTTTGTGATTCTCATTGTCTTTTCCTAGGATATTGTCTAAAATATTTTGGAGTTCCGGTTTGGTATTCATGAAGTTCCTGAGGTGCTCTTTATCATGAAAGTATCTTATTTCTCCATCAAGTTTGAAAGATAGTTTTGCAGGGTACATCAATCTGGATTGGAGGCTGTTTTCCTTTAGGGCTTGAAATACATCACTCCAAGCTCTTCTTGACTTGAGACTTTGCATTGAGAACTCTGCTGTGATTCTGATGGGCTTTCCTTTGTATGTGATTTGTTTCTTTTCTCTCACTGCTTGTAGAATTTTGTTCTTCTGTTAGATTTCTGGAATCCTAACTATTATATGCCTATGTGTAGATTTTTTTTTGATCAAGACTATTTGGAGTCCTATATGCCTCACTTATCTGTATGTCAAGTTCTTTTCCCCTCCTTGGGAAGTTTTCTGCCATCACTTCTGTGAACAGTTTTTTATGTCACGTGCCCTCTCTCCTCTTTCTTCATTGACTCCAATCAGTCTTATGTTATTCTTCTTTGCATCATCTAGCAGCTGCTGGATTGATTTCTCATGTTCCCTTACAATTTTAAAGTAATTTTTCTTTTCCTCCTCACTAATTGCAATCTTTTCTTCTATATCTGAAATTATATCCTCACATTGGTTCATTCTGCTGCACAGACTTTCCAAGGAGTTTTTAATCTCTTGGAAATCTGTTTGTATCTGTTGTATGGATTCCATTTGTTTCCTATGTTGGGATTCCATCATGTTCCTCAGATCCTCTATTTTTTTTTAATCTGTATCCTCTCTAGATTTATTAATCATGTCTTGCACCATGAACAAAATCTTTGCTGTTATCTGAGTAATTATTTCTGATTTCATTTTTCCCAGATCCTCTTTTGTTGCCAGTTCAGTGAGTCCAGGTGGTTGAGTATCAGTGTGTTCCATCTCATTTCCCTTTGGGGTTGCTGTAGGTGATCTGGAAGTCTGTTTTTGAGGATTGTTTATGTGTCTTCTCATTTCCTTGGGGGGGGAGAGTGCTTCTGGTGCCCACTTGGCTCACCTTCTCTGCCCTAGGAGCTTGGGATGGCAGCGGGGGAGTTTCCTTCCAGGTGCTGGGACAGGTTGAGTTTCTCTGTCCTAGGAGCTTGGGATGGCAGTGGGGGAGCTTCCTTCTTGGTGCTGGGACTGGCTGAGCTTCACTGCCCTAGGAGCCTGGGATGGAGGCGGGGAGCTTCCTTCTGGGTCTCCTAATTTTAACAAGGACTTGATTCTTTACTTTTAAATTCCTCACATTGAGCCAAATTGTTGAAATTGAATTCCTTAATGATTTTAATTTGCCATTAGCTCTATAAACATTTATTTATTGAATGCCTTTTATGGCTTTGCCATTTTATTGCTAAAAATAATAATTTGTTCATCACTCCTTTCTATGGTTTACTAAATATTTATGGAGCATGCATTCTGCTTTAGGCATTCGTAATACTTAGAGAAGTATGCAAACATATGGCCTTTCTTCCACATTTGCATTACAATGGAAGAGATACTCTATAAACATAATAAGTAAATAATAAATTACTCTAGAGTTTGGTGAAGTGAGGAGTCTGGGGTCTTGGGATAGTGCAGCTTCCACTTAAAATGGCACAGTCATGGCAGGCAAGTGAGACTTGAGCAAATAAAATATAGCACATGGGAGGAAAGTGAGACTTGAGCAAAGCTGTGAAGGTGGTGAGGTAACGAACAGCCAACGTCTCTGGTAGAAGGAGCAATTAGCACAGATGTCCTAGTGCAAGAGCATATTTGAATGGCTAAGGGACAGCTAGGAGGCCAGTATGAGTGTCCTAGATGGTGGAAGAAAGAGTAGTGACAGATGTCTTTGTTCTTATCAAGTTTATAAGTGCACAAAAGGCCATCAACAGACGAAAGGATAAAAATGTGTAAGTATACTACTAATAAAAAATATAAAGTATAGAACAGGATTTACTATATTTAATGTAATCTCACTATGAATGGGGCTTTGGGGTAAAACTGAAAACTTCACAGAGAAGTTGTCAAGAATTCAGTGAACTCCACAAGTGCAGCACACTTTTGCTGAGTAAGAGCGAGGATGAAGAGAAGTGGAGAAAGAAAAATTGTGTATGGAAGACCTGGAGGGATGACAGAGACAAAAGCATATTTAAAGAACTGCAAGTGGGCCAGGGATTTAGCTCAGTGGTCCTGGTGCCTGCCTCACAAGCACAAGGTCCTGAATTCGATCCCCCGGTACCAAAAATAAATAAATAAATAAACAAACAAACAAATAAATAAATAAATAAATAGCTGCAAGATATTCTATATTACTGATGGAGAATGGATTGTATGGACTTTCTGTAACAAAGAAAAGGATTTGAATTTTATCCTCCAAATAATAGGGCACCATGGAATGTGCTTAGGCAGAGGAATGGTAACAATCACTCAGATAACATTTCCTGCAGACTGACTGAAGTTTAAGCAACCTGCAGACAGTTAGAAGTCCACAGTTATAATCTAAAGGCAGCATGACTTAGGGAACAAGCAGTAGGAAGAGCTATCAACATACTAAAATATGCAGTTAGGACAATATACAAGAAAAGTCAGGGGAAGTAAATTTAACTTTCAAGTTATCCTTTTAAGTACATAGAAAGGTAGGAATGAATACCTAGGCAGAAGAATACATTCATGGGAAAGTGTGATGGTATTATGTTGAGACAGGCTACATTTAAAGGACTTGAGGGATATTCAAACAAAGGTGTTCAAAAGTCATATATTTATAAATAGTTTATAAGTAGACAGTGGGAATGGTTATGTGTCTGGTTAAGTTGAAACTATGAATTTGGACAAGTTTTCAAGAGCGAATTTACAAAATTAGTAGAGTAGAAGACTAGGTATAGGCAGCACCTTGGGAACACTTGGAGCTTTGGCACAGATGGAGGAAAAGAGGCAGCAAAGGTGACTGCTAAGAAACAGCCAGAAAAAAATGAGGTCATAATAACGATGAAAATAATGGATGTGACCCAAAACTTCACAACTTTGAGATTTTTATTTGCTACATGCTCTTTATGCTGGTTGAGGAATTTAGCATCACAGTTTAATTCCTTTATGGAATGAACTGCTGTAGTTTTCCATTTTACAGTTCAGAAAACGGGGATGCTGATCATTAAATTAAGCTTCTTCAGATACACAACACTGCTAGAACTGCATATGGACTAACCAACTTAATTCTCACTATCACACTGTAGAAATTCCTATTATTACCAGCCCATTTTATGTCTAGGACAATTCAAACACAAGTTTCAGAAGCAGTCATCCTACAGGCATTCTGGCTCCACATTAAAAAGGGTCAGCCCCTGTTTTGCTGTTTTTATGAAACAGTGATGAAAACATGTGCAATAACTTTCTCAATGTAGATATGAGTGGAGAATAACAATTTCAGCAGCATGATGGAGGCAAGGACACAGACAATACAGTATTGAAAAGTTAAATGAGAAGCCTGTGTAGATAATCCTTTCAAGAGTGAAGAGGCAAAAGCCGATGAACCCAGAGCTAGAGAGATGCGTGGACTGAGAACAAAGATATTTTAAAATTAGTCTGGTTGGTTTTTGACTCTGTTCAGAAGGAAAGCTTGGTGGATTGAAAATTCCAACAGAAAGAGGCAGTGTTGAAAAAAGATAGAAGGAAGTTTCCAGAGAAGGTGCAAAGAAATAGAGTGTAAAGCATAGCTAAAAATCTGTCACACAAAAACAAACACAAAACAAAACAGTGCATGGCCTCTCAGCAGCTCAGATCTTAATGACAACAGGAAGGCTGCCTATGGTATGGTCAGAAAAGGGAAGCATTTTCATCTGTTTCTGTGGATAGAAATGTGCTTGTGGAAAAGACTATCTGGAGTGGCTCCTCTCTGGGCTTTGTTAATTTTCCATAAGTTTCTATATCTTTTTTTTTTTTTTTTTTTGGTACCAGGGATCGAACTGGGGTCCTTGAGCTTGAGAGCCAGGTGGCAGAACCACTGAGCTAAATCCCTGGCCCAAGGTTCTATGTCTTGAGTAAAAGCTGGCTCTGTTTCTGAGCTGAACTTGGGATTTGTATGGTCCAGGGGATGTTGCAGTACAATTTACTTTTAAAACCCCTGCAGAATAGACAGTAAATTCTTTTTATTTCCTTTTTAACTAAATTAGAAGTCTAGAGAATGACCTAGAGCTTGGTGAGTCTTTTGGAGACACTAGAGAAGTTCTCAATTGATCACAAGGAGAGTCAGAGACATGGTAATCTTTGATACATCTTTCTGGACAGAGATGATGAAGTGATTAAAGGTCTGCCCTTTTATTAACTTTCTTAACTGTAAAATTTTTTATTAGGATACATGAAATAAAATTAAAGAAGGATAAAAACCCCTGTTATGTCATAATAATTGTATCATTCATTTTTCCATTATTTCCACAAAGTTACTCCTAACTTTTTTCCTAGGCTTTTTAGATGAGATAATTTTGAGATTTGTCAATGAGTAGATTGGTGGACTGATTCTGGGCCTATAATTTAATATATTAGGAGATTTTAATTCTACTTAGATCATAATTTATTCAATAATTTTCCCAGATTTCAACTAAAAATTTAAGTGGTAATCTTGCCTAGAAGTTGTGTTTGTGTCTACTTAATTCTTTTTCTGTATCTGGCAAGGATAAAGGACAGTTATATTATGATTATCTTTTAAAGACAGAAGACACAACATTGTAGGGTTTACAGATGGCTAACTTAATAATACAGTATTGGGCTAACAAAAATGTCACACAGGCATGCTTATCACAGTGGTTTTCTTTTAATCATGCACCAAACCTTCACACACACTGGCACTCACACATAGATATCAGAACACTGAGCTTTCTGTGGCTGGTAGACTTTGTCTATTATCCCTCCCATACATATCTCAGAGCTTCTAATGTTTTGAGATGAGGTCACAGCAGTTTCTTTGATTTTCCAGTTCTTTACTAAATAATTTACTAGAGTAACCTTGCAATAAGAATTCCTAAGGGTAAAAATCCTCATAAAATTCACTGAATTAAGCATTCACTTGCTAATGAAGATGTTATTCTCACTATGTGAGTCACTTATGTAGGACAATGTTGCTAATATACTATTCGTTTTACAAATTTTGAGAATTATTCATTGAAAATACGTAAATGAACAAGAAATGAATTTCAACTAGGGGAAGAATTGAAACTGGATTGTCATCTCCAGAATTATTAAAATAAATATATTAAAATCAAACTAATATTAACTATTTAAGATACAATCCTATAGTATCTTTTCTTTATTTTCTTCCCTTTACCCTACACAATGACAAATTATTATTTTGTATCAAAATATAGAAAGATACATTGTATTTTTAAACTTAAAAAGTAATATAATTTAATTTTTTATAAATTGGCTTGTTGAGAGTATGAAGGATCTATCACTTTTAAAATGCATATAATATATGGTGTCTCAGAATCTTAATACCTATAGTAAATAAGACATGAATGCATGATAAGAATTTTTACATTTTTTTTCAAATGGCTCCCAATGGCTTTGACCTTACTATTTTTCAAATAAAACACAATGCTTTTTCAAATTACTTTAAGTGAACTTGCTAGACATTTTGTTCTATTAGCAACAAGGAACAAATTATTATTTAAGAACATTTTTAACTATTCTGTAACAGTTTGATTAAATACATTGTTGTACTGTATCACTGATTCAGAACCAAATATAACAAAAATGATAGTCAATGAATCCAATGTTCCTGATTTTTTCACATTAATGATAATTTAATTTTCTTATGCAACATGTTTCTGTTTCTTTTTTTCTCACCATTACCCCAATTTTGAACAGGTAACAAATAGAAAAGAAAAGAGGAAAAATAATACAGACATTCAGATTATTTATGTTCAGTTTGAATTCAGAAGGTTAGCTCTCCAGCATAATGGGCTTATCCTTCTATATGGCTTATCTTATCCTACTGTCTGACTCACTTGTCTTTTGAATGGTTTCTGTTCATCACTATGTTACATATCTACTGATACACTAAACAATTACCTTCACTTCACTTCATAACTGTCATGCCATTCTGCCGCTTATCTATTTTTCTGCAGTTTGAGAAGTCTTACCACTTATCTCTTCAGATCCTCCATTCAAGTATATTTTTTAACCTTTCATTAAATTTCATGCACCATCAAACTTTCTTCTTTTACAACAGTTTCAGATTAACAATGAGGCATCCCTTTTTTCCCTGAAGTCACCAAAATTTGCTTCTTTGAAATGATTGACACTTTTATGAACTGACATTTCTTTCAAACTCCACTGCTATAAACTTAGACACCCATTTTAAGTGAATAATTTAATGTGTTAGAGAAGTAGCAGCATCAGGAAATAATAAACAGTAAAAATATATTTCTGTAATGTCTATTTATCGCAGAATCATAAGTAATATAGTATCTATTTAGTTACATAAAATATTTTATCTCTCTGAAGAACTTTAGAACTCACTTTGTTTTATATATTCAGTACAACTTCCTGAAACAAATTAACTTTACATAGAACCCAACCAATAAAAACAGAAGTAAGAACATATTTAATGCATTGAAATTACTTTATCATCTATATGGATTAGGGTAATTTTTCAGGTATGAAATTATAAAAATTAGTTTGTTAATTTAATACAAAAACATAAGAATTTATGAAAGAATTTGCAAATAGAATATATGAATGACAAAATGAAGGAAAATAAGTGTGTGTGTGTGTGTGTGTGTGTATGTATTTGAGTACTTTTTTATGTGTGTGACAGGGGTCAAATAGATAATGTGAATGGATTCAATGACTGCCTAGAATGAGTACCAGAGTTTTAGAACTGCTCCATAATTTCAGAAAAAAAAAAGTAAAACAAAAAGTAAAAATTAGCAACAATTGATTCCAAGCTTCAGGGATAACATAATAAAACAAAAAATACCATCAGTTTACAATCTACATATGGTGCCTGTTAAAGCCCAGTATTTCTGAGACCATTTTTTACAACGAGCAAAACTTCTTGTTTTTACAGTTTTCTGTGATATATTGGAGCTTTCACTTATAAATGGCTGGTTTCCTGATGGGAAATTGAATTAGCATCTTACGTTATGGTTTAATGTCACTCTGAATCAACTGTGTTATTACTTGATAGTTACTAAGTAAAAGTATCATCACAACACCATTGCTCCATTGCATAAGTGACATCTTTTACTGGAATTACTTCACCCGAATTAGGTAAAATAAATAATATTGGACTCTTTGTTTGCTCTGTTTTTTCATATAAAAATTTCATTTAATGTTTTTTTAATTCCATCATTAGTTTTGCTAATTATATTAGCTTTACTAACTTATTGACCACATTATCAAATGACTGTACTTCTATTAGGTAACTTCTTTTAGTGTATCTGAATTATTTTTGCTTTTGGTATTTATTTTTTGAAGTCTACATGAACAAAGACTGTTTTACCCTGAGGATAGGGAGGGTACTTTTTTTATGACTTCTGTCTTTCCAAAAGATGGTACATTACTCTTTTCTCTTGCATTAACTTAGCTAGCCCTAGCAGAACTTTTATATAATTTTTATTAGTAAAAAAAGTTGCAGAATATATATTTTTATTATTATTTTGTTCACATTTATCTGTTTCCATCTTTGCATGACTTCGAACAAGGTATATCTCTAGTATTCTCATTCTTTATATGGCAGTGACTCACTGCATTATATTCCAATATAGAATATTTACTAAGTTTCCTAATCATATCTTTCACTCCCATAAATTTTACTTCTCTCTTTAACGTTTTTAATTTCCACACTATTTTGTATGGCCATTAAATACACATCTGGCCTGGAATTCTTTCCTGAGTCACAGTCCACTGGACAGTTGCCTAATGAACTTCTCAAATCAAATGACTTGTAAGTTAAATATATCCAAAATTTAATTATTTTCCATCCGAAAAATCATCCCTTCTTCCAGTTTTCTATTTTCTTCTAATACTACAATCATTTCTACTGCTTTAGTTAAGACTTAAAAATTCAAAGTTATACTCATCTCCCTACTGTGATTTCAAAAATTTTCCCCACGATCCATTTATGTATATTCTCATGTCCTTTATTTCAGACTTTTATCAACACAATCCTAGATAACTGTCAATAAAAAATCATAAAGAATCACTCTTAGTGGGTAGCTTCTTTATGAGGATTGTGATGAAAGGTAGTCTGTCTTTTGTATATCGTTAATACTATTTATTATATTCTTCCTTTGGTATATTAATGATGCAGTATTCTTCAAACTGGACTTAAGAGTAGTTCACATTATTTATTCTGCTACCAACCTACCGCAGTGTGAAGTCTTAACTGTTTATTGAATGAATGACTCATTTAATGAAATCATTGTTATAATTAATTTATCCTAACTCTTCACAGGGCCATAGGATATCCAGACATTTGGTCAAACTGTATTCTGTGAGGACGTTTTTGAATAAAATTATCATTTGAATCTGTTGACTGAGTAAAGTAAATTGTACTTCCTAATGTGAATAGGCTTCATTCCATCAATTGAGGACCCTAAAAGAACAGTGACTGAGTGAGTGGAAACTTCTGCCTGACTGATGGACCTGAGACATAAAATTCTTCTTGTCCTAAATCTCAATTGTAAACACTGCCTCTTTTTTGAGTTTTAGAATCTCACAGCTCTGAGACTAGAACTCATAATAGTAGCCTTCCAACATCTCTAGTTTGCCAAATGAAAATCTTGAGACTTCTCAGCCTACCTAATCATGTAAGCCAATTACTTATGTTTTTTGTGCCTTTTTCTCCCACCCTCCCTGTCCCTAAACCATATCTATAAATTGGCAGTTAGATACAGATATAGATATAAATATATACATTTATTTCTCTGGAGATTCCTAATATATATTTTGTACTGAAAGTGTTTCTAGAGGAAGAAACCTTAAGGATGAATTTTCTAAATCAGTGCTGAGTTTTCTGGCCTTTGCTGTCTAATTGAATTAAATTTAAAGGCATTAAAGAGACTGTACATTTAGTAGCAAGAACAGAGCTGATACTCCACTGTATAATATATCAAAAAAGATACATAGCGTATTTCTGTTGGATACTGCTCATCAATGGTTTACAAGAAACCCATGTAACTTGCTAACTATGAAGAACACACAAACATTTTTTTGGCAAACTGGCAAATATAATGAGAGTGGTGGATTGTTGCTAATGTCTCTGGATGAAGCAGGAAGGAGGAGAATTAACTCAGTGATTCAAGTCTCTACCCTATATATTACAGCTACAACAATGACCTGAATGCCCTTGGAATAGCCCCTCTTTCTGTCAGGAGAGTTGCAGGACTGCTTGTTCAGTTGACTGAAACATGACCTCAAAAACTGTCACAGTATCAGTGGGCTATAAGTGCTGGATAGAAATGCATAATTAGAATGGGAATGTGTAATCCTTAGCAGAATATGCACAATGATTTATTGATGTGTGGAATAAAAATTTTATGGCAAGAGGACCAAATTGAAGCCACTAAAAGGGCCTCTATTTGAAGAAATTAGTAAAGGAAAAGAAGTACCACATTTGTGGATGATCTGCAGATATTAATGCCACCATCAAGGAATTGAAAGAGGCAGGGATAGCGACTCTCATCATATACTCATTCATCTTGCTCATTTGGCCTGTGTAGAGAACAGATGGACCTGGGAGAATGGCAATGTATTGTCCTAAGCTTAGCCAAGTGGTGACTCAAATTGCAGCTGCTTTATCCAATGTAGTTTTATTGCTTAGGTAAATTAACACCACCCTTGATACTTAGTATGCAATTATTGGTCTGGAAAATGCCTATTTCTACGGCTTTATCAATAAGGTCAGTTGCAAGCTTCCATCTGACAAGCCGATCAGTATATCTGCACTGTCTTCTCTGTGGATATATCAACTCTCCAGCTTTATGTCCTAATTTAGTCCATAAGGATCTTGATCATGCTTTCCTTCCCATTACATTGGTCCATTACAGTAATGGCATTATGTTGATTGGGGCTAATAAGCAAAAGGAAGTAACTATTCTAGATTTGTTGGAAGACATTTTTATGTCAGAGGGTGAATAAATCCAACAAAGTTTGCTAGGACTCCTACATTACTAAGAATTTTAAAGATCTATTGTTGTGGGACATGTTGAAAAACTGGTAACTTTGTTAGCACAAAGGGTGAGTTGTCACATCAATTCTTCTTTACTTATGTGTACTATTCTAATGGATTTAGTGAGTGATGTGAAAAGATTCTGATTTTGAGTGGGGTTCAGAGCAAAAGAAGGCCCAGCAATAATCTCTACCTTCTACACAGCCTCTGTCACTTAGGTCCTATGTACATCAGATTAATAGTGTTGCCAATAGTGATGGTAGATAAGGCTGCTGTTGGAGCCTTTGGCAGGACCCATAAGGTTATGGAAGAATAATTATTTAGAATTTTGGAGCAATGTCCTATTATCCTTTGTAGATAACTACTCTTCTTCTGAAAAACAGCTCTTGGCTTCCAACTGGAGAAAGGACTAGATTCGAATGCATAACCATTTGCCACTGAATTACTTGCAATGTGAGGTTCCTGTCATGAGCTGGTTGTTACAAGACATATTGAACTATAAAGTTGAGTGAGTACAATACCACTTCAACATCAAATAGATGTGATATGTAAAATATTTTGGCTGGAGCAGGCCTTGAAGGCTTAGGTAAATTACATGAAAAAGTTGCTTAAATGTCTATGGTCCTCACTTCCATTACAGTGCTTTTTCTCTCCAGGTTTGTACCTATAACTTCATAGAGAATTCCCTATATTCTGCTGACAGAGAAAAAGACTTGTTAGTGTTGTATAGATGGTTATGCAGGAATCACATGAAAGTGGAGTGCTGGAGCAGTATAACCCCTTTCGAAGGCATCCTTGAAGGACAGTGATGAAGAGAAACCTTCTAGTGGACAGAACTTCAAACAGTAAACCTAGTTCACTTTTCTTAGAAGAAGAAAATGTCAAATGGTAACACACAAATTCACGATCTGTAGCCAAATGTTTGGGTAGATGGCCAGGGAAATGGAAAGAGTATACAGTACGGTGGTACCTAGGCTCACTGACTCAAGACACTCAAGGATTTTGGTCATAAACCAAACTGAATGAGAGCCAAATCAAATTTCCTCATAAGATCGACATTGAACCATAGAATTTAATTCAGTTCTCATTCAATTCAGTTTGTGACCAGAATCGTGGAAAGAATCAAATTCATGAACCAAGGCACCACAGTAATCCGTTTCAGAATTCTGGCAAAAATGAAGATGGTGGTGTTCATGTGGGAAAGATGGCCATGGCTGTCCACATCACCCAATTCAGAGTTTGCAAACAAAAACAAAATTTTGCCAAACACTTCTGTTTGGGAGCTAAACTGTTCTCAAACAAAAGTGTTTGAATGAACTGAGGTTCCACTGTAATTAGAAAATTGATGACCAAGAAATTTAGAGAAGAAATACATGGAAAGGCCTCTCTGAATGTAAAAAAATCTGAAGATATTTGTATCTGATATGAAAGCTTATAAAAGTATTACCTCTTGGGCTGGGGATTTAGCTCAGTGGTTCCTCAGCCTGCCTTGCAAGCACAAGGACCCGAGTTTGATCCCAGGTACCAAAAAAAAAAAAAAAAAAAGTATGACCTCTGGAGAGAATTTTAATAGTAAAGTAGACATGATTATCCATTCTGTGAGTACCAGTCTCCTCCCCCATCTACTTCTAACCTTGCCTAATGGGCTAATGAACAAAGTGGCCATGGTGGCAGGAATAATGTTATGTATGGCTCTAGCAACATGAATGTATGTAGGCTCTTCCCAACTAACCTGGCTATGGCTACTGTCAAGTGCACAAGATGCCAAAACAGAGATAAAACTGAGTATTTGATAATAGTGTTTTTCCTAAACCAACCTGGCCATGCTTAGTGGCAGGTTTATTACATTAGACCTCTTGTATCTAAGAAGGGGCAGCACTCTGATCTTACTAGACCAATCAATCTGGACATGGATTTGCTTTCTTGCTTACAAATCTCCTCACAAAACTAACATCCATGGACATCTGGCATGTCTTATCCATGTCACCACAATCCATCAATCATTGCTTCTGAGTATTTCACTTAACAGCAATGAAGTGCAGAAATGTAGTTCCCATGGAATTCACCATCTCACCATACTCTCCATCATACTGAAGTCATTGGTTTGATAACTGGTGGAATAGCTGTATTTACATTACCAGCTAGGTGAAAATACAGTAAGTTCTCAACTTAAAAACTAGTTTCATTCCAGGAGAATGTCCCTAAGTCAGATTTGTTTCTAATGTAACAAAGTGAGTCTTATACAGTACACCTGTGTCTCATATATAGTACACCTGTGAAAGTTCTCATGAATGTTCATAAGTCAGGGACTTACTGTACTTTGCAACTGGGACAAAGTTGTCCAGACAGTTACACACACTATAAATCAGTGTCTAATGTAAGTTGCTGTTCATGTTCTGGCCAGAATAAATACGTAAATCTGGAGTCTAGGGGAAGAAATGAAAGTTGCATCTTTCATTAATATGCTTTAAAATCCACTAGCAAAATTTTTTCTTCCTGTTGACACATTATGTGTCCTAGAGACCTTAAATCCAAAGAGAGGAATGTCTCCATCAGAATACACAACAATGACTGCACTGAACAAGAAGTTAAAATGGCCACTCAGCCACTTTGGAGTTTTTAGGCCCTAGACTCAACATGCAATAATGAGAGTTCTACTGGATAACTATACTTGACTTCAGGGGAAGTAAGGAAAAACATGTGTCTTAGACACATAGACCATAGAGTATCTCAATATTATCATGCTCTGAGATTAAAATCAATGGAAAACTACAACCAATCCAAGAAAGAAACAGCATCTTCACTAATTAAGATCTGAATCATAGCACCAGATAAAGAAGTAGAAGGAGAAATAATAGAAGGTGTAATTCTAGCTACAATTATGAACACGTTACAGTAAGGATTGTACTGGTCATGGATATTTCTTCCTTATTTTGTTATTAAAGTGCGTATATTTACAATTAGGAAATAGCTTTTCTATGACTAACAAACATCAGGATTTATAGTGTTCTTCTAATAAATTTCATTGTTCAATTAGTTACTTGATGTTTAACTATAAAATAGCTTCATTTAAAATTAAGCCATTCAGAATGAATTTTTTAAAGTTGTAAAAACATTTGTTAATTATTGAGAAAGCAAGTTCGTTTTATAAAAACCTCAATTTTTATGAAAAATAATGGATGAAATGCTAAATAGAATTTTCTTTTTACTTTTGGATCCTACTATATTCAAATAAAATTCATAGCAATTCTTATTTTATTTTTACATTTTCCTCCTTTGTTTTTATCCACCAAATGTTTCAGTCAAATAAAAATCCATGCTGTAGGTAATTTTTCTTTTGAAACATTATTATATACAATACTCTTCCTCACAGATTTTCTTTGTACCATTCTTTCTCTATGTAATCACACGTGGATTCCAAATATCATCTTCTGACATATGACAATAGATCCTTTCCTTACTTGAAAGGCAGTTTGGGCAACATCATGTATGGATTTGCTTTTCCTTGCTACCCAATTTAATTCCTTTCAAATCGTTTTATTTTCTGAAGAAATGTGAATCAAAACATTCAGATGGTAAAATCCCAATCTAGGGTAACAATATTCTAGCTATCATGGAATGTCTTGGTTACTTAGGAATGATAGGGCAATAACTTATACAAACATTATATATAACAATGATTCTTATTTTTGGATTAAAATAAGCAAAGAAAGTATTTGCAGTGTGCAATAACTTAGCTTATTTCTAATTGCTTGCACACACAACATAATAGAGTTAATTGAATTCATTCTAAAAATTAAAAATATTTTTCTGACAAAAAAGAGAAGAAAACCTTAGTACTTGTCAATTAATAAGGATATGATGTAATCATTATTAATATGGTACGTAGTAATGTAAATATGTGCAATTAAACAACATTCATATCTCTCTCTTTTTTTTTTGGTACCAGGCCAGGGACCAAACTCAGGATCTTGCACTTGCAAAGCAGGTGGCAGAACCACTGAGCTAAATTCCCTGCCCCATACATATCGTTTAAAATGTAGTTATTTGCTGTTACAATGTTGTTGATACAAGTACATGTCATTAAACACGGTACCAAAATATTTTAAATTTATGATTATAAATTAAATTACTCTTAATAATGATAATTTACTCTGTAAAGTAAAAATGATAGCCATAGAGAACAATAATCTATCTGACACTGATTTCTAAATGTCCTTAAGGTAAAAAACAATATTTTTATGTGTGCATGTACAGTAGAAATTTTGTCCCATTAATGAATATGATGTGTAGCTGACAGATTTCTTAGAAGATAAGAGATAAAATAGTACAAAAAGAGGGTATTTTAATTTTAAATTAGTTTGTGGATTACCTTTTCCACATAAACAACATAGGAGCAGGTGCCTTTAAAAGTTTTTACCATATGTAATTTAAATTGATGATGTTTTCCTTTCCAAGGAATCTCAATTGCACTATTTTGACTTTAACTTATTTAGTCACAAATAAAAATAAAAACTTAATTACCCAGAGTATGTGTATAATTATTGCATTAAAAATGACTTGTCAGTGATCTCAAGATAGACTATAAATCTCCTTTTCTCAATTGGTATAGAGAAAAATTGCTTACAACCTTCAGGAAAGGAAATGAAGTGGTGTATATGGCAGATATGTATCATTTAATTATATTTTTATGAAGATTGTAAAATTCAGACTATTTAGAAGGTAAATTGTAGGGCTAAGATACTAAAGCACTTACAAAAATATTGTTTATTGTCTGTGCACAATAAAAATATTAATGAATACAATGAATAAATAAAATTTACCATAATATAATAACTTTGAACTTTTAAAATTCATCTTTCATTTCAGGAAGTTGTGTCAATACTACTTTTATTGCAATGAATATATTTTAATGAAAACTCAAATTTTATTTTTATGTAACAATAAGTATTACAGACAAACTCTTTCCATTCTTTATTTTTGGCTCTCATCAAAACCATTTGTTTCTTTTCATCTAAATATTCATTTACTCAGCATAATTCTTGTTCTCACTCAGTATTCCTCTTGCATCCTACATCACCAGCAATGTAGTTGTAAATAACTTAAGCTAAAGAAAGATTTCGCTCCTATACAATGGCTAGCTTTTATTTCACTATGTTTAAAAACATATTTTAGATATTTATGCCAAATATATAATTCTGAGCAAATTACTAACTTTACTCAATGGACCTGTTAAATTCCTCTTCCTAGGTGAATTTTTAAAAACTCCATAAAATGGAAATTCCTATAAAGGAGTATATGTTCATGTGAACTTAAAGCAGCTGACCTATGATCTAGTCTCTCATTTTCTTGAAGGTATCTCAGGAAAAAAGAGAAGAAGGCAAATGGCCTAATGTAAACTTGCCACTTGGATCTCTAGGTAAATTAATTAGGGAAGAGAGAGCTCATCTCTAACATGCCCTGAGAATGATATGTTGCAGAAGACTGTATATTGTAATTAGAACTCCACTTGTATGAGGCCTGACCTCTTGGAGAATTATGAAACATTCCGTATATAAGATAATCAAATTTTCTGATTTGAATTAGGGATCTCACAAACTTTCCTAAAGGATGTCAGTATACTGAGCAGAGTGGTCTGTACACATTGGGGGGAATGGTTTTATATTCTCTACTTCACCTGATCATTCTGATTGCCTGTATCCTTGACATTATTTAGTGAGTATGATCCTAAGCAAAATATCACTACTTTAGCTCTGCAAAATCAAAGCTGTGTTTCCCTTGCCACTCTTTTGGAACATCAACTATCCATTGGATGGCATATAGGTCAAACCTAACTTAATTTTCTAAAATATAACAAATACATATTTGAATTTACTAAAACACATTGGTTTGGGTTCATGTAGTGCTCTTAAAGAAAAATGCCTTAGAAGAATATGATATATAAGTGAAATGATAGAGGATTTGAATTTTCAATAAAATATACTGGAACTATAGCTTTTCCATGTTTGTTCTCCAAAACATGCACCTGTATGCACATATAAACATTTGCACATATATTGTCTTAGAGCCTCATTTCTTTAAGTAAAAAATATTTTATGCAAATATGTGCATATAATTTTTTGTTTATTTTCATTTTTTATTTTTTTTCTAGTACCAAGGATCAAACTCAGGACCTTGCACTTGCAAGGCAGGTGTAGTACCACTGAGCTAAATCCCTAGCCCTAAATTTTGATTTTTAAATAATCTCAATTTTAAGACAGAAGTTGCAATATTGATGCTCTTTACCATCTCTCTGAGTTACTTTTTTTTTCTCTATGCCAGCCACATTAAAGTCCTGATGGAGAATTTTGTCAATCTTCACTCAACCTTCACCATGCTGGGTTTTTCTTTTTCTTTTTTTTTTTTAATCCAGAGTTTCATCTCGTGTAGCTTCATGTGCTGCTTTAGAGATGGTGGAGGGTACTATAAGGCATAGGCGCTTACAGAAAAAGACAAGCTAAAAGATTTTATGAAAGAATTTATATAAGGCTTGATGACTTTTTATTTCAACGGATTCTTTGTGAATTCTTTTGGTAGTTTTATGGAAGATGTATTTCAAAAAGAACCAAAGTAGAATTAAGTAAAAGCATTGGGATGCTGTTACAGTTTCAGAAGAGTGAGAGGATGGATCCTTAGGTAACCAGCACCATCTTCATCAATATTAACAATAATACAAACAATAAAAGGAACTAACATATGTTCATGATTGATGTGCACAATTTGTGATAAACAAAAGACCAGGTTTGTTTCATGTTTCACTGTCCCTTTAAAATGTGCACTATAGGAATTGTTTTCCCTACACTACAGGAAAACTTGAGTGGTTTCATGACTGTTGGGCACAATCTTGGAGAGTAGAAGTTTTGCTTCCTCCTAAGTTCAACTGCTTAGAAATTAAAAGTAGCCAGACTAAGGTATTAGTGACATTAATTGCAGATCAATCTTTCTTTAAAGCAAGACTTCTCCCTCCTTCTCTTCCTTTCAAGGCTACAATGCTTTGAAGAAGGAGGTGTTATTGGCTGCTATTCACTGTACTGACTCCTGTACTCTTCCCAAATGGGGCTATCCTTTAACTATTAGCCTAGGTCAAAGGAAGGATGCTAGGGAAAGTTTATTCCTTCTATGTTGGGATGTTTGCATGGATTCTTTGGAGGATCCCAATGCTGTGGATCCTCAGGTAATCTTGGGTTGTGTTTCTGCCTGCTTTATAGGATGGCATTTTGTTTCCCATGTTGACCACTCCATGTCAGTGAACCTCATAAGTGGGAAATTTCACACATCTGATGGAGCCTTCAGAAGCCTCTCAGAAGCTCCTCTTGGACAGGACTTACTTCTGCTCTCTTCAACACACACGAATCCTTTATCATCTGGGCTAGGAGATGAAATCCTACTCGTCTTTAGTTTCTTCATTAAAAATGTCTATCACTTCATGTGTTGATTTCTTGATTTCTGGGTGAGAACAACATGTCTCAGCACTGTATGCAACACATGTCAAACTCCGGAGTGATCTTCTTGAAGGGCAATCACAGAATAGTTGAGGCAAAAAAGAGAGAAACCCCTATTCAAACTTCAGGTGAAGGGACTGGGGATTCACAGAATTTCTTTTTGAAGGATTTTTCACAAACTGCTCTCTTTATCATCTTTACAGTCACATAGGCAGTGAGTAATTTAAAGCCTGATACAGTTTATGATGATTTATTCATATTGTGATTTGATTTTGTAATTTCTTTTCTATTGTACCTCAGTATTTTTCTGGAGACTTAAATTTTAAATCATATTACAGCAACAATTTGAGCACTTAACTCATTTGACAAGCACTTGAAAGAGCTTTGCTATGTCAGCTCACAGACACCTTCCAATAACCCAGAACAGAAGAAATTATTTTCTGAATGATTCATAATAAGGCAGTGATAATGAAGGAAAATTGGAAAGTATAAATTCAAATATATAGGTGATGTAATTAGTAAAAAGTGTTCACTAGATCTTGGAGATAATGGAGTTGGATATGAATCAGGATTCTTAGCATGAATGCCTCATTGGATCAACTTGTTTTCAAAAATAATAATAATAAATACAGGTTGAGAACTCTTCAGAAGGCAGAGAGATGATAGTATAATTTGGAAAAAGACTGCCAGTGAATGGTGAATAACAGATGGTTTAGTATTAAAATCTGAATCTCGGGCAGGAAATGTGGGTATAAATTTAAATTTGGAACAGTTTAGCCTACCTGAGGTTATTGAAGCTCCGTGTATTGGTCACAGTCACAAATAAGAAAATGCAGAATAAAAATTAAAACAGGCTTCATTGGAGCCATAGGAAGCAACAGGCATTCAGGAGGGACTATTAAAAGGTAATAATATAAATGAAGGAGTGAAGAAGAGCAGTAAGAAGCTATCATGAAAGAAGAAGACTGTTATGTGTCTGAATTTGGGAAAATAGAAAGTTTCAAGATAGCATCACTAGATGAAGTGGTGTCAATGTTAATATAATAAGATTTGAAAAGAATTAATTGGGAATAGGAGTTAGAAAGTATTTGGAGCATTTAGCAAAAATAGTTTTATTACAAAAATATAGTGGAAGCCAGATGACATTGGTAAGAATTGAATATTGTATTAGTTAAAATCCTCACAGGAAATATGCTGCACTAAAATTATTGTAACTGAAGGAGAATTTAATAAAAGGACGATTTACAAAAATGAGGGCAGGGAGTAGCAAAATCACAAAGGATAATAGATTAGCTTAGAGACCAGAAGCAGGACTCCATTACCACTTACATACCTCAGGTCACATGGAGGAATGTTTAGCGGAATTGGCAGAAAAAGAATTCTTCATAGAGACCACCAACTGAAAGAGGTAAGAGCTTCTGTCAAGACACTTTGTCCAAAGTAGCAATCCCACAAAGAAGTGGATATTTACATCCATTTTCTTTTGGCCAAGCTTCCATTATGTGTTTGCCATTGGCAAAGCCCAATAGGAAGCTATAGTGCCAGAAGTTGGTTGATGTCATCTATATAAGCATATGTAAGATATCTAGCACAACAGTGATGAAAGGAAGCTTTAAAATCAAGAGTAGACTATGATTTAAAGAAGTTTCAATAAGGAGGAGAGGAAAGAGATTAGGTGCAATGAGAAAGAAATGTAAGACCAAAGAAGGGTTTTTAGGATGGACAAGCACTGAGGTTCTTAGTAAGCTGTGAAGAAGAATACATTAGAGGAGGAAAGGTTGGCAGTGCAGTAGCAGGAGCTTTTTATTAGTAGAACAAAATTACAGAAGAGACAGAGGTGGGATGGTGACACAAGATGAAGAACTGGTTTGACAAGAATAAGGGTGGCTCATTTTTTGATATGTTAAGGAAAAAGTAAGGATCTGTACGCACTTAGATAAATATTTATTGCATATTTCAGAAATATTATGTTAAAGAGATCATCTGGGTGACCTTTATTTCCTTCATAAGTATAAGGGCAATACAAAATGTACTTCTTGTTATCTTTGAGAATAATGAATGAGAAGAAATATAGGTTAATATATTCCAAAACCTCAACTGGGTTCAGGTACTTACCTACTGTGATTGACTCAGGAAAGCTCATTTACTCATGTACAGTGGCCAAGAACACAGATCTTAATATTGGTTTAATTCAGAGTCTTGATGTATATATGTGGTGGGAGAAACAACTATGTTAGTTTGTCTGCTATGATAACACAATACCCAAGAGAAGGTTTTTCTCACAGTTCTGTAGACGGGAAAGTGAAAAATCAAGCTGCAGGCAACTGAAGAGGGCTTTTTGCTTTGTCTTTACATAGTGAAAGTGGAAAACCCACTTCCCAAGTTCTTTTTTGAGTAGCATTAATCTGAAACATTTTCTTTCAGGTCTCACCTCCCAATACTTCATGACAGATTCTGTTTCCAACACATAGATTTGATGGAACATATTCAGATCACCACAAGAGTGAGTATGGACTAAAAAATCTCAGTGAGGTACATAAAAAATAACTAGACATGAATTGAGAGATGGTTTGAGAAATCTTGGATTCAAAAAGGTTTTAGAGGATGGGAAAATGGAATCTCTAAGGCAGATAAATTTCAGATGCTGGATCTAAAATTAGCCAGACATGGAAATATTTGAACTGATAATTTCAGAGAATTGAGTTTAAGTGAGTAGCTCTTAAACAGATTTAAGCTTAAAAATGACCAAGCCATCTAAAATTGCAATCAGATAAATCCATTTATGATTTGGACCCCAGGTTGGACCGAAAATTTCCCTCCATTGGATCTCAAGTTAGAATTAAAATTATCTCCTCCTGTAACTCTGAAAAGATTTGCAGGTGCTCCTTAGATGTTGACTTATAAGTTGACATGTAAAATAAAAATGGGAACTGAAATGAGATGGAAGACCATGAGAGATATTAACGTTTTCAGTGTTTGATTTAGAAGATGACAATGGAAATGGTTGAGGTCCATGGACCAAATCGGCCAGATGTTCAAGCTAAGAATTATAAAATCTAAATGTGCACGATGGTAGAGAAGTGATATTGGAGAAGCAGAAATAGGTTAGGAGAAGGGCATATTTGCCTATTGGACCACTTACAGTATGTTTAGTTACACAGAGAGCTACGGAGAAAATAGTGTCCCCGATAGAGCATAAAGGATGTTTCATTTAAATATTTTTCTTTTAAAAAATCAAAGACGAATATATTTTACCATTGTGTGATTTATATTGCTACTACTTTTTCATGTTATTCAGTGAAAATGGACTGTGAAGAAGGATTATTCCTGTGTGAAAATTCATAAGATACAGTATTGAAAACAAGAATTTTGAGTGCTATTATATGGAGTCAGGACATTTACAGACATGGAATAAGAATTACTGGCCCACCAGAAGACATCAAGGAATTTTCTTAACACATAGAAAGTGATAAAATCAAAATATAATATGGTCACAAAAGTAGTGTCTCTTTGAATGAATATTATAATTTTTTATTGTTATCACAGAGCCACTAATAAATTCTTAATGGTATTTGCAGATTGTCTTGCTCAGAAGGAATAAATTGTAAAGGAAACTGCTAATGTGAACTTAATTCCGACCTACACAAAAATGCTCATTTGTAACGTCACCTTGACAGAAACAATAAGTCACAGCATTGGCATTATGGAACAAAGAAAGGAGGGAATTTTGATAGACAAGTCAGATTTGGTGCAAAATAGTGAAAATAGGAGAATTTTATTATTATGGTGAGAAATTCTAAATGAAATGTCAACTTGGAAAGGATAATCAGGGTATGGTAATAAAGTAGCTATGATCATAAAATTTAAAGTCATCACATTAATGTTTTTAAAGAGAGGCAAGAGAAATAAATTGAATTTGGTGGAGAATTCTCTGGAGATCTGTAATTTAAAAGATCTGTATAAGACAAAATGCAAATGTTACTAGAGATGAACATAAAATGGTGTTATGCTGTGTTGAGAATCCTGCTACAGTGAGGGGAGTATTAGGTCTCACACATGAATTTAGAAGTGGTAGATAATTAAGAAGGGGTTACAAAAACCTTTAGAAATCTTGCTATTATGTTCCATAAGGAGTGGTTAAATAACTGCACCCATTGTCATCAGGTGAGTTGGTTCTTTCTCCTGCAATGCCAGCATCCCAACTTTATTGTTTCTTGCCTCTCTATCCCTATGTAATACCTCATGTGTAGCTTGTTCATTTTTCAGTGCTAAAATAGTTTAATTTTCAGAAATTAAAACAATCACAGTTAAAATAAATGAAAGTTTGATTCCCATCTGATAAATTCAATCTCTCCAGCTCAGATTTAACTTGGTAGTGGGGGAGGGGAGAGAGGTCTGCTCATGTATTATTCCTCCACCTGCTGCTTTAATACTTCCTCAAACAGGCTGCTTTTGGCTCCTCCAAGGTCCAGAAGGATATATTAATGGGAAAGAGAAAAGGTCTGGCTTGACTAACAGAGGTCATTTGTTGAGATCAATTCATCACTTTTGTAGAACTTTTATGGGATGCATCAAGCCTGTGCCATTCGCTCTGAAAGTACAGCCTGCTCCCACTAACACCTTCTTGTCTCTCTGCTCTTACAGAAATCCCCCAACCAATTTCATCTCCTGGGATTGTTCCTAGTAAGAATGAGGTGCCAGTTTTCTCTTTTAACTTCAATGAGCTCTGTTCACATTCTCCCAAGAAGTCTTTCTCCATACACACTCATGGGCATCCTGGACTCCTTCATATGGTTTACAGTGTGCAGGTTTAGATGGAAGCTGCCTTCCTCTCTCCACATAGAAGGGAGAAGAGAGAAGATGCACAAGTCAGAATCTCATGAATAAATTGTCACTTTGAAACTCCTTTTGATTTTTCTCTTCTCTTTTATAATCTAGATGTAAGAAAGCAGACAATAGACCACAAGTAATCCAACACCTACTCCCTTTAGACTGTGTCAGGATTTAATGACCATTGTTCTCATGAAATGAAATGTCTCAGGGAACATTTTGTTACATCTATTACCCTGAAGAAGGCTTATACTCTGGGAAGAAGAATTAAGACAACTGGTGATAGAAGATTCAAGGTGAGATAAGAAAGGAATCCCATCCATTAACATGTGATGAGTTCTTCACCTCTGGACATTTTCAAATAGCATTTGGAACCATTTATGACTCTATGGAATCAAGTCAAGTGTATACGATGTTCTGAAAGACAACAATGATCTCCTGATGCTATCTTTGTGATAGTCCCTCAGAGTATTACATGTTATCACAGTCACATTTATTTTTAAGTCTTCTAGTCAAATGCTGCTTTCTTGGAAGACCATATGGTTGTTGTTTTAAATTTGACCTTATTTAAAAGTTTGATCATATTTTCACCAGCTTTCTGATTCTTGCCTCTGTAAATGTTGCTAATTTTGTAAACAAATGTATTTTTTTGAATTTGTATTTCCTTGATTACTCATGAAGTATTGCATATTTTTTCAAATTATCTTTATTACTTATATTTTATCTTATTTTTTCCTCAATACTATATTTATCAATTCATTGATAGGGTTTTAATGGGCCTAATGTTGCAGATATGCCAATTAAGTTTATTTTTATTGCAAAATGTTATCAATGTTTAAATAGTGAAATATACCTTCAATTTTTATAAAACATATCTTAGTCATATTAAATAATATATTTCCTCTTATATTTTTATATTCTTACTTTTAATATTCAATATTAATTTGCTTATAATTTATTTACTACAATGTAGGGAGTAGGAGTTATAATTTGATTCCCCCAAAGCAATTTTATTTATTTAATAAAACAGAATTTATTCATTATTAGAATTGCCACATTCATCTTTTATTAAGTTATAAGAGTCATTAGTGACAATGTTGTAGAAAAATTGCACAACACAAACCAATAATAGCAGCATGTCTTTTGGGGTAGCATTTCAGCAAGGTTTATCAATCATTTAGAAATTGTATTTGTCATGTGATAGGAAATACATTTCAAAGATCTAGTTTAGGATTAATTAAAATTACAAAAAGATTATTCTCAATATATTAGTTGTAGAATTACTTAAAAATTCTGACAGTTGTGAGCAACTTAAAGGTAATATTCAAAGATATTAATTGTACTTTGATATGAATATATAATTACAATGTAAATTTAAGACCCAATATTATGCAATGCATTGTGATCTGGTGAAAAACAGAGGCCCACTAATGCCCTCCTCACAAGCTCTCTTCTTTACTTTGCTCCAGTGGTAAAGTCTCCAGTCAGAAATTCTCCCTGTGACCATGCTCAGTTCTTGTTTGTTCTTCAGCAGCAGGTTTCAGATCCTAGCCAGTTCATGACATTATTTACACAAGTAACTACATTCTCCTGCAAGATCCAGGGCACTACAAAGCTTGGTGATTGTTTTTTCACAATTACTAGCACTTGTTTTCTGCTTTTCACATCACATAATGAACTACTGCATGGTCAAACTTCTTTTTTCTTTTCTTTTTGCATATTTTTATTAAGTTGTACACAGCTTGTTTTATCCACAAATTTGTACCTCCCCTCGTAGATTACCCTGTCCTTGATTGTGGCGATATCAGTCTGTCCTAGCATGTTTTGCCTCATTTCCCTCCCTCAGACTGTGAGTGTATTTGATCAATAAATTGTCATCTCGCTCATCTGTCCAGTGTCAGGAATTCTGTATTTGGCTCTGCTTACAACCCAAAGGCAGGCATGCTTCACTTAGCAATGGATTAAGGAGGAGGCAAATAAATAATAATAGAATATATAACAATGAATACATTTTTACAATGATTTGGATCACATTTGAAGTGCTTATATTATAGTAAATAAAAATACTCATAATTCAAACTTCTGTTAATTCTGTATCATAATCAGAAAAATACACTAAAATATTCACTTTTATGTTTTTTTAAATTTTTAATAATTGAATATTTAATTGCATATTTATGTAGTATAAATATGAAATTTCAATTTATACACACATTGCATAATGATCAAATCAGGTCAATTAGTAGATCCATCATTTCCAATGTTTGTCATTTCTTTGTGGTGATAGTATTCACAATACTCTCTTCTAACATATGAGTGAGCAGCCAAGAAAATGTACTACTCCAATCTCTTATAGGGAACATCATTGATTGATGACCCAAGCATGCCCCATGGATCCAACACTATCTTTACACCAAATGTTTTCCCAGCTTTGTGCAACCTGATTATGATAATGGCAGTGGTGACAATTAAGTGCTATTCCTGTGAGACACATCTCTTTCAAAGGATGTCTATTTTAAGGCCATCTCAGGATCCTGGTTTAGACTCTCGTAGAACTGCAATGCAGTCTGAAACCCTTCTTCCCTGTATTCATTCCTCCCCTGTTTTTTTGCAGAAGTCAGATCAACATTCCAATTTGGAAGCTCTTTCTGCCTCCACCCCCCATGAATCACATGTCTAATGCAAATCTGGCTCATGCTCCTCCAGACACCCAATTTAACACATGACCTTTGGGTGTTTGGTTTATTGGCTGTTTTAACTTTTCTCTTAATTTTTCAAAGACTATTACTTTAAGATGCAGAAAATAGTGAAATTACAACCCATGATTTTGTCATTTTAGTTGCTTGCAACTTTCATTTATTTACTACAAATTTAATATCATCCCATTAAGTGATAGGCCTAACACATTAAGAGCCTTAAAGATTTTGGGTAGAAATAAGACTTTGCATAACTCAGTGAAAATGTGGAAAAAGAAAATTTCACAATTTTAGTACATTATGTGAATCACAAGAACAGAGAACAAATGCTACTGTAAAAAAAGCAATGGTCATAGTCCAAACTATGCGTAAAATCTATATGGTCATAGGTTTGGAACTGGTTCTTCAAGGCTAGATAAAAGAGAAATACTATGAATGACAAAGATTGTATGGTCAAGGAAGTAGAAATTATAGAAGAGGCAAGCAGAAAGACTGTGTGATACATTTGAAGAGTAATGAATAACTCACTGTGGAAGTATAATTTGTACTCACAATTACATGTGAAAATTAAAATACATTCCATGTTATTTAAAATATAATGCCTTTTTTAGTGAAACATTTAATCATCTGACTTTTATTTTATATGTGTATCTATCCAAACTATGGATACCCACATATGGTTGTATGCATTAGGATTGTTTAAAGATAATTAATAAATCATTTAAATGTGGTTATAAAAGTACCATGTTGATTTCTTTTCTTTTGTTTTTGCTCAGTACCTCCTCTGTCAGCTGCATAACAAGTATGCTTGCAAAAAGATCTAATTCATTCTATGAAAGTCAATTATAGAATTCTGCTTACAATGAAAAATGTCATTACCAATAAGGATACAGAAAGATAATTAGAGCATAACTTGGATTTATCTTGTACCACTGTGTGCAGGACAAGATAATTGGGATGCTAAGCTTTTGAGTAGTTATCTTTGGAAAAAATTCAAATAAATGATTATTTAGCCTTCTTTCTTTGATTTTTTTTATTATGGCATGGTAGTTTTAACAGGTAATAGATAAAGAAGAATTTTCTAAAAATATTAATGGTGTTTTTATTGTAAAGTTTTTACTTCTCAAAAGAAAGATATTTTCATCTGGCTAGAAAATTTTCTCTAAGTTGACTACTACAGTATATGTTTTTAATAGACCTTTGCTTGTAATAGATATTTGCAATGCCAGTTTAAAAGATAATCTCATTTTCCTATTTATCTTTTTAAAAATAGAGAACATCTCTTGTCATAATAATTTTAACTCTAAATTGTTATTAAAATAGTAATTTGGTTTTAAACATAGATTTAATAGTTATATTTTTAAAATCATCAATATAATTGTAGGGAAGTATAAATATTATAATCAAAACAGTATAAATATTCTAAAAAACCTAATAATAGCAAATAAGTATAATTTATTAGGTAATTTAAAATAAATGATTTCACATACTCATTTCAACAGACTGTGGAAAATAAGAATCTTTAGGTATTCTCCATTTGTGAGTGAATATTCTGCAAAAAAGTATCAATTTAACAAGCTATATAATAGACAACTGTTAAAACCAAAATTTTAAGCCAGATCACTTTCTAGTTTGTGAATTTTCCCTAAATTTAGATAATCAACATAAAATCGTCTTTTAATGGTACAGGAGGAATTTACCTTCTAAGTGCCTGACATTTAAAGATAATATTAAAGGGCTGGGGATTTAGCTCAGTGGTTTCGCCTCCTGCTGCACAAGTGCAAGGACCAGAGTTTGATCCCCGGTACAAAAAAAAAAAAAAAAAAAAAAAGTATTAAAAGTAAAGATATTAAAACCAAATCATAATTAAGTAGTTAGAAAAATTATCAAACACTGTATCTGTGTTCAATAGGGAATAAAATTATATAATATCCTTTATACTTATTTTCATACTGATATTTTACCAGCAAATAAAATAGTGAAACATAAAGCAAAAGTTAATTAAAATATAAGAATAAAATTTTTAAACTATATGACAAGAAAAACATTGTAAATGTTAATTTTCTTGATAAAGGGTGTTGTATTTTAAGGGAGAAAGAATTAGATAGGAAAATACAAATTTTTATGCTACAAGAGTTTTCAGAAAAGAGAAACCTAGTTATTTAATTAAGATCAATGGGGCTGTAATTTTCAGGCTGTTTCTCTTTTGTAAGACAGTGTCTGTTAATGACCCTTCCAGAGAGAAAGGAAGATGGGGAAAAGAGAGTAATCTGTAACACAATGAGCATTACTAAAGACTAGGGACCCAAGGAAATAGAGTCAAGGTCAGTCAAGTCAAGGTCAGTAAGCAAATACACCAACAGGAATAAAAGAGTGGATTTTAATTGACCATATGATTATTAATTTGAATGGTCACATATGAACAGAATTTTGAATTATACAAATGGCTGCTAATTTGTGATCAAAATTTGAGTCTATAAATCCAAAGCAAACTAAAAGAGAGATAGTTTTATGCTTTGAAATTGCTGTCTACATATCACATAAATCCCTAGTAGAATTTTTGGTTATTCTTATTCTATTGCTGTGTACACGATATGTATGAGTGTTCTCTGTGATCAGGGACGTTTTGCTCTGTATCTCCAAGGTATAAATTTAGTACCTGGACTATCACAAATGTTCAATAAATAATTTTGGAATGAATGAATAAATGTTGGTTTGAATATCTCTCAATAAATAGCTAATACTAAAGCCCACAGTTCGGATGCTAGTAATACAAGTAAATTCTGGTCATCATTATTGATTCAAGAATTCAAATGATTTAATTCCTCAATATTCTGCCTGCCTCAGTAGCCTTTGTGAATTCTATTGTGAAGCAACATATGAATATGGCAAGCAGAGTGGGAAGAGTGCCTTGTGGATCAAAGAGGTCAGCACATGTAAAATTTTGAGGTAAGTTTTTATGTTAAACATATATTTTAAATTTGATTGCATCAGAAGCTAAACTAGCAAGATGAAGATGAAAATAGAATACAAAACATAATACACCTAGAACGCACTAAATATTTTATGAGTCTAGATTCAAGTACAGTGGCTGACATGTATTACCTGTTCAATTACTATTTGTTGAGTGACTAAAGGAACTTAAGTGGAGTTTTGAATTACTCATCCACTAGACTGTAAACTTTGTAATAAATTTTACAAAGGCCAATAACCTTTCTGATTCTCCCGTAGTTGTTATTTTCCTAGCTTTAGTCTTTTAAATGTAGTTATTGGCTAGGAAAATCATTACAGTTAGATTTATTCTTGATTTTAGAGGCAACAGGACAAGATAAACTAGGGAAATGGTAAGGTAATAGAAACAAAACAAAACAATAGAAAACAAACAGAAACATCTCTCCAAAGAAGGAATGATGAACACCATCAAAAGGGTAAAAAGGCTAAATCTTCCCCATCATCTAAGTAAAAGATCAGGGAACCTACCTAGCACCATGGGTTGAACATTTAACAAATTAAAAAGCCCTGAAGCATCACATGTCTAATATTAATAGTGTATATTCATGTAATGATATATGATCTTTTATCTTTAAAGTGTTAAAAGATCTGTAATTAAACATGTAAGTTTTTAACGTGATTTTTTTCCTTTTTGAAAATTAATTTATAAAATGTAGTATGGGAATATGGTAACAGCAACTCCCCTTTTTGAGTTTCCCATCAAAATAAACTAATTACTTTATAGAAACTAAAAATCTCAACCACATTTAAAATTCAAGTAGATGAACAGGCATTCCAATGAAACCCACAAAATGAATAGGCTGGACCAAAATACAATGGAACCTCAAGTTAAGACTGGCTTGACATGCGAAAAACTTGGGTTAATTAGGTTAATGGAAGATTTATCTGCCTCTTGTTATCTGTAGTGTGTACCCAGGCAAACATCCAGATCTCAGTTGTATTGACTAACAACCAACTTGAGTTACAACCAGCCTTTGGGGACCAATCAAGTTTGTAAGTCAAGGGTCCACTGTACCTACACTTGTAGGTACTACAGGTAAAAGATTCATGTAGCTTCAGCTTGTATAGAGGAGAAAGCCATAGGGTATGTGAGACACCTGAGAATCTAACATACCCAGTGGAGGAAAGCTGTGTGTGCTAATTTTAGAACACCTACTGAAGGTGGAAATGTTTTTAATGTGTTTCCTTAAGCAAGTGTGTTGAAAGAACTCATTGCAAAGTTCATAGTAGCTAGAAAGATCTCTGTGTATGAACCTTGGAAATAGCAGAAGCATGCTACAAGGAAAAACTTTACAAGAAAAAAAGTTAGAGGGGGAAAAGGCATGTTAATAGTAGAGTACAAGTTGAACAAGAAATTAAAACAGGATAAATAACATAGAAGTTGCTTATATAACCATATGTACACATAATATGCATAATATAAGAGGACTGAAGATATTCATATAAACTTGTGTCAAATGTAAATGGCTCACCTCATTTGGTAAAAAAAAAAATCCACACTGTCTAATAATGTTAAACTCAGCCCTATGCTGTTTGCATATCTATGCTGCTATGGATCAATCTCCTGTTTCCAATATTAAGAAAAAATTAATCTAGAGAAAAGTATGTAGTGCATAATAATACTATTTGCATAAGAAAAAAAGAGCCACAGGAATAACACACAGACAAACATATTTGGGTGTGTCTCATATCTCCTTTGTCCCACTCTGAAAGATTTTCAATGTCTCTGAGAAATATAGGAAAGCTCGGGTAACTTAGTTGCCACATCTCATGATGCCAACACATATGTAAACAATATTAATATGCAATTACATATGTGTACATGTACTTACATTTAAAAAGATAGAATAAGAAATCAGAAATAGTTTTGAAAAGGCCTCCAAACTGAAATTGATGGAATAAAATGGAAGGGGGAGATAAAAAAGATAAAAAATTGATGATTTCTTGGTGCACTTTTCTTTAAAAACATACAACTGTTTTTGATTTTTAAAATGATTTTTTCACAATCAATCTATAAATATTAAAAACAAAATTTTAAAATGTTCATAAATACACATCCATTAGCAGTATAATCATACAATAATGCACAATCCTAGTTACTTTTAAATAAGTTTTCTATACAGTATATGTACATGTCTTAAGAACAACAGGAACTGCAACTGTTGTTAGTAATCACAGCAGTGTTATTCTCACAATGTGATTTTGGTGTCTAGAGACACGGCAAACAAGTTAAATGAGTGATTAGTTGTCCTCAGTGCCAATGAGTACCCCTCAGCAGGAGAGTAAGAAGGAATAAATGTGAGAATGAAACTCTGTGTTCTTGTTTGGGTGGAAGTACCAAGCATGATGCGGAGACTGATAATACTGTAGATTTTATACCAAAGCAGAGAGCTTTCCTACCACATGGCTGTGGCCATGAAATGCCATGTCCTTTGGCAGGAGCCAGGATCTTTGGCAACATGGCTGAACCTGTCCTCAGCCAGAAAATGAACAGGTCAAAACTGGAATACTGTGTTGGTAAAATGATAAAATGGCTTGGTTCCCTACAAAGTAAACATGATTTAAGCATCAATAATGTTCAAATAATCAATAAATTATTCAATGGATTTAAATAATGGCTATACATTTTTAAAGTTAGTATCTCACAGAGATAATAAAAACAAAAGACTCTAAAATAACACTTTTAAAACATATAATTAATTTTAAGTACCACATCTTTCCCAAAGAAATTCATCAGTTTATTGAAGGAAAACTCAAACAGGTTTTTAAAATCCTGAATATTAAATATGAGTGTAATGCAAATCCATTCAAGGTGAATTCTGATATCCCTGTGCTGACAGGATAGCTAATGACATTCTGTGAGAAGGATTATCTCCAAGTAAAACTGTATCTTTGAAATATGAATGTAAAGAAAGAAAAGATTAAATGTCTTGTTTTGAAGTTAATTTAATCACAGACCTTTAATATCTTTCTCCTGTTCATTCCAAGAATGTTACCGATTATCATAACCAGAATTTGGTGTGTTGCATTTATTTCTTCTTGACACCTTACATTATGTACTCATGAGATGTCTGAGTCCCCGTCTACGGGTTTGAATTTTCTCAAACTACAAACGGGAAAGAATGTATTTCTAACATATTTGTGAAAGTAACTTGAGAAATAAAAACAAGATGGTACCTTATTTTTCCTTATGAAGCAATGGCTTTTTGTAAAAACTTTTAGTCAGCCTTTATTCATTGTCATCAACCATTTATCAAGTGAATATTATATGTCAACTTTTAAGGGACATGCTGGAGAAAGAATGGTCTGCTTACTGAATTTATTTAATAGTTTTATAGTACTCATTATATGCTGGGCATCTTTACAACTGGCATATTTGTGATCTGAGCTCAGAGATTAGCCTGAGATTCAATGTCAGTGGTTCCCAAACTTTTCCCATTCCTGGTACTTTTTAAGATGAAACAAATATCTTAGAGTTTTCTTATTGTATATATTGATCAAATAAGCAATAATAGTATTAAGGTTGTTATATGTATATGTATATATATAAATATATATCAAACTTAGTAGTACAGGAAGTGTCTTGGAGATGTTGATGTGTTTCTCTCAAAATATCTCTCAGGTAGGCAGAGACACTGTGGCACCCTTAGGAGTCTACTGTGTGCCCCAGCTGCCCAGGTACCTGGCCCTCACAGATCAGAGTTTCAGCACTACACATGCTGCATGAATATACTAAACAGTCCTTGCTCTCTGTCTGAACTCTGACGACAAAGATAATGGAAATGTCCTGTCACTTTAAATTTTGTTTTTAAAAAATCATAGAATTTATAAAATGTAACTTTAAGAATTAAAAATGAATTTGTACAGCACACCTGCCTCGTAAGTGCAAGATCCTGAGTTCAATCCCTGGTACAAAAAAAAAATGAATTTGTACTTAATACTTACCTCAGTGTTTGGGTCTCAATCATGGTCTTAATACACCAACTGCTTCTAAGATTTGACGGAAATCATTAGAAATACTTTACTATGAGCTAACTGTCCATTTTCAGAATATTGAACATATTTAGTTAACACTAATATATTTTTGAATTTTATCATATTTTGATGAGTTCAGAAAATAATACATCCAGCTCATAACTGTACAATACTGTAAGTTATATACATGTCTTCATCATGAGTCATATTTGTTCCAGAAAAATGAAGTTCAGAACTATTTATGGAAGTTATACAAAAGAAGGAGGATAGAACATAAGAAAATGGTTTTTCAGAAATTAGAGAGCTGGAATAAAATCCTGAATCATCTAAGGAATAACAGTGTGACCTTGGAAAAGCTATTTAATGTTTCTTGGTACCTCACTGCCCTTATCTGTAAATGGAGCACACAGCGTAACATTCAACTTGTATTTTGCTATTCTGATTTAAATAAGATACCAAAATTTTTAATGGTTGGCATGCATTGATAATGAGACAAATATTGAACAAATAAAATAATGAATGAGTATAACTAAAAAGTTGACTGTGTAAAGTGTTAGCTGAAAAAAATAATAAAATTTCTATGTAATTTCAGAGTGAGGAAAAGTTCCATACTGATTGACAAATCAACTAATGTACCAACTTTTTAGCATAGCTTGAAAAGTTATTTTCAATTTTTTAAATGATAACTAAAAACATATTATATATGCCTCATTTAAAACTTTGTATATTTTGATAAAATCAAAATAATAATTTATGTATTTATTACTTTTTGTTTACAATTTCTCATGTCCAGTAGTTTGAAAGACACAATTTAAAGCACTGGAGGAGATGGTATTGGATCTTAAATTACAGAATAAAATATAAATATTGGGGGCTGATTTTTCCAGCAGTATGCTGGTGTAGATATTCTGTAGAGACTGCCACTTAAAACTGCAAAAAGATATGGGATAAATTCTAATGGATATATGTGTTTCACATTGTTGCATTCACTAAATTGACAGAAGAGTGAAGATTCAGGAGCAATAAACACTCGTGAGCAACACATACACACATACGTGCAACAGGCACACAATACATGCACAGACACAACTGTACTTAAAGCATGAGCAAAGAGCTATAAGGAGGAAGCACTGAAGAGGGAAGGGTTTGCCAAGCATGTTTGCCATGAGGACCAATTCCCACACTAGTGTTCTAAAGGGAAAGAAAGTCTCAGAACAACAACAAAGTAGGGGATAGATTCTACAAGTACATAGAAGCCCAGCTCAAGAGCTAAAATTGCAACTACTAATACAATAGTAGGACAAAACTTAAATTCTCTGCAATGAAAAACATTTCCAAGCTTCAGCCCTCTATATTTTCATAAAGTAAACACAAAATCAAGTGAACAACTATGTAGGAGGAAGATAAAATAAGTAAAAGTCCTCAGGAAGGAAAGAGCAAACCAACAACAGATTTACACCACCAACCATTGGAGAAATTAGATCAATAATTAAATATAATTATATATGAAATAAAAAGTGAAAAAGAAAAGCAGCCAAGACAGTTTCAAAGAAATGGGTAATAAAGATATCCAGTAATCATGGAATTTCAACTTAGATTAAAATGAGTACCATTTTTACCCCACACATGGGGAAAGAGTTTAGATTTGGCAGTATTAAGTTTTGGCAAAAATGTGAAGCAATGGGAACTTTTCTACTCTCCTCATGAGAATGTAAATTAGCAGAGTCGTTTTGTAAAACAATTTTGCATTATTTATGAGGCTGAACACGTGCATACTCAACAACTTGGCAATTCTACTCCTAGAAAATTCAAATGAGGTCTAATAAGAATAATCCTCATAAATGAGACTTCAAGTTTTTACATTCTCATTGTAACCATGAAGGGACTTAATTCTATCAACCAAAGGGGGAATAAACTTTCCATAGCAAAAGGGAAACAAGGAAATTTGCACAGGTGGGTAGAAGAATTTGGAAGCACAAGACAATCCTCTTAAAAGTTTTAAATTCAAAATTGTGCTAGCTATGTTGTATAAAACCAAACCAAAACCTTCATCAAGTAATTTAACAAAGACCCATTGTTGGTATAGCCCCTCCTTCCTGCCATGAGACCTGTAGAAGTCAATGTACACCTCTAGAGGAAATCCATTCAGTGAAGTCATTTGGTAATTTTCATACAAATGGCCCGTGAGAGGCAGGATCATGTGTGTAGGCATAAAGATGGTGCATGGGCCCCCTTTCTCAAGGGTGATCTTGTTCTTGCTATTGCTGACAGTCTGAGCTCACAGAAATAAAGACCAAAACTGACCAACTGGTTCTCCACAGTCCTCCAGAGCTCATTGCTCTGGAGTAGACACTGAGTCATTCCTGCAGGAGAGGATCTTACAGGGTTTGCCTTTCTTCTCCACAGAGCTTTAGTTTTGTTTTGTTTTAGTATAAAGTGGATACTTAGCAGCAATCAAGGATGTGATAGATCTTTTCTAGTGGAGGAAAAAGTTGATGTGGGAGAGAGAAAGGAGAAAAGTGCAGTCAAGGCCATGAACAATGAATTACCTTTTGGGCTGCTAAAGATAGAAATGCCAAAGGATCAGGGGTAATGGACAGTTGTGGTGGATGTGTAGGTGCCCTGATCAGGTTGTTTCACCAGGAGGTGCACAGCCGCTGGAGTGTTAGCTGCAAATGGTCCATATCTATTCCTTTCTCTGGAGAACCACCTACAATCTATGCTAAACCAGAGCCTTAGAACCAGGCAGTGATGCTGAGCTGCCCCCAGACACTCCCTTGCCTACTAGGCCAATGTTTGTGAAGGAACTTCTGTCAGAGTTGCTCAATGGAAATGTCTGAAGCCAGTGAGATCTGAGTTTCCTTTCTTCCTCAGCCTTAACCCTGCTCCATTCCACTTCCCTCCTGCCCTGTTCCTCATTCTCCCTCAGTAAATATCACGAACAGAAGGCCTCTTCTCAGGCTCTGCTTCTCATCAACTCAGAGTCACATATTTTGAAGAGAAACATTGTCTATGTCCTTGTTTTCTATATGTTCTCTTTATTGAAATCTGTTGAGTACTTGGGTTGCGTTCATGAGATTCTTTTGCCCTTTATTAAAGGAAAGCCATATGCCTCACTTGAATTGAGTATTATTGTAGTATATTTTCCCAAGTGAAAAAAACCTTAGAGTAAATGTGAAAGTAGAAAAAGGGACAAGTCACAATATTGATTTCAGGGTAGCAGTCTTTAATCATTAATCAAGACGCTATGAACATGGCAGACTCTATTGCTCCTTTTATCCAGGGGTTAGGAGAGGGAGAGAGAGAGAAAGAGAGAGATTTCATTAAGGGTGATTTCTATTAAGCCTGTGCTTTAGTTTATGTGGGAAAGTTCTTTATTGACAAAGCTGAAAAATGGGATTGTGGAAGGAATGACAATTGTTTACAAAACACCTTTCATCACTGATTTTCTTTTTCACAAACAATTCATTAACTTAGTGGAAGGGCCTCTGATAGTAAGTCCAAGAGAAAATTGACATAAAATATTAACTTAAAATTATTTCCTTTTCGGGGAAAACCACTTTCCAGTCCCCCTTCCCTCTCTCTTAGACAGAAGCTTTCTTTCTCTCAATAAATTTTTCCTATTCTTTTTTAGGGGGGTACCAGGGATTGAACTCGGGTCCTTGTGCTTTCGCAGCAGGCGGCAAAACCACTGAGCTAAATCCCCAGCCTAGTTTTTCCTATTCTTAAAAAAAATTATTTATTTTTCACAAATATATTTCAGATTGTTTCAAAGTTCATCCCAAGTGCATAACTTAAAATGCAATTGAAGCACAATGGGTGATGTTCATTCTTGTAAAGTTAATTGACATATTTCTCAATGACTCTAATATTTTGCTAAATGCAAAATATCAAGACAAAAGCTATTGGAAAATATTAATATGATTTTGTTTCAGATACAGTTGTAAGATAATTAAAAGTATTTTGTCAGTCAATTACCCAATAAATTACTTTTTATATTTTATAAAATAGTTAATATTTTTAAATCATTCACAAAATAAATTATATACTAAATATCTAATTCATATATTAATAGTATATATACACTTTTACTGAATAACAATTAGTGTAATTATGTATTTTTGTGTTTTTACATTGTTGTTCTATATTATTCTCCAAAGTGAGGCAGTATTTACCAAAAGAAAATTTTATAAATTATAAATTTTAAGTTATTCCTTGTCTTGCTCCATGAATAATAGCATAGAATTACTATTTTAAATTAATAAAATATTATATCTATTTATCTTATAAGATATTTTAAAACTAGATAATTAAATACAATCAATTTTATTTTGGCTTTGATTTTTGTGTGTGTGAACAATTTTAAAGACGCATTTTAATCTATTTCAGGGTAATATTAATACTATTACTGAAAATATTTTTAAATGTAGCAATTTAAATTTTGCAAGCAAATAAGTTTGACAGTAAGAAATGCCCTTGTTAATTAGGTTTCATGATAGATCTGTTGAAGAAATTAATTAAGCCACATCCATAATTCCACAATTTTGATAGGTTTATATGTATCTATTCAATTATTTATGTCTTTATCATTTATTAATCCTTCTTTAAGTTGTAATAAAATTGACAATATTTTGATTTCCTCAAAACCTTCTGAGGAATTGTGTGAGGTTAAAGGAGATACCCTTATGTAAAATCATAATATGCAAAGTAATTATCTAACAAGTAGAAAATATTCTTTTATCTTCTTTCCTGAAACTTAGTAAAGGACAGATTTTAATGACAGAAAAGCATCCTGCTATACAATGAGGAGTTTATAAGTTTTTGCCTGACTAAAAATAGAAAGAATATTTGATTTCATAGATCTTTAAAAGATTTTTTTTCAAATGAGAACTTCTGTGTGAGTTTCAAGCATCTTTTTTTGGAGTCAGTTAAATGAATTTAATCATATTTTCAAAAGGTAACTTCCACTCTAAATTTCCTACTTATATAAACAAGATATTTAGTGTGTATTTTCATGGAAAGGACGATAACTGATGCTAAATTTTTGTACTCTGTAAACTCATTAAAAATCTCAAATTAACTTCCTATGATGTTCATTTCAAATAAAATATTTTAACTATACTAATTTAATTCCTGTTCAGAGTTTGCAAGTTTGAATTTTGATCAAATGTAGTGCCAACTCAGTCTAGGGTTTGGACTTTATAGGAAAAGTAAAGAGAATTAACTATAAAATTTTCACTTACTACATTTCTTAGAGTTATGTGAGAGCATGAACTGCAAAAGATTGCCATATGTAAGTCATATGATGATTTTTCATGCAGTATATTAAGCAGAATCAGGTTTATAGAAAAAAACATAATTTTTAAATAAAGAAGGTCTTCAACGTGGTTATTATGCTTTTACCAAATGGATTATCAACTATGTTCAATTATTTTTGTTGATAGTAATATTTGGAACCATTTGATTGATAACAGAATTTGTTGCCTGATATTTAGAGCCTATATATTCTTCAACACCAACATTTTAAAAGTTGTATTAGTTTTGAAACCACAGATGAAAATTTGTCATCATAACAAAATTTGAGTTGATGAGAACTAATGTGTAACATTGGCAAATTGTTAAAGGGGTATAAAAGAGAAAGTGGAAAGTGAGCCCTATAAGATGTTGGGACCTCAAGTGCATCTTCTAGCAGATTAGGTATAGGAAGGAGTACTTAGCCAAATTGAAAATACTGTCGTTGATTAATTGAAAACTATATTCCTGCTATGAAAATCTTTTTGTATTTCTGTGGTTACACATAAGCCAATTATTTGGTAGACCCCTGCATTAGGATCTTCATGTTATTCAGGTCGAAGAAGTAACATCAAAGATCTTTTTGTGTTGAGATATCATCTTTTTAAGAGAATCAGCAGTCTGATTGTTTTCCTCTAATGCATTTGTGGAGTAACTGGACAGTTAGATTTAAACCAGGCTGGAGTTTTGCTATGTTACTTACATGTAGAAATTGAAATTGAAGGTTTATAGAAGGGATTAAACACATTAAACAAATTGATATTTGGAAATGAGAATGTGTGGCTAATGAGGGATAGTGAAATAAAAATAATCAGTGTTCAGGTACTGCAGAAAAAGAGGTAAAGATATTAAATTGAAAAGTTTAAATGTAGGCCATGTAAAACATATATTCTGTCCTATATTTGTTAATTCCATGCAAAATTATCAATTTGTAGGATTGTAGGAGCATTATAGCTCATTATGGAACTTCTAGTCTATTACCCTCATTTCACAGATGAAGACCTGGTGACATTAATGAGAAGATCTTGCTTAATATTCTTTCAGAGGTAGGACTAAAAGTAGATTTTTCAGGTTATTCTTGGATCCTTGCTTTTTTCTATCCTTCACCTAGTTTTATTTCAATATATTGCTTTCATGATATGTATTCTTACCAATTCCCGTAGAGTTCAAATTTTTCCTCTTCTGAGAATAAAATGAAGTGATTTCTTAACATTTTATTCTTCTATGTAGAAATATTATTTTTCTATGTAGAAAAGACCTTAATGGTAATAGTTGGGTTTGTTCCATCCCAGGGTCAGTGTTCTGGGGAATCACAGTCCTTCAACATCTATAGATATTTGCCACCATTGAAATTTCTCTGAAAGCATAAATTACAAATATCTCAAAGTGACCTTCCAACTTCATGTAAACAGTTCAGAGTCACTTTAATCAGTCATAAATTACACCTGCTTACTTAGCATATATTTATGTATTGTTTTGAAAATGAAACACCATACACATGAACACATGCACACACACACACACATTCTGAATGTCAGTTTTTAATGAAATTAAATACTTCAAAATCTGGTCAGAAATATCAATAGTAGTTACACTGAGTTATAACATCCTGGCTGTGATCTTGAAGTATGATTTTAGTTTTGCAAAAAAACCTCATTTTATGAGAAACATTGTTTTCCTCTTCAATAAACAATCTAGGGAAATTACAGTTTGTAATATTTTTATTATACTTGGGTGTTGCATTCATGAATCTTAGCAGTTACTACTGGGAGGAAACATGCATAGTTCATGAGTATCATAAACCAATCAAAGTGTTAATTTGCAAGTGTCCCACTAAAAGAACAATTATTAGTCACATTTTAAAGTATATAAGATGTTTCACTACATTAATTTCTTATGACTTTAGGAATAAGTAGATTATACATGTTTTGTGAGATAGAATCTTTTCTAGAAATAAATCATCAGATTAAAAAGTGGAAAATTGTCTCCTGGAGTGACATGCTGCATTTTATGTAGATTGTTGGTTTTTTGGTCAAATTGTTTTATTTATGAACTTATTTAAATGTGAATATACTTTTATAACTTTAAGCTAAACAAGTTTATAGGTAGAATTCATTTTAAATTTGCAAGATTTTACTGATCTGGAATTGTTCATTGCCTTTTTATCTATATTAACTTATTTTTCCATGACAGTAGATTATTGCTTATATTTTCTAGTTTTGTTAAATTCTTACATTTATGGTTTTGTTTATTTGAAATGTATTCACAACCATAGTTAAAATTTCAGAGGATCTTTATCTAGTTTTACTTCAATTCAAATAATTCAAATGTACTTGTAAATTATACATGAAAACTGATCCTTTAGCTTCCCACACATTGATGAATAGGCTTGATATTTGCATGAATCTAAATGGTAACACTTCATTTCTCCAGACTTTCTTTTAAAATTGGCAGGTGGTATATGATAGCACAGGCCTGTAATCCCAGAACTCTGGGAGGCTATAGCTGAATAATCACAAATTTGAGTCCAGTCTGGGCAACTGAGTGACTTAGGTAGACACTTTCTCAAAAATTAAAATATAAAATAAAAAAATAGAATAAGAAATTGTGTGTGGTTGTTCCACAAGCCAGTACCAGCAGCTAATTAGATTTTCAACAGCATTTTACCCTATGAAAGTTTCCCCCAGCCCTTTCAGAAAACAAATAGTAAAAATATATAGATGAAAAGTTTCATCCTATTAATTCGTGAAGGTGTGGTATTGCATCCACCTATCCTTTAGTTAATAAATTTATTTAACTCATATGCTGCAAACACTAGAAACATTGTACAATATTAGTAGTTTCCTTCCATTTCAATTATTCCATATTAAGTTCCAAGCTAGAAAACACTCTTTAAGAGAGAACAGTAGTTACTTTTGGAACTTTGTTGTGATTCCTAATATGAAAGAGCCTCACAATAAATGTTGACATTTAACATGTATGGAAAGCAAGTTAATAGGAAAATCAACAATATTTTGAATGAAAATTTCACTGTATTGTTTAAACAAAATCCAATTTTTATAAGGAAATAAGACTTTCTTATTCCATAATAGAGCCCAATGGAAAAATACAATGGCCAGCATGTGCTGAACCATGGGAAAGTGAAAACCCCAGCAAATTAGTAGAGCAAAGTGTATTGAACAAAAGTAAAACTAAATGAGAAGCACATTTCTCTTAGCTGCAATGATCAGTGGATATAGCTGAAACAGGCACTTTATAAAGAAATCTAGACCATAACCTATTGATCAACATTTTAACCACTCATAAAAATTCAGAGTGAAATTTCAGGAAAAATAATTGATGTACTTAAATTAGATGGTCATATTCTTTTAAGTTGATAATTGTTACAAGATTATAGTTTATTAATTCTCTGGAGCCTAATGCCATCAGATTGCTGAGCTTCTTCATCTAGTTTACTTTAGTTCACTAAAAGTATATATTTCCTCATATATATCCTTTTATTTGCAGTACACTTTCTTGGGTAATTCTCACTGACTACTGAATTTTAAGCACTCTGTATTCTTGCGTACTGTACTTTGCACCTGGACACTTGAATGAGGAACTTTCAAAATGATGCTCACAGATATGGATAGTTTCCTTGAAATATAAATTACTTATGCTGTATAAAAACTTGTTATATTAACTACTATATTAACATTTAGTTTTCCTATGAGAAAAAGTAATACAAAATGATAGCTAAAGAATATGGAGCTGAGCCAGGCATGGTGGTATACATCTGTAATTCCAGTGCTCTGGGAAGCTGAGGCAAGGGGACTGCAAGCTTGAGCTCAATCTGGGTAACTTAACAACTTGGTGAGACCCTCATCTTAATATATTAAATAAAAAATAAAAGAAGGCTGGGCCGGGGATTTAGGTCAGGGTTGCCGCCGCCTGCCTCGCAAGCGCAAGGTCCAGAGTTTGATCCCTGCCCCCCCCAAAAAAAAAAATTAAAGAAGACTGGAGATAGCTCAGCATGAAAGGCCAAAGGGACTGGGTTCAATTCCCAGTACTACGAAACAAAAACAACAACAACACAACACAAAAAGAACATGAATTTAGATGTCCTCCTAAAACTTCCTTTGAACGTCTAGTATCCTAAACACACCCTACTGGTTCTCCAGCTTCCCATACACACACAGTTATGACAATAATACTGCTTTTTCTTATAGTGCCTCTTCTTACGCTGAACACCTAAATTGATGTTCAGTTATTGGTTAGTTATTCCAATCTATTTTATATATTTAGAAATATAATTAAACAAAATTGCTATGGCTCTTAAGAAACAGTTTTGCCTTTACTGGTTACCCACTGAATTCTTCTACATGTTAATAGATCACTATGAAGGAGGAAAAGCACAAAATATATTAAAAATTTTTAAATGTATATTTTGCAGTAAATAAATATTGACAATATAGAAAACACTATCTAAAAGATGTGAAATAATATAAGAAGATAAGACATAATGGGCTTATTTTTATTATAAGAATCACAAGAGAACTACACACAAAACCTCCTGAACTCCTAAATCTATTCTGTCACAAACTTGCATATGAGTTGTACTAAATAAGGAAGAAATATCAGATATAAAGTAGTTAAAATATTTCTTTGCTTTGTATACTTATTTAAGGAAGTATTTTTAAAACTGGTCCTTGGTTTTATTCTAGCAGTAATACAAGTTCTGTTTCACACACTGATGCAAAATACGTTTCTAAATTTTAGAGAATCTAATATTTCCTTCTGACATACTAATGCGGTGCCTGCAGCATACTTCTCCCAAAGAATGTCAATGTTAGAGAATGACCACTGTTCTGTGAGTCTTATGTGTAGACCTGACAGTTACATATCAAAAATTCCCTCATCTGTTACTATTATCCTGAAACTTTAGGCCCTTTCTTTTTGATATGGTCTCTGCCTTCTGCTAATCATTTTATAAAATTCAGAAACTCTAAGATCCACCTTTTGATTTGGAGAGTTTTTGCTTATTCCATCATGGTTATGCCACCCATTGTAAAGTTGGCACAGTCATGAATAAATAGGAAGTTGCTTTTTGTGGCTGTGTTATTGACCTGTATAAATCCTTTTATTGCTGATGTATTTGGGTGCAACATCTACCTACCCCTGAATTTAAGTTGTCATTCATAGCGATTCTCAAGTTCAAACAGATTTTCTAGTCTTGCCTTACTTATTATTTTGCAGGTTAGTATGGGGGATGGTAATGCCTACTTTGAGTCTGTACCTTAATTAGAATTGGTGCAGGGTAATATTTAATTTAGACTCTATAGGTTAATGAGAAACAAGAGAGAGGTAATAAATAAGTGCTAGGATGGCATCAAGTAAAGGCCAGCAGGATGTACAAATGAGAATCAGTGATGCCAAGAGAAATTATTAGCAAGCTGGATAAAATAATCTCAGTACAGCAGACAGCAACATATACACATCTCTCTTGTTCCTCCCATGGTGGGCAACTTTTAATCTAAGTAACAACACCATCCATCACATTAAACAAAAATTGCTAATTTTAGCATTGACCATTAGGTAACTTTTTCTATATAAAATATGAATTGCTTTCTGCTTATAATTGCGCAGAAGTTACACTCATGAGTTTACATAATTTTAGATTTTCAAGCTTCTTCTAGTAGTTTAAAAATGATTTAAATTATCACTATGTTTTATAATTTTTTTTCAAAGGGACAGGTAAAATATTCAAATTTGAAAAACACTATTAGGGTCATGAATTGCAATTAATAGTAAATTGGATTAAGATTATACAATTGCTTTGTACTTTTCAAAATAGTAAAGCAACTCTGATAGGACTCAAAATTAGTTATAACTGGGTCAGGTTGATGGTGATGTTTGCCAAGCTAACTTAGTTTCAAAAGACTGTTGATTTGCCTTGGAGGTTCTCTCCAATTTAATTTAAGTTTTGCAACCAGGGAACAGCTCAAATGATTTGTAGTTTCATAAAGCATCCTGAAGGGCCATTTCATTGGCCATAGGAAATAAACTTGGAATCAGATTCTTTCTCCCTGTCTGTGATGGAAGGCCTCTCTTACAATGTGCCATACAACTTTTATTGGAATTTGTTGTATTGCCATAAAACCAAACTCTTTACTATATTTCTAGTCATGGTCAGTGAATAAATATTTATACTATGATTTAAGCATAGTTTATTCAGTCTCAAGACCATGATCCTTCATATTAATATGAACTTCTTATTTCCAAAGACTAACTGATTTTCTTTTAAGAAATTTAAAGTACAAAAAAAGAAATCTATGCAGTCTGTGTATGCTTCTGGTCAGAGACCTCAATTTGGAAAGCTTGCTGTAGTAGCTCCTAATAAAAATAGCAATAACAAATTCTGGTAAGAAAAAATTGCATCATTTTGATGATTCTTCCCCTTGTTTGTACTTTTTACCTTCTCCCTCTCTCACGTACACATTGCAAACTCGCTCCATATTGTATAACCGTTACAGAAATTAAAATTTTATTTAACTGGAATTAGTGCTTCTTATTGATCACACATTTCAAACATCATTTTTATCCCTGAGGTCCTTAAATAAAAATAGTCTTGTCTTAAATTTTCATGGTAGTGTAAATGTAGTTGCAATTGCCTTAAGTGAGTTTAATTTAATTTCCCTGGTTTATTATATTTTCTTGCACACATACGCATTTGTTTATAAAGCACCTTTACTAAAAATAACTAGCAATAAATTAATCCTCATTAAATATTAATTCAGACTTAACAGCTAGACTCAAATTTAGCATGTTCTCATTCTTTTTTTTTTTGGTACAGGGGATCAAACTTGGGTCCTTGAGCTTGCGCAGCAGGTGGCGAAACCACTGAGCTAAATCCCTGGCCCATAGCAAGTTCTCATTCTTAAAGTTGCTGTTATTTATAAGAATTAGGACAAATAACATTTTCATATTGGTGATTTGATGAACAATGCATTATAAACTGTTGGTCATCAAAGTGTGGGAAAATATACAGCAAAAAACATCTAAGAGTTATCCACTGCTTTGGAGGAGACAGCGTGTCACCTCACATTCAATTTATATTAGTATATATTATCAATAGAGGATCTAGACAATGTAGCTGTTAATATTTTTCTTTAATGTATTGCCAAATGGGAAGAATATTAGTGTACTGTCGTATTGTCGTTATACCGAGAAGATTTATGTATATAAGTAATCCAGCACTATACAATCCCAGAGGTTGATGGTTCCTCTACCTATAAGATAGACTATTTTTTTTCTTGGATAAATGATCCTTGATTAGCAAATATATCAATGCAGGTTCAAAGCTCTGGTCATCTCAGCCTGTGAAAGGGCATAGTTGGAAGGGAAGGGAGATAGCTGAACAATTGTCTGAATTTGTTTTGGTAAGAGATTACCTCAAACATGCAGCCCAAGATCAACATTAAACAACTAAAACAAGGAAAGGAATAGAGAGAGAAGAGAAGAAAAGGGGGAAGAGGAGTAAGATAAGAACAAACAGAAGGAGAAGGAGGGCAGGGGAAAGAGAGGGGAAAGGAAGAAAAAAAGCGTTTTAGTGATATACCTATCCATGAGGGACCTGAAGAAAAATGCAACCTGAAATGTTTCAAATATAGGGTTGGCTGACGGTTTTTAAAAAGTTGAAACTACAGTATTAAATTTTAATGCTTGTTATGTGGTGTTGCTATGTAGCCTCTTCTATCATCACAAACTTTCATCAAAATTTGTTATGTTTTTTTTTTCTTTTTTGGTACCGGGAATCGAACTCGGGTCCTTGTGCTTTCTAGGCAGGCACTGGAACGACTGAGCTAAATCCCTGGCCCAAAATTTGTTATAAGTAAGTGTGCTGCCTATGTGTTAACTTGGGGAAATCAAGGGAAACAATGTATAAGGGCAAAAGGAGGCAGGGTTCTTGGCTTTATTTCTATGTCACTCTCTCACAGTGTGGTTTTGAATAAATTCTGCAGTTTTCAGTCTCATTTTTCCTCATCTCTTACAGAGGTAATCAAGGCCACCTTAATATTATTAATATGATCTGGAAGGCACAGAAACTGCCTATTGAAATGCTTATTAAGTTGCACTTCATATGTTCAAAAACTATTTTTCACATTATTAATAATAGGAATATACCTGCCTCGCAAGCGCAAGGACCCGAGTTCAATCCCCGGTACCAAAAAAAAAAAAAAATAGGAATATAATTATGTGATGTATTTCTAAGTTTTTCCCATCTTTTTTTCTTGGTTGATTAATAAATACATGTTTACAAATTGACAAATATTTTGTTTGGACTGTTTTGTGGTGCATCAAGTGCACTTGCTCAAAATTAAAGCTTAGGCTTGTTTATGTCATTAAATCACCTTTCATCACATTTCCTAGTTTCATAAAGTGAACTCATTATATTTATGTCTCACTTCTTTGTTCTGTAGATTCAATTCAGCAAGTTTGACCTTCAAGAATCTCAGATTTGTCTCTTCCTCCTAGTTCTTAATGTGACCACTCTGAATAAACCCCCTTTACTTAGTGAAAAAGCACTTTGGCTTCCCTGGTACTATGATTTTCACAGGAGATGGGTATAATTTTTAGTTTCCACATCATGTACCTTTTAAAAGTTTCTCCCAAGGATTCTATTCTGATTCCCTTCCTCAGGTTTGTAAAAGCAAACCTCAGTATATTAACAGACACTGCTCTGACTTTTAATCCTTTCCTATAAAGATTTCAAAATCCTTCTTCATTATCCCCCTTCCCTATTAGAGTTTGCATGTAGCTCCTTTTTTCTTCTTTGTCTTTGAACATCTTTTGAACAATCAGATGAACATTTATCATTGCCATGAAACTGACCAATCTTTGTTAACATTATTTCATCTCTAGCTATTTTTCAACAGTGATATATTTAATTGTACCATTTATTACTCCAACTCTCATCTCAGTTATGCTCCCCAAATATATGACATTTTACAAGTCTCTCTTAGTGTCATCAACAGCCTTTGAGCAATCTGAGTTAAAAATTCTAGAATCATTTCAAAATATTACTTTTCCTTTCTTTCGGTTCACCACTTCTACCCTCCATCTAAGTAGTAAGCAAGTCTTGAAACCTTTCAGTTAAGGGGTGTCCTCTGTATCTATCCTTTCCTGCCTATTCTCATAGACACAGGTCTCCTTCAAGTCCTTATGACTGGCTTCGTGACTGCTTGCAACAACTCCCTGAACCACGTCTCTGAGGACAAATCTGTCTCAGTTCCTCTCATCTATCCTATACTGATATTTTTCTAAGAAGGAATTTTGGCCAATTTCCTGCTTAAAAAAGAAAACAACAAAGCAACAACAAAACATTTAACAATTCTTCATTTAATGAAAAACGAAGCCTAACATCTTAATGTGCCTAAGAAACAGTACACATAATACCCAAAGCTGTTCAGTCTGCCCTAACATTTCTGCACAAAAAGACAGCTATACCACCAGACAAATATCCTTCAGACTTTTGTAAGTAATGTAGTCTTTTCAGCCTCAACAAACTTCTAATCGGTGGTACTTTTTTCATCATTTATATCAAGTTTACATATATAAGTCAAGCGTTTGTATAGGACAGCTATTTAATAAGACTGAAATTCTGAAAATAGAAAAATTGTTTTGTAGAACGGCAGTTTTTCTGCAAATTTCTTAAGTTCCAACACCATTTAAAATTCAATAGATCCTAGGAAACTAGATGATAGATCTTTTGCAAAATAGGAGAGAGATCAAGAGTTGGAGTGAGGGGAGAGGAAGGGAAAGTAAAAAGAATTAAGATGTGTTATGTACATGTGCCAACACTCCATGAGGAAGGTAATCTTCATGTATCCAAAGGTGTGCTAATAAAAATGAAAGTATTATATAACACCAGAAAGTAAATCAAGTTGGGATTTAAAGATATTGAATGTATGGAGATTTAAAACACTAAGAATCTACTTTAAGAAAATTAAAACAAATATTACAACATTTTACTAAAATCTGTTTTTCAGACTCATTCATAAGTTTTTATATAACTGGTGTTTAAGACAAAACACTTTTATTAATGTATTGCTTGATTATTTGAGTAAAAACATAGTCAACAACAAGCAAACTGTGTAGCATTAGAAAATAGACTTTAGGAAAAGAATTTAATTCAGAAGATCTTTCTGTCTTGGATTACATGGCAATTCAAGAAAACACTAGTTATATGGAGATAAATTTTATAAATTTTGAAAAAATTATTTTTATAAATGAGATTAAATATATAAACATAACTGTGCATTTATGATACATGGATTTGTATGGTTTATGCACTGTTTAGTGCCTGCTTATAATTTATAAAGTTAATGAACTAAGTTATATCTATTTCTGAGGTGAAACCTCACTATAGTATGCTAACAAAAAGCAAAATGTTCCACAAATTTGGAAAAGGAGGAAATTTTGAATTGTGTTTTCTAAAATTTCCATGAGCTAGGATCCTATCTTTGGAGTGGAGTCATATCTACATACTAGGTCATTTAAATTTTTAAAAAATATTTGATTTAGCAAAAACATATGGAGAAAAATTCCCACCTGCAAAATAATACTGAACGAAAAAATTCAAGACCATAAGTCAATTGAGGGACATGATAGTATATCTCAAAGGAATTAAGACTGCATGCAATCAGACTTCTGGAATTCAAAACAAACAATTCTGGTTGTTGTTGGTTATTTGACCTTGAACAAATTAGCTGTTTCCTCTTTATAAAATGGGGGTATAAGAAACATCTAAGACTTTTTTTTTGAAGATTAGATGTGTTAAATTTCATAGAAAATAAATAGTGCTTTGCACAGAATAGGTACTGGAAAGTTTTTATCAGCATTGCTTTTTTATCTATTGCTTTGCTGTTCCAATTTGCATTTTTACAGTCATTTTGACTCAGTACTATGATATCCTTATCATTTCATTTCTCTTTTACTGAAATAATCTAGTCATAGCACATAAACTAAAGCTATATTTAAGTCACTAAAATATCTGGGAAAAATTTCAAAATCTTAAAAGCTGGTCATTTTTGTTCTAGAAGAGTGCTGCAGACAGCTTCCAGGGCAGAGGAGGATTCTGTGTCTGTGTGTCACAGCTCCCAGAGCAGAGGAGGCTTCCTGGTCAAAGTGCCACAGCTCCCAGTGCAGAGGAGGCTTCCTGGTCAAAGTGCAACAGCTCTCAGTGCAGAGGAGGCTTCCAGATCAATGTGTCACAGCTTCCAGTGCAGAGTAGGAGGCTTCCAGGACAACCTACCACTGCTGCCAGCAAAAAGGAGGTGAGCTGGGTGTGTGCCAGCAGCACCCCCCCTTGAAATAAGAAGGCATGTAAACAAGCCTCAGAACCAGACTTTAAGATCACATACAGCAACCCTAAAGGGAAATGAGATGGACCACTCTGATATTCAACCTCGTGGACTCTGTGAACTAGCAAAGAAAGACGATCTGGAAAAAATGAAATCAGAAATAATTTCTCACATAACAGGAGACATTGTGCCCATAGTGCAAGGCATGATTAATAAATCTAGAGAGGAGCTAAAAATTAAAAAAAATTAAAAAATAGAGGAGCTGAGAAACATGATGGAATCCCAACATAGGAAAAAAATGGAATCCATAAAACAGATGCAAACAGATTACCAGGAGATTAAAATCTCCACTGAAAATCTATGCAGCAGAATGAGCCAATGCAAAGACAGAATTTCAGATATAGAAGATAAGATTGCAGTTAGTGACCAGGAAAAGAAAAGTTTCTTTAAAAATGTAAGGGACCATGATAAATCAATCCAGCAACTACTAGATAATGCAAAGAGGAATAACATAAGATTGATTGGAGTCAATGAAAAAACAGGAGAGAGTGCAGATGACATAAAAAAACTGCTCACAGAAGTGATGGCAGAAAACTTCCCAAGCAGGGGGAAAGAACTTGACATACAGATAAGTGAGGCATATAGGACTCCAAATAGCCTTGATCAAAAAAAAAATGTACACATGGGCATATAATTGTTAAGATTACAGAAAGCCAACAGAAGAACAAAGTTCTACAAGCACTTAGAGAAAAGAAACAAATCACATACAAAAGAAAGCCCATCAGAATCACAGCAGACTTCTCAACACAAAACCTCAAGGCAAGAAGAACTTGGAGTGATGTATTTCAAGCCCAACAGGAAAACAACCTCCAACCCAGACTGATGTACCCTGCAAAACTATCTTTCAAAATTGAGGATGAAATAAGATACTTTCATGACAAAGAGCACCTTAGGAACTTCATGAATATGAAACCAGCACTCCAAAAATTTTAGACAAAATCCTAGGAAAAGACAATGAAGATCACAACCCCAGGAAGCCCAGCAGAATGAATCCAAGATATTAAAAGCAAAAGGGGAGAATCCAACAAAAAGAAAATGTCATGACAATGATAAGTCAATATGTTTCAGTTATAACCATCAATGTTAATGGTCTCAATTCACCAATAAAAAGAAATAGCCTGGCAGAATGGGTCAAGAAGCAAGATCCAACAATATGCTGCATACAAGAAACACATTTAATTCAAAAAGAAACTCATAGACTGAAAGATAAAGGGTGGAAAACAATGCTCCATGCAACAGGAACCCGAAAAAAAGCAGGAGTAGCTATCCTCTTTGCAGATCAAGTGGATTTCAAACCAACACTGATTAAGAGAGAAAAAGAAGGGCACTACATCCTTGTAAAGGGAACAATACAAGAGGAAGAGATGACAATCATAAGTATCTATGTACCAAACACTAGTGCATCCAACTATATAAAACAAATACTAATGGACATGAAAAATCATATAAACACTAAAACAATAGTAGTGGGGGATCTCAATACCCCATTGTCACAAATAGATGCATCAACTAGAGAAAAAACAAGTAACAAAATACTAGAACTCAATGCAACTCTTGAACAAATGAATGTAACAGATATTTAGAGAGTGTTCCACCCCACAAAATCAGAATAAACATTCTTTCCAGCTGCACATGGGTTGTTCTCCAAAATAGACCATATATTCGCTCATAGAACATATTTACGTAAGTGTAAAGGAATTGACATAATTCCTGGTATATTATCAGACCACATTGCATTGAAATTGGAGATCAATATCAAAAGAAACTGGAAAAATTTCATAAACACATGGAACTTGAACAACACACTTCTGAATAACTAATGGGTCACAGAGGAAATTAAAGAATAAATCAGACAGTTCCTTCAATTAAATTACAATGACAATGCAACGCACCAGAATCTATGGGACACAATGAAAGCAGTCTTTTGAGGGAAATTCAGAGCAGTGAATACTCATATTAGGAAAGCAGAATGAGCCCAATTAAACAACCTGATGCTGAACCTCAAGCTTCTAGAAAAAGAAGAGCAGGACAAACCCAAAGCCCATAGAAAGGAGGAAATTATAAAGATCAGGGTAGAAATCAATGCAATGGAGACTAAGAAAGCAATACAAAAAATCAATGAAGCTAAGAGTTGGTTCTTCAAAAGAATAAACCAAATTAACAAAACCTTAACCAACCTTATAAGAAAAAGGAAAGAAAAGGCCCAAATCCATGCAATTAGGAAAGAAAACGATAAAATTATAATGGACCCAACAGAAATCCAGAGAATCATCAATATCTACTTTGAGAACCTATAAGCCAATAAGATGGAAAATACAGAAGAAATGGACAGATTCCTAGATGCATATCAATTACCAAAGTTGAATGAAGACCTAAAAATTATAAATAACCCAATATCAACCAATAAAATTGAAAACCTAATTAAAAACTTACCAAAAAAGAGAAGCCAGGGTCCTAATGGCTTCACCTCTAAATTCTGCAAGACATTTAGAGAGGAACTACTGCCACTATTCTTTAAACTCTTCAATGTAATTGAAAGGGAAACAATACTCCCAAATTCATTCCTGGAAGTAAGCATCACCTTGATCCCCAATGCAGAGAAAGATCCAACCGAAAAAGAGAAGCACAGGTCAATCTCACTAATGAACACAGATGCAAAAATCCTTACTAAGATACTGGCAAATAGAATACAGATCATCAAGAAGATCAAACAGCCTGACCAAGTGGGCTTCATCCCAGGGATGCAGGGATGGTTCAACATACGCAAATCAGTCAGTGTAATACACTGTTTCAATAGAGCCAAGGACAAAAACGATATGATTGTCTCAATAGATGCAGAAAAAGCATTTGACAAAATCCAACATGCATTTATGGTAAAAACCCTACAAAAAAATTGGAATAGACAGTCTCTACCTCAATATGATAAAAGCCATCTGTGAAAAACCAACAGCCAATATCATACTAAATGGTCAAAAACTGAAATCCTTCACCCTAAAATCAGGAACAAGACAAGGATGTCCACTATCACCACTCCTGTTCAATATAGTTTAGGAAACATCAGTCATGGCAATTAGACAAGTGAAAGAAATAAAAGGAATAAAGATAAAAATGAAGAAGTCAAATTGTCATTATTTGCAGATGACATGATACTCTACATAGAAGACTCCAAGAACTCCACCAAAGGTCAACACACAAAAATCAATAGCTTTCCTCTACATAAACAACAGACTCACTGAGAGAGAAATAGGACAAACAATGCCTTTCACAATAGCATCCAAAAAACTGAAATACCTAGGAATCAACCTAACGAAAGAAATCAAAGACCTCATCCCTGAAAACCATAGCACTTTGAAAAGCGAGATTGAAGACGATATCAGAAAATGGAAAGACATCTTTTGCTCCTGGTTAGAAAGGATCAAGATAGTGAAAATGGCCATACTGCCAAAACTGCTATATCAATTCAGTGCAATCCCAATTGAAATCCCAGCAGCATACTTCATGGATCTTGAGAAATCAATCCAAAAACTCACTTGGAAAAAGAAGAGACCCAGAATAGCAAAAGCAATTCTAGGGAACAGAGACATAGCAGGGGGTATTACAACCCCAACGTGAAACTATACTACAAAGTTACTGTGATAAAAAGAGCATGGTACTGGCAAAGAAACAGACCTGAGGACCAGTGGAACAGATTAGAAGATGCACAAACAACTCCAGACACACTCAGCCATCTCATCTTCGACAAAGGAACCAAACACCCTCACTGGAGGAAAGATAGCCTCTTTAATAAATGGTGCTGGAAAGATTAAAAGATTAAAACTAGACCTATTTCTCTCACCACACACTAAACTAAAATAGAAATGGATGCAAGATGTCAATATTAAAACAGAAACGCTGAACCAGGTTGAACAGAGGTTAGGTAGAACTCTTGAAAACATTGGTGTAGGAAAAGATTTTTATGAACAAAACCTCAGTTGCCCGTGAACTAGCACAAACAATCAACAAGTAGGATCTCTTCTTACTAAAAAGCTTCTGCACAGCAAGAGAAACCACCAGCAGTGTGAAGAGACAACCCACAATATGAGAAAAAATTTTCACCAGCTGTCCCTCAGACAAAGGTCTACTATTTGGAATCTATAAAGAACTTTTAAAAATCAGACCTCCCAAATTTAAAGACCCAATCCAAAAATGGGCATCTGAGATGAACAGACATTTCTCAAACAAAGAAGTAGAAATGGCAAATAAACGTGAAAAAATGCTCAACATTCAAGAGATGCAAATGAAAACATGGCTGAGATTCCATCTCACCCCGGAAAGAATGGCTGCTTTCAAGAAATCAATCAATAACAAATGCTGGCAGGGCTGTGGGGAAAGAGGAACCCTGCTCCACTGCTGGTGGGAGTGTAGACTGGTGCAACCACTGTGAAAATCAGTATGGAGATACCTCAAAGAACTAGGACTAGAAGTCCCATTTGACCCAGCTATTTCCCTGCTCGGTATCTTTCCCAAAGAATTAAAAGAATCATACCACAGTGATATATGTGCACCGATGTCCATAGAAGCATAATTTGTAATAGTTAAAACTTGGAAACAGCCCAAATGCCCCTTCACTGGAGACTAGATAAAGAAAATGTGTTTTTTTTTATAAAATTGAGTACTACTCAGCCATAAAAAATGAGAAATTAGAGACATTTATTGCTAAATGGATGCACATTGAGGCGATACTCTTAAGTTAAATAAATAGGACACACGTGTAAATACCAAATAGTTTCTCTGGTGTGAGAAACAGAAAGTGTGAATAAGGACTAAAATTTATAATAAATTATGTGAAATAGGAAGAAAAGGGGCAAAGAGGAAGGGGAATTGGAAGGTATAGGGGTAAGCAATGAAGGGAATGAAATTAATATGAGAAAATGAAAAAAGGAAACAAAGTCTTTGTAAATAGGGAGGTATGGAGGCTTTGAAGGGAGAGGAGGGGAAGGGGGACAAATAAGAACCAAGAGAGTATATAAAGATGCAAATTTCTAATAATGAATGTCATTATATTGTACCTAAAATGTACCAATAAAAGTATATACAGTTAAAAAAAAAAGAGTGCTGCAGTTTATAATAAACACAAACCACCTGAATATTTCAATTGAGTCCTGCATGAATCAGCATCCTAATTCAGCCATAAGACTTGACTGAGTGATTTTACAAGCAAATTGTTTATTTGTGAATTTAGTGTTTAATAGCTAAGCACATTCCTACAGAGAAAGAGGACAGCATTCAGATATGAGATTAATATTTGCTTACCTGCTTGATGTCTTTCCTGGGAATGAAATGATATGATGGTATCACTGCCGCAGGACTCAAAAGAAACTATAGGATGTTAAGGATTAATGGAACTAGCAAATAAATGTGTGTGTTGTGTGTGTGTGTGTGTGTGTGTGTGTGTGTGTGTGTATTTTTAAGTTTTGGGATCATGAAAGGGCACCAGGAACTCAACATGGATAATACACAATGACAGTCTATCTCATGTTCTGTTAATGGAAGATCATTAGCACACGAAAATCAAGAAAATCTTTGCATTTATTTTTAAAAAATCCAGTACTTAGTTTCCAATATTTACATTTCTCCTCACTTAGTCTAGATAAATAATATATTTATCTTTCCATAGCTATCTGTCTACCTGGTCTATGACTTTCATGAACAGGACATTTTAAAGCTAATTGAACAATGTTAGTGATATCAAATCAAATGACTATGCAAGTGTCTATCCTTGCACTTGCATTTGAATGGTACAGCAACTTCAATAATACTTTGTCAATAGAATTGCAGGATATTTGATAATTTTCATTGCTGCAACAAAAAGTTTTCAAGGTAATCATTACATGACTGCTTATTAAGTTTGGAGGATCTAAATATCATAGTAAGATATTATAACTTATTTCTATATACAATTTTCCAGTTTGGGAAATAAATTTTGTTTTCTGTTAAATTTCATCACTTTGTAGTGACTTTTAATAACATAGTTTAACTTTGTGCCATACAATTATTTTTTTATTTTTACATTTTAAGACATTTAAAATCAATATGTACTTTTCTATATAAGAACACAAAGGTTTGAACCGATTTTTCTTGCTTTGAGGTAAAATCAACAATGTTTGAATGTAGCATTTTCAAAACCAGTCTCAATTTCAAGGTCTCTTTCAATTTTATTTCTTTTCAGTAATAGTGGTAGAAAATGAAATTGTTCTCTACGGGAGCTCCAAACCTCATATTTTTGAGAAAGTGGAACACCAAGAAAGGCCTAGAATTAAATTATATAACCTTAGCAGGTAGCAAAAATTAATTGTGTTGATTTATTATTAAAAATTAAATGGCTTCATAGAAGCAGAACAGATAAGTAGCTTAGATTGTGGAAGGCGTTTTGAAGTTCCTCCACACACAAAATTAGATTTATTAAGTCCAATAACCAAGAATTCAGGCTCTTTCTAACATTACATCACAATGAACACAAAATTAAGCCATTTTTAATGTGATGAATAAATGTCAAAAAGTAAAGTGGAACAACTAACTTCATGTCTAAGGATCAAAATAAGGAAACTGGTCTTTGATCATACCAAAAAAATGGCAAAGTGAGACTCGACCATAGCCAAAGTGAATATATCAGAAATTGATCAGGAAGGATGTTAAGTAGGATGTAGAATAAGAAATAATATTTAACCAAATATATAAAAGTTACATTTTGTCCTATTGGTCACAGAACCTCATCCACACACTTCCAGACATCCAGAGCATCCCTTCTCAACACTGCCTTTATCTTCTTAAGAAAAAAGGTGTTACTGTATCAGCACATGTGTGGCCATACTTGGGTGCAATGTTTTACAGTGACAATTATAAAGCACTTTGGCCTTACAAAAGCTTGTGAGCCCAGCATGAATACCGATGTGATATACCAAAGATAGGCATAGGAAAAGGTCAAAGTTGGAAACAAAATTATTAACAGATAGAATTCAGTGAGTTTTCCTTATAATTCTCTACTAAGGAAAATTTTCATGTAGACCATTTGTCTTTTCATCCACATTTCCTAATCTATCAATACACAATGTTTGATCAAAGTTTCTTACTTTAGATTGGGTGGACTCACAAAGTTCTTCCTGAATCATTTAATGTTCCTTAAAATTTTTAACTAATGATAAATGAGAAGATATTCTAAAGACACTTAAGTTATAATAATTTGTAAAACTTTCATAATATTGTTTCTAGGACTCATATAACTTTACTGAGTTAGCTCTCCCTAAAACATCAATGTAGAAACTAACTCTTGTCTTAAGAGTTATTCCAATAAAGCCCTAAAAATTTGTTGTTTTAAGGGCTGGTTCTCTTATATTTTCTCAAATATTATATTTCCACTTTTTCTATACTTCTCATATAAAATATTTTCTTTATTGTTTATCTCCTATAGTTACTAATATACTTTAGTAATAAATAGTTATTTTGTTATACAGATCATTTGAGAGAATTAATTTATATTTCAAGGTGAGTGATACCTGGTTGTTAAACAACCCTTTCTTCCTTCATTCTCAAAAAAGTTCCTAGGCCTTTTCTTCATATGTACAATTTAGAAGGATGAAAGTTTGTTGGCCTCAAGAGAAACAATTTTCAGTAGGGACTTTCTTACATTTCAAATTGGAAATAAGAACTTTATTAAAGAGAGAACAATTTACTATATTTAGTGTGACTTATTACACTTAATTTTTTCACTGTGAAAACAGAAAATTTCTTTGTATTTTGAGAGGTCAAGTATTCAGTCATCTTTAAGCATCATCAAAACTAATTGCAATCAAATGAATTGAGGAATTTAAAGGCTAATTTTAAATTTAAAATAACTGAATTCCATGAATTAAATATCAATTAAGTTATTTAAATAAAATAAGGTTTTACTATTAGAAATAGTTGTAGTTTAATATTTCTGCCATGAATATTTTAATGCAGGCAATAACAAGAAACAAATGGCAAAGATCCATCTTAGGTATGTGATAGAAATTGTTTTGGGGACTGTGTAAATTTAAGAGTCTGCGCAGTAGTAGGAATAACGTATTGCTTTTCCTCACAGTAGTATTTCACATCCACATTTACACACACGCACACACTATGTTACAGTGAATTTCCTCTATCCAAGTGGCACATGTTCCAAGCCTCCAGTGCATGCCAGAAACCAAGGATAGTAATGAACCCTATAAGTAAGTACTTATCACACCCTATGACTATAACTTTGGCATTTTGAGGTCTGACAGGGAAACTAGAATAAATCATGGTTTTCTTGTGTGATTTGGGAGACAAAATGATGATTTGATGATTTAGCTCTGGGTGAAACAGCGGGGGCAGCATGAGATTTCATCGCACTACTCAAAACACTGTGATTTAAATTTATGAGTTATTTATGGGGTTTTTCATTTAATATTTTCAGACTGTAGGTTACCACCTGTGATGAAAATCACAAACAGTGAAACCACTGAGTGAGTCTGCCTGACTTTCCTTTAGTGTCGGTCCCATATAGGATTCACGAGAACAAGAAGTACTTAAAATATTTAATGTATAGGTAAATTAGTACATAAAAATAAAGTGAAATAAATTCTTTTAAAGTAGTATTTTTAAAAGATTTGTAATTGGCTACATTGAAACAAATTTTTGGAATATTTCTTTGTTAAGAATACATGAAATAGTCCAAAAATTATATTAATCTACTTTTATGGTAATCTAAGATAACCAAATGTTGAGACAATGATAATATGTGTGAAAATGACTATAGAATCATTTATACCTTGACTCTTATACATGCAGTGTTGTGTATAGTGATTTATTCTGGAATATCCAATTGAAAATGAGCATGGGAAAACCAGTTATTGGACTCTTCATTTATTGAGTTCATGACCCTTTGTAAAATGGGCAGTAATTAAACACTGTATATTAATACTGCAAAATAGATTTTTAAAACAAATGTTGTTATTCATGAATAGAAAATATTTGCCTAGATTTGTAACTTTTACAGGTATAGACATTCTTAAGAAAGCAAAACTTTTGCTTATTTTAAATTCACATACATCTGATGTTTTGTTCATAGGAACATTCCTTTAAACAGAAAAACAGATGCAGCAAATATGTGCTGAGACTCTCATAATGCAATGTGAATATCAAATATATTTTATAAAGTCTCATTTTTAAAAGTTATTTGAAAGCAAATAAAAAGCACTTCTATTATACTTCATTAGTAATATACACATTTGGTTTGCAAAATAAGAAAAAGATGCTTGACAAAGTGTGCCTGGTCATTTCAATTACTATATCTTTACAAATTCCAAGAAAGTTGAGATTTATGGTTCTAAAAATTTATTGTATTATGAATGGAATATTTTTATGTATATATTTTCTATCAATTCTATTTCACTATCTTTTATTAAAATTCTTTTATCATCATAATATTTAACTATAACAATACATTTTAAGTTCAAAAAATGTCTATAACATGTTTAAGTATTAGGAATGTCTTGACATCAGCAAATATTAAATAAAATTTCACTCTGGACTTCAACTATTTTTGGTTTTGTGTTTTGACATTTAAATAAGTAGAGCATCTATTGATCATTTAAACATATGTGCTAAAGGCCGTGCGAGGTGGCGCACACCTGTAATCCCAGAATTCTGGAGGCAGAGCCAGGAGGATCACTGTGAGTTCAAAGCCAGCCTAGGCTACATAGTGAGTTCAAGACCAGCCTGAACTACATAGTGAGACCCTGTCTTAAAAAAAACATGTGCTATGATTTGATGCAGATATTAAATTCATACATTTGTAATCACATTAAATGGATCATAACAGGTTAAATACATCCTGCACACTATGATTAGACACAATTGAAATAAGAGCTTCTGTGTTAGATTGTAGTATCTTACCAATTAATAAAGGATTTATATAGGTTTATTTTTTAATAAAAGGGAAACACCTCATGGTGAATACTTTCATATTTTGTTATATGAACTTACTGTATCAGCTAAATTAAACTAGGTAACATGATCTCAATTTAAACAAAATCAATAAACCAGTTTAAATTTACTGAACTGCATAAAATCTATTATGTCATCAATTAAAAGAAATATCCAAGGTCTGAGATTTTAACTGTGAAAAGAAATAATAGAATCAATTAAAGATAGAAATCAAATTATTTTTAAAAATAAAAGGAAAGTTTTTATTTGAAACAGAATTTTAAAACTGGAAGAGTATCTTCCCATCATGCAAATCCAGCAACAACAAAAAAACCCCTCTTTTTCTATGTTTTACAATAAAAAAGACCATCTGCTTTAAAAAATGATTCTAGATCTTACATGCATTGCAAATTTTGAAAAATCAGCTGGTAGTTTTTTTTTCCTTTAAGAGTATAATCAGTGTTGTGTCTTGTGTCATTAAAAAATACATGTAGGTCTGGTTTTCTTTGAGTTTATTCTATAGAGTTTGTGAAGAGGCTTTATAACTTGGAAAATTGCTGTCATTCACTGATTTTTTTGAAAAGTCATAGCTGGTATCTCTCTGAATGCTGATTTTCTATTATATTCTGGAGGCTTGATTATATTTACTACTATAAAATTAGATTTTCAGACTACATTAAAAACAGCATCAACAAAATCAGTATATATATATTTTTATGAGACACAGCTAAGTCCATTGTGGACAGAGTGGTTGGTAGTAAAAGATATGTGTGATTTAAGGCAAAAGGATTAAAATGACCCTTAATATTAAACAGAAGAAAATCTTAGTGAAAAAATGCTTCAAATATGAGTCATTTCATAATGATAATGCTAGAGGTTTTAATTCTTTAGGAAGATACAGTAATTCTAAACTTCTGAAAATACTCAAGAGTTTTAAAATATGTAAATTACAAATAAAAAGTATTAGTAAAAGTTGTGGTAAATTTACCATAGTCAATATGGATGTTGATGCATATTAAATAAAAATTGACAGATTGACACACAAAATTTTAGAAAAATAATAAAGAGTTTTAGCAACACAAGTCTTATGTAAGGATAATAATTAGATCTCTGAACTCCCAGACTGATGATACTATTCAAACACATAAAAGTAAATTGAAAGAAAATAAATGCTATATTGAGCCACAACATAACTCAATAATTTAGTAAACATTGGCTATGAAGATAATGTTGCATTACATATATTAGTTTTAAAAAATAATTAAAACCATTTATACATTAGCAAATTTTATGAAAAGATTAATAATTGATTAAAGTATCAAAGAAGAAATCACAATAAAAATTAGTGCTCATAACTGAAGGATAATAACTGATACTTTTAAATAGGTGTACTTTGCTAAAATTGTAATCTTATATGACTGCAAATGTTATATTAGAAGAAAAGATGACATTCACAACATCATTGGATAATTTAAGAGGACTTGAAAAGAACATGAAAGTGAAATAAAAATTGTAAAATAAAATAATGTAAAAAGACAACAGTCAACATTAAAATAGAAATCAGATATCATAGAACAAATTTTAAAAAAGGAAATTAGTCAATTTATCCCAGATACATAAACCAAGAAAATGGACGAGAGAAAACAAAAATAAATGAATTTTGAATTAATAATGTGAAATAATCAAAAGCTAGAGAATTATAAAATATAATCAATGTCTAATGTGGTATGAATAACTTAAAACAATTTGCAAGAGTGCAATGGGACCATTTTATAAAACTATAAACTGAAAAATAATGCACAAAAAAATTTTAATCCAAATGAACAGAGTTCAATCAAAATAAGAAAAGTAGTAATTTAAGAAGGTCCCAAAATAAAATTTTCAGACTCATATAATTAGAAATCATTTAAATGACAAATAAGGACAGTATTATTTATATAAACACTTAGAGATAACAAAGCATACATGTAAAAATGACCCTAACTAATGAATGAAGTATTAATTATAGTCTACAACTATAAAAATTAAATATTTTATCATTCAAATGATACTATTAAATGATGTGAAAACAATCTAATAACCAAGAGAAGATATTTGCAAAAGTATCATTAACATAGCATTAAATTCCATTCTACCTAAAACACTTCTACAAATTAGTATTAAAACAATTCAAAATTAAAATGGGAAGGCAGATAAAAGCTTTCTTTGCAAATATGTGAAAAAGGAATTTTTATAAAGTATAAAAGAATCAACCTTGTAATCAGGAAAAAGCAAAAAGCATCTCTTATACAATTGTACAGCTACCAAGTGTAAAAATTTAAGTCTGACAGTATCATCAACATTGGAAAAGATTAAAATTTAATCAATGTAGATTAACATCAAGAATAACAATAAGGGATAAAACAATGAGGACATAATTTGTATGGTAGGTCTCTACGTAAATTTAAATAAAAAGTGTGAAAATCTGAATAACTTATTGTTTAAGCATACATTCACATACAATGCCAGTATAAAGAAAACAAAGAAAATAACACATTCAGAATTAATGATACTTGTTGCCTCTCCAGTAGAAAAGATGATATGTGATTTGAATAATGGTAGTACTATTTTCTATTCTAAATTTGGTAGTATTTGCAAAGTTGTTCTTATTGTTATCTATTAAGTTCTACATATTTTACATACTCTTTAAAATGTAAGAAATATTTCAAAATTATAATGACAAAGAATACATCAGCGAAATAGTTGCATTTATTTAAGGGGAAAAGTGATGGTTGAAATCATCAACTGTAGCAACATAATATAGAACGATTGGCAGAGTAGACATAAAGTATGATGAGTTGATTGAAAACAAAATGTACTATGACTGATCCATTTTACCCTATCTTTTCAAAGATAATACTAGTAATGTATTCTTGCTCCCTCAGAATTACATAAGCAGGTTGCTATTTCCCATGGCAGTTTAAATATTTTTATTTCTCCCAGGAGTATAAAAGGACCAATTATTCATTTTGTTGTTTTGTTCTTTAGTCATTATTTAGATATGAAACCATATTGTGGTATCTTGATAATTGTCCTAACCTAACACAAAGGCTTTAGCTGAAAAGGGTTATTATAATTTGGGCCAATTAATTTGTTAATTTATTACTCTTTGTGTCATCATAAAGATAACAAAAGCTAGAAAATTAATTGAAAAAATGCCCCCAGCACTTTTAAGGGAGTAGCCATAAGATTTAAGGTCTCTAATAAGGAGTTACCTCTTTTACCTTGCTGAGATTTAGTCAGCTTGGTTGCTTTTACCAAAATAACTTGTAATATTTTCTCTTTCCCATGGTGACAATTACTATAACTTGAGTAATAAAATGAAATTTCATGGACTTTAATTGGCTTCTTCCCCTGGTGTTTCTAGAGATTGCTCTCTGCTTAGTAATTATCTTATATTGTAAACTACCCAAAGTGAACAGTAATGGTTGTATTACATCCATTACTCTCTAGCCTGTTTCACGTGCAAATGAATTCAGAGAATGCCCAATCTTTAAATTAAATCTAATTTGCATAAAAAATATTAAAATATTCTGGGTACTAAAACTTCATGTGGTCACAGGCCACATTTTGAAGTACATGTTTTAGTGCTACAGATGTAACTCAGTGATCAACTGTGTGCTTCACATTCACAAGGTCCTGGTTTTGATCCCCAGCACAGAAAGAAAAATATATATATACCTTTCTAAAAGTAATAGTAATTCCTTGATACTCAGGAAAGAGATTTACATGAAATCATGCATAGGATAGCCTTGTTTTTAACACAACCAGACATGTTCAAAATGAACATCCTCACCAAGAGAATAAACACATGAAAACTAAGGAAAACTCTTTCAGTTGACCATAATTTCTAGACAGAATAATTATAAGTGAGGATGTAGACATCTAGTTTTATGGAGATTTAACCCCTATTCTACTCTCTAAATTGCTGGGATATTTATGGCATAGTGTCATTTGGTACATTCCAAGTAATATTGAGAGGAAGTCTTTTTGAAATTCTTGTTCAAAGGGTCATAAATATGAAGGGAAATATAGTTCAAAGTGCCAATTTCCAGATGAATGAATATTTCCTCTGTTTCAAGTTCTGTTTTGTTCTCAGCCAGACATTTCTTTATTTTTATTTCTCTGAGGACTTCAGTACACTGAACTTTCACACTTTCTTCCTATGACCATTGAAAGGTTTACAAGAGCCTGTCAGGATAGTTACTATCTTAGTGCATGAAACAATTTTCCTCTATGAAACCAGTTTGTCACAGGTTTAGTCCAGGATACATCAAGTGTTTCATTTATTTCCCCTCTTGTTTCATTCATTCCCATTTAGTAATTGCCACTAAAGTATTGCAAGTATTAACGCTGATAATTTCAAAGTACACACTGCCACACTGAAAGTGTCAAAAAATATCTAGATTTTCTTCCTCAAAAGCCATCATAATATAGATCTTAAACTATTAACATCCTCATGCTTTAGATTTAAGTGTTTGTCTTTCCAGTCCTTTCTCACCTGCCCAGTTCTGTAAATGTTGATTAACACTGGCAAAAACAATAATGATATGAATGAATATGCACCTCTTCTTTAATCTTCCATAGAATATATGTTTGAGTCTTGTCAACTCTACTTCTGCATCAACTCTCATGATCTCCTTTTTCATGCTGAATACCATTGAGCTGAGAAGTCTATCTTACTGGTCAGGTGCTGTTCCACTCTTATCCCATTCAATGACCATGGAATACTACAAATTGGGTTGTTTTGCATGGAAATTACTATATATATATATATATATATATATATATACACACACACACACACACACACACACACACATACATATATATGTTATGCTCAAAGATAACTAATAATGAATTACTGCTGATAACTAATAATGAACAGATAACTAATAATGAATTACATAGCAACCTGCTTATGTAATTCTGAGGGAGCAAGAATACACTACTATTATTATCTTTGAAAAGATAGGGTAAAATAGATCGGTCATAGACAGTACATTTTGTTTACTATATATATATACACACACACACACACATATATATATATATATATATATATATATATATATATATGTGTATGTTGTACTCAAAGATAACTAATAGTGAATTACTGCTGGAGCCAGTACTCAAACTATGACCAAGCCATTGTTGATTGTTTTCTAAAAGAAAATTGTAGATATTCAAGACAGATAATTTTGAATTTTTTTCTTTTCTGTTACTTACCAGTCAGATCCTTGAAATTTTCTTAGTGTTGTTGAACTTCATTTTATTCATTCAGAAAATGCACAAAATATTACCTCTTTATTGTTGTATGTCTGTGTATGATTACTGCTTGGCTATCTACTAATGTGCTAAATAAATACTATATATGTTCTAAACTTTTAAAATCACTAATATGGTTATGTGGTTGAAATAGATTACTTACCTGTATCTTCAAAAACCACATTTCTGGTTCAAATATAGTCTCTTCTTTAATATCAATTCTAATCACATTATTTCTTAGTTTAAAACTATTTAGCAACTAAAATAGTTCCCTAGTTTCAACAGAACAAAGCCAAGTTTCTACAAGGAATTCTACAATCAACTTCTACAGCACTTAGACCTTCTTATTTCCTTTATCATCTTATTCAATTATCAGTTATCATCTTATTCAATTAGATAATGTACCCTTCTTAAATCAGATTCTGATATTTTCACTTAAGTCTTCACTTGGGCTGAGTCAGTGGCCTAGAAGGTACTCTAACTCTGCATGCTAGTGTTCTCCCTGGCCATCATAAGCTCTCAAATACTGTCTCCTCCCTGAAGCATTCCCTGTTTACTCCAGGAAGAAACATTTTTACTCTGTTTTTGTTCCTGGTGTTCAACAATTTTGTCATAGCATATATTTCATTCTGCCTGGTCATGCAGGTCATTGTGAATATGTCTTGCCTATATTACCAAAATTATGAACAGAATACTATACATTATATGTAAACTCTCTAATAAATAATGATATACAGAGTCCTGATACGAATAATACATGATTTTGGTATCAAATTAAATTATAAGTTTTGGTGAGGGCACTGCTAGTATATTTTTTCACTTTTTTCATTTTTATTTAAAAGTGTATCTTTACATAAGTTTGGCAATTATTTTAATGTGGAGAAAGCTTTATTTGCTTCCATGTAGGAATCTTTTTTGGATCAGATATATTTTCTTTTCATTTACAGAGTGAAATGTATGTTACCACTTGAATTAAATCAGAAGGAAAATGGTGGATACTTACACTAGTATTTTAAATAAAAAAAAGAAAAATTATAGTTAAGTATATGGTATAGTGACTCTTCTCTTTCAATAAGTTTGAGGTTATCCAGGATCACTAAAAACTGTAAAAATACCTGATATAAACTTTGTCTTTTCAACTAAGGTAAACTCTACTTACAAAAATATTTTAATTGAGACAATGATTCTACAGGGTTTATGTAGAAAAAGGACTGTTCTTATTACAGTACCTGCTCTATTTTTGAGCCAATTAAAGACCTTCAAATAGTACATCTAATCCTCATAGGTCGGCACTAAAGATTCTGTAAGGTTTTAAGTACAATCTCTCCTTGATCATGGAGACCTAAAGAGTCCTAAATCAAGGTGTTGGGGCTGTAGTATCAAGCTTATCTCACCAGTTTCTTTCTCACTCAAAGTTCTTGTGACTAACCTACCGCCAGGTTTCCTTCCATAAGCCCTTTGCTGAAACCTATGTTGGTTGTGTTGTCAAATCCCACTCTTTCTATAGTATTGAGCCACTGTCTTTTGTGCTGTTTCTCAGGGAGGAGTCATCTGACCACCAACCTGACTTCCAGGTATAGGTACCTTCACTCTATAGCCAGATATTTCTGATAAATGTTAACTATAAACATCCTGGGGCACTGCTTAGTTCTTATTATCTACTGGCTGACTTCATGCTGGGTCATCTGCCTAGAATCTATTAGATACCTTTGAGAAATGCTTGCTCAGCTGCCAGACTGGATCATCTTCCCAATTCTTCAACTTAGATTCCTCTATATTGCTAAATCTACACTGGTTGATATGTATCAAATCTACATTTCATGTACCACATGTCATCTCTTCCGTTTAAATTCTACTTTTCTCTGTTAAGTCATAGATATGGAAAAATTTACAACATATAACAATTTACAAAATATAAGAAATCTATTTTACTTATTGTAAAATGCAGAAAACTAATCTTGGTGATTACCATTGTACCTTCTCATCTTCTGTACTGATATTCATAATGCCTATAATTCTAAGATCATAACCTTAGAACTCATTGCCTTTTAAAATCTTTCTCCTCTAACCCTAGCTCAAATTAGTAACCAAGATTTTTAAAATGTTCTTTATTTATAGAAACCTGTTCCTTGTTTACTGTCACAATCCTTGAAGTAGTTCTGAAATGGAATTTTACATATATATATATATATATATTTATAATATTAATAACATAACCTTTTTCAAATAACTTTATCATGTCATTTCCTGCTTTAAAAATGAGGAAAAGCTTCCAAACAGCTAAGGGTAGTGATCAAATCCTATTTCTTTGTGTTTCAAGATCCTCTACTATTTCGTTTCTTTAGATTGTATTAATATCTTTGTTTTAGTCATCAGATTTACCCAATTTATTATTTTCTTCCATTGTAGCTTTGAAAATATAATTTTAACTCAGGAAATATATAGTAAAATAAAATCATGAAACATTCAAATTACACTATTTCTATAGTGCCTATATCTAGATGAAGTTGTAGTACCAACCTAAACACAGATCCATGAGAAACTATTTGATTGCAAATCAAAGCAATTAGCCTGCCAGTCACTTACTTTGGGACTTCAATTGTCAAATATTTTCTAATCAGGTCTACGGTTGCTTTTACATACTTTAGTCCATAATCAAGTGCATGAGAAAAATGGTCTTATTGACTAATTTTGTAGTTGACTCCGATGTAAAATACTACATGAAAGAGAAGATCCATTATTCAGTAGCTCGGTCATCACCATCTGCTGGGGTCATTAAAGGCTGTGTCACACACTCAAAAGAAGTAGGATTTGAAATATCTTTTGTAAAATCCTTCCAAATCTCCCAATCTATGACAATACCATATATGTTAATAAAAGGTGAAACATTGTCCGTAGATGTTGGGATAATTGGGTGGTGCAAGAAGACTTTTTAAATTATTACTCATGACATTCATCATTGGGAATTTGTACCTTTGCATGATATATCTTGGCTCTTATTTTTTCCCATTTCCCTGCCCTTTCTTCAACCCCTCCACCTCTCTCTATTTACAAAGTCTTTGTTTCCATTTTCTTCCTTTTCTTGTATTTATTACTTTCTGTTCTTTCCTTTCCCCTACTCTTCTCACTTTCCCTTCACCTTTGGACAGCCCAATTGTCCATCAACTGGAGACTTGATAAAGAAAATGTGATAATTTTTATACGATGGAGTACTACTCAGCCATAACGAATGAGAAACTAGAGACATTTATAGCTCAATGGATGCACACTGAGGCCATACTTTTATGTGAAATAGATAGAACACACATGTGTAAATACTGAATAGTTTCTCTACTGAGAGAAAATGAAAGTGTAAATAAGGATCAAAATGTGTAATAGATAATGTGAAATAGGACTTTTTACAACAGAGTTTTAATAATCAAGATAATCCCTTCTTATATTAGCATTTCTAAAAGTGCATTATTGCTGAACTGGTAGCACTTTTGTAATGAGAATCTATGGAGAAAGTAGAAAGATAGTGGCTAGCTTAGGTCAGGCAGAACCATATCGTAGGAAGAATGGGCTTTCAAGTTCAATTATAAATTTAAGTTCTGTTCACAGTATGAAAATTGTGTGACTTTAAAATGTGTATTCTTGAATAATATGATCTAGCATTCCAATCTCAAAGTAGAAAATTTAGTTCAAGTGAAAATATGATAATGTGTATGTGTATTGTTTTGATAGCTTGAAATGGTGTTTAGATTAGGCTGTGTCTGTATTTATTGTTTAATACTCACTCCCAGTTATTTCAGTCTAATTGTGAGAGTTTTGCAGGGAGAGTTCAATCACATTATAACCAAAAATTGTCATACATAACACTCCTGTTTTACTCAGTTTGTCCTATTAAGAAAAGGAATTTCTCTACCCTGTATTTCAGAATAACAGAAAAATATCAATAGCTATGTAACACTCTTACTCTTGAGGAGTAGGGTAGAGTTTGGAAGAGAACGAGTTTAACCCTTTCTACTTGTGTTTGACTTAATTTTGTACTACAAGAACTTGAATGCAAGAAAAAAGAATATGAGACTCTCCAGAACTTTTCTACAAATTAAAATGCTTCCTAATAAAGTAATACTGATCTAAAAAATAGAACAAAAACTTCAATGCAAGAGATGATGGCTAGAATTTTTATTCTTGCAAAACAATATTTTCTATTCTTATAAATAATCCAAGAGGTAAATAGATTTCAGTTCCAATCAAATTAGTCAATAGTTCTGAGAGAAATATTTGAGTTACAAATGCTCCTCAATTACAATGGAGTTATGTCCCAATAACCCATTGCAAGGTGGAAATACTATAGAACAAAATGCATTTAATATATCTAACCTACCAAGCATCATAGTTAAGCCAGCCTAACTTAAACATGCTTGGAATATTCAGCTCATAGTTAAAGTCACTTGATACAAAGCCTCTTTTATAATAAAGTGTTGAACTCTAATGTAATTTATTGAACACTGTACTGAAAGTTAAAACAATGATTGTATAGGTGTGCTGTTGGACAACCTTAAAATGAACATCTCATAAGTCAAACTATCATATGTCAAGGACTGTCTGTATAAGATTCTAAGAAAAGAGAAAAAGAGCCAGAAAATGAAATGATTTAAAGCAACAATAGAAAAAAATTTTTCAAATCCAGAAAATACATAAATATCCTGATAAAGTAAGATTGATGGTATCCAACAGGATTCAATCCAAATAAGCCAATATTGAGGTATATTAGAATAAAAAGTCAAATATTTGAAAAAGAAAAGATACTCCTGAAATCACCCAAAGAACATATTACACATACATATGTTATAATAAGGCTATCAGTAGACTTTCCAACAACAACTTTCAGGCCAGGACAGAGTAAAAGAATGTCTAAGTGCTGAAGGAAACAAATAAATGTTGCCAACCAAAAATGCTATACTCTGCAAGCTGGTCTCCAAAAATTCAGGAAAGATAGTGAATTTCTCAGGTACATAAAAGCCTGGAGATTTCATCACCATGAGACCTACATTTTTAAAGTTTTTTCAGATGTATATGAAAAGAATTATATTTATAGTTATAAATATAGAATTATAATACATATTAAAAGAATTATATTAAAAGAAGCTAAAGAGAGTTCTTCTAGTTAAGAGAAAAGATGGCTGATTATAAGCAGGAAAATACATGGAAGTGTAAAACTCGTTGGTGAAAGTGAGTACATAGGCAAATTCATTGGCGTCTAATACTCTGTGTTGAATGCAAATTGCTTATATCTTTAGTATGAATGTTAAAAGATAAAAACGTAAAAATAACACCTAAAATAACTTGTCAAGGGATATGCTAATTGTTAGAAAAATGTATATCAAAACTTTAAGGAGATAGCTATCACTTCACCCTTGTTAAAATGACTAATATTTTAAAGAAATGAAAGTAACAGGTATTGACCAAGATGTAGAAGTAATGGAATCCTTGCACATTGTTGGTAGGAATGTAAATTAGACAGTCATTATGAAAATAATATGAAAGTTCTTAAAAAAAGAATTACTGGATGCTCCACAAATTTCTTTTTAAATATATATATTAATATATATGAATTTATATATGAAATGAAATCAATATGTTGAATGCACTTATTTGTGCTCTTGTTTGTTTCAGTAATATTCACAATAGCCAAGATATTGCATCAAAATAAGTGTGCATCAATGGATGAGAGAATGGAGAAAAGACACACCACACACACACACACGCACACACACATTTCATTTATCCTTTTAAAAGATGAAAATTTTGTCATTCTGCACAACATGAGTAAAACCTAGCATACATTATTTTAAGTGCAATAAGCCAGGTACAGAAAGACAAATATTCTATCTCATCTTTGTGAAGCATCCCAAAATTTTTAATTCATAAGAGCAGAGAATAGAATAGTTGAAACTAGGGACAGAGAGTCTAGAAGTGGGGAAATGTCCATCAAAAGATATAAAACCTCATTTAGATAGGAGGAATGAGTTCAAGATATCCGTTGTTTTACATGGTGACTATAGTTCATAGAAATGCATAGCATTCTTGAACATTGCTAATAGAGTGAATTTGAAGTGCTCTCACCAAAAAAGTCAAAAAAGATAAATTTGAGGTAATGCATATTTTAATTAAATTTAGCCATTCTACAATGTATACATGTTTCAAAATATGTTTTTCATGACAAGTTTATGCAATTTTTATTTGTCAATTTAAAAATAAAAACAACAACAAAAAAGAAATTAGTTCTATGGGAGATCTAGAAACAACCAAAAAGACAATGAAGAGTACTTTCTTCAAAGTGGAGTTAATCTATGTGTATGTACATTAATAAATATTTTATATTATTAATATAATACATAACATTGATGACAAACATTTTAGAGCTTTTAATGATACAAACATCCCACTGCGACACACTTGTCATAAGTTCACCACCACTGGCATATATCCTGTATGCATGTGTTCAAGTATATGAACACAGTAATACATATCCATATCTAAATCTATATCTAAATCTATATCTATATCTATATCTATATCTATATCTGTATGTCTATATGTCTACATGTCTATTTATGTATATATTCAATTATCTCTACACATGTGATATTGCTGAAGCCCTCATTAAAAAATTTATTCTATTATCTTGTTCAGGGTTATGCAAGATTAGAAGCTGTCGATGATCTCTGAATATTTTATCAGTATTGAAGAACAGCTATTTGTTTTGCTACCAAGAAAAAGTGCTGATGTTAAATTTGAACTGGTCAATTGCATTTAGAATTATAGAGAATCTTTTGATTCACATAGTTCCTGGGATTAAAATATGAAAATCCTATCCTTTTAGGACTTTTGGCTGGGAACCAAGCACTCTGGAAACTTTTTGAAGCATATGACTTCTTTTCAAATTAATGAATTTATAATTAAAGTAAAACTAGTATTTATATTAATTTTAAGGAATGCTAAATACAAAAAAATTTAACTGTGTCACTCACTCCCTTTGTAGGAGTCCTGAAATGTAACACTTGGGTCATAATGAAACAGTTCTTTCCTTTGTTGGCTCATTAGAAACAAATTTGCTGGTCCACATGCACTATAAAGATTTTTTTTTAAAAAGAACTTATTTTACAGGTTTTGATCATGTTGTCTTACAGTGGCCATAAAGTTTTAAGGTGGGGACAAAAAAAGCTATTATGGTGAAGGAACATCCAGGTTTCACTTTTGGAAGATAAACACTTTAATACCAAAAAATAAAACAAAGATAAACAGATCATAAAAATCTTGATTCTTTCATAATCCCAATTTGTGTCCTATTATTTTTGTTTATGTTCACTAAAATTCTTTACACACAGAGTGATTTTGGTTATATAGAGCACAATATATATAGGAAGATCATATGAGAATGTGGAACTGAGGTTTAAAATGAAAATTATTCTCTGAATTATCTTTCTGATTTAGTAAATGTATGTTGTCTTTTTATGTGTGTATGTGTGTGTGTGTGTGTGTGTGTATGTGTGTGTGTGTGTGTTTAAGGGAGTTTCTATGTTGTCCCAAGTTGGTCTCAAATTTGAAGTTCAAGACTCCTGTTGCTGTAGTCTCCCAAGTAGCAGGGACTATTCAGAAACCTCATCCTACATAGCTTCATATTTAGTTTTTTCTTTTCATAAAAGCAATCACAAGATGAATCTATAATGCAGTCAATTGGTGTTATGCAGCTAGAAGGGCAGGCAGTAACACTGTTGGGTTGTTCTGATATAATAAATGAATAGAGATAACAATGAGAGTCTTCTAGGTCAAGTTCCTATAAAATTGTATTTGTTAGTATTTATATTCACTAGTCTATGAACATCTCATACAAACAAATGTTTTATCTGTTTGAAGTTCCAGAGAGATCTTGGGCTGCTTCCCAATTTTTTATTTCAACCATCACGTGCAAACCCAACTTGAACAGGGTAATCAGTTCAAAGACAGAGCTCTGTGATTATTAGTCTCTGGCTATAAACTGCAGCAAAGGTTAAAATAACAGAAGCTGTTCCAAGTCTATGTAGCTAAGATGAGCAAAGCTATAACAAGAGCCAAAGAGAATAAATGTAATTACTTTTGAGGATATGTTAGTTCAGTACCTTCTGAATCTTGGATTCTTGTGTGTATCTGTGTGTCATTATCTATGTCTACCTGTGTGAAATGGTTTTAATTTTTTTAAATTTTATTTTAAACCTATTACATTGTAAAATTTCAGTGATTTAAGAATGTCAAATATTTAAAATTATATTTTATCACTACCACAAAGTGAAGGAACAATAAATCTGATGTTATTCACAAATGTTCTTACCTTTACATCTTTGGCATTCATCCTTGTTCCCTCCTTCCCCACAAATATATCATCAATGTCCACGAGGATGTACCTGTCCAAGGACAATGTCAGTCTCTTCCTTGACAAGAAGGAGATGGCATCTATGAAGATGAGCTTGTGCAGCCAGAAGTTTAAGTTGTTGCCAAAGAGAACTCGCTGAATTCCATCGTGAAGGCCCAGATCCTGAATTACTGTTGAGTAAAGTATTTTACTGGACAAGAATGAAGGGGATTTTTCTGTCTGTAGTTCAGTTAAAAGCACAGGTTGGTAGGTTGAATGGTTATATTCGAAAATAGTCCAGTCTGCCCCAGGAAGAGGGCCTTTCTCAACCTTGGGGGCTTTGGTAATATGCAGTAAAGGAGACTGAGGGTTGATGAAACAGTCCTTTAGAGCTAGGTTATTGAAGAGATATAATGGAAATCCTTTTAACTGTGTACTTGGTAAGGTGTTCTCATTGGCTTTATGAAAACCAATTATACTAACACTGTATTCCACACAGTATTTTTCTAAAAGCTCTCGGTTCCATGAGTCCATGCTGACATACTTTAGAATATTTTCATAAATAACTAAAGTATATTTCCCTTTGCCTTTATCTGTAAGAGGAGGTATATCCCCCTTGCCTGGGGCAATGACCATGTGGTACTGGAATTGGCTGGACTCCAAGATAGCTATGATATCTTGACCAAGTTGAGAATATTGGCTCTCCACAAAGAGGAGGACCATAGGGTCAGTTTTAGATGTATCAATAGGTTTAAATGTTTTTAGCTCCATTGACCGATAAGGTAGAATTTTAATGTCAGCACATTCTGCTTCTGCAGTGGTTTCAATAAGTGTCATTTCCTGTTTGTAGCCAGAGTAGAGAAAATAGGCAGAAATGACAATGCTCACCAGGCAAAAGGTAGCTAAGAGCACAATCAATGTTCGGAAACTTCTCCGAAGCTTCACAATAAGATTCATTTTTTAAAATGATGTTTTGGAAGCTTTTATTCCAACTTCTTTTCCTAAAGTCCCATTGTGAATGAAATATGAGATGGTGAAAATACCGCTTCCAGAAAGTTCATGTAACCATTGCAAAGCATGTAAAATGTTTGAAAGGATCACAAATCAGTTAAAGCTGGAAGGCAGTGGGCCAGAAGGGTAAAGGTCGGAGAGATTTTGAATAGGTCCAATACCAAGAATTGCTGCAGAATCCTTTAAGCATTATCTGAAAAAGAGAAATGTGAAAATTAACACAAAAAAAGAAATGTTGATATATATATATATATGTGCTGATATCTAAGCTTCATATCTATCAACAATAATATTAGTCAATTAAGTACTAGATATGCTTTTTATTATCTGGATTTGGAGTATTCCAAAGTTTTACAGCGTATAGAACCATATTTCATTTTGTCCAAATATCCATCTGTATATAAGAACACATATTGAGATCTTTCTTCAACCAGTCACCTTAACATGAAGATACACATAAGAAATTTAGATTTAATTTAAATTTTAATTATCATAAAACTTGGTTCTCCAGGACTCATAGAAAATTAGGCACTTGTTTGAGAAGTAAAACATGCTTTTTAAGTATTTGTTCAAGTTTCCAGTGCCAAATTGAATGAATGATTTTTTTTTTAGTGAATAATTTTTATTTTACATTTATAGCAGTTACAAGTTTTTCCTTTTATAATCCAGCCTTCATCTCTGGATCAGAGAAGGCTGCTTGGTTTAATGGCCCAAATAAGCAGAGAGGAATGGCCTCCCCTTTCCTCAAGGCAAAGCAAGAGAGAGATTGTAGAAAAAGGAACAGAACAGGAAAGGGCACCGTGAGGTCCCTCTCATGACACCAAGTGCAGAAAGCACAGACCAGAAGAAAATCGTGGCCTGTATTTCTCAAGGCACATTCCTTAACTTGGCTTACTCCAGATATCACAATGAAAACTGAGTTTTCCACTGTTGATTTTTAATTCAGCAATGAAAAGTTCAATTTCCTATTCTCTCTTTAGTTCAAAGGAAAAAGGATGTAGAAAGCATTAAAAAACACATGGGAAACTTCATCAAACTCCTTCATCATAAGAAGAGGTAATTTTTCCATTTTTATTAGTTTTTTAAATATAAATGACATTGAATTTAGGGAATTTCTTTCTATAGAAAGTTTTTTCATCAACTTCAAAACTGTGTTTGAGTCCTTCAAGAATTTTTTATTTTGCAATTGCTAAATTAGTGTCCCTGGAAAAGCACCCCAATAGTTTCTGCTATCAATCTGACACGTACAGAAGAGCTTTATCATGACACACTACATCACAGAGAATCACACTAACCTGTTTTGTAATGAGCAATGTGTTCTACCACGCTGCAAGTATTTTACAGGTTTTTATATTTTATTTTTTCAATTTGGTTATCTGAGTGATTAATGACCATTAATGACAATTGAAATAATATTAGATTAATATTAGATAGTGTTAAACATCCCATTCTTATGCTGCTATTTCTATTGTGTGTTTCTAGGCTGTAAAATAAGATTTTCCTAATAATCAAAATTAAACAGACAATGTTAAGTTGTAATAATGTTTATTTTTACCTTAGATTTGGAAAAATATTTTTAAAACATTCCCCAAAATTTACAATTTGAATTTTCAAAATTTCTACCCTAAATTTGAAATATTTCATTTTTTCAAGTTCAAAATATGTAAACGTACCTAATCATTCCACTGTGAAATTCATTGTGTTAATTTGAAAATATTCCTAGTTGATTTTATGTTCATTTTAAAGGAAAAATTAGTTATGTATGTTAGGAACTTATTAATCCTCTGTTTTGAATAAAATTCTTTTAAGATAATTTTTTGCTTTCCAAATGTATTTGAAATGTTTCAAAAATCTTTCTTTTTCTTTTTTTCCTGAGGTAGAGTCTTCCTATGTATTTTAGGCTAGCCTTGAACTCACTGAGTAGCCCAGGCTGACCTCATGGTAACCCTCCTGTCTCACCCTCCAGGGTGCTGGGATCATAGGCATGCACCAAAGTGACCTGCCAAAAGTGTTTTCTTTTTAAAAAATCAAACTGCATTTTACTAAAATGAAATACAGCAATCAAAAGGCTTTAGTATGGTATAAAATATTTAAGCCAACTCTACTGTACCTTCCACTTTAGTGTACAGTTGAAAATGTTCTTAAATAAATGTTTGAATAAACATTAAATTAATAGCACGTGTGTGTATATAACATCGATAGAAATTTGGAATTTGTCAAAGTTGTTTATCCAGTTGTGTATTATTTCGTAGGCTTCTCTAAGTTCATACATATGATTTTAAAAGAATTTGATGCTGGGAAAATAAAAGGAGGTTGGAGAGAAGGGGAAAAAAGAATTGAAATGTGCTATGTACATTTCCTGGAATGAATATAATCATTATGTACCGCAATCATGTATTAATAGAAGTCAAAAATTTTAAAAATGTAAAAGAAAAAGTGTGCCTAATGGAACACAGAACCAGCTCCTCTTCCAGCCCCAATAACAAATAGTCCTAGAAGAGCAGACATCTTTTCAATTCATATATAATAGGTGGGAAGTTTCAGTATTTTGAGACTAAAATTATTAAGGAGAATGAAAGAAAAAGTAAATGTATGCTAAGGTAACACTTTGTTATCTTTACCTATGCTGACATCAAAAATATGATCTTCATTTTTGAAAACAAAAAAAGATGAGATGTCAATTTTGCATATTAAAAGAGCTCCTCTTAATATGCCATAGTGGAAAAAAATTCTTTTAAAAACATATGGTACTAAAATCTGCCAACCTAAAGAATAAATAAAATTTAAATGTGACATTTGTTTCACATTAATGTGAGAAGAATGATAGATGTGTATCACCACAACAGTAGACCCTGGTATTCTCTGCCCCTGTGAGTTTTAATCAAAGACATGAGCCTTCCCTCTCAATCTCCTAAGTTTTCCTCCTTTAACAAAAATTGGCCAGTGGAGGGAAGGAAGCCTGGAATAAGAAGGGTGGGACATCAACAGTGTTTAGCAGATCCCACGCCTGAGATAAGGGGTGGTTGCTCACACTGCTTGTAATGTCAAAGACATGCAGTTTGACTTGACAACATTTGTTAGCTAATATTGTGTCTCTTAAAAAAGAAAAAAGGAAAAAAATAAGGCAGGGAGGGGGGCTGAGGGTACCAACCAATAAGAGCATTTCAAATTGTCAGTATAAGTCAAGCAAGACAACTGAGATCAGTTTTCAAAGGATGTACACTGCTAACTTAGTCAGATAAAATTAAGAAAATTTATTTCAGGTTAATGGTGAAGACATTAAAAAGTCACTCCAGGCCCAGGGATTTAGATCAGTGGTTTTGCTGCCTGCTGTACAAATGCAAGGAGCCGAGTTCGAACCCCAGTACCCCCCAAAAAAAGTCACTCCAATAGTTTAAAAATATATGGACTCTAACATGTTAAAATCCTAAGCAGCGTACTTTGGCCCCAACAATCTAAATCTGATTTTCATAAATCTATTGCTAAACTTTTGAAAAGAGAGACTCACTTGTTACTTGTCATGACTACCTTTCCAAACTGAGTTGCAGGATCTCCCTTCACCACAGATGCTGTGAAATAAGGAAGATTTTTGGGTGCCATTTTTCTCATTCTCACTTTCTTCCCCACTGTAAAGGGGACTGAACCCAGGACCTTCACCCTGATCTATAACCCCACCTCCTATTTATTTATTTATTTATTTGACGGTGTCTTGCTAAGTTGCCCTAGCTGCCCTCCAACTTTCAATCCTCCTGCCTCAGCTTCCCAGAGTGCTGGGATTACAGTTGCATGCCACCATATTTGGCTGTTTTTTCTTTCTCTGTTTCCAAACATGGCTCTCCACATTGGCATTAATGGAATACATAGCTCCCAGATTGTTTTATAATTAGATAATATGTATATATTATTGTTTTGTGTATCTCTTTTAGTTCTTTGACTTATTTTCAAACTGTTCTGAGGTTCTCTATATTTGTTAAAGTACAGTTGCAAAATGCTCTAAGACCGTGTACATTTCTAGTCATCTCTGGAAGGAGTACAGAAGTTAGTAAACAAAGCAGTCATAAGTACTATTATAGATAATTAATGCTACATTTTGCACATTAAATATATGTGTTTTATGTGTTTATTCTTTGAAGGGTTTGTTTGCTTGTTTGTTTGTTTTGCAACAAGATCTCACTAGGCAGTTCAGGGTGTCCTTGAACTTGCTATGTAGCCCAGGGTTGTAGCCCAGGGAGGCCTGGAACTCATGCCAATCCTCCTGCCTCAGCCTAGCGAGTGCTGAGATTACAGGCACACACCACCACACCTAGCTTTAAAGGTGGTTTAATGAGATGTACAGATCACCAAATTTGAGTTGAAATTTTTAAAAAATAACAGTAACAACAATATTATATCAGAATTTACTTTCCAGCCTCTATACTGTTTGTTTCCATCATCCTGATTGCTCATTATTAGTTTATTTTTAAAATGAAGAAATTTCGTTCTAGAAGGCTTAAAAAAGAGACTAAGATTGTGACACTAAATATTTGTGATACTAAGATTCTGTGTTGCACAACCTGCTCTATTGAGAAAAACTTACTATTAAGTTAGATGTAGCCAAAATGTTATCAGTTAATAGAATTAAATAATTTAGTCCCAATATCAGCAAGTTTTATTTCAATGTTAAAAGTTTGGCCATTCAAAGCTAGAAATGTCTGCCAAAAATGAAGAAAAAATAATGATGTGAATTGCATCAACAAAAAGAAGTTGTGAGTTTTATTACAACAATTTCCAATAATTTGACCAGTTTTTACTTTTACTGATATGTAGAGGAAAACATATTTGATCATGTACCTTGTTTCTACATGTTTCATTTGTTTCTGTTAGCTTTTGGGAATTACATAAAAATAAGCTCATATTTCACATTCATGAAGAGGTGTTTTTAAAATTAAAACAGAGTTATATAAACCTTTAACTCTTTGTTCTCATATACTGACAATCCCTTGGGATGAGTTCCCCAATTTATGACCATAAATTAAAAATATTTTACAAAAGAGATGAAGCATTTTTCCAACTATAGGTCATTATCATCTAAATGAAAATGAACAGAATAAATATACTGACATAGTTCAGTTTCAGTAAAGGTAATTATTGCTTTATAAAACTTTTTGTTTATTAGTTGTTTGTGTATTTGTGTATTGGGTGCGTTGGTCCTAATGTCAGATTATTTCTTATTCGTGGTCACAGGCAAGACTTTGTAAAGCTCTGCTCAGGAGGAAAAAGTTAATTTGAAATATTTAGTCTGATTTTAAGTGTTGTAAATATAGAAGAAGTTTTACCTACAGATCAGTGTAGTCACTTACAGTTCCGAGTGGTTTCTGAAAGTATCCCATATCTATTCAACACATTGAGACTACTGGTTGGAATCATTTGCTTGGCCCTTGGAGTTCCTCTCAGCTTCCAGACCCCAATATATGTGCTGTTACTGTTACAGCAACCATACCCAACCTCATAAGTCACAACGTTTTTACAACATGAAGGTACAAAGTAATGAATAACTGTTGCATTTAATCAAAATCAAAGTAGCATGCTACTTTATGAGTTCCGGAAAATCGATCTTTTCTACTCCTAAAAATAACCAGTTGATTATCACCTTACTTTTATACACTTTATATTTTCTTGATTTTAGTGACATAATATAAATTTATTTTAGTCGCCAAAGTGTATATTTTTACCAATGCAAACTCCTAAAAGTGTCATTTCAAACATAATGATAACATTATTACCTGGATATTATATTGTAACATAATATTATACTAGGTACATAGCTCTGAGCTATCAGCTATGTTCACACTTCAAAGGATTATGAAGGCAAGTCAGTAAATAGAAGAGTAAATGTCAGGTGATTTCTTTTATCACCATTTTCTGCAAATACATAAAATGCCTATTTATCATTTTTTAAGGTTTTGTTTTCAGAGAAACAACATGCTTTTTTTAAAAGAAGGAGTGTATTTTTATTAAAATCAAACTGAGAATATGTATATATTCATCTTGCTTATCAGAAAAACATTAGGATTTCAAGAGTAAGGACATGAACATTTCTTTTACTTTGCAACATAAAATTGAGATATAGTAGTAGAAATGCTATTTGTGGCCTACCTAAGAGGTATAGTGATCATTATTTGAAACTGTGCATTTATAAATTTATTATTAGCTCTACTTCTGATGTACATTTATTTTTACAATTAAAATTTCATTATTGAATTTTACTCATTATTTTTACTCATTATTGAATTTTACTCAAAATCAGATATCCACAGTGTATGAGCCAGAATTAAGTAGAATGAAACAATTTTGGAAGGCCTGTATCTGAGTGAAGACAATTCTCTTAGTATCTTGAGATAACTCTGTGATAAATCTGTTGCATTTGTCTCATTTTGGATAGACTTTGGAGTAGTATTAACAGGGAACATTCAGAGTCTAAGAAGAACCAGACAGACTCTAAAATTCGGGCAGGCTTGGATTTACTCCTGTTTTTTTCCTTCCTGTAAGAAGTAAAGGCATTCATCCAGCATCCATTCAACAAATCAATGTATGGACATTTCTTAGGCACCTATTATTTGCCAGGTAAATGTGCAAATTCAACTGTATCTTATATTAGTATCAAAAAGTCCTAAATTATTTTGTTTTAATCTAGTCTTCATTTCTTCTCTGTACTGTTTCCCTTTCATTTCCAGAAAGTCTTTTTGTCCCATTGACAACGAATGTTTTTAAAGTTACTGATTTAAAGCTTGTGCTAATGGATTTAATGTGAAGAGTGTAGGCATTAATCACCCAAACTGTGTAACAATGTTTCCACTTCCTATCTCTATTTTCTTTTCTCTCCCTATAAACAATTTATATGGAAGCTTCAAAGGATTACTCAGGGAATACAGAATCATGGTGCATTCTTTTTTAGATATAATCTGATTAACAATTTTCTTTTGAAAATAGGCTCTTTTTCTGTTAATAATGTCATCTATGAAGATAATACTAAAATATAAAAAAATTTTTAAAACTCACACCAGTGCTTTTCATCCTTAACAAAATTTGTGCATATTTCACACTATGAAAGCATAATGAAACTCTTCAACACAAGAAAATTAGAAAGAATGTTACACAACAAAATGTCATGTTTTCATGGTCCTTCCTCTATACATAATTTGTTTTTATGTAGATGTGGTCACAATCCAATTTTTATCTTATTTTGTTACTTAACAATTATGACATAAATAATTATTTTATAGCCATAATAGTTTTTCATTTCTAGTCCCTCAACTTAGTACATTTTGATGATTTCAGCAACTTTCTAAGCTTGGTTACTTAATCTTGGTAACCTACTTCCCTAACAATATGCTTTACAAAATAAACAGAGAGTGAGGGTTGAGGTTGCTCAAAATCACCTAGAAAACCAAGCCAGCTCCCTTGCAGTCATGTTTCTCAAACCTTGGGATTTTTCACCCCACTTTTTTGCTTCCTAGTGCCAAGGAAAATATGTGTCCCTTTCAAAGTCAGCCTTCTCCTTTTGTATCAATATCGTTTCTAGAACTTCAAACATCATCTTCTGGGGATTTTGTTCAAAACTAGGGGTCATGACTTGTTAGTAAATGGCCATAAATAGTAACTTTATGTATTTTGCTTGATAATTACACTATTTTGATATCTGCATGCCTTTAGTGTCTATCACCTATCCATTACTCTTTGTCCATTGCCTTGGGCCTATGTTTATTTGAGATTCCAGGTATAATCTTTTCAACAAGTTTAACGCATGTTCATCTTCAAATACTTTCATAACCCATTCAGCCCATGTCCAATAAACCAAATGCCTCAACTTTACACTTCACATTTAGAGTCAAACATTTTGAAAGAGCTGTTTTCTCTTCTAAGATTCTTTCATTCTGTTATTACTGCACTTTGCATTTCAACCGACTGCAGTTCTGGAATGACCAGCATTATCTCTCTTATCTAATCCTGATTAACTCTAATTCAATTTTAGAAATTGGCTTAGAATATACCAACTCTGGAAAATGTCCCCAACTGTGCAGAAGCCAGTTTACCCAGTGAGGGTAACCCCATGTGTCCTTGTTATGTAATCATGCCCAGTTCAACTGGCTAATTATCTGTGCATTTCCACGAAGGCAGGACTGAGATCTACTCAGAAGAGAATCAACACTGTAGACTGTTATGTTGTGCACAAGATAATCATGGAAAATCAATTAACTTGTTCATATCTTTCATATATTTACCTTCTTCCTTCACCCCAAGGTACAATTCAGATATTGTCTTCTAAAAATCCTGGAGAGAATAGTGGAAGATGGCAGAAGAGGCTTGACCTTTAGTTTTCTTATTGCAAAGGTGAAAAACCTCTGAAATGTTTATAAAATTTCCATGTAAGTTATCATGGAAGATTTGGAAGTATGCTCATCAAATCACCTCTGTCTTATACTTTAACAAATCATTCAAATTTTCAGCAAAAACAATGTACTGTTTTTATAAAAAGAAAGAGGGGTGTTTGATAACTAATTTTTTAAACTTTAAAATTCTATAATCTTGTAAATAATAAGCTTTCCCTATTTTGATACTTAATCTTAATTGTCAACTTGATTGAATTGGGAAACTCCTAGGTGATTTAGTAGAGCACAAGGCTGAGAGTGTTGATGAGGGTGTTTCCAGAGATAGCTGGCACACAGGTAGCAAACTAAATGGGAGAAACCTGGCCTGAGTGTGTCTGGCACTATCCAATAGGCTGGAGGCCTGGGTGCCACAAAAGCAGAATGAAGCTCATTATAAGTTCTTTCTCTTTGTCTCCTGGCTGACATGAGGTGAGGAAACTCTTCCCATGTTATTATGCCTCCCTCCAATCCCCAAGTAATGAAGCCAGGGGACTGTGGATTGAAACTTAAATCTTCCCTCTTTTGTTACTTTTCTCAGATATCTTGTCACACCAATGGAAAGTCAGATAGGTATTCCTTGATTTTCTTTTTTCCTCTAAAGAATGTGCTGACACCCTTACAGTTTTATTTAATTGATCTGTGTGTCTTTTCAAGAAGATTATGGGTACATTTTCAATAGTCTAACCTATGTTGTAAATTTTTCTTTCACAATAAACTGCTTTGCTATCCCTCAAGAATAACCCAGTACTAAACTAGAAACAGAGAAAATATGTAATAATCTTCACTAATGTAAATTGATGTTGTATGATATAGCATTTGTAATAATTCCATTGAAAGAATGATCTCAAGATTTAAGCCCAAGTTTTTGAAAACTGGAAAATTAATCGCACTAAATTGTGTCTAAGTTAACTTATTACGACTATTACGACACTATTACGACACATCAATTGTTTCTTGTGAGTCCAAATTTGCCATAAAATTTTAGATATCTATAAACACACACACACACACACACTTCTTTAAAAACACTGAATACTTGGAATAAAAGAGATGGGGCTGGATCTCCAAAAATTTATGTTTTGTTTGCCTAAGAGACAGGTCCTAACATCTCTGAATAACTTCTCTGCAGAAAGTAGCAAACACAAATCCATTCATTTGCCTGGATTCATTTGCAAATTTTGCTCAAGACATTGGTGCACACCAAGCATTGGGCATAAAGGAAGCTGTAGAGCTGCAGGCCCACTTGTTTGTCAGTGGTGTATTCCAAGGACAGCATCCCGGCACAGACATGTTTCAGGATTTGGGGGCAGTGAGATTAGTGGTAGGCAGGAAGTCCAGGACCTACTACTTCTCTCTCGCAAGCGAGACCTTGAAAGGCACTAACACAATTATGTGTATGATAATGAAAGAGAGAGACAATAACAGGTAGGCTGTTTATTAATGAGATTCCATTTGTGTACACATGGAGGTCTGGAGAAATCTGGATTAAATTAATATTAGAATATTTATCCCCAGAGCTTATTTATTGTTTCAATTTTATATTTGGATATGTATACAAAATAACATCTATCATCTTAAATGATTTTAAGTATACTTGTTATTTTTAAATCTCAGTTTATTTTTAATATAACAATAAACATTTTGCTCCTTCTAATTCAATTATTAATTTTCTACTTATGTTTTCTAGAAGGCTTTTTCTAAGAAACTGTTCATCTTTTGTCCTGAGTATTTTGGAGAAAAGAATACATTTTTCACTAGACAGAGTCTGGTGATCTTTATCACTTATGTAATTCAAGTTCTCCAGCTTTGTTCTTTACGTTTTAGCAATTCAAATAAGTAGCCAATTTTGTATAATAAAATTCAAAGTAATTATGTTTCTAGAAGGTAATAAATTATAAATAATTTATCTTTGTAAAGTTGTAAAATACAACAATAGTGAAAAACAATTGAAGTTACAAAAATGTGAAATATAAAAATGAGTAATTTATTTTTAATTAATTCAAAAATTAATGAAAATAACAGGCTATAAAATAAGTTGATAAATCATGTTTGTGTTTATTTTATAGTATGAGGAAATTATGACATATCTATTGATTTATAGCATTTTTTTGAATGGAGAAAATAACATTTGCTTTTTTCAATGCATACATATTTATTGCTAAAGAATATTTGGGTTTTCTAACTTTCTGAACACTAGAGGGCGATATGTTCTTGCTTTTATTGCAAAAATAGACCAACAGCACCTATTCTCTGTTGACAGCTAACCAACCAAAAGAAAGTGCTAACTGGGAGAGTGCAGAGAGCAAGGGTTACTCTGCCTACAGGACAATTCTCATAGGGTTAACATCAGGGAGAGGTCGGGGAATCTGAGTGTTAAACCCCAACGATGCCACAATTCGGCATTAAATATATCTCAGTCAATTATCTTCCTTACATTTCTAACAAAACCCCAATATTATACTATTTGTGTGTGGGTTCTCTGCTTCTGAATTTTAGTTTTTGGCTTCTATATATATATTCACTTTTTCTTGCTATTGTGCACAAGATACGAGTAATTGCTAATTTTGTGAACATTTTTGCTTCTAAATCTTTTAAGAAAACAAAAGTATAATATCTGCAATTCAAATGATTATGAGGCCAATTTCATCACATTTTCATTCCAAATTACAATTTATTTACTATTCATTTATTTTGTTTCTTAGGTAAATAAAAGATATGTATTTTTGTGAAATAGCTTTACCATTCAATTTTCCATTTCTCTGTTATATGAACATGCCACATGCCTGAGTAATAATTTTATTTACCAAAAAGGGATATGAATTCTAAAGATATGAATAAATTTAAATGTTCAATTTAAAGTAAAATGCATTAAGAATAGAGAATCAAAATCAAATAAATCATAAAATAGATAAATAAGAAAAACGTTGACAATATGGTTTAGATTGTCAATTTACTACATTATGAAGTAGATATATGAAACATAAGAGCAATGTATAAAATAAGTTGAAATTGTCATTATAATTTCCACATGTAATGACACTGATTTATTTGCAAAGGAGGCATTATGGATACTAAATTTGTCTTTTTTGGTTATATCTTAAGAGTGGCAACATTATGTGCTTCCATTATAATTTATCATTAACTTGAGAATCTGATAAATACCTATTCATATGCAGCTGCTTTGCAGATGATTTGAAAGATAATGGATCATTAGGAGGTTGTGCATTCAATGAAATATACTCAAATTAATCATCTTGAGTAAAATGAACAAACGTATAATAGACTTTATTTCTATTCATGTTTTGAATTTTTCTTTCAAGTTGCCTTTCTTAAATTAGTCACTCAAGATTTGTTAAAGAAAAGAATTTTTCAGGACTAAGAAATCTTGTTCAATAACTATCACAGAACTTTTCATAAACAAGTACTGAATAACATGATAATATAAGACACAAATACTAATTTAGATGCAAACATCAAGGTGTTTAATAATGCAATCTAAATAAATAATCAGCAATTAGATTTGGTCACACCATTCTACTCAACTTATAGTTAAGACCACATGTACACACTCTGTGAAAACATAAAAGTCCATTTTGAAAAGTGGCCAGAAAGCTAAAATTGCTTAGCCAACAGTACCTGTGTTAGGACCTGGGCAGTTCTTCAAGTGTCATCCCTAGAAATGCCCAGAAAACATGTATGTGGATGAAGACACCTAGCCAAAAGCGAACTTGCTCTGGAGTTGCTTCTTCCCTTCTCTAGCTTGTGATTAAGTCTAGTAGGGATATATTAGATACATTTTAGACTACATGTCCATGACTTGGCTGCAAAGGCGGTTTAGAAAGAATCATTTAATATTGTTGTTTTTTGAGGCGGAAATTTACAAGATGATAGATAACCTTTACAAACATAGGAAGAAAGTTCAAATTGCTGGGAAGAATAAATAAATAAGAATAAAAATAAGACAGCAGTGAGTCAATCTAGATGAACTTGGCTACATAATATGGTAATAATAAAGCCTTAATGAATTAACAATAAAATTAGCTTAAATGAAATAAGAAAAATAGTATAAAAGAATTTGTGAAATAAATGTTTGACAAAAGACAAGTCAGAAACATTCTATTTAAAAAGGAAATAAGCTATATAAATAATAGGAAAATTAGATTTTAAAGTATAAAGAATTGTCAAAGATACAGAGATTATTTTATATGAACAGAATGCTGAAAGTTAGGCAGATATTAAAATTTAAAGTTTAATCCATCTAATATCATAAACTCAAGTGTATAAAGCAGAAATAGAACTATAAGGAGACATTTCTAGAGTTCCAATTATGGAGAAATAATTTATAGCACTTCTCCAGATCCATTAGTACATAGATAGAACAGATTTAAGGATAAAGAAGACCTAAACGTGACTAACAAACTTGGCCTAAAGTACGTATTTAAAATGTGATACTCAACAGCTGTAGTGTACACATTGAATTAGGATATTAATAAAAGTTTATCATAAAAGTTGCCCCAGAGCAAGTAATAATAAAAAGAGCCAAAAATTTCATAGAGCATATACTATAACCGTAAAACAATGTATTTAGAAATCAATAACAAAAATACTAGAAAATTACATATTTGAAACTTATGGAACCTAATTAAAACATAATTTTAAATAACTTTGGGTCAAAAAATATGGAGACTTAGAATCAGATAACTTTAAAGAAAATAAATAAGCTAATGATGTACAGCATTACTCTCAAGCAGATAGATAAAAGATATAAAATAATGAAAAGAATGTGGAAAGAGGAAAAGAAAATAATCAGACAAAAACTGAAATGAAAACAAAACCAAAAGCAGACTCCTTTAAAAGGCAAACCAATTTGACAAGCCTATACTGACATTAAGATAAAATGAGAGGTACCGTGCACAATTATACAGATCAGAAAGATAACTATATTTGTTTCAGACATTACAAAAGATAGAGAATTGATGAATTCACAAAAAACATTCTAATTTTAAATGCACTTAGTGTGTGAAGTTTCTAGAAAATTTCACTTCATAAAATCTTAAAAGAAGATTTAAGAAAGCCTCAAAATGAATAGTGCAAAATAAAATAAGAACGAAAAATAAAAGAATTGAATAGTCAAAAGTATTACCATAAAGAAAATTCCAGTAATTGATTCCACGAGAAAATCCAATCAAATCTTCAAAGAGTAAATAATTCTAACTTAACATAATCTGTTTTCAGAGAAATGGCAACAGAGTAGTAGCTGTCAGCATTTTATCAGCCTAAGGTAGTCTGGATAGTAATAACAGATGAGGGAGCAATACCAAAGAGAAACTTATAGTGTAATTAAGAAATACAATATGTAAAACTTTGAAACAAAGTATGTAGAAACTAAATGAAATAGTATTGAGAGTAACTGCTCTGGGCTCAATTGTGATGCACCTTCTTCATATTTTGAGGTCCTAACTCAGAATATGAGCTTATTTGGTAACAGGGTTATTAGAGATGTATTTAGTTAACATGGAGTTGTACTTTAGCAGGATATGTCCCTCACCTGGTATGACTGGTATCCTGATCAAATGGAGACACTGTGAGACAAGCACACAGGGAGATTTCCACGTGAAGAGTGGAGTGACACTGCCACAAACCAAGGAACTGCAAGGAATCAGGAGAGAGGGCTGAACAGCTCTTTCCCTAGCACATTTAGAGGAAGTATGGACCTGTTGGCACTTTGATCTCAGATTTATAGCTTCCAAAACAAAGAAATCAAATTTCTGTTGTTTAAGCCACTCAGTTTGGGGTGCTTTGTTGTGGCAGGGCAAACTAAAAGAGTAGCTATGGATTGGTAGGATGGTTGAGTATGAGAAAATCAATCAGTGGTCCTAAAAGTGTGGTAGAGACAGATGCCCACCAAGAATTCCTGCTGCTATACTATAGGTTCCTGATACCTTAATTCCTAACTCATCCTACTGGGACCTCACAGCCTCTCTCAGAATGCCATTTATCTTCAGCCTTTATAGTAGCCACAAGATACCTGGAACTCCAGAGACTTTCCTCATCCATTTATATAATTGTTTTGTGATTAAATTTCCTACCCTCTCCTAAAATGTAGTGTTTCTCAGAATCCGTAGTCAATCATCAGCAAAATGTTTGCCCTAAATAACATTTTCCTCATCTTCTCAGCTCTAACTGAAATCTCATTTCCTTGAAGGATCTCAGAGCTCTCTGATGCTATCTTTTCTCTCCCACTTCTGCTATTGTTTTCATGTACTTATTTCTCATTGTCACCTTTGGAATATTATTCTTTCCTAGTCTCAAAAATTCTCTGACTTTTCATTTATCAATCCATACTACTCACTTCTATTCCTTATCACAATCATCAATCTGACCTTCCCCTTTTGAAATAGTTTTGGAAAATGTTATCTTTCAGAAGCCATTTTTTAAAACACTACTCATGTAATAATTGTTGGTAATAAAGTGTATGTATAGATGTTCTTTCCAACATTATACTTTCAGTTTTTAAGACTCCTCTCTAATTTCTTTTATCTTTACCCCATCATTGCACTGCATCCCATAGGCTTCAGTCCTGTTTAGATTTACTGATTCATAATATTGATTTCACTTACTTTACTATCCAATCATAATTTCATATTTTTAAAATCTTACTTCACCCATTATCCCAACTTCTACAGTACTTAAAACTCTCAGCATCTGCAAGTCATTTATCCTTTGGATTTTCACTTGCTTCTGGACTCTATCCCTCCCTTCCCAGTTTAAATTCAATTATCAATCATTATATTATTTTAATTTTTTTGTACCAGGGATTGAACTCAGGACCTTGTGCTTCCAAGGCAGGTGTGGTCTCACTGAGCTAAATCCCCGGGCCTATTTTAATTTAATTTCATATACTCCAAAATCTTATTCACTTCTTTTATTTCATTACACATACATGTTGAAAAAACAGTAAGTTATTCACTTCACCATATCTATCCTTGCAGCCCTGAAGATGGATGATCCATAGCCTCAAATGGGCTGCCAACATCATTTGATTTTTTTTTGGTTTATTCACTCTTTCCTGTTCTAAATGACTGTTTTATTACACTTCCTCCATTTCCAAATTTGTAACATTTCTTTCCTTTTCATGAATTTCATGATCTTGTTTTCCATTTCATGGCTAACACAACAGTAAGCAGAAAAGAATTCCAAAAACACCGCTACCAAATACACTCCTTTTGCTCTCTTTTGGTTGAATTATGCATCCTAACCTTGCATAATTGTGCACTAGTTCTCATCCATTATCCCCACTTTTTGAAAATACTATTCAATAATATCCTTTTCTGTTTCATGCAACTGTAATGTTTTCCTTCACCAAAATAGTAACATCAGCATACAAGCATTCTGTTACTTCTATCATACTTCACTTACCCTACAATCCACCACTCCATTTCTGAAAAGAGAAAACTTTACAGCAAAACTCTGAAACGCCATGCACAATTTTCTTTGGAGTTTACTTCAACCACCTTACACTCACCAATTCATTAAAATATCTCTATATATGGGCCAGGGATTTAGCTCAGTGGTTCCGATGCCTGCCTCACAAGCGCAAGGTCCCGAGTTTGATCCCTGGTACCAAAAAAAGAAAAAGAAATCTCTATATAAATATCACTAGAATTTAATTATCAATCCTTGCTCTTCTTTCTTTGCCTACACCAGCATTTTACTCTACCAATAGTTCTCTCACCTACAGAAAAAATACATTTACTTAGTTTTCAGGAATCATAATTTTTTGTTTTTTCTATGACTTTTCAGTCACATATTTTATATTCTTCGCATTCTTTACCCTATAAGTATGAATTTTCTAAGGATTTATTCCTTGAACCTTTTCTTTTCCTGTTTACATTCACTTCCTTGATGCTCTCTCGTGATCTCACGGTTTTAAATGCTATCTATAAGCTGACTACAAAATTTACATCAAACAGTTCCTATTTATTTATTTAACCACTTAATTTGTATTTCCACTTAAAAATATAATGGGTGTCTCAAACATCAATATGATGTCTTGATATTTTTCTTAACTTTAAACTGATTCTTCCCATTTCTCCCTATAAATAAATAATAGCTCCATATTATTTTTGCCTACAGAAAAACATGCTCAGGCACATACTCTTTTGGTTTGGTCACTGACTCCTCTCTTTCCCAGAATCTGAGCATAACTCCCTTCCAGCAATCACTTTAGTTCAAATTACCATTGCTCCTGGACTGGACTGTTGAAATATCTTCTTAATTGATACTCACTTCAGCTCTTGCCTCATAGCATTTCTTTTTCACTACAGTGGCCCAAAGTATCATTTTATAATACCTCTGATTCACTCCCCATTCCCAAGAAAATTGTTGGTCCTCATTTTCCTCAGAGTACAGCCAAATGCACAGAATGGTCCATGTGGTTCTGCCTGATATCCTACCACTTCTCTTTCACTGAGTCCTTTCCAACCTCTGATGGAATTCTCACTATTCTTTTCCTGTGCTATGTTCTTCATAAACCTGCCTCTGTGTTCTTCTGCACTTACTGTTTCTTCTGCTTAGAACACTTGTCATTCATAGATCAACACTGCGTGGCATCATTTATTGTAGCCTTATATTCAAATTAATATCCTCAGTATAGCTACTTCTGACCCCTCACTGCAAAATACAAGGTCTCTTCCGACATTTATTCACATCTCTCTGGCTTCATGTGTGTGTGTGTGTGTGTGTGTGTGTGTGTGTGTGATTGGAGCCATCTATTCTGCTGTCAAATAATATTAAATTTTTTCTTGTCTATCTCTTCCATTAAAACATAAGCTTTTTTAAGCAAGGATTTGTAATGCTTTCTTCTTATCATCTGTGTCTATATTTCATCTTATAAGGAAGTATAGTATGTTTGCTCTACTATAGGTTCTACATCCTTGGATTCAACCAACTACATATTGAAAATATTGGAAGAAGTTCCAGAAAGTTCTAAAAATCAAAACAAATTAGCTGTTTATTAATCACTTTGGTGTCCACATGAATGAAGTGCCATGTAGGCACATTCTACTTGTTATGGTTTAGATCTAGTATGTAACCCAAAACTCTCATGCACACAGAAGAGAGGATTATGGAAGATGACTGCACCATGGTGGCACTATAGCTTAGTGTGGAGGAAAAGTATCTCCCTCCCCGCTGCTCTCTTCTTTCTCTGCTTCCTGGTTGCCATGATTTGAACAAATTTTCCTCCACCTGGAACCAGATTCTGCTTTGGAGCCTGCTAACCATGGACAGAAAATGTGAGCCAATAGAAACTTTTCTGCCTTTCAGCTGTGAGTGTCTATTATTGTGTCTCAGGGACAAGTGACTAGGACTCTGCTGTAGCATCCTGCCACTTTACATATTCTTAGTCCTTCTCTAGAACCCATGGTTTGAATATTGTTTGCCCGGAATCTTGTTCCTGAATTATGTACTTAAGGCAATAATGGCTGTGTGTATTCTAAAAATGAACAGAATTTATGACTATTATTATTTTGCAAACAATACATGTAGCAACTATTAAGTTAGCTTTTATACTGTATTAGTTGTTATAAATTATCTAGAGATGATTTAAGGTATGTGGGAGGATCTTCATCGGTTATATGCAAATTTTACTTCATTTCATATAAGATATTTGAGCATCTATGGATTTTGGCCATAGGGAGTTATGCAACAAATCCCCTTAGGGTAATAAGGGGCAAGTGCAGGAAGTTGAATTGAAAAAGTAAGTAGGTAGCAGAAGATAAAAATACCTTATTTAAAATGTTGAGTGTAAATTGTCTTTAAGACATAAAAAGTATTAAAATACTTTAATTTGAAGACTAACATGGTAAATGTTATATTTTAGAAAATTGTCTTTTGAGTGATTGAGAGGATGATTGGAATCATGAGGCAGGAAACCAGTTAAGAATTAATTACAATAGTCTAGATGAGAATTTAAGAAAATGGAAGTGAGGATTAAAAAGACAAAATAATCTCATATGGAGACCAAAAGTTCCAAAATAGCCAACTTAATATTGAAAGAGAACAAAGTCATCAGATCAAGCCTAGCAAACTTCAGGACTCACGATGCAGGTGCAGCAACTGAGCCACTGCAGTGTTAGCAAAGAACAGATGAATAGATCAACAGAATAGAACAGTGAGCCCCAAAACAAATTTACTCAAACACAGGGAACTAATCTCTGACAAAGGAGCAAAGACAATTCAATGGTGGTGACAATGTGAAAAGACAGGGCCACTTGGAAGCCAGTTGGGCTGTTTCTCACAATGTTAAACAGTCTTATCCAGAAATCAAAATCCTTGTTATTTCATCAGATGAATTAAAAACTTGCATCCACACAAAAGCCTGTGTATGAATATTTTATAGCAGCTTCACTCGTAGTTTATACCTGGAAGCTACAAGACATTCTTCAGTAGGTGAACAAATAAATGCACTTCAGCACATCTGTACAATAGCACCAAAAATGATCTATCAAGCCACAAAATACATAGAAGAATATAAAATGCACAGTAACAAGTGAAAAATCTAATCTGAAAGATACAGCATGCTTTATGACTCTGATTATGTGATATTCTCAAAAAAGCAACATTATGGAGGCCCTGAAGGATCAGTGATTGCTAGGAGTTTGGTGTGAGAGAGGGATGAGTAGGCATACCATAACAGATGTTTAGGGCAGTGAAACTATTTGAGATTATAATGATAGATGCAGTTTGCCACTTGTCAAAACCCATAAACTTTAAGCTGGGCATTTAGCTTAGTGGTGCTGTTGCCTGCCTTGCAAGCGCAAGGTCCTGAATTCGATTCCTGGTACCAAAAAAACCCAAAAAACAAAAACCCATAGGATATTTTAACACTAAAGATAAACCCCAATATAACTTATGGACTTTGGGTAACATGGGTGTGTCAATGTCCATTCTTTAATTTTAAGGGATCTTAGTGGCATGAGGAGCTGTATTGGGTGGGAAAGGGTCTATGAGAACTCCATAGTTTCTGGTTAGTTTTCCTGGGGAATTCAAGCTACTCTGAAAAGGGAAGTCCATTAAAGAAAAGAGCAAACTCTTTTATGGTATTTTTATATAACTTTCTAGCTTTTACAAATTTGTATCTCTATCTGTGTAGCCCAGTAGGGTGAATTTAAGAACAGTTTTAGAGCCACAGTAATTTATTCAAGAGCAGTTGTTTTCTTCATTTGTATTTCCTAAACAATATTAATATGTCCAATTAATAAAACAAAATGGAACTCCTAATATATTACTTCTCGGCAATTCCACCACACTCCAAAGCTACTCTGAAATTTCTCCCATGACAACTCTTCCTTTCTTCCAAATGTTTCACTCTTTTTCCTCTCCTCCTCTTCCCACCTCTTTCGTCCCATAACCTGCTGCACTGATCAATTCACTTCAAAGTCCGAAAGCAAGATTTCTTTCCTTTTACAGGGAAATGGGAAGGGTGAATGTTTTATACTCTTTGTTAGATAAGATTGTGCATACTCCCATATGAATTATTTTTGTTCATTCGCGTAAGACATAAGTATCACAAATGCTATGACTTAGTGACTGATAGAATTTAGAGAAGGAAAAAATGTACAACCCAAAGACTTAAGAAGGTCACAGTCATCACAGTCATTCATTAATATTAACTAAATGTTCAAATTGTGGCTGCACTCAACCTAACAAGTACTACCTCTGTTCATCAAAGCCAAAGACAGTCTCTCTTGTGACATATTTGAGTAAAAGGGCAGTTGTAGTACAATGTGTTAAGTGTAATGTACAGAAGGTACATAATTATATGGAAGCAAAGAAGATATGTAAAGGGAAAATGGGTAACATATCTGTAAAGCCTGTGAGATATTCAAAAGAAAGTGTCCACTAGCCTTTTAAATATACGTGAAAGATATTGATCATCTGTGCTGGGGTTGTAAGTTAAAAGGAGATGAAACCATGGTATGGAGATCATGAAGGAACAGTGTGTGCATAGGATAACGGGAAGTGCCCTTAGGAAGCCACTCTGCAGGAACTATGGTCAGTGAGAGATCTGTGGCAGCTACCAACAAAGGATAAAAACTTTTCTCTTCAAGTATTGAATATTGTTATTAAATCAGGAAGCAGAATTGAAAGTTGACCTTGAAGTTAGGAGAATACTGGTGGTCTTAGAAAAAATCAATGTAGAGGGGCAGGGAAGTCAGATCAAAGATTAAAGTGAGTTGAGGAGGAAGTGTTGGTGAATAAGATAGGTACTACAAGTAAAATGTAAAAGGAAGGGGAAAATGTTAATGAGAATATAAAACTTGTTGGTATGAGGGGCACATGTTTATTAGCCAAGTGAGGACTTTACCCTGTGGATAAGCATTATGAGATTTCAGAGAGGGGACAAATTATTATGGACTGAAGTCACCAGAAGAGGATTTAGAGATGGTTATAAATTGCTTTAGTCTTTGAAGAATGAGAGGCTTTGGGATTTTGGGGAAGAAAAAGAGATTTGAAACAGAAGATGAATCCATGATTCAGGACCATGTTCAATACATTTATTATTTATTTATTTGTTGCTTTTCTCTTTACATTTAAGTTATTAAATTTATAACCCACAGCAATAAAATGATTGCCATCAACTAATAATTGCTCCAGTTTAGTTCAAAATTATTATTACTTAGCATTGATTTGCCTCCTTGTTGTCTCAGAAAACAATCATGGAAGTAGTTATCTATGAGTCTTAAAATGCTCTCTTGACTCTTGTATTTGACAGGCAAGGAGGCTCTAAGATACAGAGATCACTGAATGGAGCCAACATGGAGACATTTACTTCTTGATTTCTGAATGAATAAAGGAGAGAAGAAAAGAACTTTACCTAATACTTAATATTGAAGTTTAATTTCAAGAAATTGTGTCTTTATTAAAATATAAATTATAAAAGCAATAAAAATTTATATATATTAATTTTGTTATATAAATTTAATGTTATTAATAGTATAGTTATAATCACAGGTTATAATAATACTCAAAGTCACCTAGAAGCTGTATTTTTAATATTTTAATTATTTTTTATGATTTTGGATAAGTTATCACTATAAATGGAATTAGCCAGCATCATAATTAATGAAATATTTCTCTGTCTTAAAATTAATTTCAACAATCACTTTTCTACCACTGAGTTTCTTATCTGGAGACACATAAAGTATTCAATACATAAATCCCCAGAGAAAATTTAGACTATTTGGGGGCAATATAATTGGGATCTATTATCTAGTTTACAAGAATTTCTAGGAAATTTTTTGCATTATATTATCTCACTGTCATGAAATTGTGTAATGTTCTATATTTTTGTGTTTGAGTGGATGGTAATGAATAAACTCAAAATGAACACTTTCATCTACAAAAAGGTATACATTACTGTTGTCAAAATTATTATTGAAAGAACACCAAAAAATGAATATATAGAGAAATCAATGCTCAAAGAAATTAATAGACCAATCCTTGATAATATAAATGCACATTTCTGATCAATTCTACATCTCTTCCTCTATTGCCACTGTTCTCCTTTGCCTCCCTAAATATCAAGATGTAGAAATTTTATTGCCTTGCACTAGACTATCAAATAGTGTCACTGAAATAGGAAATACTAATGTTTTCTTTTGATCTTTTCTGAATATCTATTTTATATATGTCACAGTTACTATATCTCTTATATTTATCTTTTACTTATTTTACTTGAAAGCATTCCTTTTTGTTTTTGTTTCTGGTTTTCTTTTTGTTTTCTTTAAGACAGGGTCTCACTTTACAGTTCAGGGTGATTTTGAACTCATGCTCACTCTGTACCCTAGGCTGGGTGTGAACTCAAAGTGACCCTCCTGTCTCACTAGGCTTCCTGATTGTTGGGGTTACAGGTGTAAGTCACAAAGCCTGGAACAAAACATTTTAATTTTCATACAACCCAGTTGAGTAATTGTTATCAAAGGAGACAAGCTCAATTCAGCTTCATTTGTATGACTGCTATTTTTCAACTGAATGCTTCCTATTTTGTTATTCTAACCTTTAGATACTATACAATAAAACATCAGTTTAGCCTTCTGCTGGAAATAACATGGGTGATCACATGTAAATATGTTCCATATGAAATTTCACCCTCCCACCCAAGACCAACATAGGGTGCATGATTCTCAAAGTTTGGAAAAGCATGACTAAAACAGATGAGGAGAGATTTGGAGTGATTTAAAGCATTCTGCTACTTGTGAGAGGCAACATCTCTTGAAATGTTCCTACTTTAATACTTGATGACTAGAATGTAGAATTATTACAAAATTCCTTATGAATGTGCTAAAGGAATACTGAACACTAATTCACATAGCAAGCCTATCTGGCAGAAAATAATGAAAAGATATGAAATGTTAAGCATTGAATTTATCTTCAAAATATCTTTGAGAAAAAAGAATATGAACAATTCAAGTAATCTTGTTTTACACAAGGAACTATGAGATCAATTTAAAATATGCCCACAACTTTATGGTGAAACTCATGATATAGTTTATACCACTTTACTCTCCAAGTCAATAATAGTAATCTGTAATTTAAAGAAGTTCTGTATCTTTTCCAAAGGCTTTTTGTGAAAGAGATTACTGGCCTGAGCAGGACAGAGATAGCTAGGAAGGAATCTGTAGATTCATTGTGCAGCTACAAAGGGTGTGAACAAACTTTCAAATGAACACTCTATCACCTAATACCTTGATTCAGCAAGTCATTTGGAGATCAGACCAACTAAGCAATGTTTGTATTTGTTTTTTCCAGCTTCAGTTTCTGAATCTCTGCCTTTTTGCTTTCAAGATAAACTATTAGTGACTTCTCCTCCTAACAGGTTTTCCTCTGGTTTATGGTTTGCTTTCTTTTTGAGACCTGGATATTGTTTAATTTTCAAGACCACAACAAATTAGATCAAAATGTTGATCAATGAAGTTTGATCCTTTACATTAGATTTAATATTATTAACATTCAAAAATCCAGTGCAAAAAGTTGAGTTAGTTCATTATCTTCAAGCGAAGGGTAGTTTGGAAAGGGTAGAAATAATCCATCAATCATTCAGGGATTACTTTAAAGTAGTACAAAATATTATATTGTAGACCAAAATCATAATGCTGATCCATACAAGTCAAATCTAATTCTGTTACCAACTTTGTACTAGAAACTTTGTGCTGTCCATTCACATATTCTAACAATTTGAAGAAGTAGATTCTATTACCCCATTTGCTATTCAAGAGCCTGAGGCAAAGGATAATTAACTTCCTCAAGGTTAAACTACAGCTGAAGGCAAAGCTACTTATAGTTCAGATCTAATGGAATCCAGAGTTACCACAACACCTCTCTTCTGAAACAATACACATGTATTCACATGTCTGTAAACATTCTTCAGTAGAATTTACAATTACCAATGGATTCAAATAATTTCTATGCATTTTAACTAATAGAAGTTCACAGAAACTGGAATTATTCTCTTTATTTACGCCTCTGTTTTTAGACATTTTCTTTATTAGACTGGCTTTAATGAATAGGAAAAACAATACATTTAATTTTTTAAAATCAAGCCTTCATATATTTAAAAAATTTATCACTTTATTTTTCTCATGAAGTACACTTTACAAAGACTTCTTTTGTGACAATTTCCTTTTGTTCTCTAGGTACATGTTGTACAATACTTTTCTGCTGTGTAATTTGTCTAATTGTTCTTTAATTTTATTGACCTATCTTATAACCAACTCTTAGAGCTGGTGTCATGTGGGCAGAGTGGTCACTCTGAGCCTTTTTATTCATGCTTCTTACAGTCACAAGATGAAAACCAACAAGAAACCTTGCTAGCCACCATGTACCTCTTAATAAAGGAAAGGGAAGCTCTCCTTCAATACACTCTGGACACTGTAGCACTCCAACTGGTGTTAGTTGCTCTGGCTGACTGCAACCTCACTGATGTGCACTTTGTTACTACTGATAATGCATAGAAAAAACTTTGCAATATCCTTCACATTTTAGTCTATCTGGATTCTAGAATACCATATAAGTTTCTTTTTTACCAAAAAAAAAAATCCTTCAGCATATACAGGTAACTATACTGGTGCTTTGCAGTCTTTTTATTTCAATATCACTGATCTTCAAGTGCTGCTTACATGACATGGATGCCAGATGTGTCCTCACTTTTTCCCTAAATCACACCCGTGCTCTCTGCCTCCTATTGGTTAAACACTAGGTAAGCTAGGTAAGCATTCCTGCCATCAGACAGCGTGGCTCAGTGGGTCTGTGGACATTCACACACACACACACACACACACACACACACACACACACACCACACAGAGGAATCAACACACAGAGCAACTACAGAGAGAGAGAGAGAGATTTCTGAGTACTGTGGTAGACCTGTGTGGGTGTGGGATAGAGGACTCCTGGTGCACCTAGTGGAAAAGGGAGTCAGAGAAGACTGCTCTTACTATGAGGCATCAGGCACCTGAAGCTGAGGATCTAGCAAATGATTTCAGATCTGTGTAAACCAGGATCACCCATAACTGTTTCCTTGATGTTAATACTATGATTTTATTAATGTACTCTAAGTTGATGTTAGTAGTGTATTAACTTTATCAAACTTTTGGTTCTTAATGAGTTTGAAGTACTTTTCTAACTGGGAAAATTTAAAAAATATATACATACTCAACAATTTCATTCATCTTGCCGAGTTTCATTCTCTTATACTACTCATCACTTGAGCCTACTGAGTGATATTTTGCAACACTCCTTCTCAGTCTCATCAATTTGTGAGACTGAGAGAGGGGACTAGCTCCTCTCAGCTTTAATTTTATTAAAACAGTCACATTGGGCTTCAGGTGATAGGAAAGAAACAAAATAATTTAAAAACAAAACAAAATAATAAAGTCTTACTACTTTTAAATTCTTAGAACTGTGAAGAGTGGAAGTAAATTTTTGATTTAAATTACCAAAAACTGATTGGTCTTTCTACTTTCCAAGAAAGTAACACAAAATTTTGTGCCATATCTTAAACTCCACCAAACAACTTCACAAAAGTGTGAAGACTAATCAGTACACAGAGCCAAAATTCACCCTGGTGGCTTATACTGCCATGTTGTCCTATGAGATAACAGTGTTCAATTTGACATGGAACTCTTAAATAGATCTCCAGAGTGTCAATCTTTCAGAAAAGCATTCCATGACCAACCCTGTACTTTTCACTTACACACTTTAACTCACCACCTAATTTATTCACCTTCAAAATACTCAGAGCCTCTATCCTTGGACATGCATTTGTTTACTGTCTGTTTCCTCCTACCACAATTTATGCCTCCTAAGAACTATTTTGTTTGCCCAGGTACCTTGAAATTGTGTCTAGCACGTATTAAAAATAATACTTTTTGTCATGATTACTGTAAACATTATTGTGCAAAAATAAAAAGCTATTTTCTCTGTTGCAGTGAAAAATATGTCCAGACAGGAATAGAGTAATGTAAGAACTGAATTCAATTCAACTTGAACTGATCGATTTTTTAGCATTATTTCTGTGCTTATTAAGAAAATGACTTATTCTTTGGAAAGCAACTTTACAAACTGAGATATTAAGTACAATAGTACTTTCAATAAATTATTAAGTATAACTTACAATTGATTACATGTATTCTATTTTACTTAGTAGAGCATCTGAAATTTCAACTAGATTGACATAAAGATTAGTGAAAGATTGGTTGAGAAATAAATCAAATTCAAGCTTTATTCTAATTATTCACTTGCAGTCTAGAGTAATGGATAGAATTAGGATTTTGATATGCATTTACAGGAGCATATGCATCTCTGCATCTGTTTCTTTTCTTTATTAATCTTTAGTTTTGCTATATTTATTTCTGAGGTTTAAATGTAGGCGTGAAAGACTATGCGGTGCATCAAGAACTCTTTTGAGATGTCTGATGAAATATGACAAATTCTGTGGATCAGCAGTCTACAATTGAATTTCTGATTCAGGAATGGAGTCAAGCCAAAGCATCTAAATGTGCAAAAGAGCTTTCCCTTCTCTCTTTTTCTTCCATTAGTATGGCAGTTGGCCTTTGGGCTGCATATGAATGTTATTATGTTTTAAATACTAAGTAAAAAATGATTTATGGGGATTTTGTAAGAATTATTTACATCATTATTGTTTTATATTTACCTTTCAGCTGCACTTGTTGCATGGAAAAGATGCCTCTGAGAATGAAGGGGGAGTATATGAAAAGGCGTCAAAGGTCTGTGCGCACATATTTAGTAAATTGAAGTTGAATCATAGGTGAGAAATCATCCCCTATGTCCAGAATGACATCACTCTGTGATATGAATTTTAATGTTCCTTTATTGGTGAATGTAAGTTAACCCATTTCCCTCATGTATTGCCCTCATTTACTCTGCATTTGAAGAAGGACATTATATGAAAAATTGCTACCATATTCAATATGAGTGGTTTCCTTACCAGTGTTGAAGGGAACATTAATGCTGAAGTACAATAATGATTAGAGAAAAGGAAGGAGGGAGACAGAGAAGGGAGGAAAGAAAGAAGGTGGGAGGAAAGGAAGAAGGTAGGAAGAAAGAAAAAGGAGAGAAGGAAGTGGAGACAAACAGGGATAGAGAGAGGTAGAGAAGAGAGAGAGGGAGGGAGAGAGATGGAGGAGAGAGAGAAAAAGTGGGGGGAAATCAGGAAATAAAACATGGAGAAAAAGGAGAAAAGTAAGGAAAGAGGAAGAGAAGGGAAGGAAAAGTAGCAAAAAAGTGAACAAAAGAAGTAAATGAAGAAAGATTAAAGAATTATTTTTACCTTACTTTTTGCTTAAACTTATTAAACCTGGCCAGCTGACTTTTGAAGTTGTATGTGGTTATAGTTGAAGAGAGATAAAGAATGTGCTTGTTGCAAGTTGCTCTCTATATTGGACTCTCCAAATGTTTAAATTAGTAATTTTAAAGAAGAATAAAAATAGAGTTTGGGTTTAGTTGTCTCATTTCTACTACTTAATAATTTTACCATTTTGGTTTCTCAAATAACCTGAGCACAACAAATTATATTTTCCAGCATTCATTCCTTGTCACTTTTAACCCTTTATGTTTCTTAGATACTTCTTTAATTTTAGCCGATTGATCACAATTTTTCATTTAGTGTCTGTAAAAATATTTTAAGTATCTCTCTTGAAAAATATTTCTAAGGTTGTAGATCTATGGGTGGATACATACATATATATATTATATATACACACATTACTTGAATCACTAGAAAGTCATTATTTAGATTGCTATTATGTAGGTTAGTTTGCTATAACTTATTTCATAATCCAAATTAGGTGGCCACTCACAAATACGATAAATAGTTATACCTGCAAACACTTTGCCAAGTAAGAAAGAAGAATATCTTATTATTCATATTTCAAAAAAATTTGTTTGTCTAGAAATGTCAAATGCCATTGATGAGTGAAATTCATTATCAGATTATTTTGGGCTTTGGTGAAATTTATTATAAATTCAATATTGTTTTTAAAAAATTATTGGATTTATCAGCTCTAAAATGTGATAGCATTCCTTAGAAAACTGAGATAAAGAAAGCTTGGAAATAGGGTTGTGTGTATATGAGAGCTGTTTTGCCAGTGACACCTCTAACTGCTGAAGCTTGCTGAAAATAACTGAGAGGAAGAGTGTATTTAACACCGTGTAACGGTGGAGCTGCAAGTTTCCTGAAGTGTTAAAGAAAAGGCTGGTTGACTATTGCATCATGATGGCTGGGGACAGGAGACTTGTCTGACACCTGACCCATTTCTCTCACTTTCTGAACTTAAAATAAATCAACAGGCATCATGCTTTATTTTTCCCAGTCATTTTGAATACATAACGAATGTGAGTTTACCTTCCCTTGTGTTGCCTAGCTTCACAAGATATATACTAAAATAGTGCTTAGTATGTCTTCTCCTACTGCACATTTTACCAGGCCACTTGCTTCAGGAAAAGCTTCACATTTCTCAGCTTTGGCATGTAACCACATGTGGCACTTGAGGTCTCTCTGTCCTTTCCAAGATGATGGTTACATTATGCTTCTTATTATTTTCTTCTCCTGAGTATATATTGATTTTATAGGAGTTTCTTCTAGTTTATATATTTTCATTAGAGAGGCCTTTCATAAAGACAAAACCTTTGTACTTTTAAAATTTTGCTCTACTCAGAAAATGTATATGTTCTGTAAACATTCCACAGTTTGTTTGGAGAAAGAAAGTAACATTTCATGTTAGACTTAAAACGTAATGCATTATCAATGACTTTCAGCCCAGAAAGAATTAGCCTTCTGAGTATGCAGCTTCTTGGTCTCAGCTTCTAGCCAAGGTTGATATTCTACCTTTATTTTATAAGTTTCCCCAGCTGCTTTCCAAATCTGAGGAGGCAGCACCAGCCAGAATCTTCTAGTTTGAACACAGTATGCTAAATGCTCCTCTGTTCTCTATGAGTGGTTGCTACTAAATGAAACATAAAAAGTTTGATCTTTGCATTTTCTTATCAAAGGCTCCTTTTCTACTCAGACAGAAAATACAAGGGGATCATATATATATATATATATATATATATATATATATATATATATATATGATCTTAAGTAAAGCTATTGTATGGATTCAAAACATTTATTCAACATCTTTAAGAACTAATATTGGCTTGGGATTGAATTAAGAAACAATTTTTTTAAAAAATCTAATTACCATGCACATTTTTGAGAGAACAGGTATAAAACAGATATAACAGTTTTAATACTCAGATAAAATATGGAATATTATTCTTTCCTGAATCTATATAAGTGTATATTTCTATTTTATGAATGATAAAATTTCAAAATATGATAATATGATTTTAATGTCTATATTCAGATATATTCCACATTAATTTACTGAAGGGAGAGCATAAGGAAATTATTATAAGGTCTTACTTTTCATCAAAGATGATATCTGGCTTTCTAAATGACATCTATATTTTCCCTTTAAGGTTCATTTTCACACTATATAATTAATAAGTTCTACACACTGCAATTTTCTCAAAGAGCCTTCTATGCAATCTTAGTGGTGGCCAGTTGCCATTCAAATAGAGTTAAAAAAGACTATTGGGCTCAGTGTTCAATTTCCAAAAATCTCCCCCCTTAGTTTATTTTCAACATCTATCAATGTAAATGCTATGTAATATTGATCATTAGGCACTCAGAGGATTCTTTCTTTAAAAAATGACAACACTCATGCACTTTAAAAATCCCATTTATATATTGAGATAAATGTAAATGCCACACATATTCTGCTCATTAATCACTTATTCTTTCACACATTCTTGCTGAAAACACACTGTTCTGGTCAGTAGACTTTATATTCTGTATAACACCTGCTTCATGAAAAAACATGACCCATGGAACACTTTCTTGGCATCTGGATATAGCTAATTGGCACACTTTTGATAAAAAATTAAAATTATTCTTTTGATATGAAAAGAAATCTTTTAAATCTTTGTAGGGAAAACTCATTGTCTCCTAGTTTTGAAGAAATTCATCCAATTATAGTAACTTGTCTTCATCAATTTCTTCTGGTAGAAAGAAACTCACAAGATTTTAACTATTAAGGTGATAAGAAATTGGATAACTAAAATCTTTCTGAGTTATAGAAATGGAGCAATACTGATGTGCAATTAACTTTAAACATTTATGATTTTAAACTAATTAAAATATTCTGATAGAGAGCTTTGTGAAAGCAAGAAAAGTGAGTTTGAAAGAGATGATAAACTGTTGAAACTTTTTTGAGAACTATATGAAAATTCACAGTATAACTATCATAATAAAGAAAACAGGTCATCACTTCAATGTATCATCATAACAGTGAAAATACTGTGTCTTATTAACAAGGACAAATTACAAGGAAAATGAGGCTTACATTTCCTTTATATTTAACTTCTTCTGACACATTATTGGAAAAGATGATTAAAGCTGTATTTAAATAACATGTCTCACTTTACAACTTATTCTGTGCCTGAGAAATTTGGAAGTATATACAGGTATATCACATCACAGTTGCTATCCTTCTGGGAATCTATGTTTATGGCATATATCATATATTATTCTAAGAATTTATTTTTCTTTCCTAACAGGATCTGGGCAGAAAGTATTTATTTCTTTATAAGCAATTTATGACTGTGTTATACAATTTCAAATGTCTGTGACAGCTGTTTCTCAAAGCAGACCATTAGAAGACAGCATGCCTATAAATCTCAGGTCCTGGGGAGAGGAATTCTCATCTCGGGTATTTTGAATGCCACATTTTCAGTAAACATTTATAACACCACGGTTAGCTTTGAATATTGAGTTTGTAAAATTGGCAATTTCAACATGAAAACTCTAAAATATTAATGAAGTGAGTTTTTTTTTCCTGTACAAATATTCTGGCTGTTCACAATATTTCAAGTTCTATCTGGTTTTCTTAGGCACGATTGTAAATTCCATTTATAGTACAAACATAACTTTTACAAAGCGTAATGACAGGTAAGTACTCACTTGCCTTAAAGTGAGATTGAATTTGGTTTAAAAATATTATCTGGTTCTACAGAAATCTTTCACAAATAAAACTTTATTGTGTTCAACTTGTTTACGTAGCTAAGCAACATATATCCATTTATTGCACACACCTCGATTTCAGCAAATTAAGCAGTAACTTACCTAAAGAAGCATCTCAATATTTTTCTTTTGCTAACTTGAATTTATCCCGAGTTAGAAGATGAAATATCCAGTATTCAGGCTCACTTGGCTCCAGGTTAATTAGGAGGAGCTTTCAGTTCGTGAAATCTGCCCCTACAATATTCCGAGAGCGTTTTTTTTTAGCTCCAGTCCTAGTATCTGAACTCTTCCAGCAGTCTTTTTATTTATACACACATTGTCCTTTTCAAAACATGCAGCCAGCTGGAATGATTCAAACCTCTGTTCAGCACACCGTTAAAATGCAGCTTCCTTCTTGGACATGAGAATTACACCAGGGAGCAGGCCGGGTACAGCAAAAAGGCTGTGAGAACTATTTAATCACTGGAATACCAGCTGCTCCGGCTCTGCCTGGCTCCTGCGCTGTGCCTGCTGTTTAGCTGGAGTCCGTCTTTCCCTCCCTCTCTCTTTCTCTCCTATCCACAGAACTGTAAAGGCACCTCTGCCGGATTATGATTGGCAGAAGCAGCCAATTCCTCCAGCTAATCATCCTCAAGACTTTCATGGACCTGGAGCTGCCGTGATGTCATTCAGGCCGAGGATGTTACACATGAATTAGTTCCACCAGAAGCCAGTTCAGCCGTGGGTTGCATTCCTTTCCTTTCACACCACCGTGATTGATCAGAGGCTCCTGGAGGATTTGCATAATTTTTCATTGTATAGTCGGACTATGCATTTCCTATGAAATTTCAGAATAAAATTTCACTTTGTAGCTATGACTTAGGAGAGTCTTAGGAGAATATTGGGTTAAAAATAAAAAGTTCAAGATGGGATTCTCTGCTGTTAAATGTGTACCAAACACGTGAATTTTCAAACAAGCAACAAGCAATAGGAAACTTGGAGATACATGTTCTTGAAATTAATAATATTTTAAGAATAAATATTAGAAGCAATGAGTGTGTGTGTGTGTGTGTGTGTGTGTGTGTGTGTTGTGTGTGTGTGTGTTAGTCATGGTCTTATTAATTGAGGTAAATTCTTAATTGTGGAAAAGTTCTTTTAACTCTGATAAAATATTTTTTTCTGATAAAATATTTTAATGCAATGTAGCATGATTACTTGCTCTTTGTTCTCTATTAACTTGGGCAAACTCATAATGAGATAATAAAGTTCTTTTATATACTTTTTGAAAAGTACTATTTCATCAGAATACTTACCTGATCATCTAGATCATATGGTTCCCAGGGCTTTTTTTGTTTCATTATCTTCTTCAGTCCCCATTTTTTAATGTAGCAGAACAAGAAATGCTAATGAGAATTTGGTCCAAGACCACTTATTATGAAATAGAGAACAGAACTGCAAAGTTTTCTCATCTCCAGGTACCCTACTGGAATATATATCTTTTGTTGTGCACAATTCTGCTTGAAATATTGAGGCAACTTCCATGAAACTGTCTGTTTGACTGCAAGTATGGTGAGAAAGAGTCCTCAAAACTCAGCATTTTTGGATGATATGGTCTTTTGGATGAATAACTTCTATGCACTCAGTATTCCCTGCATTATTACACTGCACAAGGTTTTGGCGGTCAGTAAGTTGCAGACATAAGCTTCAAAGAGGATAGAAAAAGACATCTGGCAACTTAGAATATCTACCAGTTATTTTAAAACAAGAAGTACAATCTGGTACATCATAGATTGTGGGTCCATTATTTTTTCAAGTGTACAGTTTAAAAATACTTTAAATGAAGAAAAAAAAAGAGCCCAGGAGTTTCTTGCTAAGAACATTTATAGAACATAATGCATTTGAGGATGAAGTCTGAATTTTCATGATACACATGAAAATCTATAAAGGATAAATACAGTGTAACTAAATATATCAACAACTTGATAATAAAACAATTATTAGAACAGTAACATGCCAAGAAATAACTGCTGATAAATAAATTTTAAATTCTAATTTAATTTTCCATTTATGTGTTTTTTATAGATGTATAATGCCTTTTAATTCAATCAAATTATTTATTATAATCTCAGATTTCTTTAAGTGAAAAGGAACATTATTACAAAATAGTTCATGTCTTCATTCTATTCGGATACTTCTACTTTATGAATCAGTCAAAAATGCCACTTTACAGAGTCATCTGAGTGAATTGATTTAAATGACAACACAGTGATTCTGATCACAAAACCATCACATGAAAACATGGGAGCAAGTACACATTCTTAGCACAGATGAAAGCTGCAGTGGGTGTTAGTTGATGACAAAGGAAAGTTGTTGATCAGTTTTTTTCACTAGTGGTAATCTAGAAACAAAGTTTTTATGTGAAGAAATATAAAGCTATTATCTGGACCAAAATGAATAATATAATGAAATTATCTTGTCAATAAAAAATGTAAAACACAACACTAATGGGAGATTTTAAATATAAAAAACATTAGTAAGTAAATACTAACTTTTAGAAACAAAAATCCAGACATAGGAAATAAAAGTTTATTGTTAGAAAAAAAAGAGAACTTTACTGTCTTTTTCTCATTGTTAAGGCAACCAAACACTTTTCATATTCCTGGGGAAAGTTAGAGAAATTCACTGACTAAACAATAAAAACAAAATAATTTCAAAACTGTATGGAATATTTTTAATATAAATTTATCTTTTATATTGTATTGTCCAATGATTAAAAACACATTTGTGAAATTATTATACATTACCATTTTTAATCTATCATCTTGGAGAAATGAAATATATGACTCAGCATTTTGGGAAGGGCATTTGATTTGCAAGAGAGTAGATGGGGAAAATTATTTGGTCAGTGTGTGTGTTTGTTTCCCCTTTGGATCACTTGATCTGTGTTCCACAATTTATGGGCCTTGTACTTAAGAGAGACATAGCATCTATTCTATTCATTTGTAACAGGAAACATTATGGAAAGCATTTCCCCTTCTGCTTCTAGTTGAGCACTAAGGGCAAGAAAAAAGATACTCTATTTTCCTTTTGACACCCCATGAAAAGTAATATGATTTGTCCTTTATCCACTGACAAGTCTGGATTTGAGCTGAGGTGTCAGTGGATCTTTTTCACTTTGAATTGAACTTCTTGAACTAATAAGTATTTAGAGTACCACGTGTTTGTGTCCAATTGCTCTCCTGCTTCAGCAAAAGTTAAAGTAGTGATTGTCTACTATAAAAAATTTGTTTTGAAATGAATTTATCTTAAATACTATCTTTAAATATTCAGTGACGTTTCCCTGTAAATACAAAAGATCTATTTGTCAAATGCATGGTTTTAAAAATGAAAAATTGAAAAACATTGGAAATATGTTCTACTACACACCAATAATGTATATAAATTATTAAAAGAATGCCATATATAGATTGTTCACAACATATTATTTACAATATTTATACCAATACCTTTTTATTCAATAGAGAAAAACCACAAAACAGAACACGTATTTATTCAAATATTGAAAATTTTTTGGTTTATATGACTTTCTTTCACAGTGAAAGTGTGAGAATAGTCAGAAATATTCCAAGATATCAGCAGAATTCAATAAATTTAACAACTTCATAAATTTCTATCCATCATATTTTCCCAATGTTTGCTTATTATTCCTAAAGACAGGTTGGGTTTTTTGGTTTTGGGTTTTTTTTTTGGTACCGGGGATTGAACTCAGGACCTTGTGCTTGCAAGGCAGGCATTGGCACCACTAAGCTAAATCCCTGGCCCAATGACAGGTTTTAAATGGATGAATCTAAAATGAATAGAAATTTAAGTGGAAAATGTCAAAATTATTTTAAATTATCTCATGATTTCTATTTTTAAAAAACTTTTCACATGCATGTACAGATTATAAACAAAAGACATTTATATCTTTACACATACATTTTGTTCTTTGTAAGTTTCATATTTCTTCAGTTCTACTTCAAAAATAATTTTGGATGAATAAAACTAATTGAATTTACAGTTCTCATAATTTTGATTGAATATAGTTTATTTAATTTCAAGTTTACAACAATAAAGTTTTGCATACAGGAAGATATTATTATGGTAGCACTTTCTGTCTCTTTCTTTTGTAATCATTTTTGTCTTTTTTTAAACATGAGTAACTGTCCTGTTGTCCCAACTAACACAAAAGACACTTAGTAATTCTTTTTTTAATAAATGAGTGAATAAAAAGAGCTGCCATGTGAATGATTTACCTCTTCAGGGCATTGCTTCTAACTGGGATGTGAGTGACTGATATAAAAACTTTTATAGATAAAGCATAAAGTTGGTTTTGCTTCATTGAGGTGATAATATATGGTGAGGTAAATTAGTGCCAAGAAACATGTTTCATAGTTAGCAGCTCACTCACAGACATAAATGTTCTTATTAGCAAGACCTCTTGTTAGAAAGTGAGAGGGGGCAATGAGAAACATGGGTTGGAAGAAAAAATCTTTTTGACAGTGTCACTGTGGTGCACTGTGTGAGCAAGAGAGAAACCAGCATGTTAATGCTTCAAATAAATCCTTTGAAGACCTAAGGCTTGAAAGGGCAAGTGAGAGAACAAACAGGCTAAACAGCCCAATTCCAGTTTGGCTCACAGTTGCCCAAAGGAACACAATTTTTAATAAATAGCAGCTGTTGGCCAAAGTATCATTGCATCTCCAGAATTTCTGTTGTGTATTGAGAGTGTGGAGGACAGTCAAAAATAAATTTACAATCATTCTCTGGTTTGTTCTTGCTGTGAAAATTTTCGGTAAATTTTTCTTTTGGAGGCTTTGCAAAAAAGACAAAAGTTCATAAAGTTCATTAATTAGGCCAGAGTTCCGGTGGAAGTTTCACATCAGATGAGTATTGTTAATACTGCAAACTGCTTCAATACTTATGGTACAGTTACAGTAGAAAGATTTATTTTGAAGATTTCTTCACTTCTCTTTCTTTTCTGTGTAAATTGCATTTTCTGAAATTTTATTATGGTTTAATGGCAATTTCCTCTGGGGTTAGGCTTTACAAGTCAAGTTATTTTATATTTTCTAATTTAAAGTTCTAAATGTTCAAAGTGAGAAAGCTACTCCTAGGCCCGAATCCCAACATTACAGTAATAAATTTGATAAAAACCTTTCTGTCAAATAGGATATTTTGTTTCATCTGTTAGCAAATTCTTTTTATCTTAGGTATCCCAATATCATTTGTTTTCCATCTATTCCATTCCTACAGGGAAAGGCTTCTCATTTATGAGTTACTCTAGCTAATGCTCTGATCAGCTTAGGAAATCTTAATTTTTCACCAAGCCTTAGTAAATCTGTTTCTGTCAGGTTAGCTTGAACGCCTCTCTCTAACATTACTCTGGAGTAATTCACTGGACGCGCTCACTCTTCCTATTATTGCTTTCAGCATAGTTGTGTGTGTGTGTGTGTGTGTGTGTGTGTGTGTGTGTGTGTTCTGAGCTCATGATGTGGGATGTGTGGTGAACAGTAGTATAAGAATATGATTCTTTAGAGCTTACCATTAATAACTGATAGTCTCTTCATGTTTGAGAGACACTGCAAGTAAATGTGGCTTCTAATGAAGAGAATCAGGCTGTACTACAGGCTTGAGGGCGCAGTGTGCCTTCTACAATCAGCTACTAGTCAATAAAGCACTGCACAGTTACCACTGCCTGTTTTATACAGACACTTACATAATAATCATTATGAAGTCTTTGTTCTTTGAAGACAGAGTTGAAGTGGGTTTTTTTAGAGTTAATAACCTCAATAGTTGGAGCATACCATGGCATAAAGTGATGCTCATACTTTTAAAAATAAATTTATGAAAGAAAGAGAATGAATAAATGAATGAATGAATGTTGGCAACTGAGGCAGCAAGTAAGGAGAAGGGTGAATTAACAGTTCTCATTCAAATATATTTTTAGTGAAATTGTTGCTCTAATTATGTATTCTACAAGTAGAAAAAACAACTTATTTCAAAATGAAGATGCAAAGATGTATTATAAAGCAATGTTTTTTCCTTTTGGATAGAAAACCCAGATTAATTTTCCCTGTTAGAATCAATGTTACTTAAATCTCTTTAATAATACAAATAAAATGACTTTAATAAGAATATAGTTTTCTGCTTAAAATTTTAAAATTATTTTATATATAACCTTGATATGGTTTATATTTATTGAATCAGAAAAATGATACTATAATACCTGAATACTCTTTCATGTAAACTGATTTTTTTCTTATTATAGGAAGAATCTTTTTATTTTAGGACTTTAATTGAGGTTTCCCTTTGCGAATAGAAACTATCATATGTAAAATCATTGTAAGGTAGTTTAAAATAAGTGCATTACCCTAGGAACAGAGATATTTAATAAAAAATAATTAAATATAATAATAAATCCAGTAAAATGAATTTTTACATGGTAAACATACTAAATAATAAGAATGATATACTTATTTTTCTAGCTCAGGTTTTTGTATTAGCTAGAGGGTGAGAAAGAGGGCAATAATTAAATTAAAAACAAAGAAAAGCATTTGATGATCACAGAAGTATATCAAAATATACTTATCATCGTGCTAAAATCTTCAGTATTTTAGGTTCCCATAGAGGGCAATATTGTATAAAAGATAGTGAACCATGAATCTGCCAATTCATCTCTGTTGATATCCTTTAAAGAAAACTGCTGTTACCATAAATTTGATGTTGCACATCCCCTTAAACTCTGACTAATACATAAAATGATGCACACAGAAACACAGAGCTCAATCTCATCATAGGCCAAGAAAATTAATTTGGTATCCTCCTTACTGGTAGATTACTTGAAAGAATAGCCTCTCTTTTCACCTATAACTGGACTCAGTAACCAAATCTCAGATAGTAGATTGCATTTTATCATATAACTAATACACACACACATATATATGTGCATATAATTATTTGATCTAGTAAACATTATAAAATGGCGCCTCTTTAATGCCTGGAAAAGAAAAGACAACTCAGATAACTGATAAAATGAAGAATAGAAAGTTATACTTAGCTATAGACCTCAGAGTTGTTTTTATCATTAAATCTTCATGTACTCACTTACCTTCCTATCTCTCTTTTTTACTTGAGAAATGGTTGCTTCTCTATCAGCCATTCTTCTCAGAGATGTTAAGAATATAACAAGTAGGATTTGCTCTCCATTGGCCTTAATAGTAAATGCTAATTTGCACTGAGAATATACTGAAGGTAAAAGAGAGAGATGGTGAATTTGATAATATTGTTAAAACGTGACATTATTTTAATATCCAATACTCTCTAGATTTTAACACATATGGTGATATGGAATATGGAGTTATAAAACTAATAGAAAAATCTATCTTTATGTATTTGATGCATGTCTACCTTTAGAGAAAAAGATTATGTATCATTTGTGGATGTTATTTTCAAGATCATTGTGATAATACTGCATAGGACATGTTTTAAATTTTACTAAATGAATGGTAATGAATAAAGCTATGGATCACATTTTCAGCCCATTAGTCATAAGAAATAGATAACTAGACCTTCTATTTAGGGTATTGATTTGTATGTGAAGGTCAAGTCAAAGTAAATGAACTCTTTAGTTCAAATTAAATCATGCTAATTTTTAAAATAATATTCACTATTTATCAACTACAACTTTTCCTGACTAAATATTTAACATTTCTCAATCTGGCAAAGTAACTAGAAGAGGTGATCAAAATATATGGTGAATATTTAAATTTTAAAAATGTATTATAATGAATATCTTTAAGAGATGTGTTAAAAATATAGTTAATGTTGCTACTGCATGCTATCCATTGGAAAAACAACCTCATAAAATCATTACAGTGTGTTTTTATCTGCCTTATTCACTGGATCTGGCACTGATCAACTTTTGACACTTCCCTAAAGTCAAAATGATCATGAAAGGTAAAAATTTTGAATTGATTCAAGACATCCAGGAGCCATGAAGGTTCTGGTAAAGACATGAAAAAGAATTTCCAGAACTTCATCAGAAAGTAGCAAGGATGATGGGATAAACAAGTGCAAATAAAGGGGGAGTATTTTAAAAATGGAAACAATGGCAATGAGTCTTTTACTATAATATTTTAAAAAATTTAATCCTTTACCAAATTATTTGATCATATCTTGTATACAAAAATACTCTGAACTGAACCAATATTAATATCTGTGTTCCTGTCCATTATTTATGTGTGAATGAGATCTCCTGAGTGTCAAGCCAATTGGGTCTTTGGAACATAGTTATTTGCTATTCTATTCACTCATTTTTCTCAAAGATAGTCAAACAGTTCTTGTGCACATTTTTAATTAAAGAAGAACCATATTTGGAACAATCTGGCTTATATAGATATCTCAGATTTCCAGATTACCCTGGAAGTGGTTATTTCTTCAGAATGAATCATTATTTCATCTTTGTCTTGATGTGGATTATTAAGGTGAGGTTCAGAAAAGGCTTCTTGCTGGACCTGATATTCTCAGCCACAGATGTCAGCAAGAGTAGAGATTGATTTCAACGTGCCTACTTTGATAATATGTTCACCATATTTTAATAAGTGTCCTCCAAAGGCTCACATGTTAAAACATTTGTCACCAACTTATTGGTGACTATTAGGGGTGGTAGAATCTTTAAGAAATGAGACCTGGTGGGAGGAAGTTAGGTCTTTGGGGTTCTATCTTTGAAGGAGATGCTGAGAACCTATGCTTTTCCATTTTATTTTGGCTTCGTGGCCATCCTATCAAGATGTAGTATGACACCATAGACCCACAGCAAAAAGGCCAAAGGGCCATGGACTAAAATATTGAAACTATGAGGCAAAATAACCCCTTTTATTTCTTCACTTGCTCAGCTAGATAATTTGTCACAGTGACAAAGTTAATTAATGTACCATTCAATACTAAAATTATGGTATCTTTCAATCACTTAAAAAATAACTTGTTTGCCGGGGATTTAGCTCAGTTATTCCGCTGCCTGCCTTGCAAGCTCAAGGACCTGAGTTCGATCCCCGGTACCAAAAAAAAATAAAAAAAATAATAATAACTTGTTTACATATGGCAATCCCATTGATTATTTTACTTGAACCTTGTCATTTACTATTATATTTGAGTCTTTCAATGATCTTTAGTTAATGAAATAGTATCTACATTGCACACATTGGAACATTGAGACACAAGCAGGAGCCCTTAGATCAACAAGAGAATTCACCTCAGCAACTAGCTTTGTGGTCTTTCCACTATGCCCTAGTTTCTTTAATGAATCTAGGTAATGTTCTTCCACTTCATTCTATGAGCTGAGTAATGGTTGGAAGCCCTGTCCTCTGTAATGTACCTAGTAAAATGTAGATGGGCTAGGAAACATGCATTCAATCTTTCTATTGGATATTTATCAGTGATTCGGCAGCATGCAAATTTCCACAAATACATTGTATACAAAAGCTTATCCATTACAAGAACTGTTTTAAAGATCAGTAGGAAGGATTTGAGTTAAGCTCTGTAAATATGAGGGAGTACAGGTGATTGAAATTTTAGGCCTTGAAGTTTCCTAATAAAAGGAAAACTTGTCAGTATGTACTTTCTGTAGATACAATTATACAATTCATATAAAAGTATAGAATTTCTTTTTCTGGTTTGAACAAGAATGATGACCATTTAATTTCTCAGGGCAACATTATAATAACACAATGTAGTTCACTGGTGGTCAAATTTTCATTGACCTATGACACACACACATACACAATTAAAATTGAGTTTTCATAAAGCATATTTTAAAATAGCAATGCAAAAAATATTTAATTTCCTTTTCATTAATTAATTAATCCATTCATTCATTTCCCCAATTTCATTCTTTTCCATTCCATTCTATTTTGAAATGCTAACCTGAATTAATAATTACAACTGAACAAAATAACCTATGAACTGCATTTCATATAATACAAGCCTACATTCATTATATACAGTATAATTATACATTATATACAGTAGCATATATTAAAAATTATATCTATGATATGATACTGGGAACTTTTATCTAATTTTTCCATTTAGTTGGCCATATATTTAATCTTACCAGAACTTTGCTATTATTTCACAAAATGATTGTCAAAAGACTATAAAATTATTTTGGAGCATATAAAACCAAAGAAGATCAGGTCATCTTAAAAATAAATACAGAATTGGATCTTTCAGCAGTATTAGTCTCTTCATGTAGCCAATATCAGAATAACTAACATATTAATTCCTTTTAGGACCTTAATTGTTTGAAATGATATATTTTTAGATGAACATCTAGAAATCCCAAATTTCCAATTGAAAAAAGAAAAGAAGTTGCTATGAAACCATGAAGTATAGCATTTGGAGTTTCCTTTTTTGTTGATTATTTGTGAAGAAATTTCATCATATGTGTTTTACTACTATCTCTCTGCCACCTGGTAGGGCAAAAATGAATTTATGGTACTCATTTACTTTTGTGATGTCTACACTGAGGGTAGTCTTAATTCTTTTTTTTTTTTTTTTTTTTTTTTGGTACCGGGGATCGAACTTGGGACCTCTTGCTTGTGAGGCGGGTGGCAGCACCACTGAGCTAAATCCCGGGCCCAGGTAGTCTTAATTCTAAAGAAAAAAAGGGGGAAAGAAACCAAAACACAAAAAATATTACCTTTGTGAAATGTACAACAATAATTTGAGAAAAACAATCATTGCTTTAAAATATAGAAGGATAAAGGTAACAGAGTACATCAATGTCCTTAATTATCTCCTACCAGTATCAATGCTCTCTTTATGTGAATTTTTAGTCAGTACTAGAGAGAGGTTTACTGTATTTCTCCAGCCCTTCACTTGTGGTTCTGTTCCATAATTTGCTCTCACCCTTAGAATAAGGAGAAGGTGGCATTATGTTAGATCCAACCTAATACCTGAGAGGGATCATGTGCTTCTACCTGCTCTGTTGCAATTCCATCATCATTGTGAGATGGACACGCTAGTGCACATGGATAGTCTGCCAAGCCAAAGTGTCACAGTCAAGCACAGTTTAGAAGAGGACTTGCAGCTGGCCTGTGGCTGTACAACCAGGCCTACTGAACACCAGCAGAGTTTTCCCCATATCAGCTGACACAAACAGACCTGCTAATGCATGAGTTTCTCAGGGGATCAGAGACAGAAGAAGACTATGTGAATGAATGAAAAAATCAATGGAACTTTATTTATATTTGAATATTGTCCTCATTATGTAAATAATAGTAGAATACTAAATGTATTAATATACTTTAATATTATAATTGTTTGCAGTTACAAAGTTTCAGATAAGCATTTAAAAAATAAATATGTAACAATTTTAAAGATAAATGTTTACTTAAGCTGCTAAAATTTGGATAGTTTGTTGCAAAGCATTATTTAAATGACATACAAAGTTGCTTCTTTCTACATGAAAAACCTTTGTTAAAAGATATCATTCTACTCAGTATGTAGGTATGTGAATTGATGCAGGGAAATAATAATCATATTTTCTTATTCCTAGAATGTATTATATGACTTTCAAAACAATGTTATTTCTATAACTTTTTTTTAAGTTTGTGAGTACATTTCAAGAGTTTCTTCAGTCTGTTCAGATCTGCTGGTTTATATTAAGCAAATGCCATCTGTATTTCTTAATAAATTAGACATTTTACTGAAAAGGTAAAGATGAAGTTCAGTGCAGAAATGTTACAGATATTAGTTGGGACTTTTTTCTCCAGAAATTATACTAAATCACAGCTACATTTTTCAAGAAAAGAAAAGGAAAACGTTTTTTATTTGTGAAAGAAGATATTTTGACAGACAACATTTGTGAAAAGATTAGAGAGCCATCAAGTTTTTTATAAAGCTGCAACTGTGAAGAAAAGTAGATTTAATTATAATAAAATACATTCATAACTAAAGATGCTCTACATGATTTTTCATGTTGGGATAATTTAGTCTTCTTACCATGAGGATAGATTAATATTTCATTGACTCACACTTACAAGATCACTTTACTTTGCCCATACATAAATGCAAAACAAAGAAACAAATATCTCATGTTTTAAATTTCAATGATAAAGTTATTAGTTTGCTATTTTGTATTTCTGTTGAAATTAACTAGACATATATTAATATGTCTGTGTAAGAATTATGTAGACAATGGCTAGTACAATCAAAACACTAAATTTGAATACTAAGAAGTGAGAATAATACCTCTCCTAATAATAATATCAAGCATAATATTGACCACAAAAATAATAACATGCAATTAATGCCACCAAGAAATAGCAGTAACTAATAGCAGTAAACATTATTTTTAACCCTTGTTGAAGTTATGTAATAGGCATGGGATTCTTCTTTCATGAGAATACATTTACATTGTTAAGCAAAATGTAAGCTAAGTTCAGATATATCTTGTGTGCATCTTATTAGAGTGCATGGGTTATGTAAATGTAGGTGTTAATACTCTGTAATTGGTTGAAAGATAAAAATAATAGTAATAAAAAATGAAAAGAAGAAGCAAAATGAGAATAGAATACAAATAAAACAGCAATTTCATGGTAATGATTATAGCAAACATTGAGTGAGCTTGGTGTCTTGTCAGCAATTTACTTTTATTAACTCAATCCCTATGGAAAACCTGGCTCCTAAGACATAACAGGAGAAACTGAAGACAGAGTTAAGTATCTACTTTGACAAAACTTGTAGGATTGGTGGCATATGAATTGGATTTGTCCAGCACCTGAGACCATGATTTCAACTCCAGACCACAAAAATAATGACAAGAAGTACCACTGTTTTGTTAAATGTCAAGATCCTTCTGTTTTTCAATCTATACTTTTTCAAAGAACCACTAAATCTTCCAATACTTATATTTCAAATTATCTAAATTTTGAAACTTAGAGGAATATCATAGTGGAAAAACAAAGTAAAATGTTAAATTATTACTAAGATAACTTTAGAGACAATTCATTAAAAAGGAAAAGGCCTGCCAAGGGACAATCCATAAATGAAACAAGTCAATGCCAAATTAAATGGACTGCTAGAATGAGACTTAAGAATGTATACAATGATATGAGAAACCTACAAGTCATGTTGCCTATACTCCTGGGTTTGACATGGTAATTATTTAATTTCTGTTTTCAGGCTTCCTGCCTATATGACTTGGCATTTGCAGATTTTTAAATTTTTCTGAAACAGTATAATTATTAATCATTGGGTATGTTAGAATGGGTTTGATTGAAGCCCATTTCTCACTTCCTGCTACCTTCTCCTTGTATTGCAAGGGACACATGTGCAAAGCATAGAGTTCTTACTTTATCATGTGGTTGAATATGAAAGTCACTAATAATATATCTCATTTCTTGGAATTTTTCAGTCTCAATATCCATCTCTTTTTCCATGTCAGTTTTCAAGATATTTCCTGATAAAAGTGAGTGTGCTTTCACACTAGATGTCAACAATATACCTCCTGGGAAGTTGGTCCCCAAGGCTGACACTGTCAGGAAGTCACCAGAACATCCTTCCCTGGGACTAGTGGGAGATAAAAGTGGTATTTCTATGAATCCAAAATATATGTGGGTGAGAAAACAGAGGAGCTCTAACAAAGAATTTAAATAGAACTTATATAATGTAGTTCAAATATTCTTCTATGGCTTGCAATATGTTTTATGGCATAACTAGCAATGATATTACCATTTTAAAATGCCTTTTCATTTTGTAATAGTCCATGTCTGTTTCAATTCGTTTAGTTTAGTTGGAATCAGTCCACAATGATGATTTATAGTGCCGAGCTCCAGAAAGGCACTTACACAATGAACGAAGTATGAGTTTTCATTTAGATCATTACTTCCTCTCAATTAATATTTATCCTTTCCAGCTCTACATTTTCTTTCAATATGTACGAAAAATGAAATGAGATGTTAGTATTGGCCCCATAGAAGAAAAATATTACAAAAGGCTAAATGATAACATTTGAAGGTAGCACATTGAGAATTTAATATAAATTATAAAGTTTAAATACAATAATAGTTTGAATTTTTTTCTTCTAATAACTTATTGTAAATCTAATTAAAACTTAATATTCACAGAGGAGTAAAGCTGCCAACAGCACAGAGGAGGTGAAACTTACAGGCTGCCTTACAACCACCCCAAGTGGAGAGGAGCAGAGCTGCTCCCATCACAGAGGAGGTAAGCTTTCCAGGCCACTGTACCACTGCCCCAAGCACCAAGGAGGTAAGCCATGTGGGTGCCAGGAGCACACAACCTAGCCTCCTCCACTGAAATGAGAAGACACATAAACAAGTCTGAAAACCAGACTTCCAGATCACCTAAAGCAACACCAAAAGGAAACGAGATGGAACAATCTGATACTCAACAACCTTACCTCGCTGAACGGGCAACAAAAGATTTGGAAAAAATGAAATCAGAAATAATTTCTCAGATACCAGAAGAGATTGTATCCATAGCATAAGACATGATTAATAAATCTAGAGAGGACACAGATAAAAAAATAGAAAAGCCAAGGAACATGATGGAATCCCAACATAGGAAACAAATGGAATCCATAAAACAGATGCAAACAGATTTCCAGGAGATTAAAATCTCCACTGAAAGTTTACACAGCAGAATGACCCAATGTGAAGAAAGAATTTCAGATATAGAAGATAAGATTGCAATTAGTGACCAGGAAAAGAAAAGTTTCTTTAAAATTGTAAGGGACCATGAGAAATCAATCCAGCAGCTGCTAGATGATGCAAAGAAGAATAACATAAGACTGATCAGAGTTAAGGAAGAAACAGGAGAGAGTGCAGATGACATAATAAACTATTCACAGAAGTGATGACAGAAAACTTCCCAAAAAGGGGAAAAGAACTTCACATACAGATAAGTGAAGCATATAGGATTCCAACTGGCCCGGATAAAAAAAAATCTACACATAGGCATATAGTAGTTAGGATTCCAGAAACCCAATAAAAGAACAAAATTCTATGAGCAGTTAGAGAAAAGAAACAAATCATATACAAAGGAAAGCCCATCAGAATCATAGCAGATTTCTCAATGCAAACTCTCAAGGCAAGAAGAGCTTGGAATGATGTATTTCAAGCCCTAAATGAAAACAGCCTCCAACCCAGATGGACGTACCCTGCAAAACTATCTTTCAAAATTGATGGAGAAATAAGATACTTCATGACCAAGAGCACCTTAGGAACCTCATGAATACCAAATCACACTCCAAAATATTTTAGACAATGTCCTAGGAAAAGACAATGAGGATTACAAGCCCAGGAAGACCACCAGAATGAACCCATCGGGCACAACAAGAAATTAAATGCAAAGGGGGAGAATCCAACAAAAAGAAAAAGTCATGACAAAGAGAAGTCAATAAGTATCCATTATAACCATCAATGTTAATGGTGTCAATTCACCAATGAAAAGAAATAGACTGGCAGAATGGGTCAAGAAGCAAGATCCAGCAATATGGTGCATACAAGAAACACACTTAATTCAAAAAGAAACTCATGGACTGAAAGTTAAAAGGTGGAAAACAATAACCCATGCAACAGGAACCCAACAAAAAACAGGAGTAGCTATCCTGTTTGCCAATCAAATGGATTTCAAACCAACACTGATTAAGAGAGACAAAGAAGGACATTGCATCCTTGTAAAGGGAACGATCTAAGAGGAAGACATGACAATCATAAATATATACACACCAAACACTATTGCCCTCAACTATATAAAACAAATCCTAATGGACACGAAAAATCAAATAAGCACTACTACAATAGTAGCCGGGGACCTCAATAACCCACTGTCACAAATAGATATTTCAACTAGACAAAAAATAAGCAAGAAAATACTAGAATTCAATCAAACTCTTGAACAAATGAATTTAACATATGTTTACAGAGTGTCCTACCCCACAAAATCAGAATAAACATTCTTTTCAGCTGCACATGGGTTGTTCTACAAAATTGACCACATACTTGCTCATAGAACATGTTTAAGTAAGTCCAAAAAAATTGAAGTTATCCCCTGTATATTATCAGACCATAGTGTGATAAAGTTAGAGATCAATAGTAAAAGAAACTCCAAAAATTTCATAAACACATGGAAATTGAACAACACAATTTTGAATAACCAATGGGTCACAGAGGAAATTAAAGAAGAAATCAGACAATTCTACAATTAAGTGACAATGAGAATATAACATATGAGAATCTATGGAACACAATGAAAGCAGTCTTACCAGCAAAATTCATAGCAGTGAATATTCATATTAGGAAAACAGAGTGAGGCCAATTAAACACCCTGATGCTGAACCTCAAGTTTCTAGAGAAAGAAGAGCAGGAAAACCCAAAGCTCATACAAGGGAGGAAATTAAAAAGATCAGAGCAGAAATCAATGCAAGGGAGACTAAGAGAATGATAAAAAAATCAATGAAGCCAAGAGTTGGTTCTTCGAAAGAATAAACAAATTGACAAACCTTATCCAACTTTATCAGAAAAAGGAAAGAAAAGGCCCCAATTCATGCAATTAAGAATGAAAAGGGTAAAATTACAATGGACCCAGCAGAAATCCAGAGGATCATCAATACCCACTTCAAAAAACTATTTGCCAATAAGATGGAAAACACAGAAGAAATGGACAGATTCCTAGATACATATAAATTATCAAAGTTGAACAAAGAAGATCTTAAAACTCTAAACAACCCAATATCAATCAATGGAGTTGAAAACATAATTAAAAACTTACTAACTAAGAAAAGCCCAGGTCCTGATGGCTTCACTGCTGAATTCTACAACATATTTAGAGAGGAAGTACTGCCACTACTCTTTAAACTCTTCAATGAAATTGAAAGGAAAGTAATAACTCCTAATTCATTCCTAGAAGCATGCATCACCTTGATCCCCAAAGCAGAGAAAGACCCAACTGAAAAAGAAGACTATAGGCCAATCTCACTAATGAACATAGATGCAAAAATCCTTAAGAAGATACTGGCAAATAGAATATGGAAGATCATCAAGAAGATCATACACTCTGACCTAGTGGGCTTCATTCCAGGGATGCAGGGATGATTAAATATATGCAAATCAATAAATGTAATACACTATATTAACAGAGCCAAGGACAAAAACCATATGATGATCTCCATAGATGCAAAAAAAGCATTTGACAAAATCCAACATGCATTTATGGTAAAAACCGTACAAAAATTGGAATAGGTGGTCTCTACCTGAATGTGATAAAAGTCATCTATGAAAAGCCAATAGCCAATATCATACTAAGTAGTTGAAAACTGAAATCCTTCACACTAAAATCAGGAACAAGACAAGGATGTCCACTATCGCCACTGCTAGTCAAATTGTCATTATTTGTAGATGATATGGTAAGCCACATAGAAGACCCCAAGAACTCCACCAAAAGTCTTCTAGACTTAATAACCAAATTCAGTAGAGTAGCTGGATACAAGGTCAACACACAAAAATCAATAGCTTTCCTCCACATGAACAACAGACTCACTGAGACAGAAGTAGGGCACACGATTGCTTTTACAGTAGCATATAAAAAACTGAAATACCTAGGAATCAACCTAATGAAAGAAATCAAATACCTCTTCTCTGAAAACTATAGTACTCTGAAAAGAGATTGAAGATGATATTAGAAAATGGGAAGACATCCCTTGCTCCTATGTAGGAAGAATCAACATAGTGAAAATGGCCATACTTCCAAACTGCTATTTGGATTCAATGCAATCCCAATTGAAATTCCAGCAGCATACTTCATGGACCTTGAGAAAATAACCCAAAAATTTATTTGGAACAAGAGACCCAGGATAGCAAAACAATTCTAGGTATCAGAGACATGGCAGTGGGTATCACAATCCCCAACTTGAAACTATACTACAAAGCTACTGTGATTTAAAACAAACAAACAAACAAACAAAAAAACCCAGCATGGTACTGGCAAAGAAACAGACCTGAGGACCAGTGGAACAGATTAGAAGATGAAGAAACAACTCCAAACACACTCAGCCACCTCATCTTCAACAAAGGAGCCAAACACCCTCCCTGGAGGAAAGATACTCTCTTTAATAAATGGTGTTGGAAAAATTGTGTTTCAACTTGCCAAAGATTAAAACTAGACCTATATCTCTCACCATGCACTAAATTAAAATCGAAATGGATGAAAGATCTAAATATTAAAAGAGAAATACTGAGCCGGGTGGAACAGAGGTTAGGTAGAACTCTTGAAGACATTGTTCTATTATGAACAAAACCTCAGTTGCCTGTGAACTAGCACAAACAACAAGTGGCATCTCTTCTTATTAAAAACCATCTGTACAGCAAGAGAAATTACCAAAAATGTGAAGAGACAATCTGCAATGTGGGAAAAAATTTTCATCTGCTGTTCCTCAGACAAAGCTCTACTATCTAAAATCTATAAATAACTTAAAAAAATCAGACCTCCCAAATTTAAAGACCCAATCCAAAAATGAGCATCTGAAATGAACAGACATTTCTCAGACAAAGAATTAGAAGTAACAAAGAAGCATATGAAAAATGTTCAACATCACTGCTTTTCGGAGAGATGCAACTGAAAACAATGCTGAGATTTCACCTCACTCCAGAAAGAATGGCTATTATCATGAAATCAACCAATAACAAATGCAGCTGGGACTGTGAGAAAAGAGGAACACTTCTCCACTGCTGGTGGGAGTGTAGACTGGTGCAACCACTGTGGAAATCAGCATAAAGATACCTCAATGAACTAGGACTAAAAGTCCCATTTGACCCAGCTATTCCTTTGCTGGGTATCTTCCCAAAAGAATTAAAAGAATCATACCACGGTGATATATGTGCACCCATGCTCATAGCAGCACAATTTGTGTTAGCTAAAACTTGGAAGCAGCCCAATTGCCCATCAAATGGAGACTGGATAAAGAATTTTTTTTTTTTTTTTTATAAAATGAAGTGCTGCTCAGTCATAAAAAATGAGAAATTAGAGACTTTTATAGCAAAATGGATGCACATTGAGGCAATACTCTTAAGTGAAATAAATAGGATCCACATGAGTAAATTCCTAACAGTTTCTCTAGTGTGAGAAACTGAAAGTGTAAATAAGGACTAAAAGGTATAATAGATAATATGAAATAAGAAGAAAAGGGGCAAAGGGGAAGGGTAAATGGGAGGGGTAAGGGAAAGGAAAGAAGGTAATGGAATAAATTTGAGAAAATGAAGAAATGGAAACAAAACCTTTGTAAACAGGGAGGTGTGGAGCGGTTGAAGGGAAGGCAGGAAAATGGGGAAAAATTAAGAACAAAGAGAGATTATGTAAAGGTGCAAATTTCCAATGATGAATGTCATTACATTGTATACCTTAAATGTACCAATAAAATTAATTTTTAAAAAACTCAATATTCATGAAAGAGTATTTGATTTTGCAATTAAAAGTGTAAATTTTGGAAGATCAAAGAATCATGATAAAAACAACACTTTACTAAATCTGTTGATAGATTTGAAATGTATCTGAAATTAATTGAGGTACATATGTAATTAATTATTAATACCAAACAACCTTTGATACATTTTGAATGCAAGAGACACAAAAGAAAGCATAATTTTCATTTCTAAATATTTATGTATGTACATAAACCAAGTAATTGAACCACTTTGTTTTTGTACAAAAGTTGATGGTTAACATTGTACATATGCATTCACACAGAGATTTCAGCTTAGCAATATATGCTTTCTTTGCTGCCTGTAATCAGTCAAATTTTAGAATTCTTTTGGGTTTTTGAAGAACTATTATTTTGTAAATCAGTCAGTCTTAATGTCCTGTAGTGATCGTCAGCATTTTAATGAATGAGTTGTCTACGTTTTTAAAAAGTTTTTCTAATATATTTAAAAAATTTGAATAAAGTTTCTGAAAAATGAAATGTTAAAAAAAAATCCTCATTTTCAAGGTTTCTTATAATTAACTACAAAGTTTGCAAACAGAAAAAAACGTTAAAATTAAGCTCTATTAGTGTAAAAGTGGTCTGGAATAAATTAAATTCTGTATTCTCAAATGTTAAAGTTAATTCTTAAATTATATAATGGTGCTTTGTAATACCTTAAATTGTAAAAAGAGCTTGACTTTTCAATTTCATTCGATGAATCTATATTTGAAATTTTAATGGGATAATATTGTGATCACTTAACTTTAAAACTAAAGTTGTTGAACAGAAAAGTACTGTGAAAAAGGTATATAAAAAAGGTATCTTCTGTTGGAGATTTCGCTCAGTGACACTGTGCCTGCCTGGCAAGCGCAAAGTTCTGAGTTTGATCCCCAGTTCTGAAAAAACACACACAAAAAAACCCCTTTCCCTCTATATATTATATGCTTCAGTTAAAAATAGGGCAGTGAGAATATTTTTTCAATTAAAAATAAGCTGGTAAGGAAGAATGTGTCGGGAGCAATACTACATAATTTTAGGGAAAAATCATTTGGTTAGCCTAGTTCTCCTGCCTACAGCCCAGCTATGGTATTCCAAGACATAATTCCATTTTGGCCTCTGGTCACAACTGAGACCTCAATGATCCGATGATGCTGTGATTCTCCAGGACGATTACATCAGCTGAAGACATTCTGGGAGGAACAAAATCTTCATCTACTCAGTTCCTCATTGTTCTTGGATTGTTACATCTTGTTTACATCGATGTACTGAACTCTCTGCAAGTCATTTGTTACATTTGTTTCTCCCAGTGTACTGAATAAAAGGTGCGATAAACTGGGGGCTTTCCTCTTTGCTGCCCAGAGCAGCAGTGATTAAACCCATAGCTCAGCTTCTTCTCAAAGGCTCATTTTTCTACCTTTCCTGTAATTCACTTTGTGCTGCCGTGGCTCACAGGAGACTAGGACTTACTGCAGAAGTTCTAGTAACATCCCCTTTCCCTGTTCCCTACAAGAATGCATTAAATGTATGATCAATTAGAATATTAAAAATAATATATTAATTATAATATTAAATTGAGGATGAGTGCAGGTAATTTTTTTTTACTTAAATTCTTTTATTGGTACATTTTAGTTATACAATACATTTACATTTATCATTGGGTGCTTGTACCTATACATGATGTATCTTGGTTCTTATTTTTCCCCATTACCTGTGTGCCCTTCACCCCTCCACCCTTCTATATTTACATAGACTTTGTTTCCATTTTTTTTTCTTTTCTCATAATTTTTCTTTTCCATTCTTTCCTTTCCCCATCTCCTCCCACCACCCCTAACCCTTTGGACCTTTTCCTATTTCAAAGTATCAGTTATTAGCTATTAATCCTTTTAATCCTTATTTACACTCTCAGTTTCTCATACTAGAGAAACTATTCAGTATTTACACGTGTGTCCTATTTATTTCACTTAAGAGTGGCCTCAATCAATATGCATCCATTTAGCTATAAATGACCCTAGTTTCTCGTTCCTTATGGCTGAGTAGTACTCCATTTTATAAAAGCACAGTTTGTAATAGCTAAAGCTTGGAAACAGCCCAGGTGCATGTAATTTTTTAAAAGACATAAAAATTTAAAAACTAAAACTAGTGTGTTCTTCAGAAAAATACTTGACATTTATTAGAGCTAGTACAAAGGAACTAATTAAATTTTGTGACTATGTATCAATAATGATAATTTTGCTGTTATTTTAATGAGTTTGAAAAGGTTTCCCAAAAATGTGCTTTAATGTACATATGTCTGTTAATTTTAATGGTTTTTTTGAAAAGAATTTTATTTTTAAAGATCATTTCTAAGTAAGTTGTTTTTATGTCGACAAATTTAGAAAATGAATTTGTTGATAAATAAATATATATTTCAAATGGCATCATTTTAATTATTTTTAAAACATCCATGTCCTTGTTAAGTACAGCAGGATGGATATGAAATGATATCTGTGATGTATAGGAAATACCTAAGTTGTATTTTAGGGAAATCTTGGGGTCTCTCACATTTTGCTGAAAGTGCACAAAATAATATTTTCTTAAATAAAATTGTCACCAAGTTCTACCTATTTTCTTTGGTCTTCTCTGCAATCTGTCTCAGAACAAAATTGTTTTCCATTAGAATTAACCATATCCATATACATGGACAATATATACATGGACAATATACATGGACCAATATACATGGACAATAACCATGTCCATTTATATGAATCATTCTTAGTCAAGTAAACTTGAGGTTGTATATCATGCAATCTCTTCTGTGTTTGATATATGGGATTAGGAATATACTGTGGAAGAGTAGAGCCCTAATCTAATGATTCAGAAGACTTGGTTTCCTTGGTATGATTTTGTAACAACCTGGACTTTGGATCTTAATATCTTTCAAAGTTTCCCAAAGACACAAAACCTTCTACAAGTAGTTCTTTATAATAGGGAATTTTTATTTTACTAGTATGTGAAATTTTTGCCAGTAAAAGTTGTAAAACCATTAAAGTGATTTGATGGCAGATAATATTAATTTATTTATTTTAATTTTTAAACTTGTTTGAAATCCTTACCCTTATATTTCTAACAATCCCAAACTATTAAATCATAACTTATCCAGTGCTAAGCAAGTTCTCCCCCAGCCTCACATAGAGATTGCAAATGGCTCTTGAATATTCAAACTTCGCCCTCTTCTATGAGACAAGACAATGACTCCATTCAAGTAGTGTTAGATGAGTAAAAAATTCATGTTTGTCTTACCTACTGGTTAGTTTGGTAGTATTTTGGGAAAACTAGCACTTGAAATTACTTAGAGATAAAAGGTACAGTTATAGGTGTGTAGTGATGTTGTAGACCTACAACCCTAAAATAATTTTGATCATGAACTAAAATAATTTTCAAACACTATTTACTTTCTTGGACGTTTTTGGTTTGATATCTACTCTTTATTATACATTTCAATAGTTGGGATAGATATAATTTGTTATACATTTTAAATATGGTTCATCCTCAGCATTTGTAGGTTTCATATTTATGTCACAAAACAAAGGTGGGCTTTAAATTATTTTTTTGTCAATCAAACTTTGAAGAATTAAGTGAAGTTTAGAGAAGTAATCCAAATGAAATTTAGTGCTTAATATGGTGGGGATTGTTTAGAATCTGATTTTTTTGTAAGTAGAACCAAAAGTACTAACTAGCAAACTAGATGCACAATATGAGCAAAAAGAGAAAAATAAAGAATTATCCTTGGGTTTTTAACTTGACCAACTGGAGAATAGCATTTGCCTTGATTGAGGTGAGAAAGTCTGGGATTATGGTTGGATTTGAGGAGAAAACAAGTACTTCTCTTTTGAATGTGTTCTATGTCACCTGGCTTTTGGACCCAGAAATAGAGGTTTCAAGAAGCTTGTGGGGGGCGGGGCAAACAGCTAGAATTCAGAGAAATTGGCTAGGGAGATAAAGTTTGTGAGGTTTCTGCACCTAGATAGTGAATAAATTGAGAGCATGATTAAGATCAGTACTCATGAGAAGATTTACAGAAAAAAATATTCAAGGACTAAGCCTCATCATGCTCCACAGCTTCCATGTTGTAGAAAAAGAGCAGACTAAGAAAGAGCAGCCTGTAATTTAAGAACTGGAGTGTGGTTTACTGGAAGTAAAGTAAAGCTTGTATGTCATAGAAGATGGAATGATTAAATATTAAACAACTGCTGATGGGTCAATGAAAATGAAGATTTAAGATGCACTGCAGGTCATATGTACCACTAAAAACAACATTTATGTCCAGTAATAGCAATTCACATTGCACTTGAAAGTCTAGAAGTTTTATTTGAGACAGTAAGGACAGATAATAGTTTGCTAAGGATACAAAACAAGTATTGCCTAATAGGAGTAGAAATAAGATAAATTTTATTATCTCAAGGTTGGACTAACACAGCATATATGTAGACTGATAGGAAAGCTCTATTCAAGAAGGCAAATTATGATAGAGCAGAGAACAAGAAAATTAGTGGAATAATGTAATATAAGACAGACGAGAGGGGATTAATGGAGGCCTGAAACTTCAACATCAGCCTAGGTAGTTTCTCTGTGGTGACAGAAGGGAAAGTAGTGTATAGTGGAGCAGTAAATAGTAAATAAGATGGCTAGTGACCACAGATGTCCTCTTCTGATACATTCTGTTTCCTAGATGAAATAAGAAAAAAGACTGAGAAGGAACAGAGGGAGAAAATATAGACCTTTGAGGTGACAGGCAAAGGGAAAGGCACCAACCAGTCTTTTAGTGTGATGCTAGAAAAATGTAAGTATCAGCCAGTTCAAGTGAACATAGTGTGAGAATTTTTACCTGCTACTTTCTGCTGCATTTGAGCAGATAAAAATTAAGAAGAGAGATACAGTCAGATTTAGCATTTTGCCAAAGGTTTACAATTAAAGGGAGGAGAGATAAGGGATTTAGAGTATTTTTAAGAAGTTATTAGAATTACTAGACTTCAAATCTAGGGCAGAGCATGAAGTCTTGAGAGAAATGTGAGAGAGCGAAAAGTTCCCAACATTAATTTGTACATCCTAGAATATCAAAATAAGAAATGCTAGAATGAGTGAGATGGGAGAAAAAGGAGATGGTAGTCAGAGAGGGAGATGTATCCAAGTGGAAAATATTAAAGTGTGGCAGGCAGAGAAATGAACCCTAAATTTGTCCATGTCAAAATGTTAAGATCTGTGAATATGAGTCCTTACACAGCTAAGATTGGAATAAAAAGCTAATTAACTGGGGCTGGGGATTTAGCTCAGTGGTTCTTCCAGCTGCTTCACAAGTGCAAGGTCCTGAGTTTGATCCCTGGTACCAAAATAACCCAAAAAAGCTAATTAACTGAATTTATGAGAGGGAGACTATCCTGTCTTAACTGAGTGGTTCCAATGTACTCACCAGGGATCTTACGAGGAAAAGAGGAGGGTGGTACTACTCTGCCACAAAGAAGGATAAATGTGAGTGATTTGTAGGAAAATGGATGACCTGGAGAACATAATACTAAATGAAATAAATCAGATGAGCGAGCTTATTTATCACACAGTTTGTCTTATATGAGAAAGTCAAAATATAAATAAAGAGCATGATGAAAAATAATAGGAAACCAGAAGAGAAATCTTTTGGAAAGGCAAAGGTACCAAAAGAGGAAAGGAGTTGGAGAAAGAAGTGGAAAGGGAATAAAGAAAATAAGATGTTCCCTGGAACCCGGAAGGAAGCTCCCCCACTGCCATCCCAAGCTCCTAGGGCAGAGAAGGTGAGCTGGTCCCAGCACCTGGAAGAAAGCTTTCCTGCCGCCATCCCAAGCTCCTAAGGCAGAGAAGCTGAGCCAGTCCCAGCACCCAGAAGGAAGCTCCCCCACCGCCATCCCAAGAGAAAAATGAAAACAGAAATAATCACTCAGATAACAGCAAAGATTTTGCTCATGGTGCAAGACATGATTAATAAATCTAGAGAGGACACAGATAAAAAAAATAGAGGAGCTGAGGAACATGATGGAATCCCAACATAGGAAACAAGTGAAATCCATAAAACAGATGCAAACAGATTTCCAGGAGATTAAAAACTCCATCGAAAGCCTGCTCAGCAGAATGAACCAATATGAGGATAGAATTTCAGATATAGAAGAAAAGTTTGCAATTAGTGACCAGGAAAAGAAAAATTGCTTTAAAATTGTAAAGGAACACAAGAAATCAATCCAGCAGCTTCTAGATGATGCAAAGAAGAATAACATAAGACTGACTGGAGTCAATGAAGAAAGAGGAGAGAGTAGAAATGACATAAAAAAAGCTGTTCACAGAAGTGATGGCAGAAAACTTCTCAAGGAGGGGAAAAGAACTTGACATACAGATAAGTGAGGCATATAGGACTCCAACTAGCCTTGATCAAAAAAAATCTACACATAGGCATATAATAGTTAGGATTCCAGAAATCCAACAGAAGAACAAAATTCTACAAGCAGTGAGAGAAAAGAAACAAATCACATACAAAGGAAAGCCCATCAGAATCACAGCAGACTTCTCAATGCAAATCCTCTAGGCAAGAAGAGCCTGGAGTGATGTATTTCAAGCCCTAAAGGAAAATAGCCTCCAACTGAGATTGATGTACCCTGCAAAACTATCTTTCAAAATTGATGGAGAAATAAGATACTTTCATGATAAAGAGCACCTCATTAACTTCATGAATATCAAACCAGCACTCCAAAAAATTTTAGACAATACCCTAGGAAAAGATAATGAGGATCACAACCCCAGGAAACCCAGCAGAATGAATCCACTGGGCATGACAAATTAAATGCAAAGGGGGAGAATCCAACAAAAAGAAAAAGTTATGATAAGGCTTTTAAAACTTTTAACTTCATCTCCCTAATGAGTATATAATTCAATCTTATTGTACTGATTAGTATTTTTCTGATTCTAGAGTTGCACACAATTCCTTGTGCTATACTGACTATTTATCATCTTCTTATGTCTACATTTTAATTGGGTTGTCTATTAATGAGCTGTAAGAGTTCTTCATATGTTCTGGTCATAGGTTATATGCATGGTAAATATGGTCTGTTTAAGGACTACTTTTCATTTTAATGATGTCATTTAAAGTTCTAAATATTGATGGAATCTCATTTATCAATTTTTTTTTCTTTTATACATCATGTTTTTTGTATCCTAGTTAGTTCTTGCCTACCCTGAATTCATAAATATTTTCCCTTATAATTTCTTCTTAAAGTTTTATACTTTTAGGCTTTCTTATTTAGGTTCATAGATCCCTTCAAGTTATTTTCATGTATGGAAAAAAAGGGTTGAGGTTAATTTTTTATATATGGATACCAGGTGTTCTAGTGCCATTTGCTGAAAACACCATCTCTTCCTTGGCTCTTGAATTGAGTTTATATTCTATAAAATGCTAATGTTAAATAATCTTTCAAAACAGAGTGGACCATATATGTGTGGTTCTATTTCTAGATTCTCTGTTTTATTCAAATGATCTATATGTCTTTCCTTACACCAACATTGCCTTGATTACTGTAGCTTTAGAAGAAGTCTTAAAATTAGGTACTAAATGTCTTCCAACACTGTTGTTTTGGTTTTTAAAAACTTTTCTAGGCCTTTGTACTCCTATATAACGTTTAAATTTCAATATCCAATTCTTCATTTATAGCAAGTATACACAAACATGAATTTTTATATATACCTTGTGTTTTCTAATTCTGCTAAATTCAAATACAAGTTCTAGGGTCTCCTAGAGATTTCTTAGTATTTTCTCTGTAGATGATCATTTCATCTACATATAAAGATTTTGCTTCTACCTTGCCAATCCTATCCTAATTTTGTCATTCTATTGCCAGACTATTTTGGTGGGGCCTAGCTTTCAAAGTTTAATGGACAGATAAAGAGTAAGCATATTTGCCCTTGTTCCCCACTTTAAGGAGAAAGGATTGTATCTTCTCCATTCATATAAGGCATTCTCACTGGAAGTATGGAGTACATGTCTTTAATCTGTTGAGAAGATTCTGTTCTACTTCTAGTCTCCTGATAGCTTTTACCATGAACAGCTGTGGAATTTAGTCCAATACTTTTTCTCCAACTACTGACAGGATCATAGGGCTTTTTCCTTTCCTCTGTTAAAATGATGACTGTTGGGGGTGGATCTTCCAGTGCTGAACCAACACTGCCATCCCTATAACAAAACCACTTTCTACATCCTGCCAGATATGACTTCTAATAATTTGTTTTGTTAAACAAATTTCTATCTATGTTCATACTTTTTTCTTCTATTATCTTTATCCAGTTTTAGGATTAGCATCATGTTGAGTTCCTAAAATGAGGTGAGAAGTGTTCCTTCTTTTTTCTGCTTTAATTGTTTGATATAATTTATCAGTTAAAATGTATATGAGCCTGCTGTTGTCATATACGTAGTTTTTCAAGCTAGGAATCTACTTTCTTTAATAGGTGCTATTCAAATTTTATATTTCCTCCAGAGTTAGTTTCATTAATTTGTCTTCCAAGGTACTTCTTAGAAGTTGTCAAATTTATTTCAAAACAGATTTTTGAAATATACTTTCTATATCCTTTTAAATTCTGTAAAATCTTTGGTAATGTCTCCTAGATTTTGATATTGTAATTTTAAAAATGTGTAATTTATATTGTGTAATAGGAAGTAAAGGTCTAAAGGAGCAGGGGAAGTGGGAGGGGTAGAGGAAAGGAAAAATGGGAAAAGAAAAATATGAGAAAAGAAAAAAAATGGAAACAAAGCCTTTGCAAATAGGGAAGGGTGGAGGGAGTGAAGGAAGGACAAGAGAAGGGGGGAAAAAAAAGAACCAAGATACTCATGTAAAGGTGCAAGATCCCAATGATGAATGTAACTGTATTTTATCCCAAAAATGTACCAACAAACTAATGGGAAAAAAAAAGAAAATAACATGTTATGTGCATACACCAACTTCACCATAAGGAATGTAATAATTAGGTACTGCAATCATGGACTAATACAAATAAAAAGACTCCATCTGCTTTTAGTATTTTGAAGATGAAGTGGTTTATAAGTGAAGGAATGCAAGTGGCACCTTGAAATTTGAAAGTACAAGAAAAAGAGTCTGAGAGCCTCTTGGAGCAACATAGCCATACTGTCACCTTGATTTATACTCAGTGAATTCCACTTCTCTGATCTAGAGCTAAGAGGTAAATGTATGTGCATTGGTTAAACTGCCCATCTTGTGAGCATTCGTTGCAGCAGCAACAGGAAATGAATGCTGGAGGAGTTCTAGCCATTTAGAAGGACAAAGGCTTAAGATGTGAACATGGAAGTGAGAAGCTCATACACAGGTTAAGACAAAGTTATTTGAGAAAAAGAGTTCAAAAACCTAGAAGCCAGGAGTGGAGGAAATTCATATTCACAATGAAAGACTTTTGAGTCAGGACAGGCCTGTTAGAAGGAGAAAGAATGACCTCTGAGAAGTGGTCTTTGCATCAATGTCTCTCCCGTAGTCCATCTGGCATTTTGACTCTGGGTGCATCCAACAAGATAATCCTTACCAGTATCCCAGCTACTGATTTCTTTAGGCCATTCTTACAGAATTGCTAATAGTTTTTTCTTTTGTAAGCCATTCACCAATAACAATTTAAAATACACCAGATGTGATTGAATGTGAAATTTTCTAAGTGGCATGTATTATGTCATCATTTCCATTTCTTCTAAAACACTGTTTTTTTAAGACTGAATAGGTATGTTCCACCATCTATTCATGAATAATGTAATATTCTAAGATTTACCCAATTTGTAGATTCCACTTTTCAGTCTGAAAGGGGTGTCAGAAAAGCCATGAACATACACCTGTAATCATGAAATGATGAAGTCACACATGGAGTCTGAAGTTGTGTATATCATCCTTGGGGCACAAAGTCCATAGATATATCATCCACCTCTTCATTTCTGAAAGGAAGTAGAGTACAGGGGGAAGGAAGTACACTTTTTAAATATATCTAGACTATATAGTGAAAATCATTAGTTTCATATGAGCCTTCCAGATGTTTGAAGATTTTTAAAATGAAATGTCCTATTGCTTGGAAACTGCTTTATGCTCTGTTTTTTGATCTTTAGAGGAGGTTTTTGCTATTATATATAGCTTTTTAAATTTTTTGAAATTTTTTTTGAATAGACAAAAAGTATATAAACTTATATACAATATGTTCCAACTATATATACTCTGAGAATAGGTAAATTGACATAATGTATATAGGCATTGCTGCACACACATTTTTTAATATGAGAACACGAAATCAACTTGAGTAGTTTTCAAGAATGCTATTAACTCTTCTCATCATGTTGTATAGTAGATTTCTTGAACTTATTTATTCTATCTAACTGAAAATTTGTATTCCTTTGCCAACATCTTCTCAACCCTCTTCAGCCCCAGGTAATTATTGTTTAATGGGATTGAATTTTTTACATTCCACATAAAAGTGACATCATTCAGTATTTATCTTTCTGCACCTGGATTATTTCAACAGGAAAAGGATTTGCAGCATTGCATAATTAATATTTCCATCGATTTCTTAAAGAAAAAACTTATTTAGGCCATAAATCAGAATTTTGAGTGTGTTTCTAAATATGTCAATATAGCATTGAAGGTTGGAACTAGATGCTCTGGATTTGATTTTCAAATGTTAAAGTTGGTTAAGAGAAGATTTTCCCTACACAAAATGTAAAAGGAGGACTCAGGATTTTTTGTTTTGTTTTGTTTTGTTTGGTACTGGGGATCAAACTCAGGTCCTTGCGCTTGTGAGGCAGGCAGCAGAACCAATGAGCTAAATCCCTGGAAGGACTCAGGATTTTGATGGAAGAAAGCCAGGTGCATTATCGTTGAAATAACACCAATTTGACTTAGAAAAACAAAAGCTACTATTTTGGATAAAGGTACAGAATGAGATAACTATAATAAAGAATTGTGTTTTCATCTAATTGTAATGCTTTTTACAATTAATTTTTTAAATTTTGTAACATTTCAAAAAATTGTTATGTGAATTTAGTTTTAAGGAATTGAAGAAAGATGATTTTTTTCTACATTTGAAGTTACTCTTGAAATGGAGCAGCATAACTTCTTTTGCAATGGTATAGATATCCAACATGAATCGTACCAAAAAGGAAAGCTGCCAGCCCTATTGGTTCAATCCTCTCTGCTAAATCTTCAAAGATTTGTATTTTATAAGAGCAAAAGCAAAATCAAATAATGTTGAGATGAAATCTGAATTTAATCACTATACAGCATGTATATCAGTAATAATAATGAGTGTTCAAACCTCAACCATGCTTCTATTACAAAAGACAACTGTCAGACATAAACTGAGGTTCCAACAGAAAGGATTTCCCTAAATGTCACAATCTGAAGGATATGACACCTATGAGAAAGAAACCTTTACCAAATAATTTGTATGCTCATAAATATTTAGAAAAATCAATGTTAAAATTCATATTACACAAAAGATCTGATATTTAGACAATGAAGGAAATCAATCAGTGAAAACTTCATATTAGATATTTCCATAATGAAATACAAAAGTATCACAAGGTAATCATAGAAATAATGTCTTGCATTAAATACGATGGCTTTAAGGCATCGTGATTATAGAATATCTGATTATATACCTTACCTTTTCAAGACATAGCCCTACTTTTTACAATAAGAACAAGGTGGAAAGTATTCTGTACATGAGAAATGATAAAGACTACCAGCAAAATTGTATTTGATATTATAAGAAATGTTTCTTAGGGAGAAAAATTAGATAGTAGTCATATTTATGCAAGGTAACAATTTGATGAAGCATGTCATTAGCATAAAAACAGTTGTATGTCACCTAGAATGTTCATATATCTAATGATACATCAAAAATATAGTTTCTAGAAAGTTTATGCTCATGTAGGACTTTAATAAATGTTTTTGAAAAGGACATGCCAGGTTTATTGTGACCCTTCTTAGTAATATACATGTTTAAGATCATGTTGATTCAACTTTTTCCTTTTGTGTCATGTAATTACTAATAACTTATAGAATTGAAGATTGCTAAATATCTGTTGAAGTTAGTTGATCTCTAGTCATAAGTCCTAAAAAGGGAAAAACTAGAATTTTTCTAGGAGCGTATATTACCTCATTCTTTGGAAATTTCAGTATAGTCAAAAGTCTGTTCCTATTCTGCACTCAATAGAACCAGGACAAAAGCCAGCAGGAAAAGGGCAGAGCTAAGGGAAATTCTTGAGAATTGAAGCCACTGAACTAAGCTAACTAAATCTTACTCTATTTCTGGGCTTTTAATTATACAAACCAATATATTTCCCTTTCATTAAGAGAGATTGAAAGAAGTTTTCTGAGCCGAAAGGGAAAATTGTGATGTTTTCATATATTTTAAAAGCCCTTCCAGCTTTTACACATTTCTCCTCTTCCTGATGAACTTCAACCCTCCTGCTAAGTTTGAACTCAACTGTAATAACCTATATTGAGCCCTTCATGATCTCTCCTGTCAGCAGTAATTAATTCCTCCTCTGGCTTCTACTGTATTGGGTGGCACTGATTTAACTGTGTCTTGCATTTTACTTAGCTATTTTTCAAGAGAATTTTCTCACTGGCTTTGTGATCAGAACAATGAGGTTCAAATGTCAATTCCTCCAATTACAAGTTGGAAGTTCATTCAACTTGTTTGACTTTGAGTTTCTTTATATCTGTAAAATAGCCATAATAAAAACTAAATCATAGGGGCCGGGGATTTAGCTCAGTGGTTCCGGCTCCTGCCTTGCAAGCGAAAGGTCCCGAGTTTGATCCCTGGTACCAAAAAAGAAAAGAAAAGAAAAGAAAAAAACCTAAATCATAGGATTAAATGGGATGAAATGAGAGAACATGTATTAAGGGTTGATTTGTGTCTCCCACAAAAAATATGGGTTGAAATTCTAACTTTCAATACCTCAGAATGAGATTTTACTTGAAAATAGGACTGTTACAGATATTATGTATTTTAAGATGACAACACACACGAGTAGAGTGGACCTCTAAGCCAATATGACTAGCATCACTATAGGGAGACAGTCATATGGAGAGGGATAAGTAGAGAGAGCACTATGTGCCAAGGAAGGCAGAAACTGGAGATAAGCAACAACAAGCCAAGGACCAGCAAAGATTGTTGGCAAAACACTAAAAGCAAGGAAGAGGCAAGGAAGGATTCTACAGAGAGCATGGTCTTGGTAACACTTTGATTTTGTACTTTTCACCTTTAAAACTATGTGTTAGTTCTTTTTTGCTCATATATTTCCAATTGACAAATAATAATTCATCATATTTATGGGCTAAACAGAGATAATGGTGCACATGTAAACAAGGTGTAAATTATTAAATTAGTATAATTAACATTACCATAAACTTTAAACAATTATAATTTCTTTGTGTTGGGAAATTTTAAACCACTCTGTTCTGGTTTTTATAAATTATTTGATAAGTTGTTGTAAACTATAGCAACTCCATTGTGCTACAGTATAGTAAAAACTTACTCTTCCTACATAGAGTTATTGTGGTACCTGTTATTCAGCCAGCCTCTTCTCTCCACCCCTCTCTTCTCATAGCTTCTGGTAATCACTATGTCCTCTCTACTTATATGAAATCAACATTTTCAGTTAGCACATTTTAACAGGAACAGATAGTATTTATCTTGCTGTACTTGGCTTATTTAAACCATTCAAACTGTGGTACCTTGTTAAGGTCACCAAGAAACTAGTAATATGCAACATATTGCTTGTTGTATCTGAAACTTACCAGATATGGAATAAGGAGAAAGTAAATGTTAAAAGACCTCATTTATGTCTGTATGGCTTTCAGTACAAAGACACACGTAGTAAATACCAAGACTATATATATATGTATATCTTATTTATATATATGACATATATTGTAATACACTTTACATATACTGGCATAATATATTTATTTTCCATATATTTCTATAACAGTTTTTAGTACATGATAATATCAATATTTTCCTCTCAAAGGGTACATGAAATTTTGCTCTTTTGTCAAAACTGATATAAAAAATATCTTGCCTATTATATTTTATAATATTATAAAGATGACAGTAATGTTTTTCCTCCATGATGCTATGCCTTTTCTCCATACAGTAAAGTTGGCTTTCTTGAATATTAAGAAGTTTGTTTTATAAATGGGCCAGTAAGTACCAAATTTAAAAATAGTTAAAACTAAGTTAATGAAGTCAGTTTAAATATAGCACTCAAAGTCCTCATAGCTGACTAGATCAGAAATTATTGAACATTCATGAATTATGGAAGAACAATTTAAATGTACTAAATCATGCCTAAAATGCCTTATGTATTTATTCTGTGTACTCATAGCTTATTACGAGCTGGGAGTATTGAAGAGACTCTTTTCAGGAGAACTCACACCATGCTACACAGTGGTCTTCTTACCTTTGAACTCAGACTCAGACTGGAGCTGACACCACCAGATCTCATGGGCTCCAGCTTGCTGACTGCAGATCATGGGACTTCTCAGCCACTATAAACCCATGAGCCAATTCCTTACAATAAATCTCTTTATATCTGATTTATATATTTCAATCTATATTCTATTGGTTCTATTTTTCAGGAGAACCCATACTAACACATATTATATGCATATTTTTATCATATCTCCTTATTACTTCAATGTATTCAAATAGAAAGAAAGCTTTTAGTCTTCATTACCCAAGTGAACAAAGCTATATTCACTATTGAATGGTGGTGTATTTTCTGGACACAAAAGATGTAAACTCTGAATGTCCTATAAATCTTGGAATTTGAAACTATACAAAACATATACACTTGTGACCCAAATGGTGTTTATCATGTACCATTTTGTCCAAAGCACCAAACTGTATACAGAAGTGTCTTAAGCCATAATAACTGATACATCAAACGTCATATTGCATAGTGTTGACTGGAGCCTTGAATGCTTTCCATGTAGTGTATGAGGTCTACTCTGTGTGCAGTGATATCTTAAGTAAAATACACGAGAAACATGTACTCTCAACTATTGCACCTTGAATATGCTGTCATTTCAGCTTCTACCTATTGAATACATGGGCACTGGAAATACTAATATGTTTATTTTCTTTTCTTTGAACAATTGTTTGTGAAGCTATACCAGCAGGGGTCTTTATTAAATCATTTTTTCCTTTCACCCAGTGTCATAGTTTTAAGGGCTTATCTTTAGGCATGCATATATATTCAGAAAAACAGGTTGAGCATTATTTTATTATTGACTTCTAAACCTTTGCAATTTCCACGACTGATTAGCTTAGCTGGACAGATTCTTATGTAAATATAAACAGGTTTGTGTTCAGTCTGTCTATGAAAATGATTTCTATCCCCTTTGTTCCTTCCTTTCCTTCATCATTGTATCTGCTTACACAAGCTTCCCATTAGTATATGTCCAGGTATTAAACAGGAATATGGCAAAACTATGACTAGATATGCATAAATTAACAGAATTACTGCTAGAACTCTTTCAAGTGTAAACAAACCTACTTCAGTTCTGTCCATAAAACTCTCATGGAAAACTGGTTCTTATGCTACCAAAAGACATAAAGTTTAATGGTTTCTGAATTATTCAAAATTTGAATGTACAGACAAACCACTATAAAGGAGACCATAATACTAATGAGACTTTTACAAGTGCTATGGTAGAGTTATCCATTTAAAATTATTTTGGTACAGATATTGTTCGGGATAATGAGTAAAGTCTCTCAATGACAAGTTGTTTGGTAGGTCTTTGAAATGACTTGGAATTAGAGAGATGGTATGACTATCATAGCTTCTATTAAATAGCCATAGAAATTGTTTCTGGCTTAGGATTTATATATTTAGCAGGACTCCATAAGATGAATTTATACTAATCAATCAATGTATGTATTTGGCTATTTGTTCACTAGTTAGCTATTACTTTCTGCTAATCTGGGAAACTTAGAAGAGAGGTTAAACAGGATGGAATAAATAAGGCTGAATGTCGATTGTGATACAAAATAATAAGCTCTAGACAATGAATAACTTAAAAAATGAGACTATCAATATTATTTCCTTAAAAAGTCAAATTTCAGAGAGGAAGGGGCTTCTGAGCTGCCATTCAACTGCTCCCAGCCCAGAGGAAGGGGGTTCAGGGCCACCTTTCCCTGCTCCCAGCCTAGAGGAAGGGGCTTCCAGGCCACTGTTCCACCACTCCAAGCCCAGAGGAAGTGAGCCACGTGGGCACCAATAGCACACACCCCAACCCCTGTCAAAATAAGAACACAGGTAAACAAGTCTCAAAACCAGACTTACAGATCACCTACAGCAACCCCAAACTGAAATGAGATGGAACAATCTAATACCCAACCACCTTGACTCCCTGAACTGACAACAAAAGAGGATCTGGAAAAAAATGAAATCAGAAATAATTTCTCATATAACAGAAGAGATTGTGCCCATAGTGCAAGACATGATTAATAAATCTAGAGAGGACACAGATAAAAAAGTAGAGGAGCTGAGGAACATGATGGAATCCCAACATAGGAAACAAATAGAATCCATGAAACAGATGCAAACAGATTTCCAAGAGATTAAAAACTCCATTGAAAGGTTACACAGTAGAATGAGCCAATGTGAGGACAGAATTTCAGATATAGAAAATAAGATAGCAATTAGTGACCAGGAAAAGAAATATTGCTTCAAAATTATAAGGGAACATGAGAAATCAATTCATCCGCTAATAGATGATGGAAAGAAGAATAACATAAGACTGAGTTGGAGTCAATAAAGAAACAGAAGAGAGTGCTGAAGACAAAAAAAACTGTTCACAAGAGTGATGGCAGAAAACTTCTCAAGGAGGGGAAAAGAACTTGACATACAGATAAGTGAGGCATATACGACTCCAACTAGCCTTGATCAAAAAAATCTACACATAGGCATATAATTGTTAAGATTCTAGAAACCAAACAGAAGAACAAAATTCTACAAGCAGTTAGAGAAAATAAACAAATCACATACAAAGGAAAGCCCATAAGAATAACAGCAGACTTCTCAATGAAAACCCTCAAGGGAAGAAGAGCTTGGCGTGATGTATTCCAAGCCCTAAAGGAAAACAGCCTCCAACCCAGATTGCTGTACCCTGCAAAACTATCTTTCAAAATTGATGGAGAAATAAGATACTTTCATGACAAAGAGCACCTTAGGAACTTCATGAATACCAAACCAGCATTCCAAAAAATTTTAGGCAATATCCTAGGACAAGACAATGAGGATCAGAACCCAAGAAGCACAGCAGAATGAATCCATCAGATGCAACAAGAAATTAAATGCAAAGGGGGAGAATCCAACAAAAAGAAAAAGTCATGACAAGGAGAAGTCAATATGTATCAATTATAACTGTCAATGTTAATGGTCTCAACTCATCAATCAAAAGAAATAGACTGGCAAGAATGGGTGAAAAAGAAAAATCCAACAATATACTGCATACAAGAAACACACTTAATTCAAAAAGAAACTCATAGATTGCAAATTAAAGAGTGGAAAACAATACTCCACATGATGGGAACCTGAAAAAAAGCAGGAGTAGCTATGTTCTGTGCAGATCAAGTGGATTTCAAACCAACACTGATTAAGAAAGATAAAGAAGGACACTACATCCTTGTAAAGGGAACAATCCAACAGGAAGAGATGATAATCAAATATCTAGGCACCAAACACTAGTGCCCTTAATTATATAAATCAAATACTAACAGACATGAAAAGTCATATATGCACTAATCTAATAGTATTGGGGGAACTCTATACCCCACTGTCACAAATAGATACACCAACTAGACAAAAAATAAGTAATGAAATACTAGAACTTAATTGAACTCTTAAAAAAATGAACTTAACAGATGTTTACAGAGTGTTCCACCCCACAAAATCAGAATACACATCATTTTCAGGGATATGCATGTCATTCTCCAAAAGAGACCACATACTCACTCATAGGACATGTTTAAGTAAGTGCAAAGGAATTGAATTTATCCCCTGTATATTATCAGACGACAATGTGATGAAATTGGAGATAAATAGCAAAAAAACCTCAAAAAATTTCATAAGCACATGGAAATTGAACAACACACTTCTGAATAACCAATGGGTCACAGAGGAAATTAAAGAAGAAATCAGACAGTTCCCTCAATTAAATTACAGTGACAATATAACATATCAGAATCTATGGGACACAATGAAAGTAGTCTTATGAGGGAAATTCATAGCAGTGAATACTTATATTAGGAAAACAGAATGAGCCCAGTTAAACAACCTGATGCTGAACCTCAAGATTCTAGAAAAAGAAGAGCAAGACAAACCCAAAGCTCATACAAGGGAGGAAATTATAAAGATCAGAGGAGAAATCAGTGCAATGAATTCTAAGAGAATGATACAAAAATTCAATGAAGCCAAGAATTGATTCTTGGAAACAATGAACAAAATGGACAAACCCTTACCCAACCTTATCATAAAAGGGAAAGAAAAGGCCTGAATCCATGCAATTAGGAATGAAAAGGGTGAAATTACAACACACTCAGCAGAAATCCAGAGGATCATCAATACCTAGTTCCACAACCTATACACAAATAAGAAGGAAAACGCAGAAGAAATGGAGAGATTACTAGATATGTATGAATTACCAAAGTTGTACGAAGAAGACCTAAAAATTCTAAACAATGCAATATCAACCAATGAAATTGAAAAAAGAATTAAAAAGTTACCAACTAAGAAAAGCCCAGGTCCTGATGGATTCACTGCTGAATTCTCCAAGACATTTAGAGAGGAACTACTACCACTACTCTTTAAACATTTCAAAGAAATTGAAAGGGAAGCAATAATCCCAAATTCATTCTTGGAAGCAAGCATCACCTGGATCCCCAAAGCAGAGAAAGACCCAACTGAAAAAGAGGACTATAGGCCAATCTCACTAATGAACATAGATGCAAAAATCCTTAATAAGATACTGGCAAATAAAGTGCAGAAGATCATCAAGAAGATCATACACCCTGACCAAGTGGGCTTCATCTCAGGGATGAAGGGATAGTTCAACATATGCAAATCAATCAATGTAATACACTATATCAATAGCGCCAATAGGGGCCGGGGATTTAGCTCAGTGTTGCCACCGCCTGCTTCAATAGAGCCAATGACAAAAACTGTATGATTATCTCCATAGATGCAGAAAAAGCATTTGACAAAATCCAAAGTGCATTTATAATAAAAAACCTACAAAAAATCGGAATAGATGGTCTCTACCTCAATCTGATAAAAGCCATCTATAAAAAACTAACAGCCAATATAATTCTAAATGGTCAAAAACTGAAATCCTTCATACTAAAATCAGGAGCAAGACAAGGATGCCCACTATCACCACTCTTGTTTAATATAATTTTGGAAACTTTAGCCATGGAAATTAGAAAAGAGAAAGAAATAAAAGGAATAAAGATAGGAAATGAAGAAGTCAAATTGTCACTGTTTGTGGATGATGTGGTACTCCACATAGAAGACCCCAAGAACTCCACCAAAAGTCTTCTAGACTTAATAACCAAATTCAGTAGAGTAGCTGGATACAAGGTCAAAACACAAAAATTGATAGCTTTCCTCTACATAAACAACAGACTCACTGAGATAGAAATAAGGCAAACAATTCCTTTCCCAATAGCATCCAAAACAAACTGAAATACCTAGGAATCAACCTAATGAAAGAAATCAAATACCTCTTCTCTGAAAACTGTAGCACTCTGAAAAGAGAGATTGAAGATGATATTAGAAAAAATAGAAAGACATCCCCTGCTCCTGGGTAGGAAGAATCAACATAGTGAAAATGGCCATACTTCCAAAACTGCTATATAGAGTCAATGCAATCCCAATTGAAAATTCAGCAGCATACTTCATGGACCTTGAGAAAATAATCCAAAAATTTATTTGGAACAAGAAGAGACCCAGAATAGCAAAAGCAATTCTAGGTAACAGAGACATGGCAGGGGGTATCACAATCCCTAACTTGAAACTATACTACAAAGCTGCTGTGATAAAAGCAGCATGGTACTGCCAAAGAAACAGACCTGAGGATCAGTGAATAGATTAGAAGATGTAGAAACAACTCCAGACACACTCAGCCACCTCATCTTCATTAAAGGAGCCAAACACCCTCACTGGAGGAAAGATACCCTCTTTAATAAATGGTGGTGGAAAAATTGCATTTCAACTTGCCAAAGATTAAAACTGGCCCTATATCTCTCAGCATGCACTAAACTAAAGCTGAAATGGATGAAAGATCTAAATATTAAAAGAGAAATAGTGAACTGGGTGGAACAGAGGTTAGGTGGAACTCTTGAAGACATTTTTCTGGGAAAATTTTATGAACAAAACCTCAGTTGCCCGTGAACTATCACAACAATCAACAAGTAGGATCTCTTCTTATTAAAAAGCTTCTGCATAGCAAGAGAAATGACCAGCAGTGTGAACAGACAATACCCAATGTGGGAAAAAAATCTTCACCTGCTGTTCCTCAGACAAAGGTCTACTATCTAGAATCTATAAAGAACTTTAAAAAAGGAAACCTCCAAAATTTAAAGTCCCAGTCTGAAAATGGGCATCTGAAATGAACAGACATTTCTCAAAGAAGTAGAAATAGCAAATTAACATATGAAAAAATGATCAACATCAGTGGTAATTAGAGAAATGCAAATGAAAACAGCACTGAGATTCCACCTCACTCCAGAAAGAATGGCTGATATCATGAAGTCAACCAACAACAAATGCTGGCAGGGTTGTGGGGAAAGAGGAACCCTGCTCCACTGCTGGTGGGAGTGTAGATTGGTGTAACCACTATGGAAATCAGTATGGAGACACCTCAAAGAACTATGACTGGAAGTCCCACCTGACCCAGCAATTCCTCTGTTGTGTATCTTCCTCAGAGAATTAAAAGAATCATACCACAGTGATATATGTGCACCCATGTTCATAGCAGCACAGTTTGTAATAGCTAAACCTTGGAAGCAGCCCAAATGCCCATCAACTGGAGACTCGATAATGAAAATGTGATTTTTTTATAAAATAGAGTTCTACTCAGCCATAAAAAATGAGAAATTAGAGACATTCATAGCTAAGTGGATGCACATTGAGGTGATACTCTTAAGTGAAATGAAAAGGAAACATGTGCAAATACTTAATGGTTTCTCAAGTGTGAGAAACTCAAAGTGTAAATAAGGACTAAAAGATATAATAGATAATGTGAAATAGGAAGAAAAAGGGCAAAGGGGAAGGGGAAGTGGGAAGGCTAGGGGAAAGGAAAGAAGGGAATGGAATTAGTATGAGAAAATGAAAAAATGGAAACAAAGTCTTTGTAAATAGGGAGGGATGGTGGGGTTGAAGGGAGAGCAGAGGAAAGGAGAAAATAAGAACCAAGAGAGATTATGTAAAGGTGCAAATTTCCAATGATAAATGTCATTATATTGTATACCTAAAATGCACCAATAAAATAATATTTTAAAAACACAATTTGATTCAATTCTAGTAATTCTTTGCTTATTTTTTGTCTAGTTGACCTATCTATTTGTGACAATGGGTTATTTAGATCGCCCACTACTCTTGTATCAGTGCTTATTTGATTTTTCATGTCCTTTAGTATTTGCTTTATATAGTTGTGTGCACTAGTGTTTGGTGTGTATATATTTATGATTGTCATCTCTTCCTCGTAGATTGTTCCCTTTACAAGGATGTAGTGCTCCTCTTTGTCTCTCTTAATCAGTGTTGGTTTGAAATCCACTTGATAGGAAAATTTTTTGGGTTCCTATTGCATGGGGTATTATTTTCCAGCCTTTAACTTTTAGTCTATGAGTTTCTTTTTGAACTAAATGTGTTTCTTGTATGCAGCATATTGTTGGATCTTGCTTCTTGAGCCATTCTGCCATCTATTTCTTTTCAATGGTGAATTGACACCATTAACATTGATGGTTATAATGCATACATATTGACTTCTCCTTCTCATGACTTATTCTTTTTGTTTGATTCTCCTCCTTCACATTTAATTTCTTGTTGTGCCCAGTGGATTCATTCTTCTGAGATTCCTGGTGTTGTGATCCTCATCTTTTCCTAGGACATTGTCTAAAATTTTCTGAAGTTCGGTTTGGTATTCATGAAGTTCCTAAGGTGCTCTTTGTCATGAAAGCATCTAATTTCTCCATTAATTTTGACAGATAGTTTTGCAGGGTATATCAATCTGGGTTGAAGGCTGTTTTCCTTTAGGGCTTGAAATAAGTCATTCCAAGCTCTTCTCACTTATCTGTATGTCAAGTTCTTTTCCCCTGCTTGGGAAGTTTTCTGCCATCACTTCTGGGAGCACTCTCTCCTCTTTCTTCATCAATGTTTTCTGCACTCTCCTGTTTCTTCATTGGCTGTGCTCAGTCTTATGTTATTCTTCCTTGCAATGTCTAGTAGCTGCTGGATTGATTTCTTGTGGTCCCTTACTATTTTAAAGAAATTTTTCTTTTCCTGGTCACTAATGGCTATCTTATTTTCTATATCTGAAATTTTGTCTTCTCACTGGTTCATTCTGCTGTGTAAACTTTCAGTGGAGTTTTTAATCTCCTGGAAATCTGTTTGCATCTGTTTTATGGATTCCATTTGTTTCCTATGTTGGGATTCCATCACGCTCCTCAGCTCCTTTATTTTTAAAAACTGTGTTCTCTAGATTTATTGATCATGTCTTGCACTATAGGCACCATCTCTTCTGTTATCCTAGAAATTATTTCTGATTTCATTTTTTCCAGATCCTTTTTGTTGCCAGTTCAGGGAGTCAAGGTGTTTGAGTATTAGATTGTTCCATCTCATTTCCCTTTGGGTTTGCTTTTGGTGATCTGAGAGCCTGGTGTTGAGGGTTGTTTGTGTGTCTTCTCCTTTCTTTTTTTTTTTTTTTTTGGCCTAATAGGGTTTTTAAAAATTAATTTTATTGGTATATTTTAGGTATACAATATAATGACCTTCATCACTGGAAATTTTCCCTTTACATAATCTCTCTTGGTTCTTATTTCAACAGGGGTGGGAGTGTGCTGCTGGCACCTGCACAGCTCACCTCCTTAACACTGAGGACAGCTCACCTCCTCTGCGAAGTGTGAGGCTGTGCTCTGTGGCAGTGGAGATGGTGGTATGGTGGCCCAGAAGGCTCTTCCTCAGTGCTGGTTATGGCTGTACTCCTCAGCACTGGTGGAAGTTGTATGGGCAGATCTGATCTTTCTTTAGAACTGCTTTACTCAGTATCCTTCCGGAGTTTGCTCATGTTCACTTCCCAGTGAGGACTTCCCTAACATTCTGCCTCAACTCCAGCTTTTTGTACCTCTCATTATCCCCTTCTCCACCTGCCCAAAGTTTCACCATACTTCTAACAGATAATATCATTGGCTTATATACCTGTCTTAAAGGATAATCCATTTCATAGATCTAGATATCTACAAAATACAATACAAGTAGTTTGCCTGGAGTTGTGCAAAGCAGTGCACCTACCATGTCACCTGATATGATCTGAAGATTAGCCAGATGAAAACTTGGATTCAGACTGAACCACTTTTACAGAGTATATTTTTAAAAAGCAGCACAAAAAATATCTATGATATCAAGGATATATGGGAAGGAGTGTAACACTCACTGACTTCTTACTTCCTTTCAGAAATGTAAATGGACTTCAGTTCATATTGAAAGTCTTAAAAGAGAGAGGAATCTAAATATCAGAAGAACTCAAATCTGGGGCCTCTCTCTATATATATATGAAATTCTGCAAAACAAAATGTGAACCAATTTGAAAAACAAAACAAAACAAAGATGTAAGAGGTTTGATGAAGAGATGAGGCCAGTCTTGCCTACAACTTCTTCTAGATATCTATTAAAATAATCATGGAAAATTGAAAGAACAAAGACCTGAAGCAACATGTGAAACAAAGGTTAAGGGTAGAATATTTGTCAATTTAGGAGGAATTATTTCGAACCATAAAGGTGTTGGGAGTATAAGGAGAACCACATTCAAGATGATTACAAATGCAGGAATTTGCAACAGGATGGGCAAACCCCACAGATCCTGGAGTGATATCAGGTTTGTACACTGCATGAAAATGTCTTTCTGAAGCAGATAATTTCTTCCTTTCTTCTTGATTTTCTTCCAATTTTGCTTTCTGTACTCAGCCAGTAACCATAATAAAGGAAGACAATAGGTATTAATACAATTGGTTCTGGTGTATGTTACCCTTCAGAAAATAGGGGGGATAAACAAAGAATCAGAGAGCCAGTGGATAGTAAATCCGAAGGGAATGTGATTTTTAAGTATATGCCAGATATGAGTAAAGATATGAAAGGTGCATGCAGTAGGTTGTTTAGGCCACATGCCCTCCTCCCCAAAGGATGAGATTCTTGAGTAGGAAGACCTACAATATCAAAACAAATAATCAGTTATTACAGTTTTGGATGAAGTGTCTCTTTTTAATATGAACATTGTACAAATAGCTATAAATTGCTGATTAAATAATAAGCCATTCTCAAGTAAGATTATGTAGTATATAATAAAATTTTAATATCATATGCACTAAAATTCTAGAAGAAATTAACAAAATCTTTCAACTAGAATTGTGAAAAGGTAGCATGGAAACTACTAACTTTTGAAGTCATTGTAATTAGAATACAAATCAAGCACACATTTGATTTGTTTAAGCACAGGGACCTGGGTTCAATCCCTGGTACCACAAAAATAATAATAATAATAAATTGACATCTCCTTACCTTTCCATGGGTTAAATGCCCATTCACAAATTGCTGGAATAGGAAATTTCAGATAAAATCCCACCTCTTGACCTCTTTTTAACCATTAATTTTCTAGGTTTGGTATCTAAGGGCAAAGGTGGGTCTCAAGAACATTATCAGAGGGTGGAATTCAATTATGGATTACATAGTAGAGGCATTTGTACAAATATCTGAGAATTACAGTCAAGGTGACACTTCACATTTTCTTTGTTTTTGGAGAATTATTGTGTATGTTTAAGGTACACAACATAATGTTATGGGATACACATAGGTAGGAAAATGTCACTAGTTGTGAAGCAAATTACAGTATTCCTTGGCTCACATGGATCTGGGGCACAAGGACAGGTAAAGTCAACTCACTTAGTAGGAATCCGGTGCACAGGGTATTGCTACAGTGCTCCTGTTGGACATCAGCTCTCTAGATGTGTTCAGCCTACATTTCTACTGTCCCTTATCCTCTGACCTAAATCTTTCTTCACAGTTTTGGTTTCCTTTCCTGAGCTTGATGTTTTGTTATTTTTTTCCTGAAAGTGTAAAAGTTTGAATGTTCCATATCTTTATTCCAAGAGGACCCAGCAATACCGAGGTGCTCCCTCATCCCATAGTGCTCCCTTTTCTGTCCTTGAACCTCCATCTTGCACCAATGCACTGAGTCCATCTAGGCAGCATAACTGTGTGGGGTTGGGAGAAACAGACCAGTGCTCGTGGTTCTTACCACACCAAGACATCTTAGCATGTGAGAGGGGCCAGTATTGTTCAGTCCAAAGGATTTGGCAATAGCTTCTGCAACTTTAGGAAACATATTTAAGGGCTAGGAAAGACTTTCTGTGCCTTACATTGCACCTGCTTGCCTTTCTTGTTGGAGGGAGTCTTTCTAGATGATCAGAGTGCTTCTCAGGCACTTGAGGGAAGGTGTGCTGTACTGCCAAGTAATTATTTTCTTCCTCCCAGAAAACTCCAGTGAATCACATGGCTTTAATATTGTTGGACTAATTTCAGTGTCTAAATGTCTTTCTGTTTTTGGAATAGATAAGGAAGCTGCTCTGAGGCACAGTGATGAGAATGGGAATCTATAACCCAGTTAGGTAAGTGAGGGGAATACATGTTATTATACCAAATAGGTGCATTCCTTTGTTCCCTCTTGCAATACAAAGAAAGAATGCATTTTCATGTTTGTTTTCCTGTGCATATGTGTGTTTGTTTATAAGTGCATACCCATAGTCAGAATATATAACAGCTTTTGCCAAATGTGACTCATCATTTTATAAGTTACATATTTAATGCTGAGCAATAACCATGGTACATCCAGGACCTAAGAAAAAACTAGGTAACAAGTGAATAAATATTTTAAAGTTATTACCTTACAAATGATGGAAAGATAGGGACTCCAGGGAAACAGTATCTCACAGACTCTGCCCATAGCAGAAATGAGAATTTTTTTTTTTTACAATTCAAAAGCACATATAGAATATATTTATGATGAAAGTATAACAAAAGAAAAAAGTTGAAAAACTGAAAATGGTGAAAAATTTGTTAAGCTGCATAACAAAATGAAAATTTGGTGAAATTAATTGGTGTATTTTCTATTTTTAAAAACAGATAATTAAGGAAGGACTAGATAACTGGAAATAATAGAAAAAGTAAGGTTTCATTGTAGAAATATTACATATGACATATAAGAAATAAGTATGACACAAAGGGTTAAAGCTGGAACTCTTAAAAGTATATAAAATGTAATCCAGCTGCTGTTGCTTGCCTGTAGTCCCAGCACTCTGGGAAGCTGAGGCAGGAGGATCATAAATTTGAGTGCACCCTGAGCAATTCAGTGACTTAATGAGACTCTGTCTCAAAATAAAAATTTTAAAAAGGGCTGGGAATATAGCTCATTTGGAAGACCCTGGGTTCAGTAACCAGTTTCAAGAAAAATAAGTATATGAAATGTAAATTTGATCTCCAACACTGAAAACAACAACAAAAATTATAAATGTAAATGTATTGTATCTCTAAAATGTACCAATAAAAGAATGTAAGCAAAAAAGTTAAAATGTCAAGTATTAAAATCTATAAAATGTAGTTAGTTATATTTATTCTTATAAAATGCATATAGTATGAAAAAGTTTAATATATGTGTACCTTTTATATGTGTGTAAACAATATTCAACGCATAATTTAAAAAAGTTATGGAAAGAATATTTGCATAAAATAAAGTCAAATGACAAACAGTTTTTAAATATGCAAATTCATCAATATGTCTGGAGAATTCAAATTATAGCTGAAATTGCCATATCACTTTGTATAGATAAGCCTCTAAATTTTAAAATAGGTTACATTTGTTGTTGATGGGAATACAGAGAAAAAGTTTATTTCAATCACTGCTACTGAAAGAGATGTATTGGCCTTCAGAGAAATAATCTAGTATATTGTGACAAAATAATAATAATAATCACAATAATAATAAAAAGCCTCACAGATTCTTTGACCCAACAATTCTAATCCTGAGAATTTTTTCATACAATTAAAATAAGGACATCCATTTAAGGCTTTATTTTTGCAATGCTGTTAGTAATGACAAAAATACTGGAAACAAAGTGAATGTCAGTTAATGGAATAGTGTCTGAAAAATTATGATTTAGCCAACTAAAAAGGAAATGTTTGCTATAAACATGTAATGTGATTCCACTTATATGATTATGTTATTGACTACACTTAATAAATAAAATTATTTATGTCTACAAATTATACTAGACACTATATATATGTGTGTGTATGTATGCATATATAATTCTAACAGCATTATGAAATGAGTACTGTGAATAACTTTTGTTTTACAATACAAACATTTTAATACTTTCTGATATGACAAAGACTAAGCTACTTTTTTCTTTAAAAAAAATCACTACTTCATAACTACTTCAGAATCATATAAAAATGGCCTTTATTAATTCCAGTGTGGTTCCATAGCATAAAAGTGATTCTTGTGTGTACTAAATTGTAAAAAATATTTCATTTCTGGTTTTCTGCTCACAATGGGTAGTACACATTTTATATAAGTGAGTGTGTGTATTACAGTATAATGCATTCATCTATTTATAATGTATATAAAGAGAAAAATAACATTCTTCTACTTATGGCTTTTTTTCAGCCTTTCAGATACCTTGGTGAAGACCCAGTGAATGGAGCAAAAGTCTATCTCTTCCACTGATCTTTGCAGCTGTATTTGTATAAAGTCCTTTATGTCTTGGTATTGCAAAGACTGCTGGTGAACTTTCAAAAATTAAATCTGTGACTGTGTCTTCTTAGTAGCATATGCAAAACTTTCCAGGGGATTAAATAAAAAAGATTATTACTAATTTGAGTTTGTATTAACTTTGTAGTTTTTGGTTTTAGAATTTCTGATTGCATTTTATGAATCTTTTAGGGTTTCTTAAGTAAAGTAGTATGTTTTTTCATTGGATGTCTTATTTGCCTATACTATTTGTTGTTTTCTAGTTTGCTTTAAATAACAATTTTCAAATAGCAAAGAATAATTTTTTTATTTTAACATTTTTTAAGAAAGAGAAAGTTAATGATGGTGAAGGGTTTAATGACTACAAGGAATGACTTTCATTGGTTCTTTAGCTGTTTTTCATAACATAATTATGTTCACTGACATGAAATGCATAACATCACTTGAAACAATAAGGCTAAAAGTCAGTGTTTTAGTTCCTCATTCCTTAGAAAAATGTTGCTGAGGGGCTGGGGATTTAGCTCAGTGCTGCCACCTGCCTTGGTCTTGCAGGGTCCTGAGTTCTATCCCGGGTAACAAAAGAAAAGAAAAAATATATATTTTGCTGAAACTGAAGTGGTGCATATGTTATATTTTTTCTCTCTAAACTAGTATGGAGTAAGTTCATATGTTACAAAAAGTAACTTATTCATGTTAAATATTAATGTACTTAGAAGATAACTTTAAAGTAGCTGAAAACTAAGCTTAGATTTTTGTTGAATATCAGTGTTCTATGGAATTGATTTTTAAAACTGATTCATGTTTTTCAGTGGCAGGTAAACATAGATATTCGTCATGTAAATATGATATTTTGAAATATGTATACATTGAAGAATGGATAAAGCTATTTAGCAAAAATGATTTCCCATAGTTATCATGTTTTTGTATTGAGAACACTTAAAGCGACTTCTTTTAGTAATTTTGAAGGATAAAATAGATTATTTTTACCTAGATTCACTATGTGGTATAATAGATCTCTTGAATTTATTCCTCTTATGTGACTGATATTTTGTATATCTAACATTTCCCTGACATCCCCTCTAATCCCTAATAACCACCATGCTACTCTAGCCTATGAGTTCACCAATTTTACTTTCCATGTATAAATAAGATATTCTGCTATGTGTCTTTCATTTAAACATTGTTGCAAATAATAAGGTTTCCTTTTTTTTAAAGAATGAGGAGTGTTACACTGCGTTTTCATACACACAGTGTTTATTTGATGGAAACATCTTGCTTGATTTCATATTATAAGTATTGTGTGCAGTTCTGCTATGAACATGGATGTGTAGATTTCTCCTTGGACATATTGATATCTATGGTAATTTTGTTTCTATTTTTCTGAATAACATTCATAAATTATTCCATGATGGCTGGGCTCATCGACATTCTCAAGAAATATATACAATGCTCTCTCTGTTTCACATTGTTTCATACCATATCTAATACTTTTGTTAATTGCCTCTTAAGTAGTTTGCTTTTGTCATTCTAAATGTGTTTTTTTTTCTTTGAACTGTTAACTGGACTACTGATATCTAAATTTCTGATTCTCTTGAAAAACAATATCTTCAAACACTGGGTGATCATTCTAACATGCTGCAGCTGCAGTGAGCTCTCACTGAGTGGCTTAGGACATAAAGTTGCCACTTTACCACATCCACTCCAGACTTCCATGCATTTACAATACCTACATTGTCACTCCAGGCAAATGCATTTATTGGGTGTTGAGTGAGTCAGAGATACAGACGTTGTCTTACTCTAAGTTACTATATGACTGCATCACCTGGTGGTGCTGCTATTGACTTTTTCAGTTCTCCAGCTTGATTCATAAATAGGAACTTTCCTGCCTGGCCAGAGGTGTTTCTAGATCTTTGTAGCTCTACATGGTCTTCTGCAACCACCCTTGGTCTCTCAGACTGGAAACAAGTGCCTTATCCTCCTGCTATCCACGTGCTTCGCAGACTTATCTCTTGTTGAGAGGGCCCTAGGGTCCCCTGACAGATAGGCAGACCTAAATAGCCTGTACCTATCCCTGACATCTGCAACCCTATTTTCACTTATGCTCTTATTTTCTCTCAAGGTCTTTCAGTTAAGAATAAAAGGTATAAAGCTAAAAAGAAAATATTTGTATATATTTGAACTTACAATTTCTTGCTTCCTCTTCATCATGAGAGTTTATGCTGAATTTCTGCTGCATCATTTATCATGAGGCCACATAGATGGGAAGGAAAAGGGAATCTCTCACCTACTACCATAATTTGACTTATTGTGATCACACTGGAAGATAAAGGCTTCATGCAAAGATGTCTAATGAGAAATTATATAATTAAAAACCTTTATTATATATATTTTGGAGACTTACAGTAATTACACAGGTAGAGTATGTTTGCATTAGAGATGTAGGGAAGCTTGCTAATTTGCCTGTTTTAAGCATATTTCCTTAAAATTCTTCCGGGCATGCTTTCACAAAAGTACATTTTCATTTCTTTCTTTAATAAACTTTTTATATTGGGATAATTTAGGATTTGCAAATAAGTTGTAAAAATAATGAAGATTTTTTCATTTATTGCTTCACCATTTTCAACTTTTTCTGATTTCATCACCTTACATCACCATGGCACATTTTCAAAATTAAAAACAATTATATTACTAACTGTGTCTCTTCCCTCTCAAAAATGCCATGTTTAAGACTTATCCTCTGGTACCTGTTACTGAGACCTCATTTGGAAACATAATTTTTGCAGATGTAATCAAGTTACAATAAATTTTGATGGGATTAAGGTGATTTTTCCTTGTGAGAAGAAAATGTGAGTACAAAGACACAGGAAGGAATGCCAGGGGGGACAGAAGCCCAGGATGGGGTGAAGTGGCCCAGGATGCCCGGCACAGTCAGCAACCAACAGAAAGAGAGAACAGACCCACTGAGACATTGCCTCACATTTTTATCATCCCAAACTATAACATAAATATGTTTCTCTTCTTTTAAGATACTTAGTACATGAGCAAAATGCTGAAAAAATCAGTTTTCTATGGAGGTGGCTACCTAGGTTGTAGACAACTGCTTTCTCTCTGTCTTCTCACGTCACCTTTCCTCTGAGCACATGTGGAGAGAGATCCCTAGTATATCTTCTTATAAAAGCACCAATGCATGTGTTAAGGTCTGGTTCTCATAATGTCATTTAACTTTAATCCCCTCTGTGAAGAACCTATTTCCAAATACAGCTACATGATGGGTGATGGCTTCAGCTCATAAATTTGGAAGGGACACAGTTCAGCCTGTACCATTACTGCATCTAGCTCCCCAAGTCTCCTGTTGTTCTTTCATGTAAAATTCATTCACCCCATGACAACGACCCTAAAAAGTCTCATCCCAACACCAGTTTTAAAGTCCAGAGTCTCACCTTATGTAGAGGTGAGTCAAGGTACAATTCATCCTGAGGAAAAATAATTCTCCAGCTGTGAACCTGTGAAAGCAGACAAGTTTTACACTTCTGTAATACAAGGATAGGACAGGCATAGAATATACATCACTATTCCCAAAGGAAGAAATAAGAAAGAAAGAAAGAGTGATGAGTCCCAACCAAGTTCAAAACCTTGCAAGGCACATTCCACCAGGTTTTAAGCCTTGATGATAATCCTCCTTGTGTAGTCACTGGGAGGGCAACTTTGCTCTCAGAGCCCTAGGTAGTAGCTTCATCCCTTCAGCTTTCCCTGGTCTCCCTGCCCCACAGGTGCTGGGGTGGAGAAGTCTGGAACATTGAAGCTGTGAAACTGCTCCCATCCCCTGAAACTAAGTGAAATGTCTTTCTGTTAGACCTTCATGATCTCTGAATCATCTTGGGGTCAGTCTTATCTTTTCTTGAAGAATAAGACATGTTCATAGTCAAATATCTTTATTTTTCCAATATAAAGAACCAAAAAGTCAAATAATCTTTTTTAAAAATGTCCCATCTCTTCTCCCTTTGGTCCAAGATGATAGTGCCTCTGTTGGTGAAATTCAATCTCTCATACTGGCTTTTGCAGAGGTGACCATTTAAAGTCATGGATAGCCTCTCCATGAAGGTGCTCTCCCCCCATACTCTTGATATTCTCAACACAATAGTGTGAATTTTTTGAGTTTTGCATAGACTGAGATTTTTCCAAATCTTCATGGCCCTCTTTCTTTTTACTTAATGATTTCTTTAATTTCTCCTCTTCCTATCACATTCCACTAGAAGCAATAGGAAGAAGCCAGGTGGTTCTTTTGCTTACAATTTCATCTAATTGGCCAAGGCTATTGTTCAAAAGCTCCACCTTCCCCAAAACATGAGGACACAATTGTGCCAAGTGTGTTTTCATTTTTAATGAATTTTTAAAGTAACATCTCTCCAATAATATGTTCCCTGTTTCCATCTGAGATTTCACCAGAGTTGCCTTTAGCATCCTCTTTCTCTTCCCATAGCCTCTTTAAGGCAATACCTTTTTTTATAGCATATATATCAAAACTGTTCTAGCTTCTACTCATTACTTTCCTGGCCATTTCCAAATTTTTAGGCTTTGATAAAACAGCACCCCACTTCTCAGTATTAAAATCTGTATGAATCTCCGTGAATTGGCAACAAAATGCCATAGAACGGATAACTTAAATGACAGAAATTTGCTTTCTGGAGCTAGAATTGCTATGACTGTGTTGCTAGTAAATTTGGTTTCTAGTTAGGGTTCTTTCTGATCTCTCACAGTGGCTTCCTGGGGGTTTTGGAACTTGCTCACGAAGATGCTGTAGGTGTATTAATTTTCTGTAGTAAACCACTTCCTGCTGTAAACACCTAAAGAGCAGTTAGTCTGATGTCTGATTTTAAAGCCTCTGGTATCCTTGAATTCAGGAGAATTACATTACTCTAGAAAGAATTACATTTTGGGGAGTGGGGCAAGAGTGCCTTAGACTTTCATTTTCTCCTTTTAAAGTGGAGAAATACAAAGAATGAAAAATATTGGTAAGAAATTTATTGATCATATACCAAAGAGTATAAAAGAAATTACTCAATAAGATTTATCCCTAGGAGACAAAGTAATAGAAAGACAAACATAAGTCTCCAAATAAAGAGAATAGGAAAAATTATTTAAAAATTTTCAAAAAAAATCAATAACAGTTAATTTAAAACATGGAAATGGAAAGCAATGCAAAATAAAATGTAAGGTGAAAAAGGAGAAATGCCTCCAGAAAACTCAGGCACATGAAGAGAAAAAAATAACATAACGAATGTAGAAAATGGCACACACCTCAAACAAACTGTAGACATAAGAGACTAATAGCCCACGTCCACTTTACATATCTTAGAGTGAATTTGGATTTTGTGGTTCCTTATCACAAACTGTTATTATTATCAGCAATGAAGAGACTTCCAAACTATTTTAATTTCCTATTTTAGGTAGAAACCACCTATAGAACTTTTCTGAGAGGACCAGAAGTTTTATATTTCTACTACAAAATGTTCCTTTCACCTCACAAAACTACTCTGTGGGATCTCTCTCTTGTCTCTGTCTCTCTTTCTGTTTGTCTCTCTGTCTCTGTCTGTCCATCTGTCTGTCGGTCTCGCTCTCCTTTCCCTTGGTCCCTCCTCCAGTCCCTATTATACCTCTAATATATCTGCTAGAGATTTCCACTTGGATGACCTAATAATCTATGATAACACAGTTATTGCATATAGTTAAAAGAATGAAAAGAGAGGAAAAGCAGAGGCAGATGTATATATGATATGTAAACATGACAATGAATTATATGTTGGAAACTATATGAGAAGAACACCTATGCTGAGAGAGGAGAGATAAAACTTCATTTCACTAGATAGTCAAGAAATAAGATTTTGGAGGGTGATATGGTTTGTATACACATGCCCCAGGGGCTTGGTCTGCAGCTTGGCACTATTGGGAAGTAGTAGAAACTTTAAGAGGTGGGGCCTAGTGAGGGGTTTTCAAATAATTGGGGTCTTGCCCTTGAAGGGCATCCATTCTCTCCTTCTTTCTCTCTTTTACTCCTTGGTTATGAGGTAAATATTCTTGCTCTGCCATGCAATTGTGCCATGGTGTGCAGGGTTGCCATAGGCTAAAAGCAACAGGGCCAATTAGGCATGCACTGGTCCAAAACTAGGAACTAAAATAATCCTTTTCTAACTGTAATGCATTTAATACAGTGATGGGAAGCTGAGTAACATAGGAGCCATCACAATTTGATGAGGAAAAGAAAATCTATACCAATTCCTGCCCCATCCATCCCCATGGCACCATATTCCACTGTAAAGAATTACAGCAGTCGTATAAGAAAACAATATAACCTAGACAGAATATTTTAAATGTTTAAGTGATAGTGCTATGGGGCCATCCTGAACAGAGAGAAGAAAGCTGCAGTTTTGGATTCAGATGATGCTTAGATGTAGAGTGATCATGATCTTTTCTTTACCTGTAGGAATGACTCTTCAAGTTGCTTTAGTATCCGAAGACAGCCTGTCACTCACTCACCTGCGGTTTCCACTGGATTGAGATTTGGATTGAATAAAACAGTGGAAGAAGCCAGAAATTTTACAAAAATTTCCTTGTAAAATAGAACTTTTTTGAGAGTTTCAAAGTATTTATTACATTCTTTTCCCCCAGTAAACATAGATAATGGGAGGTCTCAAAATCTCACTCCTGATTGTGACCCATTGCGGCAGGTGACTCATTACAGATGCAGTTATTCTCAAACTGATGGCCCAGGAGCGCAGATCTCAGCCTTGGAATCCCGGAACGCTCTCGTTATTCTCACGAGTATCGAGGGTTCTTTTCTGGTCCCATCTTCCTTTCCACTAAGAACTTCTGTCCTTAATGACTCCATAGGACTCACTGAAACAAGAAGAAATTCTCTTGGTTACACATATGAGCCAGAAGAAGGAAGATACTGATCTCAGAGAGTGGAAATGTGCAAAAGAATCAACATGTCTCTGTACCTTCATACACTTAGAGAACTCCTCTTAGCATAGGACAACATGACCTTTGATGTATAGTCTGCCAAATACTTGTCCCAGAAAATTATTATTTCATAAGATGAATACAGAACAAATGGGAGGAAAGAAAACAGTTTCAGGTTATCTATCCCCCAATAAAAGACCAAATCCTTCTTTGTGATTTTGCTCTGATTCTCCAAATTTCTCTGCAGACAATGCCAGTGTTTATAAATTGTCCCTAAGTAGTTGCTGTTCCCTAAAATCTTGAAGTCAATAGACATCAAAGAGTTCACAACTTTCATCTTACTTCCACAGCAAAGAGAAAACAATAATGTTTTTGTGTTAGCTAATTAAAAGTATTATAGCTAATGTTGTCTATATAAGCACCAGTGCTTTTAGCTCTGTTAGTTGATAAGAAAATATGTAATTATGCTCTCCCCCTCTAGCCCAAGCTGCTATTTATCTATAAGAAAAATCAATCTCTTGTATTAGAGGTAATGGTGGGCATAACAGGAAAATCTCACCAGAATGCCCATATTTTAGTAGCTCACCCAACTCCCTATATTTTGGTTCACGTAATTAGTACAAAAACCAGTCGATAGTCGAGAGAACTAACACTCAAATTTGGGGAATGTGCTCTTCATAGCACAAGCTGTGTGCAGCATCAGCACTGAGAATAGTGTAGGAGGGTACATAACATCCAGTGCCCCAGGATTTCCCAGCATCTATGAGGACACAGAGAATCCCAAGAAATGCCTTGCAAAGGGAAAACTGCGTCAAAGAGGTAAGAGCCCTGTCATGTTCCGAACTCCTAGAAAGGACAGCTGTACTCATTTTTCCATTCCTTGCCCAGGTACAAGAAGCCCTAGGTCATAAATGGACGTCTCTTTGGGGCTGGGGATTTAGCTCAGTGTTTCCACTGCCTGCCTCACAAGCACAAGGACCCAGGTTCAATCCCTGGTACCACAAAAATAATAATAATAATAAATTGACATCTCCTTACCTTTCCATGGGTTAAATGCCCATTCACAAATTGCTGGAATAGGAAGTTTCAGATAAAATCCCACCTCTTGACCTCTTTTTAACCATTAATTTTCAAGGTTTGGTATCTAAGGGCAAAAATGGGTCTCAAGAACATTATCAGAGGGTGGAATTCAATTATGGATTACATAGTAGAGGCATTTGTACAAATATCTGAGAATTACAGTGAACTCATGTAAGTTTTGTGGCAATTTACTTAAATTACCCAACAGCATTAAATTATGTATTCTCATAATATATGCAACATGATCAAAATATATGGTAAATGTTTAAACAAATATTACAGAAAAGACTCACTGCCATTAAACATTCTCAAAATGCCTTCCCTTTCTTCCAACATGCCTATCACTCATTGTTGCCAATTTTGGAAGCAGTTTTAAATATTTTTGTGTCTTTATGAGGTGTGATCAAAAATATATGAATGCTGCTACTGTGCTGTCCAAAAGACAAGCAGGCCTGTACAATATTAGGGTGTGCAGGATCTGACACCACGGCACATGGAACTTTTCCTCAACATTAAAATTCCATTTTGTAAATATTCTGAATTGATTCAGAACATCAAGTCAGCCAGACAGCTCAACTAGAGACATGAAGCAGGACTTCCAGAACTGCTTCAGAAAATGGAAAGAATAAGTGTGTTCAAAGTGTGTGCATGTGGGGGGATTTTGAGAGTGATTAATGACAATGTAACTTTTATTGTAATTTTTTAAAAAGTAAGTGCTGGGTGTAATGGCACATGCCTGTTATCCCAGCACTCAGGAGGCTGAGGTAGGAGGATCATCTTAAGTTTGAGGCCAGTCTGAGCTATATAGTGAGTTCAAGGTCAGCTTGAACTATATAGCAAGATCTTATCTCAAATAAAAAGTAAGTGTTCACCATATTTTTTATCATATCTCATTTTATCATTTCCGGAAATGGCAGTTTGGGACTAAACATTCTGGTTGTGCTCACCTAAAGCTATCACATAATTTAGTTGTGTTTGGGAATGCGACAAATTCAGCTATAGAATATCATTCTTCCCTGGAGTTTAAAAACAAAAAATTTTTCCCAAGTCCAAACATGTATTCAGATAGTCACTTTTTGTTTGGTATCTGGAATCAAACTCAGGGCCTTGCACTTGCGAGGCAGCTGGCAGAACCACTGAATTAAATTCTTGGCCCCAACTCACTTATTTTTAATACCTCAATGCAGCACAATAGACTCTTTCAGGTAAGCCATGTTAATTTTACATGAGGGAAACCTGGGGTGAGTGTCTACAGGACATGTTCATGAAGAAAAAGTTGTGGGAGGCCAGAGATCCCCAGTATATGGGGTCTTCCCTTCCTGTGATGTCACAAGAGTCCTCAAACAGGGAAAAGCGAGCACAGCTAACTTTCGACAAAGAGGCAAGTTCCATAACACATAGCCTGTGGGGATTGTGATCATGGGCTGGGGTTGTATCTCAGTGACAAAGAACAATTTCCATGTTGAGGGCCCTGAGCCAAAAGAAAAGAACAATGTCCCTGTTATCTGCAGGAGTTTTAGGCAAGAAGTATGCAAAATGTCAGCCAGGAAAAATGGATTTTCAATATCCTTGGGACTTTAACGCGATGACCTCATCTTCACAAAGTTCTTCTTCCCTCTTCTCGATCACAAAGATAAATTTATAGACATTTTCTGGAGAACAGCCATATTTTCTTCCACTTTCTAACATAAATAATTCTGGCTTAGTCACTGACTCATTTAAGAGGGAATTTTGATGAAAATAAACCCATGTATAGATGACAAAAGAGAAACATTTCAACCAGCAAGAGTTAATGAGGGCTCAGAACCAAACCTTTGCTTGAAAACAAATTTCTTTAGAAAGAAAGATCACAGCCCTAAAGCTAAGCATAGAGAAAGGAGAGTCATGTGCAGAGCAGGAAGAGCCTGCTGAATTCATTGGGCCTTGCATGGAGCCTGGAATGCCCGGTTACCCAGCACATAGTCTAGGGAAATGACTAGAATTGCCAGCTATGGCCAAAAGAATCCAGAGGTGAGGGGCCAAATATGCTTACCTGGCTCTTTCAGATGGCCCGTTTTTATCCCATTGCCATCTTTGTCCTCAAAAGTGGTATTATGTGGAGAGCAGGCCTGAATTGGAGCAAGACTAAAACAAAGCATCTTTGGTCAGAGTCCATTGTCTGAAACTTGTTCACATATCCTCAGATCACATAGGGTTCCTCATCTCTCTATAAGGTCCTGTTACTCTCAGTCAGCAAGTTGCTTCCTCATGCTTACAAGTACACCAACAAAAAACTTCCCAATCCAGTCCCGTTCTATGTCTGCTTTTATATTCAAGATTGTGATTTCTAAAACATCTCAGCCTTCAGACACTGAATCTCAGAGATCAGAGAAGTGCAGACACTGTTTTCTTGTTTCCCACAGTATAACAGACATCCTCCCTCTCCCTACATACACACATTCTGTCACTAGAGTTACCCTGTGCTGCAAGGCCTCCATGGTACTTACAATTTTCAATGTAAGGGTCTATCTCAAGGGACAAAACAGTATAAGTGACAAAGAAATAATACACATAGTATCACAATTAAGACAAAGAACCAAGGAGAACCATTTGGGTATACATTGGTCCCTGGTTCAATCTCTGCCATTGGGATGGAAGAGAGCATGAAATTCTCTACCCCAGTTACTTTTCATCTCCTAGGTGACCACAGTGATGAGGTCACAAGTGCTGACACAATGGGACTGGTGAAGATCTGGATGGGGATTGGGTAAGCTTCATTCCATCTGTACAAGGGACAGTGATGACTTCCATAGCTTTACCAAACTTAGAATACTAGAACGAATGACCAAGAGGGCACAGTAGCACAGAGCTACTCAGGAAGAGCATCTGGCTGCAATGGAACAACATCCACATGTACAAATGGAAGGACCTATTTCTCTTGACTTCTCAGCCTTGGAGTTGCTCTTATTCAGCAGAGTAACACCTCACTGGGACAACCAAGAAAGAACATATTGTCCCCACAAAAGATTTTATGCTCTTTCTTAGAATTTCTGACATTTTCTCATACTTACTCATATTGGGAATACTGTATTTGTCCAACAGATTGTAAGAATATGTTGGTAGTCAGGTGTGTCAATAGGGAGAAAACAGTTTATCTTCCAAGATGGAAATTATGATGCTTAGTTACTTTTTCATTGCTGAATCAAAATAATTATGCCCAAAGTTAAAGGAGTAAAGGTTTATTTTGACTCACAGTTTTAGCCAAATGGAGTTTTCAGTCTCTAATCAGCTGGCTCCAAGACAGGGTGGCATGGCTGAGGTGCATAGCAGAACAAGCAGGAAAGAGGAAAAGACAACTAGCACCAGCAGCAGCAAGCAACTAACAACAAGCAGCAACTCTCTTTCTGTTCCTTACATCTTACCAGGCTGCACAACCTTAGGGTGGGCAGCGCTCACACCCAGGGCAAGGCAGCCTTCACCCTAGCATTACACCATGAATCAATCCCAGCAACACACACCTTAGACCCATCCAGCTCCACAAAGCCCACTGATGCCCTCATGAGGCTTTGGGGGACACCTAGATACAAGGTAGAGCAGGTGCCTTCTAATCTAAGCAGGGTATCAGTCTGTGGTTTTCTGTGAACATCACCAGAACATGCTCCCTTTTCCTTGGTAACAATTAGGGAACCAGAAGAGGAAGTGAAAGATGGCAGAGATGAAGCCATAACATCACCTGGTTGTCAGCTTCCTGTTGTCATAACTGAGTGCCACCAACTGGGTAATATATACAGCATAAAGATTTTGAAAGGCTGGAAAACTCCAAGTTGAGAAGCCATATTTCTGGAGTTTTTGCACTGCAGAAGGGAAGAAAGCAAGATAACATTATGTATGTATGTATGTGTGTCTGTATGTAGCAGTACTAGGGATTTAACCCAGGGCCTTCAGACTGAGCTACATTTGCCACCTTTTTGATTTTTAATTTTTATTTTAAGACTGGGTCTTGTTAAGTTACGGTATTTACACGTGTGTCCTATTTATTTCACTTAAGATTATTGCCTTGATATGCATCCATTTAGCTATAAATGTCTCTAATTTCTCATTTTTTATGGCTGAGTAGTACTCCATTTTATAAAAAAAACCCACATTTTCTTTTTTTATTATGCTCTTAAAGTGCTTTCTCTTTTTATTAAATATACTTTGGAACATTTGTAACATTTTGTAAATAATTCTTTTAAAAATATTATTAGGAATATGATCATTAGCATTTCCTTTACTCACATCAGTTAACTATTATCATAATTTATTAATGTAGCATAATACATTAGAATAATAATTTATGGTTCTTTTGAGTTATATTGATGTTAAGCTAAGATTTCCTATGTGCCTGTCAGCACAACACTCTCCACTACGAGACTGCTTCAATGTGACCATGTTGAGTGTTTTCCACACATGTCTCCATAGCTGAGCTCCTCAGCATGATTCCTGCGAAGCGGCCACAAGGTAGAGAAGCCACTGTGTTCAATCAATGCATTGATGGATGAGCCAGCCCGGAGAGAGCCCTTGTACAGTTTCTGGTTCTTGCCAACATATTTTCCCAGCTATAAGATGCCCCGGGGGGGGCGGGGATTCAGCTCAGTGGGACAGTGCCTGCCTTGCAAGTGCAAGGTCCTGAGTTTGATCCATGATACCACACACTCACACACACACACACACACACACACACACACAAAGTAGGGAATGATAAAGACAAAAATCATTAAAAAAAAGCCCAGGCACCTCATCGTGTAATTATATTAGCTTATATATTTTATTTAATGAACAAAGGTATGCAAAAATTGTCTTAATCTTTCTCTATAGGTCACTTTAATTTTCTATTTTAAGTAACACTGGAGATTACAGTCTTTTTATTTAATACAGAATTATAAAAATATCATCTACATTTTTCTCTGTAGGTCATTTTAACTTTCTATTTGGGCTAACACATTCAGATGAGTTAGAAAGCAGCATATTGAAGGACCCGCCCCCCCGCCAGCAACCCAAACTCTGGCCAGAGTTGGCCATCTGCCACCATTCTCCGTGGACCCACAGGCCCCAGCCACCCAAGCCCTTCTCATTGCGTTCCTAGTGTCACATTCCAGCCCCTGCAGCTGGGTGTTTTCCTGAGGCCAAGCTAAAGCACTGGTTTCCCAGAGTCTCAGCATGGCCACTGGCGCTGCACTCGCCCTTTCCCAGTCCACCTGGGGGACATGCAGGGCTCTGGACTGGAGACGGCTGTGGGGAGCCTCCACAGTCCTAAGTGGGGACCCAGGAAGGCGAGGGCAGTTCCAGAGGAGTAGCGAAGATCCAACCCTCTGACAAAAATCTTTACTGAAAAAGAGATTCGTAGTTGCAAGACTGATAATGACTCCAAGGGCTAAATTAAGTCCTCCACAGCCTCCTGGATCTTGGACACTAAATTCCCTCCCTCTGACCATATTTCCAGATTCTTGTTACCTTTGTGAGACATCTGAACACAGGCGAGGGTTAGCACCTCAATTAAAACACCGGGCAATAGATGGTCCCACCTGGTTTGGACAGCAGAGGTGATCCCTTAGGATTTTTTTTTTTACCCTTTCAGTCTCTAAATAACTTGATTATATTTCCATATATTGATTTCCCTGTTCCATGTAAAGCATTATTTAACTGCTACTCCAGAAGATGAGCATTCTGGCCTACTAAAGTGGGAGGATTGAAAGTTCCAGCCCAGTCTGTGCAATGTAGTGACGGAGACCCAGCCTCGAAACACAAAATCAAAACAAAACAAAAGGTCCAGGGATGTAGCTCAGTGTGAAGGCTCTGGATTTAATACTGGCCAAGTCAAGCTGATCTACAATTATGGAAACCACAGAGCAACTGGCTGGGGGAACCCCACATTTTCTTTATTCAGTTTCCAATTGATGGGCAATTGGGCTGCTTCCAAGTTTTACCTATTACAAATTGTGCTGCTATGAACATGGGTGCACATATATTATTGTGGTATGATTCTTTTAATTCTTTTGGGAAGATACCCAGTAGGGAAATACATGGGTCAAATGGGACTTCAAGTCCTACTTCTTTGAGGTATCTCCGTACTGATTTCCACAGTGGTTGCACCAGTCAACACTCCCACCAGGAGTGGAGCAGTGTTCCTCTTTCCCCACAGCCCTGTCAGGATATGATATTGATTAATTTCATGATAGCAGCCATTCTTTCTAGAGTGAGGTGGAATCTCAGCATTGTTTTCATTTGCATCTCTCGAATAACCAGTGATGCTGAACATTTTTTCATATGTTTATTTGATATTTCTACTTCTTTGTCAGAGAAATATCTGTTCATTTCAGATGCCCATTTTTGGACTGGGATTTAAATTTGGGAGGTCTGATTTTTAAAAATTCTCTATATAGTCTACATAGTAGACCTTTGTCTGAGGAACAGCAGGTGAAGATCTTTTCTCACATTGTGGGTTGCCTCTTCCCACTGTTGGTGGTTTCCCTTGCTGTGCAGAAGCTTTTTAATAAGAAGAGATCCCACTTGATTGTTTGTATTAGTTCATGGGAAACTGAGGTAGTGTACCAATCACTACATGTTATTGAAAATAATATCAATGATGATTATAATAATCATGATGTTTTATTCAATTTTTAAATTGTTTCTGTACTATAAATTCTATCCATATTAAGACACTAACAGAAGTTGTAAAACTATAGTAGTGTTCAAAAGAATTTTCATTCAATATTACCTTCACAGCAAAAATAGCAATTGTGATCAGTAAAACTTTTCAGTAAATGATAGATTTTTAAATACACATTTACATTTGTGACTTGTTGCTGTGTCAAAACATAAACTACAACAAAGTGACAATTATTTCCAGGATATAGCAAACAAAGACTAAGTTTGCTGAGAATCTCAGAAGAGTTTGGATTAATGATATAGCTTCATAAATGAGCTCCATATTTGATGTCATTTTTAGAACTTTACTTAGATATGTAATACATTTTCTATATCAAAATATAATATAGATTCATGTTTGAGATTCAACATAGTGATATCAAATATTATCTTTGTCACACTTTATCATTTCACGGGACTTTGAAATTTACCATGCAAATAATTTTTTGTAGCCTTCAGAACTGTCACCAGCAATCTAGTATTCTGAATAAAATGCACATGTTATTTGTACATAAATGACTATAGTAACAGTCATATATGGATGAGTTTGAATTTATTTTCCTTTGATGCAATTTAGAAGAAGGAACATAGTAGCTTCATGTCAAAAATATATTGTGCTTCAATTTTTCATATGTAGTCATGGTAGACTTGAAGAATTGAAAAGAACATATAGAAGAATGTTAAGTTCTATTTTCCGTTGAAATGTAAAAGCTCATAAAATGTTGGCATTGCTGTTTGAATAATTTTTTTTATTCTTTTCACCTAAAGTCCATGGTCTTTTCATTAATCCATTATATTTTCATTTTCTTTTGATATGGAAAGTGTGTATAGATGAGATTAAAACAGCAGAGAAATTATTACTCTTAATAGTAATAAATGCATGTAACCTTTAACTTTCAAAGGTGTAGTGTTAAAAACGTTTTTTATTATTTAATGAGTACCTACTACGTGCTGGCCATTCTAGTACCAGCACTGCGTCTTCTATCACATTATTCATTCTAGAAAAAATATTTCCTATTGGACTATGACTCAAGTTAAGTCTAAGATAGGTTTAAGTATTAAGCTAAGAGCTAAATCTCAGTTTGCCTAAAACAAAATGTATACTTCATTATGTAATCCTTTGTTGTATATATACATATATATATAAATATATATTTTTCTTTTTTAGTAATCTTATATGGTGCTATTAATGATTTCACATGTATGCCATTGAGATGTACACATAACGATTGTCTTGGTATTATTTTGTAAAATAATACAATTAAAAGCAAGAAAATTTATGTTCTGAAACTTTAAGGTCAGAATAGGAACATTTCTTTCTACTACTTTAAAAAATAAAATCAACTTTATGCTCCAACCTGATTACCCTCTTAAAAATATAGTGTAATATTTTCAGCACATATGAACAAGGAAGATGAAGCAGTATAAACTCCAGCCACTTGGTGACTATTCCAGAATTCAAGTACTGAAAAATGAAGCTTAATGCCAGATAAGATGTCACTAAGTCAGAGTTATGAGTATAGTCAGGTAAAATTCTTGACAATTACTTATAAATTTCAGTGTTTGGAAAACAATTTCCTGGGCAGATGTTTTTGCATTGCCCTAAACGTCCCCATCTGTATCAAATGTTGAACATGTCTCTAGTTTATGCTCCACTGCATTAATCATATCCAGTCTTTCAAGATGATTACCTTATAACATTAACATACAAATAAACAGTGATCACTGTGTTATTATAAACTTATTTATATTTCTTACACTTGAGAAAAACCAAATCTGTCTTCATTACTTGGTCTGGTACCTTGTTTTAAAAATGAATTTATCGTGACTCTGCTGGCCTTGAGAATTCAATATTAATTGAGATTGGACTATTAGAAAATTATCTCAGAAAAACATCATTTGATGTTAATTCTCTTAAATTTGTAACATTATAAATGAGGCTGTTGGGCCATACACTTGTTTAAACCAATGACATGAGTTATCAACCTATCTTCTTTCTCAAATTTTATTTAAACTTCTCTTTCAACCAATTATTAACTATTTAGAAGTTGATTCCAGGCTATGGTTTCTTTGGATTTTTTTTTTTAAGTTTTATACTCATTTTATTAGGGTACCATTCATAATTCAAAACAATTAAAATGAGAAGAATATAAATTAATTATTCAATTTTATTTATTATGACCAGCTGTTGTGAAAAATTCACCATAAAGATTATTGATTGTTTTAATAAGATAGAAAACATACATTTAACATATTCTTTTTACCTATGGGTCAGAATAATGAAGTAGTAGGAGCCTTCCCAACTACAGAAGAAATTAAGACTGAAAGGGTAAATACTAGTTAGGAAAGATTGGCAAATAATCTTCAATCTTAAATGATTTTAAACTCATCCTCTTTAATATCATTTTCACCAGCATTAATTTAGAGCAAAATAATTTAACACAAGAAATATTGAAGTTGTCCTATATAATGACATTTTTGTAAGCTGAATGTTTTCAAACTAATCTAAATGTTTCCAAAAAATTTTGTAACCTCCCTAAGAACGAAAAGTTTTGTTGAATCTCCTATTTTAGCATGTTGATAAATAAAATGAATTCCATTAAAATAAAATATCAATATTTATAGCTGCTTAAGTAGTTTCCAGCTTTTTGTAATTTATTTGAGTAAAGAAAAAAAAAACAACCACCAGAATAATAAACAACTCACTTTTTCAATCTCGGGTCAAATTCCTTAAGTTTTTTTTCTTTGTTTTTCTGCTTGCTTATTTGTTTTTTACAGACCATATGCTTTTCACCATAAATCCTATTTACCATATCTTTCAAACATATTGAAATTTTTTCACCACTGCCGTCTCATTGTTTTGATCTAAACTCATTGTGATTTTGCCTAGATTATTGGGATGCTATTAAAATGGATTACTCTATTTCTGTTCTATAGAAATCAAGATATTCTCAATTCAGCAACAGAAGAGTCTTTTAATAATGAAAATAAGATCATGCTACTTTCTTAGCTGAAAACCCAATAATATACCCACATACTACACAAATTAAAAGCTAAAACTTATAATATATGAATCTATGTCCTTTGTGATCTGTACCTTTGCATCTCCTAAATCAATGGCCTCATCTCCATCCTCATTCCTGCTTCCCAAATTACTCTGCTCTGGCTCTTCCAAGAATTCACTAGATGTGCTCTTGCTGGAGGTTTATGCACTTGGTTTTGTCTTTGCTGGAAAGTGTTTGTCTCAGATATACAAATAGAGTGTGTGTTAGTCAGCATAGACTCCAAAGAAACAATAAGATATTGCTTTAAGAGAAAATTTATTATGAGAATAATGCAAACACACTTATGAAAGCCAAGTCCCCGAAACTACAGCCTGCATGTTAGAGAACCAGGAACATCAGTGATAAAATTCAGTACAAGGCCAAAGGCCTGAGAAACAGGATGGGGATAGTAAGTACACGTCCCATGGTCAGTCCACGGCCAAAGAACCAGGAGTGACAGTTTTCAAGGGCTAAAGAGGATGGATACTCCAGCTCAAACACAGAGAACGAATTCATTTTTTTCCCACCGTGTTTGTTTTAGCCAGCCTTTCAACTGATTGGACGGTGCTTGCTTATATTTATGAGGATTCAATGTTAATCCCTAGAGATTCGATGAACCTACAGATTCAAATGTTCATCTCTTGCAGAAACACCATCATAGAAGCCAGCAAAAACTGTTTAACCAGCAATGTGGGCATTTCTTAGCCTAGTCAGGTTGACATAGAATTAACCATCATGCATCTTGCCTCTTCAAAATCCTTGTTCAAGTGTTATTTATGCAGTTGCTCTTCTGTTTAAAACAGCTACACTACACATTCCATATCCATGTATTCCTGTACCTTCTAGTATAATACCTCTTAAAACATCATGTAACACAGTTGTATTTGTTGTGTCTCCCTGCCAATATAACATAAGTTTTTATACTACTGAATGCCCATAGAAAAGTACGTGTCTCCTAGCAGTTACTCAATAGATGACTGTTAAATAAAGTATGGCTGATGAATAAGATTTGAGAATACAACATAATCAAGATTTACAAGGTAAATAAATGTTTTAGGAAAAGGTTTACAAAGTTGCATACATGACAAATCTGCAAATATGTTTTTGAGAATCAGTAAGAATGAAGTAGTATGCTACGTACAAAGCACAGAAATAAGTGACCCCAATCTTTCACAAAAGTTAATATTGGTTTCTTTGTTTAATATGTACAGTAAAGCAGAAAGCAATGCAATTGATACATAAGATAATATACCAGTTAAAAAGAACTAGAGACAAGATTTAGAAATTTCTATTAATCCTTAGATCCTCAGAACAGTGTTTACTTATGAAGGGTATTTATGTATTTATAAACATAAAACTATAGTCAGAATTTAAGTTGTAAATTATAAAGTGGTGCAGCAGAATCTACTTGTTTTTCAAACTTGAGGGCATCAAAAAGAATTAAATTTGGAAGAAGGAAATGATTTCCTATTCTTACATAGAAGCTATGAATTTCAAAATTACAAAATACTGTGAAATTTCAATTTTTAATGAACTTAACTAAGCTTTCAAGGGACTCTCTGTGCAGACAGTGAAAACTAAATCTCTTACTGGTGGTTTAATACCCTTTCAAGATTTTTTTTTCAGGACCAAGGATTATACCCCAACACCTTGGGCATGCTAGGCAAGTGTTCCACCACTGAGCCATATCCTCAGCCCTCAAGAATCATTTAATTCAAATCTCTGCTAAAGATAATTTGCATTCTATTTCCCTTCTCCCAAAGAGTAACTTAATTAGACTAAATGCTGTGGTATGTGTTACATGTCACTGTGCAGAAGGACTTCATGAGTCATCTGGTCTCTGGGTCTTCAATCCTTGTTACTGCCATGTGCATGTCTCATCAGCCTGTTGGCATTTCTCACTTTTACCACAGCCAATGATCACCACATTTTTTTCTCCTGGCCATACACAAACTGACTCTTTTAGTGAGTTGGCACTCAAAGAGCCACTGACTTTCCCACATGAGTTTTAAGTCCTGCAGCAGGATGTAGGAGAAGGTTCCTCAGCACTTGACATAAGCATTTCAAAAGCTCATGTTCATTAATTTTGTCCTGAATGTTCATAAAAGGTATTCTGGATCAGAGACAGATTTCTTATTCATTATGAATTAATGATCTTACAATAAATAATAACCACATTGGCTTGCCTGACTCGGGGCTTATCCTTGATATGAGAAAGCCAAGCTAGCTGTCCTACATGTGTAACTCCACAAGCTTTAGGTAATAGTGGAGAGTAAGTCATGTTCTCTGTTTAAATAGGGAGAAAAATCTATCTCCTCATTCTCCAAAAGAAGAGGAGGAAAAAAGCAATGTGTTTCTTTGAGATAAATGGAAAGAAATCTAGATTTACTGCCTAATGTTTTGAAATGCAAACAAATCTTTCTAAAGCCCAAATAAACCCTTGATATTTGTGGCTTGTGGAACCCAGGTAAGGCTCCTATCTTTCCAAACTTTGGTCTGAACTGCAGTACTAGAATGGGATGTACCCTTTTGGCCTTCTGCAAGCAAAGTAATTAACTAGATAAGAGGCCACAGACCTAATTCTTACTGTGTCTAAATAATGAAATGCTCCCACAGAAGACAAAAAAATATTATTTATCTTTATGTTGTTTATATGTCCCTGGGTCACAAAACCAGCACTTGTTATAACTAGCAGACATCCAGGAAGTTGAATTTCCAATGACTCATTGATTTGTAGCAGTCTGGTACCCTGCTCAAAGTGAAGCCTCCTTAGGAAGTCACATGCCAGAAAGTGAAGGGTGAGGCCCACATTTTTCATTTTTTTCCCCAAATTCATGTACTGCTCATTGTAGGAAGGGGCCAATTCCATTTCTACACTTTTGTTCTCTAATTAGTCTTCCTTGCAGCTAGTGAAATACTGAGTTTCTTTAGGAGCAGAAATTAGCTTGTAAACACAAGTGGTTCCTCAGACTATGATGGGTTCGCATCCGAATAAAGCCATTGTAATTTCTTTTCCAGTATGGAGGAATGAACTCAGGACCTTGCGCTTGCAAGGCAGGTGTGATGCCACTGAACTAAATCCCTGGCTCCAAACCCATTATATATTAAAGAGATCCCATCAAAAATACAATTAACACACCTGACCTCCTAAACGCCACGGCTCAACAACACAGCCCACTGTGGGATATTATTACCCTTGTGATTACCTGGATGACTGAGAGCTGCAGCTCCCTGCCTCTGCCTACTGTCATATAACAAATGGCTATCCTAAGAAAAGATCAAAATTTAAATTTCAAAGTAGAGTCTACTATCTGTGTATTACTTTCTCACCATCAAAAGGTTGAAAAATCTCAAGTGAAATATTATAAATTGGAAACTGTCTGTGCATTCTTCATTTCCAATATTTATAAGAGAAACTATTTGTTCTTAATATCTCAACTATCATTGTGAAATGTCAAAAGTATCTCTCCTTTAAAAGGGCAGATTCTTAATTGAAGGTCTTAATTTTAAGCACCTACTTTGTGCTATAGCTTTGGTAAATAAAAATCACTGCCCTCATCTAAATATATTCTAGGCATGAAACAGAGAAAATAAACTGCATAAATAAATAAAAGCATATAATATGATAAATAATATGTGAAATGAAAGACAAAATGGTAATGCGGAATGGGACACTGAGGTGATTAAACTAGTATACTCATAAACAACCTCACTGAAGTGGGCATTTTACCTGAAGAGAAAGAAGGGAGCAGGAGAGAATCATTTCTCAGTGGCTTTATGTTACCGATGCACCAAGTCACCCAGATAAACATGCAGGCTGCTCTCCCAAAATACAATAAACTGAGCAGCTTATAAACAGAAAACATTTCTTATATTTCTGGAGCCAGAGAAGTTCAATATCAAGTTGGTAACAGATTTTTAGAACATTCCTCATAGATGCCATGTTCTAGCTGTGTCCTCACATGGGAGAAGGAACAAGCTAGCTCCACGGGGTATCTTTTCAATGCTCACTAACCCAGCTGTCTTCACTTGGCCCTCCTGACTCACTGCATCTGGAATACCCCATCTCTGATGACCATCATGTGGGGATTAGGATTTCCATTTTTTAAATTTTGGGTAAACATGAACACAGCCTATAGCGTCGCCTACCTAGGTAAAGAAAGTTTATATCAATTTTTGAACTTTAGAATAACATAGGAAAGACTGATGCAAAATTTGACCCAAGTGATAGCAGTTTAAATACTGCATAAGTTACATCACCCGGCAGCCTTTTACATTATCTAGAATCTCCAGGAGAAATAGCAAGAACTGCTCCCTTCTAAAGGATATAAGAGATGTAGTAGACCTAAATTCAAAAATTATATGAGAGAAGATGAGTAAGAAGGGAACATAGAAGGTGGTGGAGAATCACCTTTCATTACAGGTGCAAGAGTTTCATTTGGTATTTTAAACTAGAGCAGTAGCGACAGCTGGTTCTCTCAAAGCATGGTTGGCCTGGGAGAGATTTACCTGGCAAAGCCAGAACAGCTGGCTATACCATACTACTCAAGCTTGAAGTTATTCAACTTTAGCTAAGTTTATTGAATCTTTCAATAAAGAGAAAATACAAGTTAATAGAATCTTCATAGTTTAAAAGAAAAAGTCATGTAGGAGAGCCTTCAAGGTTTTGGAATCTGGACTCACATGGTTTAGTAATATCTCTGACAGAGGAGGCTAGGGGAGTATGTTTACATACTTTTTCAATTTAGGCTAAAAGCAAAAAGATTATTTGAACTTGGAGAAAGTTGGCTATGTAAAATTTGTGGACCTGGTACAGTAAGCATGTGCAAATATATAAGGAGTTTTCTGTTGGTGTAGGTATGCAATCTACAGTGCTGATAGAAAAAAATATTTGCCCAGATGAGTAAATTGTTTAGAAATATTTAGACTCAGTAGAGTGAATAGTAACGAATTACATAATTTATTCTCCCAAACAGTGTTCAGTGATAAAGTACAATTTTCAAAAGTTTAAAATGTGACTCTTATCCATAAAGAAAATGAGTGTGGATTATTTTATTCAACTCATTGCTCAGTGAGTAAATATTTTAAAGAATCAGAATAAATAGTAAATTTTGAAAGGCCTTTTTAAAAAAAGAAGATTATAACAATATTACTAGGTTACATCCCCAGTGGTTAATATTCATAGCCCCTGAAGTTCTTACTTGAACCAAAGGTAACATGCAAATCCACAGTGATTGAAAACTAAGAAAACAGGAACAACAGTAAATTCACTAAAAGAAATAAATATTCCACAATTTTTAACTACCATAATACTGTTTTGATTTTAATAAAGATTTATCCATTTTGGCCAGATATAATATCAAAAGGCACTCAATTTAAAAACAAGTGTCCAATTATTTTTGGTCCTGAATATTTCTGTAAATACAGTTAAAGAAATTGCATAACTATGAAAATCTCCTTGAGAACAAATTGAACAACTATTAAGGCCATAACAATTTTTATTTAGGACGTTCAATAAAAAACGCTAGATTGAACATTTTAAAACATCTATTTCATTTCACCTGTAATGCCTGCTTTTTAATTAGTACCTGGTTGAAGCGTATAAAGAGTACATGCCTTATGAGTACTTGGTAATTGTATAAACACACCTCAATTATTTGTATATGTCCTTGTCCTTCCTCCATCCCCTCCCCCCATCTCTTGGTGTCCTTCTTATTTTAAATGAGCCATCTCCTTGTTTCCTACTGTCTATATTTTATTCTGCTTTTTAATTCACTTATACTTTGGGTTTCTCAAGTAAGACAACTGTATGATATTTAAGCTGTCTATCTGGATTCATTTCACTTAACACTGTGCATTCAAAGTGCATCCATTTTCTTACAAATGACCCACTTTTATCCTTTTTTGTAGCACTGTAGTACTTCATTGTATGTGAACACCTCATTGTCTTCATCCATTCTTCTGTTGGTGGACGTATTCCGTCTTATTGAATGTTGGGAACAATGCTACATAATTCTAGGGAAAAATCATTTGAGTAGGCCTAGTTCTCCTGTCTACAGGCCAGCAATAACACTCCAAGACATACTTCCATTTTGGCCTCAGGTCACAAGGAAGATCTCAATGATCCCATGATGCTGTAATGCTCCAGGACAAGACCACACCTGTGGGAGACGCCCTGGGAAGAACCAAATCTTCATCTGTGTAGCTCCTGGGAGGAACTAAATCTTCATCTGCATAGTTCCTCATTGTTCTTAGATTTCCGCCGCCCCCCCCCCCAGTCTTTTGTTACACCTTGTTCATCCCAATATGATACTGAAATCTACATTATTCATTTGTTACATTTGTTTCTTTGGATGTACTAAATAAAAGGTGCTGCAAGCTAGGGGTTTTTGTCTTTGCTGCCCAGAGCAGCACTGATCAGACCCAAAGCTCAGCTTCTTCTCAGTCTCATTTTTCTACCTTTCCTGTAATTCGCCGTGTGCTGCCGTGGCTCACAGGAGACCAGGACTCACTACAGAGGTTCTGGTAACGTCCCCTTCCCCTGTCCCCTACAATTGAAGATAGAATGGCTGTCATCAAGAAATCAGATAGTAGCTGCTGACTTTGAATTTCTGTCTTCTGAAGGTTCCTAGAAGGTTGTGGATTGCCAGGAAATGAGGGCAAGGTCCTGTAGGCATAAAACAGGTACCAGCCCATTTCACTTGAGTTTTTCTTACACATTATATTGTCTTTAAATAGAAATCCAATCTCTGTTATTTAATGTCAAAGTTGCCACTTCTGGCAGTGAGATTTGTTTCCAAATAGAGCCCTGTGTTTTGGCTGTACAATTGATCCTGGTTAAATAGGGGCAGGGGATGAGACCAATTATTATTAAATTTATACAATTGCATTGCTGTAAGAAATAAGAAAGATCAACAAAGTATTTGTTACTTATATCTGAAATTTTGATAAAATGTTAACCTAAATTGCTTCAGTGGGTGGAACACAGACTTTCACCAGGAAAGGAATAGTAGGTACAATAGCGGCAAAGAAGTCAGTCCTGTGCTCAGCTGTTATGCCAAAACTTCTTTCCTTTTCTCTCCCCTTCTCAGTCTGAAAAACTTTTAGGTAGAAAAAAATGGCAAAATATTAAAAGGAGAAATTCAATATGATTGACTCAGTTGTATAAGGAAACTAAGAAGTTAACTTAATGATTAACTTCCCATTGAAGTCATAGTTGAACTTGAATGTTTCTTTTAGCTGCCTGCAGGTATGTAGCTTTGTAAAAGATTGGATTTGTAACTGGCTGTGAGTTTTTAAGACAATGTTTGGGGCTAAATGAAATAGCAAATTCCCACAGCCAGACGGGTTAATGTATGTGTCTAGAACACTGAAGTATGTTTAATACATTGTTTTTCTCCACTATGGTTTGTTTGCTTCATTGTACCTGACTTATTTTGGAAGAAAAAAAGGAACATAGAACCTCTGAATAAGAAGCTCACTAGTGCTCACTAGAATTTTTGATACTATATGACTAAGCTAATCTTTTAAACCTCTCATAAACCTCAAATCAAAACGTAACAAAAGCCCCCAAATTTGGCAGTTTATCCCCATAATATTTCAACACTTTATGTAAAATTAATTATGTACATTATGTATGTATTATATGCATACATTAATTACATACATACTTATTAAAATTAATTCCATACATACATTTATGTTTCTGTATACAATGTAGACTTGGTAACCAGGTGTAGTAAAACAGAGAGATGGTTCTTCCAAAATCATGCTACTTATTTGTGGTTAATGTTATTTTATCTCCCTACCCCACTATCATCCATTTATTTGGACAGCATAGAATGACAGAATTTTAAAATTACAACTACCTCATAAAAGCCAATGATTTTCTTTTGTAAACGAAGAATAAGACCCAAGAGTTTATATGACTCACTCAAGGTCTTACAACTACTGCATAGGAACTCCTAACCCCTAATCCTTAATCTAATTCCGATGCTCTTGGCATTGTATCATCCCACTTAAACATATCATGCTGATGTAATGAAAAGATTAAATTTACAACCTCATTCAGACACATTTCTACAGGGTATCTTGTCATCATATAATTTGAATTTGTTTTAGCAGTTTATGATAATTAATGTACAAAAAAACTGTACATATTTAATGGTTACAATCTGATGTTTGGCCATATATATCCACCCATAAAAAGGTCACTGTAATCAGGCAATAGACATTCCCAGAGGCTCCAAAAGTTTTTGCCTTTTTCTTTCCTTTCTGCGATAAGAATATTTAACATGAGTTTCAATCACTTCAAAAAATTTGGGTGCACAGTTTTAGGTCCAAAGTACTGTATTGTTTGCAGTACTGGGGATCAAACTTAGAACCTTGCACTTATGAGGCAGGTGGCAGCACCACTGAGCTAAATCCCCAGCCCAAAAGTACTGTATTGTTAACAATATGCCACAATTTGAATCTGAACTGTCCATAAAGAACCATGTGTTAATGATTAGTCCCCAGCCTGTGGTGCTGTGGGAGGAATAGAGCACAGCCTTCTAACACCCCACAAATGCTGTGTTGCATGATTCTTTAAAACTTACTTATCTTCCATAACTGAAACACTGTATCTATATACACTGAAAAACAGCTCCTCATTTCTGCCTCCCCCCCCCACCCAGAACTACCATTTACCACTGTGTTATCTGTATTTGAGTTTGACTATTTTATATAAATAGAATAATGCAGTACTATCTCTTATATAATGAAATCATGAAGTGGTTGTCCCTCTTTTGGGCTTTTTCCATATCTTGGCTATTGGGAATAATATAATAATGAACATGGGAGCACAAAATGTTTTCAAGATCCTAATTTCAATTCTTTTGAGTGCATGCCTAGAAATGAGATGGCTGAGTGTATGGTATTTATACTTTTTAATTTTTGATAATTCTCCTTATGTCTTCTATAGTGACTATTCCTGATGCTGAGCTATTGATAGTCTTTTCTTGTGTTTGCTGACCATTATTATGATCTCGCTTCAGAAATACATATTAAAGATATTTTTCTATTTTTAATTGAATTACTTTTGTTGCGGTTTCTATTGAGATGTAGGAGTTTCTAATGTATACTGAATATAAATTCCCCCATCAGGTGTATATTTGCAAATGTTTTCTGCCATTCTCTGTACTGTCTTTTTACAATGATGGTTGTTTTCATTGTACAGAATTTTGCTTTAGTTTGATGTACTCTAACTTACCTAATTTTGTTTTTCTTGCTTGTTGGTTTGGTGTCAGATCCAGGAAAGTGCCATGCTTATTGTCATGAAGCTTGTCTCTTATATTTTCCCGTGGGATACTACTTTTACAGGTCTTACCTTTAAATCTTCAATCCATTTAGAGTTGACTTTTCCATAAAAGCTGAAAGAGTCCAGTCTCATTCTTTTACATGCAAATATCTAGTTTGCCAACAGCTTTCATTGAAAAGATGCCTTTGCCACATTCTGTGTTATTGGCATCTTCATAGTTCATTGACTGAATATAAATTTGCTTACTCCTAGAGTCTCTATTTTGTTTCACTGTTTTATATGACGTATTTGTTGTGGTACCACATTATCATACTGTATTAATTATTGCAGCTTTCTAATGTATTTTGACATCAGGAAGTGTTATATCACTAGCTTTGTTCTTCTCACTCGGGATTGCTTAGATTATTCAAGGCCCTTTATGTTGATATATGAATTGTAGGATGTGTTTTTTTCTGTTTCTATAAAAACTGCCCCTGGGATTTTGATGGGAACTTCTTAGAATCTATACGTTGGTTTGGATAAGAAGAAATTTTATAGCAATATTGTCTTCTGGTCCATGAACACAGGATAGTTTTCTCTTATTTGTTGTTGTTGGGGGTTTTTTTGGTCTTCTTTGATTCTTTTCATTAATGTTTTGTAATTTTTATGTTACAGTCTTTTGTCTCACTAATTAAGTATATTGTATACCCTTAGTTATTTTATTCATTTTGGGGATATTGTGAATGGGATCTGATCTCCTTTTTGGATATTTCACTGTGTGTGTAAAGAAATACAACTGAATTTATATGTTAACTATAGTCTTCAGATTTACATAACTGTTGATCAGTTCTAATAATCATGTGTGTGTCTGTATGTGTGTGTAGCTATTAGGATTATTCACATGTAAGATCATGTCATCTGAAGAGATGCTCTTACTTTCTTTCTTACTTTATACTTTTCCCTCTTTTCATTTGCCTGATGGCTCTTGTGAGGCATTCTTGCTTTGATCTTAAGGACTCTTTGTTTTTCTCTGTTCAGTACAACAGTTAACTGTAGACTTGTCATATATGACCTTTATTATATTGAGGTAAATTCCTCTTATAACTAGTTCATTGATTTTTTGTTTATTGTGAAAGGATATTAAATTTTACTAATTTTTCCTGCATCAAATGAGTATGTGGTTTTAATCTTTGATTCTGTCAGTGTTATGCTTCACATAAACTGATTTGCATATATTGAATCCTATTTGCACCCTATGAATAATTTCCACTTGGTCATTATATTTGATCTTCTGAATATGCTATTAGATTCAGTTTGCTAGTATTTTGCTAAATAGATTTGCAGACTTTTATATTTATATCCATTAAGACTACTGGACTATTGTTTTCTTCTCTTGTAAAGTGCTTTTCTAATTTTGATTCCAGAGTATATATGAGCTCATAATATAAGTTTGGAAGTATTCTTATTTCTGTAATTTCCTGTAAGAATCTTCAAATGGTTAGTGCTAATTCTTTTTAAATGTTTGATAAAATTCTCCAATGCATTATCTGGTTCTGAATGCGCTTTGTTAGGAAGTTTTTGATTATTGACTGGAATTCTTTATTCATTATTGGCCTGATCATGTTTTCTATTTCTTCATAATTTGTTTTTGGTAGGTTGTATGTTTCTTGGAATTTATCCTTATCTTCTAGGTCATCGATTTTGTGGCATATAACTGTTCATAATAGGCTTTTACGCTCTTTTTACTACCATAGTATCAAATGTAATGTTTTCTCTTCATATCTTATGTTATTTCCATTTTCTCTCTTTTTTCCTGAGGAAGCCTAATTAAGGGTTTGTCGATAATCTTTTTCTAATAAAACTATTAGCTTCAGTGATATTTTATCATTCTTTTTCTATTCTTTATTTTGTTCATTTCTGCTCCAATCATTGTTACTTCCCTCCTAATACTAACATTGGTTTTAACTTGTTCTTCTTTTACTGCTTCCGTGAGGTGTAAACTTAGGTTGCTTATTTGAGATTTTTTTAACTAATGTATATACTTACCACTAAATTTCCATTTTCATATTGCTTTTGCAATATCCTATAAATTTTGATATGTTGTGTCTTTATTCCAATTAGCTTTGAAATATTCTCTAATTGCCTTTTTTACTTCGAGAACAGAAATATCTATAATTATTTCAGAGGAAAGATGGTAAGAAAAGGGGAAGATGCTATACAAAGATGACTCGCTTGGGCAATTTTCTGTTGTAACAACATACTTGAGACTGGGTAATTTATAAAGAATAAAAGTTTACTTGGCTCATGGTTCTGGAGACTGGGAAGTCCAAGAACAAGGCACAAGTAAATAAAAGCCACCTGTTAAGGACTTTCTAGCTGCATTGCAATGAGGCAGTGAACATCCTATGTCAAGAGAGCAAAAGTACACTGGTTAAGGCCTCTCATTCTCTTTTGTAAAGTCTCTAAGGCCATCATTGGGGCCCTACTCTTATTATCTCATCTAATTCTGATTACCTTTATGTACCATTAACATGTGAATTTAGAGATTAAGTTCTCAATCCCATGAACTTTTGAGGGACACATTAAAATCTTATCAATGACATCAACAAATGTTTCGGCATTTTGACTCATCCAAAGGGGGGAAATAAGTTTTGGCTAAGATTGCAAACTACAATATTGTTTCCTCCATTAAATAAAGTACACTGAACTCTCCATCATACTCTAGGAACATGCCCAGACAAAAGGATGGATATAATGTGTAGATTTTGGATCCAGAAATACTGGATATAGAGGCTACATAGTAATTCAAGGAGACAATTCCCCACTAGTCTCTCATGTTTCTGCATATCTAGCAAGAGAAGCCACTGAATACCTTTGTTCTGAACCATCTTTCCAGACAGTTTGAAGTAAACACTCTTAGAAGACACTAATAATTTCTTCCTCTAGTTCAAAGGGTGAGCCTACGTATTCCCAATTACATTCCAGATCAATATTAATCTCCTGTGAGTATAAGAATCATTTGGTCCTTCTCTTAGTGTTGCTTTGTGAGAACACTGTTTGGGGAATTATATAAAATAAGCCCATTAGGTAATGTTGTTGGTAGGAGTGAAAACCACTTTGTTTGACCCAATAATCTCTTATTTTTTTTCCAGAATTTATGAAACTGAAGCAGACTAATTTGTAACCTTACAGGTAAAAATCTCAGCCCATTCGGATTAAATTGTTTTACCTTTTTAAAGTTGATATTGAAAGACTTCATGCTCCAAATAATAATACATGTGTTTAAAATAAATTCTATAAAAAAAAATCACATTTTCTTTTTTTTTGGTGGGGGGATACCAGGGATCAAACTCAGGTCCTTCTGCTTCTAATACAGGCAAAAACACATTTTCTTTATCCAGTCTCCAGTTGATGGGCAATTGGGTTGCTTCCAAGATTTAGCTATCACGAATTGTGTAGTTAAATGGATGCACATTGAGGCGATACTCTTAAGTGAAATAAATAGGACACACATGTGTAAATACCAAATAGTTTCTCTAGTGTGAGAAACTGAAAGTATAAATAAAGACTAAAAGGTATAATAGATAATGTGAAATAGGAGGAAAAGTTGCAAGGGGGAAGGGGAAGTGGGAGAGGTAGGACAAAAGAAAGGAATGCAATTAAAATGAGAAAAAGAAAATGGAACAAGGTCTTTGTAGATAGGGAGGGGGGAGGGGTTGAAGGGAGGGCAGGGGAATGGGGAAAAAATAAGAATCAAGATGAATTATGTAAAGGTGCAAATTTCCAATAATGAATGTCATTATATTGTATACCTTAAATGTACCAATAAAATTAATTTTTAAAAATGAATAAATAAATTCTATAGATCATCAAAGTTGCACCTCCTTCTCCAAAATTGTAAAGGTACTTTATAAGAAGACAATATTCTAACATGGACTGTAATAGAATACGAATATAACGAAGAGCCTCTTCAGAACTGGATAATGTAGCAAAACAAATTCAGAGAATAGAGACTTCTCATTTTATCAACATTGGGAATGCAATATCTCCAAATCTCTCTCAAATAAAATTCTTAAAATTCATAATATCTTTGTAATACTTTTATTCTGTACTTAACTGTGTAGTAAGAATATAATATATTTATGTACTTAAATATCATCATAAAATTACTTAGGTATAGATTAAATAAAACATATATTCTATTATAAAATAAATACAGTTGTATGCATGCGTGATGTATACGTGATTTCATTCGATAATATAAATTATGTCATTCAAATTAGATATACGATGTATGTGTACCTCAAATAGATATTACAATATGCATGTATTATGTAAAAGATTAGATGAAAGTTTTTACAAGTATGAAATTTGTCCTGTTGTGAGGTCCCACATATTTCAGTGCCTGAAAAGGCAACTAAGAAATATATTCTCATTGGTTACACTAAACATTGCTAATTATCAGTTGCTCTTAATTAAAGTTACAACCAGCCTCCAACAAAAATTGATGTACCCTGCAAAAATATCTTTAAAAATTGATGGAGAAATAAGATACATTCATGACAAAGAACACCTTAGGAACTTCATGAATACCCAACCAGCACTCTAAAAAAATTTAGACTATATCCTATGAAAAGACAAGGAGGATCACAACCCCAGGAAGCAAGGCAGAATGAATCCATTGGGCGTGACAAGAAACTAAATACAAAGGGGGAGAATCCAACAAAAAGAAAAAATTATCACAAGGATAAGTCAATAAGTATGAGTTATAATCATCAATGTTAATGCTCTCAATTCACCAATCAAAAGAAATAGACTGAGAGAATGGGTTGAGAAGCAAGATGTAACATGTGCTGCATACAAGAAACACACTTAAATTAAAAAAAAAAAAAAAAAAACAACTCATAGACTGAAAGTTAAAGGGTAGAAAACAATAGTCCATGCAACGGGAACCTGAAAAAAAGCAGGAATAGATATCCTCTTTGCAGATTAAGTGGATTTCAAACCAACACTGTTTAAGAGAGACAAAGAAAGACACTACACTCTTATAAAGAGAACAATCCAAGAGGAAGAGATGACAATCATAAATATCTATGCACCAAACACTAGCACGCCCAACTATATAAAAAAATACTAATGGACATGAAAAATCAAATGAGCACTAACACAATAGTAGTGGGGGACCTCAATACCCTACTGTCACAAAAAATAAACAACAAAATACTAGAACCCAATCAAATTCTTGACCAAATGAAATTAACAGATATTTACAGAGTGTTCCACCTCACAAAATCAGAATACACATTCTTTTTAGCTGTACATGGGTCATTCTCCAAAATAGACCAGATACTCACTCATAGAACATATTTAAGTAAGTGCAAAGGAATTGAACTTATCCCCTGTATATTTTCAGACCACAGTGTGATGAAATTGGAGATCAATAGCAAAAGAAATTGCAAAAATTTCATAAGCACATGGAAATTGAACACCACATTTCTGAATAATCAATGGGTCACAGAGGATATTAAAGAAGAAAAAAGACAGTTCTACAATTAAATGAAAATGAAAATACAATATATCAGAATCTATGGGACACAATGAAAACAGTCTTAAGAGGGAAATTAATACCAGTGAATACTCATATAAGGAAAACAGAGCAAGCCCAATTAAACAACCTGATCCTGAACCTCAAGCTTCCAGAAAAAGAAGAGCAGGACAAATCCAAAGCTCATACAAGGGAAGAAATTATAAAGATCAGAGCAAAAAATCACTGCAATGGATTCTAACAAAATGATGCAATAATTCAATGAAGCCAAGAGTTGGTTCTTTGAAACAATGAACAAAATTGACAAACCTTTAGCCAACTTTATCAAAAAAAGTAAAGAAAAGCCCCAAATCCATCCAATTAGGAATGAAAAGGGTGAAATTACAATGGACCCATCAGAAAACCAGAGGTTCATTAATACCTACCTCATGAACCTCTATGCCAATAAGATGGAAAACACAGAAGAAATGGACAGATTCCTAGGTACATATGAATTACCAAAGTTGAACGAAGAAGACCTAAAAATTCTAAACAACCCATTATCAATCAATGAAATTGAAAACATAATTAAAAACTTATCAACTGAGAAAAGGCCAGTTCCTGATGGCTTTACTGTTGAATTCTACAACACATTTAGAGAGGAACTGCTGCTACTATTATTTAAACTCCTCAATGAAATTAAAAGGGAAGCAAAACTCCCAAATTCATTTCAAGAAGGAAGCATCACCTTGATCCCCAAAACAGAGAAGACCCAACAAAAAAAGAGAACAATAGGCCAATCTCACTAATGAACATGGATGCAAAAATCCTTACTAAGATACTGGCAAATAGAATGCAGAAGTTCATCAAGAAGATCATAGAGCCTGACCAAGTGGGACTCATCCCAGGGATGCAGGGATGGATTAACATATATAAATCAATTAATGTAATACACTATATTAACAGAGTCAATGACAAAAGCCATATGATCATCTCAAGAGATGTAAAAAAAGGATTTGACAAAATCCAACATGTATTTATTATAAAAACGCTACAAAAAGTGGAATAGATGGTCTCTACCTCAGTCTGATAAAAACCATCTATGAAAAACCAACAGCCAATCAACAAAGAACTAGGACTGAAAGTCCCGTTTGACCCCACTATTCCACTGCTGGGGATCTTCCCCAAAGAATTAAAAGAATCATACCACAGTGATATATGTGCAACCATGTTCATAGCAGCACAGTTTGTAATAGCTAAAACTTAGAAACAGCCCAAATGCCCATCAACTGGAGATGGATAAAGAAAATGTGGATTTTTTATAAAATGGAGTACTACTCAGCCATAAAAAATGAGAAGTTACAGACATTTATAGCTAAGTGGATGCACATTGAGGCAATACTCTTAAGTGAAATAAATAGGACACACATGTGTAAATACCAAATAGTTTCTCTGGTGTGAGAAACTGAAAGTGTAAATAAGGACTAAATGTGTAATAGGTAATGTGAAATAGAAAGAAAAGGGGCAAAGGGGAAGGAAGTGGGAGGGATAGGGGAAAGGATAGAAGGGAATGGGATTAATATGAGAAAATGAAAAATAGGAACAAAATCTTTGTAAATAGTGAGGACTGGAGGGGTTGAAGGGAGGGCTGGGCAAGGGTGAAAAATAAGAACCAAGAGAGACTATGTAAAGGTGCAAATTTCCAATGATGAATGTCATTATATTTTATACCTAAAATGTACCAATGATTAGAATGAATAATTGATAATGTAAAATAGGAAGAAAAGGTCCAAATGGGTAGGGGTAATGGGAGGGGCAGGGGAAAGGAAAGAAGGGAGAGGAAAAATGCTGAGAAATGGAAAAAATGGAAATAAAGTCTTTGTAAATAGGGAAGGGTGGAGGGGGTGAAGGGAGGGTTAGGAATGGGGATAAAATAAGAACCAAGATGCATTATGTAAAGGTACAATTCTCAATGAGAAATGTAATTGTGTTGTATAGCTACAATGTACCAATAAAAGAATTTAATACAAAAAAAAAAAAAAGAAAGAAAAACCAACAGCCAATATCATACTGAATGGTCAAAAACTGAAATCCTTCACACTAAAATCAGGAACAAGACAAGGATGTCCACTATCACCATTCCTTTTCAATATAGTTCTGGAAACATTAGCCATAGCAATTAGAAAAGAGTGAGAAATAAAAGGAATAAAGATAGGAAAGGAAGAAGTGAAACTGTCATTATTTCCTGACAATATGATACCTTACATAGAAGACCCAAAAAACTCTGCCAAAAGATTTCCAGACTTAATTGACAGATTCAGTAGAGTAGCTTGATACAAAAACAACACTCAAACAATAGCATTCTTATACACAAATAACAGATTCATTGAGAGAGAAATTAGGGAAACAATTCCTTTTACAGTAGTGTCCAAAAAAATGAAATATCTAGGGATCAGTCTAACAAAGGAAGCAAAATACCTATACATTGAAAAGTACAGCACTCTGTGAAAAGAGATCCAAGAGGATATAAGAAAATGGAAAGTCATCCCTTGTTCCTGGGTAGGAAGAAACAATATAGTGAAAATAGCCGTACTTCCAAAGCTACTATATAGATTTAATGCAATGCTGATTGAAATTCCAACAATATACTTCACAGAACTAGAGAAAACAATCCAAAAATTCATTTGGAACCAGAAGAGACCTAGAATAACAAAAAGAATTCTACACAACAGAGACATGGCAGGGGGTATCACAATCTCCAAATTGAAACTATACTGCAAAGCTACTGTGATAAAAACAGCATGGTACTGGCAAAGAAACAGACCCAAGCAAGGATAAGTGGAATAGATTAGAAGATGCAGAAATAACTCCAGACATACTCGGCCACCTCATCCTTGACAAAGGAGCAACCCACCCTCATTGGAGGGAAGATAGCCTATTTAATAAATGTTGTTGGAAAAACTGGATTTCCACCTGCCAAAGGTAAAACTACACCCATATCTATCACCATGCACTAAACTAAGATCGAAAGGGATTAAAGATCTAAATATTAAAACTGAAACACTAAACTTCCTGGAAAATAAATTAGGTAGAACTCTTGAAGACATTGGCATAGGAAAAGACTTCATGAACAAAACCTCAGGAGCACAGAAACTAGTACAAAGAATCAACAACTGGGATCTCACCTTATTTAAAAGCTTCTTCACTGCACGAGAAACCACCAACAGAGCTAAGAGACAACCTACATTTTGGGAAAAAATTTTACCAGCTGTACTTCAGACAAAGGACTACTATCTAGAATATATAAAGAACTTTGTAAAATCAGACCTCCCAAATTTAAAGATCTAATCTGAAAATGGGCATCTGAAATGAACAGACATTTCTCAGACAAAGAAGTAGAAATAGCAAATAAACATATGAAAAAATGTTCAACATCACTGCTCATTCGAAAGATACAGATGAAAACAACACTGAGAATACACCTCACCCCAGAATGAACGACTGCTACCATGAAATCAACCAATAACAAATGCTAGTGGGGCTGTGGGGAAAGAGGAGCCCTGCTCCACTGCTGGTGGGAGTGTCGACTGGCGCAACCACTGTGCAAATCAGTATGGAGTTACTTCAAAGAACTAGGACTGCAAGTCCCATTTGACCCAGCTATTCCCTTGCTGGGTATCTTCCCAAAGAATTAAAAGAATCATACCACAGTTATATATGTGCACCCATGTTGATAGCAGCACAGTTTGTAATAGCTAAAACTTGGAAACAGCCCAAATGCCCATCAACTGGAGAGTGCATCAAGAAAATGTTGGGTTTTTTTTTAATAAAATGGAGTCCTACTCAGCCATAAAAAATGAGAAATTAGAGCCATTTATTGCTAAATGGATGCACATTGAGGCAATATTCTTAAGTGAAATAAATAGGACACACATGTGTAAATACCTAATAGTTTCTCTAGTGTAGGAAACTGAAAGTGTAAATAAGGACTAAAAGGTATAAGAGATAATGTGAAATAGGAAGAAAAGGGGCAAAGGGTAAGAGGAAGTTGGAGGGGTAGGGGAAAGGAAAGAAGGGAATGGAGTTAATATGAGGAAATGAAAAAGTGGAAACAAAGTCTTTGTAAATAGGCAGTGATGGAGGGGTTGAAGGGCGGGCAGGGGAAGAGTGAAAAATAAGAACCAAGAGAAATTACGTAAAGGCCCATACTTCCGGTGATGAATGTGTTTATATTGTATATCTACAATGTACCAATAAAATAAAATTTTTTTTAAAAGATGTTAATTTTCTTCAATATAGGTCTCGCCATAACTTGGTCTTAAATACCCAACAGAAAAGTATAACTGAAGATAAATTTATATGAGTTCAACAAGAGTTTTAATTTTTTTTAGCTAAAATCATTTTTAAAAAATATTAGATTTTTGGCTGGGATTTAGCTCAGTGGTTCTACTGCCTGCCTTGCAAGGGCAAGTTCCCAAGTTTGATCCCTGATATCAAAAAACAAAACAAACAAATATTAGATTTTTAATCTTTTCGTAGCTAAAACTAAGAGAAATCATTAAAAAAATCTGACATAATCTCCTTTTAGTGGAGGATCTATGATTCAATAAGTTACACACACTACTTTACTTCTTTAAAGACAGTTTCTAAACATGCCTGTTCCCCAAGCTCCCCTTTTTATTTTTAGTGCTTTGATCTTGACTATGCATGCTGTAATCTCTTTTAAAAGTTTTCTTTTGCTTATTCTTGCCTACCGACTGCCAAACTCCAAGTGATCATACAGATAGTATCAACGACAAATATGCTAGATGCTTCTTTACCAGTATCCAACAGATACAGTTTATAAAGAGGGTTTTTATTGCTAATTTATACCATTGTTTTCATTTAAGGCCTGTTAAATTAGCTCACTAGAAGGGTCCCCTCACTGTAGTCTTCCCTACATCAACCCTTCTCACCTCGAAGCAGTTGGATGAAGCCTGTGCCCCTTCTCCCCTAACTGTAGTTGTGGATAGCCCTTTTAAAAAGAGTTTATTGTAAACAACTAAGCCAGTTAAACACACTTTAGGTCCTCACAGTATATAGGGACAAGTCATTGGTGGGTGTGTTTGCTTTTCCCAAAAAACACACTTACATTAAACAAAAATAAAGGGAGATATGTCAAGACCAATTCTACATAATTTGGGGGAAAAATCATTTCACAATTAAAGTTATGATTATGCCTAGTTCTCCTCCCTACAGGCCAGCTATGGTATATCAAGACAACTCCATTTTGTCCTCTGGCCACAGCTAATACTTCAATGGTCCAGTGATGCTGTGATGCTACAGGGCAAGATTATACCAGCTGAAGACAGCCTGGGGAGGAATAAAATCTTCATCTGAATAGTTCCTCATTGTTCTAGGATTTCCACCTCCACTGCCCTTTGAGTCACCTTTTACATTTGTTACTCTCCCTGATGAATTGAACTCTGCCGTGAGTCATCAGTTACATTTGTTTCTCCTGATGTACTGAATAAAGGTGTGGCAAGCTCCGGCCTTTTGTCTTTGCTGACCATAGTAGCATTGAGCAGGCCCAAAGCTCAGCTTCTTCTCTAAGTCTTATTTTTCTACCTTTTCTATTTAACAAATTAATTCACCTTGTGCTGTCATGGCTCACAGAAGACTAGGACTTACTGCACAAGATCTAGTAACTAGTAATATCCCCTTCCCTGTTCCCTAAAGACAATTTAATATATTTCTTTGGAAAAGAACAACTTATTATGAAACCTCAAATTTATGAGTAACCTAGAATATCTGGAAATCTCCTGACAAAAGAAATAAAGAATTCTTTATCATTGTAAAGAAAATGATTATCAGATAAAAATATGGCCATTTTCAGCTAAAGCTTGGAAGCAGCCCAAGTGCCCATCAACTGGAAACTGGATAAAGAAAATGTGTTTTTTTTATAAAATGGAGTACTACTCAGCCATAAAAAATGAAAAACTAGAGTCATTTATAGTTAAATGGATGCATATCAAGGCCATACTCTTAAGTGAAATAAATAGGACACACATGTGTAAATACTGAATAGTTTCACTAGTGTGAGAAACTGAAAGTGTAAATAAGGGTTAAAATGATTAAAATGAATAATTGATAATTTGAAATAGGAAAAAAGGTCCAAAGATGAAGGAGTGAAGGGAGGGGAAGGGGAAAGGAAAAGAGGGAAAGGAAAAACTATGAGAAAAGAAAAAAAATGGAAATGAAATCTATGTAAACAGGGAAGGGCAGAGGGGGTGAAGGGCACACAGGTAATGGGGAAAAAATAAGAACCAAGATATATCATGTACAGGTACAAACACCCAATGATAAATGTAAACGAATTGTATACCTAAAATGTACCAATCAAAGAACAACAACAAAAAATATGGCCATTTTCACTATGTTGATTCTTCCTACCCAGGAGCAAGGGATGTCTTTCCATTTTCTGATATCCTCTTCAATCTCTCTTTTCAGAGTGCTGTAGTTTTTAGAGTAGATGTCTTTGATTTATTTTGTTAGGTTGATTCCTAGGTATTTCAAGTTTTTGGATGCTATTGTGAAAATAATTGATTGCCCCATTTCTCTAGCTAAATGGATGCACATTGAGGTAATATTCTTGAATGAAATAAATAGGACACACGTGTAAATACCAAATAGTTTCTCTAGTGTGAGAAATTGAAAGTGTAAATAAGGACTAAAAGGTATAATAGATAATGTGAAATAGGAAGAAAAGGTGCAAAGGGGAAGAGGAAGTGGGAGGAGTAGGGGAAAAGAAAGAAGGGAATGGAATTACTATGAGAAAAAGAAAAAATGGAAACAAAAACTTTTGTAAATAGGGAGGGATGGAGTGGTTGAAAGGAGGGCAAGGGAATGGAGAAAAAATAAGAACCAAGAGAGATTATGTAAAAGTGCAAATATCCAATGATGAATGTCATTATATTATATACCTTAAATGTACCAATAAAATTAATTTTAAAAAATAAAGATAATTTCTCTAGGTTAAGACAAGTGTGTGAAGATTCAGGAAAAAGTGTGTGCAGAGAGAGAAGAAAAGAGACTGTATAGTGGTATAGTGAGCAACTCCAGGGGCAGAGAGAGACTGGCAGTGTTTTGGGCATGAGCATGCTTCTTTCTCACTTTTTTTTCTACACAGGTTTGCTAAGAATTTTTTTTATGTAAAAATGATACTTAAATATAAATTCCCTGTAGAATATGTTATACACTACTTTAATGCATATACAATAAAGATCCATGATATATCTCAGAATTTTAGGTAAATATTGTCCTAATGATTTTTAATATTACAACTCAGAGAAAAACATTATTATTGTCTAGCTATAAATAGATGAAATATGAGAATTTCTATTTATTACAAGACACAGAGAGAGAGAGAGAAACAGGGAGCCACCAAATATTTTAAACTGGAGCAACTTGAATGTAAAATAAACTGAATACTAACCTCTCGATAATACTATAAAAAATCTGGGGTATATTTTAGATTCCACTTTCAGATAATGAGATGAAAGTTTAACTCCAGCCATTAAAAATTAATGAAATATTTTCTCAGAAAAGTATTAGAAATTCGACAGAAAATTCCTCTACTTATATATGTCTGTGTCATTATGATCACCGTGCATCAAGAAAAGTATGATGGAACCACAAATGGATAATAAAAATGAGCTGCTATATATGGGAAGAAAGATTGGGTAGGAAATGATGAAATGAGGAACTAATTTAAAATGAAGAATTAAAATCAGAAGGAGGGAGAACAGAATTTTGTAATTAATGGCTGTGAAGCCATGAGTAAGGAAACCTCTGAATTATTCATCAACTCCCAAATGCAGGAAAATAAGGTCCTATATTAAATGACTATGTTCTTACTGGCTAGACACTGTTCTCTCTCTTCTAGCAACAAGGTACATTCATTTCTTCCTTTTGGAGAGCAATGTCTTTGCCACTGTGTCAATTTATTGCATTAGTTGTAACACAAACACGGAGAGTTTCACATTCGAGTCTTTCCAGCAAAAGGTATCCAACAGGATTTGAAACAAGTTAACTCAATGAACAACATGCCAATAACTTTTGGAAAAGATGAATTTACTTTTACTTGGGAAATTAAGCAGGGCGATCATAATTTCATAATTTTGAAGAAACTGCATTAGACTGAAGCCAGTGGAGAGAATGTCAAATTGGGTGACACAAAGAAAATCAGATCTATTTCAGGGATTTGTATGTACATGAGCCAATAAATTCTCCTTTTTATGCTTAAAATACCTGAACTAATTCTTTGTTACTTCCAACAGAAATATTTTGAACTAATAAAAGTACACTGACATCCAAATAATAATATTTGAAATAATTAGAGAAATTGCCTACTTATTGTTTATATTTAATAGAGCAGGTGTAATATCTATAACACTATTCATGAGGTAGTGGTAACAAAAATATAAAAGGAATTAAAAATAAGATGAATTCCTGTGTAACGCCAATCATATATTATTCCAAATTTTAAAAGTAAAAAGCTTAGTGTAGGACCACAAAGAACAGCCACATATGTCATAAATTTTGCTAATGATATAACTGGTTTTAGATTAACTGCTTGGTTTGGTTTTAATGCTTATTCACCTGTTACATGAAAAATTATTAATGTATTTGTAATATAATTTAGAATAATCTATTCTAAAATAATAGCTTATGTAGAATTAAGAGGAAGCATATTGGTAAACATACCATATTGCACTGATAATGTTTTAATAATTTCTCCTTTAAATAAAATGTGTAATTTATGGATTATATTACAATAATGTCTAAGAATTCAGAGTGCTTGTGATTGGCAGATCTTTACCAGTTTAACAGGTATGCAAACATTTTCTACTTGAAGTTTTTGCATATATCCTTCCACACAAGATAATTTTGTCTATAGAATGATATTTCAATTGTATAGAAACGGTTGGATTGACATGAAATATGCCCTCTTTCAAAATCACACTATTTTTTCTCACTGGGTTCTGAAACAATAAATTATTTCAATCAAGCTGTTACATTTTCTTTATACAATTCCATTCCAAGCAGCATTATTCTATTAAAACATTTTTTATCCACTAATGGCTTACTATGTGCTAGGTTCCGTGCTTGGCTCTAAATATGGGAATAATCTAGAAATCTGAAAAATGTTGTGTCTGGATGCAGATGTATAAATATTTTAAAAATGTGTTCTTGTGAAGATAAATAAACAATGTGATTGGAAGATATTTTGGGAGGTAGAAATATCCAATAGAGTAAATGATCACAGCATTCATCTACAGGAGGGAATATTTGAGCTGAGAACTGAAAGGTAAGAAAGAGCCATTAGAAGATCTGAAAAAAACTCCAGGAAAAGCCAGGCAAAGTTTCTCCAAACAGATAATTACCAGGAAAAACTGATTTTCTAATTGTATAATTTTTAATCCTTCTTTTCTGATACAGCCCAGTAAATTTTTTTTACCCAAAATATAAATCCTTCAGGTACATATTTTTAAAACTAATTTTTAATAAACTTTCCTACAGTAAAACTGCTATTTCCTGTGATTTGATGCTCTGGTTCAATTAATGAAGCTGAGATTGCATTAGCCTTTTTAGCAGTCAGATTGCATTATTGATTCATATTAATGAAGCACCATTTTCAGTACAATTTTTACAATAATTTTTACCAGGTAATTAGTTTCATCAACACAGCTCCTTTACTCTGCTCTCTTGGGAATATCTAAAATAAGGAATAGGAACTTTTGCAACAGGGTTATATTAATAGTTATAATTAATAGCAAACAACTCTAATTCAGTTGCTGTTATATGAGTATGGCAAATTCTTTCCTTTTACACTGTGCAACCGAATGCTTGATTCTCAATTTGGCCAGAGAATCATAGTCACTGGAGATAAGGAATCATCCTGTCAAATTCTCTACTTTATGACTTTCAGAGATGATTCATTCCTTGCTATCCCTGTAATTGTTCTTTTAGCACTGCTGGGACACACCATAACCACAGTCTTAATTGTAAGCAGTTCTGCCTTGCTGCATTATATGATCCATTTATTATTAAAATGAGCTCTCACTCATTTTATAGAATGGAGGATAAATTTTTCATTTTTTAATTTGATAAGTGTTATCATTTTGTCTTCCTTGCATTCCTTAAAGACACCTCCATCTTCATGATTTCACCTTTCCACGGAGGGTTGTTTCTAGTAACACACTCAAATTCCATCTCAACCATTCCCCAAATTTCTCTCTCTTTAGCTCTTCCCATGGCTTTGTTTTTCTATAAATTATTTCCTGTGAGTAAGCTGTCCTGGAATTGAACATTGAGACTGACATTAACTAATATCCATTGCCAGATATCTTTACAGAGAATGATTTATCCTCCAGTCTCTTCATTTATTATTGCTTTGCAGAGCCCATTTCAAGACTTCAGCCTTGTGCACTGTACCTCGCCTTTGGAATTGAGTCTCCTCTCAGTCATGTGCTGGTGTTTGTAAGTGGATGAGTTCACTTTGGAACTTTTTCCAGAATTACTGGGACTAAATCCAGTTGCCTCAATCAATAACTATTTGTGTTTGGATATACCTTAGCCAACAGGAAGGTAAATCTAAAGTTATAATAAAAAATATTTATGAACCTGCCTTCTAATATATTCAGATATTTGTGTGTCTGTTTCATTTGACAAATACTTGGACTTCACTATGGGCTAGCTCCAGCGGACTGTGACATTACTACCTCCTCACTTCATATTCCTTCCTGATGTGCCCTGTCACTCAGCCCTTGGCCTAGGAAATGATGTCTCAGGAAAAAATGAAGAGAAGGAAAAGGAGAAAGATAATTGCAAATGTAATTGTATTTTATACCTAAAATGTACCAATAAACTTAATGGAAAAAAAAAATTGCAAATAATAAGTCATGACATTCTTAAAGTTATTTTATAGACTAAGCTTCTTTATATCTTCACTTTCTTTTTTCTGTATACTACCATAATTTAAAATTTTAATAATGTCCTTTACTATGTATTTTTTTTTGGTTAAATTCTTTTATTGGCACATTTTAGGCATACAATACATTTACATTTATTACTGGTTGTTTGTACCTGTACATGATGTATCTTGGTTCTTATTTTTTCCTGTGTGCCCTTCACCCCCTCCACCCTTCCCTATTTACATAGGCTTCATTTCCATTTATTTTCTTTTCTCATAATTTTTCCTTTCCCTTCTTTCCTTTCCCCTTCCCCTCCCACCTCCGCTACCCCTTTGGGCCTTTTCTTCCTATTTCAAATTATCAGTTATTCATTTTAATCATTTTAATCCTTATTTACATTTTCATTTTCTCACACTAGAGAAACTATTTGGTATTTACACATATGTGTCCTATGTATTTCACTTAAGATTATCACCTCAATATGTATTCTTGATTTTATATTTGTTTCTATAAAAATCTTGAAATCAAAGTAACAGTTATGGTAATAATGACTTTAAAAATAAATCTCTTGTTCATTTACTTTTAATCCTATTTTTTTTTCTTAAATTCTTTTATTGGCACATTTTAGGTTTACAATTCATTTACACTTATCATTGGGTGTTTGTACCTGTACATGATGTATCTTGGTTCTTATTTTTTCCCCATTACCTGTGCACCCTTCACCCCCTCTACCCTTCCCTATTTACATAGTTAATCCTATTTTTTAAACTTATACAAAGACATAAAAATTGTTCACATATATCCATAGAGTAACTTGATCTTTCAATACATATTTAGCATTTAATATATATTTAATATTTAAATCAGGTTAAACATATCTATTTTCTCAAATATTTATCATTACTTTGAAAATTTTAAAATTCTTATAGCTTTCAAAATATACATTATTGTTATGTGTATTTGGCCTTCTTTACAGTAGTATTCTGTAACTCCCTGCTCTTATCTAATTGTAACTTAGTACCCTTTGGTTAGCCTTTCCAAATTTCTGCCCCCTTGTATTCTCCCTAACCACTTATTATTAGTTGATCCTAAATAAATCAAAATATCCGCGTTGGTGACAAATGTGACTTTTGATTTATTTTGTTTGTTTAATCCTATACTATTGCAATTTGCTTTATGTGAAGTGCATAGATTTATGTTTATTACTTGGAAAATTGTTCATTTTAGAATTGGGCAGTTATTAGGCCAATGAGTTTCGGAAATCCTTTGTATTTAACATCCCTTCTAGTTTAATTGAAAATATAAAACAAATTAAATGACTCAATATTATCCTGTATTTATTATATTGGCACCCAACATTTATTAAATAGGCTAAATACAATGCCAGGACACTTACTCCATCACTGTCAGTATTTTGCACTTAATTATGAGAAATTACAAGAAAATTACATATAATTTTTCACACATTGTATTTAGATATATCACATAGTGCTTTATATACTTCAAATTGTTTATTATACAGTGCAGAAAACAAAAACAGACTTGTTAGATTTTAAAATCATTTCAAATACTACAAATAAATGTCAGTAGCAGAAAATAATTTTCACCTGATTTGTAATGACTTCATATCAGTCAAATAGTTTTTGTCTGCAATAGAGATAATGTCTATGTTAGAGCAATGCTTCCAATCTTTTAGAGGTGTTTAGTTACAAATTAGATTTTTTTTATGTAAAAGAGGTGGTACCCAAGACTGAAACCAAATGGAATTCATAGTAAGGTGACTCCACTGTGTTTTAACATCCCTTTAGATGTGCTAGTATTTTTGTTTTAAAATACATAGTTTGTTAGAATAAAAACATGACACTACATTCAACTCAGCATCCAAGTTTTCTGAAAAGTCACTTCCTGGTTGTAGAATGAAAGTTGCATGTTCCTTTCTTATGATAAATTCTATCCTTTTTAATCACTACTTATTTGAACCTAGAGTTCAGAGAGGGTCTAGAAAGTGAAAACTATATTAACATGATATGACCAAATGTAGAAGAAATGGAATGTATTTTCTAATACCAAAAATCAAATTGGGTGAGATTGACAGAAGAAATGAGCCAGTCTCACTTAACAAACAATATCAAATGTTTACGGAATGAGCCATAGATGAATTTATCAATGGAATCATCATTAATTAAGAATTTAAGAAATTCAAAAGACATTCCATGTTCCATTGCACCTATTTACACATAATTTATAGGACAACTCCAATATAGATATCTCTACTACCATTTCCATATTACCTCTTTAGGGAATTTGTTCAAATTTTGACAGTTTTATTAGAAAATTCTTATATACAATAATTATTTTGTATGTACCAATCTTTTTCTCAGTGGCCTAATCTCTATCATCAGAAGTTCTACAAAATTATTCTCATTTTTTTTTCTATAGACTAAGTCAAAAACTATATGAAAGTAATTGATTTCTTCTCTTATTTCATTTTTCTTTCTTTCTTTCTTTCTTTCTTTTTTTTTTTTTGGTACTGGCGATCAAACTCAGGTCTTTGCGCTTGTGGGGTGGGCTGCGGAACCACTGAACTAAATCCCTGGCCTTCTTTTCTTACTTCTAAAACACAGTTTATTTACATGTTCAATATGTTCCAAAGGCTTCTATGGTTCTCTTTAAATCTCGTCATTGTAATAAACAGATTTGTCAGCATGTTTTGTACATCTTTTAAATTGAAAACAATGATTTCTATATAATCTGAAGGGTATAGAATAGAAACACAATAGGCATTCTATGTGTTTTACACACATTCTATGTGTGTAAAAATTTCTTTCAATGTATGTAAAACTTTAACTTTAGGCAATCACATTATAAATTATCTCAAAATGTTAATTAGAGCTCATAATCATTAATTTTAATGACCATTATAATATATAGAAATATATATAGATAGAATAAGAATAGCAAGATAATCATTTTCCACATTGTTTTACTTTCTTGCTATTTTACCCTTAACTAATAACGTTAGCTATAGAGCTGCAAATGATTTGTTTCAACATTTATTCCAAAATGAAGACCTATATCCTCCTTTAATAGGGTAGAAAGTTAATTATTCTTTGAAGATAAAAATTAGAATGCAATTGAGGAATAGTGTCATATGGATGCATTTTTTTATAGGTATGGCATAAAATAAAGGGAATAAAGAGGAACTTCTATGACGTTGGGACAAGTGTGTTCTTCAGCTTACTGATACTTCTGGTCATGCAGAAGCCATATATGTGGGCTGAGCTTAAAGATCACACTTAGAGCTGTCCTCTAAGCCCTGAACATGTAACTTCCAGAAATCTATGCCTTTCTTGTTAAAATATAATCTTCCTCATAATAATATCAATAATAAAAATAATTGTCTTCAATGGTATTTACAGACAACTAGACACAATTTTCTTTTTTTTGACTCAATTTTCTACGGTATTATATTATTTGATATTAAATTTCTGACTTTATTTGAAAGTAGAAAGTTATTCTGGTGCACTTGTCTTCCATTTGTGGAAATATTATCACCTTAATAGCTGGGTGTGGTGGTAAGCACCTGTAATCCCAGCATCAGAGAGACTGAGGCAGAAATATTCCAGCAAATTCAAAACTAGCCTGGACTACACAGTGAGACCCTGTTTCCAAAAAACCAAAAAAAAAATTATCACCTTAAGACTGATATTTTTATTGTGTTAGCTTTATAGTTTTCATGAACGTTCATTAGAGGCCTTCCCTCAATGGTTAAATTCTAAATTCCCTAGCTACTTGTTCCCTCTCCTTCATCCTTTGTTAATACTTAGCACTGGATTAATACCTAGTAAAGGATAGTATCAGCTCTTTCAAGAAAGGCATAAAGTTACCACACCCAGGCTATGTCTTCAGATTTTAAGTAATAAAATATAATTATTTTAGTTGATGCAGTGGTAATCTAATTTTGGAATGCTAACTCCTACTAGCCAATCTCATCAGATAAAAAGACTAATTTTAGTATCAACAGATTTTGAAAAATATAAGTACTGAGGTATTATAAAATTTTTAAAAAGATTGACATAAATTCTTTGCTGAGCATCACTAATTCAAACCCTGTAACTTATCCAGTTTATTACCACACATACAAAGCAAGATTTGGGGCATAATGATTCAATGTTGTTTATGTACATGAAACCTCATAAGGGTGAAAAAGCTGAATTCCTATTTACAAAAGTGAATATTCAATATTGTATATTCATTTAGAAAAAATTTTCTGTGTATTTCTATCTACCTTTCAAATCTTCTTTTGATAAACATTAATTATAATTACACTGTGAAATGTTTCAAAATCCTTCAAATTTACCTTTTGTTGTGTGTAATTATGTTCATCACATAGGTAGAGCATAATTTGCAACATCCTAAAGGTTTGGTACCCACTTAGAAATGTGGAATATGTAGGAGATATTAGCAAAATCATCTACGACATTTTTCAAAGCACACATTTTTAAAATTTCCAGATATTGATATACAAGAATATCATTATCTTTAGGAATGCAGAAAATTAATATTTTGGAAAATCATACAGAGATTATTCAGATTATCTTTCCTCTTGGAAACTAGTTACCTCAGTTCAGTTACAAAGTATTGAATGACCACAAGATCTACAATTTGAATGGGGAGAAAAAAGAACAAAGAAAATGAAGAAAGGACAGAAAGGGAGAAGGGAAAGGAAGGGGAAGATTAAAAGAGGAAAGAAGGAAAAAACATGGAATATACATGAAAGGAATAAGAAGGAGAAAATAAAGCCATCAACCTGTTCTTCCATGTTTAGAATATTTCAGTCATTAACAAAAATGTTTTATAACAGGAATACTAAAAAAAAGAAAAGACTTAAAAAATAAATGCAGTACATCTTGTCCTTAAGAAGTATGTTTTAGTCTCTGAGGTTACTACACGAAAATTTATTTAATGTAAAATTCTTCCTTTATATTACAGTGCACATTAACAAGGCAGCTCTAGGTAAAAATCAGAAGCATTTTAATTTCCTAGGAAACATCTTAAAGTTGTTCTGATAATGCAGCTAAAAATGTAGAAACTATTATTTCTTGAATGATCTGAGTGAGACATACAAGACCTGAAAAAACAATAGAAATATTCATGAATACCTAAATTGCCAATTTAGACTCTGCATCTATGAAATAATGTCATTAAACAAAATAAAAATTTTGTGAATATGTTCGCTGATAGCCAGAAATTCCTGTCATGCCAATGCTTCTGTCATTATCTCTAAAAGTGTTTTTTTTTTATTTTTACAGCATTTAAAGCATACTTGAAAAACAGAAGAAACACTGGACATTTAAATATACACCCGAAACAGCTTCCAGCTTTAAATCGAGTAACCACTTGTATTAGTTCAAGGTCTGTACTGTTAATATTTAATTTGGCATTTGCAGAGGAGATATGCTGAGCTTTGCAGTGTCTATTTAGGTAAAGGAGTCAGCAAACCACTGACAGACACCTACATCTGGGCTATATTTCTCTCTTTATTTCAGATAAGTTCTCTTAGACCAAATTATAACAAAAATAGATCATACATTTTATTATTTAGGTTATATTTTCCTTACTTTTATAAGTATTTTACTTCTACTATATGAAAATTATGATGATATCTTAATAGCAAATATTCCAGAGGAAATTTCATTTATTTCATTTATTAAGGTAAAATTTGTTCATTATTTCCAAGCAGTAACTTATAATAACTAAAATGACTACACAAAACATGCAAAAGAGAAAACATAAAGAGCGGGATTTGTAAATTTATTAATAGTTCAAACCTGAGAATGGAAGCTTTGATGTATATTAAATTTTAATATTAATGTGTTATCGACTGGGGATTTAGCTCAGTGACACAGTGCCTGCCTTACAAGTGCAAGGTCCAGAGTTCAATCCCCGGTACCAAAATAATAATAATAATAATATTAATGTGTTATCTGAGATCTATGTTGCAAACTTAGCTTAGAAAGTGAGTTTAAAGTGTTTAAATCATCTTCATGATGAATATTGAGCTTAGATAAATATAGAAAATATGTTTTTCATTTTAAAGAAAATATTGTTAAAAAGAAATACTGAAAGCATTGAAACTTCCCAGTTTTGGGGAGGGTAAGGCCAGAGATCACGAATTCAAGGTCATTCTGAAACACAGCCAGACTAAGTCTCAGTTTCAAAACAATGAAACTTAGAAGAGAATGAGCATAATTCATAGCGCAATTGTAAAGGAACAAAAAACATATAGAAACAGCTAATATCAAATTTACCCAAGAGTTGGCCTATGATACAATTTTTTAAAAAACTTTGTGTGTGTTACATTTCTAAGTTTTAAAAGTTTTAACTGAAAAATAACAATTGCATTATTTATAGTGTATGATGTTATGATTTGCTAATGTTATACATTGTGGGATAAACTCAAATTTTTTTTGGTACTGGGGATCGAACTCAGGACCTTGTACTTGCAAGGCAGGTGGAGGAACCACTGAGCTAAATCATCAGCCCAAACTCAATTGTTTAATATTTGTATCACCTCCTTTACTTATTTCTATGGTAAGAACATTTAATGTCTACTACTTTATCAATTTTGAATTGTGCCACACAGTATCATTAATTATGCTAGTTATCCTATGCAATAAATACTAAACCATATTCATTCAAAAAAATTTCATTTATATACTCTACAAATTATGTTTTTTCAGTAATTGTAAGTGGTTTGTTCCCATACCCCATATTTCATATAATTAAAAATATCGAAGTGAATTAGGTGGACTGCAGATAAGCTTTACATGAACTATAAGAAAATATTGAGGCATTCATGTAAGAAACGAAAGTGTATTTTAGCTCATCATTACAATAGCTATACGAATTGTCAATTTCTGTCTCTATTATAAAATTATAATGGTTTACATTTTCCTTCTTTTTTAAACTCCAGGTATTTCATTACTAAGGAGAGGATGAGTATGTAAGACTTAAAGAAACAATATGATCTTTAATATTTGATACTCAAACGAAATTTATATCAATCATTTCAATGCATGATATTCTTACTTTATTTAAATGGGTAGTTTATATTTACTGAGTTTTAAATATGAGATATAACCTGAATTTGATTAAGAGTTGGCAGAAGCAGGCACCTCTGAAGTCCCAGCACTTGGGAGGCTGGGCCACAGGTCATGAACTCAAGCGCAGCCTAGGCTACACAGCCAGATCATTTATCATTTAAAAAAAAATAACTCCCTTAGGGAATGTACTTTAATAAAAATTTAACGAGGGAAAATTTCAAATTCTTTTGCTAAAGAACATTCTAGTCTTACCAAAGAAGAGTCTGGATAGAAGCCTGGATTCTGAAAGACAGCTGCCTGGGTTCAAATTCAACAACATTCTTCAGCAGTCTGTAGCTGGGAAGCTTCTTTAGCCTCTGCAGTTTATAAATGAAGAGGATTAGGCACATTGAATGCATTGAATGCACTGCATATAGGAGAGAGAGAGAGAGAGAGAGAGAGAGAGACAGAGAGAGAGAGAGATTGTGTGTTCATGTCTATATATTTCTGTGTCCTTATGTATGTATATAAAGAACAGGGTAGGTAGAAGAAAAAGTATTAGGAATCCTTTCCCCATTTTATTAATGTATCAGAAGATAATAATGAGCTAAACATGAAAATGTGAAAAACCTATCCAGTGATTCTTTCTGGATATGTAAACACAAAAGCAGTGACAATTTCTATGCAGTAAGATAAAAACCCATTACATGTGCATGAATGTCTGCATTTTACACAGAAGATTGCTTATAGTGATGTGTGTTTCAGGAGCTTTAAGAACCTTTAAAGAATTTCGATTTTTTTTTTTTTTGGTACTGGAGATCGAACTCAAGACCTTGCACTTGCAAGGCAGGCACTGGAAACACTGAGCTAAATCCTCAGCCCTCAATATTTTTAAGTAGTGTTGAACAACAACAAAAAAAATGACAAAATATTTGGGTTTTGTTGTCAAGAATAACAACAAAGAAAAAGTTTTGTTTGCTCTTTGTTTAGTCAAAATTATACTAGGTTTTGACTAAAAGTATTATGGAGAATACTACGAAAATTTTAGTTAGAAAATGTTTGTATGTTTTCAAAGTGTTTTTCATATTACACCGTAAAAAAAGTTTTTAAAAATCAAACTATTTATTCTCTTTTAAGTAACCATTACTTGTTTTGAACTGTATTTTGGGAGGCATTAAAATTTCATTGGTGAGTTTCAACAGCATTTAATAGTATCTATATATGTTTAAATAACAATATAAAAGGATACGGTGATTTTTTTATTAAATAATATATTTCTTTAAAGTTAGCTTTATATTATTCTTTGACTCTTTTGAATAATAGCACTTGTTTAAAAAGCATCAATACTTTGGGAGGTAAAGTGTTGCAATACATCATATACTAATTTAAGCCACAATAAATATGTGTATATTTTTGGAAATCTTTTTATGACAATATTTAAATCCTAGAGAAAATATTATAAAATATATAGATACTAGTTGTCTTATTTTACAATGGTGTGTATCTTTAATAATCTTTTAGCTGATAAAATTTATAAAAGAAAAGCTCAGCAGCTTAAATGTATTAAGTTATTTATATACCAAAAAGCCAAGTGACAGTGACTGGAACCACATAATTGATGAGTTAAATGAGTTTTATGTCTACAAAACAATTTTATAGCTGAGTAACCCAAATTTATTAGCCATATCCAGATGGAGTAGAAAATCAATATATTGCTGTTTATGTATCAAGTCAGAGAAAATTATTAGGGATGATTTCAGCCATGGATAGTTAGTAGGAGATCGTGGTTAAATTTTGAGGCTATAATTCAAGGAAATTTGGATAGCTACAAAGCTAGTATAGCTGAATTGTTTTTTGATTTAAAAAAATGTACAACTATTTAATTAAGCAAATACACTTCTGGAAAAAAATATTTTTTCAAGCTTATTAGAAAGCAAGGCATCATATTCATGAAAATTGTTTAAAAAATCTAAGTAGATATTTTAATACAACTAAAATAGAAATGAGCTACTGGTAAGTATCTTAAAAATGATTCTGTTTTAAAACTATTTTATCATGTTGGAAAGATTTTTTGCTTTTAGTAGGAGAAAACAATAAATGGTTTTAATGGAAATAATGTCAGACATATTTATTATCAGTTATGATATATAGAAAAATATAATTATGGAATACCAGAAGATATTAAAAGCATATAAAAAGATATTTAAAATATATCTTTTCATAGATTAAAAATGTACATTATCATCCTTTCTGGGGGCTTTTACTTCTGCATTAAATAATGTTAGATGGAGTATATAGGCTTAGCCCTAAAACCCTAAATTACTTTAAACAGGACACCTAAGTCCACAAAACTTATATATAATCAAGTGTAACCATACTTTCTATCTTCAATGAGAACATTATAGTCAAGAAATACCTCAACTTATGACTATTACTCTAGCAAGATAACAAAGAAACTGGACATAATTTCATATACATTTGGAGAAGTCTTGAAACTCCTAGATCCATGACAACAGGCTATATTATGTATAGCACTACATGCAATTTTTTCAAATTAATTTTATCGGTACATTTAAGGTATACAATATAATGACATGCATCATTGGAAATTTGCACCTTTACATAATCCATCTAGGTTCTTATTTTTTCTCCATTCCCCTGCCCTCCCTTCAACCCCTCCACCCCTCCCTATCCACAAAGACTTTGTTTCCATTTTTTCTTTTTCTCATCTTAATTCCATTCCCCTACCCCTCCCACTTCCCCTTCCCCTTTGCTCCTTTTCTTCCTATTTCACATTATCTATTATACCTTTTAGTACTTATTTACTTTCAGTTTCTCACACTAGAGAAACTATTCAGTATTTACACCTTTGTGTCCTATTTATTTCACTTGAGTATCGCCTCAATGTGCATCCATTTAGCTATAAATTTCTCTAATTTCTCATTCTTTATGGCTGAGTAATACTCCATTTTATATTAAAAAAACACATTTTCTTTATCCAGTCTCCAGTTGAAGGGCAATTGGGTTGCTTTCAAGTTTTAGCTATCACGAATTATGCTACTATGAACATGGGTGCACATATATCACTGTGGTATGATTCTTTTAATTCTTTGGGGAAGGTATCCAGCAGGAGGACAGCTGGGTCAAATGGGACTTCAAATTCTAGTTCTTTGAGGTATCTCCATACTGATTTCGCAGTTTTAACATCATCTTGTGCTAGTTTTATTTGCCCCTGACTCTCACAAGGAAAAACCATATGGACCCAAATAGTTGTCAGCACACAGTGACTGTATTTCAGGGAAGAAACTCTGAGCATGTGAAAAGAAAATCTTTTGTAATGGGTAGTACACATGCCTACTCTATCCCGAAGAGATAGAAATTATGCTTATTGTATTAGGCACTATGTCTACCTTCCCTTTGATCCACAAGGTAACATTACATCTATCTTTAAAGGCTGTATACCACGTAAATAGCCTTGCGAAGATATCCAGAAAGAAATGTCAACCAATGCTTCTGTTGAACATGCAGAAATGTAAGAAAACTATGGAAAATTGTCTCCCAAATCTAATAATCACCTTTCATGTATTCAGAAAAATTAATGGAGCACAGTAACCTAAACACTATTCTAAGGACTGAGAATATAGTAATGAATAAGACAGATCAAGTCTCTACTCTCAATCTAAGTCTCAAAGTTAAAATCCAAATGAAAAAGAAAACAAGGGAGATAATTTCAAAAAGTGATTAGGTTAATGATAGAGATAGCAACTGAATGTCCTTGAGAAAAATAATATAGCATGTAGAGTTAAGGAAGTCTTATTTGAAATTACATTTATGTTGAGACCTAAATCATACTATCTAGTTATATATGATTAATGACAGATTAAAATGTGAATAGGAAGACCCTGAGGGATGCATAAATGAAAGATAGCTAAATTTAAAAATAGATATAGGGGGCTGGGGATTTAGCTCAGTGGTTTTGCAGCCTGCCTCGCAAGCGCAAGGACCCAAGTTTGATCCTCAGTACCAAAAAAAAAAAAAAAAAAAAAATAGATATAGGAACAAATTCTTCCAAAAAATATATCATAACTTTTACAAGAAGAAATACAAAAACCAAATACAAGATGATTGATCTTTTGCAAATGGGATGGGTACCAAGTAACTGAGAGGGGAGCGGGGGGGGGATAGGAGATATAGAAGGATTTAAGATGCATCACATACATATAACAACTGTTTAAAATGAATGTAATCATTATATATCACAAACATAAAGTACAAAAATAATAACATTACATAGTGAAAGAAGATCCAGAAATAGAAAGAGGGAGATGGATAGAAAGAGGAAAGGGAATAAAAAGAATCAAGATATGTAAAGTACGTGTACATATTTCTTAAGATGAATATAGCTATAATGTACAGCAAACATGTACTAATAAAATTTGATATTAAAAAAGAGCAAATACCCCTATTGCCTTGGAAGAAATGTATTATTATTTTAATATTTTTTTCTAGAAAAATATATTTCACAGTAATTTTAGGAAAAGCACATCCAAAATTATATCTGAGAATACTGTTATATAAATTTCTTGAAAGAAAAAAATGGAAAAGAAAAATCATAGACAAGTTGAACTTTATTAACATTTAAAGATTCTGACCTGTGAAAGAAAATAGTCAAATAGTGAGAAGCTACAAATTGAAAGAAAATATTTGTCAAAGAAACATCTGATAAAGAACTGAACCCAATTATAAGGAGCTAACCTTTATAATTCACCAGTAAGAAATCAAGCTGAGAGTGTTGGGGTAAGGGGGTGGGGAGATGGATGAACTGACCATCATCTCAGCATGTCTCTTTATGGCAGCCAATACATTTGCCATTCCCAGCATTGCCAACGCAGACTGGATCAACACCAGGGAGTCTGCAGGAGCACTCACTGTGGGCCTAGTGCAACAGTGTCAAACAATCCACAGAGGATAACAGACATGCCTCCCTCACTGGCTTCCCACCAAGTAGGTCACCATATTGTTTTTTTATCATCATGGAAAGAATCATTTCATATTTCATTGACTGTCACATGTGGTTTTCTGGTGGCTTACCACTGGCAAAGGTGAAGAGAAGCTACAAAAGATGTTCGTTGGATAGCATTCACTGGAACAGAGTAACATGTGCTTCTACATTATCTACAAGGCACACACACTGCTATGTTTATGAAGATAATCAGGAATCAGTAATAGGGACTGCATAATCATCAAAGAGCACCATTTTGCATATGCCCACAAAGTAAGCTCTTCACAGTCCCATCAATTCTTCAAAACTCTTCCTACAACACCAGGACATCCACAAGTTTAGTTGCTTTGTATGAATTGCTATTTTAATGAATCTTATTTTTTATCACATTGGGATGTAAGTTATTTTAGGTTTGTGACTCAGAGCTACCACTAACCTGAGTCTTCTCTTCATGAAGGTATTGGTATCTTCTATCAAAGATAAATCAGAAAAAAAAATAAATCAAGCTGATTGAAATATGAACCAAAGACCTTAACAGACACCCTACCAAATAAGATAAACAGATGACAAATAAACATATAAGATTCCTCACATCACATATCATCACGAAAATGCAAATTAAAATTAAATACCACTACCACAATTAGAAGACCCCCAATCCAAGAGACTGACAGTATCAAATGCTGCTAAGATGTGGAACAACAGGAACTTTCTTCCATTGTTTGTGAGAATATAGAGTGGTAGACACTTTGGAAGATAATTTGGCAGTTTCCCACAAAACTAAACATATTCTTACCATGATCCATCTATGTACTTCTTGGTATTTACTCACAGGAGTTGAAATTGTAGTCTACACAAAAAACTGCACATGAATGTATATCTTAGATCTATTCATAATCAAGCTTGGAATCCACTAAGATATCATTGAGTTTGTGAATTAATAAACCGTAGTGCATAAATAAAATGGAATATTATCCATCACTAAAAAGATATGATCTAGCAAGCTATGAAAAGAAGTGGAAGAACCTTAAATGCATATTAGTATGTGATAGAATCCAGCCTGGAAAGACCACATGCTATATGATTCATTATGGGAAAGGAAAAAATATGGAGATATTTAAAAGATGTGTGGTAGCCAGGAGTTACAAGGGAAGGAAAAGATAAATAGGTAAAGTACAGACCCTCTATATAATACTAGAATGATTGACACATGTCATTATACATTTGTCTAAACCCATGGGATGTACAACTCTAACATAGACTATGGACTTTGGATTGTGATATGTCATAAAGTAGGATCATCAGTTTTCATAAGCATAAGACTGGTGTAGGAAGTTGAAAATAAGTGAAGCTATATTTGTGTAGGGAAGAGTACATGTGGGAAATCTGTATTCTCCACTCAAATTTGCTATAAATCTAAAATTTCTCTAAAACATAAACTCTTTAGAAAATGAATTGTAAAGTGAAAGAAGAGAACACTCCTCAGTACACCATGTAACATTTGTGTGTATTTAATACATAAATTAAATGAAGACAATATAGAAAATATACTAAAGCTCAATCCTACTCAGTAAGAATTGAAAAATTTAAGTAAAATATAAAATATATGGTATTATACATATTTATATATCAAATAAAAATAACTAAAATAATAAAAAAATGTTTTCAAGAAGGAAGTTGATCATCTTATTTTACTATTAAGAGTTAATCACAATTAAAATTCTAAGCAGTTGAGTATTTGTCACCTTAAGCAAGAGTTCTTTCAATCAAAAGACTGACAAGACAGCCTACATTGAGGAAGAAACAGGGCTAACTAATGAATTCATGCATATGAATACAGTTCTTTTACTTCAAAGTATTAATATGCAGCTTAAGTAGCAAATAGCTTTGAAGACTTCTTGAATCTATTCAAGTCAATGTTCATACTGATTTTAATGTATTATCTTGTGGTAATAGTGTTACTTCTAGATGTTGACCATCTTGAAAGTAGTCAGCTCTAATTTCTAATCCTATCAAAATAATATCTTTGCATTTTGATTAACAGAATTCCATCCAAGTCAAATGGAATTAGAATGAAAGTAATAGTCAATTTCATTTAATTGAATTGTTACACACACCTTAAAGAAGAGTTTCATGTTATGCTTAATAAGATCAAGATTCATTCATAAGTGGCAATATTGTAACAGTACACCAACTGCTCCTCATATATTGTAGAAAATATAACACTACATTTAAACGTGTTCAAATGCAATTATAAAAATTAAACTCATCATTGCAATGTTTCCTTAAAATCTATATATTACGTGCAGGCTAATTGTGCTGTTAAAGTAACAGGATACTGTGTTTTCACACTAAGAAATGTTACAAATTCATTGCATGTGTGGTGAAGGTGTAAACAATTTTCATAACAACATTTTATTTACACTTCATTCAAGCTTGCAATTGAAACTTCAAGTAAAACTAAACAGATCTCACAGTGATTTTCTCTGCCATCAAGAACATCCTCGTTCTGAAAATCTTCATTTTTCAATTTGGCTTCTCTAAAATAATGGTTGGTGAGAGTCCTTGTTTTCACTTCTTCTTTTGGATGATAATACAAATGAAATTGTGTGAAGTTGTTTACATTTTATTTTGATCTGCAACAATACTCATGGCAAAATGAAAGTATGCGTAAGAAGTGAAAATGAATGTATTTTTCTTGTAGCTTTACATGTCTGAACAAAGCTCTATGAAAGTGTAATATTTGATGTATATGAAACTCAATTAATCTAAATCATTCGCTTGATTTAAGAAACCCATCTCACTATGTCTACTCTTCATGTTTTTACTTTACTATATTTATATCAAGCATAAAATTTTGAAGATAATTTGCTTGTAAAGCAAATGCATTTGCAACTTAATGCAAAATATGTCTTTAGGCAGTCCCAGCAAATATCATCATGTATGTGTGTATGTCTTGATGCAGTTTCTTTTGCAAAATACCTGAGAGAAATTGAATCAGTGCTACCTGATCTGTGCTTCTATTTCATAGCTCATTATGTCACCTTTACTGGCCTACTTTGAAATAAAACATTCATGGAAAATACTGAAAACTGTTATATACTTAAAAATTAAAGTTACTAAAATTTAATATGCTTATCATTGAAGAAAATATAAATTTATCAAATGATTTAGACATGATAATTTCATCATAACAGTGTTCTAATTAAGGTTTGGGAACCAAATGGAATAAAATAGTGATAGTCATTTTTACTTCAATTGTACTTCTCCCTTTATCTTCTATCCCATACATCTCCTGCCCTTAATACACAAACTGCTCAATCTCTTGAGTTCCTTGTTTCCAAGATATCATTTTGAAATTGCTCCTATACATGAGTTTTGCTCCATGACTCCCTGAAAAGCTGATTATATAGTCATGTGTCACTTCACAATGGAACTGTGTTCCCAGAAATATGTCATTAGGCAATCTCATCAGTGTGCAAACATCATAGACTGCTTCCACAAACCTACATGGTATGTAGACTGCTTCCACAAACCTACATGCTACATACCTAAGCTGCATCGTATATAGTTAGTTGCCATTTGTTGCCAAAATAACTCAGAAAATCTACGTAAAGGAAGAAAGTATTATTTTGGCTCACAGTTTCAGAAGTTTCAGTGCAAGGTGGACTGTCTCTGTTGGTATGGGCTCCTAGTGAGGTAGAGTGTGATGATGGTGGGGGTTGGTGGCAGAGGAAACTGTTCACCTCATGGTGACCAAGAAGCCAAGGCATGGGGAAAGATACAGGGCAAGATGTATTCTTCCAGGTCATACTCCCAGTGACCCAATCAACTTCCAGAAAATCTAGTAGTGACTTATTCAAAATATAGACAATATCCTATCAGTTTTCCCCACCTCCACTACTGTGATACACAGGATCAATCTCTCTTTCACAGACTATTGATAATCCTTGGTAACTAGTTTCCCTGCCTCTGTCCTTGGTACACCTCAGGCTGCTTTCCCACATTACCAAAAGATAATTTGGTTAAAAGTGAAGTTACAGAACATGAAATCCTGCAGTGGGCCTTTTTTCACTCAAAGCAAATGACAAAGAATTTAGAGTAATTTATAAGGGAGACAAGATCACCAGTCTTACTTCACAGACATCTCTACCTTTCTGACTCAGTCACCTGCTCACAGCCTTTTCCCTGGTGTTCTGGGATCACACCAGGGATGCTTCTGACCCACTTTTCCTCTCCAAGGAATTCTTTGCTTCTGGGATCTGTGTGGCCTACACTCAGCTCCTAAGGATCTTTATGTTATAACTGACATATGAGTTAGAGAAGGTTTTTTGCTACCCTATGTTAAATGGCAATGTGTTTTCCTTCTTTTATTTTTCTTTATAACACTCATCAACATTTAGCATACACTTTATTTTACATATATATTTTGACATTATCTTTCTCATTTCACTACAATATGAGCCCAGAAAATACTTATTTCTGTAAAATGAAACTTTTGAAGGCATCTACATTTTTTTGTATACAGTTTTGTTATTTTGGCATTTTTCTATCTCTCTAAAAATCAAAGCTGACTTCATTCTTTTTATATATATATATACATTTATTTATTTATTGGTACATTTTAGGTATAAAATATATTTACACTTATCGGTGGGTGTTCGTACCAGAACATGATGCATCTTAGTTCTTATTTTTTCTCCCACTACCTGTGCACCCTTCACTCCCTCCGCCCTTCCTATTTACACAGAGTTTGATTCCATTTTTTTCTCATAATTTTTCCTTTCCCTTTTTCCCTTTCCCCTTCCCCTCCCACCATCCCCAAACCCTTGGACCTTTTCTTATTTCAAATTATCAATTATTCATTTTAACCATTTTCATCCTTATTTACACTTTCAATTTCTCACACTAGAGAAACTATTCAGTATTTACACATGTGCCCTATTTATTTCACTTGATTATGGCCTCAATATGCATCCATTTAGCAATAAATGTTTCTAGTTTCTCATTCTTTATGGCTGAGTAGTACTCCATTTTATAAAAAAACCACATCTTAAATTGACTTCATTCTTGATAATAACTTTTTATATTTATATAATATTTGAAATTAAGAAAAAAATGAAATCTGAATGTAGAAAGTGTGATCAAAAATACAGGGCCCACTTTTGCCAAGTGCCATCCAATAGAAAGACAGGCTCATAAAATACTACCATGTGTCCTCATCCACCTAGTTCATAGACCATATCTGGCACTGTGTGATTTCTGGCTCTTCCTCAAAGTTAAAATGATTGTGAAAGACAAATGTTTTGATTTAAAACATAATATTGAGTTCGCCATGACAGCACAACTAAAGACACAAATGAAAGGGGACTTCCAGGACTGCTTCAGAAAGTGACAAGGATGATGACATGTGTACATTTGAAGCAAATGTAAGAATTTTGTGGGGATTTATGGTAATGTGTCTTTACTGCTATATTTTTAAAATTTATACATTCACTACATTTGTACTTTCGTTCATGTCTCATATGTTTTCTTGAAGTTTGTTTTGTTTATTTCTTCTTTAAAAATATAGAAGACCTCTTTCAGAAATGAATATTCTTCTGTGGAAAGTATTTTAGCTGTGTATTCTATATTTCTCCAAAAAGCCCTTTAGGATACTTATTACATTATGTCTTCTACTATATACTCATATTTGAGACAGTGCTAGCAAAAGAGAATGACTTCTAAGTTAGCCATGTTGTATTTCTGAAGAAACCCTTTCCAGATTCAAATTTCTTATTTTAGTTCTCTGCTCGTTTTAATTAATGATTGGACATATGAGACAATTGTGACATAATAGAAGCCTAAAATTACATAATGGCATAATTACTTTTAAAAAGCACCATGGGAATAATGTATGTTAAATGGCCTGTTGATCTAATGGTTCCTCTTCCAGTGTGTTGCTGACATTTATCTTTATTTGTGAAAGGTTAGATGTTTGATTTTTGTACTGTACGGCACAGACTCTAGTTTTGGAAGAGTGTCAACTTTTGCACAGATGATATGCTCAGTGGTGCGAAACACAATGTAATTGCTGGGAATTTAGTAAAGAAGACAGAAAAATCACAGAAGCAAAACACTTAAGAACAAAGATTTAAGTAATTTTTAGTACTTTTGTTATTGAGAGGGAAAATGTACTATTTAAGTGAAATGCAAAAGCAGAAAAAGAATATTAATATAAAGATGAAGAAGAAAGTTATTGAAAATATGCAAATATTTAAGTAAATACAACTCAAAATCTCTTCCTATATCCATAAAAATTCAAATATTTAAGCAAATGAGACTAAATGAAGAGGCCTAAGACTTATTCATTGTTGCAATCTTTCATTTACCTGAAAACTCTTACAGATAGAGAATATATTAATTTTAATATTATAAAAATAAAATCAACTATAAGAATAAGTAAAATAATGTTTCTTCCTTGAAAATTTTTGTACTCCTGTAAATAGCTTAGATGATATTAATATGTATTTCTCTCTATTTTTATGTTTAATTAGATCTGATCAAGCATAGTTGATTGTCTTTGATTAATAATGTCTCAGTGTCTTTAATTATAAATACTTACAATAATAACTTTCAGCCTTAGAGGGATACAGTGTTATTGACTAACAACAAAAGATATCCCCCAAAAACTTGATCTACCTAAGTAGAAGTCAAAACACTAGGCAAAACTAAACATCAGATAATGTTTATGAATGTTGCTAATGTTATCCTGCAATCATTGGCATGGTTTACATTTTATTTTAGACTGAAGAGAAATCATAGGATGATATTGAAACTTGTAGTAATATTGTCATTCTTTCTTATAGTTAGGCTATACATTTTTAATGCAAATAATGAAACTTTTCCAAAATCAGAAATTTGCAATGAAACATGTATTTTACATAATTACAAAGAAAATATATAGATACAGAACTATACTAATTGTCTTAAGTATGTATTCATTGCAATTCTGCCCTTATGTCTCAGTTACAATTATATTATAGTCCAGGAAATAAATACTGTAGCATATCTCGATATGTATACCCATAGCACCAAAATATCTATTCTCATTAATGCAGGCAGTGACAAGAGAAAGGATGAAGACTGGGAACAAGGTGAAAAGCAGGAAAGATAGAAGAAAAAGTGAAAAAGACAAAACCTAAGAATGACAGAGGAAAATTGAATATATCGAGAGAAATCAAGAAGTACTTTTCTCATAGTAGTATCTTATTAGTGCTTTTCATCCATTTCTATTTTATAAACAATATTTGTCACAATAAAATTTAATAGAATTAAAAAGAAAACAATAAGTAGACCACAAAATTAAACAGAAAGCTGAATAAAATCTACACATTGGAAAGGAAGACTTAGAATTATGTGCATAAAGATGTTTCCAGTAAAATAACTTTTTCATATGAAATTCCACATAAAATTTTCAAAATGTAGGAGGCAGTAGCCAATAGTAACTAATGAAAACACTTAGATAAGGGTTATATAATAATGTATGAATGAAAATGGCCTACTGCTGCAACAGTGACAAAAAAAGATTAATTGATCTTAAAGAGCTGAGTAACTATTTCTGGTGCTCTGTCTCTGGCAGAATTTTGGTTCAGAACAAAGAGTAACAATGTATTGGTGATAATTTTGTGCATCACTTTAATGTTCTATTTTTCATGTGTGAGTTAATAACGAGTGTTTATGTTCTAATTGGCATCTCTATCATTACTAATAAATTTGAGCATATGTTTTACCAATTTAATAGCTATTTAGATTTTTTTTTTACTTGACTATTGAAGTCCTATACCCTTTTTTACCACTCATTTTACTTTTACGCATTGATTTGTAGTAATTTCTTATAAATTATAGATACTAGTATCATATCAAGTTTAAATGCTGCTAATGTCTTTGTACAATCAGCTTCTTCTGTTAACTTTGTCATTATTTAGCATTCTGATACAATCAGTCTGCATATCTTATAAATTTTTCAGACATGCAAATGTCTATCTTTATGTGGTTTATCTTGTTCCATTGGTTTTGTTATCTGTTCTTATAATATCAGCATCAAGATTTTCCAAAAGCATATATATATATATATATAAAATTTATCTTATTATCTGACAGAGAAAATGCCTCTCCATACTTACATTGTGCACTTCTTTTTTCAAGATTGACTTAGCTATCTGAGGTTTATTCTTCCACATTTGTCTTAGACATATTTTAGAAGAATTCAGAATAATCACTGTCTTATTAACTTTCTCTTTGCTAAGACAAAAATTGAAGGAAGAAAAGTTTCTTTTAGCTCACAGTTTGTAGAGGTTTCAGTCCATAGTCAGCTGACTCCAAGCCAAGGTGTCATGGCAGAGGAGAAACAGTCCATGGCCTGGCAGGCAGGAAGCTTCTTATTCCACCCAGGCTACAAGCCTATTGATTAGTGCCAATCACACCCATGGCGGGGCTTCCCTTTCCAGTAATCCCATCACCCACTATTACACTGAACTAATCAATGGGCTAATCCAGTTATCATACCCATAATCCAGCATCACACATCCATGATCCAGCCACCTCTAAAAGCTCCACCTATAAACTGAGGCTGCCAGGGAACATCTAGATATAAGCCATGATAATTACAGTTAAAACTAAATAATCTATCCACAGAATTTTACCAGAATTACAATGAGTTTGTGTAATTCTTCTGGAAATTCACAATGATAAAAAGTTACATAATTTTCAATTGAGGTATAGAACACTATTATTTATGTCCTAATAGAATTTAATTTCTCTTCCTAATTGGTGGTCTTGTGTGTCTTTCCTCAAAGGAATATTTACTTGAAAAGTCACCTTATATTTCCCAGGATTTTGTGAATTATATCTTGTTTCTCCATTACAATATCCATTTTTAATTTATTTATTATTGTTACTACAGAAATGTTAAATTTATGCAATTTAAAAATAAACTGAATAATCATGACAATTTCTTAATATTTATGATAATGTATACATTAATTTCTTTGATTTTTCTATGTTGCCCAGTGATTTAAATATCTTCATAATAGAGTGACCTGGTAAAGTAATACAAAATAGTAGAACCATAGTATTTATTGATAATATAAAAAGCTAAAGGACTCTAGATAGAATTACCAGATTTAGCAAATAAAAAGGTAGGATGCCCCATTACATTTACTTTACTTTATATTTCAGATAAACAATGAATGATTCTATAGTATGCAATAATTAAGACATACTTCAATCAAAAGTGTTTCTGTCTTTATCTGAAACTAAACTTTTAATGACCATCCAATATTTTATCTGGCATCTGAATTCCTAAGTGATTCTATTTCATAGGCAATACTGAGAATGACTCATATAAATTATTGTAGTCCCTGCAACTAATAGCAATTTCATTGCTTGCTTTCAAATCATTACACTTCAATCAGTTTAAGGTAATTAATAAATTTCTTTATGAGTCATCAAGGCGATGGAAATATCTAATGTGCTTGTTGAAAATGTTTCATTGATCTGCTCTATTAATTTTGCCCCAGGTATTATGGGTGACTCAGTTAGGTATCTATTTTTTTAGATTGGTAGTACTGCTTTATGCCTAGCACATTTCTCCTGTAAATTTCACTTGAAACATCAGTTAACCTGTTAATACTCAGACATTGGTCTAAGTACGTCTAAGGAAATTTTGGATCATATTCTCCTATATACTAGATCCTACCTTGCATTCAAATTTTTAGAAAATTCTTAATACTTAAAATATATTATGAATGAGCAGTAAGTAGTATACATTTGATTTTTTGTTTTATATTTGTTTTCAACTTCAGACAAATTTGCAAGTTTATGTAAAACCTAGTTGGCAATTCATCAGAAAAAGAAAAAAAAATGAATTATAAAAGATAAAAAACATTTCTTCACTAAATTAATATGTGTTGAAAATATTCTGTCACTAATTGATGGAAATAAACAGCTCTGGTTAAGGGTTATGTCATATCCCAAAAGCAAGGCTCAGATTTCAGTGCATTAGTCAGTAAAAGGGCATGTGTATTTCAGTATCTCAGAAGTTTCAATTTAAAAATGGGGAGAAACACCCAATCACAATGGTAGAAATGCATTCTAATAAAATTTCGTTCTTCTATCACCATCTGACTGTGGGTATTATAAAATAGTATTAATACTAGTAATGAAATAAAAGTCTCCTTTTAGAAATTGATAGAAGAGTGACAGTCACATCAAAGCCTTGCACAAAGTGATTTTGAAAATCAAATTGCTTGAATAGCAGAAGCTTTATTTTGCAAATGGAACATAAAAATGGAATGAGGGGGGCCTAGGATTTAGCTCAGTGGCACCGCACCTGCCTCAAAAGTGCAAGGTCCTGAGTTCAATCCCTGGTGCCAAGAAAAAAAAAAATGAGGAAAATTCTACTAGCAAATTAATGCTATTGAAAATAATTATTTTAAACATTTAGGAAAATTATACCCTTAAAGGTCACTTCTGAATATATATGTGAATATATGTATGTAATCAATAACTTCATAAAAGCAAACATTCTAAAATATAGTTTTTCCAAAATTTTTAAATATAGAGAGGAACTACAGAAAAATTAAGTTAGAAGCCACCCAATGATGAACAGTGCCAAAATCAGAAAATTACGTATGCTACTTCTGTTCTGACTCTGCCTTGCTTTATGGCTTCCCCAGCACTGCTGTGGAATTTAATACAAGTTACCTAAGAGATGACACTGCCTGTGTGAAATCAAATCTAACTCAATGTTGTGGGAAAGCTAAATGGGCACATGCATGTCTGAATATTGTAGATTAGTTTCTGTTGTCACAGCCATGCTTCTAATTAGTTAATTGATCTAGGGTCCTGTAATTAATCATCTCAGTTCCTTAGTATTCTTGTATGTAAAATGAGAATAATAATTATTACACAGGAATAATGCTAAATTACAGCTCCTATTGAAGTCTCCTGACCATCTTGCTTCTGTCTTTCATTTCCTTGACTTGCACTGCCTGTCCTACCACCGCTGTCCTTCATGACTTGATCCTTGTGTTCTTGCTGAGATACAAACCTTCACAACACTTCATCATTCCATTTTTCCTGCCATTATTTCTTTCTTAATATTTTTTTTATTTTTAATTGATAGTGCATGTCTTTCTCCTATTCAACAACGTTATGGAATAAAGTGGAACAGATTTTAACTAATAAACAGATGTGTTACAGGGCTATTATTTTTATGATAACATAATATTTTCTCTGCCATTTTTCATGGATAATGTGTTATTAACTAATGTTTTCATGTAGTACAATAGATCTATTAAAATGTATTCCTACTGTCACTCTAATAATTATCCTTTGACCAACCTTAATCTCTTCCTCTCCAGCTTTTGTTAAATATCATTATAATCTCTACTTCTATTTATCTTTTTTTAGATTCCACAAATAAATGAGATCATGCAAAAAAAAAAGAATGAGATCATTCAGTACTTTTTCTGACTTGCTTCACTTAACATAATGATCTACAGTCTTACCTATGTTATTGCAAATGACAAATCTTTGTTCTTTTTTATACCTGAATAATATTCAATTGTATATATATATCACATTTTGATTATCCATTTATTAGTTCTTGAGCACTTAGATTGTTGCCATTTCTTGACTATTCTAAATAGATCTGCAATGATAATGGGATTGTGTTTGTCTCTTGGATATACTGAGTTCATTTCCTTAGAATACAAAGCTAGAGATGGGATTGTTGAACCATGAGGTAATTGTTTTTAATTTTTTGAGGGAAATTACACTGTTCTTCCTAATGACTGTACTAATTTGCATTTCCAACAGTATACAAGGATTCTCTTGTCTCCATACCCTTTTCAATACTTGTTAACCTTTTGTCTTTTTGATAGTAGCCATTGGAACTAGAATGAATTAATATCTCACTGTGTTTTTTATTTTCATTTCCCTGGTGAATAGTGATACTGAGCATTTCTTATAAATTTGTTGTCTAGTCCATTTGTATATCATCTTTTGGGAAATATCTACTCAGATCACTCACCACATTTTATATTGATTATTTGTATTTTTGCTACTGAGTAAAAAATAAATAAGCAACTGCTATTATCTCTTAATATGGCATCTTCTAGTTTTTTGTCTATATATTTCCAAAATGTAGGGCAATGCATAGAAGCATACAGGAGAAACTATTCTAGGAACTAGGTTAGAAAAGAATAGAAAATGCTAGTGCACAATGTTTAGTTTGCCACATTTTCCTTATAGTCCCGTTTCTTTGTTTCGTTACCAGCACCCTGATTATCTTGTTCATTAATGTTTAGTAACATTGTATTTTTCATTTGGAATTGAATGTGGGAAACTCTCACAGCCAGTTGAGCATAGTAATGTAACTTAGGTCCTGGTTGTACTTTCTTCTCTATTTGTTGAGTACTAGAAGATGTCAAAGAATATCTTTGCTAATGCACATATGTTGCAAATCTTGGACAAAAGCCATTATATAAAGATTATATAAACTTCTGTTTGGTGATCTGGTATTGTCACTAAAATCTCTTTTTCTGCAATAAACTTGACCCAAGTACCAATTTCATTGCTGTCTCAACTTTGGAACACTTTGAGAGTAAGTGACACATCTGAAAAGTTGAAACAAAGTGACAACTTCTTCAGTGGTTTAAAGCAATGTTGGAATTGTATTATGCAAATGCTTAGCACATTTTGGTACTTAATAAGAAATCAACAAACTTTTGGTGTTCTGTAGGGTGGCAGGAGAAGGAAATGCTTTATTTTGTTTTGTAATAAGAATATGATATTCTTGCAGGGGATGGGCGCACACACCTGTAATTCGAGCACTCTGGGAGGCTGAGGCAGAGGATCACAAGTTGAAGCACACACTGGACACATAACAACTTTCTGAGACCCTGTTTCAAAATAAAAAGGGTTGAAATGTACCTCAGGGTGAGGTCTCTAGGTTCAATTTTCAGTGCAAAAAAAAAAAAAAAAAGAAAAAGTGATATGCCAGCCTTCCAAAGTGAAAGGCTAGGTGAGTGAATCCCAGGATACCTAACTAAGGCTAGGTGAGTGAATCCTAGGGTACCTAACTTCTTAAACAGTTGCTTTCTGCCTCAAACTGCAGCTATGGGTCACCTACCACAGTTCTCCCACACCAGTCTATACTTCAACTCCTCATCTAATGATTACTGCACTTTCTAACTTCTTTCAAATATGTCCCTGGATTACCACTTATATTATTTAAAAATCTCACTAACTTTTCAAAGATCACACAGGACTATCTCTCTGTTATGATGCTGGAATTAAGGGTGTGTGATAACTAAATCAGTACACTGATTGGCTTGGCACCACCCTAATCCCAGTAGCCTGGATACAGTAAGGGACAGAAAGAGGCTTGTCTTCTCCCTTGCTACTTTTGCTAACTTTTGGGCACCATGAATGTTTTCTCCTCTTCAATGCCCCTCTGACATGTGCAGCTCTCCCTTGGAGCCAGCCAGTTACAAAGTGAAACCTCTAGGAACTATAAGCCAAATAAACCTTTCCCCCTTTAACTGGTGAGTGTCAGATATTTTGTCTCAGTAAGGAGAGAAAAGTAACTAAGTATTTTTCCATGAATCCAATGCTCTCTCCTTCAAACTTTTTATATTATTGTCCTAGTTCACTTTGAGCTCATCCAACTCATCAATTCCATCATCAACCCGTTCCTTCACAGTAAATCAATCTTCTTTTGATACAATAACTGAACTTCAATAATTCCAAAATCTGACTTTTAAGCTTTCTTATCCTGGGGCACAAAAGAATAAAAAAATAATGAGGCATCCTTGTAAATTTTTACAAGTACAAATGCCATCAGAGCAATGCCACAAAGTTTCATGAAGTTCAACTTCAGAACTATAGATTTTTTTCTGTGTCAGTCCTCTGGCTCATCTCCAAAATTCATGTTTTCTCATTTTTAGCCTCTCTTCAGATAAATTCTTTTCACATTTACTTCTCTACAATTGGTAGGAATTAACGTCCACCTTTCCTGTTAATTAGCATTAATTTTGCCACTTGGCAATTCTCCCCCTTATCCTAAGCCAGAAAAGTGTGCTTCCTGCTCTCAGTGGAGAAACACACCTTTGTCCTTTTCTGGGAATGCCCTTTTCTTAAGCTTTGGACTCCATACCTACTGAACTCTTGAGCAATAATTGTCTCCTTATCTTCAAATCAGTATTCAATCCTGCCTCCTAGCATATACTGCATGGTCAAATCATTTTTAAAAGAAAAGATGCAAATAAATTCAGAGATCACATATTTCCATCTATCCACCATCCTATAGTTTTCTTCTCCTTTATATTAAACTTTGAGAGAATATATTCGACATACATTCACTTTATGGTCAGCTTTTCACTGAGTTCCTCAGAAACCAAGCACTAGCATCTCTCTCTGTGCCACTGAAACTGCTCTTGACAGATTCAAGATAATAATGTTTTGGCAGTGTAATGGGACTTGCTTTTCTTGACACTAAGAAAATTTGATACTATAACCATAAATTCTAATTTAGAATCTCTTTTTTTTGTATTCTGTCACTTCTGTTTGTTTATTTGCTTCCCTTTTCTCTGGAGATTTCTTCTCAGCCACCATGTGGAATTATTTTTTCTTCTCTCTGAAATATAACAGGACTAAAACACATGCCTCACTTCCAACTCTTATTTCTTTCAACATTTTCTTTTGATGATTTCCCCCATCAACACATCAGTGGATTTTATAAAGAATAACAAATGTATTCATTTGTTAGGGACCCCTGAAACATCATCGGAAACCTCTGAAGTAGGCTCCAGTCTCCTGCCCAGTGTACCATGCAGACCTGAGGGAAAAAAAAAACTAAAAGAACTAAGAGAGAGTGGGGCACCAGGATGACCAATGCCAGCACAATGGACAAAACACTGAGTTTTCTTGGTAATCATCTGGGGTAAAGGTGAGCTATGTGCAAGGGCAGAATTATGTGGGAGATGCGCAATCTTGTCTGGTTTTTATGGAAATTAATTTAAGTAAGCATCATAAAGGATAAGACAAAGTATTTTCAACTTAGAATAGACAAAAAATACATGGTTGTAATTAAAACAATGTCCTTAATAAGAACCTTTCACTTATGGATATGGAATTTGAGTGTGAGTTATTCTGACCTCGGCATGTAGGCTTTGGCTGGACTTGCTTCTCAAAGCAAGGCAACTCTTCACAGTCTACGCTGCTTACAGCCTGCTTTGGGCATAATCAATATTGTGACTTATTTACTTGGGAACTATTATATGTCAAACACTTTTCAGGCAAGGAGACCATGAGAGTGAAAAAGTAGAATATAATCTCTTTACAGAGATTAAAATTTGATGGAGGAAGAAAACAAGAAATAGAATTTTTTCTAGACTTCAGAAAAAAATGAAGCAAGACAAAAGCAATAGGTGCATATCATGGGCAGAGAAACAAGGTTGATATTTCCTAGAAATTTTGCAGAGAAAAACTGATCATACTGATGTTTTAGTAATTCACTTAAGGTTTATATTATGTCCTGGGCCCTGAGTTGTTTCTGTTACTTACTCATCTGACATCTGATATGACAAATGTCAATATAAAGAAAAACTTGATAATCAATAAAACCACACACTATTTAAAAATTTGGGTAAGTAGTACAATGTGTTAAATTTGTAAGATCAATGAGAGTTCATAGCCAGAAAGGAAATATTTTTCAAGATCTTTCACTCATAAAAGAGTTCCAGCATTAGAGGCAAAATACTTACCTACCACCAATTCATTGGTTAGCAGTTAACCACCACTAATATTCTCTGCTAAAGAAAACCAAGACACCTTTGATGGTACCTATTTTCATTCCCAGAGGCTGTGTAAAACAAGGAAAGATTGGAATTATATCTGTGGCTCAAAATCTTATGAGATTAAGTAAAAACATAAGAAGTCAGTATAAAGGGCTTCCACTATGCAAACATGTACACTTTAAGCATTTAGAACTAATATTATTTGACATTTCACTATTAATAATATATTCAAACCAAATTGAACCTTGATAAGGCTGAGTTGCTCCATATATCCATAAAAGTCATTACATAAAATAGAGAGAGCTATAATAAAATAAAGCACATTTCAAATTAAATTACTTATTCAAAAAAATATGAAATTTAATGTAGGTATTTTAATTCAGATCTACTATGGTTTGGATGGTGTTTGTCCCCCAAGTGTCCATGTTTTAGGAGTCTTTAGTCTTCAGTGTGCAATGCTCAGAGGTGGAGTCATAGTGAGTGATATTTAGGTCAGTTTGGCTCTAACCTTAAGAAAATATTAAGTATTTCTTGTGATGTGTTAAATCTGTAATAAGTCCCTATATTAGACACTTTCCCATTGCTAGGACAAAATATACACACCACAATTCAAAGACGGAGAGGTTTGATTTGACTTACAATTTGGGGGGATTCAGTCTATGGTCAGTTGGCTCTAAGGCAGTGACAACATGGTGAAAAGGCATGATGGAGGAAAGTTGCTCATTCCATGGATGCCAGGAAGCAGAGAGTTAAGGAAGAAGCTGAGGAAAGAGAGAGATACCCTTCAAAGTCATGCCCTGAGTGTCAGGCCTCTTTCAACAAGGCTTTACCTCCTAGCAGGACAGTTAGCTATGAGCTCAGCAGTAGATCAATCACTGATGAATATATTTTCTCCATGATCTAGTCACCTTCCAAAAGAACCACCTCTCAACACAATACTTTCAGTGAACATTATAGATCTAAAGCATAGTATTTCATGCTTGGCTTCCAAGAAGCTCATGTCCACCTAATTATGTAAAATGCATTTCATGCATGTCTAAGAATATCTAAAATCTTAACAATTACAACAGCGCTGAGCAGTCCAAGTCCAAAGTCTCCTCTGTGACTCAAGACAAACTCTTTTCTGTGAGTCCCTGTAAAAATAAAAAAATTAAATAAATAATAAATATTTCCAATATGCAATGCCACAAAGGAAACATTTCCATTCAGAAAAGGAGTAATAGGGAAGGTTTTTAAAAATAGAATCAAAGATATGCTGAAAATAAGCAGGGCAAAAAAAAAAATCTTATAGCTGCATGTCCAGCAGCCAGGGAAGATTGCAGCCAGACAAGAAGTCCAAAGAATGTGGACAGCCCCACCCTATGCCCTTGCTGGTTGTAACCCATATGGCCTCTCTCTTGGGCTGTCTACATTCATAGTGTGTGACTTTCCTTAGGAGATGATCCACATCTCTGGTACCTCTAATTTCCTGTGGTCTCCTGTTGGGAGCAATGCTACATAATTTTAGAGAAAAATCATTTGATTAGGCCTAGTTCTCCTGCCTACAGCCAAGCTATGGCATTCCGAGACATAATTCCATTTTGGCCTCTGGTCACAACTGAGACCTCAATGATCCGGTGATGCTGTGATGCTCTAGGACAAGATTACACCTGAGGGAGACATCCTGGGAGGAACCAAATCTTCATCTGCATAGTTCCTCATTGTTCTTGGCTTTCCGCCGCCCCTCAGTCTTTTGTTACACCTTGTTGATCCCAATGTGAGGTACTGAACTCTCTGCATTTCATTTGTTACATTTGTTTCTACCGATGTACTGAATAAAAGGTGCTGCAAGCTCGGGGTCTTTGTCTTTGCTGCCCAGAGCAGCACTGATCAGGCCCAAAGCTCAGCTTCTTCTCAAAGTCTCATTTTTCTACCTTTCCTGTAATTCACCTTGTGCTGCCTTGGCTCGCAGGAGACTAGGATTTACTGCAGAGGTTCTATAAAGTCTCCTTTCCCTGTTCCTCACAGTCTCACTGCACCTTTGACTTCATTGTCACAGTTTAACATATCACCTTTTCAACAGTACATTGCTTGGAATTCCAGGACTTCCTTTAAAATCTGTGAGAAGGCTGAGGATTTAGCTCAGTTGTTCTGCCGCCTGCCTTGCAAGTGCAATGACTTGAGTTCTATCTCCAGTACCAAAAAAATAAATAAATAAAATAAAATAAAATCTGTGAGAAAGTCTCCATGATCCTTTAACTCTTTCATGCTGCATACCTGAAAAAAACATCACCATGTGAATGATGCCAAGCTCTGCCACCAACTCAAGGAGTAGCTTTGCTTTCTTGAAATGTGACTGCCGAAGTCTCTGAGTGTCTAGGTCAGTGATGGCAAACCTTTTAGAGCTCTCAATGAAAACAGACAGTTGGCTGTGGTATGTGTGCCATAGGTTCACCACCACTAGCCTAGATGGATGAACTTGGGGAACTACATCCCTAAATGGTGCTGAACAACAGGGTACCCAGGAGCTGTCTTCTCAAAGCAGTACTTCCAAGGACTTTATCCTTTCAACACTTGAGCCTATGATGGATGCGGTCTGGCCATTTCCCGAGTTACTCCCAAAGCATCTTTCCTATTATCTAGGTACAAAGTACTTGGTTTCTTTTTAATGCTGATCTTTTTAGCAACCATGTTCTCCTCAGCCCCAACTTCACAGGAGCTTCCTTTCTGGTAAAGGTGAAAACTTTTCAGTTCTACTTTTTACTTCTGATTTTCACTATTAACCTGGCTAACAGCAGCGAGCAGTACCTACACCACAGCCTGAATATTCAGCTGCTATGAGATTTCCTCTGTCAGATCACTTAGTCTAACACCCTTAAACTAAGCTTCACAATAAACTTAGGACATTGGCAAAACATAGACAATTATTTGTCTTAATAAAATGTGCATGGCCTCTAGTCCACTTTCCAATAAAGTCCTCATTCTCATCTAAAACCTCATGAATCTGGTCTTTGTTGGCCACATTCCTATGTATATTCTTTCCTTCTGAGCTCCCACCAGCATCCCTCATCTGTACTAGCTTATAATATTCTAAGGTGTCTCCTGCAAACAAAAGCCAGAGGCTTCTTAACCACATTCTCAGGTGCAGAAATGACCCTACTTCTCCAGTACCAATATTCTATGTCAGCTTTGTCGTGGCTGGACACAATTCTGGACACTCAAAACTTAAAGGAAGAAAGGATTAATTTGGGTCTAGGTTTTGGGAGATTCCATGCATTGATGCCTGGCTCCAAGGCAGAGATCACATGGTGGAAAGGAATAACAAAAGAAACCTGCTCTTCCCATTGCAGCCAGAAGGCCGAAAGAGAAATAAAGAGGTGAGAAAGGAGCTATAATTTTCAAAGGCATGTGCTCATGCCTCTTCTAACCAGGCACTGCCACATAAGAGAACATTTAGCTATGAGCACATCATTGGATCAATTCAATGAAGACTCTCATGATCCAATCACTTCCAGAAGCTCCATCTCTGAACACAATAGTTCTAGGGTATATACTAGATCTAAGCCATAAAAGATTCTGATTAGTGCTCCTGAGAGAATTGTCATAAGAACCTGTCTGGCTCTCACTAACTGTATTTTTGGGAATGTGATTTTTTTTGCCTCTGCATGTGGTCCCACCATTGTCATACCTTAAGATGTAAGCACAAGTAGGCACCAAAACTGATATTTCATTTCTGTAAGAAAAACCTAATATAAGAGGCAAACTGAGTAATGTGATTTGTCTTCATCTATAAAACATTTTTCCTAAATATGAAAGTGTTTTCAAATTACATTTACAAAACATTTTTTCTGACCTAATGGATGAGTTCACTTCTCTCTACTTTTCTCTATTAAGTAAAAATCTAAGAAATGATTCAAGAGGCAAAGAATGGAGAACTTTACAAGATGGAAAGAGGAAAATAAACTGGCTAGAGAATCTTGGACTAGAGAAGCTGCACATCAACAGGGCATCTCACTGGCTCCACACAAGGGAAGAAATATTTTGAAACTTTAAATAGGTTGGGAAGACTTCTCAGATAGGTTTACTCTTTCCAAAGAATAAATAGAAGTCCTGCTGACAACTCTAAGTGAAGGCTAAAACCAGAGGCTACAATCTGGATGCTATGTATCACTGACAAAGGAAATGTCCTCTTTCCTTCCAGGACAAAGACTCCTTTTCCCATCCAGAGGCTGCATATAGCTGGGAAGCATCAACAAAGAAATCTGCAAAGAAATTACACACTGCAAGAAATTACCTAGTCCAGAAACCCTCTTCACTCCATAAATCAAGGAATCTTTTCCCCCATTTCTCAATTCTAGATAGGCCAGACTGATGAAACTCCTTCCACTCTTCAGACTGCAGCAGGAACAAGCAGGGTATCCAACAGTACTAAGTCAACAAAGTAGATCAAAATAGCACCCCAAGGCTCTAAAATTACACTGTCATTGGATTTATAAACTACAGAAGTAGTTCAGGACCTGCTTAATAAAATCAAATGAAAGATTCAAGTAGAACCTAGGAACTCTCAACACAACAGACACAATACACAAAACACAATAAAAGATCACTTGTCATGTCAAAAATAGGAAAATTACAACTGGAATGAGGAAAGGAATGATGCAAATATTGAAATGAAGCAGGTGTTAAAATTATCTCACAATCAATTTAACTCAGTCATAATAGCAAATGCTCCAACAGAAAACTGTCCATTTTCTGTCAAATTAAGAAATGGGAAACTTCAACAAAGTAATGAATTATTTAAAGTAAAAAATTTTAAATTATAGAATTGATACTATACAGTACCACAACAGCATTATCAACAAAAAAAATCCTAGGCAGGTTCAAAACTAGAGATTACACAGAATAGAGTCAGTGAACTCGGGGACAGATCAATAAAATTAAACAGATAAAAATACACTGAGAATACAAATAAATAAATCTTTAAAGCAAAACCAGGAGCTAAAGAGGAAAATGGGACTGATAGCGCTTTTGAATAAATAGTGGCTGAAAAAGGCTCAGATTTGGCAAAAAGACAGAAACATAAATTTAATAAGCTGAAAAAACTTGAAATAGGAAAAATCCAGAGAAATCCAAGAGAAGACTTATTATAATGACACACTTGAAAACTAAAGACAACAAAAGTATCCTCAAAGCTGCCAGAACAAAATGTCACATAGTCTATTGCAGAAAAAAATAATTCAGAGTTCAGCTTATATTTTTCTAGAAAAGCACAGAAAGACAGAAATTGACACATTTTTCAAATATCAAAATTAAAGAACTTTCAAGTTCAAATTCTATATTCAGTGCAGCTCTCTTTCAAGAGAAAACAGAAATAAAATTATTCTTACCTGCCCTAGCAATTTCTAGATTCTCAAAAATTTTATAGCAGAAAAATTATTTTTTTGTTGTTTTTCTTCCAGCTTCTGCTACATCAAGGAAGTTTAGTTTATTTGGTTTTTCACATAAAGATCACAAGAAGACATGTGATTGTTTTTCTAAATAGAAATTATACTGAAGTGTGAAATTAATCATTGATTTCTATTTACAATGAGTTTTATGTGGTTTTTGTTGTTGTTGTTGTTACTCATGGTAACAAATAAGTCAGAATCTCAGTGGCTTAGAACAACCACTTACTTCTCATTGGATTCTTGATTTTGGATAAACGATAGCCTTGCTCAGCAGAATTCTTATTCCCAAATCCAGGATGAAAGAGGCTGCCATTATTTAGTACATGCTGTGCTTACAACAGATGAAGGGAGAACCATGAAAATTCTTCAAGATATTCTTCAGAAAATGCTGACACAAGGTGTGGTTGAAAAATACAGGGATTATTTCAATTTAAAAAGAAATCATTACAGTAAAAGACACATAGACATTAATCCCTTTCAACATATTCCCCCTTGCTTTGACCACACATCCCATCATTCTTCTCACTTTCTGAAGCAATTCTGGAAGCCCTCTTTTTCATGTTGTACTGCTATTCTAAATAGATTCTAAATGTTTACCTTTCATGGTCATTTTGAATTTGGGGAAGATCCAGAAGTTACATGGTGCCAGAGCCAATAAATAAGTGGATGAGGACATTATCATGTTTTTATGAACCTGCCTTTCAGACACCTAAAGACATTCATGACAGAGGACTTCTAGAACTGTTTTGGAAAGTGGCAAGAATGAGGAGATCAGTGTGTTCAAAGTAAAAAGGAGTATTTGGTAGTTTATTGGCAATGTGTCTTTTACTATAGCAATTTTTTAAAAATGTAAACATTCATTAAATATTTTGTTTATACCCTGTACTGTCAAGTTAGGACACATGGCTGAGCTCCACATCATTGAGATAAGATACTCTCCCTCTCCCACAGAGACACTGAAACCATGGGAGTGGATGGAGATGCAGAATCTTTTTATTACAAGAAACAATTTGGAGTAGTAATAAATTTACCACATTGTAGCTACAATATTATAGCAGTTTCTCCAGTAATTGTTTTACAAAATTTATCTTCTTAGAATTCCATACATTGTCACAGATTGCCAAAAAATTCTAACACTTATTAAAAGATATTTAATTATAAAGTGGTCACACATATTCTTCAAAGGACAAGATAAATTAAAAAATTTAAAAATATTGGGAGGCATGAGTCCATATATATTTTCTGTTAGTTGAAATATTTTGATCTGCACACTTTGGCAATAACTTAAACTATCCTTCTTTTTTTCCATGTTGTCTATTTAGTATTTCTGAGCATTTTAGTTATGAAGCTTTGATGGAAATACATTCACATTTATAGGTACCTATGTAATGTTCCATATTTTACAGAATATTGCTACCAGTTCTATCAGTCCACAAAGCAAATTTTCTGGCAATTCTATACTATGTGAATCAATTAATCCAGGAACACATAGAAGCAGAGAGGTAAAACAAGGAATAGAAATCATTTTGCAATCACAGTCAGTTAAAAAATGTGACTAGTCTGTTTGTTGTCAGTAGATAATAAATCTAAAACCAATAAGCATTTCTCATGATGTCTAGGAATTCCTTTAGGATCCATGAAATTGTTAGACAATCTCCATTGTCTAACATAACATGGGCTCGAATCATTGGTATACTTTTTAAATAGGAAAAAAAAGCCAACAGAATTTTACCTCTGAAGTTAAATGATTTGCTAAGTAAATAAAAGGAAAGTGAAAAGCTGAAAACAGAACCCAGAAATCATCATGTCTATCACTAAACCACATATTACTTTTGACAAAAGCATTAAAATGATTAATAAGCTTATGACTTAAAGTGCACAAGAGAAACTTCCTTTGTAGACTGACAATAGATGTACACTCATATTACCTTAACATCTTAGCAAGCCACAGATAAATATATTAAAATCACATTGTGCTGGATGAGAAAAAGCTTTTGAAATAGGAGATTTGTTACTGACTTTTACTCAAGTTTTAACAGAACAATCCCTTAAAGTTCTAAGCTAAAGTTCTGATGTTGCTGATAACATTATTTTTTTCTTAACCTGTTTTTGTAATAGGATTACACAGAAAGTTTGCCTTAAAAGTTTGAAAAAAATAATGATATATCATTGGCAGAAATCCACATCCACGGGAAGCACATTATCAAAAGTAGTATATTGATTATAATAACCTCCAGTCAAGTGATTTCTTTTGCCCATGACTCAAAATGAAAAATAAAGTTTGTATTGTTATTATCCCACTCAATTAATAATTGAGATATACACTAATGAAAGCTGTAATAATGTTTACTTTTTCTACCAGCAATGCACTGTGCTATTATTTCTTCTGTTTAGTTATTTCTTTTTTAAAATCCCAGAAAAAAAACATTTCACTGATTTTGAAGACCAAGTGTAGATTGTGGTATTCTATATGAATGTAAGTAGAATGTCTCCAAATTGTACAGAAGAGGTATACCAGATATCCTTCCTACTGATTTAACTATTGTTAACAGGACATTGTAAGGATGAAGTTTTCAAATTCCTTACAGTCAAACATATAAATCTATATGTCATGTATTCTTTTAATATTAGAGTAAGGGAGTTTCTTCCTCCTATCTAAGGTAAGTCTTTTTCCTAGAAGCTATACATAATAAAGTAACTTTTATTTATTTTCATCTTTTATTTCAATTTTATTTATTTCTCATTTATTTGGACACTTGCTCAATTCCCCTTGATCTCATTAACTGAATATATAAAGTACTTCCTTGAATTACTTAATTACTTTTCTCATTGCTGAGACAAAATAACTGATACCCAAAGTTAAAGGAGGACAAGTTTTTGGTACTGGGGATCGAACGCAGTACCAGGTCCTTTCAAGGCAGGCACAGGGCAAATGAGCTAAATTCTGGGCCCAGGAAAGGTTTATTTACCTCACAGATTTGTACAGGTTCAGTCCATAATTGGCTGGCTCCAAGGCAGGGTGGGAAGGCGGAAGATAAACAGTTCCTGGCAGGCAGAAGACAGTAAAAACAAGCAAGTGGCAGTAAGTAACAAGCCTCTTTCTGTCCTTTACATCTATCCAGGTACCTGCCCTTAGAGCGGGTAGCACTCACACCCTAATCCTATTGCTCTTTTTTTTTTTTTTCTTGGTATCAGGGAGGGAACTCGGGACCTTGAGTTTGAGAGGCAGGTAGCAGCACCACTGAGCTAAATCCTTGGCCCTAAACTGACACATTTTTAATTTGGGTTATGTTTTATGTCTCATCAGCACCAGACAGTATTGACCATTTGTTTTAAAGTACCTTTCTCTTAGTATTATTATAACCTGCTCATCCTAAATGTTCCTGTTTTACCCTCTGCTATGACAAATGAATTCAGAGTTTCCTCAAGGTTGACTCTCAAGCCTTTTCTTGCTTTTCATTCTGTATTTCCTGTTAGTCTCAACTTTGAGAACAACTTTAAGTTATCAACTATATGGATATTTTTATAAATTCACATGTCTAGCCCAGACATTTTCTTGGAGTTTCAAACCAATATTATCAACTATATATTTGAAATCTCTTCCACATGTGTTCTCTTAGTTACTAATCTAATGTGCCTACAAATATTTCATTGCATTCTTGAAAAACATGTAAGAGAGTGGATGTTAAATGTTCTTAACATGAAAAATATGATGATATAAGGTAATAAAAACGTTAATTAGCTAGATCCAGCCATCGCACATAGTATGCATGTGTAATGTACACATACATTTCAAAGCATCATATGCACAATAGTTACAATTTCATGTCAGTTAGTGATACTAGAAAAGGCTTCTAACTCATCCGGTCAAAAATCAAATGTTAAAACAAACTCACCAATCCCGCTCTAATTTTGTTCTCCTCCTGTATGAACTCTTTCAGGTGTTATCACTTCATATTGAGTTGTACAGAGTAGATAGCCTGTACTTCCATTCTTATCCAGTCCTTTCAACTTTATAATTTAAAAATATTTAATTCTATTAATTTCTGTCCATCACACAACTTAAGTTAGAAATCATTGTCTCTTTATTTGATTGTTATAACGATTTCCTAAAATTTCTCCTTGCATATAAAAATGTGAATTTTCTTTTAAAAATCCTTAATAGTGTCTCATCCTCAAAATCCAAACATCCTAGAAAGGCTCCTCTAGAGCTCCCCCACTCCCAATTATATGCAGTTTTGCTCTGAATTCATGTCATGGGATCCTTTTTATTGTGCAGCTACATGGGAGCTTTTGCAGACCACCAAAGGCACTTTGTGCCTTCTCTCCCTCTGCCTCTCTCTCTCTCTGCCATACTCAATTAATAACAAATTTAATATTAACTTGCTTACCTAATTTATATTCAAATATAATTTACTAATTTTCACTAGATATAACTCCTTATAATTATATAGCCCTATCACTTTTTCCTTCAAAATTTTCCACAGATATAATATTTGGTTAATGGTTTCTCTCCCTACTCAGCTATCAAGTGCATCAAGTTTTCCTTGACTTGGCTCTCTGAAGTCTATGAGATGTTCACTAAATAGTATGGTTGAATATGAACAAACTCTATCAAAGACAGTTATTTAAAGTAGTAGATTTCTATTATTATAAAGAAAAGTAGATAATATGTTGTTGATAGTATTTTGACCACAACTAATAAGCCTTAAATGATGTAAATAAAAAAGGTTATAAAATTGGTTTCTTTGTTAAGGTAAAAAAATAAATAGGAAGAAGACACAGAAACAACACCATGTACTTTTCGCCATCTGATCATTGACGAAAGGGCTAAAAACATGTGCTGGAGAAAAGATAACCTCTTTAACAAATGATACTAGAAAACTGGACATTCACATGCAAAGAATGAAAGTAGATCTGTATCTCTCACCCTGTACTAAAAGAAAATCAAATTGAATCAAAGATCTAGATATGAATGCAGAAACTCAATAACTGCTGGAAGATGAAATAGGGAAAACACTTTAAAACATAGACATAGGCAAAGATTTCCTAAACAGAACTCTAACACCAAAAGAAACAAGAACTCTAATACCATCAAGAATTAACAGATGTGATTCTATTAGATTGGAAAGCTTCTGCATAGCAAAGGATATTATCAACTGAGTGAAGAAATAACCTTTAGAATGGGAAAAAATTCTAGCTGCTGTTCTGATAGAGGCCTAATAGCTAGAATATATAAAGAAATAAAAAGAATTAGACCCCCAAAACAAATTACCCAATTAAAAATGGACAAATGAAATAAACAGACATTTCTCAAAAGAAGAAACATAAATGGCCAAAATAATAAAAATTATTCAACTTTATTACCTATTAAAAATACAAATCAAAATAACATTGGCATTCAATCTTACTCTAATAAGGATGAGTATCATGCAAAAACTAACAGATACAAGGTTGTAAGGAAAAGGGAGCTCTTTTACATTGTTGGTGGAAGGGTAAACTCATACAACCCTCATGGAAAACACTGTAGAGATTCCTCAAAAAACTAAAAATAGAAATTCCTCTCCTTGGTATTTTTATGGAAGAGTCGAAGACACCATTATATTGAGATACATGTATATATTTATATGTTTATAAATATATTTGTTTATAGCAGTGAAATTCATAATTGCTAAATTATGAAGACGGCCTGGATGCTCAACAACAAATGAAGGAAAAAAGAAAATGTGATATAGTTACACAGTGAAGTATTGCTCAGTCATAAAGAAGGATACTTGAACATATCAGAAACAGATGGTTAATTGTTGTATGGCTTCTTTTATATGAGAACCCCAAAATATAAAAAAAGTTAAAGTATAAAAATGAAGAAAATGTCAGGGCTGGGGATTTAGCTTAGTGGCACCACACCTGCCTTGCAAGCACAAAGTCCTAAGTTTGATCCCCAGTACCAAAGGAAAAAAAAAAAAAAGTAAAAGAAGAAAAAAAGACAAAATGGTAGGAAAAAGAGAGACAAGTTTTATGGAGATATGGAAAGAGAACATGAAAAGGAAAAATAGACGAAGCTAAGGAGTGGGAGGAAAGGGTATCAAAAAGATCAAAATATAATATATATACATATACACACATATATATGTAGATAGATAGATATAAATTTTCCAAAATAAATCTAACCATCATGTATCACAAACATATACCAGATAAATTTAAAAAATCACATGAGAACTTCAACACCTAATGTAGTTCAAGTAAAGTTTCTCTCAGAATTTACTTGAGTTCCAGATATTTTGAAAGATCTCAAATATATCACTTAGCTAGAATTGTATATTTTAGTTACAAGTGCATGCTTGCATTTTAAAATGATGGTGTATAGTCCAATGCAAAAATAATTCTAAACTCATAGATTTCTAAAATGATAGATAAACTTTGTCAGGAATTTTAATAACTACAAAACTGGTTTAAAATAACAAATTTGCATCTAAACATATTTTGGGTCAAAGAGTAACTTGGCACTGTATCCAGAAAAACTAATAAAATGTCTATACTATGCAAAATGTGAATACAGAGCTGATCTCTGTAGCCTTGACCATATTCAACATGAATGTACAAATGACACAAGGCCTATTGCTGTATTTAATTCTTTTCCCTAAATTAACAGTGAAAACATTATTTTCCATGTTCATCATATACTCTACCTTCCCAAAACAACTCCAGGTATACTAGCATAACTTTTTATCATGCACAATATATTTAGCAAGAAAGAGTAAAAGAAATGAGAACATTGTAGCCATTGTCTAATTAAATATTATGCTGAGATGAAAGAAGAAAATTTTGAATAAATATCTCAATCATAAGAAGATATCAATTCTTTCAAGATATTTTATCAATTCGAACTGGTTGCAATTTTCTAACTTTTTGGGGTAAAGTGTTTCAGAATTTTAACATGACTCAAGAGATATGTATCAGTTGATTAAAAATACGTGAAATTTCTATGTCCCCTTGTCTCACTACCCAGTGAAATCAAAGTTAAAAAGTGTCCATTGCTTAATGTGTACGTTACTATAGATTTCCCACTTATACATGTAAGGTTTTGTACTCCTCTTCCTCTTCTCATGAAATTCCTTTGTGCCAGTCTCAGATACCTTGAAAGGTATTTTACATGAGATAGCAAAACAGTTAGTTCTTCTCTCAGGAGGCTGCTGCATGTTTTCCCTCCATCTCCAGTACTACCACAGTAACCAACCATCCCCTTAGTGTGAACATTGGAATTATCTCATGGATGCCATGTTTTGAAACCACATTGCCTTCTGTTGCTCATCTATAGTATGACAGCAATTATCTTTTCTATGCAGAAATGAAGATATACTATCTCCTCACTCTTTGACATTCTTTGTCATTTGGTAATTGAAGAAGCACTCTTGTAGCCAGACAATATCCTGTCCAGTAGTTAGATTATTTACCATAGAGTTTCTCTTCATATTGACCCTCCTGCCCAGTCACAGGGTTTGGCTGGGAATAGAACCCACCCTACCTGCTCTCCATTCTGTTTCCCCTACTTTTCTTTTCTCTTTGTGGTTCACAAATACACTTCATTACAGAAGTGTATGAAAAGGATTTGTCTACAAAGAAGGTGAAGTGGATAGCAAAGACCTCAAATAGGTTCTTAGCTATAGAATATCACTTAACATGAGAGCAAGACAAGAGAATATTTTGAATATATTCTTTGCTTTTTCTTTAAAACTGCTGTCAAGCAATACCTGAAATAAAGTTATGAGTAATAATATGTGGGGTTTTTTGAGGTTTGTCAAATTTTGTTTTAAGCCACTAAGAAATTCACAGTAAAATATGAGGATATACTGAATACAATTTTATTTATAAATGTTTTGTTTTATTTTTAAGCAGTAAAATGATGGTGACAGAAAAGAGTTGGCCTCCACTATTACATTTTATGGACAAAAAAAATCAAAATTTGTATGGAAAAATTATTTTATCATAAAATTTATCAGATTCCTAAACAGCTATCTAGTTACTGTTTTCTTATGGACTTGACTACTTTGTAGTTCTCAGAACTGCAATCATTAATTTCACATCCATTGTTTTACATTTAAAGGGGAGGCAAATTCCTCATATTAGCACAAATTAATATAGTACCTCGGTAGGGTCATGCTGAGAGTACACATTATTATGTAGAATTAACCTAATCTCCATATTGTTCTAGAGCTGCAGAGGTCATTGGATCTAAAGCTTATATGCATATTTTGATCCATAAGAAATATTTTTTTGTAAAAATAAATTATATAACTTTTGTTAGTTTTCTACTATTCTGTATTATTTTTATCTAAAGGTTCTTAGTAGAAAATGTGCATGATAGATTGTATCCAAAATCATGGACACATAATGCAAACTTTCAAAAGAGGAATCAATCTAAGACAGCAGCTACACCATATAGTATTCAAATGGAGGCTTTTAAGTATACAGTCTGCCTCCAAGTCCTAAAACTTTTCCCTTAGCTCTTTCAGTTCTTTAACCACTTATTATGCTATCTGAAAAACAAAGAGAAAAAAAATCTATCTGTATTAGTTTTTTATGCAGACTGACTAAGCACGTTAACATGAAATGCACAGACAACATCTGGCACAGAGTAAGCACTCACAAACTGTTACTTTCCCTTCTGTTTATTTGATACCTTCATTATGTCCATGAGGAAAATCAGGACATCATATGGTTGGTTGGCTGGTTCATTCATCTTTAGTCACTTTCCATCTCTGGGACAGAATGCCCAGCACCTACAACTTAAAGAACTTTATTTTGACCACAGTTTTAATCCATGGTGGGCTGACTTCATAGCAGAAATAGCATAGTAGAGAGGCACAGTGACAGGAAAAGATGCTCAACCCAAGCCAGCCAGGAAGCAGAGAGGGAGAAACAAGGAGGCAACTACACCTCTCCATGTCACACTTCAGTGACCACCTCCAACCAGGCCCCGCTTCCTAACAATACATTCATTTGGCTTCTGAACTCATCAAGGATGAATACAGCACCAGTGGGATCAATCACCTTCCACACACATGAGAGTTGTGGAGGACTTTTGACATCTAAACCGTAGCAGTTTGCAATGCTAGTCTAGAAGAAATGTGATTTCCTTTTTACTTTATTCATACTTTTTTTTGTCCCTTCTTTCCTTCCTTAAATGTTCTTTGGTAATGTAAGGCAATATACAAACAGTGTAAAGCAATATACAAACACACCTATCTACTCATTTATTTAATATTAAATTGTTAGAAAATCATTTAGCACTTCCTGCTGAAGTACTCTTCATGGCAATCTGAAAGATAGAATGTGTCCCCCGGGTCCCTTGTCCCTTGTTTTAAAGATTTAATTCATGTTTTGTCATTCTGATATAGGGGGAAAAGTTATAACTCCTAAACCTACTAGATATCCCAAATGCAAGTTCATGTTCACTAAAATTGAAGAATGAATTCTAGAAACAACAGAGGTTAAGAGTAGAAAATATTATTGAGAAGAAGAAAGCTTCTGTCTAAGAGAGACAGAAGGGGGACCAGAAAGTGGGTTCCCCCACCCCACTTTTCAAAGATCTTTTATACAGCAAATCCATGTGGTGAGGCGGGTACAAAGTGGGACAAAACTATAAGAGCCAATGGAAATTTACAAGGTGGGCATGAGGTGGGACAAAACCATGACCAACCAATAAGATTACAAGTACAGTATCCCAGGTAATATTGATTAAATGGGAATCAAATGGGAAGACAAGTCACATACAAGGAATTTCCCATTTAGAATATCAATCACTCCTGTCTATCTCTAGGGGAAGTAGTACTTCTTTTCCTTTTTATAATCCTAACCAGTGAATGCACCTCAATTGTTCTCCATGTTGGTTCCTTGCTGTGTTGGCTCCTGCAGGGCTTGTGCCCTGAGGGAGGCTCTCTCTACCTGCCAACAAGATATCTAATTAACTTATGTGAGACCAAAAGTGACTCCATTTTGCTAATGTGAGACCAGAATGACTCCATTTTGTCCAAAATGGAGCAGTCTCCTTTGTTCTTTCAAATTAATGATTAAATGTGCTTAATCTGGGACAAAAGACATGATCTGTAACTCAAGATTCCTAAACTCATTACTCAGCCATCTGTTTGCCCTAGAAACAAGTGTCCCGGGCCCACTATCTATAGGACAATCTGTTAATGTGCTGACTATCCACACAAGGTGGTCATGACCATTAGTCAAGATGTGTGCTGACCATCAGTACGTGACAGTAGACCACTAACCTTTGTCCCCATTTTTCTTGTAAAAACCTATACGTAATCCCCTTCAACCCCCAATGAGCCTAGCCAATCAAAATTCTACACTTCATACTTGCTAAATGTTAACCAATCATATGGCTGCTAATGACCGAAGCTTGCTGTAATCTCAATAAAAACCCTGCTAATTTGGAACTCGGGTCTCTCAATCTCTATCTGCTGTGTCGGTGACAATTGAGAGTCCCTGCTTAAGCTTGAATAAATGACCCTCGTGTGCTTACATCTGAAATGGCCTCCTGGTGGTCTTTGGGACTACGTAATCTGGGCACAACACTTACCTATCTATAATAATTCCAAAACTGAAATACTCAATTATCACTCATCAATAAAACTTTTAAAAATGTGTTATACTGCAAATTTAAAATTTAAGGTATATTTCATATGTAGACAATAAATTACATAGGCGATGTGCCTGAATTTTCTACTTACTCAGCTTAGCTTTAGTTTCTTTTCTCATGTGCTACGTAATGCAGTACAATTATATGTTCAAGCAACACAGTCAAGTCAGAATTAGAAGTTATCTCTGTAATATAAATGCTCCATGATTTCTGACAGAGTAGTTGACAACAATGAATTATGAATTTCCTAAAATGTCAGTAATAATTTTGTTTTTAATTCAACTCTGAGTAAATTATTCCATTTCCTCATTAACTGAATCATCAGGAAATTTTAAATGAATATGTAGCATGACTTTGCTATTTTGAAATATCAGAGTCATTTTCCACTTACTGACATTTCCACATTGCTGCTTCTAGGTAGATATTTGACTGTTAACAAGTGCATTATCTCCTGTTTGTGGCCACTCATTGCATTTTAATATTTCATTTGCATACAAGAGATTCTTTGCTTGTCATCTTTGACTTATAAGAGTCTTAAACCCCTATGATATTTTTAGGTGTCTTTTAGGACAAGTGTCCATTTTAGGTCATTACTCATTATTTACTGAAAAAGAGGAAAAAATACTATAGTTCATTATATTTGAAGTAGAGAAAAATGAGTTTGGTCCAGGTTGTAGATCAGGACAGTGAGGGGTGGATTCGGGGAGGCTGTACCCTGTCAAGTGTGGTGCCATTCTTGGTCTTTGGAAGGAGCACTTATAGTTTAATAGCATTAGTGTTCAAATTGTAAAACTAATAGCCTTTATGCAGATTCAAAGTTTGCTAAAACACATTTTAATCATCAACTGTCTCCCCTTGCTAGCTAGAAATTTGCAAGTTCATGAAACTATATATAAATCCTTGTGAGTTCAAAATTCTACCACTACCCACAAGAAAGAATCAATTTCCAGGACAATTATCAAATCTAATTCTGATACTACTCTGACCAATCATAGGCCAAGGAGTTACTTTGTAAAGTAGTGGTTGAACTGGTACCTGTCCTCCTCTATGAATATTCCCAGTATCCCTAATAGTATGCTTTACATTTAAAGCACCTATTGATAAATTATTTCCATGACAATATAACGAAAATAGCTAAATGACCACAGTATACATTTTTCTTCTGCAGTATATAGAATGTCCATTAAAATAAGAACATTTTGTTTTGCAGAACCAAAAAACTACTTATGTGTCTTGAATTTCTCCTAATTTAACATCATTATCATATTATTCCAAAATTTTATATGTGTTAAGAAATTGGAGCTCAGCAAGGCTAAATGCTACATCATTATCAAATCATGATAATCATAAGGTGCTATGAATATGTGAAACAAGTTACTTCTGTGATACCCAGCACATGTTTTTAGTACAGGAGGCACTATGGAGTAAATGGAGTTTGGGAGTCCATTATTCAGGAATGCTCAGAGTAGCTAAGAATTTCTCTCTTTGAGATCTTGCATCTGACTCCCACTGAAAGGAATGAAGAAAATGAGAAGTCTATAGAGGTTTTTCAGTTCTGTCATCATTTCCATTGTAATAATTTTTTTTTTCATTTCATTCTCCAATACATTTATTTCTTTGAAATATTATTTTGGCCAACAGATTGTGAAGTTTTTTTTTTTATTATTTAAGCTAAAAGAGTTGGACAAACTTAACATACACTTGTTACACTGTAGCAATTCTGTCATTATATTGAAGATCCAATTGAAAAGAATCAAGTATCCAAGAGTCTCCCCACTATCAGTCATTGATAGTGACAGCCAGAAGTGCAGAGGTAAATCAAAGAGGCAAGAAATAGTGCATACATTAGGTAGATAGGAATTGAGGATGGTAGTGAATGGTTTCTGCTTTTCTGCTGGTACAAAATAAAAGGCAACAGATAAGATGAGAGGAACTAATATCAAACCAAAATAAAATCATGTGCAAATAATATTTTTAAAATTAAAAATTATCAATGCCTATTTCAGATATTTCTAATACATTCTTTTGTTTCTACTACCTTCTTACTTAGTATCATTGTTCAACAATACTAACAAAAATGTATTAAATACAAGTAAAATTAAAACAATTTATTATCTTTTAAATATCCATTTCCCAAAGCAAAATACAGAAAAGCAGAAGAAACATAAAATTATGTGCCAACAATAAATGTGTGCCAAAAATAATTCAAAGCATTCAAATAAAAATATCAAGCACACATGTAGAGGTAAATCCTTTTGGAAAAAGCAAAGATCAGCTATTTTGTGTGGCAAGTCTAAAACAAAGTGAAACTCAAAATTTAAAGTAATAGATAAAATTCCTGTTAAGATGATTGTGTCTGTATCACACACACACACACATATATAAAAATTTTAATTTAAGTAACAAAGGATCAAATTTTTGCTCTTTGTGATTAAGTAGTAACATTTAATCTGATTAAAAATTAACCAGATAGTGATCTGTACAGAAACTCTGGGCTATATATTCCTATGGGCTTCATTAAGGCCTAAAGTGATTTGAGTAAAGGAAATACAATAGAACTCTTCAAAAAAAAAAAAAAAAAAAACAGAACGCTAAAAATGGCAAGTAGGGTATTATACATTAATAGGAGGCAAAAACAAGAAAGTCAATGAGCATCAGAGGCAAAGGTTTCCTACTTCAGCATAGCCAGAAGCCTCTTGACTGAATCCTACCACATATTTGCTTAGCAAAATAGATAATTTACAATAAATTGAAATTTTAATAGATTTTTTTCTTAAATATATGTTACATTGTTAAAAGACAAAACTTGTTTTTAATTCTGAATGTTACAATGTTCAGTAAGTAGCAGATTATGAAAAAGGATAATCTGTCATCTTCAAATAAATCTATTCATTTAGGACAACACTGAGGCAGAAATGCCCTGTCCAACACATGCAACTTGTGAATCCTTGCTTTCTGGAGTTCAATAGCTATTACATAAAGCTGGCTAGAATGTAGATTTCTTACTGAGCTCTCCTTCCCCTTCTTCAGCTACCAACATACAACTAACAACTAGCCTGTTCCCTGGGCCTCCATGGAGGACTGAATCTTATCTAGGATTTTGTAAGTCATTGGGAGCAATAAAATCCAATATTTTATTTTCTGATTCTGCTAGTATTTTCTCCTCAAATATTCCATTTCTCTCCCTATTAATTAATGAAGTGAATATTTATTAGTATGTATGCAGTATTACATTCTAATAGTGGCTAGGCACAAAAGATGAATCAGATATAGACCTTGATTCAATTGCTTCCCATACACACAAAGAATGTAAGCAGGTGGCACAAAGTGCTGTTTCTAACTGGGTGGTCAGTGAGGTACTTTGAAGAGGTGAACTGAGTATTGTGGGCATGAGTCATGTGGAAGGCTAGAAACAGAGTTCCTAAATGTTTCAGAATAATGGAGAAACCAGTGTAAATGGATTTCAAAATAGGAGCTCTAGGATATGCAAATTAAAGCAACACCAAGATTCCTTCTTACCCCAGATAGAATAGCTTTTACCAAGAAATCAGATAACAAATGCTGGGGAGGTTGTGGCGGAAAAAAGGAACTCTTCTACATTGTTAATGGAATGTAAATTAGTTCAACCACTATGTAAACCAATATGGAGATTCTTCAAAAAACTAGAAATAGAAATTCCATTTGACTCAATTATTCCCTTTCTACATATCTTCCTGAAAGAGTTAAAGACATCATATTACAGTAATTCCTGCATACCCGTGTTTGTAACAGCACAATTCTTAATAGATAAATCTTGGAAATGGCCTATATGCTGATCAACAGATGAATGGATAAAGAAAAGGTGATATTTACACACAACAGAGTGCCACTTTGCCATAAATAAGAAGAAACTTGCATCATTTGTAGGTAAATGGATGCACCTTGAGACCATAATTTATGTGAAATAAATTAGACACACACACTTAAATATCACATGCTTTTTTAATATGAGAAACACAAAATATAAATAAAGAGCAAAACAAAAGATAGGTAATAGCAAGTAGGGCAACCTTTTTGGAATTAGGAAGGGAATAAGAGATGGAAGGAGAGGAAAGGGAGGGGAGGAAAAGGGGAAAGAATAGAATTGAAAAAATGGAGATGTGGAGCTTTTGCAAATGAGAAAGGGACAAAGTAATGGAAGGTGCAAGGAGAGAGGGGAGGGGTAGGGAACATAAAAATAATTAAAATGTATTATGAATATGTACCAATCCCCATGTTAAATGTAATCATTATATACCACAAGCATGTGCTAATAAAAATTAAAAATGAAGAAATGTGGATAAAAAGAAAGAACTCTTCAAATATGTTTTAAGCAGTAGTTTGTAATCCTTGCTCGTTTTATTAAAATGACTCAAAATGTCTTCCTAACTTGTAGTTGAATTAGCACAATCAAGCTTCATAAACTTTTTGAATAAACATTTTCATCTCTAAAAAAAAATAGCATCTGTAAGAAAAAATCTGAAGCTCCCGTGCATTTCTCTATGGACATGCTGAGCAAAAATGTTCTTCCTTGTTAATTAATTTTTGTGGCAGTGAGAACTGAACACAGGGTTTTCAGATGAACTACATTCCCAACCTTTTTTTGAGATAGGGTCTCAATCATTTGCTAAGCTCCCCTAACTGTATTTGAGTAAGCAATCCTGTTTCAGTCTTCCAAAGTGCTGGGATTAGAGGCACATGTCTCCACACTGTACTCATGCTCTTCCTTATCTAGCCAATTTAATAAATTGTAGCCAGTTGTAAAATGATCATGTTCCTAATGCATTGTGTTATTTTGAATATAAATAAATCTGCTGAACAAAAATTGATTTTTTTTATTAATATTACTGTATTTATTTTTGTTTGTAGACTTTTTGTTTTGGTGTTAGGTTTTTGTTTAAAATTTCCAAAAGGGTGAAGACAGTTATTTGTGTAATTTGTTTGGATGTACTTAGCATTTCTGACCTTTATTACTTTGATATTTGCTATTACATTTTAGCTACTTGTTATTGTTAGTGACAGGCCCTGGAGCCATATCCCTGCCCAAGCAGAATCACTACTCATCCACAGGAGCACAGAGATAACAAGAAGCCAGCAGCCACCTTGCTACTCTCACCACCACCCTTTATATCAGCCAGCCCTAGCCCATCACCCATGGACTCTAAAATTTTCCACCCTCTCGACCAGTGTCTCCTCCCCTATTTAAATTGCCCCATATCAACCATTCACTCCCTCCTCTCAGTGCCAATGGCCTTCTCACCCATGGCCCATCTGCACCTAGATGGCAATAAACTCATCACATGTTGCATAAACTTTGCCTGCCTTGGTGGTCTCAATCATGCCTGGGTCTGACCTTAGAGTTAGAGATTAACATTTTCTAATTTAACATATACATTTAGGAATATGAACACACCTATATACAGTTTAAGGGGTTTTTTTTTTATTCATGTTTAAGTGAATTTTGGGATATATTGTTTGATATGCTGACAAAAAACACCATAATCCCTATTTGTATGAAAAAATTTAAGAAAACATCAATTTTATGTCCATATTTCTTTTAATGTTTCTAATGTCAAGTTGTAATATTCCTCTACCAGATGTAAGTACTATATGAAATATTCCTCTCATTAATAATTACCAATATGTTCTTGTATTTTTAGTCTTTCCATTTGTTGTGTGTTCATTTACATATAATTGTGTATTTAATGTTTTTCTTACAATAGTAGGTACTAGTTTTAACCTTTTTAGCTATATATTTTTTAAATTTTAAGATATCTTCTTTATCTATCAAATGTAAAATACATGCTTAGAGTTATACTTAGAGAAATTTTGAACTATATGTGTTACATTTTCAGATATGCCCTTCTATCTTAATGGCATGAGTTTTATTCCTTTTCTCATGGTTCCTAGACTTCTACTTGCTTGCCTGTGCTTGTTATAATAATTCAGTTTGCTTTTAAATCTGCAAGAAAGGATTTGCAACTAGGAGTGATTTGCCTCTGAAGGGCCACTTGGCACTGTGTGGCAATGCTTTGACACTTTCAGTTAATTAACACTTTGGTAGAGGGGGCTTACTGGCATCCAGTGAGTGGAGACTAGAGTTGCTGCCAAATATCTCATGATGCAGAGGACAGCCTCTCACTGTAGGGAATTATTCAGCCCAAATGCCAATAGTGGAAAGGCTGAAAACCTTGCTGTACAGTGTATAGAGCATAACTACTTATAAATATAACTTCGTGCTCCTCATGATCTACTGAAGACACTAATTTTCAAAGATTACATTTTTTTTTTTGATACTGGAGATTGAATTCTAGACCTTGTTCTTGGGAGGCAGGCAGCAGAACCACTGAGCTAAATCCCTGGCCCCAAAGATTACATTTTTTATTATATTAGAAGTCATCACTTAAACTAATCAAATGTGTGCTTGATTTGCATTCTAATTACAATGACTTCAAAAGTTAGTAGTTTCCATGCTACCTTGTCACAATCCTAGTTGAAAGATTTTGTTAATTTCTAATAGAATATTAGTGCATATATTAAAATTTTATATTATATGTAATCTTACTTGAGAGTGGCTTATTATTTAATCAGCAATTTATAGCTATTTGTGCAATGTTCATATTAAAAAAGGGAACTTCATCCAAAACTGTGATAACTGATCATTTGTGTTGACACTGTAGGTCTTCCCTACTCAAGAATCTCATCCTTTGGAGAGGAGGGCATGTGGCCTAAACAATCTACTGCATGCACCTTTTATCTCTTTACTCATATCTGGCATATATTTAAAAATCACATTCCCTTGGGATTTACTATCCACTGGCTCTCTGATTCTTTGTTTATCCCCTCCATTTTTCTGAAGGGTAAAATACACCAGAATCAACTGCAATAATATTTATTGTCTTCCTTTATTATGGTTACTGGCTGAGTACAGAAAGCAAAATCGGAAGAAAATCAAGAAGAAAGGAAGAAATTATCTGCTTCAGAAAGACATTTTCATCCAGTGTATGAACCTGATATCGCTCCAGGATCTGTGGGGTTTGCCCATCCTTTTGCAAATTCCTGCATTTGTAATCATCTTGAATGTGCTTCTCCTTATAATACCAACACATTTATGGTTCAAAATAATTCCTCCTAAATTGACAAATATTCTACCCTTAACCTTTGTTTCACGTGTTGCTTCAGGTCTTTGTTCTTTCAATATACCATGATTATTTTAATAGATATCTAGAAGAAGTTGTAGGCAAGACTGGCCTCATCTCTTCATCAAACCTCTTACATCTTTGTTTTGTTTTGTTTTTCAAGTTGGTTCACATTTTGTTTTGCAGAATTTCATATATATATATATATACAGAGGCCCCAGATTTGAGTTCTTCTGATATTTAGATTCCTCACTCTTTTAAGACTTTCAATATGAACTGAAGTCCATTTACATTTCTGAAAGGAAGTAAGAAGTCAGTGAGTGTTACACTCCTTCCCATATATCCTTGATATCATAGATATTTTTTGTGTTGCTTTTTAAAAATATACTCTGTAAAAGTGGTTCAGTCTGAATCCAAGTTTTCATCTGGCTAATCTTCAGATCATATCAGGTGACATGATAGGTGCACTGCTTTGCACAACTCCAGGCAAACTACTTGTATTGTATTTTGTAGATATCTAGATCTATGAAATGGATTATCCTTTAAGACAGGTATATAAGCCAATGATATTATCTGTTAGAAGTATGGTGAAACTTTGGGCAGGTGGAGAAGGGGATAATGAGAGGTACAAAAAGCTGGAGTTGAGGCAGAATGTTAGGGAAGTCCTCACTGGGAAGTGAACATGAGCAAAGTCTGGAAGGATACTGAGTAAAGCAGTTCTAAAGAAAGATCAGATCTGCCCCTATAACTGCCCCCAGTGCTGAGGAGTAGAGCTGCCACCAGCACTGAGGAGGAGCCTTCTGGGCCACCATACCATCATCCCCACTGCCACAGAGCACAGGCTCACACTTCGCAGAGGAGGTGAGCTGCCCACAGTGTTAAGGAGGTGAGCTGTGCAGGTGCCAGCAGCACTCCCCTACCCCTGTTGAAATAAGAACCAAGAGAGATTATGTAAAGATGCAAATTTCCAGTGATGAATGTCATTATATTGTATACCTAAAATATACCAATAAAATTAACTTTAAAAAAGTCTATTAGGCAAAAAAAAAAAAAAAAAAAAAAAAAAAGAAATGAGAAGACACACAAACAACTCTCAACACCAGGCTCTCAGATCACCAAAAGCAAACCCAAATGGAAATGAGATGGAACAATCTAATACTCAAACACCTTGACTCCCTGAACTGGCAACAAAAAGGATCTGGAAAAAATGAAATCAGAAATAATTTCTAGGATAACAGAAGAGATGGTGCCTATAGTGCAAGACATGATCAATAAATCTAGAGAACACAGTTTTTAAAAATAGAGGAGCTGAGGAGCGTGATGGAATCCCAACATAGGAAACAAATGGAATCCATAAAACAGATGCAAACAGATTTCCAGGAGATTAAAAACTCCACTGAAAGTTTACACAGCAGAATGAACCAGTGAGAAGACAAAATTTCAGATATAGAAAATAAGATAGCCATTAGTGACCAGGAAAAGAAAAATTTCTTTAAAATAGTAAGGGACCACAAGAAATCAATCCAGCAGCTACTAGACATTGCAAGGAAGAATAACATAAGACTGAGCACAGCCAATGAAGAAACAGGAGAGTGCAGAAAACATTGATGAAGAAATAGAAGAGAGTGCTCCCAGAAGTGAAGGCAGAAAACTTCCCAAGCAGGGGGAAAGAACTTGACATACAGATAAGTGAGAAGAGCTTGGAATGACTTATTTCAAGCCCTAAAGGAAAACAGCCTTCAACCCAGATTGATATATCATGCAAAACTATCTGCCAAAATTGATGGAGAAATTAGATGCTTTCATGACAAAGAGCACCTTAGGAACTTCATGAATACCAAATCGAACTTCAGAAAATTTTAAACAATGCCCTAGGAAAAGATGAGGATCACAACACCAGGAATCTCAGAAGAATGAATCCACTGGGCACAAGAAATTAAATGCGAAGGGGGAGAATCCAACAAAAAGAATAAGTCATGAGAAGGAGAAGTCAATATGTATGCATTATAACCATCAATGTTAATGGTGTCAATTCACCATTGAAAAGAAATAGACTGGGAGAATGGATCAAGAAGCAAGATCCAACAATATGCTGCATACAATAAACACATTTAGTTCAAAAAGAAACTCAAAGACTAAAAGTTAAAGGCTGGAAAATAATACCCCATGCAATAGGAACCCAACAAATTTTCTGATCAAGTGGATTTCAAACCAACACTGATTAAGAGAGACAAAGACGAACACAATGATAGGTCTTCCACTACCTCAGCAGCCATTATGTATAGTAGTTGCCCTCTTCCTATGGTGCCTTGCCCCCTCCCCTGTGTGAAGTCATGCCAAGATGGTTGCTCCCAGCAAAGAACAAACCCTTCTTCCCAGCATGCCCCTGGTCCCACCTAGAGAGTAACCTAATACTCGCCCACCTCCTACTACCTAGTAATGTCACCGGCTCCTCCACTCCCTGATCACTACCTCAGTCAACCCTGCCTCAGTCCCTACAAACCCCACACCTGTCTCTATAAAAGACTCTCCCTGCCCCGGCCATGTTGCTTTTGTCTCTCCTTTGTTCAGAGACAGCCTGGCAGATCTATTCCCCTAATAAAGGTTTGTTGTGGCCTGGTCTGGTCTTGGTCTTTGGCCCTTTTACCTGACACATTACATCCTTGTAAAGGGAACAATCTAAGAGGAAGAGATGACAATCTTAAATATCTAGGCACCAAACACTAGTGCACACAACTATATAAAACAAATACTAATGGACAAGAAAAATCAAATAAGCACTAATACAATAGTAGTCAGGGACCTCAATAACTCACTGTCACAAATGGATAAGTCAACTATACAAAAAATAAGCAAAGAAATACTAGAACTCAATCAAACAGTTTTTTTAAAATATTATTTTAGTGGTGAATTTTAGGTATACAATATAATGACATTCATCATTGGAAATTTGGATCTTTACATAATCTCTCTTGGTTCTTATCTTCTCCCTTCCTCTGCCCTCCCTTCAACCCCTCCATCCCTCCCTATTTACAAAGACTTTGTTTCCATTTTTTCATTTTCTCATACTAATTCCATTCCCTTCTTTCCTTTCCCATAGCCTTCCCACTTCCCCTTCCCCTTTGCCCTTTTTCTTCTGATTTCACGTTACCTATTATATCTTTTAGTCTTTATTTACACTTTCAGTTTCTCACACTAGAGAAACTATTTGGTATTTACACATTTGTTTCCTGTTTATTTCACTTAAGAGTATCATCTCAATGTGCATCCACTTAGCTATGAATGTCTCTAATTTCTTATTTTTTATGGCTGAGTAGAACTCCATTTTATTAAAAAGTCACATTTTCTTTATCTAGTCTCCAGTTGATAGGCATTTGGGCTGCTTCCAAGTTTTAGCTATTACAAATTGTGCTGCTATGAACATGGGTACACATATAACACTGTGGTATTATTCTTTTGCTTTGGGGAAGATACTCAGCCGGGGAATATCTAGGTCAAATGGGACTTGCAGTCATAATTTTTTGAGATATCTCCATACTGATTTCCACAGTGGTTGTACCAGTCTACATTCCCACCAGCAGTGGAGCAGGGTTCCTCTTTCCCCACAGCCCCACCAGCATTTGTTACTGGTTGATTTTATGATAGCATCCATTCTTCCTGGAGTGAGGTGGAATCTCAGCATTGTTTTCATTTGCATTGCTTGAATGACCAATGATGTTGAACACTTTTTCATATGTTTATTTGCTATTTCTACTTCTTTGTCTGCAAAATGTCTTTTTCTTTCAGATGCCCATTTGGGAGGTCTGATTTTTTTAAGTTCTTTATAGATTCTAGATAGTAGACCTTTGTCTGAGGAACAGGAGGCAAAGAATTTTTCCCACATTGTGGGTTTTCTCCTAACAATGTTGGTGGTTTCTCTTGCTGTGAAGAAGCTTTTTAATAAGAAGGGCTCCCACTTGTTGATTGTTTGTGTTAGTTCATGGGCAACTGAGGATTTGTTCATAAAATCTTTTCTTACAGCAATGTCTTCAAGAGTTCTACCTAAACTTTGTTCCAGCCAGTTCAGCTTTTCTATTTTAATATTTATGTCTTTAATGCATTTCCATTTTAATTTACTGCATGGTGAGAAATATAGGTCTAGTTTTAATCTTCAGCAAGTTGAAACACAATTTTTCCAGCACCATTTATTAAAAAGGCTATATTTCCTCCAGTGAGGGTGTTTGGCTCCTTTATTGAAGATGAGATGACTGAGTGTGACTGAAGTTGTTTTTGCATCTTTTAATCTGTTCTACTGGTCCTCAGATCTGTTTCCTTCCCAGTACCATTCATTTTTTTTTGTCATAGTAGCTTTGTAGTATAGTTTCAAGTTAGGGGTTGTAATACTCCATGACATGTTTCTGTTACCTAGAATTGCTTTTGCTATTCTAGGACTCTTGTTCCAAATGAATTTTTGAATTGTTTTCTCAAGGTCTGTGAAGTATGTGGCTGGGGATTTCAATTGGGATTGCATTGAACCTATATAGCAGTTTTGGAAGTATGGTCATTTTCACTATAATAATCCTTCCTACCCAGGAGCAGGGAATGTCTTTCCATTTTCTGATATCATCTTCAATTTCTCTTTTCAAAGTGCTATAGTTTTCAGAGAAGGGGTCTTTGATTTCTTTCATTAGGTTGATTCCTAGGTATTTCAGTTTTTTGGATGCTATTATGAAAGGAATTGTTTGCCTATTTCTGTCTCAGTGAGTCCATTGTTTGTGTAGAAGAAAGCTATTGATTTGTATGTGTTGATCTTGTATCCAGCTACTCTTCTGTATTTGGTTATTAAGTCTAGAAGACTTTTGGTGGAGTTCTTGGGATCTTCTATATAGAGTATCATGTCATCTGCAAATAATGACAATTTAACTTCTTCATTTCCTATCTTTATTCCTTTTATTTCATTCTCTTGTCTAATTGCTGTGGCTAATGTTTCCAAAACTATATTGCACAAGAGTGGTAATAGTAGAAATCCTTGTCTTGTTCCTGATTTTAGGCTGAAGGATTTCAGTTTTTGACCATTTAGTATAATATTGGCTCTTGGTTTTTCATAGATGATTTTTATCAGATTGAGGTAGAGACCATCTATTCCAATTTTTTGTAGAGTTTTTATCATAAATGCATGTTGGATTTTGTCAAATGATTTTTTTGCATCTATGGTGATAATCATGTTTTTTTCCTTGGCTCTATTGATATAGTGTATTACATTTATTGATTTGCATATGTTGAACCATCCCTGCATCCTTGGGATGAATCCAACTTGGTCAGTGTGTATGATCTTCTTGATGACCTTCTGCATTTTATTTGCCAGTGTCTTTTTAAGGATTTTTGCATCTATGTTCATTAGTGAGATTGGCCTACTGTTCTCTTTTTCCATCGGGTCTTTCTCTGCTTTGGGGATCAAGGTGATGCGTGCTTCTAGGAATGAATTTGGGAGTATTGATTCCCTTTCAATTTCATTGAAGAGTTTAAAGAGTAGTGGCAGTAGTTATTCTCTAAATGTCTTGTAGAATTCAGTAGTGAAACCATCAGGACCTGGGCTTTTCTTAGTTGGTAAGTTTTTAATTATGTTTTCAATTTCATTGGTTGATATTGGGTGGTTTAGAATTTTTAGGTCTTCTACGTTCAACTTTGATAATTCATATGTATCTAGGAATCTGTCCATTTCTTCTGTGCTTTTGATCTTATTGGTGTATAGGTTCTGGAAGTAGGTATTGATTATCCTCTGGATTTTTGCTGGGTCTGTTGAAATTTCACTGTTTTCATTCCTACTTGCATGGATTTGGGCCTTTTCTTTCCTTTTTCTGATAAGATTGTATAAGGGTTTGTCAATTTTGTTTCTTTCAAAGAACCAACTCTTGTCTTCATTAATTTTTTGTATCATTTTCTTAATGTCCACTGAATTGATTTCTTCTCTTCTCTTTATAATTTCTTCCCTTGTATGAGATTTGGGTTTCTCCTACTCTTCTTTTTCTAGAAGCTTGAGGTTTAGCATCAGGTTGTTTAATTGGGCTCATTCTGTTTTCCTAACATGAGTATTCACTGCTATGAATTTTCCTCATAAGCCTGCTTTCATCATGTCCCATAGATTTTGAAATGTTGTATTGGCATTATCATCTAATTGGAGGAACTCTCTAATTTCTTCTTTAATTTCCTCTGTGACCCTTTGTTTATTCAGAAGTATGTTGTTCAATTTCCATGTGTTTATGTAATTTTTGTGGTTTCTTTTGCTATAGATCTCCAATTTCATCACACTATTGTCTGATAATATACAGGGGATAACTTCAATTCTTTTGCACTTACTTAAACATGTTCTATGAGTGAGTATGTGGTCTGTTTTGTAGAATGACCTGTGTGCAGCTGAGAAGAATGTGTATTCTTGTTTTGTGGGGTGGAACACCCTGTGAACATCTATTAAGTTCATTTGATCAAGAGTTTGATTGAGTTCTAGTATTTCATGACTTATTTTTTGTCTAATTGATTTATCTATTTGTGACAGTGTGGTATTGAGGTCCCTCACTTCTATTGTATTATTGCTCATTTGGTTTTTCATGTCCATTTGAATTTGTTTTATACAGTTGGGTACACTAGTGTTTGGTGCCTAGATATTTGATTGTCATCTCTTCCTATTGGATTGTTCCCTTTACAAGGATGTAGTGTTCTTCTTTGTCTCTTTTAATCAGTCTTGGTTTGAAATCTACTTGACCTGAAAAGATTATAGGTACTCCTGCTTTTTATTCAGGTTCCCGTCACTTGGAGTATTGTTTTCCACCCTTTAACTTTCAATCTATGAGTTTCATTTTGAGTTAAGTGTGTTTCTTATATGCAGCATATTGTTGGATCTTGCTTCTTGACCCATTCTGCCAGTCTATTTCTTTTGATTGGTGAATTGAGACCATTAACATTGATGGTTGTAACTGTATGTATTGACTTATCATTGTCATGACTTTTTCTTTTGTTGGATTCTCCCCATTTACATTTAATTTGTCACACCCAATGGATTCATTCTGCTGTGCTTCCTGAGGTTGTGATCCTCATTGTCTATTCCTAAGATATTATCTAAAATTTTTTGGAGTGCTGGTTTGGTATTCACAAAATTCCTAAGGTGCTCTTTGTCATGAAAGTATCTCATTTGTCCATCAATTTTGAAAGATAGTTTTGCAGGGTACATCAATCTGAGTTGGAGGCTCCTTTCCTTTGGGGCTTATACTACATCACTCCAAGCTCTTCTTGCCTTGAAGATTTGCATTGAGAAGTCTTCTGTGATTTGATGGGCTTTCCTTTGTATGTAATTTGTTTCTTTTCTCTAAATGCTTTTAGAGCTTTATTCTTCTGTTGGGTTTCTGCAGTCTTAACAATTATACGCGTATGTGTAGATTTTTTTTTTTTTTTTGATCAAGGCTATTTGGAGTCCTATATGCCTCACTTATCTGTATGTCAAGTTCTTTTCCCCTGCTTGGGAATTTTTCAGCCATTACTTCTGTGAACTTTTTTTTATGTCATCAGCACTCTCTCCTGTTTCTTCATTGACTCCAATCAGTCTTATGTTATTCTTCTTTGCATCATCTAACAGGTGCTGGATTAATTTCTCATGGTCCCTTACAATTTTGAAGCAATTTTTCCTTTCTTGGTCACTATTTGCAATCTTATCTTCTATATCTGAAATTCTGTCCTCACATTGGCTCATTGTGCAGTGTAGACTTTCAATGTAATAACCTCTTGCTATTTAACAAGGTCAATTAAGTCTCCTCAGGCATTATCCTGGAACCATGCTGAGATCCTCTTAGCTCCTCTGTTAGTGTCTGCCATCAGGATATTTCATAGGGTTCCTTGACCATGTTGCTTTCTTCAAATGCATGGGAGATTTTTTTCCTTCAGGTGACCTTTCTTTGGCACACTTTTTTGTTGGATCTCATTGTTTTGGTTTTCAGCAATCTCCTTGCTCAGGAGTTTGGGTGACTTACTAGAGATGTAAGATCTTGTGGAGAAGGTTCCTTCATCTCCTCATTCTTTTTCTTGTTGTTGTTGACCTTGGAGGGCCATAGCCAAAATATTGGCTGTCTCCTTAGCCCGGTTACCTTTCTAGTTCTGATCTCTAAATTGTAGTTTTTGAACACCCAGAAGACAAGTCAATAACATTAATGTTGTAATAGGAGTAGTGAACTCAAGTGTTATATTTTTACCTGGATATTAAGCATTTTGAAATAAAAATATAGTTAGAAGACTGTTATTATTTATAAGCATGGCTGTTCTAATGATGAATCCCTGTAGAATGTTAACAGAAAAATGTTTTAAATCAAGGACTGCACACAATATTTTAGCATGACAATCATGATATTATCTTTGTAATATACTTATATGTGTATCTTAATATAAAATAGCCATTCTGAAATGCTCACACTCCCCCCCCCCCAAAAAAATGCATGAAAATGGTTCTTACCTGAGTAGCTGTGTTTTTCCATTCTTTTTTTTTTTGGTACGGGGGATCGAACTTGGGTCCTTGCGCTTGCGCAGCAGGAGGCAAAACCACTGAGCTAAATCTGCGGCCCTGAGTAGCTGTGTTTTGACAGGATGTCATCCAAGAAAAATGGCCTATTATTATAGGCTGGAGCATAGGAGAAAGGCAAATATCTGAATGAAAAGGAGGTTATTACCATGAATAATATGTTGAAGACCCATACAATTACAGGTTATGAATCCATTTTGTACACCAGAAAAGTAGCAGTAACATGTATCACAATGATATAAAACCTTGTGTCCTTCAATGTAGTTTGGTACCAAAGCATCTTTCTAACAACACCTTTTTGTTTATCCCACAGAAATTAATCTTTTTAAGATGACCAATGTAAACATATCACAATAACATATTTAGAACTTAACCAATATAAACGTTTTGTATAACATATTTAGAGCTTAACCCTTTGATGACAACCAATGTAACCAATTTATAATAACATATGAGACAATGTTTGTTGGGGTGTGAAATTTATTGGGGGTCCTATTAGTGAATAAAAACCAGAATAGTTATTTTCTGGGGAGCTTCTCCTTTTTTCACCAAGGGGAGTCCCATTTAGCGGTCTCCTCAAACCTAAGTGTCTCTATTTACTTTGACAAACAAACAAACAAAAAAATTTTATTTTTATAACTTGGGAAAAACCAAATTGTGACAATTAATATGTTATTTGTAGCCAGTAAAATTTTATTGAGTTATTGCAAGTAAGCAACACTACACATTACTTCTGTAAAATAAATCTTGTCTTCACTTTGATCAGGTAGCAACCTGAAGAAAGAGGGGCATGCCCTTTACTTAATAACATTTTATCTATAAGCCAATTTAATTATAGGTGAATATCTTTTAAGAAAAAATTTCAAAAGGGGAAAAACATGGTGAGCTCAAGCAAAATAGCTCTAAGATTGGACAAACAGACAAACATATAAGACAATTTCTAAAACTAGAGTGTACTCAAATATATGTGACCAAATCGAATTATAATATCCTTTTTATGATTTTCAGGTTTGTAATTGTACATAATACTGGTCAAAAACCTTTGCAGGTCGATTAGCAGAGATATCTTTTGATTAGAATCAGAAGGAATAAAAGTGCTTTTATACCTATAAATGTAAAGAACATTTTTATTTTGGGCCTTTCTTCTTTTTTAACTGTAAATCTATATTTGTTCTTCCTCTGGGGGCATCATCTCAGTCCCAGCCCTCACCGTGGATTTGTTGGTCATCACAGATGAGGTGGGTCATTTAGGCGCAGCTGGCTCATCACTCTCAGCAGGGATGCTAGCCCTGGTCTCCAAGATGTTGGTGGTTCCACCAGTGTGACCCAAGGTCACATGTTCCAGGAGAGCAGCCACAAGTTTTCATTGTCTGTCAGCACACAAGCGAAATCTCTCCCCCAAGTTATCAGTGCAGCAGGGTCTCTCCATTTACCTGTTTGGACATCCTTCCAAAGGACTCATGGTTTCTTCATCTTAGCCATGGCATCTATATGCCAATGGAGCATAGGAAATGGTTGTGTGAAACCTGTTGCAGGATTTTAAAATTTAAGTAAAAAAACAGCTAAATCTAAACTTGCTTGTGGAGGTAGTTGATTTTCTCTTTTGATTATTTAAGCAATTGATGTTTAAGAATGGCATGGGCTCTTTCTACTATGGCTTGTCCTTGCGGATTATATGGGATACCAGTATTATGCTTCATATGCCCAATAAGAAAAAAATTTTGGATAAATTTATTAACATATGATGGACCATTATCTGTCTTAATATTTTGTCTCAATATCAATGGCAGCAAAAGTGGATAAGCAGTGTTGTTAAACATGGTGCCATTTCTCACCAGAGTGACACATGCCATGTATCAGGTGGGAAAATGTATCTATAGAGACATGTACAAAAGGAGACTTTCTAGAAGAGGGAACATCTATAATCCATCTGCCAAACAGTATTACTAGCTAAGCCTCCAGGGTTAGTTCCTGGGAGAGAATGGGCCATGGAATCTTCTGGCAACTAGGACAGGCCATAACTATCTGTTGTGCCTGATCTTGAGATAGTTGAAAATCACATTGTAGTGCCTTGGAGTTCTGATGGAAATAGCTGTGATTCCTTAGCCTGATCAAAAGCAGCAAAAAATCCTATAAGCCAATCTGCTTGTGGAATACCATATGAAAGTGGGCCAGGAAGATTAGTATGTGATCGAATATGTCCAATATAAAAGGGAGCAGTTCTTTGATGTATGGCCTTTTATAATCTTAAAAACAAGTTTAATAATTTACGTTCTAAGGTAGAGCAGACCATAGTTCCTTCCCATCTTTGAGTCAAACACACTGCATTCAGAGAATTCAGAGGAATCACTGAAAATATTAAGAGGTTGGGAGGGAAAGTTTTCAATCACAAGTAAAATGAATAGCAACTCTGACCTCTGAGTAGAGAAACTGGGTGTAGGCAACATGTAGCTAAAGGAAGCTCTTCAAATTGCTGCTTAGTCTTTAGAGGAACCATCAGTGAAATAAGTTGAGGCACCTTGCAATGGCTGAAATTGAGTAATCTTGGGGAGAATAAATTCATATTGTGTAAAAAACTGAAATAGAGAATCACTAGAATAATGATTATCTATCAGTCCAATTAAACCTGCAAAGGCTACTTGCCAATATAAAGCAGTTTGTAGCAGCATTTGGATTTGAGCCTTATCAACTGGGATAATGATGAAATGAGGATTGGCACCAAATAACTGTTGGGTAAGATTACATCCCAAGGAAACTATTTTTGCAATTTTCTCAAGATATATTTGTAGAGATTTCACTAGCTGGTTAGATAAAAACAACCATTGCATGGGAAGGGCCTGTTTCTCATACCACTGTCCTATTAAAGCTGTAGGGGAAAGGGAGATGTGTTAAACACAAATGAACCAAATAGAGTTTATATGAAAAACCTGATAGCTATGTATGATTTGTTCAATTAATTGTAATTCCTTTTGTATCTTTGGAGTTAATTTTTGAAGGGAATTAAGATCAGAATCTCCCTGTGATATTTCATAAAAATTTAGCAGTTGAAAAGTTGCTATCCCTATTTTAGGTCTAGTCCAATAAAAGGCAAATTGAAGTCAATCAGTTGGCTACAAAGGAATGTTGAAAAAGCAGTCTTTAAAATCTATAACTATAAATGGCCACTTCTGGAGAATTACTACTGAGTTTGGTAATCCAGGTTGTAGTGCCCCCATCAGAATGAGGCTCATATTTATTGCCCATAAGTCCTGAGGCAAACACCATTTGCCTGACCTTTTAGGAATAACAAAGATAGATGTGTTCCAGATTCAGATGAGAACCTATACCTCCAAAGTACACAACTGTATTACAAAATGAGGCAGAGTAATCTAGTAGAACTTAAATGGAGTTGGGATATCCTTTAGAATATCAAGGAAATTTGAACAACTAAAGCATCTTTTTGATATTGGAGTAAAATTTTTTCTCATGGTAATATAATAAAATGCAGTTTATTATTTAACTGATACATAAAGCAACATTGATACATTGCAATTTTCTATTGGGATTGAACAAATAAATTTGTATTCTGCTCACATCTGGATAAAGTGTGTGGCTGGTTAGTTGTTCTAAGTACAAAATTAAAAGGACTAACCTGCATTTTGAAACTTATCAGAACAAACAATACATAAGCATTATTTAATTTGTAGTTGATGGGATCAATTTGAGTGAGTTTAAAGGCATTTCCTTAAAAGACAGTGGAAGTTTATATTTCTTTATGGTTGAGTCATACTCCATTTTATAAAAAAAAAATCTTCTTTATTCACTCACCAATTGATGGACTTTTGGGCTGCTTCCAAGATTTAGCTATTACAAACTGTGCTGCTATAAACATGGGTGCTCATATGTCGCTGTGATGAGGCTTTTAATTCTTTTGGGAACAACCCAGCAGGGGAATAGCAGAGTCAATGGGGACCTCTAATCCTAGTTTTGTGAGGAATCTCCACACGGATTTCCACAGTGGTCACACCAATCTACACTTCCATCAACAGAGGAGAAAGATTCCTTCCTCCCTGTAGCCCTGCCAGCATTTGTTATTGGTTGATTTCTTGATAGCAGCCATGCTTTTTGTAGTGAGATGAAATCTCAATGCTGTTTTCATCTGCATTGGCTAGTGATGTTGAACATTTTTTCATATGTTTATTTGTTGCTTCTACTTCTTAATCTGAAACTTGAGACCTACATAGCTAAATGGATGCACCTTGAGGCCATACTCATAAGTGAAATAAATAGAACACACATGTGTCAATACCGAATCATATCTCTGATGGGAGAAACAAGATGTAAATGAGGACCAAAATGTATAATAGATATTGTTAAATAGAAAGAAAATGTTTAAAGGGAAAGGGGAACTAGGGAGGGGGGACAGGGGAAAGGAAAGAAAAATATTAAAAGAAGGAAAAAATGGAAACAAAGCCCATGTATATGGGGGAGGTGGAAGGATTGAAGGGAGGGCAGGGAAATGGGAAAAAATAAGAATCAAGATATATCATGTACGGGTACAAATTCTCAATGATGAATGTGATCATAATGTATACCTAAATGTACTGATAAAACCAATAAAAAATATTTTAAAAGACAGTGGAAGAACTTGGTGGAAGAAAGGGTCAGCTCTGAAGACCTGAAAATCATTAAGAAATTAAGTGTCACAAATAATATCACTAAAAGTGGTCAAGAAGCAGAATCTTTGCTCTTTACTTCTTTTTACATTAATTTTCCCCTTTCCTTTAACCCTGTAGCAGACCATTGTAGCCAAGTGTTGGATGAAAGAGAATACAAATCTAGGTCAGGAATTGAAAATAGAAACCATGAATTCAGCCTTTTCCTTCTGCAAGTGACACCCCTGGAAGGCTACTTGTGTTGGAAGGGACAAGACATAAATTTGAATAATTTAAGTGAGACTCTCCTCTCTGGATGAAAATGGAGGGCAACCAAAGGAGGGGCCTATCAAAAATTTCTTCTAAGCCAAGAATATTTTATACTCACAGAACATGTGATTTGAGAATGAAAAGAATTATTTTATTGTATCTTAACAACTCCACTTGTCAAATAAATATTTCTATAAATAACTTCAATGTACAACACATTAGCAAACATATCTTTTGATTCTTACTTCAACAGAAATTCTGACTGATCAAACATCAGACACGAAATTTCTTAACCATTTCAGAGGAGAATAAACATTTTTTATTCTACAGATTCAAATCTTCTTAAGTTGAAGCTGTCTTCCAGGGTGAATTTTAGAACACAATTAATTGAAATATCAACTAGCAATAAAATGGATTGATTGGTATACAAATAGAATTATCAGTAATAGTTATTTTATGTGTCTAGTATCTATCAGTCCCTGAGATCAGCTATTTTGTTTTTTTATTAACACTAAAGTGATTGTGGAAAAAATTCACCAATGATTTAATGAATAAAAAAGAATGAGTAGATAAGTGAATGAGTGAAAGAAAGAAAATGTACCTGAATTTTGAGAAAAGTAACTGAATAAACTTACAAGCCAGTGGCTATTTTATTCTTATTAAAGTAAAAATATAAGGTGATCTGAATTTCTATGATTTCAGCTGAAGGAAGCAGTATATATGAAAAAAGATTTCTAATTTCATGAACATTAATACTTTTCAGAGTACTTAAGGCAAATCATTTACACTAAATTCTTTTTCTTCTCTCCTGAGAGTAGTATGCATGTTGTTGCTGCAAGGCAGAAGGAAAAGCCCTTCTTCAATCAACCTCCATGACGGCTGAAGTGAAAGGATCTACATGTGCCCTCCTACCAAATTCAGAGTAGATTTTCTCCTTAGGGAACATGAAGTGTTCTGTGGAGAAGGACAGATCACCATTTACATCCACTACTGGCTCCTGGCTTACTCCAGGACCTCTGCCGAGATTGAACACAAGTGAATAGATACGTGAAACTGTTTCAAAAGGTCAACAAGTGAAAAGCATAGAAGCACAGATTCCTCTTTCATTTTCAGTCCTTCTTCAAAGTGAACTGTTAAAAATAAGTGAGATTATTAGACAAATTTTTCTTTAGGTCTAAAAATGAAGGAATAGCATTTTAAATGTAAATTTGCCAGTCATTTTAGAAAATAGGAATATTGTCATTTTGAATAACATGAGAGTGTCTGTGAAATACAAACCACTGTGATTTCATACTGTGCTAATATTTATTTATGCTATAACTAAGAGAAATAGTTTTATAATAATTGACTTTATCAATAAGCCATTTTCAAGCTTCTGCAAACTGTCCTAAGACTGTTTGACTAATTTTAAATGATGTTTTCAAACTCCAGTAAATATGGTGTTTTTAGTTACTCTTCAAACGAGTAACTATTAATTTCACTTTAACTGTCTATTCTCTACTTGACTGCTCTTGGCTTCTGTCATTTTTAGGTACAGGTATCTTGAAGGCTCGAGTTTGTTTTGATGTAAACATATGAGTAAAGAAACCACAAAAAACATTAACTCACCAAACACTGGGTTTAGTGAAAATACGGAATGGCAAGGACAATAGACACAAAGAAAGTGAATGTGTGGGTGAGCTCCAGGAGGGCAGATGTATGGGGAATCAAGAGCCTACTCAGGCTTACCTGTTATGCTGTGAGCATGGCAAGTGTGTGACAGGTTCAGCCTGATCACAAGGACTCAATTTAAAGATAAAGGCATGTTTTAGTTTTTCTGAGAGCTGCAGTGTTGCAGCTGGAGAGCAGAGCCTGAGCAACAGGGGAAGAAGATGCTGAGAATAAAGTGACTCCTGGCAATTAATCACACATCAGGAAGAGTCAAGAGGAATTGTCACACTTGCCAAAACAAGGGACTCATGTGTCTCTGAAGACCAGTGCCTCCAAGTCCTTCAGTGCTGTTGATGGTATTTGTTCTAATCATAGAGGCACTGGGATGAGACACTAAATGAAAAAAGAGAAAGCCAATAAGTTTAAATAAAAATACTATAGTTGATTTTATTGCAAGTTCAAGTTTATGAAAGGAACAATAGTAAATTTTTATTGATATAAATTATGCAAAAACTGTACTTTTGTTCCCATTGAACAAAAGGAGTGCTTTAACTAAAACGGTAAAAGCACATGGTACCTTCTGATTTCTCTGCACTTGTGGTTTCTGATCACTTTAAACTTATTCCTATATTCTATTTGGCTCTCACATTGTTAAAACCTTTGACAATTACTCCTCACTCTCTCCCATCCCTAGCATGTGATATATTTGTAATTTTATCAGATTTGCAAGTGAAGTATCTTTCCATTGTGGCCATTTCTGTTTCCTAGTTTTTCTTCATCTAATTTCTCTTCCACAAAATTACCAGGGTTATTTTCTAATGTACACATTTTTATAACAGTTGTCTGCTTAAAGATAATTCTTCAACATCTGCACAAGTATATATTTTGGTACTTAAAATATGTAGTGAAAGTGTATATTTTGGCATGACTTGTGGCATTATAATCCAATATTTTCTTTTAAATAACAATATATCTTATATATTTCGTGTATTTTGGCTTAGAGGATGTGCTTCAGCATATTTATTATTTGTTTCTAGGGAATAAATATGCATTTTATAAAAGTAATGCGATGTCCACTCTCATGTGCAATTCAAGACATGAAACTATCTGAATGGTGGTATGTATAGCACTGAAGATGCTCCTGAGTCAGTCCCACCTACTTCCAAAACTGTAACCTTTCTCCTGACTACATTAGATGACATACTTTTCCCAGAGGAACTTGTGCGCTTCTAGGAATGTTTCTCCTTTTATTTATTATTTCTTCTGCTTGAAGTTTTCTTTTCTTTCTTGTCTTATTGATAACTTCCTATTAATTCTTTAAGATTCTTCACACTTTATGTCAGTGTAGATGTAACCTCAGTAAGAATCAATTACCATATCCTGGGTAAGTTATTAGAACAATCTAGAGATATATATTCATTCTATCAATTATATTCTAGTTGGTTTTTGTTTTCTTGTTTCCCTGTTAAATTATGAACTTTCTCAGACTGTTTGTCCCATGGAATGTATTTTATTCTTTATTTTAATTGCAATCTTTAGTACAATACTGAAACCTTGGTAAGTTTTTGGCAAAATTTATTTTACAAATGCAAGAAAGAATGTGAGTAGTGAGAGCTTTAAATTGTTAGGAAATATTTAATTTAGATTTCTGTATCTCCTAAAGGATTATTTGAATTTTAATCTTTTTGCCTTTTAAATGATGATTACTTCGTTTATTACACCTTTCAGTTATCCCCACATAAGATCATCACATATACCTCTGAGTTTCTGAAAAGGATTGTAACTGATTCTTTGAAAGAATATTTCCTAGAAGGGAGAAACTGTATAATGCAAACTTGGACCTTGATTACTCAGTCTTGTCACCCTCTACATACTGGTGATCTTAGAACCTGTAATGGAAGATAAGTCTGAAAAAAAGTAGAAGATTACACCTAGCCCTAGAAATGAATTGAAGCTTAAAACTTAATTGATTTTCCAGAAACATTTATGTTATCTCATAGTTTTCCTAAATATATCTTCAATTATTCTTTTTCTCAGTAGAAATAAATGGAATAGATGGAATTAGAGAGTTGGGGTTTGCACTTTTGCTTTGCTCAGCCCAGCATAGTTCATGGTATACCCTAAAGAGCTGATTTGAGATAATTGGACAAACATTAGTTGAACATCTATTATTATCAAGCTCTTTTCCAGGCCTAGAGAATCTCTGATTTAGTGAAGAAATGCTGTATGCTGGTTCTAGAATGTGTCAGACACTGTCATTCTGGTCAAATGAGAACCACCTTTGGCTCCAGAATTCCCAGATCAATCTTCAAAGCTACTATCATGACAGAAGGATATTTAAATGCTGTAAACATAAATTGAGAAAACATTTAATTGCAAAGGAAAATGAAATAATACTCAGAAATATGTTGAGCATCTATTCATGGCTATGCCAAGTGTTGCACATGCATGTGTCATTTACGTCACTCAATGGTTTATAATAGTGTTATTTATTTGGAAATCCTTCCTATAATGTTGCATATACTGAAATAGAACTATCTATTATAATACAACATGCCCTTTTATTTCAGCTGTGATCAACAAACTTAATGAATATTAATTATAACTTGTATTCTTATTTAAATATACTTAAATTTTGTTTTATAACACTAACCAATATATGTGGAATTTTTTTTTTTTTTTTGCTTAACAGTTTTGACACATATGCCTAGCTAAAAGAAAGCAAGTGATAATGCCTAGCCTGCTCAAAGAAATAAAAGATGTACTACACAGGATATTGAAATGAAAGTCATAGAGATATCAGAAAGCCCATCAGAAAGTGAATGAGAAGAAGATGGCAAATATTATCATCTAATTTAGGATTACTTCATGGATTTTCATATTATAACATGTACCAGGAAATTTGGTGCATCTTTGGAGTTGAAAGAAAATATAACTACAGAAATGGAACATTTGCTGTATAATAAATAGATAAGTTAATTAGATATCCTGTTGGCAGGTAGACAGGGCCTCCCTTAAGGCACCAGTCCACAAGGAGCCAACATGGAGGACAGTGAAGACACATTCACCAAAGAACAGCATTGTAAAAGGAGAGAAATTAGCACATCCATGTAGTATGAATAGCAGTGATTGCTATTCTGAACAGGTATCAATCACCTGGGTTGGGGACCAAGGTCTTAACTCAGCCTCTCCAGGAAATATCCCTGATGCACCCTTATTGAAAATCCTTGTACATTTGCTATGTGACTTGCTCCCCCCTTTGACCACCATTTAATCAATATTACCTGAGTGACTGTACTTGTAATCTTATTGGTTGGTCATAGTTTTGTCCCACCTCATGCCCACCTTGTAAATTTCCATTGGGTCTTATAGTTTTGTTCCACTTTGTACCCACCTCACCACATGGCTTTGCTGTATAAAACATCTTTGAAAAGTGGGGTGAGTGGGCAACCCATTTTCTGATCCCCCTTCTGTCTCTCTTAGACAGAAGCTTTCTTTCTCTCAATAAATTTTTCCTACTCTTAACCTCCGTTATTCCTAGAATTCATTCTTCGATTTTAGAGAACATGAACTTGTGTTTTGGATATCTAGTAGGTTTGGGAGTTACATGTCTTCCCTTATATCAGTTGAACTGTGTTGCAAAAATTCCCCTGGGGACCATGTCATGATGATCTTATAAAGAATGATTCAGCTAGCAAGGCCATGCACAGTAAAGAATTGCCTCCCATTTAATGAATATAAATCACAATCATGCCTTTCATATTTCTTATATAGGGGCAGAAAAGGCTAGAAGTAAAATTTGAGACAGACTTAAGGAAAATTTTTTTTCCAACAGGTGACCAGTGGAAAAAAGAGAAAATTAGAAGGAATGATCTACTATGTACACCACAATCTGGGTCATTAAGAATGTTAAGGTTGAGGCTATGAGCAGGAAAAGGTTTGGGGATAGCACAGAAAATTAGATATTTAAAGAAAAGCAGTCATAGTAATTAGTATTATGTCTTGATGTTATTAAAATACAAGAAGTTATTTCATACATCTTTGTTATGAAGTAGAAAATTCATTAATGTAGTCAAAAGAAAAAAAGAAATAAAACTGGAGACCATATATACTACTATAAGTGGGCTCTGAGGTTTTATAATTTCTACTTTGCTAAGTGTGGAAGCATTGGTCAGAGGTATATATGAGGTAGATATGTAGAGAAAAGGGGCTTTTGGAGCCACACATCCAAAACCTCCTGGAATGCATGGTTAGAGATTCTAAGATAGCCTATAGGGCCACAAGAACAAGTAGGATCAAAACACATTGCCTTGAGGAATGAATGCTCTGGCCTTTATCCTTCCCATACTCAGATTTATTACCCTGAGGTTGATCATGTAGCAGACCACCCTGACCTTCCCCTATCCTTTCCGTCCCCTGTGTGAAATCCTACCCACATTCACTTCTTTTTTCCTTTATCCTTGCTTCCTGGATCTAACAATAAAAAGCCACAGAAGTTTCAGTTCTGGCCTGTCCTTATGAGACTCTCATGAAAGGGGTCTTGATTAAGGGCAGATCCTCTGGGCCTTCTTGGAGTTTGAATTGGACATTGAGTCTGAGTAATGTTTCACCCTTTGTTCTGTGCCATGGTCATAAACTGTGACAGCTAAAATAGCCAAAAATATCTATAATCAATCATAGTATTTTCTGAAATGCAAAACACTTTATTGACAATTGAGCACTTAACATCCATATTCCTATTTAACAATCAACATTGCCTACCTCAAAAAAAAAAAAAAATTGCCTACCTCTATCCCATCTCTCAGTCTGCAATAAACTAACAGAAATAATTTTTAAAAGTCTTAGAGTCACTTTTGCTTCCAGAATAGCTGTAGAAAAATAAGGCCAGATAAAATGCAATAGAACGATGTACCTTTAGAACACTAGCCAGGATTTGATGGAATCTAGGAAGTGGAATGATATTCTGTAAAATGTTCTAACCTCAGTGCATTTGCTGATTTGTGGAGAAGACAGAAAAGCTGTGAGGCCCAACATTGTTATTACTACAAAGCTAGAAAGTCAGCAGTGTTTTCAGCAATTTCCTAGATCTGGGAAGAAAAAACAGAGCTTAGATCTGCAAAGGCAGCCAAAACTTTAGAGGCCAAGATTTAAAAAAGAAATCACAGAGAACTAAGACATTGTGATTTTCCCTGTCCAGCATTTATTGAAATCTTAAACTACATAGGGAAAAATGCAAAGGAGCTAAAAAGGATGTTTCTGAAAATATCATACTGTTTTTGAAAGTCATTGAGATCAAAGGAACTAAAATTTTAAAATGTATTTGTGAACTTATTAAGGTGAAAAGTTCTTGGTACTGTCAACGGGATCAAGGAAATCTGCCCCATTCTAGCTGTGCAATGAAAGGAAGAGATAATCCTCCCTGGAGTGAGATAAGGTTATTTTGAGGCTGCATTATTATTTATGAAAATTGTTCCATTTCTGATAAAAAAAAATAACCAGCATACCAAGAAAATATACCAAAAAAACCCCCCACAAATAACAGTAAAACTTGACCCAGGGAAGACCCAAATATGTAATAAATAGTGATATACAGTAAAGTAAGTGGTGTTTCATTTTAAGAAAATAGATGATATAATGGAGAATTTTGCCACAGAACTGAAAACAATAAAATAGAATAATGTAATTTTTCCAATTTAAAAATTCATAACAAAGTAAGAAACAAAAACAGGCTTAACATGAAATTGGAAATAGAAAAACAGCTGTTAGTGACTGGAAGTTAAGGGTGATACAAGAAAAGCTAAGTATGAGAACCAAAAAATCATAAAATAAAGAAAATAATAAGAGGCATATGAAGAGAAAGTAAGGAAAAGCATAAAACAGAACACCAGAATTGGAATTCTCCATGACTGATAAAAGTTATAAACTCACATATTCAAACAGTGCTGCAAAGTAGAAGTGAGATAACTTATAAGCAAAGAAGTATTGCAGCCTGATCCTTCACTGATATTATCATGGTGTTGTGTTTAGGTAAACTGAATAGACATTGCTAAAACTGAATCATTAGAGATGCTTCAGGGAATATGGGAAGAAGAACCCTGGGAAGATTGATCATAGAAATGTTCAGAAAGCAGGTAAATAACAAGCAAAGTTAGGGTCCTCTTGAGAAATTATCTGAAGATGCTAAGAGTCTCCTTCTTCATCATGAGAATTACCTCAACCCAAAGAGAGGGAAGGGTAGGGGAGAGGGAGGCACAATATAGGGACCCTGGGGCATTCTCTCAGATCTCAGATTGCAAGATGACCCCGTTGGACTTCACTTGGCTTGTATAAATGAAGAAAGTTGGCAGAGATAAGTATTATTATATGCATTCATAATTTTATGGTTGTCAGTATTTTTTGTATATCTAATACCTCTACAAAATGTTATGATTAAAACAGGATAGATTTGAAAAATCTCCACTTCAACCAGAGTAGAACAGATTTTGAGAACAGTTAAATATGTTGTATGGGATCTTTCTGGGTATAAATTTTGAAAACTTGCCCACTAAGGGAAAGACGTATGTTTTAAAAAATGAAGTCTTTGAAATTTTAATATTAGTAACAGATTTTAGCTAATACCTTTAAGTTTAATAATGGTATTGTAGTTGTATTTTTAAGAACTGTTTTATTTTAGAAATACATAATAAAATATGTTTGAGTATGATATATTTGTATAAAAACAGTACAGGAAATATAACAGTAATGCTGTGTATCTTGTGCTGGGTAATTCTGAAATGGATATGTACAATTGTCTGAATTTGATATGATGAGAATTTAAAACATTTTCATTTTAGTGCATGAAAATTATACTTAAATAAGAAAATACAAAAATTTGTGTTGAAAAACTAACCAGCCTTGAGTACATATACTATCACAATCAAAATATGCAAAACTACAGTAATTTACAAAGTGTATTTTCTAATAGATATAGAGAAATTTAACCAATGGAAAATGATAGAGAAACTACAAATAGACTCACAAGTACACAGTAATCTCCTATAACAGTTTTTCTTCAAATATAATTGTGAAAAAAATGATCTTTTCAATAATGGTCCTGAGTGAACTGTATATATATGAGAAAAAACAATCATGATTTCTATTTTACAATGTATTCAGAAACTAATTCCATATGGAAAATAGACATTAATGCAAAGGCAAAAAAATAAATCTTGGAGAAGACAAGTACCAATTATAAAAAATACATATATATTCCATGAGGCTAAAAGCAAGAGGATTGTGAATTCAAGTTCACCCTGCACAATTTAGCATTACCTTGTCTCAAATTAAAAAATAAATAAAGGCTGGGATCAGCACAGAAACCTTGAGTTCAATCCCCAGTAGCATAAATAAATAAATAAATAAGGACATATGAACATTAAAATATTTATTTTTGAAAAGAAACTATTGAGAAGATGAATAGGTATCACACAGATTGTGAGACTGTTTGCAATGCGTACATTTGAAAGAAGCTTGTGTAGCAATATATAAGAATAAGTTGAAATAATAGACAACTTGGTAAAAGACTAGGAAAGAGACTTAAATGAACATGAAAAGGGGAATATTCAAATGGTCAGTCAAGCTATCAAAAGGCTCTTCAACTTCATTAACCAGAGAAAAAGACAAATTAAAATGCACTATATCATTTTTTATTTTTTAAATTTATTTTTGGTACTGGGGATCAAACTTGGGTTCTTGCGCTTGCGAGGCAGACAGTGGAACCACTGAGCTAAATTCCTGGCATGCAATATAATCATTATACAACTTCCAGGATGTTAAATCAAAATAAGAATGTAGAATAACTAAACTTTACATATATAGCAGATTAGTGTATACAATAGTAACAATGAGTTGGAAAATTGGTGAAACCTACTGAAGCAGAAAATATATTTGTTTTTTGACCAAGAAATTTTATTCCTTGGTATGTAGCCAGCAGATAAACATACACATATTAAACAAAACAAGTACACAAATATTCATAGCTGCATTATATATAAGAAGCTAATAATGAGAAACAGCACAAGTGAAAACTGATGGCAGCATGCAGAATGGATAAAAAAATCATTATTGAAAAAGTAAAAATTATATAGTATACACGTTACTGCTATACAGAAGAGTATAGATATCAAATTTATAATATTGTGTAAAGAACCAAGACATTAAAAGAAATGTATTCTATGATTCTACTTATTTATACTTGTCAGTACCGTGACTGAGATGTAGTAACTGAAATATAAAGGGGGCTCCTGACATCCTAGTATTATCCATTTGTTTAATATCTAGTATGTGGTCAAAGGGCTGTAGACAATAACATCAAAGACTTGCTATTCCCACAATTTTTTCACTTGTTTGCAATGTAGCAACATAAAATTTAAGGCTTTCTTCCTGCACACATAAGTTCAAACACAATATGCTGTATGTGTTGGTTACTTTTCTCTGGTTAATGAGACAAAATAGTAGCACCAAAAGTTAAAGGGGAAGGGACTTATTTGGCTTACAGTTCATGGAGGTTTCAGCCCATAATTGGCTGGCTCTGAGGCTGGGATGGCAAACAAGCATCATAGAAGTGAAACAGCATGATGCCCAGAAAGTAGCAAAGGCAACAAGGGGGAATTTAATAGCATCTTCCTGCCCCTTTTATCTTATTCAGACTACTTAGGGTGGGTAGCACTCACACCCTTAAACCTAGTACCCTTGAACCTAGCATTGCATCATGAATCAATTCCAGCTTCACACACTCTAGATCAAGCCTATAACCACATGAGGCTTTGGGGGGACATCTAGACTCAAATCATAACACTGTATAATAGAAGAATACACAAAGAAATTTTTAAAAATCAAAATAAAATCAGCAAAATGATTTTCTAGTGAAAGTGTGGAAGAGAATATTTGTAAAAATTAATTTCATATACTCAAAAGGGCATTTCATAATACAGTAAAGTAAGTTTCCAGTCTTGAAGATGGAAGAGTTACAAAAAAAGATTAAATCTGTTGAGGTATACTTTAAGAAGGAATGAAAATGTGCTACACATATATCCCTAGATGCATATACATATATATATATTTCTATATGTACATAAATATTAAAATTCTATAAAATGATTACCAAAAAATTCTGTTGGTTAAAGCTATAAATATTAAATGTACATTCATTGACTTTACAGTAATTAGTTGTTTCTTTTTTTTTTTTTTGGTCCTGGGGATCGAACTTGGGACCTTATGCTTGAGAAGCAGGCGGCAGAGCCACTGAGCTAAATGCCCAGCCTGACTTTACAATAATTAGTTATGCTGACATTATGGAAAAAGGATATTAGAAAGTTTAGGATTTTCATATTTTTCTCATTATATACTATACATAATACTCCTCCTAATAAACACACAAAGCCATAAGTATACATGCACAAATATGGCCCACAATTTTAATAAATGCCTATCAGGTACTAGGAAGTTTTATTTGACACAATTTAAATCAAATATAAATAGCCAGGTTTCTTGGAATTTATCTAATAGGCAATGAGTGAAATAACCACAGAAAATCAGTATGAATTTTGGAATTAAGACAAATACTGCATATATATGCCAGAGAAGCTAACCCCTGAAGATTAATGCAGAGTAGACACTGGTGTAGGAAATGAGAAAGTATCAGGTGAAGGTGAGATACCTACTCTCTAATGTTGAGTTTTTGAAGCTGAAGAGTATTGGAAGCCAAACAGCAGCATTGTTTAGTGGAAGAAAGACTGGTTTAGCCACACCAGACCTTGTATATTCAAAGATTGTGACAGGACATTTTTTACCAAATGAGGCTGGGAAATCTGATCAAACCCCCAGATACCTTGAAGGTACTTTGTAAATGGTGAGACGTTTAGGTTTTATTTCTACTGTTAAAGCATTGGGACATCTTAAGCAGAGGAGAGCATTATCAAATTTGTGATTATTGCTCAACTCCAGCTGTTATGCTAAGACTATTGAGGGAACACAGCTATAGTTAAAAGGACTTTTGCAGGAGATAAGGTAAGAAATGATGGAGGTCTAAACAGTGGCAGGGCAAAAGAGACACAGAGAAATTAATTTTTTGCAAGTAGACTTGAGAGCATTTGCTGATGAATGTGGCTTGATGAGGTGGTAGTAGGGGCAAGGTGAAATAGAAAGTAATTAAGAATGATTTCAAGTTATATTTTATTATAAATATAAGGAAATTGTTGAAGACTGAGGAAGTAGCCACATTGGAAATTTTGCTCCTTGAGCACATAAATAAAAACTTTTAAAGTTCACTATATTTTTAAGATATTTAACAAATGTATTTTCAGGTAATTTGTGGTAAAGCCAGATGTGTGGCTTTCATCCCCCAGTGTCCCATAACTGGTAAAAGCAAGATTAGAGACCTGGAGAAACATTTTAATTAAAAGCAATCAAATATGAAAAAAGGGTTAAAAATACTATTTCAATGCACGCTGAGTCGATAAATTTAAGAAATACACTTGGATTAAAAATGAAAATAAAGTGGGCCAGAGATTTAGCTCAGTGGTTCCGCCGCCTGCCTCAGAAAAGCAAGGACCCGAGTTTGAACCCAGGTACCAAAAAAAAAAAAAAAAGAAAGAAAGAAAAGAAAGAAAGAAACTTGGAAGGAAAGTGAGCACTAGAGCTAGTTTTTAGCCTCAAGGTTTTTCTGCAAAAGAGGTGGGGAATGTGAGGTTCTGCTTAATAAACCTTGTATATAATAAGGAATGAAAGGCAGAAGATACAGCTTAGAACCTGCTTAATGCAGAATTGGGTTAAAGAATCCAAAAAAAGCAGAACCCTTTATTTTTTAGTTGGGTTCTATATGATAGTGCTGTATTCATTTTATCCAGTGCTTTGTTTTCTGCAACTTGATTTTTGGAATGAAAGCAATATCATTATGTTTTAATATTGAAAGTCAAAGAGGACTCACACAGGAAAGGAAGTATATAGGAAACTTTTAAAAAGAGATGCCTAAATTTAGAAATTTGTGGAAAAAAGATCTAAGGCCTAAAACAAAAGGGGCAGATAATAAATAAACTCTGAATCTCAGAGATATGAGAATATGTACTTCCCCAACCCTTGTATTATAAAGCCTGATCACTTTGGCTCTGATGGAACCCAGTGATCCATTTTCCAGGTTCATTCTTCCCTTGTTGCACTGACTGTCAACGCATATGTTGATCTGCAGGTGCCATAAATTTTATAAAAGTAAATATTTCCAGTGTTAATCCAATGAAAATTTTCAGCTATTGTTATGATTTTGAATAAATTAAGGAAGTAGAAATTAAAATAGAAATCTGAACAGGAAAATTGTACTCCAGAAGTAAATGAAAATGGGTAGAAGAAAATCCACAGCTTCAAACTGTTCTAGAGTTTATAAAAGAAAGGAGTTTGATGTATAAGAAAACTATGGGAAATACTATGTGATGGTATGTATTTCTCTCTAGTAGGAGTTGGGTTATGTAAACAAGTCAGTTTTCTGTTATTAATACCTTAACTACATTTTTTCCATTATTTTCCACCTACTTAAACATTTTTGTTATTCCTTGGCACCAGCAAACTTGGAGTCTAGGATTTGAGCCATAAAATTAGAAAATAGATTATGGCTAGAAAGAAATTTCAATATGTGTATTATTTGGAAAAAAAAAATTTCCAATATTTTATTAAAGATTTGGAATGGCATTACCTTACAAAATTCATAGAGACTGAGGAAAATCACTTAAAAATTAAAAGCTTGGGCTGATTATTATTTTAAGAAAACATAGCACATCATTGGTTTTGGTGTTTATTTATTATCTGTCCTTTTGTTTTAAGCCCTTGGATCTTTTTTACACAAATTTCTAAATTTAGGCATCTCTTTTTAAAAGTTTCCTATATTTCCTTTCCTGTGTGAGTCCTCTTTGACTTTCAATATTAAAACATATAATGATACTGCTTTTATTCCAAAAGTCAATTTGCACATAGCACTGGATAAAAAGAAATACAGCACTATCATATAAAACCCAACAAGAAAATAAAGCTCTAAAATTTAGGTTACAACTTTGTCCTTTGACTTCCTTGTGGAAATTTATTGAAGAAGGCTTTTAAACTTCATGAAACAAGCCTCATTCCAGTTAAAGATAGTAATGAGGAGAGATTTTGCTATGTTTAAATTCCATTAGAGCATTGTGGGTTTTTACTTCCTAAGTGGACCTTTTAACTTCTGAAATAAATCTTTGAGGACTAAGCTTATTTGCTCTCAGCAAAAGATGATTTCAGTGACTAAGAAAAAATATTTTAAGACAATAGGAATTTTTTAAAGCAGGGAATTATAAAATATTTCCCTATCATGAATATATAGCTTTGTCCTCACTTTGGCAGCACATATTCTAAAAATGAATATATAGCTAAAATGTATTTTAAAATTAAATGTTTACTATATATAAGTTTTAAGGTTTCAATGAGAGAATAAAACTAAAGTGAGTATTGAATCAATAGCTATCTTTTTCATTTTATTTATAGGAGGATATGCTAAATAATATCATTAAAGGAAAAATATAAGTCATTTCAAACCTCATGATACAATTTTTTGCAAATTTTGATGCTAGGTTTCAATATAAGATAGGTTAAATTCTACACCCGCAAGCACTGCAAAGTTTGTTTTTGTCTGCATAAGTCACTAGATACATTCAGAATTATATGAGGTAGAATATAATGGTAATTGCATTCATGATGTATATTCAAAAGATGTGTAATATACTGATACAATTTTCTTAAGGATTATATTATTCAGATTCACTAATTTGACTCTGAAGTTCTTGGTTAGGTATGGACCATTGATTGATCATTAACAAATATCTCATCCCTTTAAGGAAATTCAAGAAAAAAGATTCCAACTATATAAAATCCCACAAGGTCAAACACAAGACAGGAAGCAGGAGTACAGAGAAGTATGATTCCTCAGTTAGCTAATTTATAACAAAATACCTGCAGGAGGCATGACTGACAAGAAAAAGAGTTGTTTTCACAATTCTGGGAACTTGAATTATTGGAGGAAATGGTAAAATGGGGAGCTGAAACAGGAGGCTGTGTGAGAACGTGTGTTTGACTTGTTGCTCCCAGGTTCTTGCATCACAAACAGGAAACCTCTAACATTCAAGTTTTGTTTTCTAGAAAAACACAGTACTTGAACTAGAAACAGACAAGGATAGGGTCAGACTTAGGGATATAAATAGAGCTGAGTGAAAAATAGAAGCTGTTTTCCTCTCCCATCATCTCTGAGTATAAATGCAGCCATCTAGTATGTATCTGGGAAGCAGGAAATTATAGGAATAGCTTTGGAAAGACAGATTCATTGTGATACATCCCAAAGTAATGGCCTCCAATCCACAAATTTTTTCAGAAAGCTGCCTATCAGTTTCAAGTGTCTCATTTTTAAATATAATAGATAGTGAAAGCTTATTGTACTTTTGAGGGAAGCCACCATCAGGAAAAGTGAACAACCAAAACTAACAGAAAATGGGTAAATTAAAGAAAGGAAGCTCATGCACAAAGTACAAAGTGAAGGTAAAACAAAACAAGACTGATTGTCAAATACAGATATGAGAAGACCTTTCAGATTTTAAATAAATGCTCTGTTCAGACCCTGAGGAGAGAAAAAAGACAGAGGACTTGAATGAAGTAAAAGTATTTTAATTAATGGATGTTGACTAAATTTTTCATCCTGGAAAATGCATCTGCATTTCTTCTCTCTCAAAATCTGGTCAGGCATGTTGGTCGCTTAGCTTTTCATCTTAGTTTCTTACTTTACTTTTTAAACATAATCTGTTTGACACATTCTCAGAATTCTAAAGGTTACAAGGCTAAGCACTAAAGCTAATTAACAGTATTTCTTTCTCAGGGTATTGAACTCAAGTTCTTCCTTCTTTCATCCTGTGTAATCTTTTTCATATGCAAATGTATGTAGGTGGGCCAGTAGTTCAATATGGTGTAGAGTACAGGCTGCTGCCAAACAGAGATGATAAAAGCAAGCTAATCAAACGTTGTCTATCACCCATCAATGCAGGAATTTAAAGGCCAATGTAAGAAACCTTCCCAAGTTTGCAAATTGCTAGTTAGGAAGACAGAGATGATATTATGAGAGATAAGTGAGTGAGTTTAATATTAGGAGAGTAGAAGAAACATTTATAAAATTTTGTTTGTCTTGAATTCAATAGCAACATTCTTTTTTTAGGAATGGAGCCATTAACAACAATTTAGTTTCAGTGAATTTTCTTCTTATGTATTCTTCCACATGAATCTTTAGCCTGAAAATATCTATCACATTTTGGCCAAGTCAGTTAGTTCTGTTTCTCCTTTTGGTGTTTGCTTGAAAATGCCACTCCCAACCTCAAATCTAAGACTATTAACCAACATTTGTTAATTCTTCTAGTTTCAGGTTTTGCTCCTTTGATCTATTTATTTGGTCATATGATATGATGATCTAGCTTAATTATTTTTCCTATTTAAGTGACTTACAGTTGCCACAGTTTTTTATATTAGTACTTGTTCTTTGTGTTTTATATAGGTTATATAATAATATTTTTACTTATACTAAAGTATCCTTTGAAAAGTAATGAAACTAGAGATCATTTGAAGAAAGGACATTACATATATTTTTTGCCAGAGATACTTTTACTTACAAGATGAAATTCTAAGGTCACAGTGCTGAAAATAAACTCTTTCTACAAGATTAAATACAACTTTTAATTGTAGTGCCACTCATACAATATCTCTAATCAGAAGCCTATCTGTAGTTTATACAAATGTGCTCTAAACATGCAGCTTTAACCTCTAATGATTTCAAGGACTCTGTCATTATCCCATTTTCCAGGGCAAGGTGATTTCTAATTACTGCATACCTTGATGTTTAATTTCATGTGATAAGCTTGAAACTAATAGATGAATGGCCCTGTTTACTTTGGAGGGCAAAATAATTTGAATAGAATGTCACAGAAAAAATATACTTAAGAAGTAACGAAGGTAAATTTCACAAAATAAGATATATATTTAACTGAGATTTGCTGAACATTATTTCTATGTGTGCAAAAAACAGAATAAAAGCCTCTTTTTTCCTTTTCAAAACCTCTTAGAAATAGACTAAAATGAAAATGATAACCATTTTTCTATTGGTTTACATATAGTATTTTTAAAAATTCACTGTAAACGGGGAAATCTATTGGTGAAAATATATCATACAGTAAACATATAGTTTGAGATATCTATACTTTTATTTTATTTTTTTGATAGAAGTGAGGCATTTAAAAATAATACATGAGCATGCAGACTCAAACTGAATGACAGATTTTAGTCTACCTGTTTTAGAAAATTATTCCAATTTTCTTCTTTTAAATTAAATTAAAAAAAAAAAATCTACCGATGCATAAAAAATTTTAAATATATGGGTAGTAGTGTAACTGTACAGATTTATCAGCAGGCTAGCAAAGAGTTAACAGAACACCTCTCCACTTTGTGCTGTGTACATTTGTGCAGTGGAGATAAGCTCTTACTGCGAAGGAGACAGGCTATTTAAAGAAATGTACATTATATTCAAGCATGGCTGATATTCCCTTGATGTTCACTCTTTTGAGTGCAAAAAGTGGTTTTTGCTAACTCCATTTTGCTGCTCATGGAAAGTTGAAAAATCAATAGCTGCAGGTTGATGAAACCTAAATCCATTTGATTCTTTTCCACCATTGCCATTATGCAGACACTCAAGTGTGATGTATTTAGTTCATGTAGTACTTATTACTCTCAAGCACAGCTTCTCATCAGGGAAAAATTAGACCAGATGAGAAGTAATCAAGAAATTCTGGAGAGGTTTCAAAGATCTTCCTTCTAAATGCTTTTTTTTTTTTTCCTCCTCTGACTTTGGCTCTCAGTCTTCTATAACAAAGAAAAGTTAACATCTCTGCATAAAGCTCTAGAAAGTTCTGGAGAATTATTTCATTCACCTATTTTCTCTAGTATTTTTATTTAATATGTCACCACAATAACAAATATTAGTCTAATAGATAATAAATTGAAAATTTGACCAAAGCCATTCTTTTTTTAGAAGTGAATCAACAAAAATAGCTGCATAAACTGATTTAAATGTTTTCATTTTTATTGAGTTGGCTGTTTAACAGAAAGATTTTAAAACTGGTTGTATAATCTGTAGGCTAAGAAGATGTATTTGTCAATGAACTGCCTTGATTCATATTACATTTCTGTTAATTACTAGCCATTTGATTAATGTTGGACACATTATCTTTTCTCTCTAATAATATATTCTTTCATCTATATTAGAAAGCCATAATAGCATTGTCCTCAAAGGTTTGGTGAGAAAATAAAGTGGGTAATCATTGTGAAACATTTAGCAGAGTAAACATTTGATACATTAGTTGCTAATGTCAGTCCGTTATATAGCAATTATTATATTTGAATGTGAAAAAATTTTGTTATAGGTTAGTGATGATTTGTAAGATCGATTTGAATGTTTTATATATTTAACTGTCAAATATCCTACATTACAATAATGCAGATATTATAACAAATGATTAAAGGATGATCTGGTCTAACTTCTTGTGTTGGTATCAAAAACAGGAAGATAACAGAATCTGAATGACTTGTCTTGATGAAGCAACTATGCCCTGTGAAGAAGACCCAAGGCTAGAACTTGGGTGTCCTGATTTTTCAGAAGTGTTTTAAGTTTTTATTGACATTTCTGAGTCTACCTAGATTTATTTTCCCGACATGGGTGGACAAGTTAGGTTCCAGATTACATATACTAGAATTTATAGTGAGAACTTGATCATAGGTATACACACAAAAATTATTCTTACTAGCAATGATACAAGTGTCTAAGATGAATTAGCAGTTTTCAAAATTTATTGACTGGACTGATGGCGTTAAGAGCATTTATGGTGGAAAAAGCCAACCAGAAGATACTGAAGCTCCCCAACCTCTATCAGTCAAAATAGGGGGGAAAAAGCGATATTGAATCTCAGGAAGAAATTAAACTATCACCATAGAGTTTAAAAATATGGGAGATGTGGTCTCATTTATGTTAAGTCGCACTCCGTTTGTTTTGTAGAAACCAGATGGATTGTAGCCACATGTTAGTCCCAAACTCATTTGCTTTGCAGCTCTGCATGAGGAGCTTTTAAAGATATGAAGTAGGGCTGGGGATTTAGCTTAGTGGTGCTGCTACCTGACTCACAAGCACAAGGCCTCTAGTTTGATCCCCGGTTCCAAAAAAAAAGGATATGAAGTAAGCTAGCCTTACTATGCTTCTGTTTATATTCTCTGTATTCTGTTAATATTCTCTCAGTTCATCAGCTGAGAGAATCAGAGCTGTTCACCTTTTGTAAAAAGAACAGCAGAACATGCTATCATGACCCAAGGCTAAGCTATATTTCTCCTTTCTCTGTGCAAAAAACATATATATATATATATATATATATATATATATATATATACACACACAATACTTTGATTACCTTAACATTTTAAAAACTGTTATGCTAACACTTTTAATTTCACTGTGAAACATATCTACGAAACAGGAAACAGTTGCCTGCCTATGGGAAATAAGCTCTACAAAGATACAGTGGTAGGTCATATAAAGGAAAGTCATCTTCCATTGTCCAGCTATGGTGGTTAGTACAAAATATGGGCAGGATAGGGGCCGGGGATTTAGCTCAGTGGTTCCAGCACCTGCCTTGCAAGTGCAAGGACCTGAGTTCAATCCCCGGTAACAACAACAACAAAAAAAATAGGGGCAGGATGGATGAAGTAGGTTTTAAATTTGGTGGATTCATCATCTTTTTTTCTTGATATTTTTCTGTTGGTGATAGTAGTGAATGAGCAATCATGGTGACCAGATCCTAAGAAAGGGAAGAAAATAGAAAGCTCAGAACTTTATGAGGTGAAAGAAAAATCCATCCAACCCAGAAACAATTTCAACCAACTAAGCTGTTGACAAAGGGAGGGAAAAATCCAGAATGTATAGGCAGATAAAGAAAATGATGAATATAACAGTCCATTTCAATGGCCATTACATATATTCTGTTGTAATATATACAAAAGAAAGCCAGCCTTCAATTTGAAAACTCTATGACAGAAACGATTGGAATGGCATGTGTGGTGGACCGTACCAGATGCTCAAGTACTCAACCCAGCACCTTTCCATGATATGCATTTCTAGCTGGAGTTTTATGGGCAGTGTTTCATGGTACTGAGATACTTGGTGCTGAGTGTATCTTTTTCGGTTCAAGCTTCTTCAGAGCTGCACACATAAATACTGATGTAACATATTGAATAGTATCTCTAAAGAACAGTTCTATCCTTGAGAAGAATGCTTAACTGTTGAGGTGGTAGAAGTTGCACAAAGCCTCAGGTGGATAATTCTAAGAGACATTCTGTATTCCTCTTGGAATACTACTCCAGTTGAAATGGAGCTCAGTTATTCACTGTAGTCTCTATTACTATACATTCCATGGCTTGTCCTCCTTCTCTCATTTCTCATAGTCTTTAATGCCTTCCCTCTGAAATTATCTCCTCAAAGCAGCCTACAAATGTCAATCTTTGTTTCTGGCTATGAGAACTGAAGTTCAAGGGTTGCCCAGATTAATATATCCTCTGTAAGTAAATCTAACACACTAAATTCTGCTTGACTATAAAAGATACATTTTAGTGAAGCAATTATTCTGCATGTTTAATTGAATAAATTAAAATAGTTCTTTCAATTTTGAGGCTAAAGATATCTCACATGATTTTTTTACATAATTATCTTCCATAATTGTACTGTTGATTTTCAACTTCACTCCCCGTTTATCACTACTCTACATTTCAAATCTAGTTTATTTATTTATTTTATAGCTAGTACATCCAAGCCATTGCTATTTTTAGTTTTAAAATTCTGTTGTCTCTGAAATTTATATATATATACATATATATATATATATATATATATACATACATATACATTTACATTACATCACAAATGAATTAAACAGAAAGACCTATTCCTTACAAATGTAGTTCAAGCACTATGGGGAATTAGATAAGGGAATCTGGATGGTTTTCTGTTTGAATAATATATTTGTAATGAAATTAAATTCAGTAGAATTAGACACATGAGAGCATTGTTAAGCCTATGAACAAATTGGCTTTAGTTACCTCTTATGGTGTATTGTTCCTGGAAGCATTCTTATTATATTGTGAATCTCTGTGGCATATATTCATTAGAGTCTTTTATTATATTTTAAAAGCCAGAATTACAATTTATTTGCTTTCAGCATTTCTTGGGAATTTGATTGGATATGAAAACCTACTTCTGAGTTTCTACATTATATATTAGTAATTGAGATATATACCTGTATAGATTACTTGTTGTCTATTATATGCCTAAAATTTTCAGATAATTCACCATAAATTACAAAGGGCTACCAACACCCACCAGCTTTACAGCACCTATAATGTTATTTCTAAAGCTATATTTATACATATATACTCAAATATATACTCTCATATTGATTTCTTTCCCCACCATTTTGAATTTGGAGGAAAGGAGGTATCAAGAAAAGTTGGGAAAACTTTCTTATATGATTCTGTATAAGATCATTTACTTCACTTCTTTTATTCTGTGTTGGGTGATGGTCTTTGGATACTCTCTTTATAGTATCTTGTCTCTGCTTTCCTTTCTCTTCCTTTTTTCCCCTCCCTTGGATATGAAGATATATATATATATTAGGGCTTGGAGAGGTCAGTTTGTCAATTTGTCTCAGGTCCACAAAGATAGAATCAGTATTTAAATCCTTCTACCTTTGTTTTAGATTTTAATGATTTGTAAAACTATTTGTTTCTTTTATGATACAATATATTTGGTTTTGCTCAACTAATTATTTAAGATTTAAGTACATAGTAGTTCACTGAAGAATTGATATCTGACAAAACTTTCTATTCCCTGATATGTTTTAATCCCTCTTGTCAAGACATTTATCATATTATGTTAAGAACTGATTTGATTAATCTATAATTCTGTTAAGATTACATGTTCTTTGAAATTATAATATAAATTGGATTTTAATGGAATACGTGAAAGTGGTAAATTGTTAAAGTTAGATTGCAATGGTGTTTGTAAAACATTCATCATTGTTAAAGATAAGTAGTATACATATATGATTTTAGCTTTGTCCTGTGTATTGTACCCTATGAATATTTCTTTAATATTGCTGTGCATATTTGCAAAATATGTTTATTCTGCAGGTGTTACAGATACCTAGGCAAAATATTCAAAAGATAATTTGAGTTTGAACACTGAAATGAAAAAAAATTCAAGAGATTCAAGAAAGAAAAATTCATTGGCTATTATGAGAGGATTTTGAATAAAATAAGATATTAAACTTTTGTGATATAATTACACCAAGGTAAGACTTTAAAAATCAGATTGGTTTAGTATCACTTTAACTGGAAGTACTTCTTGTCAAAAATATTATTTTATATGAAACTATATAGACTATTCTATTTTAATTGCATAGATACTGAAAAACCAACAGTCACTCAACAGTAATCGTTTGCTTTTGGTGTCTTTATATTGAAATGTATATGTTAGTATTAGTAGTAGGAGATATTTGGAAAATTGTGAGGCTGTTTCACCTCTTGCTAATTAATTCCAAATATTTGAAAAATATTTCCATAACTTCAAGAACTTCTTTCAAAAGCCAATTTTTTCTATCATTGTCTAAAATTATTTTCTCTTAATTATTGTTGGACCCTTGATAGAAATAAAAACAATAATTGAATATAGCTTTTAATTCTTATTATCATTCCATATGATATCTTTTGGTTTATAAAGGAGGCCTGCAATAAAATCAGAACAAAGTTTTTGTAATCTCACTTATTATTTAAACTGTTCTTATATTGAATGAGTCCTCATCGTTAGTTATATACAAATTAAATATTATTTCAATTCTCATATTTTCTTAGACCCAAAGCCATTTCATCTCTTACATGGAAACAACTGACTTTTGTCTTATAAGGAGTTATTATTTAACAATTATTTATATTATTAAATGCATATATTTAGCTTATTAAATTATAGATTCAATTTGTAATTTTCATCTGGTTAAAGATCTTTAGTAATGTTATTTTGACATTTTCATGGAGTCTAGTTTTTTGTGTCTTTTTAAAAAATGGCTGTTATAAAAAATGTCTTAGGTAGACTAATAAAATTTTTTTAATTATATATATCATTGTAGGATACTTTAGTGAGGTTCCTCACTGTACTGCCAGGTAAATAATGCTAATATTCCCCTATGTGAATCATAATAAATCAAATTATTTAATAGAACTTCCAGTGGAAAACCTTATCTAAATGTTTTTAGATTTCTCCTGAAGAAATATCATTACTGATATCTGCATGGACTCATTAATTCATTCATTGTCACATCTCTAGTTTGCACTGACCACATGTATAGAAAGGGAAGGAGTGAACCCTTCATTTCCTAAGCAGTGTCTGTATCTTACTCAACAGAAGCCAGTGTGAATCCAAGCAACAGAATAAAAGATCATAGGATTCTTGCATAGGTAGGAATTATCCTCCCTATTTTGTGTAATTTAATGATTCCCTGGTGTTTAATTTTTAATTTACAAAGTGAAGTAAATCCCATCTTAAAATCTACAATCTCATTTTAAATGTTCTTATTTCTACTCACATCTCTTTGATTAAAAATTTTGATCCTCTTCTTTAAAAAGCCACCATATTAACGGCCGGGGATTTAGCTCAGTGGTTCTGCCGCTTGCCTCGCAAGCATAAGGTCCCGAGTTCTATCCCTGGTACAAAAAAAAAAAAAAAAAGCCACCATATTTTCTTTCTCTTCTAATTTCTCATTAGAAGGGCAGGTTTGTCACTTGTCTTATTAGAACTCTGGCTTGAGTGACATTGTGGCCTACCCTTGCCCCTCCGACCCTGTTTTGCCCTAGGCTGTGCCTATTTCTCTGGTGGGTCCCTTTTGGTTCTGCCCCTTGATCTTTCTCTGCTTCTTTTCAATTCTACAGAAGCTTTCCTGGCTGTGGTTAAGCAGTACTCTTAAGCATTCAACATGATTTTATCTACCTTCTACTAAGTCCTATAACTCTTCAAATTCGACATTATTTTTCCTCAAAATTGCTCCTCTTTATTATTCATACTCTTGATAAATGGGGTTCTCACTCAATGTGCTTCCAATTCTACCTGAGAGTTCCAGTGACTAAATTGATATGGTAACTTGTCTAAATCACAATACTCAGAGACTTGATGACATTTTTGGGGGCTCAATTAATATTAATATCAGAAGATTTTGAGAAAAGCAGATTGACCACTACAATGTAAATGAGCCTCATCTAATCAGTTGAAGATCTCAAAAAAGAAGGCTGAACTCCACCGAAAAAAAGGGAATTTTGCCTACAGCAGACTTTAGACTTGAGGTGCAGCATGTACTCTTTCCTGAGGCCCCAGCTTGCCAGGCCACACTGTAGATTTGGGACTTGCAGACTCCCTTACTGCAGAGAGCTAATTTTTAAGAAGTTCCTCTATGTATCTGTCTCTCCTTCCAGGTCAACTTGGTGTTAGAGTTGAAGCTCTTGCCCACCCTGCTGTATGGTCATTTCCCTGAGGTCCTCACTGGTCCAGCTAGTACTGAAACAGAAATGCATTTAGTGGTTTCTAATTTTGCTGGGATTACTCCACTGATTAAAAAAATTTTAATATTTATTACTATCTGTAGACTGGTAGGCTGATAACCTAGCTACCTAAACTTTTCTTTCCATTCATTCGGTGACAACTTTTCATTTAGATTTGTATAATATTATATCTGAAATATGAACTCAGTTTCTGGGTTTTTTTTTTTTATTGTTTTGTTTTGTTTTTTGCAGTACTGGTGATTGAACCCAGAGCCTTTATCACACTGAGTTTCATTTCCAGCCTGTTTTTTTTTCTTCCTTTTTTTTTTTTGAGAGTATAGCATGTCATGCCAAGTCATTAAGTTACCCAGGCTGGGCTCAAACTTGTGATCTCCCTGCCTTAGCCTCCAGCTTGTTGGGATTACAGATGTGGGTCATCATGCCTGTCTTGAACTAAAGTTTTTAAAGAACAATCTGCCAAATGAATACCTTCCAGATTCAATCACTGTTCTTTTCAATTGACACTATTCTAATTTATTTTTAAAATATGATCTCAAATTTCCCATTTCATATATCATTGATGTAATATATTCAACCCAGTCCTGACAAAAGTGAAGATGAAGAGAGTAGACTTGCAGCACAATTTTTTGAGATATAAATATTAAATACACAAATGTATAAGTCATTTTCTGTTTGTAGTAGTGTTTTACATTTGTTACCTTTGTCAAACTTGAGATCTTGTGAGATCTTCAAGTATCTCCAAAAATCAGTGACTATGTAGGTTAATATAGTTTCATTGATGAAAGCATTTTTTATGAGTGACAGTTAATTTTTGTTATCCTGAATAAACAAGTTGTTCACATCTAATGTTGGTAAATTATAAAAATAGTAAATATAGTGAAAATATATTTATCTGATGTATTCTTCCAATTTCACTCATATATAACTATGAAGATAAAAGATTTATGAAACTGTATATGGAATTTTTAATAGATGTGCTTCTTTAAATTTTATTATAACTTATAATTCCAATCTAACTATTCCTCATATAGTGATATGATGTTAACTGTGAAACATTTATCATTTTTAGAGAGTGTGGCAAATTGTAGAATTTAGTTATCTAGTTGTAAGAATAGATCACAAGAAGTTTGTTAACTAAGAAAATTAAGTCGTTTCTGGGAAATTCCACAGGTCTGTTTGTTAAAAGAATGCCAGAAAACTTTAAGAGACATTGTAAAAGTCGCACAGGAGAAAAACAGGTTTTCCTAGTTTTCTTATTTACCATTTCCTGGGATCAGAGAACCGTGACCCAGTGACTCTATGGGTGGCGAGAGAGATACAACTCACTATGTACATCTGTGATGTTTGTGGTGGGCCGGTGGGCTTGATTTTGGCTGAAATGGTCCTGCTCTCTTGATACTATCTGATAAGAAGAGGGCTGAGGTGTGCTCTTTGATGTAGGGGATTGGTGAATGGAAACAGGGGACTTGTGAATTCGCCTGTAGCTTTTATGAGTCACTTAAAGTCACTGGTTATCATCAGATGTAAAAATCAGAAAGACAATAGCCAGAATAACTAAGCTGCTTTCCTACATGTATAAAAGCCTTGCTTCTTTCCTTTGTGACTTTTGAATAGTGCCAGAGGAATTAAACTGCTGTTCATCCCCCAGGCTGTCTCCTTTTCTTTCTTCAAAAGTCGGTGCTTTTCGGGGTCTCAGGTCTCCCTCTAGAGATACCACCAACAGAGAGTGCATTGTAATTATCCTAAAAATTGTGAGAAACCTACATTTTGTACAAAAATTTCAAAATTTGCCAGTAATCTTTGTAGTAAAATATTGCAACATTATTATGCTATGAGTAAGTTTTGAAAACATCACTTGCATACATATTTTAATCTAAATAGAAATACTTGAAACTTTATATTGTGATGTTTAAATCTGGGAAGTTTTAGACTTTGAGGACAAAAATGGATATAATGTTGCAAAATTTCCAAGTAAATCTCTTTTGAGTTTGGAATTTATACATAAAATATTTTCTAGAAATAAGAAATGTTTATGCTAAATAAAGACCAAATTTAAATGGAATAACTCCTTCCAAATGTGAACTTCCTCTAGTGAATAAGCTAAAACTTATATATCCATTCAGGAAGTTCATAACAGAATATTATACTTTACTGCTGCAATATCCCAGACATAAGGGAATAAAATAATTTGATTATAAATCAACCTACATTCTTTCAGATCTTAGCCATGTACATCTCTAAATATATTTAAAATGATAAATATATTTAAAATGATAATATATATTTAATATATATATTTAAAATGATAATTCTCACATAAAATATCAAAGGCCTACACATTAATTCATTTTTAGTGAAAATGGTTTCAATCGGTTTTTTTGATTTTTTTAGTACCGGGGATTGAACTCCGGTCCTTGCGCTTGTAGGGCAGGCACCAGAACCACTGAGCTAAATCCCGGGCCCCAGTTTCAATGTTTTTATAATGTCTAATATATGTGCACTACTGACTTAAATACTGAATCTAATTTTTGGCATACTTAATAACAGTTTGTGTATTTTTCCTTTGGGAAAGTGACAGTAACTGTGGATAATCAGTCTCAAGGAAAATTCAAACATATACCTTTTTCTTCTGACCAGGTGTGAAAAATGACTAGTGAGTTCTTGTTCTATGGCTTCTGACTGTGAGAATACTCACTGACCCTCATATGACTAATCCTATTATAGCCAAGAGACTAAAAGTGCATGTTCTGGAACTTGCCTGTATTTTCATCTTTATTTTCATTTAATTGGTATTTGAACCTGGAAAACTACTTAAGCCATTTACACTGCACTTTTTTTTTTTTTTTTGGTACCAGAGATTGAACTTGGGAACTTGTGCTTGTGAGGCAGGCGGTAGAACCACTGAGCTAAATCCCCGGCCCACTTTTTTCTTTTAGAAGGAGAAAATACAGCTATATTACTAAAAGTATGCAATAATAGTACACATTTCATATAAATAATACCTAGCATATAGTGGATGTTCAAATAAAATATATTTGTATTTTGAGAAATGAGGTATATGAGGTGATGTTCTAATACTTGGAGATTTGTAATCCCTTTTTCTGACGTTTTCAGTAACACTTGATATTTATGGCCTGCCTTAGTTACTTTTTTGCATTTCTCAGACAAAATACCTGACATCCAAAGTTAAAAGAGGACAGGTTTATTCTAGTTCATAGTTTGCAGAGGTTTCAGTCTTAGTTGTCTCCAAGGCAGGGTGCATGGCCCAGGGGCATAGCAGAGGAGAAACAGTACCTGGTGTGGCAGGTAGAAGACAGTGAACAGCTAGCAGCAGCAGCAGGAAGCCTCCTTTTCCCTTTTATCCCATCCAGGCTACAAGCCTTATGCCTGTGCCACATACAGCCAGGGTGGGCCTTCCCATTATCCACATCTAAAACTCTAATAAACCAACTAATCAAGTACTATATATCTCTAATCCCAGTATCACACACCCTAGATTGAGCCACCTCTCAAAACCCCACCTATGAGTACATGAGGTTCTGGGGGGATGTTGTGCCCAGATTATGAAGTCCCCAAAGACCACCAGGAAGCCGTTTCTGATGCAAGCACATGAGGGTCTTTTATTCAAGCTTGAGCAGAGGCTCCCAACTGTCACCAATGCAGCGGATCAGAATTGAGAGCCCCGAGTTTCAAATTAGCGGGGTTTTTGCTGAAGTTACAGCAAGGTTTGGGGATTTTCCATTTAGCAGTTACATGATTGGTTGGCATTTAGCAAACATGAAGTATATACTTCTGATTGGTTTGGCTCATTGGAGGTTGGGGGGGTGGTTACGTATAGGTTTTATGAGGGAGAAGAGGGACAAAGGTTAGTGGCTGACTGTCAAGTACTGGCAGTCAGTAGACACAATGGCTAATGGTCACGACCATTATGTACTGCTGGTCGGCACATTGACAGATTGTTTTGCAGATAGGGTGCCCAGAATGTTTACTTCCTGGGCAAAACAGATGGTCGAGCAATTAACTTAAGAACTTTGTTTTGTTACAGAGTGTGTCTTTTGTCCCAGAGCAAGCACATTTCAACCATTAATAATAGAGGCTAGGGGAATAGTGACTTTTAGCAAAATGGAGTTGCTTTGGTCTCACATTCCCCCCTTCTCATGATGCTATAGAGGACCAATCATGGGCCTCTGGGGGTTAATTCTATCACGTCTGTTGGGACTGGCTGGTATTGGGACCTGAGAACCATCACTTGTACAGTGTTAATGAGTTCTCTGATGAACGAGACCAATCTATTAAGTATATAAGGTCCAAGGGTTAATAATAGTAACAGAATAAGCAAGGGGCCCAGCAGAGTAGAGATCAGAGTAGTCAGCCATGGGGAGGAATTAAACCAGGATTCAAACCAATTTTGAGCTTGTTCTCATTCTCGCTTTCGTTTAGCAATGCCTTCTCTAACTAACTTTGGCCATAGATTCTTTGACCACTCCTGAGTGGTCTATATAAAAACAACATTCTTCACCCAAGGCAACACAGAGCCCTCCTTGTTGTAGAAAGATTAAATCTAGCCCCCTTTGATTTTGGAGGACCACCTCTGCCAGGGAGGTTAGGGACTCTTATAGGTGGGAGATGGAACTCTCTAGTCTCTCAATATCTATATCTATGGCCGCTCTCAGGTCATTATAATGTCTGTTTTGTAACACTAGCGATGAAATTCCTGTTCCTGCCCCAGCTAGTCCCAAACCTAGGAGAACTGTCAGCGTGATGGCTGTTACAGGTTCTCGTTTAACCCTGGCTGGGGTCTCAGTCAAGCAACTGGAAATGTCTTTTTCTGAGTGATATAATAGCCTAGGGACCAATTGTACTAGTACACAGAAATCTCCAGTTAGATTGAGCACTTCTCCATGTGCACAAGGGGTGAGCCCGGTGGAGCAAGCCCACCATCCATAAGAAGGGGGTACAAGATATTTTTTTGACCTAGACTGATAGGTTTGACCACAAAGGTATTGGTGGGTGGTTGGGACACTGCTGACACAAGTTCCCTGTCCAGTTACTGATTGTAGGGTCAGCCTAGCTGTTTCCTTTTGTTGCCATCTACACTGGGTTGGACTGTCTGATTCAGTGAAATTGTCTAGATAAGCTATTGCCGCATAATAAGGGGGCTTGATATCATAACATAACCAGCAAGACTGAGTAAGATCTGGTCTAGAGGCATTTAGGGTCTTAAAGGTGTGGACCATCAGTCCCCAGAGGGGGTCTTGGTCTTGGCCACGGTTGACTTTTTTGGCCTGGGTGACAATTTAAGCAGGGGGTGGAGACATGGGTGTGGAGGCCGGATTTGGTGTCTGTATGGGGGCAGTTTCTCCTGGGGGCATGGGCGAGGTTTTCTGAGGAGGGGACTTTGTGGCTCTAGGAGGAGCTAAGGGGACTAGCGCCAAATTTGGCCCAATTGGCTGGGGAGGTCCTACAACATGTGGCTCTATTTTTAATCTTACAGTGAATAGTAACCCATTGTCATGACCATTTTGATATAGGCGGAGCCCCCATGTCTGGCCTGTTTCCCATCTGGTGTACTTTTTAACCTTGGTCCATAAATGAAAGTCTAACTGGGTTACAAAGGTATCCTGTGCATGGGCCGCTAAGCATGACTTTACCATTATGGAGGCTCGTTTGGAGGCCGGTGGGTCCGGGGACTCTTTTTAAGGAAATTAAATCATCTGTGACAGGCGGAGCCCATGAGACGGAACCCGTGGACTCACATCTCCATTTTGCACAATAGAATTCTTCAGCTCCCCCACATTTTTCTGTTTGAGACTGCGAATGTCTCTCTCCCGGGGAAACATAGAAAGGGGTATTTCACAAAACATTTCTTTCTATGGGTCGGCCACACCTGGGGTCAAGTCCTCTTGGGGCCACAGGTAGGGACACCCAAGGGAGGGTGGGACTATTGCATTGATTGATGTCTTTTTCACATATGGGCTCTCCCCCGGGCCCAATTTTCCAGTCTCTGATGGGCCAAGTCCCTACAGCAAGTTGACACAGATCTAAGTCTAGGGCGGGCCACAAAGACAGTGGTGGTGTCACTTTAGATGTACTATTAACAATATCACCCGTGGATGTACTAATAATCATCCACTTTAGATTTAGGGGAGCATGTGGGTTTTGTCCCCCCAACACTGGTGTTAAGAGTACAGTTACCACAATCATGACCGTCGATGATGTAGCTTGAGCTTGAGAGGATTGTCATGGTCCTTGGACACTTGCCATGATGGGATGTAGTCCTCTAATATGGCGTGTGGATCCACGGGGCGGACGTGAGTGTAGTGTACCCACGAGGTGATCTCGTTGAACTTGAGAGCGGTGGGCATGGTCAGGACAGTAACATAGGGTCCTTTCCAACGAAGCTCAAAGTCCTTCTGTCGATGTCTCCAGACAAAGACCCAGTCTCCTGGTCGGTAGCGATGGGGCTCAGGAGGTGGTCCAGACTCATATAGGGCCTTCAATTTAGGCCAGACATCCTCACAAACACATTGGAGGCTTTTTAAAGAAAGTAACAGTTTTTGATCATCAAATTCAACAAGGACATTTGACTGAAGGTTGGGGACAATGGGAGGGGGAATTCCAAACATTATTTCAAAGGGAGTCAGTCCCATCTTATAGGGAGAATTGTGTACCCTATAGAGGGCAAAGGGAAGGAGAGCCACCCAGTCACTGCCAGTCTCTAAGGTTAATTTAGTTAAGGTCTCTTTTAAAGTTCTATTCATTCTCTCTACCTGTCCTGAATTTTGGGGTCTGTATGCGCAATGCAATTTCCAATCTGCCCCCAATGCCTATGCTAAATTTTGACTCACCTTGGAAATGAAAGCGGGTCCATTGTCTGACCCTAACATTACGGGGAAACCATACCTTGGCAAGATGTCTTCTAGCAACTTCTTGGCCACTATCTGTGTTGTCTCATGTTTGGTAGGAAAAGCTTCTGTCCATCCTGAAAAAGTGTCTACAAAAACTAGCAGGTATTTATAACCATATTTTCCAGGTTTTACCTCAGTAAAGTCCAATTCCCAGTATGTTCCAGGTTGGTTCCCTCTTAGCCTATTGCCTGGGTTGGCTTTATTGTGGGCAGCATTTGTCAGTTGACAGGATTTGCAAGTGGCAACGATATGCTCAATTTTGGAATTGGCGTCTCGAATCTTTATCTCAGCATGTCTCAGGAGATCTTGCATTTTTCGAGTGCCCATATGGGTGGCCCGATGTATTTTGGAGAGAACTTGTTCTCCAAGTACTTCAGGCAGGATAACTTTACAATCAGAGGACTTCCACCACCCGTTGAGGTGCTGGGGAATAGGTAATTGTTCTATCCACCTGAAATCTTCTTCAGTATACTGGGTTTTTTTTGGCAAGGCAGCACTTCCTGGATCAGGCAGCTGAGTGGTTAGCATCAGATCAGCCTCTAGGGCTATTTTTTGAGCTGTCTGGTCATCTAAGTTATTTCCTTGGGCCATTGGAGTATTGTTCTTTTGGTGCCTGGGACAGTGGACAATAGCCAATTTCTTTGGCAGCCATAGGGCCATCAGCAGGGCAAGAATTTCCTCTTTGTTTTTGATAGTTTTTCCCTCAGCCATCAATAGTCCTCTCTCTCTGTAGATAACCCCATGGATGTGCTCAGTGGCAAAGGCATACCGGCTGTCTGTATATATGTTTAGCTTTTGGCCTTGCCCCAGAGTCAACACTTTGGTCAGAGCTATGAGCTCTGGCCATTGGGCTGAGGTCCCGGTGGGCAATGGTTCTGCCCAAATGACCTTAGTTTCTGTCACCACAGCTGCCCCGGCATACCTGCAGCCATCCTGTACAAAGCTGCTTCCATCAGTATACCAGGTGTTTTCAGCATCTGGCCACAGTTGGTCTCTCAGGTCAGCTCGAGTCACATGTACCTGAGCTAGGATGTCAGCACAGTCGTGGAGCGGAGTCTCTAAGTCCGGGTCTGGCAACAGTGTAGCTGGATTTAAGGCAGCCGGGGTCTGAAAGACAACTTGGGCTGGGTTTAGGAGTAAGCCCTGGTAGTGGGTCAGGTGGGCATTACTGAGCCATCGATCTGGAGGTTGTTTTAGGACTCCTTCAATAGCATGGGGGGTGGTTACATATAGTTCTTGGCCCAGTGTCAACTTGTCAGCATCTTTTACCATCAGGGCCACTGCCACAATCATTCTCAAACATGGGGGCCACCCGGATGCAACTGGATCAAGTTTTTTTGATAGGTATGCCACTGGGCGGCGCCATGGCCCTAGGTATTGAACTAACACTCCTTTGGCCATGCCTTTGTTCTCATCAACATATAGGTGAAAGGGCTTGGTTATATTGGGCAGGCCCAGAGCAGGTGCCGACAGCAAGGTAGTCTTTATCTGATCAAATGATTTTTGTAGTTTTTCAGTCCATTGGAAAGTATGATTGTCTTTAGTTACCTCATAAAGGGGCTTTGCAAGTTCTGCGAACCCCAGTATCCACAAGCGGCAGAAGCCAGCTGATCCCAAAAATTCTCTAACTTTTCGAGAGGAATCTGGTGTGGGTATTTTAAGAACTGTCTCTTTTCTGGTGTCAGCCATCTCTGTCCCTTTTTAAGTATATAACCCAAATAGCTCACCTCAGACTTGTAGGTCTGGGCCTTTTTGGCTGACGCCCAGTACCCCAACTTTCCGATGGTGGCTAGGAGCCTTTTGCTTCCGTCAAAGCAGACCTTTTGGGTTTCAGCTGCTATGAGGAGATCATCTACATATTGTAACAGAGTCATTTGAGGGTTTTGGAGGCAGAACTCACCCAGGTCTTCATGCAGGGCCTCGTTGAAGATGGTGGGAGAATTTTTGAACCCCTGAGGCAGCCAAGTCCAGGTCAGCTGTCCATTGAGGCCTTGTTCAGGATAGCTCCATTCAAAGGTGAAAATGTGCTGGCTTTTGGGCACCAACGGAAGGCTGAAGAAGGCATCTTTCAGGTCTAGGACTGTATACCATTGACGACTCGGTGGCAGGAAACTTAAAAGGGTATAAGGGTTAGGTACTATGGGGTGAATGTCCATAGCTCTCTTATTTACTTCACGGAGGTCCTGCACTGGTCGGTAGTCATTTCAGTGTGGCTTCTGCACCGGTAACAAGGGGGTATTCCAGGCCGATTGACAAGGCCTTAATATCCCTTGTGCTAGTAACCTTCTAATGTGCGGGGTTATTCCCTGTCGGGCTTCTAGGGACATAGGATACTGGCAAACACAGACAGAGTCTGTTCCTGGCTTTAATTCTATATATATAGGTGGTCTGTGTACAGCCAGTCCCATGCCCCCAGTTTCAGCCCAGGCTTGTGGGAACATTGCAAGCCTCTTGTCCGTCTCAGAGCTTGGAGGAGATGGCTCTTGGTGTAACCGATATTCATCTTCTATGTTTACAGTTAATACTTGAATCGGTTTGCCTTCTTGATTAAGGACTTTTGTACCCCCTGGTTGAAAGTGAATTTGGGCTCCCAATTTGGTGAGCAAGTCTCTTCCCAGTAAAGGATAGGGGCAGTCTGGTATAATCATAAATGAGTGGGTTACTCAGCCTACTCCCAAATCTACCATTCTCTGGGTAGCCCATGAATATTTTTTCATGACTATGGCTCCTTGGACCCAGGAAGTTTTATCAGAAACATGGCCATGAGGTTCAAGCAGGACAGAATGTTGAGCTCCTGTATCCACTAGGAACTCGATAAGTCTCCCCTCCATTTTTAGGGTTACCCTGGGCTTGGGGAGGGGTGCCAATCCCCTTCCCCCCATAGTCACTAAGTTCATCTACAGCCAGGATGGGGGCCTTGGGGCAACTTTCCTGTTGTTTTTTCTTGGGGCACTCCTTGGCCCAGTGGCCTTCTTCTTTGCAATAAGCACATTGATTTTTTTCCTAACTGGGGGCTCTCCCTGCATTTTCCCTTATCTTCTCCTCCCACCGCAATCTTTCTCAGTCTATGTTCACATTCCTTTGGTTCTCCTGCTGTGGCAGCCAGAAGGATCCAAGCCACGTTTTGGGTCTGGCAGTCATCAGCTTTCTCTCATTTCTCCTCTGCAGTTTCTCTATTGTTATACACTCTCTCTGCCACTGTCACTAGGTCCTCAATACTTTTCTCTCCCATTCTTTCTACTTTCTGTAACTTTCTCTTAATATCTGGTGCTGCCTGGTTGACAAAATGTATTATTACAGCTGCCTTTGTCTCATTCACCTCTGGGTCCATAGGAGTATACCTACAGAAGGCTTCCTGAATTCTTTCTAGGAAGGCTGCGGGGCTTTCGTTCGGCCCTTGCTGTACATCCCCTACCTTAGCCAAATTGGTGGGCTTCCAAGCCACTGCTTTGAGACCCCCTGACAAAGCCTGGCGATAGACCCAGAGTCTCTCCTTACCTTCAGCTGTATTGAAGTCCCAGTCATGCTGGGACAAAGGAAAAGAAGTGTTGATAGTGTCAACATTGGTGGTGGGTTGACCATTGTCACCAGGAACCAATTTTCTGGCCTCATTCTGGATCCTTTCTCGCTCCTCTGTGGTGAACAGGATCTGGAGAAGTTGCTGACAGTCATCCCAAGTGGGCTGATGGGTGAACAAAACAGTTTCTAATAGGTTAATCAAATTTCTAGGGTTATCAGAGAATTTGACGTGTTGAGGGTGTCAGTTTTAAAGGTAACTGGTGGTGAAGGGCCAGTAGTGATGAGGCCCTATTGCTCTCAAGGGGAGAACAGTAGAATCTGCAGGTCCTGCCGGTGAGTCAGCACATCGGTGGCGAGTGTTCTGGGTGGGGCCATCCCCTCCTCCGACACTCGGAACCGGAGCAGCACCTCCCTCTCCAACCCCGGCTGGGGCCGGGGTTTCTCTTTCTGCCTGTTGTCTGGGCAGGGGGAAGAGAGAGAGTTGTAAGAAGGGGGGAAAATAAGATCTTCTTCGGCCTCTCCTTGGAGGACCGGTAAAGTGGCATGGTCGGCTTGGTTTCGGTCTGTTTTTTCTCATCGTGCTCTCTGGGAGTCTTTTCACAGGCTGTCAGGATTACTTTCGGCTGCTGTTTCTGTGGAGGCAAAAAGGGCTTGACCCATGGGGGTGGGTTATGGATTAGACTCTCCCAAGTGATAATGTAGGGAACCTGGTCAGGATGTAAGACAGCTCTATGGACCCTGTGTGCAACCTGTAAATCAAAAGTTCCCTCAGGGGGCTATCCTACCCCAAGGGTGGGCCACTCCGAGCTACAGAGGGTAATGAATTTAGTCTTTTTAATTTCTAAGCTTAGGTTATGAGCGCGCTCCCTAACTTTTTAAAAATGGTCCTTCATAAGGGATAGAGGGGTGGTCACAGTCTGTCCCATCGTCTCAGTCCAAGTCAACACAATAAACAGACAAACAATACACAACAAAAAGCAAAAAGCAAGACAAAACTTTCCTCCGCCCGATCGGAGACAGCACTGGAAGTGAGATGACGGCCTCACGCCGTACCGCGGGAGTGACCCGCATCGTCCCTCCATGAGTCCCAGCGACTCATGCTCATGGGGCACTCTGTCCCCATTAGGCACTCCGTCACCACCAGAAGGATCCAGAACGTCTTCCAGGATCCCGGATCGGCAGCCCTCGCAGTGCATCCACCTAGACTATCTGCCAAATTTCCCAGAAAAAAAAATGGGCCCAGACTTTACAGACACAAAAACACTCACCTGCCAGCATCGACCCTCCAGTACGGGGATCCTGAGGGTCTTGGGGATCCCAGACGAGCCCCCAAATGTTGTGCCCAGATTGCGAAGTCCCCAAAGACCACCAGGAAGCCGTTTCCGATGCAAGCACATGAGGGTCGTTTATTCAAGCTCGAGCAGGGGCTCCCAACCATCACTGATGCAGCGGATCAGAATTGAGAGCCCCGAGTTTCAAATTAGCGGGGTTTTTGCTGAAGTTACAGCAAGGTTTGGGGATTTTCCATTTAGCAGTTACATGATTGGTTGGCATTTAGCAAACATGAAGTATATACTTCTGATTGGCTCGGCTCATTGGAGGTTGGGGGGGGTGGTTACGTATAGGTTTTATGAGGGAAAAGAGGGACAAAGGTTAGTGGCTAACTGTCAAGTACTGGCAGTCAGTAGACACAATGGCTAATGGTCATGACCATTATGTACTGCTGGTCGGCACATTGACAGATTGTTTTGCAGATAGGGTGCCCAGAACGTTTACTTCCTGGGCAAAACAGATGGTCGAGCAATTAACTTAAGAACTTTGTTTTGTTACAGAGTGTGTCTTTTGTCCCAGAGCAAGCACATTTCAACCATTAATAATAGAGGCTAGGGGAATAGTGACTTTTGGCAAAATGGAGTCGCTTTGGTCTCACAGGGAACATCTAGGTAAAAACCATAACTTAGTCTAAAACATTCCTACAATTCTGAATAATGTTTAAGAATTTCAACATTAAAGAAAATTTTTCCTGAAAATGTTATAATATTTCTTGACATAAATAGTTTCATATTATTCTAATTCAGATCTTTATTGGAATGGTACTAAGTTTTGTGTGTTGTGTTACTTAAACAATATAGAAGTTTACAATTGAAAAAAAAAAACCCTTAAGGTGTCATCATTTAGGAGATGATAGCTTTATATCCAGGTGGATAATTTGACCTTTTGAAAATCACCCAGGATCTGAGTTTGGAATCTAGGTCTTCCAATACTTTCATCTGTATTTTACTTGTTATGCTACTCTGTTCCTGTCATCTCTGAAATTGTGCTTTTTTTTTACAGGCTTATATTTTCTCTTCTTTATATATGGACTTTTTGGAAATAAGGAGTGCTATTATGATTAGAAAAACATTTGTCAGTCTAATTTATATGCAGACAGTATTTTCCCCACTTTCTGATTCTAAGTAATACTTACACTATTGAACAAATGATTACGCATTTTTCACATTTCAGTATGTAAGAACAATATTGGTAAATCTTTAATCATGCCTGGAGACAATACATCAAAGGAATTAACTATTGTAATGATGATGACTTCAATTAACTATTTTGTAATCCAATAATGCATTTCATTAGAGTATTTGAAGAACTTTCCAGGTCTTATTATGGTAATCTTCAGTGCTTTTATTTGGTATTTATTTCAGGCCCTGAACATAATAAAGAGAAAGGCACAGTTCCTACCTCCAGATAAGATTGATTTTTTAGCAGAATACACTGAAAATTAACATGTATCAATAAAAGGAAACAATTACACTAAAATTTAACTACCATGGATCAGTGACAGGTTTGTATTGGTTCTTTTGGTTCTTTACCAGAAGCGTAAGAGAGAAAAATTTTGTTTCCTTTTCTTTCGTTTTTTTTTTTGGTCAGGAAGCCAGATTAAATCTCTAAGCTCTTGGTAAATTTAAAAGATGCTACAATCTCAAAATGAAGGTGGGATATTCACTTCACAAATGAACATGAAAATCACAACAAGTAATAATCACAGCTTTTAACCATGTAAAGTTGAGACATTTACAGACAAGAAGAGCTGAGATCTTGTTCTCCAAATTCATTGCTTAACCCTAAACATGCATCTTACTCAACTAAACTTTTTCTATAATTTCTCCTATAACATCTTTCTGTCTTTTTTGCACCTAAATGTTTGTTTGTTTGTTTGTTTGTTTGTTTGTTTTTTGCACTGACAGTCACCACTTTGCTTAAAGAGTATCTGTCAATTCCTGGTAGAATGGATGAATAAATGAGCAAGTGTTTACCTTTTATTATTTCAAAACTTCGTAGTATCTTTGATTACCAGGTTCATGACATGTGAAGTATCAACTAAAATCCAAGCTTATTAGATGTTTATCTTAGGCAAAAGGATGTCACTTATGTTTCTGAGTATAGAAAGAAGAATGATATCCACACTCCTTTCCTGTTCTCCAGTACCATAATTAATTCCTAAAATGAGATAAAAGCTATTAAAGACAATGCCATGAGCACTGGTAACTTGGATCTCTGAACTCATACCTGCCCAAACAGTGAATTTTCTGTATATTTATAATGTGCATCATCACAGCTCTCTATAAAGTACATTTAATCAAAGTACAGCTTAACTCTTTTCCCTCAATCATATACTAGTAAAAATGAATAACAATGGAATATCTTATACTTTTAACTGATTATTGGTTGGTTACTATGTGATTTTGCTCCATTTAACAGAGACATAAATATATGGAACTTAAATACCATGAATATTATAAAAGCAAATATATATATATATATATTCAAATATTTATTTGCTATTTATACTTCTTCATCTGAAAAGTGTCTATTCATTTCAGATACCCATTATTGGATTAGGTCTTTAAATTTAGGGGGTCTGATTTTTCTGAGTACTTTATATATTTTAGAGATTAGTCCTTTGTCTGAGGAACAGCTGGCAAAAATTATTTTCCCACTCTGTGGGTTATCTCTTCATTCTGGTCCTGGTTTCTTTTGTTGTGAAAAGCTTTTTAATAAAATGAGATCCCAGTTGTTGATTATTTGTGATATTGCCTGTGTGATCAGGGTTTTGTTCTTAAATTCTTTGTCTACACCAATGTGTTCAAGAGTTCTACCTATTCTACCTTCCAGCAGATTTAGTATTTCTATTTTAATATTTAGATCTTTGATCCATTTCAATTTTAGTTTAGTGCATGGTGAGAGATACGAGTGTAGTTTTAATCTTTGGCAAGTGGAAAGCCAGTTTTTCCAGCACCATTTATTAAAGAGGCTATATTTCTTCCTATGACAACATTTGATGACATTTCCAAAAATAAGATGGCTAAGTGTGTTTGGAATTGATTCTGCAACTTTATTCTATTCCACTGATTGGTGGGTCTTTCAAAGAACCAACTCTTCAATTCACTGATTCTTCATATTGTTTTTTTAGTCTCAATTGCATTAATTTCTGCTCTGATATTTATATTAACCTCCCTTATGTGAGTCTGGGGCCTGTCTTGTTCTATACTCTAGATGCTTGAGGTTAAATATTAGCTTGTTACTTTGAGCTGTGTTTTTCTGATGTGGGAATTCAGAGCTATAAATTTCCCTTATAGGCCTTCTTTCATTTGGTTCCATAAATTCTGCTATGTTGTAGTGCTATTGTTTTCAAATTGTAAAACTGTCTAATAATTTCTTTAATTTCACCTGTGACCCATTGGTCCTTTGGGAGGGTGTTATTTAATTTCCATGTGTTTATGCAGTTTTTATAGTTAATTTGCCACTGATTTCCATTTTCATTGCACTATGGTCTGATAATATGCATGGGATAATTTCAATTCCTTTGCATTTATTTAAGCATATTTTATGAGCTAGTATGTGGTCTATTTTGGAGAACATCTTGTGCACAGCTTAGAATAATGTGTATTCTGATGTTGAGGAATGGAACATTCTGTAGACATCTGCTGAGTCCATTTGTTTAAAGATTTGGTTCAGTTCCAATTTTTTAATTCATTTTTTGTTTAGTTGATCTGTCTATTTGTGACAGTGGGATATTGAGGTCCCACATTTAAATTTTATTAATGCTTATTTGATTTCTCATATCTGTTAATATTTGTTTATATAGTTGGGTGAGCTGGTATTTGGTGCATATATTTTTATGATTGTTATTTCTTCTTCTTGGATTGTTCCCTTCTTAAGTATGTTGTGACCTTTGTCTCTCTTGGTCAGTCTTGGTTTGAAATTCACTTTGTCCGCAAATAGAATAGCTACCAGTGCTTTTGTTATGGTTCCTGTCACATGGTGCCTTAGTTGTCTTTCTTGCTGCTGAGACAAGATACTCAACATCCAAAGATGAAAGATGGAAAGTTTATTTTGGCCCTTGGTTTCTAGAGGTTTCAGTCCCTAATCAGCTGGCTGAAAAGCAGCATGATATGGCAGATAGGCATAGCAGTGGAGAAACAGTTCATGGCAGGCAAAAGGCAGAAAAGCAAGTAAGACACAAGTAAATGTGATGAGAACCCAATAGCCTTCTTTCTGTCCCTTATATTTTAACCACCCAAGGTAGGGAACCCTTAATCCTACCCAGAAATGTGCCAAATTTGTCAGTGGAATGATTTAGCAATAACACACCCTTAATCCCAGCATCATACATTGTAGATCCTGTCACTTCTTAGAAATTCCCATCAATGACCACATGAAGCTTTGGGAGAACATCTAGACACAAGCCATAACACATGGATTATTGTCTTCTATCCTTTGACTTTCAGTTCATGAATTTCTTTTTGATCTGAATTTGTTTCTTGGATGAAACATATTGTTCATCTTATTTCTTGATCCATTCTTCCATTCTGTTTCTTTTGGTGAATTGAGATTATTTACATTGATGGTTATAACTGATATGTATTGACTTTTCCTTCTTATATAATTATCCTGTTATTGATTCTCTTTTTGCCCTTTGTTTATTTGCTTGTCTTGCTTGGTGAATTCATTCTATTGGGGTCCATGGAATTATTATCTCTTTCTAGAGTATCCTTTAGAACATTTTGGAGTGCTGGTTTGGAGGTCATGAATCTCTTCAGGTATTCTTTGTCATGGAAGTATCTTATTTCTCCATTAATTTTGAAAGATGATTTTGTGAGGTACATCAATCTGGGTTGGAGATTCTTTACTTTTAAGGCTTGAAATATTTTACTCTAAACTGTCCTTGACTTAACAGTTTGTGTTGAGAAGTCAGTTGTGATTCTGTTGGGGTTTCCTTTATAGGTGATTTGTTTTTTACTCTAACAGCTTTTAATATTCTGTTCTTGTGACAAATTTCTGGAATCTTGACTATTATATGACTTGATGTAGATATTTTTGCTCATGGATAATTTGGTTCTATATGCCTCAATTATCTATATGTCAGATTGTTTTTCCATACTTGGGAAGTTTTCTGTCATTTCTTCTGTGAACAGGGTTTTTAGGTTCTATGTGCTATATTCTGATTTTTCAGTGACTCTGATCAATTTTATGTTATTCTTCTTTGCATCATCTAGCAGATATTGGATTGATTTTTTCCTCTTTCCTTGATATTTTTTAAAAAAATCTTTCTTTTCATAATGGCTAACCACAAACCTGTCTTCTAGACCTGATAGTCTGTCCTCACATTGGTTCATTCTACTGCATATACTTTTAATAGAATTTTTATTCTCCTATATATCTGAATCTGTTTTATGGATTCTGCTTCTTTCCTGTGTTGGGCATTTATACTTTCCATCATTTTCCTAACCTCCTCTATCTTTCTAAGCTGTATCTACTCTAGATTTACTAACCATGTCCATCATTATGAACATCATCTCCAGTTATCTGAGAAATTATTTCTGATTTGATTTTTTTCTAGACCCTCATTCATCTGCTTTGTTACTTCCACTGTTACCATTTCAGAGTTCAGGTGGGTGACTTCTGAACTGATCCATCTCACTGCCTCTGGGTTTGCCTTGGGCAAGATGGAAGACTGGGGTTTCAGCTTGCATCTATATCTTCTCATTTCCTATTTTTATAGTTTAGTTTCTGCATCAATGCTTATAAATTGCTTACAGTAGGTAGCTTTATTGCTAGCATCGAGAGTGTCTTAGGAAATGACTACCTTTTAGAGATGTCTTCTAGGGGTAAGTTTGTTACAAGTTCCTACCACTTCAATTTATCAGGGGTGAGATGCTGCTTCCTATTTGGCCTACCATCTGGTTCTTTGATATTGGCTTATAATATTGCTTATGACTCTTAGGCAATATCAGTATTGTCATACAAGGAAGAACAACTGATTAGAACACTGATGTCACCTTTGCTAAAGTAGTAGAATCAGTAATAACAATAGCATCAAGTACAACCTATAAATTGTCAAAATGTGGTAACCAGTAATTTGCCACCTTTAACCTTAAAAACAAGATTTTTATTTATATAACAAAATCTAAAACAAACCAGAAACTGTATACAGTACGTGCCCTCTTAATAGAGTGATTTTATCCTCAGGGGAGAAAATTTAAAAGGAGTAAGAGAAAAAAATAAAGAAATAGAAGAGAAAGAGATTAGAAACAAGGCTGAAGGACAAAGTAAAATTATGCAAGCTTTGGGAAATGTGTTAAAAAACAGGAGGGAATGAAAGAATGAAGAAACAGAAACAAGAACAGAACAAAACAATGATTAAAAAACTAGAAATAATGTTCACACTCATAAAATTAAGAACAAACAATCAAGAAGAAAAAGCAAAAACAGGAAGAAAATAAAGTCTACTTTCAGGTATGTCTCTGCAGTCACTGGTAGAAAAAGGGGGCAGACAGATAGCTCAGATCTGTGTTGGTTGATTCCTGTAGTCTGTAGCAGAATTATGGCAAGGTAGACGATAATCCCAGCAAGCTTATGCTTTCAACTCCACTGAAGTTTAGGCTGATCCTAGTGTCTGGCTGTGAGGCTATGACCCAAGTTGTTCAGCCCACAACACTCCAGATGCCTCTTGCCAGCTTGAACTCAGGTCCCTAACTCTGCTGTCTCCCACACTTGCACTTCATCCAGACCCTGGAAGCTGCTAGATGGAACCATCCACAGCTGCTGAGTCCTCAGTTCAGCTGTCCCCTTTTCAAAATGGTGACTGGCCAATCACCTTCTCCTGGAGGACATCTGGTCCAGAATCACTCATGTACCACTTCAGCCTGAAGAGTCCATGGCTCGACTCCACTAGTGCATTTCTCAATGGAAGCTTCTGGAGTCCCTTGTAGTCACTGTGCCTCTGTAGGTCCAAGCTACCTCTCTCATGCTGTAAGCTGAGATTTTTTTTTTTTTAAAGCACCATTTTCCATCTCCTTCTGCATTGAGGTTTTTCTCTTTCCTCTCTCTGTGGGCTCCAATTCTCACTTCAGATCCTTGCTGGGTTTCAGGGACCTGCTTCCTTTGTCTTCTCTTCACCACTTTGCTCTATTCCAGCATCTGGACTTCAAATCTTGGAGACACTTGTTTGCTACTGCTCACCACTCTGCCTTTTTTCTGGCTCATATTTCCTTAAACAGCTACCAGAAATCTGAATCTCTTATAAAGTTTACTTCAAATAATCAATTTTAATTTTCTTTGTTTTCTACTTTGCTAATAGAAGTTATCCTTGTTAAACACAAGCCATTTTCACTTTATTATCAATTTCTTCTACATTTTTGTATTTATTTTGTATTCTATCCAATTTTCTTAATTGTCTCTTTAGCTTAAAATTTCCCTTTCCTAATGTATACATTTAAAGGTATGAATTTCCCTTTTTATTAGTAATTTTGCTTCCACCTAAACATTTTAACCTATAACACTTTGGTTTGGCTCTAAATGTATTATTGAAACATGAATTAGTTAGAAATATGTTTTAAAAATTTAAAATGGTTATTTTATTTCCTTATATTGTCATTTACTTTAAATTTTCTTTTTTATCATGATCTTAAAAGAACATATTCTCAATTGCTAATTTATCTCTCGACTCGTCTCCTAAGAAAATTATATCTTTCTTTGCATAAAATATTTTTAATTATTAACAAAGTGTCTGAGACTCAGAATTATTTTGAAAAATTTCTTCCTATTTCACAATATCTACTATACATTTTAGACCTTATTTACACTTTCAGTTTCTCGCACAAGAGAAACAATGTGATATTTACGTATGTGTGTTCAATTTATTTCACATAAGTGTATGTTCTCAAAGTGCATCCATTTACCTAGAAAAGTCTCAAGTTTATCCTTCTTTATATCTGAGTAGTATACACACACACACATATACATATATATGTATATACATATATATGTACATATATATGTATATACATATATATGTATATATATCTTTTTTATTCACTCCTCAGCTGAAGGGCATTTGGGTTGTTTCCCAGATATAGCTGTTACAAACTGTGCTGCTATAAACATGAGTGCATGTATATTGTTGTGGTATGATGATTTTAGTTCTTTTCAGAAGATACCCAGATGGGGAACATCTAGGTCAGGTGGCTTCTAATACTAGTTTTTTGAAGAATCTCCACACTGATTTCCACAATGGTTGAACCAGTCTACATGGCCACCAACAATGGAGAAGGATTCCTTTTTCTTTACATCTCCACCAGCATTTTCTGTTGGTTGATTTCTTGATAATAACCATTCTTTCTGGAGTGAGATTGATAGAGAAAATTTTTAGGTAACTTAATAGACTAACTATTAAGGTAGTTACTAAAGCAAAATAAGTAATGTGTTCCTTTAAGATTTGCTTTTCCCATAATTCTTGCTGTTTAAGGTGATGGTTTTCTAACCCTTTATCCTGTAACTTATATAGAGATAACATTTTAACCTAGAAAAACAAGGCTGCAAAGCCTGGGTAAATTTACAATGTATGTGTGTCAACTGTCATGTGTTTATCATGTGTCTATGACTACAATCATGAACACGAACTACTTATAAATAGGAAGTAAAATTTACTTACTCACTAAGACCACCAGTAATGAAATAATGGTTAAAATGATATAAAAAGGAAATGCTAAACAAAGGACAGCACAGACACTGACCAGGCCAGTTTCTGTTGGTCCCACATGGTTATAAGTAAAGCTTCTATTTTACCCAAATTCTGTGTCTCCATGTATTTCTTTCCACAATTTTCTGGAACATTTGGTGCATTGGCCTGGAAATTGGAAATGAAATAGCCCTTTTGGTCATTGGCCTGAACCCCACCAGAGGGAACAGCTCTCTGTCTCCTTGAGAGGAAATGTGCACCCCTAGGACTAATTTCCTAGGTTCCCCAACAGGCCATGGATACCCAGTCACCAGTTGCAGGTCACCCGAACCCAAGATGGAGGATGACAGGAGGGCTGCTGCTATTGGTGTTTCATCTGTCTCTTTCTTTTGCTGGGTAAGAACCCCCCAGGAAACCCCTAGTCATCAGCTTTGGTTTCATTTTGGTTGCAGTTTGTGATTCCATAACTTTGGGCATACACATCGCAGGGGCCTGATCACACCTTGTGCTTTCCCTTTTGGGAAGGTAGTCCCTTCCATTTGTTTTGGTTATGCTTAGGAGACCACCAGGAGGGAATGTAGTAAACTCTGAATGATTGTGTGAGAGAAAGAGTTCTTGATAGAAGAGTGAGTGTAACAAGCTGCAAAACCTTATAGGCAGTCTCATCTGTGACACCAAGACAGAGGGAAGGAGCATTTATGTTTAAAGATCCCTCCCCGAGTCACAGAGCTTGTGCTCAGTCTGTCCTACAATACTGTGTTTGTGTTTAACAAAGGCACAACAGTGAGCTTACATGACAGCTGACCTTAGCCTGAACAGACTGTAAAGTGGCCAAGAGACCCACAGCCAGGCAGGCGACTGAGTGATCCCACCTTTTTTTGTCTTGCATCACCATACAAGGGTTGTAATAACTGTCTGTGATAGTGGGAAACACAAATACTAAACCAAGTGTATTAGATAGTATGATTCAGAATTTTGATAAAGGAGTTGTGGGAGATTATAGGGTAAAATTATGACCAAAAACTTTAAAGAAACTTTGTGAATTGTTGTGGCCACAGCTTGTATCTGAATGGTCCTCAGAGGGAAGTATAGATATAAAAAAGTAAGGCAGGTGTGGAATAAAGTGGCCAAGCAAAGCCAAATGGATGAATTTCCATACATAGACACTTGGCTGGATCTATGTAGAAGGCTACCTTCCTGGCTCCAGGTCTATGTTTTAGGGAATATGTCAACTTGTTTTATGTTAAAGACAGAATGGAAGGAACCAGATCAGGAAGATATGCTAGACTCCACCTCCCTATAGAGGAAGGTCAGCTGGAGCTAGCGCCCCACTACCACCAGAAGCAGGGGATACCTCTCCCCAACTTACTGGGGCAGTATTGTCCATGCCAATAGCTCACAGAACTAGATCAGCTAACCCAGCAGCAACATTTCAGATGCCACTGAGAGAGTACTCAGCTGAGGGAGGCATTATTATACTTCATCAACTGTTCAGCTCCTCTGATTTGATTAATTGGAAAAGTACTCCTTCTTTTACTGAAGACCCACCCAAAATGCTACAATTATTTGATTCCATCTTTGCTACCCATTGTCCTAATTGGGAGGACTGTAGAGAACTTTATGGAACCTTGTTAACCACTGAAGAAATACAGAGAGTCTTAGGGGAAACTAAAAAGTTTAATGCCCCTAGAATGCCTGGAGACACATGAAATCCAGTTGCTTGGCATGAACAGCAGTTTCCAGTGAATGTGCAGCCTGATTGGAATCCTAATACCCCTGCAGGGCAGAAAAGCTTAAGCAACTATAGAATGACCCTTCTGGTAGGGATACAAGCCATGAGTAAAAGACCTACAAATATGATTAAAGTGTTAGAGACACAGCAGGAGCCCAGTGAGAGCCCTGAGAAGTTTTATGAGTGGCTCTATGAGGTCTACAGAATGTATACACCATTCAATCCTCTGTTCCTGATAACCACCAGTTAATCAATACAACCTTTAAGACTCAGTCAGCCCCAACCCAGATATTAAGAGGAAATTTCAGAAGCAAGAAACTTGGGAGGACATGAGTATAAAGCAATTGTTTCAATTATCTAGGAAAGTGTATGTGAATTGAGAGTCAGTGAGAAAAAGAGAATGAGCAAAGAAGAGGAATGAGATAAGAGAAGGGCCAAGTACATAGCAATGGGTATGGGAGCCAAGGAAGAGAGAGAGAAAAGAAAAGGCAGAGAATGAAATCAGAGGGAAAGCAGAAGAAAGGCTTTAGATGTAAAGGCTTAGAGTTTGACCAGTGTAAATATTGTAAAGAGAAAGGACATTATAAAAACAAGTGACCAAAGCTCTAAGAAAAGAAAAAGCAGGATTCAAAGAAAAAAAGGACACTGGTACATTGTTGCCTGTGATGGAAGACACTGATTGACACAAACCAGGTTCAATGCAGCTAGGCCCTCAGAAGCCCATGGTCAGTATAAAGATTGGGGGCCAATATATATCATTTATGGTGGACAGTGGTGAAGAGCATTCAGTAGTAACAGCTCCAGTCACCCCTCTGAGTGAGGAGCACATCCAAGGGATTGGTGCCACTGTAATTTCAGAGAAGTGTCAATTGTTTTATGAAAGACATGTAAAATCAGAGGACATAAAGTAAAACATGAATTGTTGTATATGCCAGAATGACCTATCCCCTTGTTAAAAAGAGATTTATTATGTAATTGGGAGCCACAATAACTTTCACTCAATGAGGAAATGCGTCTCTGCATTTAGGCCCAGGAACGGATCTCGTTATGATGGTAAATACTAAAAGAAAAGATGAATGGCAATGTTACAATGTGGATGTTGTCCATCAGGCTCCACAAGAATTAAAATCTATATTTCTTGGAGTATGGGCAGAAGATTTGCCCCCAGGACTGGCTAAGAATCATCCACCCATAGTTACAGAACTAGGAGATAATTCTGCCCCCATTGCTGTAAAGCAATATCTGATGTCCAGGCAAGCCTGAATTGGAATCAAGCCCCATATCATGAGATTAAAGGAATTTGGACTATAAAAGAATGTAAGTCACCTTGGAACACCCCTTTGCTGCTGGTTCAAAAACCTGATGGGGACTACAGGCCAGTGCAAGGTCTATGGGCTGTAAATGACAGAACAGTAACATTGCATCCAGTAGTCCCTAACCCTTACACTCTGTTGTGTTTAATACCCCTGGAGGCAGCATAGTTTACTTGTTTGGATTTAAAGGATGCCTTCTTTTGCCTTTGCATTGCTCCCCTTAGTCAACCAATCTTTGCATTTGAATGGGAGGACCCAAATGATGGAAAAAGACTCAGTTTACATGGATCAGATTGTCACAAGAATTTAAAAATTCACCCATGCTTTTTGGAGAAGCTCTAGCTAAGGATTTGCTTGCTTTCCCTGTGGAACAATATAACTATGTCCTACTACAGTATGTAGATGAGTTACTGTTATGTAGCCCAGCCCAAGAACAGTGCTGGGAAGGCACCAAAGGGTTGTTGCTGCACTTACAGGAAACTGGATATAAGGTATCATGGAAGAAAGCCCAGATTTGTGTACAGCATGGTAAATATTTAGGATTCCAAATAATGCAGGGCATGTATTACCTAGAAAATGAAGGAAAACAGATTATTTGTGCCATTCCTGAACTACAAATGAAGAAACAGCTGAGAGAGCTTCTTGGGGTGGCAGATTTCTGCAGAATTTGGCTTCTGGGTTTTGCAGAGATCCCTAAACCCCTTTATGAAGCCCTAAAGGGAAAGGAGAGTCATCTATTTTGGAGTATAAAACAGGAGGAAGCTTTTAAAAACCTAAAATTGACTTTGGCAGCTGCCCCTGCCTTGGGCATACCAGATATGGCACAGCCTTTTACTCTATATGTGACTGAGAAAAACCATGTGGCCCTTGGAGTGTTGATCTAAGAAATAGGCCCATGGAACCAACCGGTGGCATACTTGTCTAGAATTTAGATCCAGTAGCAAAAGGGGGGCTTCCTTGCCTTCAGGCCTTAACAGCCTCAGTTTTATTAATCCAAGAAGCAGAGAAGCTAACTCTAGGTCAGGAACTGACTATGCAGGTTCCACATGTGGTCCTAGAACTGCTAAACACAAGAGGGCATCAATGGCTCTCAAATAATTGGTTTACTCAGTACCAAGCCGTTCTCTGTGAGAACCCCCATTTATGGTTTATGCCTGTAAAGGCTTTAAATCCTGCTACCTTCTTGCCCATGGAAACAGGCCCTCCTGATCATAACTGCTTGAGTGTCACCAATGAGCTCTTTTCCAGCTGCCCTGCCCTGCAAATGACATCCTTGTCCAATGCTGACCTCATTCTGTTCATGGATGGTAGCAGCTTCATGGAAGATGGGGTTTGTCATGCTGGATATACAGTAACCATGAAGGATGAGGTGATCCTAGCTGGACCCATTCCTACTGGTTGATTGGCACAATGTACTGAGCTCTGGGTGCTCATATAGGCACTCCAAAGGGCAAAGGGTTAAAAGGTAAATATATATATATATATATATATATATATATATATATATATATATATATATATACACACACACAAACTCTTACTATGCATTTGCTACATTGCACATCCATGGAATGATTTATTGAGAGTGAGGTCTTCTCACAGCAGAAGGGAAGCAAATTAAAAATAAACAGGCGGGCTGGGGATTTAGCTCAGTGGTTTCGTCACCTGCTGTGCAAGTGCAAGGACCCAAGTTTGATCCCTGGTAACAACAACCACAACAAAATTTTTAAAAATCCCAGGAAATTGTATAGTTGTTAGAAGTGGTGTAGGAACCTAGAAAAGTCACAGTAATTCATTGTCTAGGATATCAAAAAGTCAAAGACTTCATTACATGAGGTAACAATAAAGCATACATAGAAGACAAGAAGGATGCCAAAACAAAAACTTCAAATGACCGTGCTAATATGGACACAAGCTGAAGAACAAAGTGCTCAAAAGCCACAGATTTCTATAACATATTCAGACAAGGAAAACATCTGGGCTAAAGAACAGCTTGCAGAAAAACGAGGAGACATTTGGGTACTTCCAGAAGGGAGACTAGTTATTCCTAAAGCTTCATCCTATTACTGGGTAAAGCGGTATTATGAGTTAACAGATGGAGGCAAGACTGCATTACAAAAGCTACTAGAGAAATATTTTTATATCCCTTGTGTGGCTGCTCTATGTGAACAGGTATCTCGGAGATATCAGACCTGCCAAAAGATAAATCTTACAACAGGACCAAAATTGCTCTCAGGAATCCAAAGAACTGGTACTAACCCCTTTGAGGATATCCAAGTGGATTTTACAGAATTGCCACCCTGTAGAGGCTATAAGTGTTTGTTAGTTTGCATTGTACATACACTAGATCACCTGAGTACAAACAAAAATGGCCTCAAAAGTGTGTAAAGTGTTGTAAAGGGAGATTATTCCTCACTTTGGCCTCCCATTCTCTATGGGAAGTGGCAATGGACCAGCCTTTATATCAGATACTTTGAAAACTTTGGTTAAAATGTTACACATTAAATGGTATTTACATACTACATATAGGCCACAAAGTTCTGGGAAAGTAGAGAGAATGAATAAAACTACTAAAAGTTCCTTAACAGCGTATTGTCTAACTACACAGGGACCATGGATAAACTTGCTCCCTATGGCCTTATTAAAAATAAAAAATACTCCAGGCCTTATGAAATATTGTTTGGAAGACCCCCTTGCATACTTAGGGACTTTACTGGAAACCTCACTCAATTAGGAACCTCCATATGGAATTACAAATGCTAGAATTAGGAAAAGCATTTAACAATATACAAGGTCAGTTAAAACCAAAGAAAAACTTACCTACTATGACTCCTGCACATTTGATTAAGCCTGGTGATTTAATTTATGTTAAATTTAAAAAAAGATACCCTTACAACCCATATGGGAAGGACCATATTTTACATTTATGGTTACCCTCACAGCTGTAAAGGTCGCAGAGATCCAGCCTTGGATTCACCACTCCCGAGTAAAAAATCCCACACCAAGTCTGACGCTGAAAGCCAGAAAAGACAATGCACTCAAAGCCCTGGTCTCACAATTCCAGAAGCTGGTGAGTCAATGCATAACTGAAGAATGAAAGCACTGAGAAAGGCAACATGGACTCTTGTGTTATGCCAGATCATCACTGCTCTGAGTTTCTTTGTTTTCAAACTGTGAGTGTTTAAGCCTAGTGATGAAAAGTTTGATAAATAATAAGTGACTTTTAAAATGGTGAAATGGGAACCAGAAGGCTATCCATTTGCAATATTCTTTGGTGTCTGCCCAAGGGAAAATTATGGGGGACCTGGAGTAACTTCTGATTGTGGGGGCTATTCAAGTGAAAAGTCATATTGCAAAGAAAAAAAGAATCTGGCTCAATGACTTGGATGTAGGGTGAGTCACTGGCAATTGCGATAATTGTAAACAAGGTCAATGTAATCCTATATCTATGTATATGTCAGCCCCATGAAATCCTATTTGGTCCCAAGGAGTAGTGTATCAAATTTATATAAGATATCAGTCCACCACTAGACATGGACCCCAAAACATAAAACAGTGGACATTACAAATTAAAAAGATATGGAAAGCTGTTCCTCCTGAAATAGGAAAGACCTCTGCTCTCCAAGAAATCCAAGCCATGATAAAAGGGCATTCCCAAAATTATATGGGAATAGATATGATAAATTTAATTAATAGCACCCATATATTGCTCATGCAGACAGATGAGAAGTTGGCATCAGACTGTTGGTTATGTGCCCCTTTAAATTTGATGACTTATGAAGCTATAGGAATCTATGCCAACCTAACCCTCACTACCACTAGGACAGTTATCCATTCACTTCTGAAGTATTCTTCTAGGGTTATTAGAAATGAAACATGTTTTCTCAGGGTTCAAAGAAATAATGGGATAAATAATACTTGTACAAATTTAGTCCTGTTAAAAAAAAACAATTATGTGGCACCTAATGGGACCTTTTTCATTTGTAAGGATGGAGTATACAAGGTGATCTTGGAAAAAATCACCACAACATGTGCTCTGGAAATTCTAATCCCAAATTTATCTATTTACACTCCAACAGCCATGAGGAGGGTGCATTTACAAATCACCTCCCCAATGCAATTAACTCAAACAAAAAGAGATCCAGTAGTGCTGCCCATCCTAGCTGGCCTTGCATTTGCAGGAAATCACACTCTAGGAGCAACAGCCTTTAACCTAGAACAAAAACAGTATATTTCATTGGGATAAGAAATTTAAAAAGATCTTGAAAAAACTCAAGATGCACTTCAGGCCTTAGAAACCTAGCTAGATTCTCTAGCCAATGTCATGTTACAGAACAGGCAAGCTCTCAGTTTCCTCACAGCCCAGAAAGGAAGGACTTACTTATTTCATGATAAAGAATGTTGTTATTATGCTAGTAAATCTGGTATAGAGCAAAAATCACCAGACAAACTAAAAGATAGGATCAAATCTCTTGATAATGAATTTGGTACAGGAGAGCTGTCCTATGAAATTATCTTTACTTTGGCAGGATGGAAAACCTGGATAGGACCTCTTCTGAGTCCCCTTCTTGTTATAATATTAATATTAATGTTTTGTCCTTGTGTCATCCAATGGATTTCAAGATTCATACAACAGTGCATTGCTGCAGCTCAACACTACCAAATGCTAGTGTTAAGAAATGTAGATAAACTAAAAAGAACTTATAATGGATAGAAAAATTATTCTGAAATAAGCAGGGGGAGGAATGATAGAGAAAAGTTTTAGGTAGCTTAGTAGACTAACTATTAAGGTAGTTATTAAAGCAAAATAAGTAATGTATTCCTTTAAGATTTGTTTTCCTATAATTCTTGCTGTTTAAGGTGATGGTTATCTAACCCTTTATCCTGGGACTTAACTAGAGATAACATTTTAACCTAGAAAAACAAGGTTGTAAAGTCTGGGTAAATTTACAATGTATGTGTGTCAACTGTCATGTGTTTATCATCTGTGTGTGACTACAATCATTAACAGGAACTACTTGCAAATAGGAACTAAAGTTTACTTACCAAGACCACCAGGAATGAAATAATGGCTTAAAAAGATATAAAAAGGAAATACTAAACAAAGGACAGTGCGGGCACTGATCAGACCAGTTTCTGACAGTCCCTCATGCTTATAAGTAAAGCTTTTATTATTTTACCTGAATTCTGTGTCTATGTGCATTTCTTTCTGTGATTTTCCAGAACAAGAAGGAAACTTATTGTTCTTTCAATTTGCATCTCTCTAGTGACCAATGATATTGAACATCTTTTCATATATTTATTAACTTTTTGTACTTCTTCAACTGAGAAATCCGTATTAATCTCAGATGTCTGTGTTTTGATTGGGTCTTTTAATTTGGGGGATCTGATTTTTTTCAATTCTCTATATGGTCTAGATATTAATACTTGTCTGAGGAATAACTGACTAAAATTTTTTCCCATTCTGTGGGTAGTCTTTTCACTCTCTTGGTAATTTCTTTGTTGGGCAAAAGCTTTTTACTTTTTTCTTTTTTGGGCACTGGGGATCAAACTCAGGACCTTGCACTAGCGAGGTAGGGAATGGCAACACTGAGCTAAATCCCTGGCCCACAAAATCTTTTTAATATGATGAGATCACAGTTGTTGATTCTTCATAGTATTTCCTTTGTAATTGGGGTTTTCTTTATGAAGGTTTTGCCTACACCTTTATCCTCAAGAATTCTACATATTCTCTCTTCCAACAGATTTAGTATTTCTGTTTTAATATTTAGATCTTTAATCCTTTTTGGTTTTAATTTATTGCGTGGTGAGTGATTTTTTTTTTATGATGCCAAAAGTATGTGTTCTATTTTTTAATGTTCTTATAATAATGAGGTTTTTTTTTAAAAAGTTTAGACTATTTTTAGTGCCAAGTTCAGAGATAATTTTTATTAATGACCCTTGGATGCTACAAATTAATTTTATTTCTCATTGTTAGTTAAAATTTTCTATATATTCTCAATAAATCATGGTTGTTAATTTCAGCATGCAAATATTTCTTAATTTTTACCATGGCTTGCCCTTCACCAAAGGAGCTCTGTTAAAGTTTTCAGTAAGTTGTAAAATTTGTGTATTTCTGCCTATCTGGCATATACATTAATATATAGAAATGCTCCTTGACTTACAATAGTTCAATTTTACAGTTTTCAACTGTAAGTTGATAGTAAAAGTAACTCATTTTCAGTTCAAATTGGTGTTGCAGTTTGAATTTTAATTTCCTCTGGATGAGCAATTTTTGGTAAGATACTCTCTTCCACTGTCAGGCAGCTCCCGATCACCTTCATGATCATTAAGGGAAACAACTGACACTCTACAGTGCATTGATCTGCTAAGCTATGATGTTCAGTACCTTATTTCTATTAAATGCAGTTTCAACTTATATTTTGAACTTACAATGAGTTTATTGAAACATAAATCCATTTTAACTCAGTAAACATCTGTATATATATTTTTATTGACAATTTAGGAAAAACTTCAGAGTCATATCTTCAACAGAATCTTTCATCATTAAATAGTATTCTTTTTGTGTTTTGTGTCAGTGTTATTTTATATAATATGTAAGAGCATCATATTTTTGGTTTAGTATACTCTGAGTATATATTCTTCCATTTGTTTCTTTCAATTTTACATTTTCTTTATTTTAGAAAGGACTCATAAATGGCATATACTATTTTTAAATGAAGAGTTTATCTGTCGTTTATAATTCATTTTAATACACTACCAATATTTTTATTTCTATTTTCTCATGTTTTCTGTGTAAACTTTGACTTTCTAGTCATGATAAGCAATCATTCTGTATTGTTTGTACGTATCTTCTTTTGATTCCATTTCTTACTATTCATTTGGTTACATATGTTTCTTTTGTTATGTAAGTTTCAGTTGAAAGTTACACTTTGCTAAATATAACATATTTCTTAACATTTGCTGAAAAGTAAAAAGAACTTGGGATACTGTATCATATTAACAACTTATAAAATTTTATTTAGAGAGCTTTGATCCAGAGTCATAGTCTTTTCATCAAACACCCAAAGATATTATGATTATTACTACTTATAAGTATATTTTTATTAGATTTAGCTATATTTATTAATTTTCTCACTTCTGTTATAAATTTCCTTTTAAAATATGTTTTTAGAAACATTATTAAATATGTTTTCTTTTAATTTAGCTCTATTTTTTTTTACTACGAAACTTCTATATCTAAACAGGTATTATTTTGAGTCTGGCATGGTATAATAAATGTATAATTCCTTTACTCTGTCTGGAAGCCTGAAGCAGGATTATTGCAAGTTTGAGCCCAGCACGGGAAATTTAGTAAGACTCTGCAAAACAAAAATTAAAAAGCACTGAAGATATAGCTCAATGTAAAAGTCCTGGTTTCCAACCCAGTATCTCAAAGATTATTATATTCATATTTTTAGAAGTATTTTTTTGCAATCCAAAGTCTGGATTTCTGATATTTTAATGTTTTATATTTAAAATATCTTATTTATTATCTCAGTATTTTAAATATACCATGAACCCCAGCTTTTTTATTAGTAGATGTTTGTAATAAATAATATTTATATTCATTAAGGTGAGTTGATACAAGTACATGTTACATCTTTTTTTTTTTTTTTTGGTACCAGGGATCGAACTCTGGACCTTGGGCTTGTGAGGCAGGCAGTGGAACCACTGAGCTAAATCCCCAGCCCATACATCTTAATAGTTTTTTATCCTTTTCCTCTTAAGAGATGTGGGGGGAGGAGGGAAATCCGAAAAAATAAAGCAGTTATTTTTAAAGTTTCTTTTTTAAGTTGGAAAGATTCCTGAAAGTTTAGCTTTTGTTCTTTTTTAAGAGTTCCCTTTCTGCCTCACAAGCACAAGTTCCTGAGTTCAATCCCTGGCACCAAAAAGAGTTCTCTTTCTGTGCCTAAATATATTCTTTTTTAAAATTTTAAAATTTTAAAATTTTTTATTAATTATATTGGCACATTTAAGGTATACAATGTAATGGCATTCATAATTGGAAATTTGCACCTTTACATAATCCATTTTGGTTCCTATTTTTTCCCCATTCCCCTGCCCTCCCTCTAACCCCTCCACACCTCCTTATCTACAAAGACTTTGTTTCCATTTTTTCTTTTTCTCATATTAATTTCATTCCACTTTTTCTTTTCCTCTACCCCTTTCATTTCCCCTTCTCCTTTTCTCCTTTTCTACCTATTTCACATTATCTATTTTATCTTTTAGTCCTTATTTACACTTTCAGTTTCTCACACTAGATGAACTGTTTAGTATTTACACATGCATGTCCTATTTATCTCACTTAAGAGTATTGCCTCAGTGTGCATCCATTTAAGTAGACTGGTGCAACCCCTGTGGAAATGAATATGGAGATATCTCAAAGAGCTAGGACTGGAAGTCCCATTTGACCCAGCTATTTCCCTGCTGGGTATCTTCCCCAAAGAATTAAAAGAATCATACTACAGTGATATATGTGCACCCATTTTGATAGCAGCACAATTCTTGATAGCTAAAACTGGGAAACAACCCAATTGTCCATCAACTGGAGACTGGATAAAGAAAATGTGTATTTTTTTTTATAAAATGGAGTATTACTTAGCATAAAGAATGAGAAACTATATCCTTTTAAAAATATCCATTGAAAGATGAAGTAATAAACAAGATGTAATTAAAACACATATGATAAAATATTATTTGGCCCTAAAAATGAAGAGATTTTTGCCATTTGGGACTACATAGATGAACCTGAGAAGGAGCATTATAAATGATATGTCAGATACAGAGAGATTAATTCAGAGAGATCTCACTTACATGCATAGTCTAACAAGTCATACTCATAGAAATAGTATGATGAGAGTTTTCAGGGACATAGGAGAGGGCAAAATTGGTAGTGGTAGATCAAAGAATACAAATTTTATTTATGTAAGGTGAATAACATCTAATGATATGATGACTATAGTGACTACAGTTGGCAGTACTATATTGTACACTTAAAATTTACTGAGTGTAGATCTTAAGTATTTTCAATACACACATACACTCCAGAAGAAAGTAATAACTATGAGAAATGATAGATATATTTATCATCTTGTTTGTTTTGATTTATTCACTCTGTATATGTTTATCAAAATATCAAATCCCATGTAAGAACTACTAAAATAAATGAGTTCAGCAAATTTTCAGGATATAAAAACAACATACAAATATCAGTAACATAGATATATACCAGTAATGGATAATTACAAATAGAAATGAAAGAAGGAATTCTCTTTACAGTAGCTTAAAAAAGGAATAAATTTAAACATAGAGATGAAAATTTTCTACAATGAAATCCATAAAACACCAAGGGGAACAACTGAAATAGATAAGAAAAGAAAGCTATTCCATATTCATGGATTGGAAGAATCAATTTTTTTTTTTTATCCAGTGTCTTGCTGTGTAGTTCAGGCTGGCCTTGAACTCAGAGTGATCCTCCTTTGATCCTCTTGCTTCAGCCTCCTGAGTGCTGGAATTACAGGCATGCACCACATTTGGCAAGAATCAATACTATTAAAATGTCTGTACCATCAAAAGTGATCTACAGAGTCTTATAAAATACTGTTGATTTTCTTCAAATCACTAGAACATACAATCCTAAAAGTGAGATGGAACCAAAAATAGCCATATTGAGAAAAAACAACAAGGTAGGAGGCATCACTCTACCTGACCTGAAGATAAATACACACAGATCTGTTAACAAGACAGAAGACACCATGGTATTTGCATAAATACAAACACATAAAGAAATGGAACAGAGTAGAATAGATGAAGTAAACCTATCATCTACAAGCAATTTGTTTTCAAGGCAGTCATTAAGCATATACTTTAGACAAAGGAAAATATGTCAAATAAATGGTGATGAGAAAATGGGCTACTTGCATTCAGAGGAAGGAGATGGAAACTTTATCTTGCATCAGTAATAAGAAATAAGTCAAAATCATTTAAGATGTAATATGAGACCTGAAGCTACAAAAATATAGAAGAAAACAAGGTACATGGCCAACTGGTATTTACAAGTATATTCAACATCATCAATAATCAAGAAAATGCAAATCATGCAAATTCTATATCATTTGCCTCTAATAAGGATGGCTATAGTTTGAAAGACTAAAGATAACAAATCAGGTATGGATGTAGAAGAAAGTTATGAATAGAAATTAGTGCAGAAATTATAGAAAGAAGCACAGAGGTTTCTCAAAAAATTAAAAATGAAAGTGCTATATGATTGAGCATTTGTACTACTGAACATATATTGAAAGAAAATTAAACCAGTATGTCCAAGAGACATCTGAACTCCCATAACTATTGCAACATTAATCAGAATAGCAAAAAATGAAAACAATCTGTTTCCATCAAATGATGAACTGAGAAAGAAAAGGTGGTTTATGTTCAAAATGAAATGCTATCTAGCATGAAAAAATAAATGTCTATCATTTGTGACAAGATGAATGGAATTGTAGAACACTACAAGAAATTAAATAAGCCAGATACACAATAAGAAATATTACATAATGTCATTTGAATGTGGAATTTAGAAAAGATGGCTTCATAGAGTTTAAGGGTAGAATAGTGATGACCAGGTACTGGCAAAGCAGGGAAGAGGTGGTCAAGGGGAAATGTTGATCAATAGTACCAATTTAGAGTTAGGTAGAAGTAAAAAGTTCTAGGGTAATATTATACAAGAGATTCACTACAGGTAACATCAACATACTGTATATTTTGCACCAATTTAACTCCAATATACTGTATGTTTTTTAAAGCTAGAAGAAAATATTTTGAAAGGTTTTATCATAAAGAAATGGTAAATGTTTAAATAAATATGTTTTACTTGATTGAAATAATAGACTGATGTATTTATGCTAAAATATCACATTGTAACCCATAGTATGTGTATTTATACTTTTATATATCAGTTAAATAAATTTGATGAAAAATTATGGAAAAGAAAAGACATTTTATTGCCAACAAAAATCAAATTGTACATCTTAAATATTTACTCTTTTATCAGGTGTACCTCAGTAAAGCTAAAAATCATGTCCTCATAGACATTGATGTCACTAGTTTCATTTTGATTCATCTGCACTCATTCTATTTGATGCACATGAGTTTCTCGTTCTTATGAATTTAGGTATTTCATAATTTCTTCAAAATTATGTACTTTAGCTCTCAAATAATGTTTCAGCTTGCTGAAGTCTCTCTTTCTAAGATGCTGATGACCCAAATTCATGTTAGAATATTTTGTTCTCCATATCTTGAATCTTCTTTTTTATAGCTTATGTTTGTCTCTCTGAAGTCCACTTCTGATTAAATTTTTTAGAATTTTACTCACAATTGAGTCATAGTCTTTTGGCTACATCAATGTTCTGTCTAATACATATTCTCAGTGGGTTTAAAAATTATATATTTTTACTTAAACACATTCCATTTTTTTCTTTTTCAATAAGGCAATTCATTACTTATCTTTGTAATCCTATTGTCCTTCCTTGGGATACAGCTAAGCATATTTTAGATAATTGTAATGACCTAAATACTGAGTAGTCAGTCCAAGCCTGTCTTTTGTTGAGTTTTCATTCATGACATTTTTTTGGTAAATATTGGCTGTTTATGTTTTTCATAATCAGTCACTTTTTATTGTGAACACAAGCTCTGGAACTCTAGAGGCCTCCATTGAAGAGGTTGTGTCCTCCAGGAGGTTTGTTATTATTTCTCTGTGATGTAGAGTGCAGTGGTGTCTTCAGTGCATAGTGACTCTCCTTGCTATCATCATACCTTGAGAGAAAAGCCTCTTTTTTAATTCATGGTTGCTGTTGAAAGCTCTGATTAAGATCACTTCCTATAGGCCTCATCTATTTAATGCCCATTTTATGTGTGATCTGCAGCCTGAAGATCCTCTAGAATATCTTCCCCCAAACTTTATAGTTTCTGCTTTAGAAATTTTCTTTTAGTCAGGGAGTTGATACATTGAAATCTTGAAACCTGATTAAATTTCTCCATGTAATGTTTCAGTTATTTACTTTATATTTTAATTAGAGGATATTTGTATGTATATTTTCCTTTCAAATCATTGTTACCATTAAATTTTAAAATATTGGTTGTTTCTTTATGAACATAATTTAAATTCTGAATCTATGATGATAGGAATATTCTTTTCTTTTACTTAATATATAAACTTGATTAAAATTGATAATATTTGTTGCTTTAGTGAAATAAGATGCTATATTCCTAATTTTGTGGAAAATATTTAAATAATAGGGAAATTTATCCTTAGTCACTTTGGTAACTATAAATATTTTTTACTGGAAATCATAAGATTTAGCAAAAAATCAATTCATATAAAATCAAAGTATAACTGCACACATTTTGAGACCAATGGGATTAATACACATATTAAGTATACCATTAATACTTAATTTGAATCTTTAAATATTTGACAGATAAAGTTTAACTTTTGATTTCCACATAAATTTTATCAAATTACCTACATCATAGAGTTTAGAATATTATTTAGAATGCTGTATTAACATATAATATTGTACATGTTAATTATCCCACTCAGAAGTTTAAGGCTAGTGTGATAATTTAGAGTACGGGGGTAGAAAGTATGTAAGATCTAATAAAAACTGTACATTTTATCATAGAAAATTGAGACACTTCATCTACAGGTAAACACAAGTTTATTTGAAAAAAATGAAAAACCAATTAAATCTGAGTACTTCTTTAGGGGAAATTTCTCTATTCAATAATTTCAACTTTCAGTGCATCCAGATGCTACAACGATAATTATAAAAACAATTAAATATTTATTGTTTTCTATATATTTTAGCTATATTATTGTATTAGAAACACATAATATATATATGCTTTATGTATCAGTTAAAATAAATTTAATTAAAAAGAAAACCATAATAACATTTTCTTTTTATATTCCTGTAATGAGAGAAAAATGGCCTCTACCGAACACTTTGTATGATAAAAATCAGGCAGGATAATTACATTGCTACCCTAGAAATTGTCTACAATTAATTTCTGTGATACTTTAAACCACAGATTATTTTTATGTCAGGTAGTAATAGATCTTTACATTTATTAAAGTTTCACTGGTACCATTTGCCTCATAAACATTCTATTCATGTCTTGTAGAAGCCAGAAAGTAAAGTGCAATCTTTTAAATTGAGAAGAAAAATAGCATCATTGGTAGTAAATTTTAGGTGATTGTGCATAATTGCTAGATAATCATCTTTATGATGGATTCGTTAATGCCCATGCCAGATAATTTTATCATCCCTTAACATTTCAGTGTTGTCTATCAGTTATTTTTATCATTTGAGTTGAGATATTCCTGATTCTTGTTATAGCGAATGCACTTCATTCATATCCTGGACACTTATTGTGAGAAATAAATGTTGTGAGACTCTGGTTCTTTTTTTATTTCATGAAGCTTATTGGTACATTTTAGGTATACAATACAGTTACATTCATCATTGGGATCCTGTACCTTTATGTGATGTATCTGGGTTCTTATTTTTTCTGCATTCCCCTGCCCTCCCTTCACCCCCTCCAGCCTTCCTTGTTTACAAAGAGTTTGTTTCCATTTTTTCCTTTTCTCATATTTTTTCTTTTCCCTTCTTTTATTTCACAATATCAATTATACATTTTGATGTTTATTTACACTTTTAGTTTTTTACACCAGAAAAACTATTTGATATTTACATACATGTGTCCTATTTATTTCACTTAAGAGTATGGCCTCAATGTGCATTCACTTAGCTAGAAATGTCACTACTTTCTTATTCTTTCTGGCTGAGTAATACTCCATTAAAAAAAAACAAAAACCACATCTTCATTATCCAATCTCCAGTTTATGGGAATTTGGGCTGTTTCCAACTTTTAGCTGTTACTAACTGTGCTGCTATAAACATGGGTGAGCATATATCACTTTGGTATGTTTCTTTTAAGTCTTTTGGGAAGATACCCAGCAGAGGTATAGCTGGGTTAAATGGGACTTCTAATCCTAGTTGTTTGAGGTATCTCCATATTGATTTCCACAGTGGTTGCACTAGTTTGCACTCCCACCAAAAATGAAGAAGTGTTCCTTTCTCCCCACAACCATGCCAACATTTGTTATTGGTTGATTTCTTGATAGCAGCCATTCTTACTGGGGTGAGGTGGAATCTCAACATTGTTTTCATCTGCATCTCTCAAATGACCAGTGATGTTGAACATCTTTTCATATGTTTCTTTGCTGCTTTTACTTCTTTGTCTGGGAAATGTCTGTTCATTTCAGATGCTCATTTTTGGATTGGAGCTGTATATTTGGGGGGGCCTGGTTTTTTTGAGTTCTTTATATATTCTAGATTGTAGACCTTTGTTTGAAGAACAGATAGTAAAGTTTTTTTTTTCCCACATTGTAGGTTGTCTGTTAGCTCTGCTGGTGGATTCTCTTACAGGGCACATGCATTTTAATAAGATGAGATTTCAATTGTTGATTCTTTGTGCTAGTTCCTGGCTACTTAGGACTTGTTCGTAAAGTTTTTTCCTATGCCACTGTCTTCAAGAGTTCTACCTAATTTATCCTCCAGAAAGTTTAGCATTTATGTTTTAATATTTAGATCTTAATCCACTTTGATGTTAGTTTTGAGCATGGTGAAAGAGAGAGGTCAGTTTTAAACTTTGGCAAGTTGAAATCGAATTTTTCCAACACCATTTATTAAAGAGGCTATCCTTCTTCCAGTGAGGATAGTTGACTCCTTTGTCAAAGATGAGGTAGTTGAGTATGTCTACAGTTGTTGTTGTATCTTCTAGGCTATTCCACCAATCCTAGGGTCTGTTTCTTTGCCAGTACCATGCTGTTTTTACCACAGTGACTTTGCAGTATAATTTCAAGTTGGGTTTTGTGATACCCCCTGCCATGTCTCTGTTGCCTAGAATTGCTTTTGCTAATCTAGGTCTCTTTTGGTTCCAAAAGAATTTTTGGATTGTTTTCCCTATTTCTATGAAATATACTGTTGGAATTTCAATCAGGATTGCATTGAATCTGTATAATACTTTTGGAAGTATGGGCATTTTCACTATATTGGTTTTTTCCACCCAGGAGGAAATGATGTCTTTCCATTTTCTTATATCCTCTTTGATCTCTTTCTTCAGAGTGTTGTAGTTCTCAATGTAGAGGTCTTTTGCTTCCTTCATTAGATTGATTCCCAGATATTTCATTTTTTGGGTGCTATTGTGAAAGGGATTGTTTCCTTAATTTCTCTCTGAGTGAGACTGTTATTTGTGTACAAGAAGAGTATTGATTTTTGAGTGTTTACTTTGTATCCAGCTACTCTATTGTATCTCTAAATTAAGTCTAGAAGTCTTTTGGCATAGTTTTTTGGGTCTTCTATGTAGAGTATCAAATTGTCAGCAAATAATGACAGTTTAACTTCTTCCTTTCCTATCCTTATTACTTTTATTTCTTTCTCATGTCTAATTGTTGTGGCTAATGTTTACAGAACTACATTGAACAGGAGTGGTGATAGTGGACATCCTTGTCTTGTTCCTGATTTTAGTGTGAAGGATTTCAGCTTTTGACCATTTAGTATGATGTTGGCTGTTGGTTTTTCATAGATAGCCTTTATCAAGTTGAGATAAAGACTATCTATTCCAATTTTCTATACTGTTTTTATCATGAATGGGTGTTGGATTTTATTGAATGATTTTTCTGCATCTATTGAAATAATCATATGTTTTTTGTCCTTGATTCTATTAGTATAGTGTATTACATTTTTGATTTATGTACATTGAACAATCCTTGCATCCCTGGGATACATCTGACTTGGTCAAGCTGTATGATCTTCTTGACGACCCTCTGTATTCTGTTTGCCAGTTTATTATTGAGGATTTTTTCATCTATGTTTATTAGGGAGATTGGCCTGTAGTTCTCTTTTTGGGTTGGGTCTTTCCCTGGTTTTGGAATCAAAGTAACACTTGCTTCCAGGAATGAATTTGGAACTAGTTGTTTCACTTCAATTTCACTGAAGAGTTTAAAGAGTAGTGGCAATAGTTCTTCTCTAAATGTCTAGTAGAATTCAGCAGTGAAGCCATCAGGACCTGGGCTTTTCTTTGTTGGTAAATTTTTAATTACATTTTCAATTTCACTGATTGTAATTGGGGTGTTTAGACTTTTTATATCTTTTCCATTCAACTTTGATAATTCATACGTACCTACAAATCTGTCCATGTCTTCTGTGTTTTCCATTTTATTAGAGTACAGGTTCTTGAAGTAGGTTTTGATGATCCTCTGGATTTCTGCTGGATCTGTTTTGACTTCACCTTTTTCATTTGTAATTGCATGGATTTGAGACTTTTCTTTCTTTTTTGGATAAGTTTGGCTAAGGGTTTATCAAATCAATTTTATTTACTGTTTCAAAAAACCAACTCTTTGATTCATTGATTTTTTTTTGTATCTCTCTCTTAATCTCCATTACACTGATTTCTGCTCTGATCTTGATAATTTCTGCCCTTGTATGAGCTTTGGGTTTGTCTTGCTCTTCTTCTTTTAGCAGCTTAAGATTCACCATTAGGTTGTTTATTTGAGCTTGCTCTGTTTTCTTAGTGTGGGCATTCACTGCTATGAATTTCCCTCACATCACTGCTTTCATTGTGTCCCATAGATTCCTATATGTAGTACTGACATTATCATTTAATTGCAAAAACTGTCTAATTTCTTCTTTAATTTCCTCTGTGACCCACTGGTTGTTCAGTAGAGTGTTCTTCAATTTCCACATGTTTGTGGAGTTCTTCTGGTTTCTTATGCTATTGGTCTCCAGTTTAATTGCACTATGGTCTGATAATAAACACGGGATAACTTCACTTTCTTTGTATTTACTTAAACATGTTCTATGAACTAGTATGTGGTCTACTTTAGAGAATGACCTGTGTGCAGCCAAAAATATATATATATATATATTCTGATTTTGTGGGGTGGAACACTCTGTAGACATCTCTTAAGTCCATTTGTTCAAAAGCTTGGTTAAGTTTTAGTATTTCATTGTTGACTTTTTGTCTATATGATCTCTCTATTGTTACAGTGGTGTATTGAGGTCCCCCACTATAATTGTATTAGTGCTTATTTGGTTTTTCATGTCCCTTAACATTTTGTTTTCTATAGTTGGGGGCATTAGTATTTGGTGCATATGTATTTATGATTGTCACCTCTTCCTCTTGGATTGTTACCTTTACAAGGTTATAGTGACCTTTTTTGTCTCTCTTAGTTTTGATTTGAAATTTTCTTTGTCTGTGAATAAGATAGCTATCCCTGCTTTTTTCTGGTTTCCTGTCACATGGAAAACTATTTTCCATCCTTTTACTTTCAGTCTATGGGTTTCTTTTTAAACTAGATGCATTTCTTGTGTACAGCATATTGTTGGATTTTGCTTCTTAATCCATTCTACCACTCTGTTTCTTTTGATTCAAGGGTTGAGGCCATTAACATTGATGGTTATAACTAATATTTATTGAGTTATCCTTGTCATGTTATATTCGGTTTTTGGGCCTTTTTCATTTTTTCTCCCTCTCCTTTTAATTTCTTGTCTTGCCTGATGGATTTGCTCTGTTGGGCCTCATGGAGTTGTGACCTTCATTTTCTTTTTCTAGGATATTTTTTAGAATTGTTTGGAGTCCTGTTTTGGTATTCCTGAAGTTTCTCAGATGTTCTTTGGCATAAAACTATCTTATTTCCCCATCAATTTTGAAAGATACTTTTGCATGATACATCAATCTAGGTTGGAAATTGTTTTCTTTTAGTGCTTGAAATACCTCATTCCAGGCTTTCCTTGATTTGAGGGATTGTGTTGAAAAATCTGCTCTGATTCTGATGGGCTTTACTTTGCATGTGATTTGTTTCTTTTCTCTAAAAATGTTTGTAGTATTTTGTTCTTCTGCTGGGTTTCTGGGATCTTATTATATGTCTAGGTGTAGAATTTTTATGATCATGGGTATTTGGAGTCCTATGTGTGTCACTTATGTGTATGTGAAATTCTCTCACTTTGTTTGGGAAGTTTTCTGTCATTAATTCTGTGAACAGTTTTTCACATCATTTGTACTTTCTCCTGCTTTTTTTTTTGGACTCCTATCATTCTTATATTATTCTTCTTTGCATCATCTAGGAGCTGGTGAATTGATTTCTCATGGTCCCTTACTAGTTTTAAGGGATCTCTCTTTTCATGGTCACTGACTGCCATCCTGTCTTCTATATCTGATATTCTGTTTTCAGATTGGCTCAGTCTGCTGTGTATACTTTCAGCAGAGTTTTCAGTCTCCTCGATATCTGTTTGAATCTGTTTCATGGATTCCATTTCTTTCCTATGTTGGGTGTTCATGATTTCTATTTCATTCCTTTGCTGGGCATTGATGGCTTCCATCATGGTCCTAAGCTCATTAATTTTTTTTATCTGTTTCTGTTCCAGTGTCTCTAATCATGTCTTACTTCTGCTCACCGCTTCTGTAGTTATGTGGGAAATTCTTTCTATTTCGAATTTTTCTGGAGCCTCATTCATCTGTTTTGTTACTTCCTGTGCTATCAGTTCAGGGTTTCCAGGTGGTTGATTATTAGACTTTTCCACCTTGTTTCCCCCAGAATTTGCCATTGATGAGCTGGAAGTCTGCGATTGTGCCTTGCTTAAATGTCTTCATTTCTATTTTTGTTGTTGGTAGTGAATTAGGGCAGGAGCAGGAACAAAAAGGGAGATGAATGATGTGGGAGAGTGAAAGAGAGAAAGAAAAAAAAGAAAAAGAAGAAAGAAAAAATTCAAAAAGAAATGAAAAAAATAACCAAAAATTAAAAATAAGAGAAAAAAATACTATTGAAAATAAAAAGTGAAAATGAAGGGCCTCCTTTAGAGTATGTCTCTGCTGTCACAAGAGAAAATGTAGGCAGCAGTGTTTAGATCTAAGTCAATTTGTCTCAGCAAGCCAGCAGCTGACTGCTGAGATTCAGGCTGATTTATGGTTGGAAGGTCCAAGTTGAGCTCCCTGACCTCCTGCAGTGTTGAACTCTGCAAGGTTCTATTGCTGGTTCCAGCTGCCCTTCCCCTGAAGATAGTCCAGGTTCCGATGAGAGGTGGTGATCCCTCCAACTTGCCAACTATGGTGGTCTGCTGTGCCTTTATTGCAGAGTTTCTCTTCACTTTTCCAGTGGGCTTCAATTTTCATCAAGGAACCTGAGAGAGTCCCTCTTTCTGTGTTCACTTCTGCTCTATCTTCTGGAGCTCAGGACAATGGCCTTTATGACCCCAAGTGCCTCTGGGGTGTGGATCCAGGTACAGATGCAACCAGGAGGCCAGAGGTGGGGGGAGGGGGGAGCACTAGTGCAGTGCATCAGGTACCTGCCCATGTGGCTCCACTCCTCACTGCTGTGCCCTTGGCTAGCAGGCCAGCAAAGGGTGTGGTGCTGCCAGGGGGCTCCAGGTGGCTCCAGACTCTGGATCTTATTTAGTCTGTTTTAGCAGTCCTGGCACCACACCTGGTAAAGTAAAGAAATTGAAGATTTATTACTATTTGTGGGAATAGGAGTCAAGGTGTTTCACTCATCCACTGATGACATTCTGAGGGTCAGGAGGGTGCTTAGTACTGTTGGGTGGGGGTGAAATTTAAAACTCTTGGCTAGATTTCCACAAACACCTTCCTGGCTGAAAAAAGCACCTTACTACCACTTCACATGTGGCCACCACCAACACTGTGTGGAAAAACTTCTTTCCTGCCTTGATAATGATGTTCCAGGGCCCCTGTTGAGTTTATCTGACTTTCCCACCTAAAGGATAAAGAATCTTGCTGGAAGATATTGTGAAAGAGTCTGATTTATTTCATGTTTGGCTAAAGTATGATGGTTAGTATCACAAGTATTTTTCTTGCTAATCTGCCTCTTTCCTGATCATTTTCTAGAGAAAAAGTCTTTTCTGGAGTCATTATTTTACCCAAGGTACCTAGGACACTGACTTTTCCTGCACCAAGTACAGAATTACAACTGTAAAGAAAACCCAAGAGATTTATCACTGTGTTGTTCCTCTATCCTGAGATTCTTAGACAATCTGCTTTCTCGTTTTTACCCATTGAAATCTTGTTATGCTTGCTTTTTAGTGTTTTAATCTGTACTTAGAAGCAGGAATAGAGAGATACACATCTAATCCATCTCACCTGGAAATAAGCCCTGGGGTAACCTTAAGGTGTTAACCATTCTCTTTCCCCCACTATACTTCCTCTAGAAAATGGAAATTGGAGTTAATTATTGAAAAAATCTAGAAGTTAGTAAAAAATAGTATAAAATGACAATAATAATTAATCTAACAGAAATTTATATGTATATAATGTATAAAAATATGTAAATAGTATATTCTCACTTTGCAGGTTGACTTACCCTACCTTTGCCCTTTAGATATTATTCTTATGCTCTGTCACTTTTTCTTCCAGTTTATTGTTTTCTTTTTCTAAGAATGATTTCAAAAAATGTTTTGTATATTTTCTACATTTGTAATATTTAAAGTATCTGTTCTACAATTTAGAACACATTTCAATTTCATTCAGCCTCAGATTGGCTAATATCAACATGGCTTTAGGCTATTTGAAAATGTTTTCTTTCATCCTTCTCAGTCCCTTGCTTAAAATGCGTATTATTATATATTTCCAAATCAATAGTGCTTTCACTGTCTTTATTGAATACTTTTCTATTGACATAAATAAGTAAATATATTCTCTTCTTTAACTTTGGATCTAGGAATAATTTAAGAAGAAGAAACTAAATTCTCACATTAAATATCGCATCATGTGTTTCAGTTTCTCAATAAGCAATATAGCAAAAAATTTGGGGGGTTCATAATCTGTAGATTATGTGAATATTAATGAAGCATTTATAATATTATTATATGTACATGGTTTATTTCACTTTTTGTTAACAAACAAAACTAATAAAGTAATCATTTAGTAATTGATCCTTTAGGGGAGAATGGAAATCCAATGAGAAAGCATTTTGTCTTTTTTAAAGGAATATTTTGAAGCTATTCATGATATGAACCTATTATTGGAAATTTCTGCATTATAGCTACCATTTATTGACCATCCACATACAATATAATTTTCACATTGCTATATAATTTAACTCTTACAAAAAAATCAGAGCTGGGTATTAACTTTATGTTACTTATTAGACAAATAAAGTTCTGGGAATTAAATTAGTTTACTGTAATTCCACTCAGCACACAGGAGATCCAACTCAGGCTAATTTGTTCCAGACTCACTGTACAATGCATATCCACCAATGGGTATTATTAATTACCACCTTAAATAGGGTACCTTAGCTATTCTAAAATTATTATTTTAGTGAATAATATTTCATTAAAAAGATATACAATAAAATAATTCTTCAGTTTCACCAGATCTTTCTTTTTTCTTTAGCAGATAACAATATAAATAAGTAATTTAGAAAATAAAGAATAAATTGTAGCTTTATTGTGAAGGATGATGTTTCACAAAGATAGAAGAGTGACTAAGCAGAGCTTTTTCAATTCCTGTTGCTTTCTTGAAGGTGGATATGGTGATGTTTTGATAGGTTTTTTTTAAATGCCTCAAAGGAAATTCATTTGAAAGGTAGCTGCACACCTTTTGGAAAAGAAAATGCCAGAATCTGAAATAAGAGGAGTGGTATGAGACACGTTCTCTGCTACTCATCTATTAATCAAGCATATCAGGACTCAAAAATGTCAGCTGTTTATCTCAAGTGTTATTTTTCAAAGGCTGTAAAAGACATAATTCCATTATTTAAACAAAATAGGTATTTAATATTCTTTTCTCTCCTAGGCTTAGAGATACAGAAAATAGCTTCTGGTCTACTGAGCATGCTCTTTGGTCTGCCTTCTTATATTGGCCTGTGAGGAGAGGCTGCCTATGTCTCAGGGATTATTATTATGCTTCTGTTTAAGAGGTATAAGATAACTCATCTTAGGGAAAGTGAAAAACTATCTCTGTCCTCTGCAAAACATCTTGAAGATACTGAATTTATGATGCCTGGGAGAAGACTTAAGCTGAACAAATTTACATTTGTTTGGAACTAATCTTTCCCTTTGAGAATTTATGATACCCCACCACCTCCAAATTCCAGAGACAGGAAATGCTATATTCAGTTGAAATTTCACACTTTAAATTTTTGGTTTAGTTGAAAATTCAAGGTGTTTATTTGCTACAAATATACATTTTAAAGCAAGATAACCTTTGAAATATTTTTTAATAGAAGAGTAGGGTCAAACTATTGAGAAACGTAAAAGCAAAACAAAGAAAGCTATTTGTTACAAAATTAAAATAACAAATAAAATTAACTCAAAATGAATTTTAATATTACAAAGTAGGTTTTAGTCTATTGTCCCAATACTAATTAGTGCCTAACATTTATTTGCTTCCTGTGTTCAGCAATCTAATGTTTTTCACCAATCTTCTCCTTTAATTTCCTATATCCTTTGTATTTTTAATAAAGTAGAAGTTGAAAATATTTTCATTGTATAGATGATAAAATTGAGGATATATGAATCTCAATACCTTACCAAGATGGAGAGATGTGAAATGAGAACACAGCTCCACCATCTTCAAAACTTGGATTCTGAGGAGAAGAGGATAATCCTTGTAAACAGTGTTGAGGCCATTAGAGATAGAAACGATATCGTTTTTAATGCATTTTTCCTCTCTGTTTTACTGATCTGAATTTCCTAGGTATCATTCATGAACCTTGATTGACCTCAGAATAAAAAAGTACCTTTGCTTTCAGTTGATAACTAATAATACTGTCTTGGCCTTTTCAATCTGAATTGGAGGAAAGCTTAAGTTCTCACACTGTTTGTGAGAGTTTGAACATATAGTTTTGGGAGGAAAAGAGAAAGTACTTCTACTGGTTATGTAAAATCTCAAACAGTGATATTTATTATTGATATGCTCCAGGCCTCACTGAAAATCACTAATGCTACAGCAACAGCAAAGAAAAACAGACTATGGTAAAAATATATGGAATAAACTAATAATTTTTTTAGAAACTATTCCAAGAGTATTTTAACTTTTGCCTCTATTTGTAACACATAGTTATAAAATTTTATTAACTATAACAGTGTGTTGATTCTAATCAACACCCACTCATATATGAATTCTATATTAATTAAAAGAAGACCTTTCATAATTTTTGAAGCATTGTGATTTTGAATATTTTCTTTTGTTTCAGTGCAAAATGCGACAGGTCTATAAATGTATACTATTTCTAATTAGAATATTTATTAACATCTTTTGATGAAGCCAAATCTGAAAATAAATTTATAAAAATAGTCCAAGAAGGTATACAACTGTATGGTATTGCATTATGAGATGTCTCTTCAAAGGCATAGATTCCAATTACATGCTGCTTATAACATTTTGTGGGGAGAACAAGGGAACTCAAAAATGTTTATTCATTTTATGTATTCAGTGAAATATCTGGGCATGGGATATTGTGTCAATATTCCATTTAAATACTTAGGAATTCAGTAGGCAGATTCTGCAAGATAAATTTCACTTCAAGGACATGTTTATAATCTTTTACCACGAAGCTCCTTGCTGTCAGTGCAGATGTAATCACCTGACAGCCTGCCATAACATCTTAGCTTCCATGATACAGATGAATCAGTGACATTGACTTGGACCTGGAATAGGAAGAGAAGACTGTCTAAAGTCATGGAGCAACAATGACTGCATTCATAAATTGTCTTAGCAGTTTTATCTAATTTTCAAATGAAAATTACTAAATTTCATGTATAGTTGTGTGGGTGTGTGTTTATAATGTTGAGACTAAAATACTTTTAAGGGGAAACTGTATGATTTATGTTCCCAAAAGTGTAATTATGCAGTTATTCATAGCTTTAAAACAATCTGAATTTGAAAAATTATCATAACTTGGGCTACTATAAACATGGGTGGACATACATCATTGTGATATGATGTCTTATTTTTCATTAAGTTTATTGGCACATTTTAGGTATATAATACAGTTACATTCATCATTGGAAACTTGTACCTTTACATGATGTATCTTGGTTCTTAATTTTTCCCCATTCCCCTGTCTTTCCTTCACCCCCTCCACCCTACCCTATTTACTAAGACTTCACTTCCATTTTTTCCTCTTCTCATATTTTTTTCTTTTCCCTTCTTTTCTTTAACCTACCTTTCCCACTTCCCCTATTCCTTTAGACCTTTTATTCCTATTTCACATTAACAATTATACATTTTGAACCTTATTTACACTTTTAGTTTTTCACACCAGAGAAAGCATTCCATATTTATGGATGTGTGTCCTATTTATTTCACTTAAGAGTATGGCCTCTATGTGGATCAATTTAGCTATAAATGTTTCTAGTTTCTCATTCTTTATGGATGAGTACTACTCCATTTCACAGAAAAACTAAATTTTTTTTATCCTGTCTCCAGTTGATATGCAATTAGGTTGTTTCCAAGTTTTAGTTATTACAAACTGTGCCACTATAAACATGGGTGAGCATATATCACTATGGTATGATTCTTTTAATTCTGTTGGAAAGATGCCCAGCAGAGGGATAGCTGGGTCAATTGGGATCTCTAATCCTATTTTTTGAGGTATCTCTATATTGATTTCCACAGTGGTTGCACCAGTCTGCACTCCCACCAACAATGGAGAAGGGTTCCTTTCTCCCCACAACCCTGGCAACATTTATTATTGGTTGATTTCTTTTTTTCTTTCTTTCTTTTTTTTTGGTACTGGGGATCAAATTCAGGTCCTTGTGCTTGCAGAACCACTGAGCTAAATCCCCGGCCTTGTTATTGGTTGATTCTTGATAGTAGCCATTCTTTCTGGCATGAGGTCGAATCTCAGTTTTACTTGCATCTGCCTCATTTGAATGACCAGTGATGTTGAACATTTTTCATATATTTATTTGATGCTTTTACTTCTTTTTCTGAGAAATGTCTGTTTATTTCAGATGCTTTTTTTTTTTGAATTGGGTCTTTATATTTGCAGGGGTCTGATTTTATTTGAGTTCTTTATAAATTCATGAGAGTAGACCTTTGTCTAAAGAACAGCTGGTAAAAATTCTTCCCACATTGTAGGTTGTCTCTTAGCTCTGTTGGTGGTTTCTCTTGGAGTGCAGAAGCTTTTTAATAAGATGAGATCCCAGTTGTTGATTCTTTGTGGTAGTTCCCATGCTACTGAGGATTTGTTCATAAAGTCTTTTCTTATGCCAATATCTTTGAGACTTCTACCTAACTTTCTTCCAGCAAGTTTAGTGTTTCTGTTTTAATATTTAGATATTTAATCTACTTTGAGTTTAGTCTAGTGCATGGTGAAAGAGAGAGGTCTAGTTTTAATCATTGGCAGGTTGAAATCCAATTTTTCCAGTAACAATTATTGAAGAGACTATCTTTCCTCCAGTGAGGATAGTTAGCTTCTTTGTCAAAAATGAGGTAGCTGAGTATTTCTGGAGTAGTTTCTGCACCTTTGAATCTATTCCACTGATCCTCAGGTCTGTTTCTTTTCCAGTTCCATGGTGTTTTCATCACAGTGGCTTTGTAGTATACTTTCAATTTGGGGATTGTGATACCCCCTGCCATTTCTCTGTTGCTTAGAATTGCTTTTGCTATTCTAGGTCTCTTCTGGTTCCAAATAAATTTTTGGATTGTTTTCCCTAGTTCTGTGAAATATATTGTTGGAATTTCAATTGGGATTGCATTGAATCTGTATAGGTCTTTGGGGAGTATGGCCATTTTCACTATGTTGGGTCTTTCTACCCAGGAATATTTTTTCTTTTCATTTTCTTATATCCTCTTTGATTTCTTTTTTCAGAGTGCTGTAGTTTTCAGTGTAGAAGTCTTTTGCTTCCTTTGTTAGAGTGATTCTTAGATATTTCAGTTTTTTGGATGCTATTGTGAAAGGGATTGTTTCCCTAATTTCTCTCTCAGCGAGACTGTTATTTGTGTACAAGAAGGCTATTGATTTTTAGTGTTTATCTTCTATCCAGCTACTCTACTGTATCTCTAAATTAAGTCTAGAAGTCTTTTGGCAGAGTTTTTTGGGTCTTCTATGTAGAGTATCACATCATCAGTGAATAATGACAGTTTCACTTCTTCCTTTCCTATCTTTATTCCTTTTATTTCTTTCTCTTATCTAATTGTTGTGGCTAATATTTCCAGAACTATATTTAACAAGAGTGGTGATAGTGGATATCCTTGCCTTGTTCCTGATTTTAGCATGAAGGATTTCAGTTTTTGACCATGTAGCATGTTGGCTGTTGGTTTTTCATAGATAGCCTTAATCAGGTTAAGATAAAGACCTTCTATTCCAATTTTCTGCAGGGTTTTTATAATGAATGGGTGCTGGAATTTGTCAAATGCTTTCTCTTCATCTATTTAGATGATCATGTGGTTTGTGTCCTTGACTCTGTTGATATAGTGTATTACATTATTTATGTATGTTGAACCTTCCTTGCATCCTGGGATAAATCCAACTTTATCAGGGTGTATGATCTTCTTGATGACCTTCTGTATTCTGTTTGTCAATATCTTATTGAGGATTTTTGCATCTATGTTCATTAGGCAGATTGGTCTATAGTTCTCTTTTGGGGTTGGGTCTTTCCCTGGTTTTGGAATCAAAATAACACCTGCTTCCAGGAATGAAATTGGAAGTATTGTTTCCTTTTCAATTTCATTGAAGAGTTTAAAGAGTAGTGGCAATAGTTTTTCTCTAAATGTCTTGTAGAATTCAGGAGTGAAGCCATCAGGATGTGGGCTTTTCTTTATTGGTAAATTTTAATTACTTTTTCAATTTCACTGATTGTAATTAGGATGTTTAGACGTTTTATATATTCTTCATTCAACTTTGGTAATTCATATGTATCCAGGAATCTGTCCCTTTCTTCTGTGTTTTCCATTGTATTACAGTAGAGGTTCTTGAAGTAAGTATTGATGATCATCTGGATTTCCACTGGATCTTTTCTGACTTCACCTTTTTCATTCCTAACTGCATAAATTTGAGCCTTTTCTTTTCTTTTTTTGATAAGGATGGCTAAGGGTTTACTGATTTTATTTATTTTTTAGAAAAACCAACTCTTTGATTCATTGTAGAAACTGTCTAATTTCTTCTTCAATTTCTTCTGTGACCCATTTATTGTTCAGGAGGGTGTTATTCAATTTCCATGTGTTGTGGAGTTCTTGCAGTTTCTTATGCTATTGCTCTCCAGTTTAATGGCACTATGGTCTGAAAATATACAGGGGATAACTTCAATTCCTTTGCATTTACTTAAACATGTTCTATGAGCTAGTATGTGGTCTATTTTTGACCCATGTTCAGCTGAAAAGAATTTATATTTTGATTTTATGGGCTGGAACCCTCTGTAGACATCTATCAAGTCCATTTTTTCAGAAGCTTGGTTCAGTTCTAATATTTTGTTGTTGATTTTTTGTCTAGATGATCTGTCTATTTGTGACAGTTTGGTATTGAGATCCCCCACTACAATTGTATTAGTGCTTATTTGGTTTATCATGGTCCTTAATATTTGTTTTGTATAGTTGGGGGCATTTTTAGTATTTGGTGCATATGTATTTATGATTGTCCTCTCTTCCTCTAGGATTGTTTCCTTTACAAGGATGTAGTGGCCTTCTTTGTCTTTCTTAATTAGTTTTGGTTTGAAATCTACTTTGTCTGCAAATAAGATAACTACCTCTGCTTTTTTCTGGGCTCTTGTTTCATGGAGAACTGTTTTCCATCCTTTCACTTTCAGTCTATGAATTTCTTTGTGAACTAAGTGAGTTTAGTGTATACAGCATATTGTTGGATTTTGCTTCTTAATTTGTTCTGCCAGTCTATTTCTCTTGATTGGTGAATTGAGGCCATTAACATTGATGGTTGTAAGTGATATATATTGACTTATCATTGTCATGTTATTTCCCCATTGTTTCCTCTTTTTTTTTTAAATCCCCCCCCCCCCCCCACACACACTTTAATTTCTTGCCTTGCCAGGTGGATTTGTTCTATTGAGCCTCATGGAGTTGTGACCCTCATTGTCTTTTTCCAGTATATTTTTTAGAATTGTTTGGAATGCTGGTTTGGTATTCATGAAATTTCTCAGGTGTTCTTTGTCATTAAAGAATATTATTTCCTCATCAATTTTGAAAGATAGTTTTGCTTGATTCATCAGTTTAGGTTGGAGATTTTTTTTTTTAGGGCTTGAAATACCTCACTCCAGGCTCTCCCTCATTTGAGGGTTTGTGTTGAAAATTCTGCTATGATTCTGATGGGCTTTCCTTTGCATGTGATTTGTTTCTTTTCTCTAACTACTTGTAGTATTTTGTTCTTCTGTTGGGTTTCTGGGATCTTGATTATTATATGTCTAGGCATATATTTTTTCTGATCATGGCTATTTGGAGTCCTATGTGTGTCACTTATGTGTATGTGAAATTCTTTCACTCTGTTTGGGAAGTTTTCTGTCATTAATTCTGTGAACAGGTTTTTTTTTTTACATCATTTGTACTTTCTGCTGCTTTTTCATGGAGTCCTGTCAGTCTTATATCATTCTTCATTTTTTTTTGATGGAGAAAGTACTTTTATTCTTGTTTTATACTAGGAAGTCAACACTGAATAATCCATTATACACAAGCTAAAAAAATTTTAATCCTTAAATTGTACATTAATATCCTATGACTCCAAGTTTTATTTATCACTCTCCTTCAAGTATGAAGAAAATGATTAATTTATTAGGTTTCACAGACATCACAGTCCCACTGACATAACATTTAGTCTGAAATCCTACACTTGTCACAATAATAGCCAATATCAAACTGGCCTGAAACCTGATTGTTTTCCTGACTCAGGATACCTGCAATAAATTTCTATGTCCACACTAAGACACAAAATTAAACTAGGATGTATTAATTTTATTTTAAAAACTTTTCACAACTAAAAATTAACAAAGATTTTACCAAATTTTAACCTTGTTATGGTATTTTATTCAATTTTAAAAATGCCAGTTTAACTGTAAATTAATTGCAAATCACTTGACATGGATTGCTTTTTAAAATTTGCCCAGAATTTCAAAATAGTTATGGAATTAATATAACTTTTAAAATGTCAAATTTATGCTGTACATATTGCACTCTTCTGCTAGACAGGGCTAGTATCTTCCATGGCAAGATACCAAAACTACTTAATAAAATACATTTTAAAAATCAGTAAGTGCTTGATTAATTTCCCTGATTATTTCTAGGATTTTGTAAGGTTTGATTCCTTAAATAGTTTTAAAGTTTAAACTACAGAGGGGATAAAAACCCTCATATATGGATCTTTTTATGTCCTTTTCTGGTCCCTCAATGACCAAATAGAATTTTAAACAAATCATGTTTTGTTTCCTGACTTAATAAAAAGCTACAATTTTTATTATCCAAATTAAGAAGTAGTATACTAAGCAAAAGCTACTAATTTTGAAATATCTATGTATGTCTGTCTGCAGGTTCCCTCAGATCCTTTCTCAATTTTTTTTCTTTGGTACCAGGGATCAAACTTGTGTCCTTGTGCTTGTGAGGCAGGCAATGGAAACACTGAGGTAAACCCCTGAACCGTTTCTCAACATTTATAATGAAGAGATTTTAATCAATTTTGTATTAAAATCAAATTAGGTAAAGAAAAACTTATTTTGCAAAAAAAAAAAAAAATCACGTCCCAATATTGCTTGACAGAAACAAGCTATTCATTTTCATTTGTGTTCCACTGAAGACGTTACTGAAATCTGTCCAATGGTTTATTTCCAAGAGGTCCACTATGGAATTCTTTGGAATGTTTTAAGATTGGCTGTAGCTAGAGTTCTGGTTTCCATTTGGACCCTCCTCTCCTTCACTGTTTGGAGGTGGTTTTGGTTTTGACATCTTACTAAAAATAGTTGCCACCTCTTCTCTCTCATTGAAATTCTTCCACTGCTCACATAGTTTTAAAATAACTCTGATTATTTCCAAAATCTTCTCCATGTCCACAGAAAGCTCAACAAACCACTGCCTGGCATCTTTCTGCTGTATCATACAGGCTACATGTAGACAAGCTAAAGCTATCATGAAAGTAGGATACAATAGGCAAAGATCCATTCTGTAGGTATCATTCACTATCCTCCATGCAAGGAGAAGCAACATGTCTTCTTGGCCTATGTCCTGCACATACTGGAGAAAGGTCTATAGGGATGACACACTATCAAGCAACAATCTATTAGTTCTAAAAGACAGAATTAACATTCTAATAAATGATTCATCCTATAAGGAAATTTCTTTGGGAAGGCATAGTTTTTAATACAGAAGTAGCAGCAGCAATCAATCTTGTATTTGAGACTAACCCAAATTCCTCCACTTTGGATGTCCCAAACACACATGTAGGAACCATTAATACAGGGTCTATACTTTTCAGAGAATATCTGGCATAGAAGCCCTTGAAATAGACCATAGCAGTGGCAATAACTTGTTGTCTTAATTTAAGATGTTCATCTAATGCTTGGATAACATTTGTAAAAAAATATCTGTAATTTCCAATACTCTTCTCCTGAGAGAAACTTTAAATCCTTTTGGGACTCCTTCAACAGATCTTTTTTATACAAAATCCACTGCAGAAGGTTAGAGCTGTGCCAAAAGTTCCCTGCCATGGAGTGCAGCTGGCCCTGATAAAAAAGCACCAGCCAGTGGAGTGGCCCATGGAGTGACCATAGACCCAGCTCATCAGGTAACCGTGCTCCTTGATCTGATCAGCCAAGCTCTTATATCATTCTTCTTTGTTTCATCTAGGAGCTTGTGGATTGATTTCTCATGGTCCCTTACTATTTTTAAGAGATATCTCTTTTCAGGGTCACTGACTGCAATCCTGTCTTCTGTATCTGAAATTCTCTCTTCACGTTTGCTCATTCTGCTGCAAATACTTTCAATAGAGTTTTTAATCTGGATATCTGTTTGAACCTGTTTCATGGACTCCATTTCTTTCCTATGTTGAGTATTCATGATTTCCATTTCTTTCCTATTCTGGGCATTGATGGCTTCCATCATGGTCCTGAGCTCATCTATTTTTTTATATCTGTTTCTGTTCTAGAGTCTCTAATAATTTCTTTCATTCTACTCACCATCTCTGTGTTATCTGGAAAATTATTTCTGGTTTGAATTTTTCTAGAGCCCCATTCTCCTGTTTTGTTACTTCCTTTGCCATCATTTCATGGTGCCCAAGTGATTGATTATCAGATTTTTCCACCTTGCTTCCCCCAGTATTTGCCTTTGATGAGCTAGTAGTCTGGTTTTGTGTCTTGCTTAGGTGTCTTCTCATTTCTATTTTTGTTGTTTGTCCCATTTTTGGTTTAATTTTTGGGTTGATATTTCAATATTGTTAGGTTATTTTAATTGCCTTGTTGCTTGTATTTAGAACCCTTATGGAATGATTGCTTCTCAGAGGTGTCTTCCAGATATATCTGGTCTTTAGGTTTTGAGTCTCTAATGACTCTTAGGCAATCTCATTTTCAGTATAACAGGAAGGACAATTGATTAAATCAGTCACAACACCTTAGTCCAAGTGATACAAACAGCAACAACAGCATCAAGTGCAGTTTAGAAAATGACAATTTGTATTTATGGTAGTTATTAATCTATCACCTTTAAACATGTGAATTCAATCAAAATAAAAAACCAGCCCAAAATATGTTTATAGTGAATAAACTCTTCAATATAGCAACTTTATTCTTCAGGATGGAGACTTAGAAGGCGTTTGGAAGGAAAGGATACACAGAAGGGTAGGGAAAGGTTAGAAGGGGGTCAGAAGACACAGGAAGATCATTCAAACTCTAGGAAGCTGTTGAAGACCAGAGGAGAAGAAAGAATGAAAGAACAAACACAAGAAAAGAACAACCTCACAGCAATAGGGAGTCTAGAAACGATTCACTTTACTGTAAAACTAATGACAATTGAGAGAAGGAAAACGAGAAGAAAAGAAAGAGGGAGAAAAAAAGAAATTCAAATTAGTACAGGAACAAAAAGGGGGAAAATGAAGAGCAAGGTGGCAGAGATAGTGAGAGAGCAAGAAAGTGAGAGAGAGAGAGAGAAAGAAAAGAAAGAAGAGAAAAAAATTCAAAAGAGAAAATAAAACAGAATTAAGAAAATTATTAAAAATAAGAGAAATTACTTTGAAAATAAAAATAAAAAATAAAAATAAAGGGCCTACTTCAGGTTATGTCTCTGCTGTCACAATAGACAGTGTGGGCAGGAGTGTGCAGATCTAAGTCAATTAGTTTCAGCAAGTCAGTAGCTGTCCCCTGAGATTCAGGCTGATTTCTGGCTTCAAGGCCCAAGTTAAGTTCTCTGACCTCCTGCTGGGTTGAACTCTGGAAGGTTCTACTTGCAGGTTCTAGCTGCCCTTCCCCTAAAGATAGACCAGGTTCTGATGGGAGGTGGTGATTCTGCAAACTTACCAACCATCGTGGCCTGTTGTGCCTTTATTTTAGAGATTCTCTTCACTTTTCCAGTGGACTTCAATTTTCATCAAGGAACCTGAGAGAGGCCCTCTTTCTGTTGGTCATTTCTGCTCTATCTTCTGAAGCTCAGACCAATGGTTTTTCTGACCCACCGCCCCTCTGGGGTGTGGATTTGGGTGCTGGCATGGCCCACTGGCTGAAGCAGGGGGGCTGGTGCTGGTGCTGCTCTGCTCTTCTGCTCCTTCCTTGAGTAGCACCTGAGGGACAGTGCTACCAGGCCTGATATGATGCTTTTAACTCTCTTGGGAAGATATCAAGAAGGAGAATAGCTGTGTCAAATGGAATCTCTGGTTTCAAACTGTTGAGGAATCTCCAAACTGATTTCCATATTTGTTGTACCAATTTACTCTTATACCAACAGTGTAGAAGGGTTCCTTTTTCCCCATAGCCTCACCAGTATTTGTTTTTGATTGACTTCTTGATGATAGACATTTTTCTGGGGTGAGATGGAATCTCAGTGTTGTTTTAATTTGCATCTCTCCAATGACCAGTGATGTTGAACATTGTTTCCTATATTTATTTGCTGTTTTTACTTCTATTATCTAAAAGATGTTCGTGTTCAAGGGGTATCAGTGTTTTGTAATTTGTGTGATTTGAGTCTTTTCTTTGCACTCTAAAATTAGCAATTCATCTTTAGCTTTAAAAAATGGAAATTCATCTTTACCTTAAAAGAAGTACATTAAAAAGCTAGTTTCTATTCAAGTGAATACCTCTGATTCTCTCTCTCTCTCTCTCTCTCTCTCTCTCTCTCTCTCTCTCTCTGGATTTAGGTCCAGATAGAATCTAATGCAACCTATGACCCAATATTTATTTAAATATATGACTGACATGTTGTGAATAGAAATTAGATAAAATTTGTGAGGTATTTCTTATACTGTAAGGCTCAATATAATAGTAGTAAGGATATTTAATGTTATTAAATAATAGTATTCAAATAGAGAGATTATATTACTGATGGAACCAGTTCAAATTTTTCTTGTCATATTTTTGGGTGGATTGTAACATGCACATTCCAACTGTTGATTATCCATTGATTTTATCCTCTCCTTAAGAACTTTTTTTTTCCTTCACCAGTAAAGATATCCAAGTTGAGTCATTTCATATTTTCAAGCTTATTTGTGTTAACATATATCTGCTTTGTTAAAGGATGTGGTTTTATAAATTTAAAGATTATAAGAAAAATGGAAAAGTATTATAGACTTAGGAACCATTTTAAGGTAACATAATTCTTCACAATATAAAGTGTAAAAGTAATCAGAGTTTAGCTCAGTATCTTTTCAAAAGGAAATTTCTTGTACAGCAAGTATATAGATAAAAGGGAGCAATGTTAGCACACCAAAATTTCATTCACATTCCATTGAACTCAGTCCTCCATAAAGGTAGATTTTATATTTCTTTCTTTCCTTATGGAATAATTCTACTCTACTTGAATTATATAAATATAAAATCCTGAAGCATATTCTTTTTTATGTCTCTTGCTTCATTTGACATGTGCTTGACATTCAGTGATGTTGAATCTAGCAGTCGTTTATTCATTCTCACTATTTTTCAGTATTTCATTGCATTTATATAGAACAATTTTGTTTATCCATTTTATAGTTGATGGATGTTTTGTTTCCAGAATTTGATTCTTAGAAATTATGTTGCTATCAACATATGTGTACAGTATATGTTTTTGGCTGAAAGTATGGCTGCATATCCTTTCAGAACAAGATGTACTCTTATGACTTTGGACTTTTGTTTCAATTGTATGTATGTGAGATCCATCCATATAGCTGTTTGCAGTAGAGTATTGGCTCATACATTCTCCTTACTCTCTCATGTCAAAGTAGTATGTTCAAAAGGTGAGTTTTCTTGCTGGTTTATCAATAGCTGCACATTTTTCTGATTTAGATAGAATTTGTTAGCCATAATGTTTGCCTCAGAGAAAGACTGTCAATAGCATATTCAATGCCTTTTTACTGCCATCCTGATGCAGCCCCTTAGTCTTTTCAGCCCTAATCAATGCTCAGCTGCTCAGCACAATGAACTATTTCTAATGTACAAATGAGAAAACACCCCACTCAAAGAGTTAAAACACTTCTAACATCTTTTAAAGTTATTGACTTTACGGTTATTTTCCTTTTTCATGGAATAGTTTATAATTAAGCAAAGTTAATGCTTAAATTACTAGAAACTTACCTTTGTGTTGCTTTTATTTTATTTCACAGTATAGATTATTTTCTTATGTGCTTCTGGAAACTTAGAAAGTTATGTTGGAAAAAAACCTCACTCAGATTTATTCAGAATGAAATCCTATATAAAACTGGGCAAAATTATTCTGCTTCATTTTTCCTGTCAGGTAGCTCTGGGCTTGTCATTGGCATATTTCACGCTGAACAGATCTTCAGGCATTATTAGCTTTGTCTGTATTTTAAACAATCAGCCACATCACTTACATTTTATCTTATCTCAGTGTTTACTTGCTTATACTATGTAAGTTCTCTCCCTCTTTTTTACTTAAAAATTCTATTATTTAACTAAAATTGTACTACTCAAGTACCATATCTATTTTGGAATTTTAGTTTTGCTGTTGTTAATACATAATCTCAATTTTCCTTGGAGATATTTACCTATCTTGGTGTTAAAAGTAAGGCTTTGCCAAATAGTTTTTAGCAGGGTAGGATTCTCAAAAACAGAAAGGCAAGTTATCTTCCAGAATAATGTTTTAGAATACAGAATGTTGAACACATAAACTCAGTAGTTTTCTTAGGTTGTGAGCTATTTCATTGTTTTTTCCATTTTTGTTGTTTTTAAGAAGAAATAACTATTGAAGCAGTAGATGAAAGTATTTTACTTCTGGCAGTGAAAATTGCAGGGAAGGCAGAGAGAGAGGTTGAACTCAACTATGTTGAACAAAAATGTGGAAGGAGTATTAAAGGATGACTGGGATGAACAAAAGCAAAATTACTGACAGATGCTAGTGACAGATCAATCAACATGATTAGATCATCTGTACTTGCTAACTGAGGTTTAGCAAAGTTAGGTTCCTATCTTCTTACAAGAGACTAAGCCATAGCAGCTCTGTCTTTGGTATGAGAACATTCCCAAGCAATGTCTCCTATGTTCTTGAGAAAGACACTTGTGGATTGCTAAAGAAGTAGAGGAAGAATTTAAATCTCCAAATTTTTTAAAGTCAATGCTCCCAGGAAAATGATCGCAGGCAACTATAATTAGACACAGACTTGGCTAAAGTTTAGTCAAGCTGAGAAGAACATCAAGTTCCTCTTGGTCAATATAAGACATTTGTTTGTATACAGAGTCCTGTATAGAGCATCTTTTTATCTTTAATCTACTACCTTATTTCCATGAAAAAAAAAAAACCTTGTAGTTTTGCTTTGAATATGAAAAGTCATCTTTATTATGCCTGTTTCATAAGCACATTATAAAAAAACACATGTTGATGAGGTACAGTGACAATATCTAATGATATTACTCTTCAATTGTAATATGTACTATATACTGAGTATATATAAAATAATACAAAAATATAGTAATTCACAAATGATAACATTTCAAGTTTTCAAAATTTGATGATAATACCAACAGCTTTCTGTAGTATGTTTTTGAAATTAGTTCAGTTATTTGGTAATTTTTAAAAGCAATACTTGTTAAGTTTAATTTCTTCTGATTAGAAATGAAATTTGTAAGTATTGATTCCCTCTGGATAATAGAAACTTTCCAAATTGCCATAATTCAGTGCTACAGTCAAATAATAATAAAACATACTATATTAAAACAGAATATTACAGCTTCTTTGCCTGATGTAAAATTAACATTTCTATTTACCATGAAATAAGACAATTTTAGTATCAGAGGTGAAAGCATGGAAAAAAATCTTAAAATTACCTTTTGTATGTTAATTCCCCACTGTCTAGAGATCTGTTGGTTCTTACTAGTTTTGAACTGTGGTATATAAATTAACACTTCCTATTTTGTTTTTAGTCATGAATTTCCTCTCTTCTGCCTGTGTTGTCCTACAAAATCGCTTTCCTCCATATGCCTGTTAAACTGCTATTTTTAAATTTCACATTGCTGTATACAATACATAAATGAGCAAGAAATATTAATTCAATTAAAGTTTGTTTTGGAAAAAATAGCTTTATATTTTGTTTCATAAACACATTCAAAAGAAGTATACAGCTTTGAAATGATTTCTCCAGAGGTATACTACTGCAAATGTGAAATAATTTGTTTTCCACATTGGTATTCAAAATAAAATGAAACCACAAACTACTGATTTTTAAAATCAGTTTGTATAACTGAGAATTGCTGCTGTACCTCTGACTGTGCAGTGTTTCCAACATTTTCCTTCTAAAATTAAATCAAATATGAATACATTTTAAGAACAAATGAGCAAATAAAAATGAACCCCTTTGGCTTTCACAAGACTTTAATATAAAAGCTAGTTCTAGTTCTAGTTTTTAAACAAAAACAATCAGTTCTCTGTTCAGTTACTTGAAAGGTTTTGTTTGAGAAGTTATAAATAGTGACTTTCTTATTCCCATGCAACTTTTGTAAACATGATTTTATAAAAATGTTGAACTTCAGATTTAAAATGACTTGTCCTTTATCATTTATCATTTTGTTATAGTTTAGGTTCTGATCTAGCTCACTCATCCACTGAGTAATGCTATGAGTCAGAATGTCTCTACAACAGAAAGGGCCTTACATTGCCTTTTAAAAGGATATAGACTGACAAATTAGCAGGTTCGTTTCTAAGATTCACTCTCTATGTTTTGTGGAGTTTGAAACAGGAAGAAAGGAGAAAGAAGTTCATTATCAAAGGGTTAATAACTTGAAATATCTGATACAAAGACAATATGTGGTTAAGTAGTAGTAATATGAAAGAAACTAGAATTTATTTCATATTTATTATCCTAAACTATTTTCTATTTTCCTGTTCCCTGCCGGTCTGCAGAAACTGGTCAATTGTTGGACAATAACAGTTGTCCTCCTTGGCAACATTTAAGACATTTTTCAAGCTCTCAGTGGTGACATATGACAGATTGTGGCAAAGCACTATCACTAGAAGATGCACACCTGTACCAGGTATGATTCTTCTTACATCTGTAACAATGTTCATGGTATCTTCTAAAATCCCTTAACTTCCTCTTTTGCGGGCATGATCCAGAGGATCTAGTGGATAATTCCAAGTTTCTCAGGAAATCTCAGAGGGAAAGAGCCTTAATTTTTGAATGTCCCCTGTGAGGTAGAATTCCACTCAAAGCCAACTGCCATTGAACTTCAATTTAGTGAAAGAAAAAAAAAACTAGCCAAATTGTCACTGAAAGGTTGTAGGTTTATTTATTTATTTTTCTACTTACTCTGTATAATTATCTAAAAGTTTTTTAAAATTTTATTTTATTGGTATATTTTAGGTATATCATATAATGACATACATCATTGGTAATTTGCACCTTTACATAATCTTTCTTGGTTCTTATTTTTTCCCCATTCCCCTGCCCTCCCTTCAACCACTCCATCACTCCCTATTTACAAAAACTTTGTTTCCATTTTTTCATATTAATTCCACTCCCTTTCCTTTCCCCCAGCCTTCCCACTGCCCCTTCCCCTTTGCCCCTTTTCTTCCTATTTCACATTATCTATTATACCTTTTAGTCCTTATTTACACTTTCAGTTTCTCACACTAGAGAAACTATTAGGTATTTACACATGTGTGTCCTATTTATTTCACTTAAGAATATCGCCTCAGTGTGCATCCATTTAGCAATAAATGTCTCTAATTTCTCAATTTTTATGGCTGAGCAGTACTCCATTTTATTTTTTAAAAAACCCACATTTTCTTGATGCACTCTCCAGTTGATAGGCATTTGGGCTGTTTCCAAGTTTTAGCTATTACAAACTGTGCTGCTATCAACATGGGTGCACATATATCACTGTGGTATGATTCTATTAATTCTTTGGGAAGATACCCAGCAAGGGAATAGTGGGATCAAATGGGACTTCCAGTCCTAGTTCTTTGAAGTATCCCCATACTGATTTGCACAGTGGTTGCATCAGTCTACACTCCCACCAGCAGTGCAGCAGGTTTCCTCTTTCTCCACAGCCCCATCAGCATTTGTTATTGGTTGATTTCATGATAGCAGTCATTCTTTCTGGGGTGAGGTGAATTCTCAGTGTTGTTTTCATTTGCATCTCTCAAATGAGCAGTGATATTGAACATTTTTTCATATGTTTATTTGCTGCTTTTACTTCTTTGTCTGAGAAATGTCTGTTCATTTCAGATGCCCATTTTTGAATTGGGTCTTTGAATATGGGGGGTCCGATTTTTTTCTGTTCTTTATATATTCTCAATAGTAGTCCTTTGTCTGAAATACAGCTGGTAAAACATTTTCCCAAAATGTAGGTTGTCTCTTAGCTCTGTTGGTGGTTTCTCTTGCACTGCAGAACCTTTTTAATAAGATAAGATCCCAGTTGTTGATTCTTTGTACTAGTTCCCCTGCTCCTGAGGTTTTGTTCATGAAGTCTTTTCCTATGCTAATGTCTTCAAGAGTTCTACCTAACTTATCTTCTGGGAAGTTTAGTGTTTCTGTTTTAATATTTAGATCTTTAATCCCTTTTGATCTTAGATTAGTGCATGTTGATAGATATGGGTGTAGTTTTATCTTTGGCAGGTGGAAAGCCAGTTTTTCCAACATTTATTAAATAGGCTATCTTCCCTCCAATGAGGGTGGGTTGCTCCTTTGTCAAGGATGAGGTGGCCGAGTATGTCTGGAGTTGTTTCTGCATCTTCTAATCTATTCCACTTATCCTTGCTTGGGTCTGTTTCTTTGCCAGTACCATGCTGTTTTTATCACAGTAGCTTTGTAGTATAGTTTCAAGTTGGAGATTGTGATACCCCCTGCCATGTCTCTGTTGCCTAGAATTCTTTTTGTTATTCTAGGTCTCTTCTGGTTCCAAATGAATTTTTGGATTGTTTTCTCTAGTTCTGTGAAGTATATTGTTGGAATTTCAATCAGCATTGCATTAAATCTATATAGTAGTTTTGGAAGTATGGGTATTTTCACTGTATTGGTTCTTCTTACCCAGGAATAGGGGATGTCTTTCCATTTTCTTATATCCTCTTTGATATCTTTTTAAGGAGTGCTGTACTTTTCAATGAATAGGTCTTTTGTTTCCTTTGTTAGACTGATCCCTAGATATTTCATTTTTTTGGACACTCTTGTAAAAGAAATTGTTTCCCTAATTTCTCTCTCAATGAATCTGTTATTTATGTATAAGAATGCTATTCTTTGAGTGTTGTCCTTGTATTAAGCTACTCTACTGATGTCAATTAATTCTAGAAATCTTTTGGCAGAGTTTTTTGGGTCTTCTATGTAAAGTATCATGTTGTCAGGAAATAATGACAGTTTCACTTCTTCCTTTCCTATCTTTATTCCTTTTATTTCTTTCTCTTTACTAATTGCTGTGGCTAAGGTTTCCAGAACTATATTGAACAGGAGTGGTGATAGTGAACATCCTCATCTTGTTCCTGATTTTAGTGTGAAGAATTTCAGTTTTTGACCATTCAGTATGATATTGGCTGTTGGTTTTTCATAGATGGTTTTTATCAGATTGAGGTAGAGACTGTCTATTCCAATTTTTTTAGGGTTTTTATTATAAGTGCATGTTGGATTTTGTCAAATGCTTTTTCTGGATCTCTTGAGATGATCATGTGGCTTTTGTCATTGACTCTGTTAATATAGTGTACTACAGTAATTGATTTATATATGTTAAACCATCCCTGCATCCCTGGGATGGGTCCCACTTGTTCAGGCTCTATGATCTTCTTGATGAACTTCTGTATTCTATTTGCCAGTATCTTAGTAAGGATTTCTGCATCTATGTTCATAAGTGAGATTGGCCTATTGTTCTCTTTTTATGTTGGGCCTTCTCTGCTTTGGGGATCAAGGTGATGCTTCCTTCCCGAAATGAATTTGGGAGTTTTGCTTCCCTTTTAATTTCATTGAAGAGTTTAAATAATAGTAGCAGCAGTTCCTCTCTAAATGTGTTGTAGAATTCAACAGTAAAGCCATCAGGACCTGGCCTTTTCTCAGTTGATAAGTTTTTAATTATGTTTTCAATTTCATTGATTGATATTGGGTTGTTTAGAATTTTTACATCTTCTTTGTTCTACTTTGGTAATTCATATGTATCTAAGAATCTGTCCATTTCTTCTGTGTTTTCCATCTTATTGGCATAGAGGTTCATGAGGTAGGTATTAATGATCCTCTGGTTTTCTGCTGGGTCCATTGTAATTTCACCCTTTTCATTTCTAATTGCATGGATTTGGGGCTTTTCTTTCCTTTTTTTGTTAAGATTGGCTAAGGGTTTGTCAATTTTGTTCATTGTTTCGAAGAACCAACTCTTGGCTTCATTGAATTTTTGTATCATTCTGTTAGAATCCACTGCAGTGATATTTTCCTCTGATCTTTATATTTTTCTCCCTTGTATGAGCTTTTGATGTGTCCTGCTCTTCTTTTTCTAGAAGCTTGAGGTTCAGAATCAGGTTGTTTAATTGGGTTTGCTCTGTTTCCTTATATAAGTATTCACTGCTATTAATTTCCCTCTTAAAACTGCTTTCATTGTGTCCCATAGATTCTGATATGTTGTATTTTCATTTTCATTTAATTGTAGAACTATCTTTTTTCTTCTTTAATATCCTCTGTGAGACCCATTGGTTATTCAGAAGTCTGTTGTTCAATTTCCATGTGTTTATGAAATTTTTGCAGTTTCTTTTGCTATTGATCTCCAATTTCATCACACTGTGGTCTGAAAATATACAGGGGATAAGTTCAATTCCTTTGCACTTGCTTAAATATGTTCTATGAGTGAGTATGTGGTCTATTTTGGAGAATGACCCATGTGCAGCTGAAAAGAATGTGTATTCTGATTTTGTGTTGTGGAACACTCTATAAACATCTGTTAATTTCATTTGGTCAAGAGTTTGATTGGGTTCTAGTATTTTGTTGTTTATTTTTTGTCTAGTTGATCTATCTATTTGTGACAGTGGGGTACTGAGGTCCCCCACTACTATTGTGTTAGTGCTCATTTGATTTTTCATGTCTGTTAGTATTTGTTTTATATAGTTGGGCACACTAGTGTTTGGTGCATAGATATTTATGATTGTCATCTCTTCCTCTTGGATTGTTCTCTTTATAAGAGTGAAGTGTCCTTTTTTATCTCTCTTAATCAGTGTTGGTTTGAAATCCACTTAATCTGCAAAGAGGATATCTATTCCTGCTTTTTTTCAGGTTCCCATTGCATGGACTATTGTTTTCCACCCTTTGACTTTCAGTCTATGAGCTTTTTTTTTTTTAATTTAAGTGTGTTTCTTGTATGCAGCACCTGTTGCATCTTGCTTCTTGACCCATTCTTCCAGTCTATTTCTTTTGATTGGTGAATAGAGAGCATTAACATTGATGATTATAACTAGTACTTATTGACTTATCCTTGTGATGACTTTTTCTTTTTGTTGGATTCTCCCCCTTTGTATTTAATTTCTTGTCACGCCCAATGGATTCATTCTGCCTTGCTTCCTGGGGTTGTGATCCTCGTTTTCTTTTCATAGGATATAGTCTAAATTTTTTTGGAGTGCTGGTTGGGTATTCATGAAGTTTCTAAGGTGTTCTTTGTCATGAAAGTATATTATTTCTCCATCAATTGTGAAAGATTTTTTTGCAGGGTACATCAATTTTTGTTGGAGGCTGGTTGTAACTTCAATTAAGAGCAATTGATAATTAGCAATGCTTAGTGTAACCAATGAATATATATTTCTTAGTTGCCTTTTCAGGCACTGAAATATGTGCGACCTCACAACAGGACAAATTTCATACTTGTAAAAACTTTCATCTAAACTTTTACTTAACACATGTGTATTGTAATATCTATCTGAGGTACACATACATCATATATCTAATGTGAATGACATAATTTATATTATCGAATGAAATTATGTATACATCACACATACATACAACTGTATTTATTTTATAATTGAATATATGTTTTATTTAATCTATACCTAAGTATATTTTATGATGATATTTAAGTACATAAATATATTATATTCTTACTGCATAATTAAGTACAGAATAAAAGTATTACAAAGATATTATGAATTTTTTTAAGAATTTTATTTGAGAGAGATTTAGAGATATTGCATTGCCAATATTGATAAAATGAGAAATCTCTATTCTCTGAATTTGTTTTGCTACATTATCCAGTTCTGAAGAGGCTTTTTGTTATACTCGTATTCTATTACAGTCCATGTTAGAATATTGTCTTCTTATAAAGCACCTTTATAATTTTGGAGAAGGAGGTGCAACTTTGATGATCTATAGAATTTATTTATTCATTTTTAAAAATTAATTTTATTGGTACATTTAAGGTATACAATATAATGACATTCATCATTGGAAATTTGCACCTTTACATAATTCATCTTGATTCTTATTTTTTCCCCATTCCCCTGCCCTCCCTTCAACCCCTCCCCCCTCCCTATCTACAAAGACCTTGTTCCATTTTCTTTTTCTCATTTTAATTGCATTCTTTTCTTTTGCCCTACCTCTCCCACTTCCCCTTCCCCCTTGCAACTTTTCCTCCTATTTCACATTATCTATTATACCTTTTAGTCTTTATTTATACTTTCAGTTTCTCACATTAGAGAAACTATTTGGTATTTACACATGTGTGTCCTATTTATTTCACTTAAGAATATCGCATCAATGTGCATCCATTTAACTACACAATTTGTGATAGCTAAATTTTGGAAGCAACCCAATTGCCCATCAACTGGAGACTGGATAAAGAAAATGTACTTTTTTTAATAGAATTTATTTTAAACACATATATTATTATTTGGAGCATGAGGTCCTTCAATATCAACTTTAAAAAAGCAAAACAATTTAATCCAAATGGGCTGAGATTTTTACCTGTAAGGTTACAAGTTAGCCTGCTTCAGTTTCATAAATTCTGAAAGAAAACAAGAGATTATTGGGACAAACAAAGGGGTTTTCACTCCTACCAACAACATTACCTAATGGGCTTATTTTATATAATTCCCCAAACAGTGTTCTCACAAAGCAACACTAAGAGAAGGACCAAATGATTCTTATACTCACAGGAGAATAATATTGATCTGGAATATAATTGGGAATACGTAGGCTCACCCTTTGAACTAGAGGAAGAAATTATTAGTGTCTTCTAAGAGTGTTTACTTCAAACTGTCTGGAAAGATGGTTCAGAACAAAGGTATTCAGTGGCTTCTCTTGCTAGATATGCAGAAACATGAGAGACTAGTGGGGAATTGACTCCTTGAATTACTATGTTGCCTCTATATCCAGTATTTCTGGATCCAAAATCTACACATTATATCCATCCTTTTGTCTGGGCATGTTCCTAGAGTATGATGGAGAGTTCAGTGTACTTTATTTAATGGAGGAAATAATATTGTAGTTTGCAATCTTAGCCAAAACTTATTTCTCCCCCTCGGATGAGTCAAAATGCCGAAACATTTGTTGATGTCATTGATAAGATTTTAATGTATCCCTCAAAAGTTCATGGGATTGAGAACTTAATCTCTAAATTCACATGTTAATGGTACATAAAGTTAATCAGAATTAGATGAGATAATAAGAGCAGGGCCCCAGTGATGGCCTTAGAGACTTTACAAAAGAGAATGAGAGGCCTGAACCAGTGTACTTTTGCTCTCTTGACATAGGATGTTCACTGCCTCATTGCAATGCAGCTAGATAGTCCTTAACAGGTGGCTTTTATTTACTTGTGCCTTGTTCTTGGACTTCCCAGTCTCCAGAACTATGAGCCAAGTAAACTTTTATTCTTTATAAATTACCCAGTCTCAAGTATGTTGTTACAACAGAAAATTGCCTGAGTCATCTTTGCATAGCATCTTCCCTTTGTCTTACCATCTTTTCTCTGAAATAATTATAGATATTTCTGTTCTCGAAGTGAAAAAGGCAATTAGAGAATATTTCAAAACTAATTGGAATAAAGACACAACATGTCAAAATTTATAGGATATTGCAAAAGCAATATGAAAATGGAAATTTAGTGGTAAGTATATACATTAGTTAAAAAAATCTCAAATAAGCAACCTAAGTTTACACCTCAGGGAAGCAGTAAAAGAAGAACAAGTTAAAACCAATGTTAGTATTAGGAAGGAAGTAACAATGATTGGAGCAGAAATGAACAAAATAAAGAATAGAAAAAGAATGATAAAATATCACTGAAGCTAATAGTTTTATTGGAAAAAGATTATCGACAAACCCTTAATTAGGCTTCCTCAGGAAAAAAGAGAGAAAATGGAAATAACATAAGATATGAAGAGAAAACATTACATTTGGTACTATGGTAGTAAAAAGAGCGTAAAAGCCTATTATGAACAGTTATATGCCACAAAATCGATGACCTAGAAGATAAGGATAAATTCCAAGAAACATACAACCTACCAAAAACAAATTATGAAGAAATAGAAAACATGATCAGGCCAATAATGAATAAAGAATTCCAGTCAATAATCAAAAACTTCCTAACAAAGCACATTCAGAACCAGATAATGCATTGGAGAATTTTATCAAACATTTAAAAAGAATTAGCACTAACCATTTGAAGATTCTTACAGGAAATTACAGAAATAAGAATACTTCCAAACTTATATTATGAGCTCATATATACTCTGGAATCAAAATTAGAAAAGCACTTTACAAGAGAAGAAAACAATAGTCCAGTAGTCTTAATGGATATAAATATAAAAGTCTGCAAATCTATTTAGCAAAATACTAGCAAACTGAATCTAATAGCATATTCAGAAGATCAAATATAATGACCAAGTGGAAATTATTCATAGGGTGCAAATAGGATTCAATATATGCAAATCAGTTTATGTGAAGCATAACACTGACAGAATCAAAGATTAAAACCACATACTCATTTGATGCAGGAAAAATTAGTAAAATTTAATATCCTTTCACAATAAACAAAAAATCAATGAACTAGTTATAAGAGGAATTTACCTCAATATAATAAAGGTCATATATGACAAGTCTACAGTTAACTGTTGTACTGAACAGAGAAAAACAAAGAGTCCTTAAGATCAAAGCAAGAATGCCTCACAAGAGCCATCAGGCAAATGAAAAGAGGGAAAAGTATAAAGTAAGAAAGAAAGTAAGAGCATCTCTTCAGATGACATGATCTTACATGTGAATAATCCTAATAGCTACACACACATACAGACACACACATGATTATTAGAACTGATCAACAGTTATGTAAATCTGAAGACTATAGTTAACATATAAATTCAGTTGTATTTCTTTACACACACAGTGAAATATCCAAAAAGGAGATCAGATCCCATTCACAATATCCCCAAAATGAATAAAATAACTAAGGGTATACAATATACTTAATTAGTGAGACAAAAGACTGTAACATAAAAATTACAAAACATTAATGAAAAGAATCAAAGAAGACCAAAAAAACCCCCAACAACAACAAATAAGAGAAAACTATCCTGTGTTCATGGACCAGAAGACAATATTGCTACAAAATTTCTTCTTATCCAAACCAACGTATAGATTCTAAGAAGTTCCCATCAAAATCCCAGGGGCAGTTTTTATAGAAACAGAAAAAAACACATCCTACAATTCATATATCAACATAAAGGGCCTTGAATAATCTAAGCAATCCCGAGTGAGAAGAACAAAGCTAGTGATATAACACTTCCTGATGTCAAAATACATTAGAAAGCTGCAATAATTAATACAGTATGATAATGTGGTACCACAACAAATACGTCATATAAAACAGTGAAACAAAATAGAGACTCTAGGAGTAAGCAAATTTATATTCAGTCAATGAACTATGAAGATGCCAATAACACAGAATGTGGCAAAGGCATCTTTTCAATGAAAGCTGTTGGCAAACTAGATATTTGCATGTAAAAGAATGAGACTGGACTCTTTCAGCTTTTATGGAAAAGTCAACTCTAAATGGATTGAAGATTTAAAGGTAAGACCTGTAAAAGTAGTATCCCACGGGAAAATATAAGAGACAAGCTTCATGACAATAAGCATGGCACTTTCCTGGATCTGACACCAAACCAACAAGCAAGAAAAACAAAATTAGGTAAGTTAGAGTACATCAAACTAAAGCAAAATTCTGTACAATGAAAACAACCATCATTGTAAAAAGACAGTACAGAGAATGGCAGAAAACATTTGCAAATATACACCTGATGGGGGAATTTATATTCAGTATACATTAGAAACTCCTACATCTCAATAGAAACCACAACAAAAGTAATTCAATTAAAAATAGAAAAATATCTTTAATATGTATTTCTGAAGCGAGATCATAATAATGGTCAGCAAACACAAGAAAAGACTATCAATAGCTCAGCATCAGGAATAGTCACTATAGAAGACATAAGGAGAATTATCAAAAATTAAAAAGTATAAATACCATACACTCAGCCATCTCATTTCTAGGCATGCACTCAAAAGAATTGAAATTAGGATCTTGAAAACATTTTGTGCTCCCATGTTCATTATTATATTATTCCCAATAGCCAAGATATGGAAAAAGCCCAAAAGAGGGACAACCACTTCATGATTTCATTATATAAGAGATAGTACTGCATTATTCTATTTATATAAAATAGTCAAACTCAAATACAGATAACACAGTGGTAAATGGTAGTTCTGGGTGGGGGGGGGAGGCAGAAATGAGGAGCTGTTTTTCAGTGTATATAGATACAGTGTTTCAGTTATGGAAGATAAGTAAGTTTTAAAGAATCATGCAACACAGCATTTGTGGGGTGTTAGAAGGCTGTGCTCTATTCCTCCCACAGCACCACAGGCTGGGGACTAATCATTAACACATGGTTCTTTATGGACAGTTCAGATTCAAATTGTGGCATATTGTTAACAATACAGTACTTTTGGGCTGGGGATTTAGCTCAGTGGTGCTGCCACCTGCCTCATAAGTGCAAGGTTCTAAGTTTGATCCCCAGTACTGCAAACAATACAGTACTTTGGACCTAAAACTGTGCACCCAAATTTTTTGAAGTGATTGAAACTCATGTTAAATATTCTTATCGCAGAAAGGAAAGAAAAAGGCAAAAACTTTTGGAGCCTCTGGGAATGTCTATTGCCTGATTACAGTGACCTTTTTATGGGTGGATATATATGGCCAAACATCAGATTGTAACCATTAAATATGTACAGTTTTTTTGTACATTAATTATCATAAACTGCTAAAACAAATTCAAATTATATGATGACAAGATACCCTGTAGAAATGTGTCTGAATGAGGTTGTAAATTTAATCTTTTCATTACATCAGCATGATATGTTTAAGTGGGATGATACAATGCCAAGAGCATCGGAATTAGATTAAGGATTAGGGGTTAGGAGTTCCTATGCAGTAGTTGTAAGACCTTGAGTGAGTCATATAAACTCTTGGGTCTTATTCTTCGTTTACAAAAGAAAATCATTGGCTTTTATGAGGTAGTTGTAATTTTAAAATTCTGTCATTCTATGCTGTCCAAATAAATGGATGATAGTGGGGTAGGGAGATAAAATAACATTAACCACAAATAAGTAGCATGATTTTGGAAGAACCATCTCTCTGTTTTACTACACCTGGTTACCAAGTCTACATTGTATACAGAAACATAAATGTATGTATGGAATTAATTTTAATAAGTATGTATGTAATTAATGTATGCATATAATACATACATAATGTACATAATTAATTTTACATAAAGTGTTGAAATATTATGGGGATAAACTGCCAAATTTGGGGGCTTTTGTTACGTTTTGATTTGAGGTTTATGAGAGGTTTAAAAGATTAGCTTAGTCATATAGTATCAAAAATTCTAGTGAGCACTAGTGAGCTTCTTATTCAGAGGTTCTATGTTCCTTTTTTTCTTCCAAAATAAGTCAGGTACAATGAAGCAAACAAACCATAGTGGAGAAAAACAATGTATTAAACATACTTCAGTGTTCTAGACACATACATTAACCCGTCTGGCTGTGGGAATTTGCTATTTCATTTAGCCCCAAACATTGTCTTAAAAACTCACAGCCAGTTACAAATCCAATCTTTTACAAAGCTACATACCTGCAGGCAGCTAAAAGAAACATTCAAGTTCAACTATGACTTCAATGGGAAGTTAATCATTAAGTTAACTTCTTAGTTTCCTTATACAACTGAGTCAATCATATTGAATTTCTCCTTTTAATATTTTGCCATTTTTTTCTACCTAAAAGTTTTTCAGACTGAGAAGGGGAGAGAAAAGGAAAGAAGTTTTGGCATAACAGCTGAGCACAGGACTGACTTCTTTGCCGCTATTGTACCTACTATTCCTTTCCTGGTGAAAGTCTGTGTTCCACCCACTGAAGCAATTTAGGTTAACATTTTATCAAAATTTCAGATATAAGTAACAAATACTTTGTTGATCTTTCTTATTTCTTACAGCAATGCAATTGTATAAATTTAATAATAATTGGTCTCATCCCCTGCCCCTATTTAACCAGGATCAATTGTACAGCCAAAACACAGGGCTCTATTTGGAAACAAATCTCACTGCCAGAAGTGGCAACTTTGACATTAAATAACAGAGATTGGATTTCTATTTAAAGACAATATAATGTGTAAGAAAAACTCAAGTGAAATGGGCTGGTACCTGTTTTATGCCTACAGGACCTTGCCCTCATTTCCTGGCAATCCACAACCTTCTAGGAACCTTCAGAAGACAGAAATTCAAAGTCAGCAGCTACTATCTGATTTCTTGATGACAGCCATTCTATCTTCAATTGTAGGGGACAGGGGAAGGGGACGTTACCAGAACCTCTGTAGTGAGTCCTGGTCTCCTGTGAGCCACGGCAGCACACGGCGAATTACAGGAAAGGTAGAAAAATGAGACTGAGAAGAAGCTGAGCTTTGGGTCTGATCAGTGCTGCTCTGGGCAGCAAAGACAAAAACCCCTAGCTTGCAGCACCTTTTATTTAGTACATCCAAAGAAACAAATGTAACAAATGAATAATGTAGATTTCAGTATCATATTGGGATGAACAAGGTGTAACAAAAGACTGGGGGGGGGCGGCGGAAATCTAAGAACAATGAGGAACTATGCAGATGAAGATTTAGTTCCTCCCAGGAGCTACACAGATGAAGATTTGGTTCTTCCCAGGGCGTCTCCCACAGGTGTGGTCTTGTCCTGGAGCATTACAGCATCATGGGATCATTGAGATCTTCCTTGTGACCTGAGGCCAAAATGGAAGTATGTCTTGGAGTGTTATTGCTGGCCTGTAGACAGGAGAACTAGGCCTACTCAAATGATTTTTCCCTAGAATTATGTAGCATTGTTCCCAACATTCAATAAGACGGAATACGTCCACCAACAGAAGAATGGATGAAGACAATGAGGTGTTCACATACAATGAAGTACTACAGTGCTACAAAAAAGGATAAAAGTGGGTCATTTGTAAGAAAATGGATGCACTTTGAATGCACAGTGTTAAGTGAAATGAATCCAGATAGACAGCTTAAATATCATACAGTTGTCTTACTTGAGAAACCCAAAGTATAAGTGAATTAAAAAGCAGAATAAAATATAGACAGTAGGAAACAAGGAGATGGCTCATTTAAAATAAGAAGGACACCAAGAGATGGGGGGAGGGGATGGAGGAAGGACAAGGACATATACAAATAATTGAGGTGTGTTTATACAATTACCAAGTACTCATAAGGCATGTACTCTTTATACGCTTCAACCAGGTACTAATTAAAAAGCAGGCATTACAGGTGAAATGAAATAGATGTTTTAAAATGTTCAATCTAGCGTTTTTTATTGAACGTCCTAAATAAAAATTGTTATGGCCTTAATAGTTGTTCAATTTGTTCTCAAGGAGATTTTCATAGTTATGCAATTTCTTTAACTGTATTTACAGAAATATTCAGGACCAAAAATAATTGGACACTTGTTTTTAAATTGAGTGCCTTTTGATATTATATCTGGCCAAAATGGATAAATCTTTATTAAAATCAAAACAGTATTATGGTAGTTAAAAATTGTGGAATATTTATTTCTTTTAGTGAATTTACTGTTGTTCCTGTTTTCTTAGTTTTCAATCACTGTGGATTTGCATGTTACCTTTGGTTCAAGTAAGAACTTCAGGGGCTATGAATATTAACCACTGGGGATGTAACCTAGTAATATTGTTATAATCTTCTTTTTTTAAAAAGGCCTTTCAAAATTTACTATTTATTCTGATTCTTTAAAATATTTACTCACTGAGCAATGAGTTGAATAAAATAATCCACACTCATTTTCTTTATGGATAAGAGTCACATTTTAAACTTTTGAAAATTGTACTTTATCACTGAACACTGTTTGGGAGAATAAATTATGTAATTCGTTACTATTCACTCTACTGAGTCTAAATATTTCTAAACAATTTACTCATCTGGGCAAATATTTTTTTCTATCAGCACTGTAGATTGCATACCTACACCAACAGAAAACTCCTTATATATTTGCACATGCTTACTGTACCAGGTCCACAAATTTTACATAGCCAACTTTCTCCAAGTTCAAATAATCTTTTTGCTTTTAGCCTAAATTGAAAAAGTATATAAACATACTCCCCTAGCCTCCTCTGTCAGAGATATTACTAAACCATGTGAGTCCAGATTCCAAAACCTTGAAGGCTCTCCTACATGACTTTTTCTTTTAAACTATGAAGATTCTATTAACTTGTATTTTCTCTTTATTGAAAGATTCAATAAACTTAGCTAAAGTTGAATAACTTCAAGCTTGAGTAGTATGGTATAGCCAGCTGTTCTGGCTTTGCCAGGTAAATCTCTCCCAGGCCAACCATGCTTTGAGAGAACCAGCTGTCGCTACTGCTCTAGTTTAAAATACCAAATGAAACTCTTGCACCTGTAATGAAAGGTGATTCTCCACCACCTTCTATGTTCCCTTCTTACTCATCTTCTCTCATATAATTTTTGAATTTAGGTCTACTACATCTCTTATATCCTTTAGAAGGGAGCAGTTCTTGCTATTTCTCCTGGAGATTCTAGATAATGTAAAAGGCTGCCGGGTGATGTAACTTATGCAGTATTTAAACTGCTATCACTTGGGTCAAATTTTGCATCAGTCTTTCCTATGTTATTCTAAAGTTCAAAAATTGATATAAACTTTCTTTACCTAGGTAGGCGACGCTATAGGCTGTGTTCATGTTTACCCAAAATTTAAAAAATGGAAATCCTAATCCCCACATGATGGTCATCAGAGATGGGGTATTCCAGATGCAGTGAGTCAGGAGGGCCAAGTGAAGACAGCTGGGTTAGTGAGCATTGAAAAGATACCCCGTGGAGCTAGCTTGTTCCTTCTCCCATGTGAGGACACAGCTAGAACATGGCATCTATGAGGAATGTTCTAAAAATCTGTTACCAACTTGATATTGAACTTCTCTGGCTCCAGAAATATAAGAAATGTTTTCTGTTTATAAGCTGCTCAGTTTATTGTATTTTGGGAGAGCAGCCTGCATGTTTATCTGGGTGACTTGGTGCATCGGTAACATAAAGCCACTGAGAAATGATTCTCTCCTGCTCCCTTCTTTCTCTTCAGGTAAAATGCCCACTTCAGTGAGGTTGTTTATGAGTATACTAGTTTAATCACCTCAGTGTCCCATTCCGCATTACCATTTTGTCTTTCATTTCACATATTATTTATCATATTATATGCTTTTATTTATTTATGCAGTTTATTTTCTCTGTTTCATGCCTAGAATATATTTAGATGAGGGCAGTGATTTTTATTTACCAAAGCTATAGCACAAAGTAGGTGCTTAAAATTAAGACCTTCAATTAAGAATCTGCCCTTTTAAAGGAGAGATACTTTTGACATTTCACAATGATAGTTGAGATATTAAGAACAAATAGTTTCTCTTATAAATATTGGAAATGAAGAATGCACAGACAGTTTCCAATTTATAATATTTCACTTGAGATTTTTCAACCTTTTGATGGTGAGAAAGTAATACACAGATAGTAGACTCTACTTTGAAATTTAAATTTTGATCTTTTCTTAGGATAGCCATTTGTTATATGACAGTAGGCAGAGGCAGGGAGCTGCAGCTCTCAGTCATCCAGGTAATCACAAGGGTAATAATATCCCACAGTGGGCTGTGTTGTTGAGCCGTGGCGTTTAGGAGGTCAGGTGTGTTAATTGTATTTTTGATGGGATCTCTTTAATATATAATGGGTTTGGAGCCAGGGATTTAGTTCAGTGGCATCACACCTGCCTTGCAAGCGCAAGGTCCTGAGTTCATTCCTCCATACTGGAAAAGAAATTACAATGGCTTTATTCGGATGCGAACCCATCATAGTCTGAGGAACCACTTGTGTTTACAAGCTAATTTCTGCTCCTAAAGAAACTCAGTATTTCACTAGCTGCAAGGAAGACTAATTAGAGAACAAAAGTGTAGAAATGGAATTGGCCCCTTCCTACAATGAGCAGTACATGAATTTGGGGAAAAAAATGAAAAATGTGGGCCTCACCCTTCACTTTCTGGCATGTGACTTCCTAAGGAGGCTTCACTTTGAGCAGGATACCAGACTGCTACAAATCAATGAGTCATTGGAAATTCAACTTCCTGGATGTCTGCTAGTTATAACAAGTGCTGGTTTTGTGACCCAGGGACATATAAACAACATAAAGATAAATAATATTTTTTTGTCTTCTGTGGGAGCATTTCATTATTTAGACACAGTAAGAATTAGGTCTGTGGCCTCTTATCTAGTTAATTACTTTGCTTGCAGAAGGCCAAAAGGGTACATCCCATTCTAGTACTGCAGGTCAGACCAAAGTTTGGAAAGATAGGAGCCTTACCTTGTGGAGAGCGAAAGGTTGAAATAACCTTCAGAGACCTCTGAGTCTCTTGAGAACATAATGAATCCTGGATATGCAGCTGGCACAAAAACAAGGATGGTTACTTGTAACGAGAGTGGTTAAATAGAAAGAGTTCGAATGTCTGTAATGCAAGGGAATGTTATTCCCGGAGTTGTAAAGATACATTTGACCTTTTCCCTGGAAAATAATTAGTCGCCAAATTATGTACAGAGGAGGGGTTGGGGGTTGTGGAAAAGGCATATAAAGGGCAATAAAGTGGGAAGAGGGGTCTCTCCTCTGCCTCTCCTTTTTCTTTTCCTCAGAGGTTTTGTTTTTGTTTCATCCTCTCCCCTCCTCTCAGGTACTGTTCGACTAGTGACGGCTGGCACCGTCACATTACCTGGGTTCCACAAGCCACAAATATCAAGGGTTTATTTGGGCTTTAGAAAGATTTGTTTGCATTTCAAAACATTAGGCAGTAAATCTAGATTTCTTTCCATTTATCTCAAACACATTGCTTTTTTCCTCCTCTTCTTTTGGAGAATGAGGAGATAGATTTTTCTCCCTATTTAAACAGAGAACATGACTTACTCTCCACTATTACCTAAAGCTTGTGGAGTTACACATGTAGGACAGCTAGCTTGGCTTTCTTATATCAAGGATAAGCCCCGAGTCAGGCAAGCCAATGTGGTTATTATTTATTGTAAGATCATTAATTCATAATGAATAAGAAATCTGTCTCTGATCCAGAATACCTTTTATGAACATTCAGGACAAAATTAATGAACATGAGCTTTTGAAATGCTTATGTCAAGTGCTGAGGAACCTTCTCCTACATCCTGCTGCAGGACTTAAAACTCATGTGGGAAAGTCAGTGGCTCTTTGAGTGCCAACTCACTAAAAGAGTCAGTTTGTGTATGGCCAGGAGAAAAAAATGTGGTGATCATTGGCTGTGGTAAAAGTGAGAAATGCCAACAGGCTGATGAGACATGCACATGGCAGTAACAAGGATTGAAGACCCAGAGACCAGATGACTCATGAAGTCCTTCTGCACAGTGACATGTAACACATACCACAGCATTTAGTCTAATTAAGTTACTCTTTGGGAGAAGGGAAATAGAATGCAAATTATCTTTAGCAGAGATTTGAATTAAATGATTCTTGAGGGCTGAGGATATGGCTCAGTGGTGGAACACTTGCCTAGCATGCCCAAGGTGTTGGGGTATAATCCTTGGTCCTGAAAAAAAAATCTTGAAAGGGTATTAAACCACCAGTAAGAGATTTAGTTTTCACTGTCTGCACAGAGAGTCCCTTGAAAGCTTAGTTAAGTTCATTAAAAATTGAAATTTCACAGTATTTTGTAATTTTGAAATTCATAGCTTCTATGTAAGAATAGGAAATCATTTCCTTCTTCCAAATTTAATTCTTTTTGATGCCCTCAAGTTTGAAAAACAAGTAGATTCTGCTGCACCACTTTACAATTTACAACTTAAATTCTGACTATAGCTTTATGTTTATAAATACATAAATACCCTTCATAAGTAAACACTGTTCTGAGGATCTAAGGATTAATAGAAATTTCTAAATCTTGTCTCTAGTTCTTTTTAACTGGTATATTATCTTATGTATCAATTGCATTGCTTTCTGCTTTACTGTACATATTAAACAAAGAAACCAATATTAACTTTTGTGAAAGATTGGGGTCACTTATTTCTGTGCTTTGTACGTAGCATACTACTTCATTCTTACTGATTCTCAAAAACATATTTGCAGATTTGTCATGTATGCAACTTTGTAAACCTTTTCCTAAAACATTTATTTACCTTGTAAATCTTGATTATGTTGTATTCTCAAATCTTATTCATCAGCCATACTTTATTTAACAGTCATCTATTGAGTAACTGCTAGGAGACACGTACTTTTCTATGGGCATTCAGTAGTATAAAAACTTATGTTATATTGGCAGGGAGACACAACAAATACAACTGTGTTACATGATGTTTTAAGAGGTATTATACTAGAAGGTACAGGAATACATGGATATGGAATGTGTAGTGTAGCTGTCTTAAACAGAAGAGCAACTGAATAAATAAAACTTGAACAAGGATTTTGAAGAGGCAAGATGCATGATGGTTAATTCTATGTCAACCTGACTAGGCTAAGAAATGCCCACATTGCTGGTTAAACAGTTTTTGCTGGCTGCTATGATGGTGTTTCTGCAAGAGATGAACATTTGAATCTGTAGGTTCATCGAATCTCTAGGGATTAACATTGAATCCTCATAAATATAAGCAAGCACCATCCAATCAGTTGAAAGGCTGGCTAAAACAAACACGGTGGGAAAAGAATGAATTCGTTCTCTGTGTTTGAGCTGGAGTATCCATCCTCTTTAGCCCTTGAAAACTGTCACTCCTGGTTCTTTGGCCGTGGACTGACCATGGGACGGGTACTTACTATCCCCATCCTGTTTCTCAGGCCTTTGGCCTTGTACTGAATTTTATCACTGATGTTCCTGGTTCTCTAACATGCAGATTGTAGTTTCAGGGACTTGGCTTTCATAAGTGTGTTTGCATTATTCTCATAATAAATTTTCTCTTAAAGCAATATCTTATTGTTTCTTTGGAGTCTATGCTGACTAACACACACTCTATTTGTATATCTGAGACAAACACTTTCCAGCAAAGACAAAACCAAGTGCATAAACCTCCAGCAAGAGCACATCTAGTGAATTCTTGGAAGAGCCAGAGCAGAGTAATTTGGGAAGCAGGAATGAGGATGGAGATGAGGCCATTGATTTAGGAGATGCAAAGGTACAGATCACAAAGGACATAGATTCATATATTATAAGTTTTAGCTTTTAATTTGTGTAGTATGTGGGTATATTATTGGGTTTTCAGCTAAGAAAGTAGCATGATCTTATTTTCATTATTAAAAGACTCTTCTGTTGCTGAATTGAGAATATCTTGATTTCTATAGAACAGAAATAGAGTAATCCATTTTAATAGCATCCCAATAATCTAGGCAAAATCACGATGAGTTTAGATCAAAACAATGAGACGGCAGTGGTGAAAAAATTTCAATATGTTTGAAAGATATGGTAAATAGGATTTATGGTGAAAAGCATATGGTCTGTAAAAAACAAATAAGCAAGCAGAAAAACAAAGAAAAAAAACTTAAGGAATTTGACCTGATATTGAAAAAGTGAGTTGTTTATTATTCTGGTGGTTGTTTTTTTTTCTTTATTCAAATAAATTACAAAAAGCTGGAAACTACTTAAGCAGCTATAAATATTGATATTTTATTTTAATGGAATTCATTTTATTTATCAACATGCTAAAATAGGAGATTCAACAAAACTTTTTATTCTTAGGGAGGTTACAAAATTTTTTGGAAACATTTAGATTAATTTGAAAACATTCAGCTTACAAAAATGTCATTATATAGGACAACTTCAATATTTCTTGTGTTAAATTATTTTGCTCTAAATTAATGCTGGTGAAAATGATATTAAAGAGGATGAGTTTAAAATCATTTAAGATTGAAGATTATTTGCCAATCTTTCCTAACTAGTATTTACCCTTTCAGTCTTAATTTCTTCTGTAGTTGGAAAGGCTTCTACTACTTCATTATTCTGACCCATAGGTAAAAAGAATATGTTAAATGTATGTTTTCTATCTTATTAAAACAATCAATAATCTTTATGGTGAATTTTTCACAACAGCTGGTCATAATAAATAAAATTGAATAATTAATTTATATTCTTCTCATTTTAATTGTTTTGAATTATGAATGGTACCCTAATAAAATGAGTATAAAACTTAAAAAAAAATTCCAAAGAAACCATAGCCTGGAATCAACTTCTAAATAGTTAATAATTGGTTGAAAGAGAAGTTTAAATAAAATTTGAGAAAGAAGATAGGTTGATAACTCATGTCATTGGTTTAAACAAGTGTATGGCCCAACAGCCTCATTTATAATGTTACAAATTTAAGAGAATTAACATCAAATGATGTTTTTCTGAGATAATTTTCTAATAGTCCAATCTCAATTAATATTGAATTCTCAAGGCCAGCAGAGTCACGATAAATTCATTTTTAAAACAAGGTACCAGACCAAGTAATGAAGACAGATTTGGTTTTTCTCAAGTGTAAGAAATATAAATAAGTTTATAATAACACAGTGATCACTGTTTATTTGTATGTTAATGTTATAAGGTAATCATCTTGAAAGACTGGATATGATTAATGCAGTGGAGCATAAACTAGAGACATGTTCAACATTTGATACAGATGGGGACGTTTAGGGCAATGCAAAAACATCTGCCCAGGAAATTGTTTTCCAAACACTGAAATTTATAAGTAATTGTCAAGAATTTTACCTGACTATACTCATAACTCTGACTTAGTGACATCTTATCTGGCATTAAGCTTCATTTTTCAGTACTTGAATTCTGGAATAGTCACCAAGTGGCTGGAGTTTATACTGCTTCATCTTCCTTGTTCATATGTGCTGAAAATATTACACTATATTTTTAAGAGGGTAATCAGGTTGGAGTATAAAGTTGATTTTATTTTTTAAAGTAGTAGAAAGAAATGTTCCTATTCTGACCTTAAAGTTTCAGAACATAAATTTTCTTGCTTTTAATTGTATTATTTTACAAAATAATACCAAGACAATCGTTATGTGTACATCTCAATGGCATACATGTGAAATCATTAATAGCACCGTATAAGATTACTAAAAAAGAAAAATATATATTTATATATATATGTATATATACAACAAAGGATTACATAATGAAGTATACATATTGTTTCAGGCAAACTAAGATTTAACTCTTAGCTTAATACTTAAACCTATCTTAGTCTTAACTTGAGTCATAGTCCAATAGGAAATATTTTTTCTAGAATGAATAATATGATAGAAGATGCAGTGCTGCTACTAGAATGGCCAGCACATAGTAGGTACTCATTAATAATAAAAATCATTTTTAACACTACACTTTTGAAAGTTAAAGGTCACATGCATTTATTACTATTAAGAGTAATACTTAATTTCTCTGCTGTTTTAATCTCATCTATACACACTTTCCACATCAAAAGAAAATGAAAATATAATGGATTAATGAAAAGACCATGGACTTTAGGTGAAAAGACTAAAAAAACATTATTCAAACAGCAATGCCAACATTTTATGAGCTTTTACATTTCAACGGAAAATAGAACTTAACATTCTTCTATATGTTCTTTTCAATTCTTCAAGTCTACCATGACTACATTTGAAAAACTGAAGCACAATATATTTTTGACATGAAGCTACTATGTTCCTTCTTCTAAATTGCATCAAAGGAAAATAAATTCAAACTCATCCATATATGACTGTTACTATAGTCATTTATGTACAAATAACATGTGTATTTTATTCAGAATACTAGATTGCTGGTGACAGTTCCGAAGGATATAAAAAATTATTTGCATGATAAATTTCAAAGTCTCGTGAAATGATAAAATGTGACAAAGATAATATTTGATATCACTATGTTGAATCTCAAACATGAATCTATATTATATTTTAATATAGAAAATGTGTTACATATCTAAGTAAAGTTCTAAAAATGACATCAAATATGGAGCTCATTTATGAAGCTATATCATTAATCCAAACTCTTCTGAGATTCTCAGGAAACTTAGTCTCTATTTGCTATATCCTGGAAATAATTATCACTTTGTTGTAGTTTATGTTTTGACACAGCAACAAGTCACAAATGTAAATGTGTATTTAAAAATCTATCATTTACTGAAAAGTTTTACTGATCACAATTGCTATTTTTGCTGTGAAGGTAATATTGAATGAAAATTCTTTTGAATACTACTATAGTTTTACAACTTCTGTTAGTGTCTTAATATGGATAGAATTTATAGTACAGAAACAATTTAAAAATTGAATAAAACATCATGATTATTATAACCATCATTGATATTATTTTCAATAACATAGTGATTGGTACACTACTAACACAGAGAAAGTTCAGTTTTATTGATGTGTAAATATATTTAATGTCTGTAAAACATCAAAATAATTTGAACTGCTTCAAATATAGTCCATATTATATAGCTAAATGTACACCTTAAAATAAATAATTATATTTATTTCTCTTCAAACTTTAGATGATAAGCTCCTTACTCATAGAAGTAGGTTGGGCAAACACAGTAACTGAATTTAAAAAAAAAAAACTATTTTATTTTTTCTTTATTTTGAGAAATGTTTGAAAAGATACAAAAAAAGAATGATGAATTTGTCACATAATTTATGTACTGGGTCTTCTCCTGTAAGATGAAACTGAATAACAAAAAAGCTATACCTCACCCCCTACTGAGGTCCCTAGTGGAGCGGAAGATGCTGAATCACCCCGCTGCAGACAGGCAGGTCTGCCCATGCCCTACCAAGGTCCTGAGTTGTACAGAACATGCCGAATCAGCCTGCTGCAGACAGGCAGGTCTGTGCATGCCCTACCTAGGTCCCTAGTCACCCAGAAGACACTGAATCCCCCCACTGCAGACAGGCAGCCACCTGGTTCCACACTACAAAGACTCAGAGGACACCAGAACACCAGACCAAGGTACTGAGTCCCGCTGCTCCTGGCCCAGAGGTAGGGGCTTCTGAGCCGCCGTCCCACTGCTCCTGGTCCAGAGGAAGGGGCTTCCCAGTCACCATCTCTCCTGCTGCTCCCAGCCAGGGCCACCTTCTGTCCCGCTGCTCCTGGCCCAGAGGAAGGGGCTTCCTGGCCACCATCCCTCCCACTGTTGCTGGCCCAGAAGTAGGGGCTTCTGAGCTGCCATCCCACTGCTCCTGGTCCAGAGGAAGGGGAGTCCGGGCCACCATCACTCCCATTGCTCCCAGCCCACAGGAAAGGGCTTTTGGGTCACCATCCCTACCGTTGCTCCCAGGCACTGTCCCACCTCTCCCAGCCCAGAGGAGGTAATCAGTGCAGGCGCTAACAGCCCCCTGCCCCAGTCGAAATGAGAAAACATGTAAATAAGTCTCAAAACCAGACTTCCAGATCACCTACAGCAACCCCAAAGGGAAATGAGATGGAACACTCTGATACTCAACCACCTGGACCCACTGAACTGGCAACAAAAGGGGATCTGGAAAAAATGAAATCAGAAATAATTTCTCAGATAACAGGAGAAATTGTGCCCCTAGTGCAAGACATGATTAATAAATCTAGAGAGGAGCTGAGGAACATGATGGAATCCCAACATAAGAAACAAATGGAATCCATAAAACAGATGCAAATAGATTTCCAGGACATGAAAAACTCCACTGAAAGTCTGCACAGCAGAATGAGCCAGTGTGAGGACAGAATTTCAGATACAGAAGATAAGATTGCAATTAATGACCAGGAAAAGAAAATTGCTTCAAAATTATAAGGGAACATGAGAAATCAATCCAGCAGCTGCTAGATGATGCAAAGAAGAATAACATAAGATTGATTGGGCTCAATGAAGAAACAGGAGAGAGTGGAGATGACATAAAAAATCTCTTCACAGAAATAATGGCAGAAAACTTCCCAAGCAGGGGAAAAGAGCTTGACATACAGATAAGTGAGGTGTATAGGACTCCAAATAGCCTTGATTAAAAAAACTCTACACATAGGCATATAATAGTTAGGATTCCAGAAACCCAACAGAAGAACAACATTCTACAGCAATGAGAGAAAAGAAGCAAATCACAAACAAATGAAAGCCCATCAGAATCACAGCAGACTTTTCAATGCAAACCCTCAAGGCAAGAAGAACTTGGAGTGATGCATTTCAAGCCCAAAGGAAAATAGCCTCCAACCCAGAATGATGTACCCTGCAAAACTATCTTTCAAAATTGATAGAGAAATAAGATATTTTCATCACAAAGCGCACCTTAGGAACTTCATGAATACCAAACCAGCACTCCAAAAAATATTAAACAATGTCCTAGGAAAAGACAATGAGGATTACAACCCCAGGAAGACCAGCAGAATGAACCCATTGGGTACAACAAGAAATTAAATGCAAAGGGGGAGAATCCAACAAAAAGAAAAAGTCATGACAAGGCTTGAACTTCATCTCCCTAATAAGTGTATAATTCAATCTTGTTGTTGTACTGATTAGTACTTTTCTGATTCTAGTGTTGCACACCTTTCCTTGTGTTGTACTGGCTATTCATCATCTTCTTGTGTGTACTTTTTTTAGTTGGGTTGTCTATTAATGAGCTGTAAGAGTTCTTTACATATTCTGGTCATAGGTTATATGCATTGTAAATATGGTCTGTTAAGGACTACTTTTCATTTTAACAATGTTATTTAAAGTTCTAAATTTTGATGGAATCTCATTGATCAGTTTTTTTCTTTTACACATCATGTGTTTTTGTATCCTAGGAAGTTCTTGGCTAGCCTAAATTCATAAACATTTTCCCTTATAATTTCCTCTTAAAGTTTTATAGTTTTAGTCTTTCATATTTAGGATCATAGATCCTTTCAAGTTATTTTTATGTATGGAAATAAAGGATTGAGGTTAATTTTTTATATACGGATACCAGTTGTTCTAGTGCCATTTGCTGAAAACACTATCTTTTCCTCAGCTCTTTAATTGAGTTTATATTCTATAAAATGTTAATGTTAAATAATCTTTCAAACTCAGTGGATCATATATGTGTGGTTCTATTTCTAGATTCTCTGTTTTATTCCAATGATCTATATGTCTTTCCTTACACCAACACTGCCTTGATTAATGTAGCTTTAGAGGAAGTCTTAAAATTAGGTACTAAATGTTTTCCAACACTGTTCTTTTTTTTCTTTTTACTTTTCTAGGTCCTTTGTACTCCTACATAACTTTTAAATTTCAATATTCAATTCTTTATTTATAGCAAGTATACATGGACCTGAATTTTTATATATACCTTGTGTTTTCTAATCCTGCTAAATTCAAATACAAGTTCTAGGGGCTCCTAGAGATTTCTTAGTATTTTCTCTGTAGATAATCATTTCATTTACATATAAAGATTTTGCTTCTACCTTGCCAGTCCTATCCTAATTGTGTCATTTTATTGCCAGACTATTTTGGTTCAGGCCTATGCTTGAAACTTTAATGGACAAATGTAGAGTAGGAATATCTGCCCTTGTTCCCCACCTTAAGGAGAAAGCATTGTATCTTCTCCATTCATATAAGGCGTTTTTGCTGGAAGTATGGAGTACATGTCTTTAATCTGTTGAGAAGTTTCTGTTCTACTTCTAGTCTCCTGATAGCTTTTACCATGAACCACTGTAGAATTTAGTCTGATACTTTTTCTCCAACTAGTGACAGGATCATATGGCTTTTTCCTTTCCTCTGTTAAAATGATGACTTTTAGGTATTGATCTTCCAGTGCTGAACCAACACTGCCATCCCTATAATAAAACTACTTTCTGCATACTGCCAGATTTGACTTCTAATAGTTTGTTTTGCTAAACAAATTTCTATCTATGTTCATACATTTTTCTTTTATTATCTTTTTCCAGTTTTAGGAATAGCACAGTGTTGATTTCCTAAAATGCGGGGAGAATTGTTCCTTTTTTTTTCTGCTTTAAATGTTTGATATAGTTTATCAGTTAAAATGTGTAGGAGCCTGTTGTCATTTAGGTTGGTTTTCAAGCTAGGAATATACTTGCTTCAATAGGTGCTATTCAAATTTTATATTTCCTTCAGAGTCAGTTTCATTAATTTGTTTTCCAAGTTGTCAAATTCATTTCAAAACAGATTTTTATAATATGCTTTCTATATCCTTTTAAATTCTTTAAAACCTGTGGTAAGAAACAGAAAAGAAAAAAAAATGAAAGGAAGAAAGAGAAAGAAAACAAAAGAAACTCTAAGCTTAAGGGCTTAAAAATTAGAAGCATAGCCTTTTCTCTATTTCTATATTTATATGAAAATAATTCATGCTTCATTCTAAATACATTATTTATCTTGCAAGACCTTTGTTAGTTTTGAATAAAAAAGTTTGGTTTTGGCATTTTTCTTCTTGTTTTTTTCTTCAAAAGAATCCATGCATTGTGGATTAGAAATTTTTACTGGCTACACTGGCTGAATGTTGAAAATCATTGATTTTGTGAAGATGAGTCCTGACTGACATTAATTGCAAATTCTTTTTTGAGGGCAGTATAAGAGCTATTATTTTATTTGTTTTTCATCATGTTTTACTGTTTAAAGTGATTTTTTAAAAAATTAAGCTTTCTCCTAAAACCTCATGCTATTCTAACATTACTTGGCTTGGTAATTAGGATTCACAAAATAAGCTAACCTAAAATGTTAGTTTCTCTGTTTCTTTTTTCAGTCTACTGAGGGATAAAATCAGTTATTAGATCATGGGGCTGACTTTATCTAAATGAAACATCTTGTCAGAACTCACAGGAATACTTGAAGCAGGTTTGATAAGAGTGGGTCACTCACTCTACAGCATGATCTAAGCACGTGTAATGAAGTTCTCCACTGACATGTCTGTGAGATATTTAGATTAAGGACTCCACCTGCATGTGCTGAAAAGGGAGGCTCCTGGACAAATCCTTGGCTTTCAATAAATGACAAGACTCCAATTGAAGTTCAGATAGATACCTGACAAGCCTATAGGCTAGGAAGATGGTTGTTTAGGAAAAGCCATGGACAATATACAGAAAATTCTTCAATACAGTGAGCAATAGCAGTGGACATGACTCCTAAGCATAATAATTTCTTCGATGAGAAATGGGATGAGTGGCTTGGTGTGCAGTCAGCTCAACCAACTGCTTGAGTCATCTCTCAACACTGACTACTACTCTTGCCCTGGCCTTCAGCACAGCTGGCCTTAGAGAGTCTTTGTAGTTGGACGGAGCAGGATTTCCTTTATTTATTCCCACTGTTATTTTATTACACTACAAAGTTGATGACCTTCTTCCCTTTGTATGTTCCATTTTGACTTTCAAAAGTGTAGTTAGAACGTCAAAACAAAACAAAATAATGTATATTAACGATTTATTTTCCACATTTCTGTAAATCTTTCCATCTTTTCACTTTCTTAAAGGCCATGTAGATGCTTTTAATTGACACAGAAGAAGGCATTTATTTTTAATCTGCTTAATAAGGACAACTTCACATCTTAACAGATTTTGGCCAGTGGCTCACTGTCCCTCTTGAAAGCATTATATTTATTTCTTCACCATTTATGCAGCCATGTAGGTTGTTTCCTAACATGTAGCCAATCCTAACCTTGAAGTCTTCTTTATACTCTATCTCAGCTTCTTGCTGCCAAAGATACATGTACAAAGTTATTACTATAATTAACTGCAGTCCTTCCTGTCTGAATCATTGTCGCATCAGTAGAACAAAATATCTGACATTTAGAACTTAGTGAAGAAGAGGTTTATTTTAGCTCACAGACTGAGTCCATACTTGACTGGATCCAAGACAGAAAGAGCATGATAGAAGGTCCTGGGTAGAAGCAGCTGGTCATCCTATGCCAGCCCAGAGGAAAAGAGAGAGAGGAGCAGTGAGGAGGGATTTATTCTCTTAGAGGCATGCCCCCAGTTACCCACCTCTTTGAGCAAGCCCTGCATATTCAGCTATGAAGTCAACAGTGCATTGATTGTAGCACCCCTTGATCCAATCACCTGCTAACTCATTAGGCTTTGGGGGGAAATTTTAGATGTAAACTGCAACACTGTGCCCTGGCCCCTAAAGACTCATGTCTAGCTCAAAATTCATTTAGTCCATCTAGAGTGGTCTTTCTACAAAAAAAAGATGAATCCCGTTACATCTCTCCTGAAAACCCTACAATTGGGCCTATGTTAACATAAAACTAAAGTTCTCAGAATGAGTTAGAGTATTCTACATCATGTCTATTTGTCCATATCCTCCATTTGTTAAGACTTTATCTTCTCCTTGCTTATTTTGGTTTGGCACAATTTTTCCCTCATTTTTTTTTATTAACAAGTCAGCATGATTCTTTCACTTTTGGATTTTGTGCTTATTGATCCCCCTTGCCTACATCCTTAGCTCATAGCCTCTTTCACTGTCTTTAAGTGCAGTAGCATATCATCTTCAAAACTGAGTCAATTTCCTTTATCCTCTCTTTTACTCATGCTTCAGGAATCTCTTTTTCCCTGACTCAAACCCTTCAGCATTTCGTGATTCCATTGGACTCACTGGCATAATCTAGATTAATTTTCCCATCTCAATATAATTAACCTTGTGAAGTAAAATATAGAGAAGTTCTAGTGATTAGGGTGTAGACATTTTGTGGGGAAGAGAATAATTTATTTCCTATGGAAACCATTCAGCTTAAGCATCCTTGTGTTTATAAATAAATTATTAAGACAGTAGTTGTTTTGGGGTTAGATGATTTTCCATGGATAGTTGAGGTGACTCTGTTACTTAAAAAGTAAATAATTTACTGCCATATTTTCTGTATTATCCTTTAAAGAATGATTGTATAGGAAAGAATCAACTTTAATGTATGACTTGTGATGTTCAGAACTATAAAATAATAAAATTTGTTTGTTTTAAGTCACTAAATATTTGTTACACCAAGAATAAAAAGCTAATACAGTGATAGTTGCAAAGTAGGAAACACTATTCACTAGTTTGCAGAGAGTTCTGTAGATGTATGTTTCTTTTTTACTATATAACTAAATATGGGCAATAACAATAAATAGGATTTTTTTTGCATTTCTTGTATGAATTTTTTCGTGCAATGTGTGAACATGATATCCATAATTTTTGTTCACATTACTTTAAGCAGAATATGGTAACATAATATTTTCCTATGTGTTGGATAGTTAATAAAGTTTAGATATCCATTGATTAAAGAGTAACATGAATGATATTGAGTATTAACATGATTTACCAACAGCCAGCATTTTGCATATTTTTTCATATATATATTCATATATATTTCATATATATATATATCTCACAATCTTTCTAGTCAAACTACTAAAATTTGAAGTGAAATATTACTTGTATTTTTATAAGTAATGAAAAGAATGCTCTGAAAAGTAACTACTCTAAGAAAAATAACTTTCAAATGTATATAGACACTAAATTAGGGTGTCAGGATACTTTAATCCAGATAGAATAGCACCAGATTTATGGAGATCTAATTTAGAAATATTTCCCTATAGATTTAATAAATTATTGATAATTATAAATAGCATTACTCCCTATAGATTTTATTATAACTAGAGTTCATTAAACACACTTGAGTTCATTATACATCCTAAACACTGCTGATTCCTTCAGTGATTCTGTGCACCTGCTTTGTCATTTCTCTTATCTCACTGAGGCGAACTTGGAGATACTGGATGGTCCACAGAAACAGCCCATTTTTTTGTTAATCTCCCTGTTGTTTCTCATTGGATATCATGTGTTCCTTCATACTACACTTGATCTTAGCCAAAAGGTCAAGAAGTGATTCATGTGTTCCTTCATTACTCATTGTGAGTTACTACTGAGCTCAGTAACTGGTAATCTTCAATAGCATTGAACTTTCCAATTACTCACCAAAAATTATGGATTCATATTTACTAATTTTTCTAACACAGATTAGTGGCACTAGAAGTATCACAATTCATGTACAATGTGTAAACATGTGTTTTCTAAAATAAAATAAACCAACCCAGGTCAAACAAAAACAAAACACAACCAAATAAATAAATAAGCTAACAAACATCCTTATAAGTATATTCAACTCACTAAGCTAGAATAAGTTATAAGTATATAATGCAAAGGAGATCATTTTAATTTAGCTGAAAGAAACATCCCAGGGGATTGTTATGCACGCATTTATCTGCCTTGATCCTCATGTCTAAGTTCAGTATCCTCCCTATGTGACATAACAACAACAAAAATAACTTCTATCTTAACATTTATCACATGAGATTTTATTTTTCTATTTGAACATCTGTATCTTCCAAAAACCTGGTAAGCTTCAGAGAAGCAGCAACTATGGGCATCGATGTTTCATTTTAGTTTCTCAAATGCATTATAAACTGACTAATTTATATTCAAATATCATTTGAATAAAGGAACGAGCAAATTTATGAAAACTTATTTAACTCAAGAAGTTCACATTAAAATAAAAAAATCAAAATAGAATGTCTCCTCTTAAATTCAGTTCAAGCTATCAAGTGATTTTATTCAGAGTTTAATGTTTAAGAAGTTCTGCTGGGATTTTACAATCAATGAAATGCATGTAGTTTGATAGAGAAGTGAGCAATTCTGTTTGAAAACAAGGAAGATCCAAAGCCAGTCATGCCAGATTTTATAATCATTTTGTTGATATCATATATTCAAAGGTGAGTTGAAACCAGGGAACACTTTATTTTCCTCTGCACTCAGCGTCTAATTTCTGTCCCTCACTTTTGCCTGGGAAAGTGGTCTACATCTACTGACATCATCCATAATGTGTCTAGCTTTCAGTTTGGACCTTCTATGTCAATGGACTGACTCACATCTGTGCATTAAAGAATGACTGAAGCACAGTGGTGTCCTCTCTTCATGGCTAATTTTTCTCATCCTCTCAGGTCACCTATATCTTCCCATTAAAATAATAAATCCTTTTAGAATGTTTTTCTCTTTAAAGAAGTAGTAAAACCTGCAATATTTGTCTCATAGAATTTATAGTCCAGATGAGAGATGTTAAAATATGGAAGCATATATGTATAAATATAATTTATGTATAAGGTTTATTAAATATTAATGGACCTTGGGGATCAAAGATAAGAAATACAGGAAAAACCAAAAGAGTTTGACTTTTCTGTGGTCTGAATGCTTTTGTTCTTCCAAAATTCGCATATGAAACCTAATCCCCAAAGTGTCAATATTAAGGGTGGACCTTTAGGAGATGCTTAAGCCTCAAGGGTAAAGTATTAATGAGTGTTTCTTACATCATTATAACAGAGGCTCAAGAGAGCTTGTTGACTCATATAATTTATGTAAAACTGCATCGATCTGGAGAATGCAGTTAGAAGTCATCATCTGAGAAATCAACCCTGACCAGACACTGAATCCACTAGTCCTTTGATCTTGGACTTCACAGATTCCTGAACTATGCTAATTAAATTTATGTTGTTTATAAGCCACCTAATTTATGATATTTTGTTATAGTAGTCCAAGCTGTATATGACAGAGCTTAAGTGTGGAATAAGAAGTACGAAGGAAACAATGAATCCATCATATCTATACAGACAAGTATGTTTTCTGAAAGTATTATTATAGCTACTATATACAAGACAGCCATTTATAACAATTTTAATTCATTAAAGAAAATAAAGTAAGCATTTTTATTGACCTCCTCTCAACTACCCAAGAAAAGGAGTTTTATGTGAAGTGCAGTTAGTTCCTTTGGTTATATTTGAAAGACGACTTGCATATTTAATTCACAAAATAATTCTCAATAGAGCTTGAGTGGTAATTTTTGAGAAGCACCATGTAGTCATTGAACATGTCTTGTCTCCTAGAAAATTTGTGGTAAATGAGTAATATAAGTGGGTGATTTTAATCATGAAGTTAAACCTTGGAATACTTTTTGTTCATGCAACTCACAGCAAAGTTAACTGCTTATATTCGTTAAACAATTATATTTGCCTATCACTCTACAAATTTTTGAGATACAATTATGAAAGAGAGATAAGTTTTTAAAGCCTTATTCTTGTACTATATTTAAGGAGGTAGAATATTTTCTCTTAACAATTGAAAATGTATAGGTAACTAATTAAAAATATTAATAAAACCTAAGAATAGTAAACATCAACTTAACAATACTATTCTTTAAAAAATATATTCTCATTATTTAATTCTTCAAAGTAATTAAAGCTGATTATGAGTTATGAGATATAAATGAATAATGGAAAATTCATCCCTAAATCATCTCCGTTTAATAAAGTTGTCAAACTCATTTCTCACAACTTAGAATTCTGTGTCAGTAAAGAAAGTTTGGTGAAAATTTTGTATGTTTATGACATGAATTTTATAAGTCATAAATTTCAATAGAGATTTATGCAAATTTACTTTGTCAGTGTTATCACTAGCATTATTTTTGTTCTATTGTAATTGCTGCTTCTTTCCCTTGGTATAAGCACAGGCAATTCTGGAAGATTATCCTCTGAGAAACTAGCTAATCAACTTTAGCTAATTGGTGGTAATCACTTTTAGGTTTGATGCATATAGTTAACCTCCTCTGCTTGAATACCTCTTGTTTGGATTTTAAAATCTTCTGAAAACGTGTTTAATGAGTTTTTGGCAGAACCATTTATAGCTGACTTTTGGACAATATGCGAGCTCAAGTAAATATGTTTGTGGGATGAAGTAGTAGGTTAAATACATGCATGAGTACTCTATTCACTAAGTTAATAGAGTTGGTTCTTACACCAGGCAATTTGCGTAGCTGATTTTGCTTCATTATTTTGAAAGAAATCTAACAAAATATATTGGTGTTCTGGGTTTTATTTATTCATTTATTTAATTTATTTCTGCCTACTCAGCTTTTTATTTTGTCCTCACTGCTCTTCACTGAGAAGGGATTCCTTTTTATTTGATGGATGAGATCAAATAAGATCAAAAGTTTTGCTTATTATAAACAGCAAATTTAGTCAATGTTGACCTTAATTAATTCACGGTGATTTCCTGAGGAAAACCATGACCTGCTTCATATGGCAAATATCTAAAAAAAATCTTTAAAAAGTGTAAAATACAGAGGATAAATAATCAATGTGGACAGAGTAGCAGTATGCTGGCCAGAATAATCCTCCACATGTAGAGGACTTGAGTAAATTCATTGACTTTAATTTCTCATCTGCTAAATGGGAAGGACTGAGCTAAATAATCTTGCAGTTCCAGTTGGTTCTCTGCAATATGACTTTGGAACACTTTCCAACAAAAGGTCATTGACTTAGTTTGATAAGAAGAAAGTAAGGGAGTGAGGTTGAGCAAGATTACAGCCTAGATCTCAAGAGATTTTGTACAATTGTCTTCTCACTCTTTAAACCTGGCTTCCATGAAATGAATAGGCCCAGGCTAGGCTGCTGAAGGGTGGATACACATGACTTAATCACCTTCTTGCCCTAGCCAATGGGCAGCCAAGTCCAGAAACAGAGCCAGTTAGCTAACCAGAAGCTAACTCCAGATGCACGAGTTGAACCCTGATGAGAGCAGAAAAATCATCTTACTGATTCTAACCAAAACTATTGATCTGCACAAAGATGAACCAAATTACTTACTATTTAAAAATCACTGAGTTCACAGTTTGTTTTGCAGAAATTGCTTACTGATACAATTTTCAAATTGAAATTCAATGAGTAAATTATACTTCTTTCACTTGTACCTTCAAGTACAGGCCATACATTCCAAGTAAAATCTCTGACCAACAAGGAAATCTAAAGTGTATAGTAAATACTCTTGCTGGTCTGTTACATGCTTTTGTATACTTCTTATACTATTTCTGTACTATCTATAACCTTCAATTATCATTGTTATATTAGTATTATAAAACTGTTAGGAACAATAGTTAAACTTTATTTATACTTTAAGCTTATTTGTATTTAGCTGAGACCAAGATATCTATGTCTCTTGATGTTAATTTAAAAAATCATGAGGGCCCAGGATTTAGCTCAGTGGTTTCACCACCTGCTTTGCAAGCACAAGGACCCAAGTTCGATCCCCAGTACTCCCCCCCAAAAAACCCAAATCATGAAATAGAACATATTTCTGCTTTGTTTTTCTACAACTCTTCTCGGAGAGCTACCATCCTTGAAGGTAGACAGCAACTTTTGTTATCTTTAGATGCCTAAGATTATTCACTATGAACACCCAAACTCACTTGTTTGGTAAATAATTAAATCAGAACTTAGTTTTCTACACTTGAATGTAACATTGTGTTAGTTACTTTTCTCTAGCAGCTGAGACAAAATACCTAACCACCAAAGTTAAAGGGGAAAGGGTTTATTTAGCTCACAGTTTGTAGATATTTCAGTCCATAATCAGCTTGCTCCAAGGCAGAGTGGCACAGGGAGGAGGAGCATTACAGAGGAGAAACAATTCATGGTGGCCACAAGGTAGCAAAAGCAACAGAGAGACTTCTCTCTGCCCCCTTTATCCCATTCAGACTACGTAAGGTGGGTAGCACTCATGCTCTTAATCTTAGTGTCCTCAGGCCTAGCTCCACCATGAATGAGACACATACTAGACTCAACCACCTCTGAAAAAATGAGGCTTGTGGGGAGGCATCCAAACACAAGCCATAATAAACATCTAGTTATTTTATCCATTAACTCTGCTATGACATAGCCCGCATCATAGAAAATAGCTCAAATTGGACTACATGAATGAGGGAAGTTATTTGTTTTGCTGCTTGGTGGTATCTGGCTTCAGGCATGGATTTAAACTGGGTTCAGTGTTTTTCATACCATGAATAATCTCTCTTTACCTCAGTGTTGCCTTAATTTACTTTCTTTGTGTTGTGACAAAATGGCTGCTGGGTGCCTAAGACCTCCATTTTTTCTGTTGAATAACTAGAGCAGAAGGAGACCTTTTCCTTCCCAATGGTTTCATGAAATTTTGAGACAGGATCCTCATTGGATGTTATTTCATCACATGTTATACCTGGACTAATTACATTGTCTAAGAGAATGGAAAGTTTTTAGCTGGCTAAACTGACAAAAACAACATAGAGTGGGAATTAGTGGTGGAGTTACTATTACTCAGCTATGTGGATCAAGAGAGAGCAAATTTCCAGGGGAAATTTGTTGCTATTACTAAAAGGGAGAACAGATGCTGATAGAGAAACCAGAAGTTACCATTCTAGCAGAGGTTTCCAATCTTATTATACATTCTGGTTATTTGGTGTAACAGTTGGAAAACATTCCTAGAACACAAGTAGTGCTTTACTTGGTGTCAGGCATGACTTGAATATCAGTATTATTTTCAACTGTCCAGATGATTCTCAGGAACAGTATGGGGAAGAAGTCTCCATATTAAGGATATTAAATGTGAATTAAGTCTTAACCCTAGACATGAATTGAAGTGTTGTGGATTAGTGTACCAGAGTGTAACTCTTGGGGTGGAGTTTTCCATTCTTGAGGAAGCCAAGAATCAGGATGGCACAGTAAATGTTATAGTCAATTGGAGTATGCAAGGAGAAAGTTGTAGTTTTCTCCAATCTGACCTAACTTAGGAGTCACCTTCTATGGACACAAGCTGCTAGGCCTGATGACAAATTTTAAAATTAAACTTTCAGAAATCTTTGTTCCAGAAAAATCGAAGGATGTACTAGAACACCTTTAATTACTGAATGAAAAATTCAGATAGTGAGCTTCCCTATCAGAGGCCAGTTCCCCCATGGCCAAATTTCCACATCTTTGGGAATTCCTGGCAGCTGTCTGGCTGTTTCGCTCACATCTGATACCTGTGGACCCTTTTGGAGTGAGGTGAGACATTCTCATCTTCACTACTGTACAGGGTTTTCTTTCAGCTGCTTGGAGAACTAGATTCTTCTCATCTTTCCAGTGAGGTAAAGTTATGGCCAAGCACAGGAAGCCCAGTAGAGACTGCAAGTGTGGGGAAGAGAGAGCCAAATCTGTTATCATTGCTATAGGAGACACAGTGAGTCCAGAGAGAAGCCCCAGAAACAGGTCAGGTGACTCAACATTTAGTTGCACACAGTTGAGGCCTACTTTGTTTTGGAGGTTGCTGGCTTCCTGAATCTTCACTCTCAGAATTCCCAGTCTTCCCTTACCAGTATTGAGGTCCTAGGAAAGCTGTATGTTAGGACTTCTCCCAAAATGTTAACTTTAGAGAAACCAGAACAGAATACTTAGAAAAAGGCCATAGAGAACAATAGGAAATATGAAATTCCAACCCCCAAACCTTGAGTCCTGTGTGTATTTCTCCCTAAACTTATTTTATCAACTGTAGAAAGTGTATTGTATGCCACCTGGGAATCTTCTAGGATCTTCACATTCTAAAACTATAAAGAGGCAACTAGTGGTTTGAGGCCAATGGAGTGTTTATGATCCCTCTCTTATTTTAAGACTCAAGTACACATCATTTCTTCTTCATTTTTTTTCTTCTCTATAGACCACCGTCACTGTCATGACAGAAGTATAGAAGTATAAACTTTGTGATGCTGCTCAAAGTGTGTGAAAGGCAGCCCATCCAACAGTTTTAGTTCTTTATCACCTTGAGTGATGTCCTATATTCTATAGATAGGGAGAAACAAGTTCTGTTCTGTTTTTGCTTCTCTCCCACCCTACATCTCTCTCCTCTACCACCTCTCTCCTATTCTTCCTGGCTTCTCACTCTCACCTTTCTTTTCCTTTTTTTTTTTTTGTATGGGGGACCAAACTTAGGACCTTGTGCTTAGGAGGCAGGCATGGTGCCACTGAGGCTAAATCCCTGACCCCTTTCTTTTCCTTTTTAATGATTATGAACATGAAGTTTTGATTATATAATTTCTCCAGAATTATATATCAGATAAATGGCAGTCAGAACTAACCCAAGAACATATGCTTCTAGTGTCCAAACTCTTTTAAGAGCTGTGGTTATCCCAATATACAAAGAATGTGCAATCTGAAATTATATGGAAAGGTGAAGGTAGTCTTACTGTCCATATACCGAGGCTCATGAGTGAGAGAAAAGAAAAAGACAATTTTAGATAAAATGTAAAGTGTAAATGTTCCAGATATTTCTTACTTCATATGTACACTATGCATAATGTGCAGAAGAAAAATCATGTTATAAGTTATAAGCCAAATCTAGATGATTTAACTTTACCCCAAGAATAGTGGGAAAATGCAGAATACATTGAAGCACTGTTCTTATAGGCCTTGGAATAAGACTATCTGTGTCTCTCTCTCTTTTTTTTTTTTAACAGCTAATTCTCTACTCTCTAAATCCAGAATCCATCCTTACTTCCATTCTCCAATATCATTTGTAGTGTAATAATCACAAAGGTTGGAGGGGCATTCATTAATGCTTTCTCAAAAAGAATCAAGAAAAATGAAAGTTGTTTTATTAGCTTAATTTCTCTACTCTAGCTATTCTTTCCATTCACCATTCCCTCAAAGAGTAGCTAGGTGTATGATTTAGTCCGAGTTCCAGGGATTAAAGTCTAATAGTTCCCCTTGTCCCAAAAGAAGACTTACATATGTTTTAAATTTATTTTTCCTCTACGAGGGGACCAGTGAGGAGCAGAGCCACCTGAAGCCACTGGTGCTGCCCCATCCCCATAAGGGCCTTCCAGCCACTAGTGGACAGTGAGGTGCTGAGCCATGTGGGCACCTCCATCACTACCCCAGTGGCTCTCCCCAAATGTCTGGCCTCCTGGCTGTGCCTGTACTTGGATCCACACCACAGAGGCAAAGGGGGTCATAAAGTCCATTGTCCTGAGCTCCAGAAGATAGAGCAGAAGTGAACAACAGAAAGCAGGCTGTACTTCTTCTAGGTCCCCAACTCGAAGGGTAAAGTTGCTATATTGAAGAGTTTATTCACTATAAACATGTTGGGTGGGTCCTCGATTTTGATTTAATTCACAAGGTTAAAGGTGATAGATTAATAACTACAACAAATTGTCATTTTCTAAGCTATGCTTGATATATATTTGTTTTAATTATTTTTTTTCCCAGTAAGTTTTTGGGTACATTTTAGGTATAAAATACAGTTACATTCATCATTGGGATCTTGTACCTTTACATGATGTATCTTGGTTCTTATTTTTTTCCCCTTCCCCTACCCTCACTTTACCCCCTCTACCCTTCCCTATTTACAAAGACTTTGTTTCCATTTTTTTCTTTTCTCATGTTTTTTCTTTTCCCTTCTTTCCTTTCTCCTACCCCTCCCACTTACCCTACTCCTTTAGAACATTTCTTTCTATTACACAATATCAATTATATATTTTTAAAATTACAAAATCAAGATCTAGGAGACATTACCACAGATTTTACAGAATTTAAAAGGATATAGAAAGCATATTCCAAAAATCTTTTTTTTTTTTTTTGGTACTGGGGATTGAACTTGGGTCCTTGCTCTTGCACAACAGGCAGCAAAACCACTGAGCTAAATCCCTGGCCCCAAAAATCTGTTTTGAAATAAATTTGACAACTTCTAAGAAGTACCTTGGAAGACAAATTAATGAAACTAACTCTGAAGTAAATATAAAATTTGAATAGCACCTATTAAAGAAAGTATATTCCTATCTTGAAAGCCTACCTATATGAAAACAGCAGGCTTATATACATTTTAACTGATAAATTATATCAAACATTTAAAGCAAAAAGAAGAAGGAACATTTCTCCCCTCATATTAGGAAATCAACATTGTGCTAATCCTAAAACGGGATAAAGATAATAGAAAAAAAGTATAAACATAGATAGAAATTTGTTTAACAAAACAAACTATTAGAAGTCAAATCTAGCAGTGTGTAAAGAGTGATTTTATAGGGATGGAAGTGTTGGTTCAGTATTGGAAGATCCATCCCCCAAAATCATCATTTTAACAGAGGAAAGGAGAAAGCTATATGATCCTGGCACTCGTTGGAGAAAAAGTATTGGACTAAATTCTACAGCTGTTCATGGTAAAAGCTATCAGGAGACTAGAAGTAGAACAGAACCTTCTCAACAGATCAAAGACATGTACTCCATACTTCCAGCAAAAATGCCTTATATGAATGGAGAAGATACAATGCTTTCTCCCTAAGGTGGGGAACAAGGGCAGATATTCTTACTCTTCATCTCTTCATTAAACTTTCAAGCATAGGCCCGAACCAAAATAATCTGGCAATAAAATGACACAATTAGTATAGTATTGGCAAGCTAGAACTAAAATCTTTATATTTAGATGAAATGATTATCTACAGAGAAAATACTAAGAAATCTCTAGGATCCCCTAGAACTTGTATTTGAATTTAGCAGGATTAGAAAACACAAGGTATATATAAAAATTCAGGTCCATGTATACTTGCTATAAATGAAGAATTGGATATTGAAATTTAAAAGTTATGTAGGAGTACAAAGGACCTAGAAAAGTAAAAAGAAATAAACAGTGTTAGAAGACATTTAGTGCCTAATTTTAAGACTTCCTCTAAAGCTACAGTAATCAAGGCAGTGTTGGTGTAAGAAAAGACATATAGATCATTGGAATAAAACAGAGAATCTAGAAATAGAACCACACATATATGATCCACTGAGTTTGAAAGATTATTTAACATTAACATTTTATAGAATATAAACTCAATTCAAGAGCTGAGGAAAAGATAGTGTTTTCAGCAAATGGCACTAGAACAACTGGTATCCGTATATAAAAAATTAACTTCAACCCTTTATTTCCATACATAAAAATAACTTGAAAGGATCTTTGAACCTAAATATGAAAGGCTAAAACTATAAAAGCTTAAGAAGAAATTATAAGGAAAATGTTTATGAGTTTAAGGCAGGCAGGAACTTCCTAGGATACAAAAACACATGATGTGTAAAAGAAAAAAACTGATCAATGAGATTCCATCAAAATTTAGAACTTTAAATAACATTGTTAAAATGAAAAATAGTCCTTAACAGACCATATTTACTATGCATATAACCTATGACCAGAATATATAAAGAACTCTTACAGCTCATTAATAGACAACCCAACTAAAAAAGTAGACACAAGAAGATAATGAATAGCCAGCACAACACAAGGAAAGGTGTGCAACACTAGAATCAGAGAAGTACTAATCAGTACAATAACAAGATTGAATTATACACTCATTAGGGAGATGAATTTAAAAGTTTTAAAAGCCTTGTTATGACTTTTTCTTTTTGTTGGATTCTCCCCCTTTGCATTTAATTTGTCACACCCAACGGATTCATTCTGCTGGTCTTCCTGTGGTTGTGATCTGCATTGTCTTTTCCTAGGATATTGTCTAAAAGTTTTTGGACTGCTGGTTTGGCAATCATGAAGTTCCTAAGGTGCTCTTTCTCAAGAATAGACCACATACTATTTCATAGAACATGTTTAAGTAAATGCAAAGGAATTCAAGTTATCCCCTGTATATTATCAGACCATGGTCCGATGAAATTGGAGATCAATAACAAAAGAAACTGCAAGAGCTTCACAAACACATGCAAATTGAATAACACTCCCCTAAACAACTAATGGGTTCCAGAGGAAATTAAAGAAGAAATCAGACAGTTTTTACAATTTAATGATAATGGCAGTACAACATACAGGAATTTATGGGACACAATGAAAGCAGTTCTACGAGGGAAATTCATAACAATGAATGCTCACACTAGGAAAACAGGGCAAGCTCAAGTAAACAACATAATGGTGAATTTTATGCTTCTAGAAAATTAAGAGGATGACAAGCCTAAACCTCATACAAGGGAGGAAATTGTAAAGATCAGAGTAGAAATCAGTGCAATGGAGATTAAGAGAGAGATACAAAAAAAATCAATGAATCAAAGAGTTGGTTTTTTGAAACAGTAAATAAAATTGATAAACCCTTAGCCAACCTTATCAAAAAAGGAAAGAAAAGGCTCAAATCCATGCAATTAGAAATGAAAAAGGTGAAGTCAAAACAGATCCAGCAGCAGTGCAGAGGATCATCAGTACCTACTTTGAAACCTAATAAATGGAAAACATAGAAAACATAGACAGATTTCTACGTACATATGAATTATCAAAGTTGAACCAAGAAGATATAAAAATTTTAAACACCCCAGTTACACTCACTGAAATTGAAAATGAAATTAAAAATTTACCAACAAAGAAAAGCCCAGGTCCTGATGGCTTCACTGCTGAATTCTACAAGACATTTAGTGAAGAACTATTGCCACTACTCTTTAAACTCCAGTGAAATTGAAAGGGAAACAACTACTTCCAAATTCATTCCTGGAAGCAAGTGTTACTTTGATTCCAAAACCAGGGAAAGACCCAACCAAAAGAGAGAACTACAGGCCAATCTCCCTAATGAACATAGATGCAAAAATCCTCAGTATGATTCTGTCAAACAGAATACATAGGGTCATCAAGATCATACACTCTGACCAAGTCGGATGTATCCCAGGGATGGAAGGATGGTTCAATATATGTAAATCAATAAATGTAATACACTATATTAACAGAGTCAAGGACAAAAACCATATGATCATTTCAATAGAAGCAGAAAAAGTATTCCACAAAATTCAACACCTATTCATGATAAAAACTCTGCAGAAAATTGGAATAGATGTTCTTTATCTCAACTTGATTAAGGCTATGAAAAACCAACTGTCAACTTCATACTAAGTGGTCAAAAACAAAACTTTCACACTAAAATCAGGAACAAGACAAGGATGTCCACTATCACCACTCCTTTTCAATATAGTTTTGGAAACCTTAACCATAGCAATTAGAAAAGAGAAAGAAATAAAAGGAATAAAGATAGGAAAGGAAAACGTTAAACTGTCATTATTTGTTGAGCATATGATACTCTAAATAGAAGACTCAAAAAAACTCTGACAAAAGACTTCTAGACTTAATTGACAGATTCAGTAGAGTAGCTGGATACAGGTCAACACTCAAAAATCAATAGACTCCTTTTACACAAATAATAGACTCACTGAGAGAGAAATTATGGAAACAAGCCCTTTCACAATAGCATCCAAATAAAAGGAAATAACTAGGAATCAGTCTAATGAAAGAAGCAAAAGACCTCTAGATTGAGAACTATAACACTCTGGAAAAAGAGATCAAAGAGAATATAAGAAAATTGAAATCATCCCTTGTTCCTGGGTAGGAAGAACTAATAAAGTGAAAATGGCCATGCTTCCAAAACTGTTATACAGATTCAATGCAATCCCAATTGAAATCCCAACTGTATATTTCACAGAATTAGAGAAAACAATGCAAAAATTCATTTGGACCCAGAAGAAACCTACAATAGCAAAAGCAATTCTAGGCAACATAGTCATGACAGAGGGTATCACAATCTCCAACTTGAAACTATACTACAAAGCCACTGTGATAAAAACAGCATGGTTCTGGCAAAGAAACAGACCTGAGGACCAGTGTAACTGATTAGAAGATGCAGAAACAACTCCAGACATACTCAGCCACGTCATCTTTTTTTTTTTGGTACCAGGGCTCAAACTCGGGTCCTTGCGCTTGTGCAGCAGGCGGCAAAACCACTGAGCTAAATCCTCAGCCCACAGCCATCTTTTACAAAGGATCCAAACATCCTCACTGGAGGAAAGATGGCCTATTCAATAAATGGTGCTGGAAAAACTGGATTTCAACCTGCCAAAGATTAAAACTAGACTCCTCTCTTTCACCGTGCATCGAAGTCGGTTAAAGATTTAATATTAAAACTGAAACACTGAAATATAAGTTAGGTAGAACTCTTGAAGGTATTGGCATAGGAATAGACTTTCTGAACAAATCCTCAGTAGCATGGAGAATAGCAGAGAGAATCAACAACTGGGATCTCATCTTTTTAAAAAGGTTGTGCCCTGCAAGAGAAACCACCAACAAAGCTAAGAAACAACCTACAATGTCAGAAAAAAAATTTTACCACCTGTTCCTCAGACAAAGGTCTACTATCTAGAATATATAAAGAACTCAAAAAAATCAGATCCCCAAATATAAGCACCCAATTCAAAAATGAGCATTTGAAATGAATAGACATTTCTCAGACAAAGTAAAAGCAGCAAATAAATATGAAAAAATATTCATCATCATTGGTCATTGGAGAGATGCAGATGAAAACAAAACTGAGATTCCACTTCACCCTAGAAAGAATGGCTGCTATCAAGAAATCAACCAATAACAAATTCTGGGATGGTTGTAGGGAGAATGGAACCCTTCTCCATTGTTGGTGGGAGTGCAGACTGGTGAAACCACTGTGGAAATCAGTATGGAGATACTTTAAAAAGCTAGGATCAGAAGTCCCAATTGACCCAGATATTCCTTTGCTGGGTATCTTCTGAAAAGAATTAAAAGTATTATACCAACAGTGACATATGCTCACCTGTGTTTATAGTGGCACAGTATGTAATAGCTAAAACTTGGAAATAACCCAATTGCCCATCAATGGGAGACTGGATAAAGAAGATGCATGTGTGTGTGTTTTTTTTTAAATGGAGTACTACTCAGCCATAAAGAATGAGAAGCTAGAGACATTTATATCTAAGTGGATGCTCATAGAGCCCATACTCTTAAGTGCAATAAATAGGACACACTTGTGTAAATACTGAATAGTTCCTCTGGTGTAAAAAACTAAAAGTGTAAAAAAGGATCAAAATGTATAATTGATATTGTGTAATAGAAAGAAAAGGTCTAAAGGAATAGGGAATGTGGGAAGGGTAGGGGAAAGGAAAGAAGGGAAAAGTATAAATATGAGATAAGGAAAAAAATGGGAACAAAATCTTTGTAAATAGTGAAGGGTGAAGGGGGTGATGGGAGGGAAGGGGAATGGGGGAAAAATAAGAACCAAGATATGTCATGTAAAGGTACAAGATCCCAATGATGAAGGCAACTGTATTGTATACTTAAAATGTACCAATAAAATTAATGGAAAAAATTATTTTTCCACAATATCTTGTTTGTTGCATAAACTGAATTGCTAACAATATTATGGATAAACATTCATATTTAAAAATATATAAGCAGTTAAAATTATTATCTTCAACTGTATTTTTGGGAACAATTGAAAATTTTGAATATAACCTAACAGCTATATGATAGTATGTAATTATTGATGAATTTAAATGTAACAATAAAATGGTGGTTGTATAGAAAAATTATTTTTTAACATTGTATACTGAAATATTTAGTGATATCATGTTGTCTAAATTTTATTCTGAAATATTTTGCCAGAAAGACAAAGTGTATAAATGATTGAGTAAAATAAATAAATAAGTATATAAAAATATATAAAGTCCTTAAAGAAATGAGGGTTAGGTACTGTTTAACCAAAAATATAGGCTCAGTGTTTGCTGCACTTTAAATTTTTAGAGATAATCTATACATTTCTTTTATACAAAGTCAACTGAGTTAAAAATTTTGGCATTTAATTAATCAATTTTAATGATATTTATTCCAAACGTAAAGGATATAATAGTAATAGTACCTATTAGCTTTTATTCTGTCTTTGAGATCTAATGTGTAGGTAGATGTGGGAAAATAGGCTCTGGGATTTGGAGGATGAGGAAGCAGGAGCACCTCTTTATAGAGGTACTGAATGCATCTCTGGAACTAAGAAGCAAACATTGTATTCAGAATGCTCAAGTAGTGCATTCATAGAAGGTGGTATTGAAAGACTATTTTACATTTAGTAATATGTGCATGGCTATGCACAAATATGAACATTAGTCTGTCCTTTTTAGGATTTTATATGACCCCTTAAACTTTTGTTTTAATTTGGGAGTAGATAACCAGAGACTTTATTAATTTTCATTCTTCTCAGGTGAGATAAATGTAGAATAGAGTGTTTTATTAAGTAACACAAAATAACTATACATTGCTTAAAACATTTTGGTTGTGTGAGACTCATGTCTGCTACCGGTATTTTGTAATTATTGCTTGGGCAAAATGCTAGTTGGAAAAACTAATTTGAAATGAGTAAGCCTAGGAGGTGATGAAACAAAGAGGCAAATCTACAGGGTATAGTGTCTAAACTAGGGATGCATAGCAGGAATGTAGATATGTTCATGACTATATATATATATATATATGAAAATATATTGGTTTAGTGGGACTTACTATTGACAAGGATATGCAAAGGACCTTATCAAAGAGGATGGTTATGTTGCATGTTTAGTTACTAAATGATCACTAGATTCATCCACTGAGCAAGAGAAGGCAAGCATGGAAACACTTTGGAGTGTAGGTTTTGGACGTGCTGATATGAAATGCAAAGACCACTGCCTGGTAAAGGTGCATATGAGTCATTTAAATATCAATTTGTAGTTTAATGAAGAAATCTACCTAGTGATACAGATTTCAGATTATCAATTTAAGTGATGATATTTAAAGCAGACAAATGTTCATAGAAAATGTGTAGTGAGAAGTGAAGAAGGCTTAGTGAGAATAGCTTATAGTGAATATTACACAATATCATTTTAGTCCTCCCAGTACCCACCCTCTTATTGGTCCCTTTTCCGAGAGTTCCATTTGGCTATTCCTGTTTTCTCTTCTTTCCTTCCATAGGTATTACCAATAAATCTTTGTAGACCTTGTTACATTTTGGTATCTATTTCTTATGTTTATCTTCTAAAATAAACTCTTATCTTTAAAAAGTGCCAGAAACGCTGCATCTTGTATTCTATTCTTTAAATTACACTAACATATTAACGCTGAGAATTCTTATGAAGAAAAGAAAAAGTGTACACCTGACCAAAACAAGATCAATCACAGTACTTCATTGCCTTGGCCATTCATACATACTAATAAAAGGGTAAAACTAAAGCTGGTAAGAAATACTCTTTTCTGCTCTTCTAGTGAGTTGTAAGTCAGTGACTTTAAAATAACTTACATATAACTCTTAATATAGTATTAATTAAAATTTAAAGAGAACAAAAGCAAAACATATTTAAATTCTTATAAGAGAGAAGCACTAGTAAAAAGGAAATTATAGGAAATCAAAGTGTAAATGATAACATGCAAACTCATTGATCTAACCCAGAGATAAAAAGTCATTTAGGCTACTTGTAATAATAGTAATTCACCTTTAATGAATAGGACCATTCTACCAAAGTAATTTGGAGAGGGAATAGGTTTTCAAAAAAAATTAATGTATTTAATATAAAAATTTTAAAAACTTGTAAGAATAAGTAATATAAAACATTGCATAAGTAACCTAGCCTTCAGTGTTTTCCCTTGGTTTTTAAGTAATTTAAATTTTTTCCTTCATATAAGCAAAAAGAAAATGTACTGACATGATAAATTAATTTTGATGCAATCAATTTAAAGGCATCTATTTTGAAATTACCCAGATAGCAGTCTATAACAGCCTTCACTGGACAAAAATGTAGAGTTCCCATAAAGCAGATAACCAGAAAAACAGTTCCTCTGGCTCTCAAGTATTTTGACCTCTTTAATTTCCCACCTAAAATTATGTTGATAAAATATTGCTGTAAGTCTCTTTCTTTATTTCATATGTTCTGAGGTATAATTATTTTGAGTTTAAAAATGACATGTTATTAATAGAATAAATTCATAAGAAATTTAGTAAGTAGGGACATAGTGAAGTAATATTTATTAATATTATTATTTAGCAAAATTTATTCTCATTCAGTTTCCACTAGGCCAAAGACAGATATTTATAGAAAGTACATATGACTGTTATATTTTAGTTAAGGGTCTATGAAAACAGACTTACACTAAATTACATGCCTTACATTTTTGTTTTCTTTTTCAACTTTAAGACATCTATATTATTAAATATGTAGGTTATATTGCTCAAATTTAATTCTTTTAAATGTGTTATAAACAACTTATGCTGATGGAATATATTATTAGATGTTACTTCTTAATTTAAAATAATCCCAACTACTTCTGATGTGCATGCTTGCCAATTTGCAATTATGATCTCCATGATGAGATTCTTCCAGAAAATGAGAGGGGCACTATAATTTAAATGGAGTTGTAGATCTGGTTGCTTTTAATTTGTAACCTCAAGGTCAATAGTTATTGGGTGTAATAACCCTCCAGTAATGGGGAAATTCAAAGCACATTTGTATAATGAGAAATCATAACTAGTTATGGTCCGGGATGATGATTTTTCTCTTTGCCATTCTGATCTGCTGTGATTCTGCTTTCATTTTTATAGACTTCATACCTCTAACTTGTAAGAGATATCTTTACTACACAAAGTTATAAACTTAGTCTCTAATTTACAATAAAGTTTATTATATCTACTATGTACCGCATTGTGCTACATTTATATTCTTAATACATTTAGATGTATGTTTTTATTGTCTTTGTGATAACTCTGGTATTAGTATTGATTTAATTCTTTTTTTCTGAATTGTCTTTCAGATATTCAGATTTTCCTATATTTAATTATTTATTGCTAAATTAAAATGCAGATTTTCCAGATAGAAGAAGATAAAAGCAGAGATGTCCTTGTGTAAAATTTTTTATTGCAAATCAAGACAAAAATAAAATTTATTACAGGGTTAGAAGATAGCATTTCCAAGTTAAATCAGAATTATTCATAGTAAAATAACATAAAATCTAATCTTTAATCATCATTACTTGAATCAGAATTTAACCTTTAACTTAAGAGTCGTGAAAATTAAAATACAGTAAAAAATTTAAATGAATGATAAAATTTGTACGGCATAGGAACACTTCATCCATGAATAACAATAATAAGTTTAAGGGTATGGATGATGAATCTTGAAACATTGTTCTGCAGGTAAGAGAAACTCCTTAGGTGCTTATCATGCATTATTTTAATTAATCTTCATAATTACTCCATGAGATACATATCATCATTATATCCTTAAAAGTGTGTAATCTGAGTCTTATAAAATTCCATAGCTGGTTCAAAGTCACACAGCTACTTTGTCAGTATAGATCTCTTTGATTTCACACTTAATATTTTCTGAGTTACAGTTTTTTGAAGTGTTGTATTTGACTACCTGCCACAGACCTGTAGTAGAAATCAGAATACTTAACTGTGGCTCATAAAAATCTATTCTTTAGTATCTGCACTAGGATTCATATTTCTTTCATATGCCAGACTGCAGGAAGCAAGAAGAACCAGTAAGTAAAAGGTTTTTTACTCTGATTCACTTCAAATAATACACATTTGAAGAGGATCTTTGAAAAATCCAACAATAGAGTGAGATAAACTACTAATGTTAGCAGCAAATTGTCTGTATTCACAGATATCTAAAATGCCTTTTGACATTGTTTTCATGGAACATGAGCCTCTTCTGATTCTGAGGACCTTCTCCAGAACCTCAAACGTGTACTCAGGTACTTGTGTGTTTCCCCATCCATACCTCTGTCGGTGGAGATTGTGGAAAAACAGGTATGTGAACACACACGCCATGCTCAGTTCTGTAGTTAACATTTAAGGAGATTTTCTAGGCTCTGCTTTTGCTGTTCAATAAATACATTACAGAGAGTTTGTAGTTCTAATTAGAATTTTGGTAAAATCAACTCTTCTTTCCTGTGGTTTAAAGAGTTGCAAGAGGTGAAAAGTATGCATATTTAAAGTCTTTGATATTTAAATGAAAATTTTTTCATTCACCATTTTACATTAAAAGCAAACTGAGAAAACTGATTTATTGGGGGAAATTAAAACAAATTAAAATCTAAGAATATCAAAGCAGGAACTTAGACGCTGAGCATTTGAAATCCAGATGAAAGAAATATCTAACAGGTTTGAGTTTTTAAGCAGCATAAGTATTAAAAATCATTAATAAATTCATAATTGTAAATAGCATAAGTTGTTGAAATTTGGCTTTTTTGGATCCTGAGAAAATATACTTATTTTAAGACAATATTCAGTAATTTGAGGTATATTTAATATAAAGGACTCTTTTTAAAAGTGGAAATCCCTTAAAGTAAAGCAATTGGCAAGAAAAAAAAGAGGTGAAAAATTAAAATAATTTTGGTCATATTATCATACTTAAAATAAGTGATTTATTCATTACTTACAGCCTTTTGACTGTAGATATGTTGCTCAGCATCTAACATAGGTATAACTATTCAGAATAACATAATTTCCCTTTTGACTTTTGCTTTTTCTCTTTACAACATCAATCAAGTGACCACTTCCCTTTGACCAAAAATTTTTCAGCAAAAGTAAATAAACCTTCAGAATAAGGCTACTTTGCTCAGATCCTCAAGGATTTCAGACTGCTTCAGCATAAAATCAAAGAGCAAATAAGCATATCTTTATATTACAAGAATACTATATATATAAAAATACATGCAAGAAGAAGAAAATAAAATTTAAAGTAGGGTCATTGCACATATGATATGGCATATTTGGTTGATGTGGTTGAATCTATAATTAAAATACTTGAATTCATTTAAATCACTTGTTTGTTTAACGTGAAAATTTCTAGTTTCATTCTTTATAAACATTTAATTTTAAGAAATTGGCATTTTATCAATGTTTGGATAAAAGCCTTTATTAGAGGTCTTGTCAAAAGTGATGCAAATATGCTGTGCAATATCTTCAGTGGCTGTAAACTTTTCTAGATACAGAAAACAAAGAAATTATGTGGTTATGAACAGTTATACCTATGTTAGATGCTGGGTAACATATTTTCTCATATTTTTCTTAAATGGTTAATGTCTCTTCCAAGATAGTGTATTATGTGCATATGTAGCAGCAGGTTAACTGTTACTTCTTTCAAAATCAATATCACAGCTGTCATCTGTGTCTGCTAGAACTTTAAGACCATTACTCACTTTTTAAATATAGAGAAAGAATGAAATTTTCCCTTGAAAAACTGTTCTAAATATTGTTTGAATATCTTGACTCTTACATGAAGAGACTAACATTGTAAGTAACCAAAACTATGTCTGTGCCAGAGCAGAAAAAGCTAAAATGAGAGAAACCCTAAGTGGAGGCCAATTTATTTCTGCTGGTGGTGATAGAGACCATTTCTCCATGCAGGGCAAAAAAATCTTCCCTCTTCCACCTCTGTCACCTTTTCCCTTGTTTCTTCTTGCTGCAGAATGCCATCTCAAATTTGTTTACAGGGTGACTTTGTCTTTGTACAATAGATATGGAGTCTGTGCAATAATTTGGAAGGTACTAGTGATGGAGAAACTGACAGACTTTCTTATGGGGAAAACATGCTTCAACTGTGAGGGAAATTCTCACTATAAATACCACATGTGAAGTCTCTTCAAATAACTTTTCTCCATTTCATCTGATGACTGTTCAGTAAACTGAAACTTGGGAAGAAGAATGCAAAGTCAGAAGAATGGGTACTAAGAAAATAGGGAATAATATGTATAGCCTCAAGTTCATGAACTTCATGAACTTAATGTATAAATTAGGGAATAACATGTATAGTCTCAAGTTCATGAACTTCATGAGTTTAGGTCTCTGTTTCTTATGCTGGTTAAGTCTGAGCAGTGTTTTCTCTCTGGCTCTTATAGCAACAAAACATAATTCAGATAGTTTATTTGTATGTAGTCTTTTTTTTTTTTTTTGGTACTGGGGATCAAACTCGGGACCTTGCGCTTGCAAGGCAGGCATCGGAACCACTGAGCTAAATCCCCAGCCCTGTAGTCTCTTCCTGGTTCCTTGGTCTCTTTGATTACTAACTTGGTTTTTCTCTTTGTAACGCTTTTCAGCTTCATCTTTATTAACTTATTTATTGGCTTGATAAATTTTTTCTTCTATATACCCACTGAAACTTTATTTAAAAGATATCCAAGGATATTCTAAAAAGATGTGCAAAAATTGGTATTCTTTTATGTGGCTGGGGTAGACCACATTTATAGCATACAGGTAAATCTATGTTAATTTACTTTTACTAACATTTATTGAATGTTAAGCACTGTGCTGGGCATTAGGAAATAAGATGATGTCTCTTGGCTCTGGGATCCGGTGGTTTTTAGTTGCCTTTCTTAGCATCCAAGAAGAATGGGGAGTTACAGGATCTCTTTAGAGGAGATAGATGTTCCCATGGAGCAAAGTGAAATTTCAATTTTAGATAAATCACAACAAACAAAATGTCATCAAGTAGTGTCACAGTAAGTTCTGTGTTCTTTACCTGCTTACACTTGTTATCCAGTACCTAGAAATATGTCTGATAAGAGTACTGTAGTGTACAGAAGGTGTGATATTGTCTTGACTGTGTTATTGATTCAGAATATTATAAAAATTCAGAATAAAAGAACATAGGTCACTAGATCTGTCAAGAAAGGCTTTCTGGAGGATATTTTATTTAAAATGATGATAACATATAGATGAGCTGAGATGTGCAAATACAGATGGGAGCTAATTCAAGAGAACCTGTATTAACCAATATTTACATAATTATTTGATGATAATGAAAACATTTATGTATGATACAAGCATTCTATTGTAGATCATTTTATCTAAGTAATTCATTGCAAAAAAGAAACTTTCACCTGTGAACTTAAAATGATGTGGTATGCTAAACAAAATAATGCCAATTCTTCACCATGAACGTTTTTAATTGAAGCCAAGAGTAGGTACAGAAAAGTATCCAATCACAGTTCTTTTCTCCTTTTTCTCCTTATGTGGATGAGTTAAGAAGAAATCTAAAAAAGAGAGCTTGCAAAGTTAGTATGGCAATCTGATCAGTAGGCACTGTGCCAAAACAGCACTTTGTGATCCAGTGAAGAAGAACCAAGGGTTACAAGCAATGGGGCTGCTGCAGGCAAAGAAGACAACGACGTTGTTATACCCATGACATTGTTATTGGAGAAAGAAAAGCCACAGTGGATTATGCCTTTGTGTAATAAGTGGATGTGGTGGTTTACTTTGGAGTAAAAGCACAGAGTCAGCCTGAAGTGAGCAGAGTGGGTTTTAGGCTCACTCCCAAGCTCTAAACTAAGAATAAATGGTGTGTGCTGACTAAGTGGGAGAAACAGCAATGAAAATGACTTTAAATAGACAGGAAAAATGTTTTTGAGGTCACCTTCCTATTGAGAGACTGTCATTATGAGAGACTGTCAATATAAAACTGCACTTCAGAGCCAAGTTTATGCAAAAACCATAAAAAGGAGGAAATCTGTTTCAAAGGTCTCCCACCTCCATATGTAATTTTACATCCCCCTGGTGTTGAATATTTGAAATAATAAATATTTTGTCACAGCCAATTTGATAATGCCAATATGAGCTATCTTTTATTTGCAAAGAACTCAGGATGGAAAAAAGCAAGGGATAACACAGAAGGTATTCCCACCCAACCTAAGACTTGTACCTTTTTTCATCTCTCAACTTCTTTCTATTCTATTCCATAGAGCAACCAAGAGATGAGAATGATTGTTTTGCACTTATCCAAATCTTGCAAGTATAAATGTTTACAAAAGTACTAAGGAATAAATGTAAGTCACTTATTATTTAGATAAAGAACTTTTACAATACAAGAAATTTCACAAAAATTAGGGAAACTAACTACAAAACCGTTTTTTTTATGTTTAACTTTTGAAGACTTTTGAAACTGATGCATTTGCTACATACAAGGGGTGATCAAAATATATGTAAATGTTTAAACTTCAGGAAAACTTATTAGAATAAAAGACACACTCCCAGAAATGATGGGATAAGTATGTTGGAAGTGGGGGATTGTTTTAAAGGGATTAATGGCAATGTTTATTTTATTATAATATTTAAAAAAATTTAAACCTTAACCCTATTCTTTGATTCCCTACTTGTATATTGGAAAGTGTGTGTGTGTGTGTGTGTGTATATATATATATTTTTTTTTTAAACCAAAACCAGGAACCTGTTAGAAAATAAGAGGCACATATGCAGAGTTCATTTTATTAAATGAAAAAAGAAAAAGAAAGATTACTGGTGGCTTATGGACAATAAACATAAGATACTGAAAGTGAGCAACTTTTTAAATAATTTTTTAAATTTTTTTTTTAATTTTCCAGAATTTCATTTATGGAAAAATCTCCAATACTCAAGATTTATTGTTAATCTGAAAATCAAGTATGTGAAGAAATGATTGTTTTGTAATTGAATTTAAATGATTTCAGTTATGGAAGCACACGATTGCATGTATGCATGTTGTAAAAGCAAACATTATCTATCTATTATCTATCTATCTATCATCTGTTTATCTTCATAATGATCTGTATAGTTACCTATTAAAGAGTTCACTCAAAATATTTTTCAGAAAGTGAATGGATTAAAGGGTGGTTAAGGAAATCTTTTTTTCATATTTCACTTAGAGCTGAGATACATGTCTAAATCCAGCCTAAGTTTCTCTATGGACAAATTATGACATAAGAGAGTGGACCAGTTGTTTCACAGCTTGAACTAGGTCATGAAATCTGATTGTGGGCACTCTATGCAGTGGTATCATGTTCATAGATTAGAATACTCCATAGTGGGAAATTACATGAATATAATCATCAAACACTGCAAACCAGGGCTTTATCTATCATTATGTCTCTGATTCTGTACAGATGATTTTTAAATATTTAGCAGCATATGACTGTGTGAAACCAATTCAAATGGTTTAAATGTATCAAATTTTACCTTTCAGCAGTGAGCTACATATGAATGGTACTATTAATAAACCTGAAGTTCTGAGCAATTAAAAATGATGAGTGAATGTGAGATAATAAGAAGTATATAAGGGCAGAAACCAGTGATTATTTCCATGTATTTTGGATTGGGTTAGCACATTGAAATTACTATGTTCAACTATAGACAATCCATTTTAAGTGTTACATTAATTGGGGGATTCACATGAAGTAAAGAAAATGCATGAGGTCTAAAAAGCATGACATATACATTATTATTTAAGGATATAGGAATGTTTAAATTGACACAGGCAAGTATCACAGAGGATATCAAATTTTTCTGCTTTTGAAGGTCTATCATTTGGAAGCATGCTTTGACTTTTTCTGTAGAATAAGGCTAGAATGTGCATATGTACATTCATGAAAACCAAACACTACATGTGATAGTGTAGGTATGATGAACTCATTGTAATTTAATTCATCATGTAAAATTAAAAAATTGGAGTTAAAAGTCAGAAGATCAAGAAACAATTTCAGGTTCTACCAAATTGTCTGAGGAAACCATTTTATCATGTAACACTCATAGCTGCACTTGTAGAAGTGAATTTTTTCCTTCCTTTGAAGTGAAGCATCAAACAAAATCTTATATAAAATGGTAGTTATAATATTACTTGATATTTATATATTTTAGGCAGTCTATCTACAAACCTATAAATATAGTGTACAATGATGTGGATTTTGATTCAAGTAATATTCAAATAAACCCACATTGCATACTATATCTGGAAGTTGGTGTTAAAGTACAAAACCAACTCATTATCCTGTTACTTAATAGTTTTATTAAATGGTATGGCACTTATTTCCTAATTATAGATTTAAAAAACCTAGAAATATTAAGTGTAAAATTATTTCTCAAATCCTTATGATCACTAAAAATTTAGTAAAATTATGTTACCAGATAATCAAACTAGTGCTCTTATGTATACACACACACACACACATATATATGCACACAAAAATATAAAACATTTTTCCTCCAGTATATATAGGTTTGGAGACTAGAAATATGTTACTTCTTACAAATTAGGATTTATATTGATTGTTAATATTGGCCTTGTACCACCAATACAGTTTTCCTGAGGCATTGACAATTAGTGTTTCTAATAAGATTTAAAATTTACAGGTAGGAAAATATCTATATATCCATATCTATCTATATCTATGTCTTCAAATGCTATCTGAGGGGTTGAGGTAGGAGGATTGCAAATTTGAGCTCAGTTCAACCAATTTAGAGACTTTGTGAGAATGGGGATGAAGATGAAAAAAATATATATATATATTAAAAAAGGGCTTGGGACCTATGTAACACAATGTGAAAACCATAGTTTCAATCTCCAATATGGCACAAAAAAGTGAAAATGTGTTTTTTTCACTATACTCTTAAATAAACAAAAAAAAATAAGAAAGAACAAAACAACAGAGACAAATTTACTAGAAAAATGCTGTCAAATAAATGGCCTAGATCTCTTGCCAAAATAAAATGTCTTTGATTTGAGTACCTAATTTATGTATTAAATATATATCTCAAACTGTTTAAGATACAATGACCACATCTGAATGTGCCCTTGGCAATACTTATTTTCACTGTTTTTCCTTACTTTTATATTTCATTGTAAGAATTGGATTTGGTATTAACATTTAACCACTAAAAAGGTATTAAGCCCAACTTTCAAAAAGTGTAATCCTGCATAGAACTTATTGTGGTGTTAAAATAATTTAAAAATCCTTTCATCATAACTATGATTATTAAAGGGTTTATAACAGATAAAAAATTAAAGAAACACATTTCTTAGAATGAAATTAAAAATCTATTTTGATTCTGTTAAATTACTCTTAACCACTAATAGGATGCAATATAAAGCATTGCTACAAATTCGGGGACTCAGAGCCAAAAGAATATACATAGATAAATGTTAATATTTGAATGAGAGTTCAGATATCTAAAATTTAAAAGTTAAGTTCTAAATATAGTGGTATGGTTTAATCCAAAAGAGGAACTAAAGAAAATGTGGCAGCGGATGTGAGGCAGCGCCAAGGAAATGGGCATATGTGATGCCTTGATGCTCAAACACATCCAGAGCACCTGATGTCGACATGGGGACGCGAAGTTAGAGCAAGTACTACATTAAATTCCCATTCTTTAACTAAATGAAATACTTACATCATGCGTTAATATAATAACACAAATATGTAACTTATAAGGGAAAAGAAACTCTAATCATAATTGGGAAATGTTAATTTTTAGACCACTGAAGTCAGGAAATCGCTACTGTCGGAAATTTCCATTACACATCAACTAGGGCACAGGAAATTCAAAGAAACTCTAAAATATATTCTTGTTGGACAAGAATTAAAGGAAATTCAATCAATATAAATTTTAGATAAAAATATCTAACAGATTTAGATAATACCACTATAGAGAAATCAAGGGAGAGATGTAGAATTGTTTAATTTTAATTTTTAAATGAACTCACACATGTCTTAGGATAGATGTCTCAGAGTGTAACCTAATAGCCAAGAAAAGACTGATTTGCAAGTATCATGAGATTTCTTTCCTGAATTTTCTTTTTTCTATTTTAATAAGAAATTAAACCAGTTTTATCTTTTAGAAATTATTTATTTCTGACAAATTGAGGTCTTATGATAGAAGAAAAGACAGGATAATTTTTTAAATTGCCTCACATTTTTTATATACCTGGATAGTACTGAAAGTTGAACACATAGCCTTCACATTGAGCTATATTTCCTGCTCTTTTTATTTTTTTATTTTGAGGTAAGTTCTCACTAAGTCACTAAATCGCCTGGGCTGAGTTTCAACTTGGATCGTCCTGGGTCAGTTTCCCAGAGCACTAAGATTACAAGGATGTGCCACTGTACCTGGATTTGCTTCATATTTTTTAAAATTTAAATTTAATTTATTTTTTAAACAGATGCAACAAAAATAAAAATTTATGGATTGCTGCATGATTTTTGAGACATGTATGCATTGTATGTTTAAATCAGGCTAAAGACAACTATCTCTTTATTTTTATGGCTAAAACATAGAAATTTATTTGAGGTCTTTAAAGTACACAGCACGCAATGCTTACCTGTAGCCTAGGATGCAATAGCACACAAGATCTTCTAGTTTCCTTCTAAATATCAGCGTAATAATGATCAACATTTCCACCTTTCTACTTCTCCTCTAGACCTTTCAGCCTCAGGTAACCACTGTTCTACCTTCAACTTCTATGAGAGCAACATGTTTAGACTGCACATGAGTGAGCTATGGAACTTGTCTTTCTGGGCCTGGATTATTGCCCTTGAAATAATATCTGCAGTTATATCTATGTTGTCCCAAATGAAAGGATTTCATTTCTTATGGCTGAGTGCTATTCCATGGCATATCTGTTACCATTTTCTTGATTTGTTCATCACTTGATGGATACTTCAGTATTTTGAAGCAGTGTGGTAATGAACATGGACATGCAGAAATCTCTTCACAACACTGATTTCATTGCCTTTGGTTAAATACCCTGTGGGAGGATTGCTTGTTCATATGGCAGTTCTTTTTTTAAATTTTTTATGGATTTTTTTCTTCTGTATTCCATAACTGATGTAATAGTTTTCATTCCTAATAATAGTATGCAAGAGTTCTTTTTTCTCCACCTCTTCCTCAACACTTGCTATCTTTGGTCTTTTTGATAATAATTATTCTTTCTAAAATGTGGAAAATCTCATTGTGATTTTGCTTTGCATTCCCCACTGATTACGTTGATCATCTTTTCATATACCTACTAATCATTAGTAAATATTTCTCTGAGAAAGGTTTATTCATATCTCTTATCCATCTTTTAATCAGGGTGTTTATTATTTTGCTTTTAAGTTTTTCAAGTTCTTTGTATATGTTGAATATTAACTTGTTTTCTATTTTAAAAATATGAACAGAATGTTGGCATTTAGTCTTTCCCTCTTTTTTCTTAAACATTTTAGCTGATTTGTCTTGAAAATTTACTTCCCTATATCTATGTCTGTCTTCCTGGGATAAAGTTTTATAGTTCTTCTTTCCAAATATTAGAACCTTGGCTGAAGTAATTTACAAATGTTGTCTTGGAAGCCAGAAGAGTTATGAATTGGCTTGTTAAGATTCTACTGGTTTTCCCTGACTCATTAACTGATCAGACTCATATTTAGCTTGCTATCTTTTCCATGAGTGTTATTATTTGTTGGTTCTCATACATATTTTATAAAGTTATATTGATTGTGTTGATATTTCAACTAAATATGTTATATTGAACACTAGTATTAACGACCTTGTTTTACCATTGGGAATGTGGTTTTCAATTACAAAGGACATTGCTGACATAAACATATGCATTTTTTACTGAGAATATTTAAAATATTTAAAATATTTTAAAAATATTTTTAAAAATGTAGAGAAAAATTGAAAGTTTTGAATTCTATTTTCCACAGTATCCTTCGGTTTTTATGAATGGAAGATCAATTAGATTAGATTTACTTTCTCTGAAATAGGAAAATAATTGAGGAAAGTATGTTGCACAGATAAATTGTGACTTTACATGTGAGGGTAAACTTTCATATAAAATGTGTTCATATAGTCATGGGCTCAACCATGACCTTTGAGTAGGAGCCCACTGCCAGTGCGTAACGCAGAATACAATCTTAGAAATGTCACTAGTGTTACATTTTCTCTTCTTTTTCCTCCTATTCTTCCTTCGAAGGAAAAATTGGAAAAAATTGCTGTATTAAAAATCAACATTTCTGGATAATTTACATGATCTAAGAATAGTGACAGTGTTTTATTATAGAAAATGATTATGATTGTACTAAATGTATTTTGTGAATTATTCTGCTTTTCCTAATCTAAAAGTACCAGAACATAATTTCACTAGCTAAAGTTACAAAACAGTTACATTCAATAAAGCATTTTGTACTGAGAGTTAGATTACCATTCAGTTTAGACTAATTCCACATAGAAAGCTAGGATTTCTGTTCACATTGTATGTTCAGAGGGTGAAGCCATCTCTTCACACTTCTCAGCTGTTCCCAAAAATGCTCTCCCATCAGTCTTACTTCAGGATATGAATAGCTTGGTCTTTGTTCCAAGAGTTAGCACTTCCCACTATTTTGATTAGTGGGAAAGCATGACTCTTTAGAACTCATCAAGAGAGAAGCCTATCAAGGTTCCTCACCAACAGTATCAAGGTCCCTTTTGGAAAACAACAATTATATTCATAAATATCACCTTGATCCTTTTGAAAAGTCTGTTAAAAGATATCCATCTAATAGACTTAAATTCTAGTTCCTTTGCTTTTAGTTTCTATGTTTTCATCACGCCATTGTCTTTTGAGCCAGTGTGGTTTCATACTTAGAACCAAGAAATAGAGAACTATCACATTATCTAGTAATTCATTTAATTAAGAATTCTTTGTCTACTTTTGACATGATACTTCACCAAGTTAAGGAAAACAGGGAAGACCCTAGTAACAGCATCCTCACTTTTTAAAACTTCATGTAATGAGAGAAGACATATATTAATAAACAGTTTGTAATCTAAGGGAGTATGGTAAGCATCTGTTCATAATGTAGTCAATATGTGTGAAAATTTCAACTATTTAAATAAAGAGTTGAAGCAGCTGTGGAGAACAGTCTATTAAAAGATTAAAAAATATTCAGCTTATTTATTTGATAATTTTAAGTATTCAATAAATGTTTACTAATTGGAATTTAATTTTCACCCCCACTGGCTTAATTCTCAAGGGACCACAGAGTACCCTATTTTCTTCCATTATGTTTCAAGAACACAGGGCAAATTGCACATGGCTGGCAATTGAATACACTATAAACGGCTTTGCTAGTCAAATATGGCTACCTTCCAAATACATTCACTTGACATTTACCCTGCAGGCCTATAACTTTCAGCTTATCCAGGTGAGTGACATTCAGGATGTAATTGGTCATTGAATTTTATGAGCTCAAATTATTGCTAAAAGTGGCTATACAAAAAAATAATGCATAAATAAATGTATTCTTACAAGTTACACTCTAAGTGATATTAGATGAATATATGAATACAAAGTATTATCTTTTCAGGCAACTTAGCTTTTGCATTTCTGAACTTAAATCTGCAAATTAAGACTGTTTGAAACCCTATAGTGTCCTTCCATCCATTAGAAATGTGCCCGAAGGCTGCTAAGTGATCAGAACATCCAATATCCCTAATAAATAATAGATGTGCCTATTGACTATGGTTAATGTGGACCTACTCTTGCTTGAGGATATGAGAAAAACATTCAATTATTAATTTTTAAGTGACATTCAAGAAATAAAGTCTTTTAAGTTTAATCAGTGAATTTTAAAGTATCTGTCGTTAAAAGATCATATTATTTTGTAATAATGCTTATGTATATTTGTATCAGATAACTTTTAATATCATTGTGGGACCTCACAAATGTAGTATCCTCTCAACAACTAGATTTTCCATGTCCCTGGAAGTGATAGCATCTTATAAGTGTAAGCTGTTACATACTATAAAATATATACAAATTATTAGGTTTTGTATTGGGTTCTGTGTAATAATTTATACATATGAAATGAGTCAAGTGTTATTCATCTATGTCATAATGAAGTGTTTAAACAGTATTAAAATGTCAGCACCTTTCTCAGTAGCCTTTCCATGTACTCTAAACTTTATTATTTTCTAAATAAAAATCCTTTTAAAATTGCTTAAATAAAAAGGAATATAAATTTAAATCAGATAAAATTATACTTAAAAAGCAGTATTTATCAAGATGATTTGAAATTGTCTTTTTACTCTATGAAATTTAGTAATAAAAACTTACAAAATCAGAACTGAAAAGTGTCGACTGAAAAAACCTGAACTGCCACCAAACACACATGGTGACACCTTCTTTGTATCTGTTAATTTCTCTAGTACCTTTGTTTATATTTTGTATATATTAAGTATTTAGAACATATTTACCAAATTCTTTTTGAACTCTGGGAAAGTAGTGTAGCCTACTTCTCTAGATTTACAGCAGATAGAGTTTTTGGTCTACGTTCACATTTCATGACACTATCAAGTTACTATTTATATTTGGGTATTAATATTTAGGTACTTTTGCCTAACTGCAGACAAAAGGTTTCCAAAAGTTAATAAATAAAACATGGTAATATTTTATGTTTATCTGATCCAAGTTGGATTGAGAACAATAATCCAGCAAGTATAAAAAATTTAGAATTTGGCAGCATATGGTATACAGTAATAAACCAATTAATAAAACAATGACCTAAGGTTATTTGGAACTGAAAGTTACAATGAAAAACTTTGAGAAATCAAATTTTTCACCTTGTAAAACTAATAAACAATAGTATAGAACAAAATATATTATATATAGTATATAGTATAGCTAAAAATATAGTACAACTGGATAGAGAGGGGGAACATGTATGGACTAGTGGTAGATTTGACTCCTTTAATAGGTATAGATAACTGGAAGAAAAAGAAAGACAAATTCAAATAACTACAGTTTAATTTCAGGGCACAGACTGAATTTACAGGACTTCCTATAATTCTGATAAAATCATTTCTCAGTTTATGAAACTTTAAGTCCAACATAGCCAACAGTCATAAGCAGTTTGAATTGGCTGGTTGCCAAATTGTAAGATAATAAGATTTATGTTCTTACAAGGCATTAAAAATGGAACAGTGTATTTCACAGAGGGGGTGACAATAATTAAAATGAAGGTTTCTCATCTCTCAATCCCCTGAAGGATTGCTGCTTCAATAGCTGGCACTTTATTCTTCAAGAGTAACTTCTTGCATTAGTTTACATTTATGTAATAATATTTTAATGTAAGTGAATTGTATATGAGGAAAAGCTAATTCTCCTTTTTCTGGAAATTTCCTTGTCTAACATCCTCTTCTACTACTGCTTACTGTTTCTGTACACAAAACTAGAATTAATACATCTGTACTCTACTAGACAAATTACAAATTCAGAACCAAATAGAAGGATTACCTCACCAAAATATTTCAACACTCTTCAATTTTATATAAACACAATTGTGGAATACATGACAGTGGATTTTAGAGTTATAGACATGAAGAGAACAACATAATTTTAGCAAAGGTAAATTTATAATATAATTGGACTTACCTGTTGCTCTATACTAAATGTACCAGCACATTGTTACTATCATAGGAATATTAATAGGGCCTATGGCTGATATATATTGAAGGATTCTGCAGGGTACTATTTTCTTTAATTGTTATTTTTAAAAATGTACATTTCCATACAGTAAAATTCACTTTTTGGTGAATAATTCATTGAACTTTGACATATACACAGAATCATGTAACCACCATTACAGTCCATCCTACTCCACCTCTTCTCCTTCAAAAAGATCCTTCATGATTTCTCTTCATAGTTAACCTGTTTTTTCTCTTATGTCCCATGGCAGCCACACATTGATTCTACAGTTTTATCCTTTCTAGCGTATCATATAAATGAAACCATAAAATATACATCCATTTAAATTTGGTATTTTTCACTTCAGATAATAAATTAGTAATGCATCTATCAATAATTAGTTCATTTTTATTCTTAGTAGAACATTAGTTTGTGGATTTCCAGTTTTATTTTGTTTTTTAGTACATTCACAAGCTGAAGGACATTTAAATGGTTTATTGTTTTGGTAGTTATAAATAAAGCTACTTCTAACAAAACCTCAGATCTCATCTTATTAAAAAGCTTCTGCCCTTTAAGAGAAACCACCAACAGAGCTAAGAAACAACCTACAATGTGGGAAAAATGTTTTAGCAGCTTTACCTTGGACAAAGGACTACTATCTAGAATATGTAAAGAACTGGAAAAAAATCAGACCCCTCAAATTCAAAAAACCAATTCAACAATGGGCATCTGAAATGAACAGGTATTTCTCAAAGAAGTAAAAGCATCAAAAAAGCATGTGAAAAAATGTTTATCACCACTGGTCATTCAAAAGATGCAAATGAAAACAACACTCAGATTCCACCTCACGCCAGAAAGAATGGCGGCTATCAAGAAATCAACCAATAACAAATGATGGCGGGGTTGTGGGGAGAAAGGAACCCTTCTCCATTGTTGGTGGGAGTGCAAACTGGTGCAACCACTGTGGAAATCAATATGGAGATACCTCAAAGACCTAGGGCTAGAGGTCCCATTTGACCCAGCTATTTCCCTGCTGGGGATCTTCCCCCCAAAATTAAAAGAATCATACCACAGCGATATGTGTGCACCCATGTTTATAGCAGCGCTGTTTGTAATAGCTAAAGCTTGGAAATACCCCAAGTGGCCATCAACTGGAAACCAGATAAAGAAGATGTGTTTTTTAATATATATAAAATGGAGTACTACTCAGCCATAAAGAACAAGAAGCTAGAAACATTTATAGCTAAATGGATGCTTATTGAGGCCATGCTCATAAGTGAAATAAATAGGACACACATGTGTAAATACCAAATAGTTTCTCTAGTGTGAGAAACTGAAAGTGTAAATAAGAATTAAAATGATTAAAATCAATCATTGATAATTTGAGATAGGAAGAAAAGGTCCAAAGGGGTAAGGGTGGTGGGAAGGGAAGGGGAAGGGAAAGAAGGGAAAGGAAAAGTCATGAGAAAAGAAAAGAAATGGAAAAAAGCTACTTCTAACAGTTGGATATGGGTTTTTATGCACAGTTTTTTCTTTTCTGTCTGTTAAATAAGAGGCAAAAGATTTCTAAGTCCTGTAGTAAATATATGTCTAATTTAATAAATGGTAGAACTATTTTCCACTTAATGGAATTAAAATTACTGAAATGGTTGAATTTGGGTGTATTTTATTTTTTTATTTTTTGTTTTCTGTTTACTCTCCAACTTTTTTGTTACCCTGCTCCACCTTGTTAGTTTGAATTATTTGAATAAATTTTAATTTATATTCATCATTTTTTGTTATAGCTGCAATAAGCATTGTGTCTAACTATCCTGAAAATATTACCAGGTAATTTTATAATTTTTGCATTCAATAGTAGTGTGAATTTCACAAAGTGAAGAACAGAGATATAATCTATTTTTCTTACTTAGATATTTGATATTTCTTTTGTTGTTCCTTTCTAAAGTTTTATTTTTCTCTGGTCTTTTCCCTTTGGCATAAAGAATTTCTATTAGTATATCTTTCTGATCAGGTTTGTTGGAGACAAATTCTCCCAGTTTTTATGCTGAAATATCCTTTAGTTACTCCTGAATATCTAAAGTATATAGAATTTTAAATTGCTAGCTCTTTTCTCTCAAATAGTTAAAGCCACTATCACACTTTATCATTTCTGACAGAAAATAGCAGTCATTCTAACCACTTGTGTATTAGAATAAACATATGTATTATATTAATCACCTTTTCCAGTGCTGGCACAAATTACATGATGCATCTGTAACTTAAAGGAGGAGAAGTTTAATTGACCTCATAGTTTCAGATGGTTCAGTCCGTGGTAACTTGGTTCCCAGGCAGGAACACCATGACAGAAAGGTGTGGGAGAGCAAAGCTACTAACTTCTTGGCAGCCAGAAAGCAGAGCTCAGGGAGAAATTCAGAGAGAAAAGGGGCAGGGATCAAATAGAGTCCTCAAGATCAAGCAGCCACGACTCACCTTCTGCAACCTTCTAACATCACATTCATCACTCTCATGTCACAATAACCTCTCCAGTAGTCCTTTAATCTAGTCAATTTGCAATGAATGCTTACCAAACACACATATTGTGTTCTTTTTTCTCCTGCTTTCATTTATTTTAGTTTTAGCAGTTTATGATGTATCTGGATGTATTTTTGAATTAAATTTTTTGAGTTTCTCTGAGCTGGAATGTGAATTTTCACATTTTACCAAAATTGAGAAATTTTGAGCCATTGTTTTCTTTAACTATTTTTTTCCATCAATTTCTTCCTCTCTTCCAGGGGCTCCAATGACAAAAATATTAGCTCTTTCAAAATTGTCTTAAAAATTTGCTATGGAAACTCTATTTTTGTTCTTTTTTCTTTTTCTACTTTTCTCCACTTTTGAGACTGCATCATTTATTTTCATCTAAAAGTTACTGAGGATGTCCTCTGCCATCTTACTCTGTTATTTAGCCTACTCAATACATTTACAATTTTAATACTATATTTTTCATTCAAAATTTTTGTATTATGTTTTTTAAGATTTTTCTATTTTTCTGTTGCAAACTCTGATCTTTCTATTCTTTTCAAGAAAGTTTACATTTATTTCAAGCTTCTTAGTCTTTAAACTCACTTTAAAGTCTTTGTGGTTTCAGAATACACATTTACTTTTTTGCAATTTCCTTTCAGAACAATCAAGACCTAAGCTGGAAAGAGTTGGATTGCCTGATGTTTCAACGATCATTTGAAATAGTAATCCGAAAAACAACCAATAGTGAAACCTTTAGATACTTGCCAGAATGGTATAGCGAGAATTTAAGCATGAGAAAGGACTGACTCCTTCAGTGTTTTTTTCACCATTGAACTAAACTTGGTGAAGGTCAGGTAGATTTGGACAGAAATGAGGGGTCCTATCTAAAAGCCTCATATTCTTTTATAGACAGAAAGGAGAAATAGAGAAATGGATAGGAGAGAAAATAGTGAGTCAAATGGGCAGTCAATGTCTTCTAGATTCATTTAGTTTCTGTTTTAGATCAGGCTGTCTTGGAAGACTCATCAAGAAAAGACTGGATGAAGCTCTTTTCTACTACCAACACATCAAATACACACAGAAGAAAGCTTTTGAATGGTGGCGTCTAGTTTACAAAAGCAGATAACGCAGGAATATGACCTATAGGCTGCCGAGTCGTTGACCACAACTTTTTTTAGAGACTGCAGTGCTCTGGCTTTGTGCCAAGTTTCTCACAAGGGGACGATTTTTCTCCATCTGGGGTTTGGATAAAGCTTTTTTAGTTGCCTAGGGCAGGGACTGGAAGATCAAACATGATTTTAGCTTGAAGTCAGACTTCTTAAGCATTTATCTTATTTTCCTATGTTTTCATATATTTTGTTTTCTTTTATTTAAATGATACATAACTTTGATTTTTACCTGGGATATACTGAATATTATATTTTAATCCTCTGATACTATTGCAATATTAGACTTCTGGAGTCTATTGCCCTTTGTTTCATTCTTGTTTTCTGTATTTCCCAGATAGAGACCATTTCTCCCAGACAGAGACTATATAGTAGGTTCTGGTGGAGAGTGAGTGCTGGTCTGGGAAATATTTGCTTCAGTGGTTGACAGAAACCCTGCTTTAAACATGGCAAAGCAGAGATGGATTTGAATTTCTAAATATTGCTCCACATAATATAGGTAAGAATCCAAGATATCCAGATTTTGGGTTTGGGATTGTTTTGATATGCATGGCCTTTTTGCCAGTACCTTAAGCATCTTTGAGCAGGTTTACCAATCTGTGTGTAGGAGACTGAAAATATATTTGTAAAAAGGAGCTCCCTCACAGCTATGCTTACTGGGTTACTAAAAAAAACCTTTTAAGATAAAAATTATGTCAGTTCCCTACAACCTCTTCCAGAAGACAGAAGTAGAAGGGGTACATTCAATCACAATCTATTAGGCTAGCATTAAAATATATCAAAACCAGATGAAGACATTAAGAGAAAACAATAGACCCGTATCTTCCATGAATAATAATGAGAAATGCTTAAAATAAAATGCTTAAAATATTAGCAAATCAAATCTTACAAAACATAAAAGGGAACATGCAACACAACCAATTGTGATTTATTCTAGGTAGGAATTAGGTACTATTCAAAATTCAACAAGTGCACGCATACCCAAAAGGCAGAGTGTCTGCTTGTGAGTATGCAATGGAATAGTATTGTCTTTGAAAATAATCAAATTCTTCCATTTGTAACAATTTAGATAGAAGAGATTTTTGTAAATGTAATAAGTCAAGGACAGAGGAGAAATACAGCATTTGTTTACTTATATTTGGAAATTTCAAACAATTAAAGCAGAAAAAACAAAAAACAGAGTGGAATGGTGGTTACCAGAAGTTGTGAGATGAGGCAGTGGGAAATTTATGGTCAAAGATATGAAATGTCAGACTGAATGATTTTTTTAAAGATCTATTACGTACCATGATGAATATAGTTAACAATAGTGCATTGTACATTTCAAAATTGCTGAGTTAATTTCTAATTTTCTTATTACAAATATGACAAATATTTTAGGTGATGAATATGTTACTTATGTTGATTTAATCATTCTAAATTGCATTAATGTTATTCTATTATTTCCTGCCTTATACTCCTATCAACAGATAAAAATAAGAACATTTGACAATATACAGGTTTGGACACTTATGATAAAAACTATTAGCAAATTAGGAATAGATAGAATTCTCTTGTATAAAAAAAGCATCTACCAAGAACCTACAAGGAATATCACAAATAATGGTGAAAAGTTTTCTTGCTAAGATTAGAAAAAAGTCCAATGTAGCCCTTTTTACTACTCTTTTTTCCACATTATACTGGAAGTCCTCATTAATGTAATAAGATATGAAAAGGAAATAGAAGCCTGGATAAGAAACAAAATTGTCTTTATCCATAGATGATAGAACTGTATATAGGAAATATTTTTAAATGATTTAAAAACTCTCCTGAGCAAATATGAGAACTAGTTTACCAGACACAATGTTAATATACAAAATTCAGTTGCTTTATTACATACCAACGATAAACAAGTGGATTCTAAACTTAAAAAACCAATGCTGCTTACAATAGTGCCACTGGGCTGGGGATTTAGTTCAGTGGTTCCAGTGCCTGCCTTGAAAGTGTAAGGTCCTGAGTTTGATCCCCGATACAAAAAAAACCCAAAACAAACAATAGTGCCACTAAAAATTAAATACTTAGATATAAATTGAACAAATATTTGCCATACTTGTCTAAAGAAAACTATGAAAATCTGAAGAAAGAAATCAGTGAAGAAATAAATGAAAAGACATCCCATGATTCTGCCTGGGGAGGCTCAGTATGATCAAGATGTCACTTTTCCCAACTTTATCTAGATATTTTATACAATCTTAATCAAAGTTCTAGTAAGTTACATCTGGGATGTACATCTGGGATGTGGTTCAGCTGTAGAAGAGTTGTCCAGCACACAAGGCCCTGAGTTAGACTGCTAGCACTGAGAACAATCCTAACTACTTATTTGGAGGGTATAGACAAACATATTCTAGAGGTTATATGGAAAGACAAAAGATCTTGAATAAATAATACAGTATTTTGGGGAAGAATAAAGTTGGAGGGTTAACAGCACCCAACTTCAAAACTTATTACAAAGCCCACAGTTGTGAAGACAGCATGGCGTTGGTGAATGAATAATCAAAAAGATAAGCTTACATTAATATAGTCAATTGATCTTTGACCAAAGAACAAAGGCCACCAAACAGAGAAAGATATTTACTTAACAAATGATCCTGGAGCAACTGCACATCCACAAGGAAAAATGAAGAAAAAAATCTAGACACAAATATTATGTCCTCAAAGATAAGCTCAAAGTTAATCATAAACCTGAATGCATGATGTAAAATTTTAAAACTCCTAGAAGAAGGTAACATAAGAGAAAATTTAGATGTCCTCAGATGTGGTGATAACTTTTTAGCTATATCAAAGTCACAATATGCCAAGTAAATAATAAACTAGACTTCATTAAAATTAAAACATTCTATTTTGAGAGACACTGTCAAAAGAATGAGAAGCCAAGTCATACTAGAAGAAAATCTTTGTAAAACTTTTATCTGATAAAGGATGACTACACTCAATCCTCAACAGTAAGAAAATAGCTTGCTCTATTATAAAATGCACAAAAATCAGAATAAAGGTCTCCCCAAAGAAGGTATGCAGATGGCAAATAATCATATGAACATAATCATATAAATATCATGTCATTGGAAACTTGTAAATTGAAATAATATCTAAATATCATTAGACTTTTCTTAGAAAAGGCAAAACACAAAATGACAGCATCCAGTTCTGATCTGGAGGTGAAACAACAGGAACTCTCATTCCTTACTAATGGTAATGAAAAATGCTACAATGACTTTCAAAGGCAGGTTTGACAACTTCTTACAAAATTATATATATGCTTATGATGCGACACATTAACCTAGCTTCTCATATTTATTGAAATGAGTTGAAAACTTACATCCCCACAAAAATGGCACACAATTCTTAGAGTAGTTTTATTCATATTCATAATCAACAAAATTTGGAAGCATCAAAGTTATCTTTCAGTAGGTGAGTGGATAAATAATCTCTTGTATACTCGGACAATAGTATATTATTTAGCATAAAAATAATGAATTACCATGTTATCAAATGATATGTAGTAGTAAACTTAAATGTATATTACTAAATGAGAAAATCCATCCTGAAAGGGCTACAGATGAGTGTGATTGTACAGTGTATGTTTAAACTTTTGAAATGTATGACAATAAGACATGTTGCCATTCATCCTCCTAAAAATACACCCCCCCACCTTGAATACATTTATGCCATTATGATTGCTAATTTCTCAATCAGTTCTGGAAGCCATTTTTCACAAATTTCTTTTGTTGTACTGGTTTCATGTCTGAAATCTATTCAGTATGTTTCCCTTTCATGCTCATTTTCATGATCATACCTCATAGACATTCATGAAGACTTCCAGAACTGCTTCAGAAAGTCTCAAGAAGTACAGGATAAGTATGTGCAAAAATGAGTATTTTGAGGAGGTTTAATGGAAACGTGTTTTTCAGTAATAATTATTTAAATTTAAACATTCCCCACATATTTTGATCACTCCTTTCATGATGTGATTCCAACTATACCAAAATCTGAAAAAGGCAAAACAATGGAGATCATAGGAAAATTGTTGCTTACTTTGTGGTTAGAGGAAGGAAAGATTTAATAGATGGAAAACAGAGGAAGATATTCTGCATGATACTTTAATAGTGGACATATGCCTTTATACATCTTTGAAAACTCATAGTATTATGATGCCAAAATTGAGTTGTACAGTAAACTGTGAATTTGGATGAGAATTGTGTATTTGTAATATAGGTTCATTGATTATAATAAATCTAGTGCTCTGATGTGGGATATAGACAATGGGAAGGTTGTGCATGTGTGTGGTTTCATTGGTATGTGGAAATTATTCATTCTATTTGGCTCATTTTTTCTGGAACACTAAACTGCTATAAAATAAAGTTTAATTTAAAAATTAAAATAAAAAATATGACTTCCAGACTATTTTAAAAGTTTGTTTCAGCTGGGGATTTAGCTCAGTGGTTCCGCCCCTGGCCTCACAAGTGCAAGGTCCCAAGTTCAATCCCCAGTACCAAAAAAGCAAAGTTTGTTTCAAAATGTTCCTTGTAGCTTGGAGGTACTTCCAAGGTATGCAAAGCATGAAATTGGCCCCCAGGACCAAGAGCGGCTGAGGGCAAATTAGACACTTAAGAAATACAAACAAGGTGGACATGATTACCATCGAATTAATTGTTCTGAGATGAAAATCAGTCAATACCGAGGCCTGACCTAGGAAACATACCTAGGAATCTTAATGAAGATAAATCTTAGTATACTTGCAGAATGATTCTGCATCAACATGATTAGAGCATGTTCTAACTGCTTCTTGTAGTGTTTCCCCAAAAGCTTCTGGAACAATTTCTAGCATTTTTGTGTGCTAAAGAAATGTACATATCCAAGTGTTTCCAGTACATAAACTTCTAAGACTTATTCCTGCAGATCCAGAAACACCCTCAGTACATCAGTGTGAAGCTTAACATAACACAGAGAGGTGGCAAGAAATCTCGACAAATCTTACCTAAGATAGTCCACATGAGTCTCTCCTCATTTCCAAAGATCTTATGTTGGAAAGAAATGTCAGAAAGGCCACTTTTAAGTAGAACTTTTCCATTTCTTTCCTGATTCCAAATATAGAAATATAGAAATATTCTATAATATGGAAATCCCAAATACAGATTTTAGAAATATTCCAAATATAGAAATGATTATTTTAAGAATGAACCCAAAGCTTATAGATTTGTAAAATCACTTGGAACACTGAGTATTCTAGGTAAAGCTAGGGTGTTTATTCCAATTACACTCCACATTGTATTGTTTATTCAAATTTCATAATATGTTGGAATCTTTTAAAAAAGGCCCAGAAAGACAATGAGGACAAAAATCTTCCCAGTAGATAGAACTTCTGGAATTGTTTCCTGTTTTTCCTTTGCTTAGAAGAGTTAGCCTGACAAACACATTTATATTTTCTTATACAGTATTCTTTTTGCTTTGACTAGATGTTCACAGAATTAAAAGAATCATACCACAGTGATATATGTGCACCCCTGTTCATAGCAGCACAATTTGTAATAGCTAAAACTTGGAAACAGCCCAAATACCCATCAACCAGAGATTGGATAAAGAAAATGTGTTTTTATTTTTAAATAGAGTACTACTCAGCCATAAAAAATGTGACATTAAAGACATTTATAGCTAAATGGATCCACATTGAGGTGATACTTTTAAGTGAAATAAATAGGATACACATGTATAAATACCGAATAGTTTCTCTAGTGTGAGAAACTGAAAGTGTAAATAAGGACTAAAACATATAATAGATAATGAGAAATAGGAAGAAAAGGGGCCAAGGGAAGGGATAGTAGGAGGGGTAGGAGAAAGGAAAGAAGGGAATGGAATTAGTATGAGAAAATGGAAAAATGGAAACAAAATCTTTGTAAATAGGGAGGGATGGAGTGGTTGAAGGGAGGGCTGGGCAAGGATGAAAAATAAGAACCAAGAGAGATTATGTAAAGGTGCAAATTTCCAATGATGAATGTCAGTATATTGTATACCTAAAATGTACCAATGATTAGAATGAATAATTGACAATGCAAAATAGGAAGAAAAGGTCCAAAGATTTAGGGCACTGGTAGGGGCAGGGGAAAGGAAAAATGGAAAGAAAAAATGATGGAAATGGAAAAAATGGAAACAAAGTCTTTGTAAATAGGGAAGAGTGGAGGGGGTGAATGGAGGATTAGGAATGGGGAAAAAAATAAAAACCAAGATGCATCATGTAAAGGTACAAGTTCCCAATGAGAAATGTAAATGTGTTGTGTACCTAAAATGTACCAGTAAAAAAATTTAAGTAATTAAAAAAAAAGAAAAAAATACACTTCCATAATGTTAAGGAAATAGAAACCCACATATGTTGGGCTACTGGTACTCTCTGTACAGTTAAAAACCACTGATATAGATAGATCATCAACATTTCATCATCACTGGGCAATAGGACATTTTTCAAACCCTTTACAACCTCCTGACAGCATTGTATGTGCAGTCTCTGGTTGACTGAAAATTTTATGTGTTGAATGAATATACATATAGTTGCATACATACAGGTAGATATAATGACAGGTTCCTAAATGTGCATAAATGGAAAGGCATGATATCAATTTATCTATATAATTTTATTTTCAACATTTTTGTTTAAATTTTGCTTAGAGATTATGGAACTAATGTTCATCACCAAGAGATATTGGGCCTAGAGAAAAATGTTGAGTTTATGAGTCCTCAGATATACTTTATACTGATTGTAGATAAATGAATTGTCAGTGGTAACATAATCAAGACTAGTGAAACTATATGAATGCAGGATTATACTGACACTGTAAAGGCAAATGTTGAATCAATTCAGGTTTTTTTTCTTCTATTTTTTACTTCCCAACTCACAACCCATTTTCTTTGTGCAATACTTATTATATGAAGAGAGTTTACAGACTTTAGTTAAAGAAACCAAAAAGTCTAGATATTCACTTCCTATATTGCAACTTTCAACTTGAACACACAATGATCACTTAACGTCAGGAGTCCTGACTTCTTACTTGAACTGAACGCAGTATTTAGTGGTCCAAGAATCAGAGGCCAGGTAAAATGCATTTTGAACCTAAATACTGTCATTAGCAGAAGCAACAATGTGTCCTTTTCATGGAAAACAGTAGCATCACTGACAATGATGCCATGCAGTATCTGTTTCAAGCAGTGACCATCGTGACAGCTGCACACCTAGTGAGGATCAGTTGCTAGTATCTTCCCTCAACTACTTTTAGGAGTGGCATGGTCTATTGCTCTGGTTGGCTACTTTCCTTTCCTTCCTTCTGACTTTCTGAGTCTATTTTTCTCATCTAATGATTCAGTAAAAAGTAGTAATCGATATCAATAAATTATTTTCCTACTTAAAGAGATCAAAATTATTTTATATTGTTCACAAATAACCAACAAATATGATAAACATATAATTAAGCTTCTATTGTATTTTGTTCATAATGTGGACTGTATTTATATTTATTTGGGTCATGAGCATATTACCAATATCACAGCATAGGATTTTTTTTAAACTTCAACAATTTTTTTCTGTTATTTTGTGGCTTTGTCTTTTTTTCTGTACAATCTGTGAATCTTATCAGGTGTGTTATATTACACATTCAAATTTTCATGGCATCTTTTTTTTTTTTTTTGTACTGGGAATCATACTCTGGTCCTTGTGCTTGCAAGGCAGGTGGCAGAACCCCTGAGCTAAATACCTGGCCCCCATGGCATCTTTTTATTTCTGTTACTGCCGCATGGTAATGTAATTGTGCTATTGAAATTTTTGATGGTGAAAAAACTGATTTAATTATTTCTGTATTATGTAACCAATTAAAGTTAACTTGTAAATGTTGAAGTATTTTTCACACAAAATAAGTAAGATGACTTGAATTCCTCTAGAATTCTAGCCCTCCTCTTGTGGGTTATACATTCATTTCTGTCTATTTCTTTGTCTTCAGATATTCTCAATGTAATATAGTGCAAAAGTACCTTTCAGCACACGAGATGCAGCATTCAAATATTCTTATTGACATCCTATCATGGACTAAACTTTACTTTTGGAGGGTATTAGTCCTAAAATTAAAAAAAAATCACTGTTACTAAATTGTTGGATATAAAGTCACTGGGTTATAGTAAAATACATAATAAAAAATGTGGATGGTTTAAAAATTGAATGAAATACTTAGTAAATTTCACAAAGTAATCCTCTTGACAATCCCTGCATTTTGGAAACATGCAAAAAGCAGTTGAGCAAATCCTCAGTAAATACAATTCTTTTTCACAAATAAGCACTATATTGGAAGCTGGTAAGGTTTTGTCATCCTAGCTCTATCAGTCCTATAGTTAGTGCTAATTTCTCACATATTCCATATCTGTTATATCTGGGACACCTGCCTATATATCTGATTCTCAAGATCTGAAAGCATTTAGAAGAACAACTTTAGACAATAATGACTTGCTTTATATGTCAGAAGAGCTGCATATCCTTTGAATAAATGAAAATATTTTGATTATTCATCTTTGAAAAAATACTGTTACAGTTGGATATATATTTTTATATAGTAAATTTAAAAATATTTATTAATATTTATACAGTCCCCCAGTTGGGGTTTCATTGGCCTATACTGGCCTTTCAAGAAAACCAGTTAGTTGTTCACAGAAGTAATAGTAGATAACTTCCTAGACAGAGGTAGAGAATTGGACATACAGATAAGTGAGGCATATAGAACTCCATCCAGCCATGACCAAAAAAATCTACACCTAGACATATAATAGTCAAGATCCCAGAAACACAACAGAAGAACAAAATTCTACAGGCAGTTAGAGAATAGAACCACATCACCTACAAAGGAAAGCCCATCCAAATCATGGCAGATTTCTCAACACAAACCCTCAAATCAAGGAGAGCCTGGAGTGAAGTATTTCAAGCCCTAAAAAAAAATAACTTCCAACCTAGACTGTTATATCTGGCAAAATGACCTTTCAAAATCAATGGAGAAATTAGATACTTTCATGACAAAGAACACCTGAGAAATTTCGTGAACACCAAACCAGCATTCCAAACAATTTTAAGCAATATCCTAGAAAAAAACAATGAAGGTCACAACTCCAGAGAGAAGGCAACATGCAAGGTAAGACACTAAAGCGAAAGGGGGGAAAATAAGAAATGAAAGAGCCAACAACAGTAAAACATCATGACAAGGATGAGTCAATATATGTCAATTATAACTATCAATGTTAATGGCCTCAATTCACCAATCAAAAGAAATAGACTGTCAGAATGGATTAAGAAGCAAAACCCAGCAATATGCCGTATACAAGAAACACACCTAACTCAAAAGGAAATCCATAGACTGAAAGTAAAAGGATGGAAAACAGTTCTCCATAAAACAGGGACACAGAAAAAAGCAGGCATAGCAATCTTATTTGCAGACAAAGTAGATTTCAAACTAAAACCAATTAAAAGAGACAAAGATAGTAACTACATCCTTGTGAAAGGAACAATTCAAGAGGAAGAGATGACAATCCTAAATATTTATGCACCAAATACAAATGACCCCAACTATACAAAACAAATATTAATGGCCATGAAAAACCAAATAAGCACTAATACAATTGTAGTGGGGGACTTCAACACCACTCTATCACAAATAGACAGATCAACTAGAAAAAATATTACAATGAAATTCTAGAATTGAACCAAGCTATTGAACAAATTGACTTAATAGATGTTTATAGAGTGCTCCACCCCACAAAATCACAATGTACATTCTTTTCAGCTGCACACAGGTCATTTTCCAAAGTAGATCACATGCTAGCTCATAGGACATATATAAGTAAATGTAAAGGAATCAAAGTTATCCCCTGTATATTATCAGACCATAGTGAATACAATTGGAGATCAATAACATAAGAAACTACAAAACTCCCACAAACACATGGAAATTGAATAACACCCTTGTGAACAACCAATGGGTCACAGAGGAAATTAAAGAAGAAATTAGACAGTTTCTACAAGTAAACGATAATGCCAGTACAACATACAGGAATCTGTGGGACACAATAAAAACAGTTCTACACAGGAAATTCATAGAGGTGAATGCCCATATTAGGACAACAGAGAGAACTCAGTTAAATAATTTAATGCTGAACCTCAAGCTCCTAGAAAAAGAAGAGCATAACAAACCCAAAGCACATACAAGAAAGGAAATTATAAAGATCTGAGCAGAAATCAATGCAATGGAGACCAAGAGAATGATACAAAAAGTCAATGAATCAAAGAGTTAGTTTTTTGAAAGAATAAATAAAATCAATAAACCGTTAGCAAACCTTATCAAAAAAGGAAAGAAAAGGCTCAAATCCATGCAATTAAGAGTGAAAAAGGTGAACCCACAACAAATCCAGCAGAAATCCAGAGAATCATCAATGCCTACTTTGAGAACCTGTGCTCAAATAAAATGGAAAACACAGAAGAAATGGACAGATTCCCAGATACATACAAATTGCCAAAATTAAATGAAGACGATACAAAAATTCTAAACACCCCAATAACAATGAGTGAAATGGAAAATGTAATAAAAAACTTACCAACAAAGAAAAGCCCAGGTCCTGATGGTTTCACTGCTGAATTCTACAGCACATTTAAAGAAGAACTAATGCCATTACTCTTTAAACTCATCAAGGAAATTGAAAGGGAAGCAAGGCTTCCAAATTTTTTTCCTGGAAGCAAGTAGTACTTTGATTCCAAAATCAGGGAAAGACCCAACCCAAAAAGAGAACTACAGACCAATCTCCCTAATGAACATAGATGCAAAAATCCTCAACAAGATACTGGCAAACAGAATACAGAGGGTCATCAAGAAGATCATATACCCTGACCAAGTCAGATTTATCCCAGGGATGCAAGGACGGTTCAACATCCATAAATCAATAAATGTAATACACTATATTAACAGAGTCAAGGACAAAAACCACATGATCATCTCAATAGATGCAGAAAAAGCATTTGACAAAATCCAGCACCCATTCATGATAAAAATGCTACAGAAAATTGGAATTGGAATAGGAGGTCTTTATCTCAACGTGATTAAGGCTATCTATGAAAAATCAACAGCCAACATCATACTAAATGGTCAAAAACTGAAAGCTTTCACCCTAAAATCAGGAACAAGACAAGGATGCCCATTATCACCACTCCTGTTCAATATTGTTCTGGAAACATTAGCCATAGCAATTAGACAAGAGAAAGAAATAAAAGGAATAAAGATAGGAAAGGAAGAAGTTAAACTGTCAGTATTTACTGATGATATGATACTTTACATAGAAGACCCAAAAAACTCAGTCAAAAGTCTTCTAGACCTAATTGACAGATTCAGTAGTGTAGCTGGATACAAGGTCAACACTCAAAAAACAATAGCCTTCTTATACACAAATAGCAGATCCATTGAGAGAGAAATATGGGAAATAATTCCTTTTACAATAGCATCTAAAAAAATGAAATATCTAGGAATCAACCTAATAAAGGAAGCAAAAGACCTCTACACTGAAGACTACAGCACTCTGAAGAAGGAAATTGAAGAAGATATAAGAAAATGGAAAGATATCCCTTGCTCCTGGGTAGGAAGAAGCAATATAGTGAAAATGGCCATAATCCAAAACTACTATATAGATTCAATGCAATGCCAATTGAAATTCCACCTATATACTTCACAGAACTAGAGAAAACAATCCAAAAATTCATTTGGAACCAGAAGAAACCTAGAACAGCAAAAGCAATTCTAGACAACAGTGACATGGCTGGGGCCATCACAATCCCCAACTTGAAACTATACTACAAAGCTACTGTGATAAAAACAGCATGGTACTTTCAAAGAAACAGACCCGAAGATCAGTGGACTAGATTAGAAGATACAGAAACAACTCCAGACATACTCAGCAACTTCATCTTTTACAAAGAAGCCAACCACCATCATTGGAGGAAAGGTAGCCTATTTAATAAATGGTTTTGGAAAAACTGGGTTTCAACCTGTCAGAGATTAAAACTAGACCCATACCTATCACCACACACTAAACTAAGATTGAAGTGGATTAAAGATCTAAATATTAAGTCAGAAACACTAAACTTGCTGGAAGATAACTTAGGTAGAACTCTTGATGACATTGGCATAGGAAAAGACTTTATGAACAAATCTTCAGTAGCACGGGAGCTAGCACAAAGAGGCAACAACTGGGATCTCATCTTATTAAAAAGCTTCTGCACTGCAAGAGAAACTACCAACAGAGCCAAGAGACAACCTACAATGTGGGAAGAAATATTTAGCAGCTCTAGCTCAGACAAAGGTCTACTATCAAGAATATATAAAGAACTGAAAAAAACCAGACACCCCAAATTCAAAGACCCAGTTCAAAAATGGGCATCTGAAATGAACAGACATTTCCCAGACAAAGAAGCAAAACCAGCAAATAAATATATGAAAAAATGCTCAACATCACTGGTCATTCAAGAGATGCAGATGAAAACAACACTGAGATTCCACCTCACCCCACAGAGAATGGTGGCTATCAAGAAATAAACCAATAACAAATTCTGGTGGGGGTGTGGAGAGAAAGGAACCCTTCTCCATTGTTGGTGGGAATGTAGATTGGTGCAACCACTGTGGAAATCAGTATGGCGATACCTCAAAGAACTAGGACTACAGGTCCCATTTGACCCAGCTATTCCCCTACTGGGAATCTTCCCAAAAGAATTAAAATAATCATACCACAGCTATATGTGCATCTATGTTTATAGTGGTGCAGTTTGTAATAACTAAAGCTTGGAAACAGCCCAAGTGCCCATCGACTGGAATTGGATAAAGAAGATGTGGTTTTTTTAATAAAATGGAGTACTACTCAGCCATAAAGAATGAGAAACTAGAGACATTTATAGCTAAATGGATGCATATTGAGGCTATACTCTTAAGTGAAATAAATAGGGAACACGTGTGTAAATACCGAATAGTTTCTCTGGTGGGAGAAATTGAAAGTGTAAATAACGATAAAAGTGATTAAAATGAATAATTGATAATTTGAAATAAGAAAAGGTCCAAGGGTTTGGGGATGGTGGAGGGGAATGGGGAAAGGGAAGAAGGAAAGAAAAAATTATAAGAAAATAAAATGGAATCAAACTCTGTGTGGGTGGGGAGGGGTGGATGGGGTGAAGGGTGCACAGGTAATGGGAGAAAAAATAAACACTAAGATACATCATGTTCTGGTACAAACACCCAATGGTAAATGTAAATGTATTTTATACCTAATATGTATCAATAAATATATACATATTTTAAAAAAAGAAAAGAAAACCAGTTAGCTATATTGCCTGGGTATGGATTATGAACCTAAGGAGACATTCTTTAAGGGTCTACTATGATGATCTAACATTGTATGATTATTCTTCTTTGAAAACTAGGTTTCTTTATTTTGTGATATTTATTCTGAAATGAAAAATTGACCAGAATGGAGTAAAGTTCTATTGTAGACTTAGAATAGTACACATTAAATATCTTGGCTATTTATATTTCCTTATTGATGTTCATTTACATTTGCTTTTATGACAGTTTAGGGAAAACTTAGATGTTGGTAATTAGAAGACTTAATAATATAATGGTTTAAAAGTAATAATTATTTTTTCTGGTAGTGGTACAGCTTTGCTCAATGTGTTTATCTGGGGGATCCAGGCTAGTTCTATCTTGTTCCTTCATCCTCCATGGTCTGCAAATGTTTTTTTAATGAAAAATAAAGAGTATAAATATTTTAGGCTGGGCAGGACATATTGTCTTTGTTATAAGTATTAAATTCAGCCTCTATGGAGGGAAAATAGCCATGGACTCCACGTCATGAATGAACATAGCTACATTCCAATAAATTCTAGTTTAGGGGGAGGGATTTGGTCTGTCGGGTTCAGTTTGCCAACAACTCTATCAGTGTAATGTGTTATATGTATGGTTGAAATTGAGTCTCTGCTGTATCTAATTCTACCAGCAAGAAGGGGAAATATGTAGAATTGATAAAAACTGTATAACTTTAACATGTGGTAGTGACATATCACTTTAGCTGACTTTCAAATAGTGAAAATTTAGTAACCATTACTAAATACATAAGGCTGGAAGTGAGAATTTAGTTGGACCAATAAGGTACCTTGTTACAACTTCTTTCCATTTTTAATTTATTGTTTTGTTTTTGATATGGAGGAAGTAGAAAATGCATTTCAGTGATAACTAGGCAATTTCTACTCTATGGACAGAGTTTAGTGAGAAAAGTGTAGAAAACATAATAAGATAATATTTTCCTATATTGATTTTGCAAGAAAATATAGTAATGGAGAATGAACAATTATTAATGCCCTAAATATAAATCTATAATAAAATTAGATTTTTAAGATTTTACATATCATAAAAGCTATCCCTCACTACTGTGATCTTTCAGATGCCTGAATAAGGTAGCTGTGAGTTGAAATTTTAATAAATACTTTAGAAACCATAAAACTAGTAATTTTCAGCTGTGAGCTAATTTTTTTCTTTTAGTTTGTATGCCTCACACATTCTTGAGCAAAATCTATAATTCAGAGCCTGCAGAAATTGATAAATGTAACTATACATTTGATGTAGACTATATGCTATTGAAACAGCTGAATGAAAGCTGGCTTGATGAGACTGTCCACTTGCCAGTCATTCACCAGAGAGTCATGATGCCTACAAATGTGCTGAAATCTATCAAATACTTTTCATATATATATATTCTATTTCCAAATTTTTCATCTAAAAAATAAAAAAGAATGCACTGAATGCACTGAAATTACTAGAATATATGACATTAGCTGCCTACATCTGCTTAATGTATGCATATGATTAAAATACCATGTAATTATGTAGAAATGAAAGGGACTATTACTATTTTAATCTGCTGTGCTTAGAACTGCAGTGTAAGTGGTTTTGAGTGACCTATGTTTTCTAAGAATCTATCCACTCCTGCCACTTTCCATGCTGTCATTAATGCAAGATTCATTAATGTGAATACTAATAAAAGCAATCTGTAAGGAACCAGTTATTTTGCTATAGTACTAGAAATATTTTGGAATCTGCACCATCTTTTATTCTTATTTTCTCTTTCAAGTCAGAGTCCCCCTCCTCCAATTATGCATGCATTGATTCACACTTTGCACTTTTTCATGTATTATTTGTGTTAATAAATAAAATTCAATTGCCTTTTAAACAGTTCTTGAATTATTGATGAATTTTGATATGAATGCAGTACAATATCTGAACATCTATATTTTACATTGTCTTCTAAAAATTGTTCTATATTGGTATGATATGTTAGTATATGGTAAGTTTTAAATTAATTTCTACTTTTCTATCTTGACTCTAATGATGACATTCTATGAAGCAATAACATATCTAATATAATGGATTATTAAATAAAATGAATCTTTTTGGAGAGGAGTAAATGTGGCTCTCATGTTTGTTTTTTTTTGTTAAATTTTCTATTGGTACATTTTAGGTATACAACACAATTACATTTCTCATTGGGAATTGTACCTTTACATACTGCATCTTGGTTCTTATTTTTTCCCCATTCCTAGCCCTCCCTTCACCCCCTCCACCCTTCTCTATTTACAAAGATTTTATTTCCATTTTTTCCATTTCTCATTATTTTTCCTTTTCCTTCTTTCCTTTCCTCTGCCCCTCCCACTACCACTACCCCTTTGGACTTTTTCTTCCTATTTTGCATTATCAATTATTCATTCTAATCATTGGTACATTTTAGGTATACAATATAATGACATTCATAATTGGAAATTTGCACCTTTACATAATCTCTCTTGGTTCTTATTTTTCACCCTTGACTAGCCCTCTCTTCAACCCCTAGATTCCTCCCTATTTACAAAGATTTTGTTCCTAATTTTCATTTTCCCATATTAATCCCATTCCCTTCTATCCTTTCCCCTAACCTTCCCACTTCCTTCCCCTTTGTCCCTTTTCTTCCTATTTCACATTACCTATTATACATTTTAGTCCTTATTTACACTTTCAGGTTCTCACACCAGAGAAACTATTTGGTATTTATACATGTGTGTCCTATTTATTTTACTTAAGAGAATCGCCTCAATGTGCATCCACTTAGCTATAAATGTCTCTAATTTCTTATTTTTGATGGCTGAGTAATACTCCATTTTATAAAAAACACGACATTTTCTTTATCCAGTCTCCAGTTCATGGACATTTGGGCTGTTTCCAAGTTTTAGCTATCATACACTGTGCTGCTATGAACATGGGCACACATATATCACTGTGGTATGATTCTTTTAATTCTTTGGGGAAGATCCCCAGCAGTGGGATAGCAGGGTCAAATAGGACTTCCAGTCCTAGTTCTTTGAGGTATCTCCATACTGACTTCCACAGTGATTGCACCAGTCAACACTCCCACCAGAAGTGGAGCAGTGTTCCTCTTTCCCCACAGGCCCATCAGCATTTGTTATTGGTTGATTTCATGATAGCAGCCATTCTTTCTGGAGTGAAGTGGAATCTCAGCATTGTTTTCATTTGCATCTCTCCAATGACCAGTGATGTTGAACACTTTTTCATGTATTTATTTGCAATTTCTACTTCTTTGTCTGAGAAATGTCTATTCATTTCAGATGCCCATTATCAGACTGGGTCTTTTAAATTTGCAAGGTCTGATCTTTTTAAGGTCTTTATACATTCGAGATAGTAGACTTTTGTCTGAGGAAGAGCAGGTGAAGATTTTTTCCCACATTGTGGGTTGTCTCTTCACACTGCTGGTCATTTCTCTTGTTGTGCAGAAGCTTTTTAATAAGAAGAGATCCCACTTGTTGGTTGTTTGTGCTAGTTCACAGGCAACTGAGGTTTTGTTCATAAAATCTTTTCCTATGCCGATGTCTTCAAGAGTTGTACCTAACCTCTGTTCCAATTGGTTCAGAGTTTCTATTTTAATATTTAGATCTTTAATCCATTTTGATTTTAGTTTAGTGCATGGTGAGAGATATAGGTGTAGTTTTAATGTTTGGCAAGTTGAAACTCAATTTTTCCAGCACCATTTATTAAAGAGGCTATTTTTCCTCCAGTGAGGGTGTTCAGCTCCTCTATCAAAAATGAGATGAAAACCGTCAACACCTCCCAAGCACAAGGACCTGAGATTGATCCCTGGTACAAAAAACAAAACAAAACAAAACAAAAAAACCCAAAAAGAATACAGTCACCAAAAGTACGCGTATATTTTCATCAGCTATAACAGAAAAGCTTGTAAATTGAGGGAGAGCTGTTTATGCACTAGATTGTGAGACAGGGCTCTTTTTTTTTTTTTTTTTTGAGACAGGTTGTTGATTTGTAGTTCAGGCTGACCTTGAACTCACTATGTAGCCTAGGCTGGCCTTGAACTCTCGGTGATCCTCCTGCCTCAGCAGATGACTGAGTGTGTCTGGCATTGTTTCTGCATCTTCTAATCTGTTCCACTGGCCCTCAGGTCTGTTTTTTTCCCAGTGCCATGCTGTTTTTATCATAGTAGCTTTGTAGTATAGCTTCAAATTGGGGATTGTGATACTCCCTGCCATGTCTCTGTTACCTATAACTGCTTTTGCTATTCTGGGTCTCTTCTTGTTCCAAATGAATTTTTGGATTGTTTTCTCAAGGTCCATGAAGTATGCTGCTGGGATCTCAATTGGAATTGCATTAAATCTATATATCAGTTTTGGAAGTATGGACATTTTTGCTATATTAATCCTTCCTACCTAGGAGCAGGGGATGTCTGTCCATTTTCTGATATCACCTTCAATCTCTCTTTTCAGAGTGTCATAGTTTTCAGAGAAAAGGTCTTTGATTTTTTTCATTAGGTTGATTCCTAGGTATTTCAATATATTGGATGCTATTGTGAAAGGAATTATTTGCTCTATTTCTCTGTCAGTGAGTCTATCATTCATGTAGAGGAAAGTCACTGATTTTTGTGTGTTGACCTTGTAACCAGCTACTTGACTGAATTTGGTTATTAAGCCTAGGAGACTTTTGGTGGAGTTCTTGAGGTCTTCTATATAGAGTAACATGACATCTGCAAATAATGACAATTTGACTTCTTTATTTCCTATTTTTATTCCTTTTATTTCTTTCCCTTGTCTAATTGCCATGGCTAATGTTTCCAGAACTATATTGAACAAGAGTGGTGATAGAGGACATACTTGTCTTGTCCCTGATTTCAGTGTGAAGGATTTTACTTTTTGACCATTTAGCATGATATTGGCTGTTGGTTTTTCATAGATGGCTTCTATCAGTTTGAGGTAGAGACCATCTATTCCAATTTTTTGTAGAGTTTTTATCATAAATGCATGTTGGATTTTGTCACATGCTTTTTCTGCATTTATAGAGATAATCATATGGTTTTTGTCCTTGGCTCTATTGATATAGTCTATTACCTTGATTGATTTGCATGTGTTCAACCATCCCTGTATCCCTGGGATGAATCCCACTTGATCAGGGTGTATGATCTTCTTGATGATCTTCTGCATTCTGTTTGCCAGTATCTTATTAAGGGTTTTTGCCTCTATGTTCATTATTGAGTTTGGCCTATAGTTCTCCTTTTCAGTTGGGTCTTTTTCTGCTTTGGGGATCAAGGTGATGCTGGCTTCTAGGAAAGAATTTGGGAGTATTGCTTCCCTTTCAATTTCATTGAAGAGTTTAAACAGTAGTGGCAGTAGTTCCTCTCTAAATGTCTTGTAGAATTCAGCAGTGAAGCCATCAGGGCCCGGGCTTTTCTTAGTTGATAAGTTTTTAATTACATTTTCGATTTCATTGGTTGATATTGGGGTGTTCAGAATTTTTAGGTCTTCTTCATTCAACTTTAGTAATTCATATGTATCTAGGAATCTGCCCATTTCTTCTGTGTTGTCCATGTTATTGGCGTATAGGTTCTGGAAATAGGTATTGATGATCCTCTGGATTTCTGCTGGGTCTGTTGTCATTTCACCCTTTTTACTCCTAATTGCATGGATTTGGGCCTTTTCTTTTCTTTTTCTGATAAGGTTGGCTAAGGATTTGCCAATTATGTTGATGCCTTCGAAGAACCAACATCTGGCTTCATTGATTTTTTGTATCATTCTCTTAGTCTCCATTTCATTGCTTTCTCCTCTGATCTTTATAATTTCCTCCCTTGTATGAGCTTTGAGGTTGTCCTGCTCTTCTTTTTCTAGAAGCTTGAGGTTCAGCATTAGGTTGTTTAATTGGGCTTGTTCTGTTTTCCTAATATGATTATTCACTGCTATGAATTTCCCTTGTAAGACTGCTTTCCTTGTGTCCCATAGATTCCAATATGTTGTATTGCCATTGTCATTTAATTGAATGAACTGTCTGATTTCTTCTTTAATTTCCTCTGTGACCCACTGGTTATTCAGAAGTGTGTTGTTCAATTTCCACGTGCTTATGAAATTTTTCAAGTTTCTTTTGCTATGGATCTCCAATTTCATTGCACTATGGTCTGATAATATAGAGGGTATAACTTCAATTCCTTTGGACTTACTTAAACATGTTCTATGTATGAGTATGTGGTCTATTTTTGAGAATGACCCATGTGCAGCTGAGAAGAATGTGTATTCTGATTTTGTGGGGTGGAAGACTCTATAAACATCTGTTAAGTTCATTTGTTCAAGAGTTCGATTGAGTTCTAGTATTTCATTACTTATTTTTAGTCTAGTTGATCTATATATTTGTGACAGTGGTGTGTTGAGGTCCCCCACTACAATTGTATTAGTGCATATATGACTTTTCATGTCCATTAGTATTTGTTTTATATAGTTGGGTGCACTAGTGTTTGGTGCATAGATATTTATGATTGTCATCTCTTCCTCTTGGATTCTTCCCTTTACAAGCATGTAGTGTCCTTCTTTGTCTCTCTTAATCAGTGTTGGCTTCATATCTACTTGATCTGCAAAGAGGATAGCTACTCTTGCTTTTTTTGGGGTTCCCATTGCATGGAGTATTGTTTTCTACCCTTTAACTTTCAGTCTATGAGTTTCCTTTTGAATTAAGTGTGTTTCTTGTATGCAGCATATTGTTGGATTTTGCTTCTTGACCCATTCTGCCAGTCTATTTCTTTTGATTGGTGAATTGAGACCATTAACCTTGATGGTTATAACTGAAACGTATTGACTTGTCATTGCCATGACTTTTTCTTTTTGTTGGGTTCTCCCCCTTTACATTTAATTTCTTGTCATGCCAGATGGGTTCATTCTGCTTTGCTTCCTGGGGTTGTGATCCTCAATGTCTGTTCCTATGATATTGTGTAAAATTCTTTGGAGTGCTGGTTTGGTATTCACAAAGTTCCTAAGGTGCTCTTTGTCATGAAAGTATCTTATTTCTCCATTAATTTTGAAAGATAGTTTTGCAGGGTACATCAATCTGGGTTGGAGGCTGTTTTCTTTTAGGGCTTGGAATATGTCACTCCAAGCTCTTCTTGCCTTGATGGTTTGTGTTGAGAAGTCTGCTGTGATTCTGATGGGCTTTCCTTTGTATGTGATTTGTTTCTTTCCTCTGACTGCTTGTAGAACTTTGTTCTTCTGTTGGGTTTCTGGAATCTTAACAATTATATGCCCATGTGTAAATTTTTTTTGATCAAGGCTATCTGGAGTCCTATATGCCTCACTTTTCTGTATGTCAAGCTCTTTTCCTCTGCTTGGGAAGTTTTCTGCTATTATTTCTGTGAAGAGATTTTTTATGTCATCTGCACTCTCTCCTGTTTCTTCATTGAGCCCAGTCAGTCTTATGTTATTCTTTTTTGCATTGTCTAGCAGCTGCTGGATTGATTTCTCATGTTCCCTTATAATTTTGAAGCAATTTTTCTTTTCTTGGTCATTAATTGCAATCTTATCTTCTGTATCTGAAATTCTGTCCTCACATTGGCTCATTGTGCTGTGTAGACTTTCAAGGGAGCTTTTTGTCTCTTGGAAATCTATTTGCATTTGTTTTATGGATTCCATTTTTTTCCTATGTTGGGATTCCATCATGTTCCTCAGCTCCTCTCTAGATATATTAATCATGTCTTACACTAGGAGCACAATTTCTCCTGTTATTTGAGAAATTATTTCTGATTTCATTTTTTCCAGATCCCCTTTTGTTGCCAGTTCAGTGGGTCCAGGTGATTGAGTATCAGAGTGTTCCATCTCATTTCCCTTTCGGGTTGCTCTAGGTGATCTGGAAATCTGGTTTTGAGACTTATTTACATGTATTCTCATTTCGTCTGGGAGGAGGGTGCTGTTGGCACCTGCACGGATTACCTCCTCTGAGCTGGGAGAGGTGGAACAGGGGGCAGGAGCAGTGCTAGGGATGGTGGCCCAAAATCCCTTTCCTCTGGGGTGGGAGCAGTGGGAGGTATGGTGGCCAGGAAGCCCCTTCCTCTGGACCAGGAGCAGTGGGACTCAGTACCGTGGTCTGGTGGTCTCGTGTCCTCTGCATCTTTGTAGTGTGGAACCAGGTGGCTGTACAGAGGAGCGGGGGGGGGGTGTCCAGTCTTGGCTCTCATGTTTATTCAAGGGAGACATTTTAACCAACCTTGTGTCTGCAGTTGTGTACCAGTATACATTTTTTTTGGTATGGGGGTCAAACTCAGGACCTTGCACTTGCCAGGCAGGCAACAGCACTACTGAGCTAATTCCCCAGCCCCCCATTATACTTTTATAAAAGGTCCTAAGACGTCTCCAATTCTCCTTTTGAAATATGCATAAATTAACATACTATAAGAACAGCAGCTCTTCTATTTCTTTGTCCCAGCACAGCAATAGTAAAAACAATAAAACCATGGAAATGCAGCTAGATTGTGCAATGAATCAATTAAAATAATTTTTATCAATTGATAAACATGGTTGATGATACATTTCCACTTTTCTGTTTGAAATTGTCATTATCACTGGCATTAGAAAGAATATGAATTGTCCATAACTAAATATTTTTCTTTCCCAGAGAATGAAGATTTTGAAGCCACAATATGAGTAGCCAAAGTGGAATAATTTTTAAAACTTTTTCCTCACTTCTCTCTTTTTTCCTTTATTAAATTCCTCTCATATTTTCTATTATCCTTCTGAGAAATGAAATTCTAAGAGCATATCCAGATGATATTTGAAGAGAAATTGATAATTGTGTTTCTACAGTTAGGTGCAGAATGCTACTAGGACTCTGTCACCTGGAAAGTGTCATGAAAAATTACATGTTGGTATGGGTAGGTTAAGGAAGAATTCTGATTAAAGAAGGGCTCATTTTCCTGCATATTTCTAAGGTAGATTTTTGTGATAGTCTAGAAGATACATCCTTTGCTTGAAGAAAAGTGCAGTGTAGAGAGGTGAAAATCTTTTCTTTTTAGTGAACTGCATTAATAATTACCTGCTAGAAACCATGGAACTGAAAGAATGGATAGCAAAACTCAGACAGTATCTTAAACCAAGCAATGAAATGTGACAAACAACAAATTCACAGTTACTTCTCTATAATAAAAAAAGTCACTAAATATATGAATGTAAAATAAGGCTTATAAATAATTCTCATATTGAAAGGAACTATTACATTGAATTCTAAAATGTATGGTTTCAAAAATGAGAAAAATATATTTTACATATGTAATTTGCTCTGTGTCCCCAAGTAGTACTGAAATATGACCTACATTAAACAAGGCAAGGAACATGCAAGCAAACAGTAGAATATGTTTAAACAAGGAAAAGAGAAACAAAAATTTAAAAGAAAGTATACTAATGGGTATAATTTGGTACAGGAAACAAGGTAGAAAACATAATTATACCTACAGAGAAGCTGAATAAAACTGAATGAATACCAGAAAATCTAGTCATGTATATTAAAGGTGAAGTTGAGACAAAATTATAAAATATAGAATGAGAAAACAAAGCAAAATAAATTACTAGAAAGCATAATAAAGACAGAATGATTTTATCCTCTTAAAATGAGAAGGTTCAATATTTGAAAGAGTATCATATAAAATAAACAACAAATAAAAATTTAAAATATGATATTAAATAGTGCCCCTTCACTAAAATAAAAACAGTGTGTAAGCTACAACAATTCTCTGGTCAAGGAGAAAGAGACTGAGAAAGAGGGAGAGAGGATTTTCAGCTGATATAAAACTTTTCCTAATCAACATTCATATTGGATGAAAAAGGCCTTAGAGATGATGATTAAGGAAATTATACAATGAGGGATATAAAGACAAAAAGATATCCCTAATAATACAAAAATAAACCATCTGCTAGAAGAAAATTGCCCAACAACTTCATAGATTAGAGGGTAAAAGCAAATGACCTAAGAATTTATAAGTAGGCCTTCAGGATTTGTAAATGCAACATAAGTAAATTGTATTACTGAAGGCTCTCAAATATGTAGCTCAATGCTAATTTAAAAAGAAAGCAAACCAACAACAAAAATCCTGAGAACAACATACCAATAAAGAGGAAACTGGAAAATGATTTCTAAAAATTTAAAAAAAAATTTGGATGCAAAGCATAAAATGTATCAGAGAGCTAAAAAACATGGAAGTTTTAATATTTAGGATTATGAAAGTTGAAGCCATTTAAACTTTTAATGCTAAGTGATTGCTAGTAAAGTAGCTTGAGATTTAAATGTTATCAACGCAAAATCAGTTATTTAAAGATATTTTAAAAATAGAAATAATTTAACACGTAAGAGTACAGATAGAAAAATATTTTCAGAAAAGAGAGTTCAAGATTAAATGTCTTGTTGATCTTGAAATAAAAAATTTATATTTAAATATTTCTGAATAATTGTTAAAGATAACTATAATTCATAATATGGACATAATTTCACCTTCAAATGTATTTTAGAAATTAAGGCAAAGATAATCTTTAAAAAAGGAAAATTAAAAGATGAAGGGAAGCAGAAAAATTTAAAATACATTTTAAGTAAAATAAAATAATAATACATTAAACTATTTGATTTTTATAATTGTAAAAATACTAACTTTCCATTAAGTTAAAAACCAAATTATCCTAGTTTTTGCTATAAGCAATATGTATTAAATAAAATGAAAATGGAGAGTAATAAAAAGATCAATAAATACTATATAAATTACAGGAAAAGACAAAAATTTAAAAGCTATTGAGAAAAAGCAAAATAACATAAAACAAACAAGTATGACTATATTTCATGAGGAAAAATTGATACAAAAATTAGTAAAGAGGTTTAAAACTTGATAAAGCAAAACATAAGAGGACACTTTTTATTGTCAGACTGGAATATTGTAATATGGCTAGCCCACACATTTTAAATTATTTATTTATTCAACTTTGTAATTTATTATTAATTAATCCCCAATTTGTAGGAGTTACAGATTAATATGTAGATTTATTTTTTACATATACATTATTATCAAGGATTAAATTTTGTGTCCTGCACAACATTAACAGATTTGTTTCCAATTGGGAAAATTTATTTCCAAACTTCTTCCATGAGGGACATAAATATCCAGTTCTTCAAAATGCTCTTAATCAGTGGTGCCACATACGGGTTTCCTCATTAATAGGCTGGATAAAATAGTTGACCCATATTCATTCTATGTTGATATGAAAGTCACATTTTTAAGTTTTCAAAAAGTATACTTTCAAGCTGGGGATTTAGCTCAGTGGTGCTGTGCCTGCCTGGGAAGCCCAAGGTCCTGAGTTCAATTCCTGATACCAGAAAAAAAAGTATACTTTCATAAAGAAAAGATGATTACATTTTATGATCACCAGCTAGCATATAACTTTTAAAAAGAAATGTCAAAACAGAAGGAGAAACTGAGGGGAGTCCAGTATAATGGGAGAGCTTAGGTACTGACTGGCAAAGAACCAAGTAGACCCAAAATCCAAAAGCCAAATTCTACTTTGTAAAAGTCAATTTGCATTAGCATACATGAAATCAAACTTTATGTCCCAAAAATTAAGATTTAATTTCAAGGGATTATATCATTTATACTACAAGCTGAAAGTGAGCTCCTTGTATATTACTGTAGAAAGTGAAAATTGCTAGAATCTCTTCTAAAAGTTAATGCATTAGAGAATCTGACTCCAAAAATTTGAGAAGGCCATTTGTCACAGATCCTTCTCAGTAAAAATGTCAATCCTTAGACTTCACTAGATTTGGAAGGTCCTGAACAGTAGAAAGAGAAAAGCAGCCTGTGGAAGACCTTGAAGCAGTCATGATTTCTGTGGGATTTTTTTAATGCTTCCCATTCAGCCAGGACAGGATGTTCCAGAAATCTCATCAGAAAGAGGCACAGATGAAAAAGAAACTTGAAGAAAAGCCTGATTCTCCTAACCAAAGGACCAGGAAAAGTGTAGCCTAGCAACACAAACCTTTACTGCCAACACTCATCCTTCTGTAGCCTGACACAACTAGACTCCTCTTTACCAACAGTTTCATCTCAGTGAGCTGCATTTGAGGAGTTTTATTACCATTGCTTAGCTCTTCTGCCTTTCTTCCATTTACCCAAGTAGGCTATGCTTTTAAATCATCTGACCACTAATAGGAATGGACAGGGGCTGTCTTCCACTCCTATGAGGCACAAGCATGGGCACTCTCACCTCTTGCCCCAGTGTGTCATTAGCTGAAGGAGAAAGCTGATATGCTATCTTTTACCCATGGAATAAAACCACCCTTGGCTGTAGAGCAAGTTGTGTTGTGATCCTCCTGTCAGGGCAATTAGTGCCAAAGGAGGCCAATGAGGAAACACATCCAACTGATTTCTAAACAAAAATGTTAAAAGCAATTCAATGGAGGGAATGGAGGGAGGGGTTAGTGTTAGGTTTATGGTTAGGACCCAAGAACAATTGGACATCCATAGATGAGAGAGAGAGAGAGAGAGAGAGAGAGAGAGAGAGAGAGAGAGAGAGAGAGAGAGAGAGAGAGAGAGAGAGAGAGAGAGAGAGAGAGAGAGAAAGAGAGAGAGAGAGAGAGAGGAGAAACCTGAGAGGTAGAGAGAGACATGAGCAAAGAAAAAAAGGAAAAACAAAAAGAAAAAAGAAATAATACCACCACTCCTGGCCCAGAGGTAGGGGATTCTGGGCTGCCCACCATCCCGCCACTCCCAGCCCAGTAGAAGGGGCTTCCAGGTCACCTTTATCCCCACTGCTCCCACCTGAGAGGAAGGGGCTTCTGGTCATCATCTGTCCCACTGGTGCCTGCCCAGAGGTAGGGGCTTCTGAGACACTGTCCCACCTCTCCCAGCTCAGAGGAGGTGAGCTGTGTGGGCACCAATAGCACCCCCCCATGCCCTGTTTGAAATGAGAAGACACGTAAACAAGTTTCAAAACTAGACTTCCAGATCACCTACAGCAACCCCAAAGGGAAATGAGATGGAACAATCTGATACTCAACCACCTGGACTCCCTGAACTGGCAACAAAAGAGGATCTGCAAAAAATGAAATGAGAAATAATTTCTCAGATAACAGGAGAGATTGTGCTCATAGTGCAAGACATGATTAATAAATCTAGAGAGGAGCTGAGGAACATGATGGAATCCCAACATAGGAAACAAATGGAATCCATAAAACAAATGCAAATAGCTTTCCAGGATATGAAAAACTCCACTGTAAGTCTACACAGCAGAATGAGCCAATGTGAGGACAGAATTTCAGATATACAAGATAAGATTGCAATTAGTGACCAGGAAAAGAAAAATTGCTTCAAAATTATAAGGAACCACGAGAAATCAATCCAGTAGCTGCTAGACAATGCAAAGAAGAATAACTTAAGACTGATTGGAGTCAAAGAAGAAACAGGAGAGAGGGCAGATGAAATAAAAAATCTGTTCACAGGGGCTGGGGATTTAGCTCAGTGGTTTCACAGCCTGCTGCACAAGCCTAAGGACCTGAGTTTGATCCCCAGTACAAAACAACAACAACAACAACAACAACAACAAAACTGTTCACAGACGTAATGGCAGAAAATTTCCCAAGTAGGGGAAAAGAATCTGACATACAGATAAGTGAGGCATATAGGACTCCAAATAGCCTTGATCTAAAAGAATCTACACATACACATATAATTATTAAGATTCCAGGAACTCAACAGAAGAACAAAGTTCTACAAGCAGTTAGAGAAAAGAACCAAATCACATACAAAGGAAAGCCCATCAGAATCACAGCAGACTTCTCAACACAAACCATCAAGGCAAGAAGAGCTTGGAGTGACATATTCCAATCCCTAAAGGAAAACAGCCTCCAACCCAGATTGATGTACTGTGCAAAACTATCTTTCAAAGTGGATGGAGAAATAAGATACTTTCATGATAAAGAGCACCTTAGGAACTTCATGAATACCAAACCAGCACTCCAAAAAATTTTAGATAATATCCTAGGAACAGACAATGAGGATCACAAGCCCAGGAAACACAGCAGAATGAACCCATTGACCACGACAAGAAATTAAATGTAAAGGGGGAGAACCCAACAAAAAGAAAAAGTCATGAAAATGATGTCAATATGTATCAGTTATAACCATCAATGTTAATGGTCTCAATTCATCAATCAAAAGAAATAGACTGACAAAATGTTTTAAGAAGCAAAAACCAACAATATGCTGCATACAAGAAACACACTTAATTCAAAAGGAAGCTCATAGACTGAAAGTTAAAGGCTAGAAAACAATACTCCATATGATGGGAACCCCCCAAAAAGTAGGGTTAGCTATCCTCTTTGCAGATCAAGTGGATTTCAAACCAATGAATAAGAGAGACAAAGAAGGGCACTATATCCATGTAAAGGGAAAAATCCATCAGGAAGAGATGACAATCAAAAATATATATGCACCAAATACTAGTGCACCCAACCATATAAAACAAATACTAATGGACATGAAAAGTCATATATGCACTAATACAATTGTAGTGGGGGACCTCAATACCCCACTATCACAAAGAAGTATATCAACTAGACAAAAAAATAAGTAATGAAATACTAGAACTCAATCGAACTCTTGAACAAATGATCTTAACAGATGTTACAGCATGTTCCACCCCACAAAATTAGAATACACATTTTTCTCAGCTGCACAAAATAGCCCATATACTCATGCATAGAACATGTTAAAGTAAGTGCAAAGGAACTGAAGTTATACCCTGTATGTTATCAGACCATAGTGTGATGAAACTGGAGATCCATAGCAAAAGAAACTGCAAAAATTTCATAAAATCATGGAAATTGAACAACGCACTTCTGAATAGCCAAGGGATCACAGAGGAAATTAAGAAATCAGACAGTTCCTTCAATTAAATGACAATGACAATACAACATATCGGAATTTATGGGAAACAAGGAAAGCAGTCTTATGAGGGAAATTCAGAGCAGTGAATACACATATTAGGAAAACAGGAGGAGACCAATTAAACAACCTGATGCTGAACCTCAAGCTTCTAGAGAAAGAAGAGAAGGACAAACCCTAAGCTCATACAAGGGAGGAAAATATAAAGATCAGAGCAGAAATCAATGCAATGGAGACTAAGAGAATGACACAAAAAAATCAATGAAGCCACGAGTTGGTTCTTCAAAAGAATAAACAAAATTGACAAACCCTTTTCCAACTTTATCATAAAAAGGAAGGAAAAGGCCCAAATCCATGCAATTAGGAATGAAAAGGGTGAAATGACAACAGACCCAGCAGAAATACAGAGGATCATCCATACCTACTGCCAGAAACTATAAGCCAATAAGATGGAGAACACAGAAGAAATGGACAGATTCCTAGATACATATGAATTACCAAAGGTGAATGAAGAAGACCTAAAAATTCTAAACAACTCAATATCAACCAATGAAATTGAAAACATAATTAAAAACTTACCGATTAAGAAAAGTCCAGGTCCTAATGGCTTCACTGGTGAATTCTACAAGACATTTAGAGAGGAACTGCTGCCACTACTATTTAAAATCTTCAATGAAATTGAAAGGGAGGCAACACTCCTAAATTCATTCCTGGAAGCAAGCATCACTTTGTACCCTAAAGGAGAGAAAGACCCAACTAAAAAAGAGAACTATAGGCCAAACTCACTAATGAACATAGATGCAAAAATTCTTAATAAGATACTGGCAAATAGAATGCAGCAGATCATCAAGAAGATCATACACCCTGATCAAGTAGGATTCATCCTAGGGAAGCAGGAATGGTTCAACATACACAAATCAATCAATGTAATACACTATATCAATAGAGCCAAGGACAAAAACCATATGATTGTCTCCATAGATGCCGAAAAAGCATTTGACAAAACCCAACATGCATTTATGATAAAAACCCTACAAAAAATTGGAATATATGGTCTCTACCTCAAAGTGACAAAAGCCATCTATGAAAAATCAACATCCAAAATCATACTAAATGATCAAAAACTGAAATCCTTCACAATAAATTCAGGGACAAGACAAGTATGTCCACTATCACCACTTCTGTTCAATATAGTTTTGGAAACATTAGCCATGGCAATTTGATAAGAGAAAGAAATAAAAGGAATAAAGTTAGGAAATGAAGTCAAATTGTCATTATTTGCAGATGACATGATACTCTATATAGAAGACCCCAAGAACTCCACCAAAAGTCTTCTAGACTTGATAACCAAATTCCGTAGAGTAGCTGGATACAAGGTCAACACACAAAAACCAATAGCTTTCCTCTACATGAACAACAGACTCACTGAGAGAGAAATAGGGCAAATAATTCCTTTCACAATAGCATCCAAAAAACTGAAATACCTAGGAATCAACCTAATGAAAGAAATCAAAGACCTCTTCTCTGAAAACTATAAGACTCTGAAAAGAGAGATTGTAGATTATATCAGAAAATGGACATACATCCCCTGCTCCTGGGTAGGAAGGATTGATACACTGAAAATGACTATATTTCCAAAACTGCTATACAGATTCAATGCAATTCCAATTGAGATCCCAGCAGCATGCTTCAATGACCTTGAGAAAACACCAAAAATTCATTTGGAAAGACCAGAGATCCAGAATAGCTAGAGGAATTCTAGGTAACAGAGACATGGCAGGGGGTATCACAATCCCCAACTTGAAACTATACTACAAAGCTACTGTGATAAAAGCAGCACAGCACTGGCAAAGAAACAGACCTGAGGAATAGTGGAACAGATTAGAAGATGCAGAAACAACACCAGACACACTCAGCCATTTCATCTTCGATAAAGGAGCCAAACACTCTCACTGGGGGAAACATAGCCTCTTTAATAAATGGCATAGGAAAAATTGTTTTTTAACTTCCCCAAAATTAAAAGTAGACCTGTATCTCTCACCATGCACTAAACTAAAATCGAAATGAAAGATCTAAATATTAGAAGAGAAATACTGAACCAGGTGGAACAGAGGTTAGGTAGAACTCTTGAAGACATTGGTATAGGAAAAGATTTTATGAACAAAACCTCAGTTGCCGGTGAACTAGCACAAACAATCAACAAGTGGGATCTCTTCTTATTAAAAAGCTTCTGCACAGCAAGAGAAACCACCATCAGTGTGAAGAAACAATCCACAATGTGGTAAAATGTCTTCACCTGCTCTTCCTCAGACAAAAGCCTACTATCTTGAATCTATAAAGAACTTAAAAAGATCAGACCTCCCAAATTTAAAGACTCAATCCGAAAATAGGCATCTGAAATGAACAGACATTTTGCAGACAAAGAAGTAGAAATAGCAAATAAAAACGTGAAAAAATGTTCAACATCACTGGTCTTTCAAGTGAAGCAAATGAAAACAATGCTGAGATTTCACCTCACTCCAGAAAGAATGGCTGTTATCATGAAATCAACCAATAACAAATGCTGGCGGGGCTGTGGGGAAAGAAGAACCCTGCTCCACTGCTGGTGGGAATGTTGACTGGTGCAACCACTGTGGAAATCAGTATGGAGATACCTCAAAGAACTAGGACTGGAAGTCCCATTTGACCCAGCTATTTCCCTGCTGGGTCTCTTCCCCAAAGAATTGAAAGAATCATACTACAGTGATATTTGTGCACCCATGTTCATAGCAGCACGATTTGTAATAGCTAAAACTTGGAAACAGCCCAAATGCCCATCAACAGGAGACTGGATAAAGAAAGTGTGTATTTTTTATAAAATGGAGTACCACTTAGCCATAAAAAAATGAGAAATTAGAGACCTTTATAGCTAAATTGATGCACATTGAGGCGATACTCTTAAGTGAAGTAAATAGGGCACCCATGTGCAAATACCAAATAGTTTCTGTAGTGTGAGAAACTGAAAGTGTAAATAAGGACTAAAAGGTATAACAGATAATGTGAAATAGGAAGAAAAGGGGCAAAGGGGAAGTTTGAGGGGTAGTGTAAAGGAAACGGAATAGAATTAATATGAGAAAATGGAAAAATGGAAACAAAGTCTTTGTAAAATGGGAAGAACGGAGGGTTTGAAGCGATGGCAGGAAAATGGGGAAAAATAAGATCCAAGAGAGATTATGTAAAGGTGCAAATTTCCAATGATGAATGTCATTCTATTGTATACCTAAAATGTATCAATTATTAGAATGAATAATTGATTATGCAAAATAGGAAGAAAAGTTCCAAAGGGGAATGGTAAGTGGGACGGACAGGGGAAAGGAAAGAAGGGAAAGGAAAAATTATGAGAAATGGAAAAAATGGAAACAAAGGTTTTGTAAATAGGGAAGAGTGGAGGGCATGAAGGGAGGGCTGGGAATGGGGAAAAGGTAAGAACCAAGATGCATCATGTAAAGGTACAAGTTCCCAATGAGAAATGTAAATGTATTGTATACCTAAAATGTACCAATAAAATGTACCAATGAAAAAAAGAAATAAACAAGAGAAAGGAAAGAAAAGAAAAAAGTCAAAACACAGAGACATACATACATATGTTAATGATGTTCATGATTTTAATATTGTGTATCTTGGCTGAATTCACATAAATATCCTTCTTACGATATTATACTATAGTTTTTAAAGATATCATTAGAGGAAACTAGGCAATCTTTATGTAGAATTTCTTTCAACTACATGTAAATGAAAAATAATGTTGAAATTTAAGTTTGTTAAATAAGTTTTTGAAATTTTGCCATTTAACTTGTGAGAACCTGCCCCTACATGGCTTCAGTCTTCTTTTATTTTCTCTTTTGTATGTATATTTATTTATTCATCATTTGCAATATGGCAGACATTTTGCTAAGAACATTACATTCATAACATCTTTTATTCCTTTCAACCATCCTAATGGAGTCTTCCTTACCTATATCCTCAATTGAAAATTCTATCCATCACATAAGGACTTTAGTGAAATTATTTCATACTTAGAATTATTTAATCTTCATAATGTATTTACTGCCATATTTTCTAGAATGGTTAAATAACCAAAAAGAAAAGAACAATTAAAAAATTAACAAAAATTTTAAGACTAGAGAATTAAAGATGTTTGTTATTCTATGAGATAGATTATTACTGGTTATGAAAATGTGTTTGACTATATATTTTTTTCTTTTTGTGAAACAGGGAATCGAACCCAGGACTTTCTCACTAAGCTACATCACTGGTCCTTTTTATTTATTTATTTATTTGTTTTAGTTTTGAGACAGAGTCTCACTATATAACTAAGTTGGCCAGGCTAGGATGGAACTCCTGTTTCAGTTTCTTAGACTGCTGGTATAATAGGTGTGTGACATCACACCCAGTTTAACATTTTCTTCCAAAATATAACCATTAATGGAAATATTTCTTAATTTGATAATTATATAATATCAGAAAGAAATAATGTAAATATTTATGAATGTTAGGAAGTATTATTTATACGTGATTGTATTTTTTAAATTTCTTTTTCATTGTAAACTTGTAAAAATGATAATTGCACTGATTCTATGTCAAAATATTATATTACCTTTACTTAAAAATAATTGCATTAAATGTCTCCTTTTAAATGTGATCTTATCTACTGGATCATTGAATCTTTCATTTGCCTAGAAGAATGAAATTTTTGGAAATGCTTAATTTAAAAGATTAACTGCTGAATGTCAGTAAGTAGCACTGAAAATGCTATGTCTTTTCTATGTCCTCATATCATAAAGAGTACATGTTTAAAAAGAAACTACTTCTTTTAGGCATCATGGCAGTTTTATTTGTGTTTTAATTTTAAAATGCTTTCCTAATTATTTAATTCATTACCTTTAAAGTTATAATATCTCTCTACATATGTAGGTCTAATAATTTAAAAATTGTTTTTCTTCAGAAGCTAAACAGGAGTTTGCTTACTATTCTAAAATACTGGTAATTAAGTACAACAACTAGTTTATTGGGGAACAATATTATTATAACCATGTTTAATAGGTTTAGAATTAAAAATACTTTTTATGAAACAGGATAAAATAACTATTATATATAATCACTATTGTTTTAGGAAAATGATTACTGAGTGTTGGTGATGCTTGTATTTCTCAGTGACTTTTCAAAAACTAAGATGAACATTTAGTTAGGGTTTCATGAAAGGTTTTCAATTAAATTTTCCATCTGCACTTCTTAAACCTAAGTTAGTAGATAAAGATGGGAAGAGAATTTATAATAAAACATAAATTTGAAGTATTATTATCACATTTGATTATGCAGATTATCCTTAATTTACATTAAGGATATACTAGTTCGAACAATTAAATGTCATGAGATATAAACCCTAGGAGATTTCTACTCAGAGAATATTTGTGTGGGATTTAAGGAAAGAGTGTTTTAGTATTTTTTTTACCTTAAGTAAGTTGCTGTTTTATTTGTTAACGTCTAGAAATGAAGAATATATAGTTTTGGTTACCTCATATACTTTCAAATACTCCAGGATGAAAAATAAAATCTTAAATTCTCATAATTGGAAAGCAAACTACTTTCTATTTCAATCCTCAGTCATAACAGACAAAAATCAATGGGAATATTGCACCATCTAGTACTTTAGATGTATTGTTAAGCTGAATAGAGCTCTAGAGTTTATTGTTATCAGTCTCTAAAATAGCCATGTGATTTGCATTTAAAGGAATTAAGGAAATAATCCATTTAAAGTCAAAATTCTTTATGATCAATGAGTTGGATTTTATTGACACATTAAATATACTGAAATAAATAAACTTAGTTGATGTGATTAACCATGACTGAAAAATTATAACTCATGGATATGAACTATATTTTTGTTTTCTGTTTTTTATAATTTATTCATCAGTATATTTTATTTAACTTGGATGAAAATTTATAGGGAATTAAGAATTCTCTGACCATTTGAGTTCCAAATACTAGTTCAGTTTAATAATGAAAGATCCCCACCACATATGATATATATATATACGATTTGTATACAAATCATAATTCTGAGCATATCTTTCCCTCTCACTAGTTAAAACAAACTGTAAGGAGAGAACCGCAAAGATGAGACCATTTACTGTATCTATCTCATTCTTCATAGACTCTGATTCTACCAGGAGTAAAGAATGGAATAAATGAAAGAAAGGTAACAGGGGCAAAAGAACTTTTTTGTAGACTGGCATTATTAGAAAATAGTTTCATCTATACAAACATACAGGTATTTAGTGTTGACTCTTGTGGGCTTATGGATTTTTCTGTTCAGGAGAACTCTCACATCTAGTAATTCTGTGTTGGTAATACACACACCTCTGTTTTGTTAATTAGTCTTGATTACCTCAACCTTCTTCTTCAATCCAACTGGTCCCTATTTCAAATCATACAAATACTCTTAGGCTGGCTCCTGTGCCAGTATCTTGAGTGCCTGAATAGTGTCTAATCCATAGCACTTGTATATCAGTTTCCTTCCAAATTCTAAAACCATATGCTAAACATGCAGGTAACCTTTCCTTTGCACCACATCCTAGTAGCTAGCCTGCTTCTCTTCCTTGTGGATTCAACTCCAGTTCACTTGTTTTCTAATTTGAAGAACATATATACTCAGAATTTTGTGTAATCCTGTTTAACTTTATCTGTTTTGGTTTAAAGAGAATGCAAAATGGAGCACCACTCTTCTATCTTAGGTAGTGTTTAGACCTCACAACATAAACAATTTTCTTCAAAGAGAAATTTTCTTTACAAATTCTTGATTTCCAACAAATAGGCTTCCTGTACTTCTGTGACAGGATGAGAGGCTCTGAGTGGAGTGCAGCAAAGCGTTTGCATATTTGGTTTTTAACTCTTGTTCCAAATAACTAGATATGGCACTATGCCTGGGTCAACAGGTAAATTCAACTTACCTAAATTCAACTTACCACTCTAATATTTACTCATATATTATAGGAATCCTTTCTAGGATAGGTGATGCTTGGTTGGTAATTATCCTAATTTGCCCAGGCTGCCATAGTAGCATAAAACCATCAACTGAGTGGATTAAGAAACATTTGTACAGCTCTAGAAGCTGAAATTCTGAGATCAGTATTCCACTGTGGTTGAGTTCTGGAGGTGACCCTCTTCCTCATTCTATCCTCAAAAGGCATTGGGAATGCAAGGTCTGGTGCTTCTTCTTCTTATGAGGACATCAGTCCCATCAAGGAGGTCCCACTCCATGACACCACCTACATCTAATTACTTCCAGTTTTCTAATTCTATCACTGTAAGGATTAGGGCTTCAACATGTGAATTTGGGGAGACCAATTATTCAGTCCATGTACTGTATGACACAAACTAACTTTATAAAAACTGGATAATAATAAGGTGTTTCAGAAAGGAAGGAAATATCAAAACTAATATAAACAATTATTGCTAGTTTTTATTGATTTTGTATTTTCATGACCCAGGTTAAATTATTCACTGTCATTGCAATCCCTTGGGGTATGTCTTATTTGTTAGTTTTTTTATAGATGAGAAAATTAAAGCTTATACCAGGGAATTGAATTGCTCAATATCACAAAGGTGCTATGTAATAGGGTATTACTGAAACTAAGAGTTCCCTAAACCCTACCACAATGAAATGCCTACAACTAGAATTAATAGGTCTCTTAAACTGATAATTTGAATAAATCCACTTTTCTTCAGAACCATAAAACTAAAAAGGTAATTATAATCTGAATGTGATAACTGATTTTTTATGTGAAGGAAAAAAAATCTATTGTCCTAACAGGGTAAAAGAAAGTAGGCAAATACACAATCTCATTATACATGGTCTTTGAGGTGGCTAGGGTGGCAACTCTGGCTAGGCAAATACCTCCATTCCACCATCTTTGGTATAATTGGGTTTCTTTTTGTTGTTTGTTTGTTTGTTTTTGGCACCAGGGATCAAACTCAAGAACTTGCTCTTGTGAGACAGGTGCAGTGCCACTGAGCTACAACCCCAGGCCTAATTATTATTTTCATTTATACACCTAGTCTCTATAATTACCCACAACACAACAAGGAATGCAAATGGAATATGCAGACTATTACAGGTACTACTATGAGGTGAGACAGTAAGAAAAGACTGAATTACATGTTGTTAGCCTGTAAGGACAGAGACTGTGTCTAGAGTGAGGAAAGAGCAGATTGTTTTATATGATACAGGGATAAATGTTTCTCATTATAAGATGACAAGCATGGAAGCATTGGGTCCTGTCTCAATTCTAAGCTGCAAAAAATTGCTGGAATGATGGTCCAGATGAACCAGCTGAGTGCTTTGGAAAGAAATCAAGTAGATAGTCAAAGAAAATCCACTCAATGTGCTTAGGATTAAATATCAGCTAGGCATTATTCTTATTCAAAGAGGTATACACCAAAAATATTGATTCACTGAATATGAGTTTAATAAAATGCTAATTTGTGTTGGGAACATATTTCTTCTGGGGCTCCCCAAATCATTCAAAGTGTGGATAAGGACATGGCAATGTAGAACAACACAAGAAACATGAACCTTACTTATTTCTCAATGCAAACAGAAGTAAATTTTAGAAGATAGCTTCTCTGTTCTTAGTGAATTCCACAGAAATATAGATTGTGATTTAATATATGCAAGACATGAAATTAAAAAATTATCCAAAAGGATAGCTTGATGAGAGATAGAGAGAAATGAAACATAATAATAAGGCCAGGATATATTGTAAGAAATGTAAAAATATATTGGAAAAGTTTTGAAACCCCTCACAAAAATAGAAATCAAAATTATACATATTAAAATCAGAAAACAAATTAGAATGAATCTCAATACCCGGGGGAGATGATGAAGTGGAAAAAGAAAACCACTTAGATTACAGTGTAAATAGAAGACAGAAAATTGAGATTTGAGGTAAGACCCAGGTTACTGGTATTCATTTATTGATTGGTTCAACCATTATTTTTAGCTAGACCTTATAATGGTCACTACTGACACACCAGTAAACTAAGAAGACATGGTCCAACCTTCCAGAAGCATGCATTTTTGTGGACAGATAAGAATAAAGACAATTGGGCCGGGAATTTACCTCAGTGGTTTCGCTGCCTGCTGCGTGCAAGCTTAAGGGCCTGAGTTTGATCCCCAGTACCAAAAAAAAAAAAAAAAAAAAAAAGACTATTATATAATATGATAAAATAATTGTATAATTTTGAAAATGCTGTTTTTGCCAGGGTTCAGAGCCAGACTACAGAGTTCATTCTATCTAACTTAATCCTAAAAGAGTTTACCACAATGAAATAAATGACTTCAGAATCATTGCAAGGACTGAGATAGATACAAATTGAATTTCAGAAAAAACTTTGAAATCCATCCTGCTAAGCTGAGACGCCAAGGGTAATGCTGAGCATAGGGGATTAGGATTAGGGTTAGGGAGGCCTCCAAAAATGTCCATGTTCTGGAACCATGAATGGGAGTCTGTATGGGAGAAAAGGATTTTGGTCAATGTAATTAATTTAAACTCTTGATTTGAAATAATCCTGGAATATCTGGATAAACTCTAAATTTAATGACAAATGTCTTTATAAGAGACACATGGAGGAAAAAACGATGTGAAGATAGAGGCAGACATTGGAGTGGTGCAGCTACAAGAACACTGGCAGCCACTAGAAGTTGGGAAAGGGAGAAATGAATTCTCTCCTAGAATATCTGGGGGGAGTGAAGCCCAACTTGCAGATTGATGTTAGACTTTTGGATTTTGGAATTGTGAGCCATTGGATTTCTGTTGTTTTAAACTATAGGTGTATTATAACTTATTATAGTTACCCTTGAGAAAAATACAGTGCATCTAAGATTAGGAATTTATGCCTGAAATTTTGGGAGCTTCTCCAACAGCTGCTCACTGCATGGAATAGCACAAAGAGGGTCGTCCATAATTAAGAAACTAACTGTCATGCGGAGGCTCCATCACTACTGCTCTCCGCAGAATCCACTCGGATCAGCTTTTTTTTTTTTTTTTTTTTTTAGTTATTAAACCTTTTAATTCTAATTTACACTCTTAGTTTCTCACACTAGAGAAACTATTCGGTATTTACACATGTGTGTCCTATTTATTTCACTTAGGAGTATGGCCTCAGTATGCATCCATTTAGCTATAAATCACTCTAGTTTTTCATTCTTTAGGGCTGAGTTAGTACTTCATTGTATAAAAAACCCCACATCTTCTTTATCAAGTTTCCAGTTAATGGGCAGTTGGGCTGTTTCCAAGCTTTAGCTATTACAAACTGTGCTGCTATAAACATGGGTGCACATATGTCTCTGCAGTATGATTCTTTTATTTCTTTTGGGAAAATACCCAGCAGGGAAATAGCTAGGTGAAATGGGACCTCCAGCCCTAGTTCTTTGAGGTATCTCCACACTGATTTCCATAGTGGTTGCACCAGTCTGCACACCCACCAACAATGGAGAAGGATTCCTTTTTCTTTACATCCCCACCAGCATTTTCCAATATGAGAACTAATGCACAGGGACGTTTCCTTGAGAGCTTGTTTGGAGGTTCTGTACCCTTGTCAGAGGAAACGGTCCTCTTTTATTAGGGGTGGTCATCCTCTTGACCTAGTGCACAGCTTCAGGAGCGATGCACATTGGAAGGTGAGGGAGAAAGGGGACACCCAGCTAAACAGCCAGATCAGCCGAATTGACCCTGGCGATCAATGGAATGACAGATGTCACAGCCAGATCGCCCTCACATCCACCAGAACTTTTTCTACAAGGAGTTGAACAAATACTGAGGGTGGAAAGAAGAATGAGTAATCATTTCAAACTATACTGGAAAATATTTTTAATTTCAGGGATCTAAAAAAAGAGTGTCTATACATGTGTAGATAGTTTTTAAAAAAGGCTTACATAAAGAATTTTGTGATTGTTATATTCTATGGCAGAGAAAAATACAGCATATGCATATATATGCATCAATGCATAACTTTCTTTGTTGAGAAATAATTCCTTCCTATATACAGAAGCCTTCCTTTTTTTTAATTCTTTGCTCCTCCAAAAATTTTTGCTAGACCAATAGTGCAATAGTATGCTTAGTGGTATATAAGCAAGTCATATTTTGCCTTAAAATTCATGTCTCTTCACAAATAGGAGAAATTGGCTCTCTGGGTGGCACTCTGAGTAAAACTAATTGTTTTAATTAGAATCACAGTACAGTGCTAAGCCTAAAAAATGGAATGTAGTTTTTAAACATCTTACTGCAAAATTCAAAGATATGCTGTTAAAATTTGATATTGTTTGAAATATTAACCTAAAGTATTTAAATTTTAAATTTTTTCAGAGTAATTAATTTGCTATACTTTCAGTAAATGTCTTTATGAATTTATTTTTGAGTTGTTAATCTTGATTTTTCAAGTATGGTCATAGTCTGCTGACTGTCTACTCTGCAATATAAGGATTTCTCTTTGATCCCAATAAGTCCTACTGCAATTTTATTCTTTTCATCTTTCAAGTAAGATTATAAGTAGAGTTTAAAACATTTTAATTATGTAGTCTACTCAGGGCTAAAATTTATAATTACACACTTTTTTAAGTTAGAATTTTTTGGTTTTAGTATGGCTTGATACTTTTTGGTGTTCTAATCACTATTTCAACCATAATCTCTCTCACATGTCAAAAGTCCTTCTGGTACATTTATCAAAGTTAATTATTCCATTAATTTCACCTTTTAAAGCTTCCCCAAATTTGTACTGTGTTTTCCCACACCGTATGTCTTTTGATTTCTTGTTATACTCTATCATCTTTTAGGGATACTACACATGCCTAAATGTATGAGAAGACTACTAGGTAGTTTATAAATTTCAAACCTAATGCTCCACAATGTTCTCCTTCCTCAGCTCCCATAATGATGGATTTAAAATGTGCACTTTTGCACTCAGTTCTCTGTTATATACATATATATATATATTTTGGGGGGGGTGTACCAGAAATTGAACTTGGGACCTTGTGCTTGTGAGACAGGCAGCAGAACTACTGAGCTAAATCCCTGGCCTTCTCTGTTATATTTTTATCCTTATCAATTTTCTGTACTTTCTGTGAGATTTTCTTAATTATATTTATAATCTTTATATACCTTTTCATTTGTTTCTATTACCAGACTTTTAATTTCCAAAATGTTTATGTTCTTTAAGTGTTCCTCTTTTTCTTGTATCCTAAAATGTGATTGTTTTATTATCCCTCCGATAATACTAACGGTAGATTTTGGGGAATTTTTCATCTGCTTTCTTCAAAGCTTCTCCTAAATCTTTCAGTCTCCATCTTTTAAATTGAAGTTTCCTTCAGAAAGCTGGCGGAACTTGTGGTCTGGAGATTTCCTCATGCAAATTTAGAACAAGGTTGAGAGGAGAGATGAAGATCTCAGCATCCAACACATGGAAGAGGACATCATCCACTTCTCTGCGCTGTGTAACCAGACCCATCACCTCTGTCTTTCCCTCTGCAGTGGTTTTATTGTACTATGCAATGGTGCTTGGTCAGATATATGGTGTGAAAAGAGATTTAGAAATCTATCCGCTTCTGGAAAGGTTTTTTTAGTTCTCTTTATTTTGGATCTCTCTCCCATCTTCAATCCCTGACACATCCTGAACCTTTGTAAATTGAGTGTTGTAAAAATTAGGATGGTATTCAGTGGCCTGGTTTTCTAACTTATGAATTAGATATTTTCATTCTTCTTCATTCATTTGCTTAGAAGTTTACATGATTTAGTTTTTTTATTCTCCTACTTGCCATATCCTTTATTTATTCATTAATTTTATTGCTACATTTTAGGTATGCAATATGATGACATTCATCACTGAGAATTTGTACCTTTACATGACATATTTTGGTTCTTATTTTTCTCCCAATTAACCTACCCTCCCTTCAACTCCTCCGCCTCTCCCTATTTATAAAGACTTTGCTTCTATTTTTTTCCTTTTCTCATATTTATTCTTTTCCCTTCTTTCATTTCCCCTACCCCTCACTAAACTGGGTGGAAGAGATAGATCTAATATCTAGAATATATGAAGAACTTTAAAAAATCAGACCCCTAAAATTCAAAGACCCAATTAAAAAATGGGCATCTGAAATGAACGGGCAATTCTCAGGCAAAGAAGTAGAAATAGCAAATAAACATATGAAAAAATGTTCAACATCACTGGTCATTCAAGAGATGCAAATGAAAACAATGATGAGATTCCACCTCACTCCAGAAAGAATGACTGCTATCAAGAATATAAAGAAATCAACCAATAGGGCTGGGGATTTAGCTCAGTGGTGCTGCAGGCTGCCTGACAAGTGCTAGGTTCTGAGTTTGATCCGTGGTACAAAAATAAAGCAAAACTAAACAAAAAAGAAATCAACCAATAATAAATGCTGGCAAGGTTGTGGGGAAAAAAGAACCCTTCTCTACTCTTGGTGGGAGTGTAGACTGGTACAACCTCTGTGGAAATCAGTATGGATATACCTCAAAAAACTAGGATTGAAGGTCCCATTTGACCCAGCTATTCCCCTGCTGGGTATCTTCCTCAAAAAATTAAAAAATTCTTACCACAGTGATATATGTGCACCCATGTTCATAGGGGCACAGTTTGTAATAGCTAAAACTTGAAAACAGCCCAATTGCCCATTGGCTCATTCTGCTGCATAAACTTTCAATGGAGGTTTTAATCTCCTGGAAATCTGTCTGTATCCATTTTATGGATTTCATTTGTTTCCTATGTTGGGATTCCATCATGTTCCTTAGCTCCTCCCATTTTTTAAAATCTGTGTCTTCTCTAGATTTATTAATCATGTCTTGTACTATGGGCACAATCTCTGTTGTTATCTGAGAAATTATTTCTGATTTCATTTTTTACACATCCTCTTTCATTGCCAGTTCAGGGAGTCCAGGTGGTTGAGTATCAGATTGTTCCATCTAGTTGTTGTTTGCAGTTGCCTTAGGTGATCTGGAAGTCTGATTTTGAGACTTGTTTACATGTCTTCTCATTTCAACAGATGCATCCTGTTGCACCTTTGTTGTGGCAACTTTTTGCCTACCCAGTGGTCTTCAACTCTCAGCAAGTCATGGAGTGGCCTTTTCTCTGCTGCTCACTAGTGCACCAATTCCTGGGTTCAGAATGGTTGCCTTCTGGATCCCTGTGCTGCCCTATTGTACATTTGGGATGGTATCTAGGTGAGCCCATGGCTAGGGCCTCCCCACCTGCATAGCTGTTGTCTGGGAGGGCCATTGGCTATGGCCTGTGCACCCCAGTCTCTGGTGTCTGAGCAGACTTCTGGCTAGGGTCTCGGCACACTTACCAATGGTATTGGGGAGAGCCTCTGGCTGTTGCTTGTGTGCCTTTGCAGCTCTTTTTCAGGAGGGCCTTTGGCTTGGGGCTCTGTGCTCAAGCAGTGGGGGCCAGGCTGGGGTCCTGGCTGGACCTGCCTGAGGCAGTGCTGCTCTGGTCCACACTGCTGCTTGCTGGGATCTGCATGCACTTACTGATGGTTTTGGGGTGGGCCTCTGGATGATAATTGTGTGCCTGTGCAGGTATTTTTCTGGTGGGCCTTGGGTTGGAGCTGTGTACCCACTGAGGTTGGGGCAGGGCCCTAGCTCTGAACTATTATTATATTTATTTTCACATTCAATGTTGTGTTTTGTTTTTTTCTAGTATTAATAATGTCTTTGTTTTTTGTTTCTTTTTACTTTATTTTTTATTGTTCTAATTCTTCTCATATAAGTGTAATTCTCTCAAGACACTTAAGCATATCAGAACAATTGCTTTTTTCTGATGAAAAGGATTGGATTTAGTCTTCCTATTTTCATTTTTAATCACTAATCTAAAATGAAGTTAAAAATTGTAGGTACTACTGAAATAGTAGTTTTTCTTAATACTAAAATTACCTCCAAACACAAATCATCTCAATAAAATATAGAAGTCATTACATGAAAAACAATCAACCAGTAGGTATTGAGCCTTAAGTATTTGAATCATGAACACTAACATAGAAAAATATCTTCAAAATCATGTTGTTTAAAATTTCTACCAAAATGATGACAAACAGGAAATAAAGTAATTCTCCATATTCATCCAAGCATGGTCTTAGTTGTTAAAAATAACTCATTATTTTTTTCAAGAACTTGTAATATTAGTTTACTAGTGGTTGGATCAAAACACCTGTACTGTATCTTAAATCTTAAAATCTGTGTATACTGTTGCTGGATCAAAAGTTCACAATAGAACTATTAGGATGAAAATAGTTAATGAAAAGTCAAGCACAGTAAGTACTTTTTTGTATCATCTTTTTAGAAAAGCTGTCATAACACAAACTTACCTAGATGTGCCTATTTTCTCTACTTAGGTAGAAATGATCATTACATGTTCAAATTAATGCCCATTTCATATAAAAGTTCAAAATATTTGTGAGCATGATATCATACATTATGAGATCAGGTTTTCCTAAGTACATAATTTATAATAAAACTATTTTAGTTATTGACATGAGCTCTTTTTTTTGACATGACTTTCTTTGCAAGTTAAATATCATTGTATTTGAAAAATTTTAAAATTCCTTCTAATATATTTAACTATTTACTATATAACTAAGGAGAATGAATGGAGCTCAGTTTCTAAATAGATTAACATTAAAATGAAGCCAAGGCCTTTGTATCTGGTCAATAGAAAAGATTGGTTAAAAGCATCTCAGGAAATAGCCAGACCCACCCAAGACAGAACTGAGGGTATAAATGGGCAAACTCTTGTGAAAGACTGCTTTAAGAAGAGTGTTCTAGAGAGTTCTGCTTTTTCAGGGGCTCCTAAGTTTTTTTCTGAGTTTAGCCCTCTAGCAACTCAGAGGCCACTGCAGTCATGGTCCAAGGGGACATGGCTTCTGTTAGAGCTAAGAGCAGACATTGGTGCCATATACATGGGGCTGATTTAGCAGATATACAGAACAGTTGTGGAGTCTTAGAGGCTTCCACTCAGATTTAAAAGGAAAACCTGGCAGGTCAGGAAGTGTGCCCTCACAGGGCAGTTAATGAGCCATTCTGTTAATGAGAGTGAAGCCAAAGGTACAGTGCAGACTCCTTAAAGTTGTAGATGCCAGGAATGTGGAATATCTGCTGAACAAAATGGAAGTCGATGAATAAAGCCAGTGAAAGAGAGAAGTCTTGTGCACTACAATTTTCAAGGCCACAGAGATATTCAACTCCTTTAGATTCCGCATCTTACCACCAACCTATCCCAAGTGCTCAACATAGAGATACAAGATTTAATGTTTGTCCTGCTGGATTTCAGTCTTCCTTTGCTCTGATTCCTTTCTATCCCCATATTATACTACTTTGTAAAAGAGAATGTTTACTAGATCACTGTTTTAGAAATATTTAACTTTCTTTGGATTTTCATGAGGGTACAGCTAAAAGTTGATCTTGAGTCTCAGAAGAGACTTTGAACATAGACTGCTTAAAGACAGATTAAATGCATTAGGTGCATAATGAGATGGACATGAGTCTTTGGGGGTAACAGATTAAATGCCTTTTGAATAAGGAGATAGATGTAAGTTTTGGGGGTGCAAAATGCTGAGTATTATAGATTTAATCTAAAATACCTCCTCAAAGTCTCATATTTGGGGAGGTGGGATCTAGTTTGAAGAGGTTGGTAACGGCATGTGTCCTTGAAAAAAATGTATTCTTGTCTTGATTCCTCCCTTCTCTCTCTACTTCCTGGCTGACATGGGTTGAGCACCTTTGCTCTGTTGTGCCCTTCCGGCGTGCCATTTTTATTAAGATGTTGACCAACCATAGAATGAATCTTCTAAAAATTATGAGCCAAAATAACCTTCTTGGCTAAGTTGTGAGTACTGGATATTATGTTCCAGTGATAGGTGACTAATATTGTTTGGAATGTTGTTAAAAATAAGTCTTTCCTATTTATGTGATTAAAGAGTTAATTTCAAAAGAATAATAATTCTTAACTAATAAAGTTAACCCATTTTAAATGATTTTTGCTCTACCTCTGGAAGAGTAAACTAGCACTTCATATTCTTTATTTTCTTATTGTCTATCTTTAAGTTTTATCTATACTAAGAAATCAGTATTAGATTTTATTTGTCTTTTAGTTTTTATAATAAGATATCTTTAAACAATTATCAATATTTATAAATACAATTGAGGAATTACTATAGATTAAGAATTAGTTAACAGTGTTTTTTTTAAAAAATGTTCTTTGAAACTATAGTAAGTCCTGAGGAAATTTTATGAGTACAACCATATAAAGGGATACAATTGTAATAGAATTGCTATGTCAACAGCCACACACCTTTTGCAATTTAGTAGGTAGTACAAACTGCTCTCTAGAAAGTTTGTACCAATTTACATCACCAACTAATTGTATTTGAACATACTCATTTTCCCACATTCTACTGCAATATGAATATTTCAATTTAAATTATAGTTTGATAAATGCTTCATTAGTACTGTGCTTGGAGACCAGAGGGCTCCTACATCATTATTCTGTACACTTGTGGACTGTGTCTGCTGCAATAAAATGTATTCTCACTGCAAAATTCTTTTTCTCTTTCTCTTTTCTTTTGCAATAAATTATCACTCTGGTATCTCCGATTATTCAGACCTGAGAAGGGAACTATAACAAATAAATCCTCTGAGTTTGGCAAAGCTTTGATTAAAGCTTGAATTGCTGAAAAGCTCATTCACTTTACATTTGCTTAAAAATATTCTCGCTTCATCTGAGTGGGTTACCTACATAAACGTTATTTGAATTCCATTTGTCATTTCTCCTGTTCTTCCAGAATGGCTTCTATCAAGAATATTGGAAAACACCTAGAAGCCTGAAGCTTTCCCAAGGCTGCTTTATACTCCAATGCAAGGAAATGATTGATAAGAGATACTATCATTCCCACAAACTCTACAAAATAAAGATTAGTTTCTCCATCAAAATAAGCTTAACTTTCTCCAAGGGAGTGCTGAGACAAGTCACAATAACTACATACTTTTTTTCTCAGATTTTTTATCTTGTGTTTCTGAGTTATGCACTGTAGGAATGTTGGTGTGCTGACCACCCATACTTATTTTTTTTGGTAAATTGTAAAAAAGTTATAAACAACCAAACACAAAATAAAACAAGACAACCATTCAATTGACTACTACACTGATAAGTCATACTGTTCATTTATTGAAACAAACAAACAAAAAATACAAGCCCTAGTGTCTTGGAGTGAAATCACATGAGCATGGGTTTTAGTATATGTGCTGCCAAAGCGAGCACATGAGCTTGGGTTTTACAAAACAACTTTTTAAAAATTTTATAACATATTTTCCATTGATTAAGTTAAAATCCAAGGAATGAGTCCTAAATTAGGTATTGGTATCCTTTAGGCTACTAGTTTTTCTAAGCATAAAATTGAATCGATTCTGTGTCTGCCTTATTGTACATGAGAATAGAGTACAATCCATTATCAGGGAAAGCAATGCCATTAGCCTCCTCATGCATTCAATTAGGCTATTACTTTATATATCTTAATTGATACTGCTAATAGTATCATATATAATTGCTCTATGTAAGCAGAAAATGTGCTTGCTAATGAGTCTTAGCTAATTCAAAGAATGGCATTTAAGCACTACCAGTAGAACTGTAAGGTCCAAAATCAATATTTGACCTATCTTCCCAAGAATAAGGTAGGTCGTGGGAAATGGTCTTTTCAAATATTAAACTGGGTAATGATAACTGAAAATGAATTTGTGTGTATTTCAGGGCAAGAAGATTTTTGTTTGGCTTCTTTTATTTTTCTTTTTAGGATTATCCCTGGATATAAACTTGACATTTGGATCAATGATCAAATCGTTCTGAAGATGGAATCATTGTATTTCATAAATTTTAAGCTTAATTATGTCATAAGAAACATGCACTATGAAAATTTCAGCTCTTAATGAATGGAAGCAAACTAGAATAAACAAAAATATTACTACCTTTCAACCTGTTTGAACTAAAAATAAATGTACAGTGTATAGTTAGAAACTGGGTAGAAAAATACAAGCCCTACAGTCTATATTAAAATTGTTTTGCAATTGTAAAATAATGTCTTTCTTTAATGCAATTTTTTCATAAAAGTAAACTAAGACAATTTTTAGCTCTTTGACTCTTTTAAACAATGGGATATTTTAACTCAGACATATGAAATAGTTTCTTGGAGATAAATTTACTTAATTAAGCAATGCCAAATTTTGTCAGTGGCATGTGATACAGAATGCGGCTCTGAAGTTGATTGTTCTGAAACCAGTTGTGAAGTACACTCTGAATCTGGAAAGGAGAGAGCCCTGATTTTCTGCAGTAGGTGGCTGTACTGGGATGAGAAGCATTACTAGCAAGGGAGCAAGGACTCATTGGATGTTTTCCTTTGAGAAGCATGCTCTCCTACTCCCTAAAATTGCTTGCTAAGATGTTTATTAAATTATATTTCATTAAATCAGAGCACTGTTGTAGCTGAAAAGAAATTGAGCTGTAAAGAAATTTAGGTCTAAGAAAGATCATTTGACTTATCCAAGACCTTATCCAGCAGCTATTCCCCAAGATATAATTAGATTCAAAATTCTGTAGAATATATTTTAATTTTTGGTGGGGTGCTTAGATCACTGAACCATGAACTTAATTTAGAAAAATTTGCATAAGATTGTGCTTTTAAAATCAATTTATGCAACATATCTGCCATATTTTCAATCTTGAGAGACCATATTTAGAGTTACTTTGCAAACGCAGTTTAAAAAATATTTCATTTCTGATACTAACATGCCCTTGCCCCAGACCTTTATAAATTGTATCAAGTATTTTTGCTAGTTTGTCCCATTGAAACCATGAACAGCCTATAGCAGTTTTACTGACTTTCTCTCTCTGAGCAGTTATTATGCTACTAGTCTGGAAAATGAGGGAAGAACAAATTGGCAAAAATAAAATAAAAGCACCTCTCTATTTTCCAGCTCAGTAAAGTTTCTAAATGTTACATAAATTCTAAACAGTGCAGCCTGTAATATTGAAGAGTCCCTTGGACTCGAACACTAGATAAGTCTGTTTCTTCTCACAGAGGAAATGATTTGAAAACCAAGAGGATATTTCAAAACTGTATTGCAAAACCACAAATATGTAATTATCCTGCAGCTCTGTTTTGTCTTGTTCAGAACAGATTGGTAATTGAATAATGCATACCCATTATGAGAAAAATTGTTTTTTTCTCATGGGTTATCACTTCTATTTCTATCCCTTATTCTTGTTTCTTTCAATGAGGAAGGGAATGGAATATTTATGCCATTTCCAGGATATATTAGACAGCAGGATTTTAATTTATCTTTTATTCTATTATAATATTATTATAGACTGTTAATATTCATAAAGTATAATGTATATGCTGAAATCAACTGCTGAAACATTTATCAGAAATGTACTTTCAGTGAGGGCTACACAAACCCAGGACACTTACAGGTACTATTTTTCCACTGTAAATCCTAAATTGAACTATAGCAGGAATAATACAAATTTTGATAGATTTGCAAGCATAATACTAGAGAAAGAAAAATCATGATAACATATTGTCTTTGAAACTTCCTTCATCCATTTGAATGCACCATTTCTCTATGGTATTTGCATGGATGGTCCTATAATTTTAGGTGGAGTGTTTGTACATGATTTGCAGTAATTTTTCTTACACATACAACTTTGTCAATTCAGCCCAGGTGTAGGATACAAAATCCAAAAAGATATGAGACAGAAAAACTAATATGAATTTTAAATATCAACTGAAATAATTTATTGATCCTTTTAATGTAAAGATGTATTAATACAAGTATTATTTGCAAAATACACGTAAAATTTTTTGGCAAAAATTTGTGATGCAATACTAAAAGCACAATACATAATTTATTAAAATTAACAAATTTAGTTTTGCTAAACAAGTTATTTAGAATAGTAAAACAGGTTTATAGATGGGAAAAAATTTAAAGCATTTGTTATAAAAGATACATCCAAAATATGTGAAGAATGTAAGAAAACAAAAAAATTTCAAAAACTGGACAAAATGTCTGACCAGCTAGCTTATTGAGGATGACATACAAATGGCAAATAATCATATGAAAAGTATTCATCATATGTTTTTAGAGAACTGTAAATTAAAAGGGCAACTGGATGACTCCATACCTATTAGAAGGGATAAAATCCAAAATACTGACAAATCCAAATTCTGGTGAGGGTGTGCAATAAGAATCTGCATTGTTTGCAAATAGAAATGCAAATGATGGAGGAGTGTTGGGAGACAATCCTTACAAAATTGTACAGACTCTTACCATTTGATTCAGCAATTGATCTCCTTGTTGTTTACCTAAAGGATTTGAAAACTTACACTCAAAAAGGCACACAATCAGTGCAATTTTACTGTTAATTGCTAAAAATGAAGGGTAGCCAAGATAACCTTGAATTAGTTAACGGATAAACAAACTGGTATAATCACACAGTAAAATATTGTTCAGTGACAAAAAGTCAAAAGGAAATGAGCTATCAAACATGAAAAAACAGGGAATAACCTTAAATACAAGTTAAATGACAAAAACCAATCTGAAAAGGCTACATACTAGATAATTGCAGCAAAAGACTTTCTTCATTTAATGACCTAATTTCATTTCAGGTGGATAAATGAATTGGTCACTAAATAAGGAATTGTTCATACTATGTATATTACAATATTCAGAACAAAATGGTCAAAGGAAATTCTAATGTATGAACTTTGCTTTTATGTTCATAACTCTTACATTTAGTACTATAATGTATAATAGGTATAGTACTATAATGTATAAAGGTATAGTACTATAATATATAGTACAATCAGAAAAAAATTACAGTATGTACTGTATAAATAAGGGGTACTGTGCAAAAAAAAGACATTGAGGTTCTATAAACAAGATGTACAGAACTGTACAAAAAAAAGAAAAAAAAAGATGAGTTGAATCCTAAGTCTGAGCAGGGGGTTGTGAGTTGTAAGTCTGAACAACATGCCTCAAACTTAAGTCCCAGGAGTCATTAAACAGATGAGTTGCTAAATGAAAAATATATGTATTTGACTATGTGGAAAGTAAAAAGATAGTTGCCAGGATTGATGGAGATGGATGAAAGGATGCATAAGTGGTACAAAGAAGATTATGGGAAGCAGTAACGTTATTCTCGTGAAACTATAATGATTAATATGTGTTATACATTTGTAACAATCCATTGAATGAACAACATAACAAATAAGACTGTAGTTTACAGATTTTAGTTAAAATGCATCAATATTAACTCATAAGTTATATTTATATATATTTTTAAAATTTTATTTTATTGGTACATTTTAGGTATACAATATCATGACATTCATCATTTGAAATTTGCACCTTTACATAATCTCTCTTGGTTGGTTCGTATTTTTCCCCCTTCCACTGCCCTCCCTTCAACCCCTCCATCCCTCCCTATTTACAAAGACTATGTTTCCACTTTTTCATTGTCTCATATTAATTCCATTCCCTGCTTTCCTTTCCCCTACCTGCCCACTTCCCCTTCCCCTTTACCCCTTTTCTTCCTATTTCATATTATCTATTATACCTCTTAGTCCTTATTTACACTTTCATTTTCTCACACTAGAGAAACTATTTGGTATATATACGTGTGTCCTATTTATTAAGACTATCACTTCAATGTGCATCTATTTAGCTATAAATGTCCCTAATTTCTCATTTTTATGGCTGAGTAGTACTCCATTTTATAAAAAAAAACACATTTTCTTTATCGAGTCTCCAGTTGATGGGCATTTGGGCTGCTTCCAAGTTTCAGCTATTACAAACTGTGCTGCTATGAACATGGGTGCACATATATCAGTGTGGTATGATTCTTTTAATTCTTTGGGGAAGATACCCAGCAGGGGAACAGGTGGCTCAAATGGGACTTCCAGTCCTAGTTCTCTGTGGTCTCTCCATACTGATTTCCACAGTGGTTGCACCTGTATACATTCTCACCACCAGTGGAGCACTGTTCCTCTTTCTCCACAGCCCCACCAGCATTTGTTATTGGTTGAGTCCGTGATAGCAGCCATTCTTTCTGGAGTGAGGTGGAATCTCAGCATTGTTTTCATTTGCACCACTTGAATGACAAGTGCTGTTCAACACTTTTTCATATGTTTATTTGCTATTTGTAATTCTTTGTCTGAGAATTGCCTGTTCATTTCAGATGCCCATTTTTGCATTGGGTCTTAAATTTGGGAGGTCTGATATTTTTTAAGTTCTTTATAGATTTAGATAGTAGATCTTTGTTTGATGAAAAGCAGGAGAAAATTATTTCCCACATTATGGGTTGTCTCTTCATACTGTTGGTCATTTCCCTTGCTGGCAGAAGCTTTTTAATAAGAAGAAGTCCCACTTGTTGATTGTTTGTGCTAGTTCACGGGCAACAGAGGTTTTGTTCATAAAATCTTTTCCTACACCAGTGTCTTCAAGACTTCTACCTAACCTCTGCTCAAACTAGTTTAGTGTTTCTGTTTTAATATTTAGATATTTAATCCATTTCAATTTTAGTTTAGTGCACAATGAGAGATATAGGTCTAATTTTAATCTTTGGCAAGTTGAAACCCACTTTTTCCAGAACCATGTATTAAAGAGGATATCTTTCCTTCAGTGAGGGTGTTTGGTTTCTTTGTTGAAGATGACGTGGCTAAGTGTGTCTGGAGTTGTTTCTGCATCTTATAATCTGTTCCTCTGTTCCTCAAGTCTGTTTCTTTGCCAGAACTATGCTGTTTTTATCACAGTAGCTTTGTAGTTTAGTTTCAAGTTGGGGATTGTGATACCCCTTGACATGTCTCTGTTGCCTAAAATTATTTTTTTATTTTTTTTTTTAGTTTTTGGTTTTTTTTGGTACTGGGGATCAAACTCGGGACCTTGCATTTGCAAAGCAGGCGGCAGAATCACTGAGCTAAATCCCTGGCCCCAAGAATTGCTTTTGCTATTCTGGGTCTCTTCTTGTTCCAAATGAATTTTTGGATTGTTTTCTCAATGTCTGTGAAGTATGCTGCTGGGATTTCAATTGGGATTGCATTGAATCTATATAGCAGTTTGGGAAGTATGGCCATTTTCACTATGTTGATCCTTCCTACCCAGGAGCAGGGGATGTCTGTCCATTTTCTTATATCATCTTAAATCTCTCTTTTCAGAATGCTATAGTTTTCAGAGAAGAGGTCTTTGATTTCTTTTGTTAGGTTGATTCCTAGGTATTTCAAATTTTGGATGCTATTGTGAAAGGAATTATTTGCTCTATTTCTGTCTCAGTGAGTCTGTTGTTAGTGTAGAGGAAAGCTATTGATTTTTGTATGTTGACTTTGTATCCAGCTACTCTAGTGAGTTTGGTTACTAAGTCCAGAAGACTTTCATGGCATTCTTGGGGTCTTTTATGTACCGTATCATGTCATCTGCAAATAATGACAATTTGACTTCTTCATTTCCTATCTTTATTCCTTTTATTTCTTTCTCTTGTATAATTGCCATGGCTAGTGTTTCCAAAACTATATTGAATAGGAGTGGTGATAGTGGACATCCTTGTCTTGTTCCTGATTTTAGTGTGAAGGATTTCAATTTTTGACCATTTAGTGTGATATTGGCTGTTGTTTTTTCATAGATGGCTTTTACCATATTGAGGTAGAGTCCATCTGTCCCAATTTTTTGCATCGTATTAATCATAAATGCATGTTGGATTTTGTAAATACTTTCTCTGCATCTCTTGAGATGATCATATGGTTTTTCTCCTTTACTCTGTTAATATAGTGTATTACTGATTTGCATATGTTAAAACATCCCTGGATCCCTGGGTTGAATCTCACTTGGTGAGAGTGTATGATCTTCTTGATGATCTTCTGCATTTTATTTGCCAGTATCTTTTTAAGGATTTTTGTATCTATGTTCATTAGTGAGATTGGCCTATAGTTCTCTTTTTCAGTTGGGTCTTTCTCTGATTTGGGGATCAAGGTGATGCTTGCTTCCAGGAATGAATTTGGGAGTATTGCTTCCCTTTAAATTTCACTGAAGAGTTTAAACAGGAGTGGCAGTAGTTCCTCTCTAAATGTCTTTTAGAATTCAGCAGTGAAGCCATCAGGGCCCGGGCTTTTCTTAGTTGGTAAGTTTTTAGTTACATTTTCAATTTCATTGATGGATATTGGGTTGTTTAGAATTTTTAGGTCTTCTTCATTCAACTTTGGCAATTCATACATATCTAGTAATCTGCCCATTTCTTCTGTGTTTTCCATCTTGATGTTGTATGGGTTCTGGAAGTAGGTATTAATGATCTTCTGGATTTCTGCTGGGTCTATTGCAATTTCACCCTTTTCATTCCTAATTGCATGGATTTGGGCCTTTTCTTTCCTTTTTGTAATAAGATTGGGTAAGGGTGTGTCAATTTTGTTTATTCTTTCAAAGAACCAACTCTTGGCTTCATTGATTTTTTGTGTCATTCTCTTAGTCTCCATTGCGTTGATTTCTCCTCTGATCTTTATAATTTCCTCCCCTGTATGAGCTTAGGATTTGTCCTTCTCTTCTTTCTCTAGAAGCTTGAGGTGCAGCATCAGGTTGTTTAATTGGGTTCACTCTGTTTTCCTAATGTGAATATTCACTGCTATGAATTTCCCTCCTAAGACTGCTTTCATTGTGTCCCATAAATTCCGATATGTTGTACTGTAATTGAAATTCAATTGAAAGAACTGCCTGATATCTTCTTTAATTTCCTCTGTGACCCATTGGTTGTTCAGAATTGTGTTGTTCAATTTCCATGATTTTATGAAATTTTTGCAGTTTCTTTTGCTATGGATCTCCAATTTCATTGCAATATGGTCTGATAATATACAGGGTATAACTTCATTTCCTTTGCAGTTACTTAAACATGTTCTATGAGTGAGTATGTGGTAAATACTGGAGAACAGCCCCTGTGCTTCTGAAAAGAATGTGTATTCTGATTTTGTGGAATGGAACACCCTGTAAACATCTGTTAAATTCACTTATTCAAGAGTTTGATTGAGTTTTAGTATGTCATTACTTATTTTTTGTCTAGTTGATCTATTTGTGAGAGTGGGGTATTGAGATTCTCTACTACTATTGTATTAGTGCTCATTTGATTTCTCATATCCGTTAGTATTTGTTTTATATAGTTGGGTGCACTAGTGTTTGGTGCATGTATATTTATGATTGTCATCTCTTCCTCTTGGAGTTTTCCCTTTACAAGGATGTAGTGTCCTCCTTTGTCTCTCTTAATCAGTGTTCATTTGAAATCGATTTGATCTACAGGGAGGATAGCTACTCATGCTTTTTTTGTGTGTTCCTGTCACATGGAGTATTGTTTTCCAGCCTTTAACTTTCAGTCTATGAGGTTTTTTTTTGAATGACGTGTTTCTTGCATGCAGCATATTGTTGAATCTTGCTTCTTGACCCATTCTACCAGCCTATTTCTTTTGATTGGTGAATTGAGACCATTAACATTGATGGTTATAACTGATCCATATTGATTTATCATTGTCATGACTTTTTCTTTTTGTTGGATTCTCCCTGTCTGTATTTAATTTCTTGTCATGCTTCCAGGGGCTGTGATCCTCATCTTTTCCTAGGATATTGTCTAAAATTTCTGGAATGGTGGTTTGGTATTCATGAAGTTCCTAAGGTGCTGTTTGTCATGAAAGTATCTTATTTCTCCATCAATTCTGAAAGGTAATTTTGCAGAGTACATAAATCTGGGTTCAAGGCTGTTTTCCTTTATAGCTAGAAATATGTCACTCCAAGCTCTTTTTGCCTTGAGGGTTTATGTTGAGAAGTCTGATGTGATTCTGGTGGCCTTTCCTTTGTATGTGATTTGTTTATTTTGTCTAACTGCTTGTTGAAATTTGTTCTTCTGTTGAATTTCTGGTATCCTCACAATTATATGCCTATGTGTAGATTTTTTTTGATCAAGGCTATTTGGAGTCCTATATGCCTCACTTATCTGTATGTCAAGTTCTTTCCCCCTGTTTGGGAAGTTTTCTGCTATCACTTCTGTGAACAGTTTTTTTAGGTCATCTGCACTCTCTCCTGCTTCTTCATTGACTCCAATCAATTTTATGTTATTCTTCTTTTCATCATCTAGCAGCTACTTGATTGATTTCTCATGGTCCCTTACAATTTTAAAGCAATTTTTGTTTTCCTGTTCACTAATTTCAATCTTATCTTCTATTTCTGAAATTCTATCCTCACATTGGCTTATTCTGCTGTGTAGCCTTTCAGTGGAGTTTTTCATCTCCTGGAAATCTGTTTGCTTCTGTTTTATGGATTCCATTTGTTTGCTATGTTGGGATTTCATCATGTTCTTCATCTTATTTCTAGATTTATTAATCATGCCTTGCACTATGAGCACAATCTCTGATGTTATCTGAGAAATTATTTCTGATTTCATTTTTTCCAGATCTTCTTTTGTTGCCAATTCAGGGAGTTCAGGTGTTTGAGTATCAGAGTGTTCTATCTCATTTCCCTTTGGGGTTGCTGTATGAGATCTGGAATTCTGGTTTTGAGACTTGCTTAAGTGTCTTCTCATTTCAATGGTGGGTTGGCAGAGTATGTGTGCTGCTGGCACCTGTGTGGCTCACCTCTTTTGCCCTGGGAGTGGTGGTATGGTGGTCCAGAATCCTCCTCCTCTGCACAGGGAGTGGTGCTACTGTTGCCTGGAAGCCTCCTCCTCTGCATGGGGAACTTCATGAGTTATAATAAATGTAGCATACTAATGTAAGTAACTATTTTGTTTTCCAAACTAATGATTATAAAATGCATATTGTAATCTTAATCTCAATATTTCCAAGATGTGTAATCTTGGTATTAAACTTCATGTTGTAAAAAAACCCATAATTTTGTGAAGATTATAGTAAAATACATTTAAAATATTTGACTCTATGTCTAGTACATAGCAAGTGCCATATAGGTGGTAGGTAGGCCTGTTAATATGAATGATGTTCACACCTAAGTGATGAGTTTATAATGTGAAAAAATAAGAGCTTCTGTCTTGGCGATTCACTAAGTTTCAGGAAAAAAATTTCCTAAAATCATTTTTATCCTCTGCTGTTTTTCAGCTGCAAATAAAGGAACATTTAAAACCAAAGTGGAAAAATCCTTGCTAGCCAAAACTAATCCTGCCTTTGATAGCTAGGCAAAGGAGAATCAATCTGCTCTTAGCTGCCTGTAGTCAGACAAGCTCCTTTTCACCTACCTTCTCTGGATCTTGTTATGTCTTATTTTTTTTAGTCTAAGATTGTAGAGTTGCACCTTTTATTTTTAGGGGCTTGAGTTATACCCTGCAGCAGGAGACTGTAATTGAGAGTCCTTACCGGGAATCAAGGTGCCTAAACACCAAATATAAAAATTGAAATGTAAGGAAATCTTACTGTATAATAAAACCACCCAAATAACCTCATTTTGCCAAAATATCTACCTCTCTTTATTCCACCTTGTTTCACACAAAAAACGGATTTCTGTCCTGAAAGCAAGTTTTATAATTACCCAAATAGGAAATATATACTACAACTTGATTTCAGGGTTTATACACTGATTTCTATGGCAACTTAAGCTTAAATGTCATGGCAGGTTTGGAAAAATCTTGAGGGTGAATTATTTATATATATATATATATATATATATATATATATATACACACACACACACGAATATATATTCATTTTTCCCTTTTGCATGTCCCTGTAAAACAGAAGATACATAATTTTTCAATATAATATCATCATTATGAATTCTGAACATACCTAAAAAAAGAAATATTTAGTTCTAGCAAGTTAAAGAGAAAATAAGTTTTCCATGGTGGAATTAAGTTGTAAAATTATGACATCTTGTTGAATACTGAAATAATTATATCACTCATCTTTTTCCTGAAGAAAAAGTTGTTGATATTTCCTTCTTATATTTTATATCCCCTCACAAATAATATGTTGAAACCTTACCACCCCAGTTCAGTGGATTTGGAGATAGGGTCTTTAGTAACTAAATGGTAAAGGCAGTCATGAGAGTGTAGGTCCCACAGGATGGAATCAGTGTTCTTAAAAGAACAGAAATGAGTTCTCTTTCTCCTTCCCTCCCTCTCTCCTCCATTTTAAAGATGCTGTGTGAGTACACAGTGAGATAATGGCTATCTTCAACCAAAAATAAAAGATCCCAGAACAAAACCTGCTTTGAAAGTAACCTGTCAACCTCCAGAATAGTGAAGAATAAATTTCTATTGTTTCAGCTATCCAGTTGATGATATTTGTTAAAGCAGCTCAAGTAGACTAATACACATTCCCAATAACTAACATATTTTTAATTTATTCTCCCTGACACTTGTCACTTATTCTTTGGTAAAATATTGCATTTTTATTTACCCACTTCTCATGCAATATTAGAAATCATTCTTAGAATTTGTTTCCTTTTACCCTGCACATCAATTCATTAGAATACAGGCTAGCTACTGTAGCTGCTAAATAAAATAATTTTTAATAAATGAAAAATCAGAAGGCAGAAATTATCCTGTGCAAAATTAAATTTTTGACCTATATTCCATGCCTATTTTGCCTCCTCTTTTTATAGAAATATATTTCTATACAAATTTTTACCAGTAAAATATCTTTTTTTTTTCCCTTAAACTCTTTTTTTTTTTTGGCACATTTTAGGTATATAATAAATTTACATTTATCATTGGGAACTTGTACCTTTACATGATGTATCTTGGTTCTTATTTTTTCCCCATTCCCTGCCCTTCCTTCACCCCCTCCACCCTTACCTATTTATAAAGTCTTTGTTTTCCTTTTTTTCCATTTCTCATATTTTTTCTTTTTCCTTCTTTCCTTTCCCCTACCCCTCCCACTTCCCCTACTCCTTTAGACCTTTTCTTCCTATTACACAATATCAATTATACATTTTAAAAACTAAAATATCAAGATCGAGGAGACATTACCACAGATTTAACAGAATTTAAAATGATATAGAAAGCATATTACAAATATCTGTTTTGAAGTAAATTTGACAACTTGTAAGAAGTATCTTGGAAGGCAAAATAATGAAACTGACTCTGGAGGAAATATAAAATTTGAATAGCACCTATTGAAGAAAGTATATTCCTAGCTTGGAAAACTACCTATATGGCAACAACAGGCTCATATACATTTTAGCCGATAAATTATATCAAACATTTAAAGCAGAAAAAAAAGGAACACTTCTCCCCTCATTTTAGGAAATCAACATTGTGCTAATCCTAAAATGGGATAAAGATAATAGAAAAAAAAGTATGAACATAGATAGAAATTTGTTTAACAAAACAATTAGAAGTCAGATCTGGCAGTATGTAAAGAGTGGTTTTATTATAGGGATGGCAGTGTTGGTTCAGCATTGGAAGATCCACCCCCAAAAGTCATCGTTTTAACCCAGGAAAGGAAAAAGCCATATGATTCTGTCAGTATTTGCAGAAAAAGTGTTGGACTAAATTCTACAGCTGTTCATGGTAAAAACTATCAGGAGACTAGAAGTAGAACAGAACCTTCTCAACTCCATATTTGCAGCAAAAACACCTTATACAAATGGAGGAGATACAATGCTTTCTCCCTAGGGTGGAGAACAAGGGCAGATATGCTTACTCTTCATCTGTCCATTAAACTTTGAAGCACTGGCCTAAATAAAAATAGTCTGGCAATAAAAATAAACAAATAGCATAGAATTGGCACCATAGAATTAAAATCTTTATATGTAGATGAAATGATTATCTACAGGGAAAATACTAAGAAATCTCTAGGAACCCCTAGAACTTGTATTTGAATTTAGCAGGATTAGAAAACAAAAGGTATATATAAAAATTCAGATCTATGTATAATTGCTATAAATGAAGAATTGGACATTGAAATTTAAGTTATGTAGGAGTACAAAGGACCTAGAAAAGTAAAAAGAAAAAGAAAAAAAAAAGTGTTGGAAGACATTTAGTACCTAATTTTAAGATTTCCACTAAAGCTACAGTAAGCAAGCCAGTGTTGGTGTAAAGAAAGACATATAGATCATTGGAATAAAACAGAGAATCTAGAAATAGAACCACACATATATGATCCACTGGGTTTTGAAAGGTTATTTAACATTAACATTTTATAGAATATAAACTGAATTCAAGAGCTGAGGAAAAGATACTGTTTTCAGCAAATGGCACTAGAACACTTGGTATCCAGATATAAAAACTTAACCTGAACCCTTTATTTCCATACATAAAAATAACTTGAGAGAATCTATGAACCTAAATAGAAAAGCCTAAAAGTATAAAACTTTAAGAAGAAATTGTAAGGGAAAATGCTTATGAATTTAAGGTAAGCAAGAATTTCCTAGGATAAAAACACATGATGTATAAAAGAAAAAAATTGATAAATGAAATTCCTTCAAAATTTAGAACTTTAAATGACATTGTTAAAATGAAAAGTAGTCCTTAAACAGACAATTTTTATAATGCATATAACCTATGATCAGAATATATAAAGAACTCTTACACCTCAATAATAGACAACCCAATTAAAAAGTAGACACAAGAAGATGATGAATAGCCAGTACAGCACAAGGAAAGGTGTGCAACACTAGAATCAGAAAATACTAATCAGTACAATAACAAGATTGAAGTATACACTCAGGGAGTTTCTTTTGAACTAAATGTGTTTCTTGTATGCACCATATTGTTAATCTTGCTTCTTGACTCATTCTCCCAGTCTATTTCCTTTGATTGGTTAATTGAGACCATTAACATTGATGGTTATAACTCTTACATATTGACTTATCATTGTCATGACTTTTTCTGTTTGTTGGATTCTCCCCATTTGCATTCAATTTCTTGTCACACCCAATGGATTCATTCTGCTGAGCCTCCTGTGGTTGTGATCTGCATTGACTTTTCCTAGGATATTGTCTCAAATTTTTTGGAGTGCTGGTTTGGTATTCATGAAGTTCCTAAGGTGCTCTTTGTCATGAAAGTATCTTATTTCTCCATCAATTTTGAAAGATAATTTTGCGGATACATCAATCTGGGTTGGAGGTTGTTTTCCTTTAGGGCTTGAAATACATCACTCCAAGCTCTTCTTGCATTGATGGGTTGCATTGAGAAGTCTGCTGTGATTCGGATGGGCTTTCCTTTGTATGTGATTTGCTTCTTTTCTCTATCTGCTTGTAAAACTTTGTTCTTCTGTTTGTTTTCTGGAATCTTAACAATTATACACCTATGTGTAGAATTTTTTTGATCAAGGCTGTTTGGAATCCTATATCCCTCACTTATCACTATGTCAAGTTCTTTTCCCCTGCTTGGGAAGTATTCTGCCATCACTTCTGTGAACAGTTGTTTTATGTCATCTGCACTCTCTCCTGTTTCTTTGTTGACTCCAATCAGTCTTATGTTATTCTTCTTTGCATCATGTAGCAGCTGCTGGATTGATTTCTCATGGTTCTTTACAATTTTAAAGCCATTTTTCTTTGTCTGGTCATTAATTGCAATCTTATCATCTATGTCTGAAATTCTGTCCTCACATTGGCTCATTGTGCTGTGTAGACTTTCAATGGAGTTTTTAGTCTCCTGGAAATCTGTTTGCATCTGTTTTATGGATTCCATTTGTTTCCTATGTTGGGATTCCATCATGTTCCTCATCTCCTCTCTAGATTTATTAGTCACATTTTGCACTATGAGCACTATCTCTGCTGTTATCTAAGAAATTATTTCTGATCTCACTTTTTCCAGATCCACTTTTGATGCCAGTTCAGAGAATCCAGGTGGTTGAGTAACAGAGTGTGCCATCTTGTTTCCCTTTGTGGTTGCTGTAGGTGATCTGGATATCTGATTTTGAGTCTTGTTTATGTGTCTTCTCATTTCAATGGGGGTATTATGGTGACCCAGAAGCCTCCTTATGCATGCTGGGAGTGGCTGAGCTCCTCTGTGCTAGCGGATGTCTTGTCCTTCTGTACTTTATTCTAATTTATTTCTTTATTTATATCTTGCAATTCATCATTCTTTTTATTTGTTAATTTAATCCCACATTTATTTCTTAAATTATCAAACTTAACTGTTTCATTTTTTTGCTAAATGTCTAAATCTATAATTTTTTTTTGCTTAAATTCTTTTATTGGTACATTTTAGGTATACAATATGTTTACATTTATCTATAATTTTTGCTGAACTTTATTAGAAGGCATCTTCTTCCATGGTTGATAATTTTTAAGAACTACTTCCTCATGATAAATTTAGAAAATTCCTAACCATGTTAAAAGACTGTACTAGGGTTTCTTTCCTGTAAAAAGTGAAGTTTGGTTTTGACCAGGAATCAGTGGGTGCTGGCGGGTGCTGTGGAACCAGTGCAGTGTGCCACATGAGTCTTTTTTTTTATATAGGCATCTGAGATCTGGGTTTTAGCATGTTTTTTAAGGTCTACTAATGGGTGTGGTCTTATAATTCCAAAGCAGCTATATGTAGCTGAAACCCTAGTTTTATGCTTGTTTTTTGATCAGAATTGAGATTTTGTTTTTTTTAAAATTATTTATTTATTTGAAAACTTAGCAATGCTTTAAACATATAAGCAAAATATTTCCTACTTGCCTTTTATCTTGATTTACATTTTTCTGTATTGTAGTGCTCTAATTTTTATCTCTATTTTTCCATTGAAAAATGATGGTTCCAGTTCAGAATAGAATGCTGAGCTACATACACATGCTCACTTCTATGCAAACATCTGCAAAACTCATGTGCTCCTTCCTGAAGCCCTATTCAGGGAAAACTCTTAACTTTCTCTTTGGGGCTAACTAAAAAAGACTCTTCTACTGTCTCTATGAATGTTTTCTACCAGATAATACTCCCTCGGGAGCACAGATCACTCTCAGTGGATCTTTCTCAGTCTTTTTTCTATTACTGATCATGGTACGTGACAGGACTCAAAGCACAATGAGTCCCTGGGTTCCCTGCAGGTAGGAGAGTGGAATAAAATTGCTCTATCTCTCTAGTGCTTCTTTCCATCAGACTATAGAACTAAATGCTCAAGTCCCTTTACTAAGTCAATTCCCAATTGATTCTCATGTAGGAAGTGGAATTTAATATCTAGGTATCTTGGAATTTCACTTATATGTCTCCCAGGGTTGATCCCTTCTAAAATTCCTAGACTTTCACAGTGAAGATTCCCTGTGGATATTTCTTCTTCCCTTCCTGACTGAGTCTCTTGCCATGCTGATAGTGTATTCTTTACTTCTCTTAGACCACCAGTCCTGCTAACTTTGTTGGGGAAAACTTAACCTTCACATGAAGACACCTTGTTCTTTAAGCACTCATATTTCTCCTTTCTTTTGAACAAGTTTATTCTTTTTTCATGTGATTTCCATTAGAAGCTAATTACTGTCACTGTGCTTTGCTTCTGGGTAGAGTATCAGGGTGATGAGAGTCAGAAGGATTGTTTTGTCTCAGTTTCATGGGCCATGATTAATGTGTTCCTCATTTTGCAGTTCTCAGTATCTTTTACAATAAATATTAAAGCCTTCACATTTCTTTACAAGCCAAGTGGGTTTTGTTGTTGTTCTTGGAGAAAAGTTTGATAATTTAAGACAAACAAATATTCCCTTTAGTAAAAAACTTCACTTACTCCCCCTGCCCACATAGATAAATTTTCCTGAGAGATACTTCTCTTCTTTCCATTCTTTCCAAAGCTTATTCACACAAAAGAGTTTCAGGAGTAACATTTGTAATAATCTTTTCTAAAGGAAATGATGGTCATCTCTATTAGTTTTTTATTCCTTCACTAACAGGAGACTGAAAGTTGTTATGAAATTCTCAAGCAATACTTGTTTCTAGATAACAATATCCCATACCCAGTACTGCCTGATCACAGGTTATCTCATATTTTCTGCCCCCCCCATCTTTTTCTTTGCACCTTCCTTCACCTGAAATAAATGTTTCCTCTCTGAATCTGAGAATTTTCCCCTCATCTGATCCTTGGATAGTCAAGAAATGAAACCTCAATTGGCATGGAAAAATATTTCTTATATTTATGTATCATTTTAAAATTAGCCCTTCACAAAGTTATGAATTAGGCCAATTAGTTCCACAAGTAGGTCTTAAAATGTTTCTAAGCATTCATCAAGGGCATTTTAAGACAAAATTATCCACATTGATTTTAAAATTAAAAGAACTCTTCATTAAAGAAAACATTTACTTGTGAATTTTTGAAAGTCTAATTGCTTGCACACTATTGTGAATTCGTACCTACTTTTTTCAAGATGGCTGTTTGCATTCTGCATGATCTTTTCAAGTCTTTTCTCTTTGTTAAAGCCTGTGTCATAAATATGAACCTTATATAATGACAATTCTAGACAGAGAAACTACATGGGGAAAATGGTTATATGTGAATGACACAATTCCTATGTTTTTCTTTTTAATTTGTATTTTATTTTATATATGTTCAATGGATTATGTTGTTTTTATTACTCATAACTTCTCACTATGTCTTTTTCTTTAGGATGCTTTACAGAGGATGAATTTTTAAAAGATCATTCAGAGAATGATCCTAAAGTACAGATTTGTAGAAGTAAAAAATAGTCAAATGGTTTTACATTTAGATAAGGTTAATAGTAAAAATGATTACATAATATGTAATAAATAGGAAAGAAAGGTAGTATTCCCTTAGTCAATAGGGAATACAGACCAAGACTCCCAACTGCAGACAGTAATGTACTGCAGAAAGTACCAAACTCTCTTTTATACGCATATATATGATACAGATGTGATACATGTATTATATGATACAGTTTAATGTATAAGTTAGAGTAGTATATCAATAACTATAACTATTGAAAAAACAGAACAACTACAATAGGTTGTGGCGAAAGTCATTTGAATGCTGTGTCTCCATCTCATTGTCTTTTTGTACTGTGCTCAGTCTTGTTTTATGATGATATAAGATGATATGCCAGTGTGATGAGATGAAGTGGGGAGAAAGCTGAAGACACTGTGATATAGTGCTGGGTTACTATGTAAGAATCACTTGTACACATCTGTAATAGCAAGTGGCTAACCACTGAGTAGTATATGCCCCGTGGATACACTGAACAAAGCAATGATTCAGGTCTCAGGATGAATGGTGTGGCATTTCATTACATTACTGAAAGTGAGATGCAACTTAAATCCCTAAAATATTCATTTTTTAAATTTACTTTTCATAGTTTTGTACCTTGGTTGACTGCAGATTACTGAAATTGGTAAAATAAACCATACACCTGCATAAAAAATCCTCCTTACATAATTTTCACTCTTTTATTGCTGACTAATCATTCTTGCTGTTTGACCCATTATATTTTATTCTAGACTATTTTTGAGTAGTAACTATCAAAGTGAAGACCCCAGACCAGAAGCTAGAATTTCACCAGGGAAGATTTTTACTAATAATGCAGATCCTTCAGGACCCTACAACATTAGAATAAAATGAGAAACACAGGGATGGAGTTCAATGGTGTGATTCTTAACAAGTGCGTTATATTATTATGATAGGCAAAATTGGAAGCCTCTGCTTTAGTGTTTCCCTAAACCTGAATTAGGAAAGCTTTTCTTCAAGAAAGAAAATCATTAATCTTTTTTTGGCTATTTTTCAATTCTCTGTAGTCATAGATACCAGAAGGCAATCTCTTTTATGAGAGCTAGCTTTAAATGGTTTTTGCATAAATTAGTTCAAAGCTTTAGAAGCTCAAGGCACTTGAAAATACACCTGAAAAAAGATTTATTTTAAGATGTTTGCTTTTATTTAGTTTATAATCTGGCAATTTCAGCTTTTATTTCTATGAAGAATTCATTTACTTAACATAATCTACAATATCTTATAATTCAAATACATTTTTTTAAAAAAGTTATCCTCAAGCTCTTATTAAATTCTAGAAGTTTCTATTTTGGGAAGAAAACAAGCTGTTAGCTACAAGAGAATTTATGTTTTTAAATTAAGAGAAAGTGAAAATACATCAAGATAATAATCTATATTAAAGTGTCTACTGTAATGTGTAATTTGTATGTGGATATTCATATGTACATATGTCATAAATATTTTGAAAAAATAATGTTTATTACAGAAGATCTGTATATTTCAGTAGATAACAAATGGAAGATGAAAACAGGTGTAGCTAAAATCTCACTATAAGATACAAAAGATTTTCTTCAAAAAATATCCTGGAGGTTTTTAATTGAGGAGCCATCCATTAAACTGACCAGGAGCAACCTCTGTACACCAAAGAGCATGGCAGTAAAATTTCTTTTCTATTAATATGGAACAGAAAGCAGAAGTAACATTTCCCCCAAAGGTAAAAACAAAACAAAACAAAAACAATGTTTTCAAACAATATCCTCTAACTGGGAAGTGTACTAATGTCAATTTTGAGCTCAAGAAAATGTAAGAGCATAATTTGATGTAATTTTCCTCATTCCCATCCATAAAGAAATAATAAAATGAATTAGAAGTATGGCGCTTGATTTTGGAATACTAACAAAATCTTAGGGCAGAACTTTAAGTACCTTTTGAGGATCTATGAAATTAACTTTCATAAATCATATGCCTAGAAAATGGTACATGATCTTGAAAAATATAATTTTTGTAGGAAAGTTTAGAAAAAATAACAGAAGTAAAATTATTTAAAGTTTGAGAAATATTTTAGTATCAAAATTAATATACTTTCATATAAAATAATAAACATGATTTCATAGAGATAGACATTCTATAGAGATATGATAAAAATATTTTGCATCTTTATATTAAAATAAAAGACATTGGCTTTAATTCCCCTTAACATATTACTGCTTGTCTGGAGCACATTTATCCTATCATTCTTGTCACTTTGTAGAGCAACTCTTATGAGTGTCCTTAGTTGTACTGTTGTGACTGCCTCAGTGTCCAGAATTGATTGAAAATATTTATCTTTCTTGGTTGTTCTGACTTTGGGAAGAACCAGAAGTTCCAAGTTTCCAGATCTGCTGAATGAGGTGAATGAGGATGCACTGTAAAGTTTTTGTGAGTATACCTTTCCATTAGATGGCCATCAGTACTCACTTTCACCATATTTTTTATCACACCTTGTAAAGAAACTCACAAAAGAGGACTTCTAAAACTGCTTCAGAAAGTGGTAAATATGATGGGCTAAGTGTTTGAATTAAGGAGAATATTTGAGGGTTATCTATGGCAGTGAGTTTATTACTGTAATATAATTTTTAATTTAAATATTTATTGTGTATATTGATCATTTTTATATTTGTGCATACATTTAAACCAAGGAAAAACATGTTTTGAAAAGCACATATCAAATTTAAAATATTCAGTAGCAATATAATTAATGTTGTCAAGAAAGAGTAAATTCTAAATTAATAATTTTACAGATAGCATTCTCTTTACACAGCAGTTCTCAAAGTATCATTTATTAATCATAATTAAAATCATGTAAGAATCTCTCTTCTCTGGTCATGACACTGTTTTTCACATATTAAAGTTTTCTTTGAACTAATTTTCTTCCAATCAATATTATCCACAGTTGATGTAAATTGCCCATAGCCTCGACCACATCTTTGGACTGTTGTCTTGAACATTCAGCTACCTCTTGATTTTTCCTTTTGAACAACTAGTAGGTCCACAACATAGATGTTCATATTATTCCCCAGATCTTCTCCTCAGACATTCTTTTTAATATATTACAATTCTATTCTTCAGTTGCTTAGGTTGCACACTTTAAAATACTCCATAACTTCTCTCTTTGTATCAAAATAAGTCCATAAATCCAGATTATTAATCCTTCAAACTATATTTGGAATCTGACCACCTCTTATCATTTACATTACTAGTAATTGTTGCATATTCTGCTTTCTGGTAAGTTTTACTACATCCTTACTGTTTTTATTGCTTCTTCTCTTTCCCTTCATATAAGCTATTCTTACAGAAAATGCAAATAGTTTTACTATAAATGGTAAGGGTGTAAATCATCTGACTATTCTCTGTGATCTTATTTCTTAATAAAGATAACAGTTGTGATAATCAATGTAATCATAATAATGATAATATAAATTGTTGAATTGTCTGTGTCAGCTATAATATTTAAGTGTTTAAAACACATTAGTTCATTTTACTATTATTTCTAATTTACAGATGAAGCAAACAAGTGCCAGAAATTAGGAAATTTCATTCCTCTATCTGTATTCTTTTTTTTTTTTTTACTGAGGATATATTCAAAGTTTTATTACAACTTCCAAAATAGGAATCTCCCACTCAAATGCCAACACCTACTCTTAAAGTAGGTGTACTCATTTTCTTCTGTTTATTATGCAGTGAAATTATTACATATAGCATCTCATAATTGAAAAACTGAAGTCAAGAAAAGAAATCCTCTTCTGTTTTTATTTATACAGTACCCCTTTAACACTGTCCAAAGGAAAATATACTATTTTGCAACTCTATTTTCAAAGAGGAAAACAGAATAGGAAGACCTTTATGGTCTTTCATTCATTTCATCAACAAGGACACATAAGGCAGCATCTTTCTTTATAACCTGGTCCCTTCTGTGACCTTAATTTTCTCTTTGTTGTTCATTCTGTCCAGTACAATTGTTACTGTCATCAGCATCCATTGGTTCAGTATTTACTTTCATCCCTGCTTCTGAATGGGGCAAAGCATCAGGCAAAGAGGCAAAGCAGTTCTGAGTCATCTCAATTACTTGTTCTAGGTGTTTCTGAAACCTCTCAGCTGTTGAAGCCATTGGTGTTTCTGGACCCCCATCATGACTCTCAAGGTCTCTCTTGCTTGGTGGGGTTGGTATTCATTTATAAAATGATGCACGTGCACAAAAAACAGCTTAAAATCTTCTAGTTTCTGTTCTCATTTTATACGTCCAGGGCTTCTTATCAAGATATCTAAAAAGTGCAAAAAATTAATAAGGATTGACATACTGAGTATTCTCAGTTCTTTCTTATGATCAAAATGCATAGGATCAAGCTGTTCAATTCCCTGACATTCCAAAGGGCAGATGATAAGATCACTATATTGGAACCAGTTGCCAAACATCATATAACTGTCTTTAATTGGAGGGGGAAGCTTGAGGGCTAAGCCTTCCTGAATATTTTCATCTGTATATTCCTCGATGTACTGAATTGGAGGTGATGGGAGTGTGCTCACTTGCTGTGGTTCACCCATTGTGAAGGATCAAAAAACAGGACTGGAACCACAAGTGGTCACCATGCAATCACCTCAGCTCTAGGCTTACACCATAGCAGCTTTTGCCCCCTGCATCTGTATTCTTAAATATATGATATATATTATATATATCATATATATGATAAATTTATATATATCAGAATGTGTGCTTATCTTATGATTAAGGAATTTTTACTTGTGCATATGTTGAAATAAAATGTGTCACATTTCCACAGAAACTTATGCCTAAGAACATGGTAGAGTTGTTCTCAGTTGCAAGTCTGAAATTAATCTGAAAAAAACATTCATAGGAGATGAATAAATGAATCATGGTATGCTCATATACCTTATGGTTAGGAAAATAAATGTACTAGAAATATTCCTATGTACATGGGTGAAGTTCTTCAAATATGAAATTTAAAAAAATAGTTGACATAATATATGTGCATGATGATAACTTTATATACAGTTAAAAAACAGGCAAAATAATTTTCTATGTAGTTTATGGGCACATACACCTTCATAAAACCATAAAGCCTTGAATAGAAACAACAAATATTAAATTAAGTATAGAGTATGTATTTTGATGGAGATTAGGAAGGAGGATGAAAACAGGAAGTGTTCAAAACATGTGACAACGATATTGGTCATATTTCTACCTTAAACTGAGGTGTAGGTACATGAAGAGTTGTTATGTTGATTTTACTCTTTATGTTTTGGAAATTGTGCATAATACTAATTTTTTTGGGGGGAGGGGGTACCAGGGATAGAACTCGGGGCCTTGTCCTTGCGAGCCAGGCAGCAGAACCACTGAACTAAATCCCCAGCCCCATAATACTAATTTTTAATAAATTCTATATAAGTAGAGAAAAAACATGCTTTCATTTAAAAGTGTTATAAGTTCATATGCTATAACTTTACATTAATATATCTAAAATGTTGAAGAGTGATTTTACATTAAAATATTTATCATTCTGTCTTGAGTTACTACAAAATTCACATAGGAGACTAGTATTAAAATTAAAGGAAATTCTATAAAACTTTGAGAAAGTTCTCTCTGTTCTTCTTTTCAATGCCATGTGGAAATAATAACCTAACAAAGGGTTTTCAGTATTCAATGAGGTAATATTTATAAATCACCTAAAATAGTAGCAGGCATTATGTAAATATTATAGCTATGAATAAATTATGCTTCTACTATATTGTTACTATTATAAATACACAGTGCCCTCTCACATGTAAGATTAAAAATAGAAGTTATCTACATGTCCATCAGGAGAGAGGTGCTAAAAATATGAATGATCTATAGTAGGAAATATTATACAACTTTAATGAATAGATTTATAGATGCAGACAGTTTATTTTTTTAAAGCATCTACTTAAGCAAATCTCATAAGGCATGGTATTAAAAATATCAAATGAAATTAGCATGTATGTGTGTGTTTGTGAATGAATACATAAGTCATACAAAAATGTGTATTGTATACTTAAAATGCATAGAATTGTGCTTGATAGAATTATATCACATTTTAAACAGCATACTATCTCCCCCCCCCCATCTTGGGGATCAAAATGAGGCCCTCACATGCACATACTAGTTTAGTACTGTACATCTGAGCTGGGTTCCAAAACTCATGACTAATATTTACTAAGAACAAGTAAATGTTAGGAAATATATTATTTAAATTTATATACAGAAATAGTTACTAGATGCACATGTTATTATTCACATTTTACCTATGAAGAGATTAGTGTTAGGTTGACCAGTCTTCTAAAAGTAGCAAGTGGTGGGCCAGAGATTTAGCTCATTGGCTTTGTTGCCTGCCTCACAAGTGCAAGGTCCTGAGTTCAATCCCCAATACCAAAAAAAAAAGTAATGTGACAAAGATGAAATGTGAACAAAGTATTCCCTCAAAGAAAAATTGACTCACTATAATCTATAGCTACTATTTTTAAGTTTTACACCAAGCACAGTTGAAGATTTCCATTTCTAAAAGTGCAATTAGCTATTTATTATAATTAAAAGGCTACCAGAAACAAAACAATTTGACAGGTAAGTCTACTGCTAATGGAATAAAAAATCAGAACAAATACCTTTCTAGATCAAACAAAGGACAGACAAAATCAAAATATGTACTTTGTAAAAGTTTTATAATAAATAGAGGGGGAAATAGGATCAAAGGGTGGAAAGACTTTCACTATTATTTTCTCAAATCACTTTTTTAAAAAATACAATCAGAATAGGTTCAGATTTACAGAAAAATTATGAAAATAGTACTGAATTCACATATACTTTCCATCCAGGTTTCTCCTATTATTATATGTCCATCACCTTATATTATTATGATACATTTGCTATAATAGTGAACTCATATTGTTATGTTATCATTACTAAGAGCTACAGTTCATTTAAATTCCTGAATATTACATAGCATCCATCCTTGCTGTCTCTTTCTGGGTACCCTAGTGTAGTGGTGGTGAGCCTGTGGCACACATGCTGCAGCAAGCACACGGAGACTTCTCTGTTGGCACATGAGCCAAGGCACCCCAGCAGCTGAGCGCTGGATAACATTTTTTTCTAAACTAAAAACCTCAGTGTTAAGGTTTAATTGCAGCGTTGGCAGTTTGTGATAGATAAGCGGGTTCTGAGTTGCAGTTTGGGTGCTCACTCTTTGAAAGGTTCGCCATCCCTGCCCCAGTACATGTAGTTGCCATTTCTCCTTATACTTCTTGGTCTTGAGGTTTTCTCAGGCTTTTTTTTTTTTTCTTTAAATTCTTTTATTGGTACATTTTAGGTATACAATACTTTTACATTTATCATTGTGTGATTGTACCTTTACATGATGTATCTTCGCTCTTGTTCTTTCCCCATTCCCTGTCCCACCTTCATCCCCTCCACCCTTTCCTACTCACAGACTTTGTTTCCATTTTTTTCTTTTCTCATAATTTTTCCTTTCCCTTCTTTCCTTTCCCTTACCCCTCCCACTTATCCTGCCCCTTTGGACCTTTTCTTCCTATTTTACATTATCAATTATTCATCTTAATCCTTATTTACACTCTCAGTTTCTCACACCAGAGAAACTATTTGGTGTTTACACAATGCACCCTATTTATTTCACTTAAGAGTATGGTCTCAGTATACATCCTTTTAGCTATACGTGTCTCTAGTTTGTTCTTTATGGCTGAGTAGTACTCCATTTTATTAAAAAAACCCCACATCTTCTAGGCTTTTCTTGTTTTGATGGCCTTAATAGTTTTGAAGTGGACATTCAGTTAATTTTGATGCAGATATCTTGTAAAATATCTCTTAATTGGCATTTATCTAGTGCATTGGCATTTATCTAGTGTAATTGGCATTTTCTCTTGACTTTGCAGGGCTTGTATAAATCTGGGAAGAAGTTCACAATACTAAGGTGCCTTTGTTATCACATCATATCAAGGGTAAACACCGTCAATGTGAACAAAATACTGTTGATGTTGATCTTGTCCATGTGGCTGAGGTTGTGTTTCTCCCCTTTCATACTGTAACTTTAAAATACATCTCTGTTTATAGCCCTCACTGAGGGACACCCAAGGAATGACAAATTATGCTATGTCTTTGTGAGGCAGCATATCCACACATACTATTGAGAATTTTTCTGCAAAAGAGAATTGTTTCTTCTCATTCATTCATTCATTTCACCCATCCATAAACCATTGATTCATGTCACTATGAATTCATAGATACTTGTTTTATATTTTATTATAAACTAATACTGCTTTATTTGTTACTCAAATTTTATCTTTGGCCAATGGAATTTCTTCAATTGTCTCTCCCTGCCTCTTTGACGTAGTTCCTCAATGTTTCTTTGCTTGTACATAGATATATACTATGTACATAATATACTGTATAACAGTTTCTTTCTTGTGTCTTCATTATATTCCACTGATCTTTTTATCTGGTTTAACAAAGATGAATTTAATTCACAGTTAACATTAATGACAAAGAAAACTCTACTGATATTTACATTTGAAATTAACTTTTAGCATTTTATCAGGGACAAAAATATATAACCCTAAGAGTGCACTAGAGAATAATCAAGAAATAGGTAGCATCCAAGTAAAAGAAATGAAGCATTCTCTCTGAAGAGCATCTGAAGTACTCCTTGACAGATTGCACAGATGCTACCTAACTGCTCACTATGTACTGGTATTGATGGTTTCAAATTTCATATGAGTGGAATTATGTGGTATGTATTTCCTTTTTCCCTATGTTTTGTACTAAGGAAACATCTGTGACATTTATTAATGTTAGATAAAGTGTGTTCATTAAAAATAGTATTTAATAACAAAAATTAACTACAAATTGTTTTGTTCTAATGTATATTTTTTTTCCATTTTGAGGCTATTTGAATAATATCTGTTGTGTGTATTTCTATCCATATGCTTTGACACGTAGTAAAATGAATTTGGGGGGGAACATCAAAAAGTGTAATTGTGGTTTTGCAGCATATGCCATAACCTAAAAGAAATTCCTCAAAAAATTTTAACCAAATTGCCTTCTGATTTCTCAGTGTTATTGTTTACATTTAGTTTTAATACCCTTTAATTTTGAAATTTATGGTAGTGGGTAATGAAATATTATTGTCATCTTAAATTGAATTTTTCTGATAATGAATTTGAGTATTTTTCCAAATATGTATTGCCCTTTATGATATCTTCTTTTTTGAAAACTATCCATTCCCATTGCATGACTTTTGTTTTTCTATGGTATTGACTTTAATTTTAGTATTTTTGAAGTAATATTTATACTTTGGAAGGATATGTATGTATTGCATATAAATATTGAAACATAGAGACATTTTTATATGTTGCAAATGTTTTCTCTGAGTAATGGCTTATACTTTTACTCTACTAGTGTTATACTTTAATAAATAAAAAATGGTAATTTTTCCCTTAAAATTATTATTTCATGGCATCTCTAAAACACCTATTTAATTGAGAAACTAAAATCTTACCTTCTAGAAACTTTTTAGCTTTACTCTTATATATACAGCTGAATTTAGTATGATTGAGTTTTAGGTGTGTTAGAAGAGTGGGGTCAGGTTTTTGGGGGGCTTTGTTTGTATTCTTATCACTGACACAAAATTTTTTTTTTCTTTTTTTCTCTGCTGAACCACCTTGATAAAATGAATTAAATGGAGTGTCATAATAAGTATGGCTCACTTTCTGAACATCTTAATGCCTTCAGCAGGCAAGAGACCCTTTATGGCAGCACTCTTTAATTTCATTCCTTCATTGTGCTTTAGAATTATCAATGCCTTAACTCCTTGAGGTTTTCAACAATGTTTTTGCCCACTCCTCTCCCAACTTTTCTAATTTTAACTTTAAGTAGTTTTGAAATGAACTGATGTTATGATTTTGATCTAAAATCTCTCCCTAAAGTTTCCTGTGTTCAGAGGTGAGCTATTGGAATGTGATTGGATCTTGGGGGTCCCATAAGCATTAGTGGTTGCTACTTGTACTGTATGGTAGTGTCTGGCTGGGAGAGGTGGTTCACTGGGGGAATGACTTGGAAAGATACAGTATTGTACTCAGATCCTTCATTCTCTCTTTGCTTCCCAGAACCCATAGGTTGAGCAGGTTTCTTCTGCTGCATTTCCACCATGGTGTATCTGCCTTGGAGGAAGCAGCTCTGGACTGAATCCTCTGGAACTATGAGCCAGAATTAATGCTTCTAACATACCACCTTCCCCTTTAGGAAAATAAAACAGTGCAAATTGATGGCAGTGTTCATTTAATTTTATATAAACGTGCTCTTTGAGGCCGAAGCAAATCTGACTGGTTTTAGATGTGAAAAGAAAATTTAAAAACTATTATTGGACTTATTTTTAAATAGAAGTTATCTACAATTAATGATTTTTTGTGTGTTTGGTAAATTTCAAAGCACAGACAACACAAAGTGGAGCATTACATTCTGTACAAAATATCACATTTCCCTTTAGCTCTTCTTGCCATCTTGGTCTCTGTATGAGCAACAAACCAGAGACCAGTTAGACTCTGTTTCTGTGGGTGATGCTCTCTTGGGGGAAATGTCTTCCAGACAGGCAAAGAGGTGTGACAACATTAGAGGTTGTAGGACCTTGACAATGTTGCTGCCCTGGCTTGTATGGGTTTGCAGCATTCTTCCAAAGTCATGCTGGGGTTTACTTTGCTGATCAAATGCTAAGAATTGTGCTTCTTTAATGGAAAGTAAGAGTTCATCAGTATAATTTTCAGAAGATGGTGAAAGACTGTCATACACCAAAACTTCTGCCTTTTGCACTCAGTTGGATGGAAGTGACCATCTGCCCAGCCAAGGGTACTCTTCTCATATTCTCCTAACTCACAAGGATACATGATTTTAAATTTCCTTTCCATTTCTGTCCTCCTTTAAGCAAAATGTGTCATTGTGGAATGTGGACAATATCATCACCACCTTCTTGACATGTCACTTCAGTGTCACAGTTTCACTGCAAAATTTGACATCATCTCCTTTATAAACTTTGGAGTAACATTAGGATTGAAATTTGCAAATTATCTCAGGATAAAAGCTGGAGCTGAGAACACTGCCAGTGAGCATTCTTGTTGCAAAAGTACAAAAGGAAAATTGTTTAAATTTCGGATGTCAGGTATCTTTTCTGAGCAGCAGGACAGTGATTAACTCAACTTGTATATTGCACACAAAAAATTTTGTTTTTATTTTACATAATTAAGAAAGATTGATTTACACTAATAAACAATGGCTAAGCTTTGAACTGATTATATATTTTCTCTTATAGTCAGTTATGCAGATTAATGGACAAAACTCATCAGTTATGTTTTGTACCACCTTACTTTTCTTTTTTTTTTTGGTCCTGGGGATCGAACTTGGGACCTTGTGCTTGAGCCAGGCAGCGGCACCACTGAGCTAAATCCCTGGCCCACCACCTTACTTTTTAAGCACAGAGGATGCAGCATCTCATTATATCCACTGGGCCTAGGAAACCGTACTTGTCATGTGAATATGGTTCCAAATATCAATAAATATTTTGTTGTTATACTTTAAATTTATTTTGAGGTTACACCCTATCTAGCCTTTAATTGTATTCTAGTATTTTTTAAAAACTCTTTAAAAGGGAGTTTATATTAGTTGATATTAAATATGGCTACACTAACAGGTTAACTTAAAAATCATTGAATAAAAGGCAGATTTTTGATTTGTTCTTTATGTTTTAAAATACCAGAACTGGCAGGTTCTGAATTGGTATGTTTCATTCTCCATAAAGTCAGATTCCTATTTCCCTCTTAGATGATCTTTCTTTTATAAATGACCATCATTCCAAAGACTTATTCATAGTCCACGAGGGCTACTAGAGATGTGTTCCTTAAGCTATATAAAAAATCAAGTGAGAAAACCTTAAGCTTTCCCAAGAATTTATGTGAAACAACTTCTGCTTACATTTTATTAGTCAGAAAATAACCACATGGTCATATTCAGATGATATAGATATACAAATATTTTCATGGATTTTTTTTTGTCCTTTGTGTTCATTATTTAATATAAAAAGGAAGAGTCTCTGAAACAGATATGTAATGTAAAATATTTTATAATCTATTTTCTGTAATTATTTTTATGATTTGGAGCTCAATACTGTATAAGCTTCATAAAATTGTATGAATATACTTTTCATATTTTCTTATTTTTTAGAAAAACCTATTTAAAATTGTGATTATATGGTCTCTGCAATTTTTTAGTAGTGTTCACAGTATTTGAAATTCATGCTCTAGCAAAGAAGCATTTTCATATAATCAAATATTCTTAATTTTTTCTGACAATACTTAAATTTTCTACTCTTTCAGATGTTTAATCAGTTAATTAGCCAATCAACTTTATTTTAAAAATTGCTAGTCCTATTACTGCTTTCTGCTGGTTTCCAAATTTATATTCTGTGTGAAATTTATTTTCATTCTTCTCTCCAAATTCTCTTTTTCCTTGAGTTTTGCCAGAATATTTAGTAGCCTGTGTTTTGTTTCTTGACATCACTCAATTTATTTCTTACTATATTTTACTTTCGCCTGGTTCAGCTTCATGTTTTATACTCTAAAATATTGTACTATGTCTTATATAATGATCTTAAATTTTAAAGTTGTTAATGAATGTGTATGCTCTTTTCATACTCAATGCCATTTGCAAATACAAAAAGAAAATGGTCTATGAACAGGCAAGAATTTTTTTCCATGTTCAATGAATGGAAAAGGGGAAGCTCTTGCCTGAAATGTACCTTGGCCCAGCAGGGCTGGTTCTTGGATTGTTATTAGTTCAGGGTTATGAGGATGTAAGTTGGGCATGACATCACCAGGGCTTTTAATGGAGAAGGGAGATTACCTGGAATCAGGGTGCCTCTTCTATTCTCCCATGAACTGGATTTACAGCTTTGTCTTGACATCTGTGGGTTGTGCTTTTATCATAATAATGAGATTATAAGGATCCCAAATTCTTAGGGAGTGTCAATATGGCATCTCAACCACACTGTGCTCCTTTGGAATGCTCTCTGAGGCTGGGAATGTGTGATGACTTCTTGGGAGCATTCATCAGTACCAGGGCCTTAGGTTTTACAAATAAGTACAACAGCTGATAGGACAACAGGCTAATAATAATTTTGAGATTCATTCTGGTGACAAAATGTCTACATTATCTTTTTTTTTTTTTTCTTCTTGGTACCGGGAATGGAACTCAGGACCTTCTACTTGTGAGGCAGGTGGCAGAACCACTGAACTAAATCCCCGGCCCATCATCTATCTTTTTAATCCAAAGTTTCATGTTTCATTATAAAATTACTTTGCCATGTAGTCTCAAATATTTTCACAATCAATATGTTGTGTGTTTTAGGTGGTTTTTCCTGAACAGTTCATATCCTTCTGACTGTTTTTAGTGTTATCCATCTCTATTTTGGAAGTCTGCCCTATTATTCTATGTAATATTATGACGTTATTTTTTTCTATTACCTGAACTGTTATTCAATTCTATATTTTAATTACTCTATTTTTGTGCCTAAGTCTTTCCACTTAGTGCTTCTTTATATCTGCTTGCTCACATGTAGGTTTGCAAAATCTTTCCTTACTTTATTTGAAAATATGTATTATTTTCATGTGAAATTTTCTTTCCATGTGATTTTTAATTCTGGTTCTTTTGAAAGAAGCCCTTCCAGAATTTTTCTTTAAATTTATTTTTGTATTCTTTATACTATTCTGAAATGTCATTAATTTCCATTTGAATCATATCTTGCTATGGTATAATCTTCTTTTGCAGGAAATATGATATGAATGAGATGCATTGTTTGTTGATTCTAGTAAATTGGATAAAGAATGAACATAATATAGTTTGGGAAATCTTGTGCCCAAGACCTAGAGTTCAAAATCCATTTGCAAAAACAACTAAATTTGTCTCTTGAATCAAGCACTACTTGTTTCAAAGAGTTTCTTTCATCTTAGCCCTCTCATTTATCAGAGTTTGAGACAGAGAGCAAATGCTTATTATGGTTTAGATCTAAAATGGCCCCCAAAGCCTCATGTGTTTGGAAGGTTATTGGATTATGGGAATGCTATGGGTGGCTTCCTGTTAGGAGGTGGGGTCTGGATGGATGAGGCGTGAAAGAGTTTCTCCTTTGCTGCTCCATTCTTTGCTTCTTTGTCACCATGACATGAGCAGTTTTCCTCTGTGAGACCTTTCCACAATGCTCCTTCTGCCTTGGAGCCAGCGGACCAAGGACTGTAATTGTGAATCAAAATAAGCTTCTCTTCCTTTAAGTTGTGGGTCTGGGATATTTTGTTCTAGTAATGAGGAAAGTGACTAAGACTATACTAAAATATTCTTTCAACTTCATGTGTTGTTACCTGCTCCCACCTTTGCTAGGATTTGGTGTTATCTGGAAAGTAATCACCCTCAGCATTAGAATCTTCCTTTCTGAGATTCCACCAAAGCAGAGTCTCCAGGGATTGTAGTGCTTTGCACAGGGCAATGTGGTGAAGAAAGAACATACACAGCAAATTCTACTTTAAGCTATTTCAATATGTGGCCTCACCACCTTGCGCTATGTGCTAGTAATCCCTCCTCAAGCCACATTACAGCTGCTGTCAGTCTTCCTTTGTACGTTTTTCAAAGTTTTTCCTTTGGGTTTTTAGGTTTACCCTTTTCTGTGAGAATTATGATATCCCAAAGTTTAGTTTCTTAGGAAAGAGTAAACTTAATTTTTAAGCCTATACAATGAAAAGTAATCCAGCCTCTTACATTTTTAGAATAATTAACATTTGTGTATTATATACAAATATTGTAACATAATAAAAATGTCTTCATTAATGCAACCAATGTATTAAATCAAACTGGGAAGAAATTTAAAGGAAATATAAGATTATTTAGATTGAGATTTATTAAATTTAATTGGATTGATTTTAATTATCTTTTATTTTAGTATTTGAAAAGCAATAAAAATTAGTATTAAGACATAACAAAGTATATACTACATATCTTAGGTTTCTAAGCTTGTTCTTTGTTTTATAGTCTTAGCTCTTTTTTTGTTTCTATTTTTAAACACTAAAATAAAAATTTTAATCTAATATTAATTTAAAGGAGGCCAAGTTAAGTCCTGATCATTATCAGAAAAAATATCCCTGTTCATTTCCTTGATCCTATTGTTTGATTAATTTTTCTACTGTATGAATGACTGCATTAAAGGAAACTCCTTTTCAGATGATCAAAGTTTATATTCCTCTAAAGCTTTCTAGAATATATCTATTTAATGATGAAAGATACATGTTTGAGTTTTTGCTGGACAACATCCTATAATTTTCAACAAAATCCCTATTATTACTACTAATTAACCACATATATATCTGCTACTCTATTTAGCAACAAGGAACTGAAAGAGGTTCTATTATTTTAATCCATTATCTATTGTGTATAATACCTTCAAGTAGAATCAGACCCGAAGAAGGCCTATTATAGTGTCTTACCAGTTGTCGGAAAGTATTAAATAAATACATTTTAGTAATAGTTTTTGCTACTAATTAATTAGTAAAGAATTATGTTCTTTACTCATGGGTAATCTATTTTCATTATAAATTACTTGAACAAGTTCACTTCAGTTTTTAAATTCTTTATTATCAACAGATTTGAAAATACATTAGATAAATATCTGCCATTGGTTTTACCAGTGTGTCATTGTAGCAGAAACAATGCACTCTAGTTTTCTCACAGGTCCCAGCCTGTCATTTTATTTAAGATTTAAAAATTATTATATTTAGTATAAATAATATATTTAACATGTTTTATTATTTACTCTCAAATCCATTATTTTGCATGTAACAAATGACCTAAGAAGACTTTCAAGGAATAACTTCTAAATAATATACTCATGCTATTTGATAATGATTGGAGGCATCAGTTTTTACCACATTAATATATTTATTTAGGTTTATAGTCTGTTGTATTTATCTCACCTTTCTAGCAATATATCATCTTTAATGGCATGCAGATCAGAATGCAAATACATATGTAAAATTTCACACACAAATATTCTTACGTTTCAGTTAGTTTTATCATGCAAAATATAATCTCCCCACCAATGTGATTCCTATCTGTTGCTAGAAAACATACAGAAATAGCAAATTTTTAAAATCCCATCTTTGACAAGGCTGCAATATTAGGTGGTCCTTCTACAAGTTGATCTTAAATATACTTTCCATTTCTCTCAGTTCTATTATCTTTTTTATTACTATAGAAATCTAACTGCTCTGTAAAATTTAATACTCTAGCTGTTTCTTTTATAGAGATCTTCATCCCTTATATTTTCCAAGTTACATCTTCCTAAGTGACAGAAATCATCAGTGCTCCTGAATGAACTTTACTTTCCTTAATCTAGTGAAAATTTAGGATGCTAAATTGAATTCATGTAGCAGAAAATGAATATATCATTTCTTTGTTGATGAAATATTATTAAATGCAGTCAGAGATCATACAGTTCTTTTGGCAACTATGTGGTAATTTAGCTTCTCTTAATTCATTTTTGACTAAAGTCTAAGACACTGGTAAGTTTCTTTTGAAGTGCTGAGTTTCACTCCAAATTGAGATTCCTTTGTTTCACGTGGGAAAATCATGTGCAGTGGTAGAAGTCCATGCATACATCGTTAAGTGTGTGTGTGTGTGTGAGCGAGCATGTGTGTGTGTGTGAATGCCTAAAGTAAACTTAGTTTAATCCTGTAGATTATCAAGAGTTTGATCTTTTAGAGTTGATTTGAACAAAATTCATGATATCTAAAAATTAAATGATAGAAATTAACAGGAGAGACTCATGAATCAAGATTTAGAGTCATGTGTCTATCTCTGATGGAGAGAAGGCACATTTAGAATTACTTGGCAAACAATACTACTGTTAACATTCTTAAAGTAGGTAATGGCTTAATAAATGTACCATATTTCCTTCAAAACTAAGATGAATATCACATTTTAACAACTATATTATGTTGTTGAAGCATATTTTTAAAAGCTAAAATTATGACTGTAATGTAAATATAAGATGAAAAAGTGGGAGAAATTGTAATTGATTCATTCATACAGAAAAGATTTAGAAAAATGTTCATACTAATTAAAAAAGCATTTGAAAAGTTGCAAATTTCTACAAAGTATAATAAAGACTGTCATTATAAGATGCTGGGTCAAATCCATACTAATTAATGTCTTACTGGAAAATGAATTGTAATCCCCTGGTGGGTCTTTACTCCATCTAATATTGCCATGACCCAGATGTTTGCTTTATTCTCATGTTTTAGGTCATTTTTAATATCACCTCAAAACAGCATCAGATTAAGTCAAATCAGATTAAATTTAATAAGCTAAGCAGTAAAATGTTATGCATACACATATATACAAAAATTTTTGTTTAACTTAAAATTATCATTTAAATTCTCTCTCTCTTCTTGGTCTCCTCACTCTCTCTCCCCTCTCCTGCCCTTTCTCCCTCTCTCTTTCTCTGCACTGGGAAGGGAACTGAGGGGTACACTGCCACTGAGATACATCTCCAGCTTGTTTTATATTTTGTTTTGAGAGAGAGTCATGCTAAATTGCCAAGGCTGACCTTGTACTACTATCTTGGCTTACTCTTCTAAGTACTTGGAATTACAGGTATGAGCCTCCCCACCCAGCTAGTAGTTAACATGTGGTTAGAGATAGTTTCTTATAATATCCCTCCTTAAATTCTCTCTTTTTTATCTATACTTAGAATTAAAGTTAAAATAGACATTTGAAGTAAAAAAGAAAACACCTTTATAACTATCTCGAGAATACTTCATAGCTTCTGTCTGACCATGGGCATTTATGGTGCTTCCAGTATGCTTTTCAGTCAGACCTGACTCTGAGGTTTGAGACACAAGGGAATCAAGGCTCACCACTTCCAATGGCAACACTTTAGTAATTATATGCAAATTACATACTTTCTGATAGTTATAACTGCCATGTAAAAATAATATTAGGATAGTGGAAGGGAAAACATTGGGAATAGAGAGTGTACACAGTAAGTTAAGTTAGGGAAGTTTTGTTAAGACAAACCAGTTGTTCCAAGATCACTTGAAAACATGTCAACATCTGACACAGTGTTTTGTCTCATATAAGTGATAAAAAAAATCATATCGCAATTTCAAAGATATTTTACAAATGTATATCATGTCTGACATAAATTGAATTTATCTAGTATTCTTTTCAGTCAAACTTCTAAATAGAAAAGGCTGGTGTTTCTACTCTGGCATTTTTGGTCAAACCATTTGTCAAGATTTAAAACAAAATATGAATTACATTTGGAATTGTAGGAGTGTCATGAAATGTAGTGTGTTAGATTTAGTTCAATAAGATTGTCAAATTAAGGTGCAAAGCAGATCATTCACTGAATAAACCTCATTTAAATCTCGTTACATTGAAAGTGTTAATATTTTCATTGTCTTTGCCATAATTACCATTAATCATTAGTTGATTAAAATAAATTTTTCACTTGATATTTTATTTTTGAAGGTATATATGTATATGGGAATGAAATTTAAAATTATATTATTGGGTATTATTTCCTCAAAATCTCCACTTTGCCATTCTCATACCGCAACTCACTTTTAATCTTTTGTTTTTGACTCAACTGATAGTTTAATCCATTACTCTAATTACTATATTATCTGGCTCTTTCATTATGAATATTTAGATATTGAGTGTGACTCCTTCAAATTCATGCATTGAACTACTAATCTCCAGTATCAAAGAATGTGATCTTACTTGGAAATAGTTGTCACAAATGTAATTAATTAAGATGAGGTTAGCTTGTAGTAGAATGGGCTCCTAATTCACTTTTAGTGGTACCTTTAAAAAGAGGAATTTGGGAGACCAGGAGCCTGCCCAGAGGGGAGATGCATGGGCATGTGGGCTCTAGCTTGAGGCCCACCATTCCATCAGTGAGTGCATGCAGATCCTGGGGAGCAGATTTGTGTCCCAGACCAGCATGGCTGTGTGTGAATCCCAGCCTGGGCTCCGCCATGACCCCAGAGGCTCAGGCACACCCACACAAGCCAAAGGCCCACCCAGAAAGGGCCTGCAGAGGCACACAAGCTTCAGCCAGAGGCTCGCCATACCATCAGCAAAGGCAGGGACCTGCCTGGAGAAGAGTTGTACAGGCACACAAGCAATACCCACAGGCTTGCCCTGATACCATTCATAAATGCAAGGAAACCTTGGCCAAAGCCTGTGCAGACAACAGAAACTGGGATGCACAGCCCCCAGCCAAAGGCCCTTCCTGACAATAGCTACATAGGGCCCCAGCGAGAGGCAGGCTAGATACCACCCCAAATATGCTCAGATCCCAGCCAAAAGACCTCCCAGACACCAGGTCAGCTCAGGGATCTAAAAGGCCACCAGTCTGAGCCCAGGAATTGGTATACTGCTGAACATCAGAGTAAAAGCTGTTCGGTGGCTTGCTGAGAATTCAAGACCACTGGGTGAGCAAAAAGTTACCTCAACAAGGACACAGCAGGCTGCATCTGTAGAAATGAGAAGACACATAAATAAGTCCCAAAACCAGACTTCCAGGTCAACTAAGGGAACCCCAAAGGACAACAAGATGGAACAATCTGATTCTTAACAACCTGGACTCCCTGAACTGGCAACAAAAGAGGATCTGGAAAAAATGAAATCAGAAATAATTTCTCAGATAACAGCAGAGATTGTGCCCATAGTACAAGACATGATTAATAAATCTAGAGTGGACACAGATTAAAAAAATAGAGGAGCTGAGTAACATGATGGAATCCTAACACAGGAAACAAATGGAATCCATAAAACAGATGCAAACAAATGTCCAGGAGATTAAAAACTCAATTGAAAGTTTACACAGCAGAATGAGCCAATATGAGGATAAAATTTCAGATATAGAAGATAGGATTCCAATTAGTAAACAGGAAAAGAAAAATTGCCTCAAAATAGTAAGGGATCATCAGAAATCAATCCAGCAGCTGCTAGACAATGCAAAGAAGAATAACATAAGACTGATTAGCGTCAATGAAGAAAGAGTAGAGAGTGCAGATGACATAAAAAACTGTTCACAGAAGTAATGTCAGAAAACTTCCCAAGCAGGGGAAAAGAACTTGACATAGAGATAAGTGAGGCATATAAGACTCCAACTAGCCTTGATCAAAAAAAAAAATCTACACATAGGCAAATAATAGTTAAAATTCCAGAAACCCAACAGAAGAACACAATTCTACAAACAGAGAAAAGAAACAAATCACACATAAAGGAAAGACCATCAGAATCACTGATGAAGATGACTTCTCAACACAAACCCTCAAGGCAAGAAGAGCTTGGGATGATGTATTTCAAGTCCTGAAAAAACAGCCTCCAACCCAGATTGATGTGCCCTGCAAAATTATCTTTCAAAATTGATGGAGAAATAAGATACTTTCATGACAAAGGGCACCTTAGGAACTTCATGAATACCAAAGCAGCACTCCAAAAATTTTTGGACAATATCCTGGGAAAAGATAAGGATCACAACTCCAGGAAGCACAACAAGAAATTAAATGCAAAGGGGGAGAATCTAACAAAAAGAAAAAGTCATGACAATGATAAGTTAATATGAATCAGTTATAACCATCAAAGTTAATGGTCTCAATTAAACAACCAAAAGAAATAGACTGGCAGAATGGGTCAAAAAGCAAGATCAAACAATATGCTGCATAGAAGAAACAATTCAAAAAGAAACTCATAGACTGAAAGTTAAAGGCTAGAAAACAATGCTCCATGCTATAGGAACCCAGAAAAAAAGCAGTAGCTATCCTCATTGTGGATAAAATGGATTTCAAATGAACATTGATTGAGAGAGACAAAGAAGGACACTATATCCTTGTAAAGGGAACAATCCAACAGGAAGAGATGACAATCATAAATATCTATGCACCAAACACTAGTGCACCCAACTATATAAAACAAATACTAATGGACATGAAAAACCAAATGAGCACTAATACAATAGTAGTGGGGGACCTCAATACCTCACTGTCAAAAATAGATAGATCAACTAGACAAAAAAACAAGCAACAAAATACCAGAACTCAATCAAACTCTTAAACAAATGAATTTAACAGATGTTTATAGAGTCTTCCATCTCAAAAAATCAGAATACATGTTCTTTTCAGCTTCACATGGGTTGTTCTCTAAAATAGATCACATACTCACTCACAGAACATGTTTACATATGTGCAAAGGAATCAAAGTTATCCCCTGAATATTGTCAGAGCATAGTGTGATGAAATTGGAGATCAATAGCAAAAGAAACTCCAGGAATTTCATAAACACATGGAAAGTGCACAACATACTTCTGAATAACCAATGGGCCCCAGAAAAAATTAAAGAAGAAATGAGACAGTTCTACAATTAAATGACAATGACAATACAACATATTGGAATCTATGGGACACAATGAAAGCAGTCTTACAATGGAAATTCATAGCAGTGAATATTCACATTAGGAAAACAGAGAGAGCTTAATTACACAACCTGATGCTGAACCACAAGCTTCTAGAGAAAGAAGAGTATGACAAAAACAAAGCTCATACAAGGGAGGAAATTATAAAGATCAGAGGGGAAATCAATGCAAAGAAGACTAAGAGAACAATACAAAAAAATCAATGAAGGTAAGAGTTGGTTCTTCAAAAGAAGAGAAAAATTTGACAAAGCCTTAGCCAACCTTGTCAGAAAAAGGAAAGAAAAGGCCCAAATCTATGCAGTTAGGAATGAAAAGGGTGAAATTGCAATAGACCCAGCAGAAATCTAGAGGATCATCAACACCTAATTCCAGAAGCTATACTGCAATAAGATGGATAACACAAAAGAAATGGACAGATTCCTAGATATGTATGAATTACCAAAGTTGAACAAAGAAGACCTAAAAATTCGAAATGACCCAATATCAATCAGTGAAATTGAAAACTTAATTAAAACCTTGCTAACTAAGAAAAGCTTGGGTCCTGATGGCTTCACTGCTGAATTCTACAAGACATACAAGACTGCCACTATTGTTTAAACTATGCAGTGAAATTGAAAGGGAAGCAATACTTCCAAATTCATTCCTGGAAGCAAGAATCACCTTGATCACCAAAACACAGAAAGACTCAACTGTAAAAGGGAACTATAGGCCAATTTTACTAATGAACATAGATGGAAAAATCCTTACTAAGATACTGACATATAGAATACAGAAGATCATCAAGATCATACACCCTGATCAAGTGGGATTCATCCCAGGGATGCAGGAATGGTTCAACATATGCAAATCAATAATTTTAATACACTATATGAAAAGAACAAAGGATGTAAAACCTATGATCATTTCAATAGATGCAGAAAAAGCATTTGACAGTACCCAACATTTCTTTATGATAAAAAATACCACAAAAATTGAAATAGACAGACTCTACCTCAATCTAAGAAAAGCTTCCATGAAAAACCAACAGCCAATATCATACTAAATGGTCAAAAACTGAAATCCTTCACACTAAAATCAGGAACAAGACAAGGATGTCCACAGTCAGCACTCCTGTTCAATATAATTTTGTGAAAATTAACCACAGCAATTAGACAAGAGAATGAAATAAAAGGAATAAAGATAGGAAATGAAAAAGTAAAATTGTCATTATTGGCAGATGACATGATATTCTATATAGAAGACATTAAGAACTCCACCAAAATTCTTCTAGACTTAATAACCAAATTCAGAAAAATAGTTGGATACAAGGTCAAAACACAGAAATCAATAGCTATTCTGTACGTGAAAAACTGTCTCACTGAGAGAGAAATGGGGCAATCAATTCCTTTCACAATAGCATTCAAAAAATTGAAATATGTAGGAATCAATCTAACAAAAGAAAGCAAAAACCTCTACTCTGAAAACTATAGCACTCTGAAAAAAGAGATTGAAGAGGATATCAGAAAATGGAAAGACATCCCTTGCTCCTGGGTAGGAAGGATCAACATAATAAAAATGGTCATATATCCAAAACTGCTGTACAGATTCAATGCAATTGCAATTGAAATCCCAGCAGCATACTTCACAAACCTTGAGAAAACAATCCAAAAATTCATTTTGAATAAGAAGAGACCTTGAATAGCAAAAGAAATACTACACAATAAAGACAAGGTAGTGGGTATCACAATCCCCAACTTGAAACTATACTACAAAGATACTGTGATAAAAACAGCATGGTACTGGCAAAGAAACAGACTTGAGGAACAGTAGAACAGATTATGAGATGCAGAAACAACTCCAGACACAGTCAGCCACCTCATCTTTGACAAAGGAGCCAAACACTCTCACTGGAGGTAAGATAGCCTCTTTAATAAATGGTGCTGGAAAAATTGGGTTTCAACTTACCAAAGATTAAAACTAGACCTATATCTTTCACCATTCACTAAACTAAAATTGAAATTAATTAAAGATCCAAATATTAAAGCAGAAACACTAAACCAGCAGGAGGAGAGTTTAGGAAGAACTCTTGAAGACATTGGTGTAGGAAAAGATTTTATGAACAAAACCTCAGTTGGATGTGAACTAGCACAAACAATCAACAAGTGGGATCTCTTCTTACTAAAAAGCTTCTGCACAGCAGGAGAAACCACCAGCAGTGTGAAGAGACAACCCACAATGTGGGAAAAACTTTTCACCAGATGTTCATCAGACAAAGGTCTGCTATCTAGAATCTATAAAGAACTTAAAAAAATTAGACCTCCTCAATTTAAAGACCCAATCCAAAAATGGGCATCTGAAATGAACAGACATTTCTCAGACAAAGAAGTAGAAATGTCCCGACCCATGGGTAAGTCAACGGAGACCCTAGAGGGGGAGTGAGAATGACAAAGGACAGGGCACACGAGAGATGGAGACAAGACAGTTTTCTGATCAAGTCTCGTTTATTGCAGAAGCTACTACAGCATATATACCGTAGGGCTAGAAGGAAGGAGCAAGGGGAGGGTACTGGGGCTACTTCCTTGTTGCCGGGTAGACTTGCAGCAGGCCCAGACATGCCCATAAAAGGCACTCAAGAGTTCTAGCTGGAGGGGGGACAAGGCCCCCCACAGGTCCTCCCTTTAAAATTATAACTACAGTAGAAAGGTATCAGGAGAGCCAAGCCTGTGGGGGCTGAGCCTGTCTTGGGTCAGAGTGACATACGTGTCTGCACCGTGCACCTTACCCGTCATCGGTTAACCAGAGAATCAAGGCTCTGGCACCTGTCTTAGGCAGCACACGAGGGCTCTCTCATTGCATGGCACGCTTGCTCAGTTGCCCATCATTGGCTTGCCAGCCCACTCACCAGGTGGGGCGAGAACACTTCGCCACGGCAAGGACCTAATCGAAGGTCCGGCATTCGTCCTGGTCAGCCATTGCCAATCTATGATAGTAGACCTGTATGGGTGCTGTTTTTATTGCCTCTATCTGGGCTCTAAGGAAGGCCATGATCTTGTTGTATATTATGGGCCCCAAAGAAATGAGCAGAAGTAGGCCCAATAAGGGTCCCAGCGAAGGGAGAAGATAAGGGAGGAAACCATTGAGGCCAGTCCAGAGGGGATTTTGAGCGAATTCTTGTCGTCGTCTGTTTAGATCTTCCTGAAGTTCGCGAATTTTTCCCCTGACGATCCCAGATTTATTGGCATAGAAACAACAATGTTCATTTAGGGCTATGCAAATCCCTCCTTGTTCCACCGTGAGGAGGTCCAGGCCTCTTCTATTTTGAAGGACCACCTCAGCCAAAGAATTGATCTGATCTTGTATATCTGTAAGAGTGTTGGAGAGAGCTTGAACATCATGAATCAACTGGTTGGATAATTTGGCATAGGAGTGTAACGCCACTCTGACACCAGTGGAGCCAGTGGCAAGGGCGCCGGACACCCCTAGCCTCATGAGCAAGGGGACCAGTGAGACGGCCCTTATGTTGCCCAGCGATACAGTCAAAGCTGGGCAAGGGCACTGGCTCATCTCCAGGAATGAGGGCGATGTCCAGGAGGACAGTCGCCACCACGCACAGCCCAGTCCAATTAGTGGGGAGGGAGGTGAACACCAAGCTCCCTCCACAAACGAGCACGTGACCCAGGGCAGGGCAAATGGTGGCAGAGCCATTAAGCATTATAGAGCAGAGAGAGAAATTTTGGACTCCAACAGGTATATCAAAACTATCGTTGTGGCCCGAACTTAGATAACAAACTGAGGCATTGAACTGTACTGGCTGGACCCTGAAGGGCAGAGAAAAACTGCAATTGTAACTAGAGCTGTTGGCATAGTCAGTTTGGTCGACAACTGGCAAGGTGAGGGACAGGGGTGTGCCAAGTGTCAAGCATAGCCAACAATCCGCAGCAAAGGCTGGGTTGAATGTATTGATCAGTTGATAAGTGGCCTCTAAGACACTCAGGGTTTGGACGTCAGGGTCTGGGCCTCGAGGTTTGGGAAGGGCCAGTGGATGATAATTTAGGGAGGGGTACATCTCTTGGATGATAGTTTCGAGCTGTTTTTGTACTCGATCTTCCCTGAGCTGATCTGAAGGCCCGCCACCATCAGATATATGAATTGGGGCCTGTGGTGGCCAGCAGACATCTTTGCCGGGACTGCCGCTGCAAGAGGCTTGGCCAAATTTAGGATATCCAGTGGGACTGGAAAAGTCTCAGTCACCCCCGACGGAGCCCCTGTAAGTTTTTTGTAGAACAGCAGTTAGATATATTTTTCCATCGGAATGTGCACATTGTTGGACTTCAATGTAACAGGTAGAATGTATCTCTGTGGCCATGGTACAGCCGATAGGGCATGGCCCTGGTTTGCCATTGATTGTTAGTATGACTTTAGGCTTAGTGACACAATCCCATTCTTGGTTATATCCTCCCGTTATCGAGGCCTCATAAACCAAGTAGGCAGTCTTGCTGCCGCAATCAGTACTACAGGTGTAACCTGTGGGTACAGGCCCGCCAGAACCCCCGGCACAGTCACAGGGGTTACCATACAGGGCAATGAGCAGTTGTTCCTTGTTAACTGGTTGAAATCCACTTTCTGCTGTTGGTGCCAGGAGCAGCAACAGGCCATGTAACAGAATCAGGGATGTCATCTTTTTTAACCTGTAAGCAAAATTTCGTCCTGTGATGTAAGCAAGGCTGGGCTGTAGATAAGAGAATTAGGCTAACCTGATTAAGCTTTTGAAGATGACCAATGTGGACATATTACAATAACATATTTAGAACTTAACCAAAGTAAACATTTTGTAATAACATATTGAGTGCTTAAATATCAAGGATAGCCAATGTAATCAATTTTTAACATATTTAGACAATATTCGTTGTGATGTGTCTCCCATGAGATCATAATATAAAATTTACTAGGGGGTCCCTTTAATGAATCAAGACCAGAATAATCATTTTCTGGGTGGCCACTTCTATATTCATCAAAGGGAGTCCCCATAGTCTCTAATCATTTTGACAAGCAATTAAGAATATATATATCTTTTTATTTTACAACTGTTTATTGTAATTTGATTATTGCCTGTAGGTGACAATACACATTACTTTTATAAAATAAATCTCAGTGGCACTTTAATCAATTAGCAACCTGGGAAGGAAGGCATGCCTTTAATTTAATAATATTTATCTGTAAGTCAATTTAACAATAGGCGAATATCCTTTGAAAAGGAAGGAATATATTGAGCTCAACTGTACGAACACAAACAACAGACAACAGACAAACATATGAGACAGTTTATAAAATTAGGGTGCACTCAAATATATCTGGCCAAATTGAATTATACTATTCTCTTTATGATTATTAGATTATAATTGTAGGCACCATTGTTAACTGGTTGAAATTGGACAATATTAGGTCATCGGTATCATCAATACACTTATCAACTTGTTTCACTAAGCGTTCTGGAAGCCACCTGGCCGACTTCATTTTCTTGGAGTAAACACACACTGACCCTCGGCCTCAGATGAGTATGGGGTCAGGCCCATGCCATGAGTGGTCCAGGGGGTCTCTCCACATCACAGAGGCAAATTGTTGTTGTATCTCTGGTTGCCAGAAACGGTTAGCTGCGGATAATCCCTTAGCATCCAAATTTAAAAAGTTAAGAATAAATAGTGCATGTGATATTAGGTTTCTGGGTGACCCCTTGATAGGGTACCATTCCCCCTTTTTTATTTTATCTAATGTAATTTTGAGTGTGAGGTTGGCCCGTTCTATAATGCCTTGTCCTTGTGGATTATATGGGATACCCATTATGTGTGTTATATCTAATTGTTTGCAAAACTTTGAGAAACCAGAGCTGGTATAGCCTGGACCATTGTCTGTTTTAATTTGCTGTGGACATCCAAGTACTGAGAAGGCAACTGGAAGGTGGGCAATTACATGTTTAGTAGCCTCCCCGGATTGTAGGGTGGCAAATATAAATCCACTATATGTATCAATGTTGACATGTATATATTTAAGATTTCCAAATTCAGGGTAATGTGTGACATCCATTTGCCATAGGGCATTTGGAATTAAACCACGAGGATTAACTCCCAGATGAGGTGTGGGAAGATGGAGGGTGCACGTAGGACAGGTTTTAACAATTTGTCTAGCTTGTTTTTTAGTAAGTTTATACATGAGGCGAAGCGTGTGGGCACTAAGATGATGTAGCTGGTGCACCTTTTGTGCCTGGTCAGTTTGAACGGGGGCATCAACATTTAGTGAGTAGGCAGAAGCCTGAGGTCTTGTGGCCAGGTTTGTTAGTCGATTACCCTCTGTAAGCGGCCCAGGTAGGTAAGAGTGGGCACGAAGATGTCCAATAAAAAAGGGCTTAGATCTTTTTCTAATTAGACCTTGTAATTGGATAAAAAGGTTACCTGTCTGGGAAACGTTTTTTATCTGTCCACATGTTTTTAACAGAGGTATCAATTGGGCAATGTAAGCGCTGCCTGTAAAAAGATTAAAGGCCTCTTCAGGGAATGCAGAAAAGATGGCTATGATTGCATGTAGCTCGGTTATTTGGGCTGAAGAACAGCTGGTTTGGAATTGGACAATGTTATTGTCCCACACATAGGCAGCTATCCCGGTAGAAGAACCATCTGTAAAGACTAATAGGGCTTCTGTTAGAGGAGAACAGGAAGTGACTTTTGGGAAAATGAACTCATGTCTATTGGCAAAGTCAATAAGTTTGTTTGGAGGATAGTGATTGTCTATTAAGCCTGTATAAGAAGCGAGAGCAATTGGCCAGGAGTCGGTAGTCTGCATAAGCCAATCGATTTGATCTTTAGGGTAGGGTTGGATAATAATATCAGGTTCCTTTCCAAAATACATTTTTCCATGGTCTCTGCCTAGGATAATCAGGTCTGTAACCCCAATATAGTAGGGATAGAAGACCCGTTTAGGGGAAACCAGGAGATGAACCCACATAAGGGGTGCGGTTTGTCAGAAAACAGCAGTGGGAGAGAGAGAGGTTTTGTAGATAACATACTGCAAAGGAGAGTTATAATCCATAAAGGTAATTGTTTGGTTTTGGATAGCTTGTTTTACCACGCTAATGGCTTTACGTCCCTCGGCAGTGAGCTCCCGAGGTGAAGTGGGGTGGCTATCTCCTTGTAGGGTATCATAGAGAGGTTTTAGGTCATGTTTAGTAAGTTTTAAATATGGCATGAGCCAATTTATATCTCCGAGCAATTTTTGGAAGTCGTTTAGGGTTTTAAGATTGTCCAACCGTAAGGTAAGCTTTTGAGAGGAAATGTTATGTCCCTTCATCTGAAATCCGAGGTAAGTATAGGGGTCTTTTAGCTGAACTTTATCAGGGGCAATTTGGAGGCCACGAGACTCAAGGGCCTGTCGGAGATCAACATAACAGGCTAAAACCTCACTTCCTTGTTGTCCCGCCACTAGGACATCATCCATATAATGGACAATGTACATCTGAGGCCAGTTGTCTCGGGTGGATTGGAGGGCTGTGGCCACAAATGACTGGCATAGGGTGGGACTATTGGCCATGACTTGGGGCAGTACTAGCCATTGAAAGCGTTGCATTGGAGCACAGAAATTGGTCACCGGAAGGCTAAATGCAAAGCGCTTTTGATCAGCAGGGTGCAAGGGAATGGTAAAAAAACAGTCCTTTAAATCAATGACAACTTTATAATATCCAAGGGGGATGGCTACCCGTGAGGGAAGACCGGGTTTGTAAAGCTCCCATAAGTACCATGGTCTTATTGACTGCTCTAAGATCTTGTAAGAGCCTCCATTTTCCTGACTTTCTTTTAATGACAAAGATGGGAGTATTTCATGGGGAATTGCTGGGGATGATATGGCCAGCGTGAAGCTGTTCCTGCACCAGCTGCTGAGTTGCTAATAACTTATCTTTGGAAAGGGGCCATTGATCAACCCATACCGGATCATCTGAGAGCCAGGTGATCTTTTCAGCATGGTCCGCAGGAGTGTCAATGACCCCTATGGAAAATGGCCTAACCCTGCTGGGGGGGGGGGTCAAAGGACTGGCTCAATGGGCTGTATAATACCTGTAGAGTTTTTACCTAGCCCTTTTTCTGGAATGTACCCATTTTTAAACATCTGTATAGTGACGACTTTATTAGGGCTAGAGATAATCATCCCCATTTGTGATAATAGGTCTCTCTCCCATAGATTAATGGGTAACCCTGAGATGATATAAGGTTGAATGGTGCCCTGATTGTCATCTTGGTCTTTCCAGGTCAGATCTTTGGAATTTGTTTAGGGTTTTGACTCTGACCTATACCCTTGAGGTGGGTGAGGGTGTCTTTTAATGGCCACACCTGAGGCCAATCTTCTCCTTTGATGATAGTTACATCAGCACTGGTGTCTACCAATCCAGAAAACTGTCTCCCATCTAACCATAAGGTCATGAGAGGCTTCTGGGCTGAGAGTATTTTTGACCAGTAGACATCAGATGAGCTGAATCCCTGGCTGCCTCTGACGTTGTTAAGAGCCTTATTAGAGGTAGGGAGAAGGGGAAGGAGTAACAATTGAGCAAATCTTTGGCCTGATTGAATGGTGTTAATGGCTTTGGGGGAAGAAACCATAACTTTAATCTCTCCGGAGTAATCACTATCAATCACCCCCGGGTAGATTAGCAGCCCAACCATAGTGCTGCTCCTCCTGCCTATTACAAGCCCAAAGGTCTCTTTAGGTAGGGGTCCAAAGACCCCTGTCGGGAGGGCCTGTACCCCCATTTCTGGAGTCAAAATTGTGTGGGCGGTGGAACTGAGGTCCAGTCCGGCACTTCCCGTTGTTGCTCTGAAGAGGCCTGAAATGGATTGTTGTTTGCTGGAGCAAAGTTGAGTGCCCCATAAATTTGTTTGGGTCTGGGGGCCCGGGGCTGGCCCCCTCTCCCGTTTCCCTGATCCGGGTTATGGGCAAGTGGGAGGGGCTGGCCCTGAGCGTCCGTCTTGGACCTGCACTCATTCGCCCAATGTCTCCCCTTATTGCATCGAGGGCAAGGCCCCGGGGGTGTGGCCCTAGGGGCCAACACCCTAGGGGCCTGACATTCCTTGGCAAAGTGACCCGTTGCCCCGCACCAGAAACATTTGTTACCCGGGCGGCGCGACAAAAACTGTCTGACTGTGTAACCCTGCATGGCGGCAGCCATAGCAAGCCCCTGTTGGTAGGCTGTCCCAATTTCTGAGCAAAGGCGAATGTAACCTGAGAGATCAGTTTTCTTTTTATAAGGGCGGATGGCGGCCTGGCAAGGAGCATTGGCATTTTCAAAAGCAAGCTGTTTAACAAAATCTGTCCCTGTTTCTGTGCTCCCAAATATCTGACCCGCTGCTGTGAGCAGGCGGTGAACAAAATCCATGAAGGGCTCATCAGGCCCCTGTCGGATATTGGTGAGAGAAGCACTCACATCTCCTTTAGAAGGGAGCTTTCTCCAAGCTCTAGTGGCTGCGGTCTGAATCTGGGCATACAACCCCGCATCAAATTGCATCTGTTGATCGCTGGCAGCATAGGCTCCATCCCCCAGAGGCATATCGAGTATCCAACCATTACCTGCCTGAGCATTGGGTCTAGCAGTATCTCGGCAATTTTCCACATATTCAGATTTCCATAGTAAATAGTCACCTCCTGTAAGGGTGGCGCTGGCCAGAGTCTGCCAATCGATTGGGGTGAGCCAATTTTCTGCCACCGATTTTAAAATGGCCATTGTATAAGGTGCAGTGGCCCCGTATTGAGCTGTGGCTGTTTTAAGTTCTTTAATGACCTTTAAATCGAAACCACTGTGGTGTCTCTACGCCTGTCCCTGCAAGTCAGTAGTTTTAGTTACGGGAAAGGCTTCCACATTTTTAAGTTTCAGGGATACTCCTGACCCGGATCGCACCCTAGGGGCCGCCCCTCTAATGAGGGGTCGTGGCTTAGGTTTGTCCTCTCTACGGACATTTTTATGGGTTTTGCCTGTTCTTAAGCCCTCGAGCTGGGTAATAAGTTCCTGGTATTCCTTTTCTAATCTTATTTGTTCTTTTAGAAATTTTATCTTGTCCCGGAGTTTCTTTTGGGGATCAACAGCAGGGCATGCCAAAAAGGGTGCATTGGGAGTGTTGGGTACCGGAACATAAGGAGGTGGACATTAGACTACAGGTGGCCAGTGAGGATTATGATATCTGGCTGCCTCCTCCTCAAGATTGGCCCAGTCAGCCTCCCCCGGATCGTTCTGTGGCAAGGGGGGGTGTCTCAGGTGGTGGAGGGAAGGGTACAAGGTCGGTTCTTCTTTCACTGGCGGGGCGGGGTTAGAGGCAGGGGCTGAAAGGGCAGAGGCGGAAGCTGAGGAGTGCTGAAGCTTTTTCTTAAAAGGCTTGGATGAGGCAGAGCCTGCCTGTAAACCCTCATCGGTTGCATTTTTTGTTTGTTTGTTTGTTTGACTCATCGTCACTATCAAAAGACATCAAGTCTTCTTCCTCATTCTTTGAGGAAGTCCCGTCCCGCAGGGGCTAGGGCCTCGGTGCCATCTTGGCATCTCGGGGGGTATTTACACACTCCTCACTCCAAGGGAGAGTGATTGACCCTTCCTCTGATCGGAGAGCTGTCTCCCCGACCTGGATGGTTTGAGCCACCACCGGATCTTTGGTTTTTTGGGAAATAATTTCATCAATAAGATTCCAATAAGAAAATGCAGTAATTGGGACCTTTCCTGGTCCACAAGTAGCATAATAATCTTTAAGGGCCTCCCCTACTCTTTTCCGTCTCCTCTTGTCAATGGTACCCTCGGCGGGAAACCAAGGGCAGAGATCTCTAATATAATCAAAAAATTTTAACAACTGTTTGACTGTAACCTTTACCCCTCGTGCCGGTAAAGTTTTTTTTTTTTTTTAAGACCTTCTACAAACAACTCATGTTGGCTAATCTCCTGTCCCATAATCGCTGCTCAACTCACCGAGGTGCAGGAAAGACAGCAGGTTCATGTCAGATGCAATCCTCTTTTTTCTATTTTATTTGTCTCTTCTATTTTATTGGGCCCCCGAGCAGCGTTCTTCACTGGATCCCCCGTTCTTGGGCCCCACGTTGCGCGCCACTTGTCCCGACCCGCAGGTAAGTCAATGGAGACCCTAGAGGGGGAGTGAGAATGACAAAGGACAGGGGACACGAGAGATGGAGACAAGACAGTTTTCTGATCAAGTCTCGTTTATTGCAGAAGCTGCTACAGCATATATACCATAGGGCTAGAGGGAAGGAGCAAGGGGAGGGTACTGGGGCTACTTCCTTGTTGCCGGGTAGACTTGCAGCAGGCCCAGACATGCCCGTAAAAGGCACTCAAGAGTTCTAGCAGGGGGGGGGGCAAGGCCCCCCACATAGAAATAGCAAATAAACATATGAAAAAATTTTCAACATCACTGCTCATTTGAGAGATGCAAATGAAAACAACACTGAGATTCCACTTCACCCCAGAAAGAATTTTTGCTATAATGAAATCAACAAATAACATATACTGTCAGGGCTGTGGGGAAAGAGGAACCCTACTCCACTGCTGGTGGGAGAGTAGACTGTTGCAACCACTGTGCAAATCAGTATGGAGACACCATAAAAACTAGGACTGGAAGTCCCATTTGACCCAGCTATTTCCCTGCTGGGTATCTTCTCCAAAGAATTAAAAGAATCATACCACAGTGATATATATGCACCCATGTTCATAGCAGCACACTTCATGATTGCTAAAACTTGGAAACAACCCAATTGCCCATCAACTGGAGACTGGATAAAGAAAATGTGTTTTTTTAAAAAATAAAATGAAGTATTACTCAGCCATAAGGAAAGAGAAACTAGAGGTATTTATAGCTAAATGGATGCACACTGAAGCGATACTCTTAAGTGAAATAAATAGGACACACATATATAAATACTGAATAGTTTCTCTAGTGTGAGACCTGAAAGTTTGAATAAGGACTAAAAGGTATAATAGATAATGTGAAACAGGAAGAAAGGGTGCAAAGGGGAAATGAAAGTGGGAAGGGTAGTGGAAAGGAAAGAAGGGAATGGAATTAATCTGAGAAAATGAAAAAATGGAAACAAACTCTTTGGAGATAGGGAGGTGTGGAGGGGTTGAAAGGAGGGCAGGGGAATGGGGAAAAAATAAGAACCAAGAGAGTATGTAAAGGTGTGTATTTCAAATGATGAATGTCATTATATTTTATACCTTAAATGTTCCAAGATAATTAATAAATAAAAGAAAAGAAGAGGAATTTGGTCCCAGACAATTTGAGAGAACACTGCTTAATTTACCAGGATGATGCCCCCAAAATTCAAGAACTTCCTGAAGGGTAGAAGGGGGCCATGGATCAATCATTCTCTAGGGCCTGCAGTGGGTATGGCCTTTCTGACACTTTGATCTTAGACTTTCGGCTTCTGAAACTGTGAGATGGTAAATTTCTATTGTTTGACACATTCAAATTTGTGGTGCTTTGTAATAGATGCCTTAGCAAACTAACACATGATCTGTTATATTAATTGATTTTTTATATATGCTGGGTACTTCTAAGTTTTTAGATGTAAACCCTTACTCAGCCCTCCTCACATCCCAAGTAGGCACTTCCTCTGATTGCCCCCATTGTATTGAAAGGCACAAGAATTATCCTTCTTCAGCTTCCCATCAGTGTAACCTCGGGGTTGATTACTCAAGCAGTACAACTTTGTGTTGATTTTTTTTATTTGTAAGTATTCAACTGACTCAATTAATTTCTGCTAAAAACATTGTGAATTTAGTTCAGTGAAGATAATTCTCTTGCCTTAACAATCAATATTTAATAATTAATTTTCAATTTATATTTGTATTAGTTAGCTTTGCTTCAAAATACTAGGTTTCAAACTGAATTTCCTGGTCATTCAAGTTTAGACAATTTGCTCATTTATTCATGACATAAAATGTAGAAAATAATAGCTTTATATTTCCCTCGAGCTCCCTTTTCTCTTTTTACTCTCTCCATCCCTGACTGTTTCTGTATTATGTTTGCAATATCAAGACATTCAACTTTCTTATATGTTCAGAAACCTTGATTAGATCTTCTTGGCTTAAGATATCATTCTACATGTTATAGAACTTATCTTCTCTAACCCATGTAATATGATTTTATCATGAAGACAAAAATATAATTGCACATCAGAAAGTGCATACCAATTCATTATTATGAGTCAAAAGCAGATGAATATATTAACTTAGATGTTATATCTGATTAAAACATTGTTCATAATTTAACTCATTTAAATTTTCACTTTCTTGGGCCAGGGATATAGCTCAGTGGGACAGCACCTGCCTGCTAAGCGCAAGATTCTGAGTTCGATCCTCTGTACCACCAATAAATAAATAAATAAAATAAAATTTTTACTTTCTTATTCTGGTGACTTATTCTTAAAATAATAATCTATTGATAAGACATTAACATCTTTATTTAATAAAACAAATAATTCTTTAGTTTACTTCCTTTTCAGTGGCTTTTATGCCTGTTTTCTTGGGATCCCTTTTCATTGCAAATTTGGGGCCAGATAATTTCATTATCTTTCACTCACTTTGGCTCTTCATGATCATTTATTTTTTAGACACATTTTAACAACTCTGAATCAGACTGGATCCTGGCCCGTTTTCAAATGTTTTTGCTTTATTCTTTTACTAATTGAAAGGCTGAGCATTTTAGGTATAACATATTCCTGAGAAGGCATTGCCTTTTCTAAAAATCACTGATAAAAAAATTCAATAAAAAGCTAATAAGCTTTTTTCCCCCCATAGGTTGAATTTTCTCAAAACAGGGTTTGGAGTAAATAGTTAATTCTAAATAGTTAATTTTGGTACACTCTTGAAAGGGTAGAAGAAAGTGGTGCAATTAGAGAAGACAGCTAATAGAGCCATTGTTATTGAGTGACCACACTGGGGAGCTCTAGAATTTGTGTGTGTGTGTGTGTGTGTGTGTGAGACTAGTGGATCTCAGAATTAGTGTGCATGATGTGCTCCAGTGGATTTCCACCTAAAGAGTGAGGGCATAGAGACTTTAATTCCATTTTTTCATTTTCTCATATTGATTCCATTCCCTTCTTTCCTTTTCCCTCCCCCTCCCCCTTTTCCTTTGCCCCTTTTCTTCCTATTTCACATTATCTATTATACCAGACCTTTATATTCTGACATCCTAATTGTTTTTCTTAACCCAGCATTAGATGTATCCTTGATAGGATGTGGTGTGGGATTCCTAGACATGAACTTGGAAGATCGCAGGCAAGGGAACACAGATGCTGGCAGGTGACAGTTGGAACTATGGTTATTTATTGCAACCACAAGATAAGGATGAGAAAAAGATGTATGAGCTTCAATTGCATATGCAAACTTCTTTATTTGGACATAGGCTGTTAGCCTGTGTTTTCTTGCTCTGAAAAATTTTAAGACACTATTAATTGAATTATAAAATTTCAAGATACATTTGGGAATAGCTTAACACTTGAAAGTCCAAAGTGTTTAGCTTTGTGAAAATATATTTTCATTATTTTGATTATTTCTTTCATTCCAGTATCGTTTTACTCTTTACAGAACTTCTATAGGAGAGAACTTGGTATATTTGCTAGACTTTCTTGTCTCATGCACATATTGATTTTTTTTGTAGACAATTCTGTCTTTTATTTTCCCTGACTTTTTCCTTTCTTGTTGTTTCTTTTTCACAGTAAGCTGTTAGGTTTTATGTATTCTTTTTTATTGATTTATGGAAGGAAATATTCTAGAGACATTTAAAATCATTTTCTGATACATTCACTCCCATCTATGGCCTTAGTAGTCAAAGTTTCAGTATATAGAGGTTTTTTTTTTTTTTTCATTGTGACACTACTAGTGGAGAAATCACTGACTGATTCAGCATCTACACAGTTATTTTCCACCCTACAATAACCACTCTCTTTTGGGGTATTGATTTCAAATATTTGTGAGATAAATTTTATAGTAGATTTTTCTTTGTTTTGAGGCTACATATTTATCTTGTCTTTATATATTTAAGATTTTATTATAGAATAGTTCACCAATTTTAGCCCAATTAACTCAATTTGAAGTTATTCTAAGCGAAATGTAAATGTTAAAAATAGATAAGTTCGAGACAGGCAGGTCTGCACATGCCCTACCGAGGTGGCGAGTTGCCCGGAACACACCCAATCAGCCCGCACCTCAGGAACAATTCACTGGACACCCCACCCTGATTCTCTGTACAGCCACCTGGTTCCACACTACAAAGACGCAGAGGACACTAGACCACCAGACCACGGTAATGAGTCTCGCCACTCCCAGCCCAGAGGTACAGGCTTCTGAGCCACCATCCCACTGCTCCTGGTCCAGAGGAAGGGGCTTCCCAGCCACCATCCCTCCCACTGCTCCCAGCCCACAGGAAAGGGCTTTTGGGACATAATCCCTGCCGCTGCTCCTGGCCCCTGTCCCACCTCTCCCAGCTCAGAAGAGGTAATCCGTGTAGGTGCCAACAGCTCCACACCAGTCAAAATGAGAAAACACTTAAATAAGTCTCAAAACCAGACTTCCAGATCACCTACAGCAACCCCAAAGGGAAATGAGATGCAATACTTTGATACTCAACCACCTGGACCCACTGAACTGGCAACAAAAGGGGATCTGGAAAAAATGAAATCAGAAATAATTTTGCAGATAACAGCAGAGATTGTGCTCATACTGCAAGACATGATTAATAAATCTAGAGAGGAGCTGAGGAACATGATGGAAACCCAACATAGGAAAATATAGAATCCATAAAACAGATGGAAATAGATTTCCAGGACATGAAAAACTCCACTGAAAGTCTACACAGCAGAATGAGCCAATGTGAGGACAGAATTTCAGAGATAGAAGATAAGATTGCAATTAATGACCAGGAAAAGAAAAATTGCTTCAAAATTGTAAGGGAACAAAAGAAATCAATCCAGCAGCTGCTAGAGGATACAAAGAGGAATAACATAAGAATGATTGAAGTCAATGAAGAAACAGGAGAGAGTGGAGATGACATAAAAAAACTCTTCACAGGAATAATGGCAGAAAACTTCCCAAGCAGGGGAAAAGAGCTTGACATACAGATAAGTGAGGCATATAGGACTCCAAAAAGCCTTGATTAAAAAAAACTACACATAGGCATATAATTGTTAAGATTCCAGAAACTCAACAGAAGAACAAAGTTCTACAAGCAGTTAGAGAAAAGAAACAAATCATATACAAAGGAAAGCCCATCAGAATCACAGCAGACTTCTCAACACAAACCATCAAGGCAAGAAGAGCTTGGAGTGACATATTCCAAGCCCTAAAAGAAAACAGCCTCTAACCCAGATCGATGTACCCTGCAAAATTATCTTTCAAAATTGATGGAGAGATAAGATACTTTCATGACAAAGAGCACCTTAGGAACTTCGTGAATACCAAACCAGAACTCCAAAGAATTTTGCACAATATCCTAGGAACAGACATTGAGGATCACAACCCCAGGGAGCAAAGAAGAATGAACCTATCTGACATGACAAGAAATTAAATGTAAAGGAGGAGAACCCAACAAAAAGAAAAAGTCATGGCAATGACAAGTCAATACATTTCAGTTATAACCATCAATGGTCATGGTCTCAATTCACCAATCAAAAGAAATAGACTGGCAGAATGGGTCAAGAAGCAAAATCCAACAATATGCTGCACACAAGAAACACACTTAATTCAAAAGGAAACTCATAGACTGAAAGTTAAAGGGTGAAAAACAATACTCCATGCAACAGAAACCCCCCAGAAAAGCAGGAGTAGCTATCCTCTTTGCAGATCAAGTAGATTTCAAACCAACACTGTTTAAGACAGACAAAGAAGGACACTACATCCTTGTAAAGGGCAGAATCCAAGAGGAAGAAATGACAATCATAAATATCTATGCACCAAACACTAGTGTGCTCAACTATATAAAACAAATACTAACGGACATGAAAAGTCATATATGCACTAAAACAATTATAGTGGGGGACCTCAACACTACATTGTCACAAATAGATAGATCAACTAGACTAAAAATAAGTACTGAAATACTAGAATTCAATCGAACTCTTGAACAAATGAATTGAACAGATGTTTACAGAGTCTCCCACCCCACAAAATCAGAATACACATTCTTCTCAGCTGCACATGGGTCACTCTCCAAAGTAGACCACATACTCACACATAGAATACCTTCAAGTAAGTGCAAAGGAATTGAAGTTATCCCCTGTATATTATTAGACCATAGTGCAATGAAATTGGAGATCCATAGCAAAAGAAACTTGGAAAATTTAATAAACATGTGGAAATTGAACAACACACCTCTGAATAACCAATGGGTCACAGAGGAAATTAAAGAAGAAATCAGACAATACCTTCAATTAAATGACAATGACAACACAACATATCAGAATCTATGGGACACAATGAAAGCAATCTTACGAGGGAAATTCATAGCAGTGAATAATCATATTAGGAAAATAGAATGAGCCCAATTAAACAACCTGATGCTGAACCTCAAGCTTCTAGAAAAATAAGAGCAGGACAACCTCAAAGCTCATACAAGGGAGGAAATTATAAAGATCAGAGGAGAAAGCAATGCAATGGAGACTAAGAGAATGATACAAAAAATCAATGAAGCCAAGAGTTGGTTCTTTGAAAGAATCAACAAAATTGACAAACCCTTAGCCAACTTTGTCAAAAAAAGGAAAGAAAAGGCCCACATACATGCAGTTAGGAATGAAAAGGGTGAAATTACAACAGACCCAGCAGGAATCCAGAGGATCATCAATACTTACTTCCAGAACCTATACCCCGATAAGATGGACAACACAGAAGAAATGGACAGATTCCTAGATATATATGAATTACCAAAGTTGAATGAAGAAGACCTAAAAATTCTGAACAACCCAATATCAACCAATGAAACTGAAAATGTAATTAAAAACTTATCAACTAAGAAAAGCCTGGGCCCTGATGGCTTCACTGCTGAATTCTACAAGACATTTAGAGAGGAACTGCTGGCACTGCTGCTTAAATTCTTCAATGAAATTGAAAGGGAAGCAATACTCCAAAATTCATTCCTGGAAGCAAGCATCACCTTGCTCCCCAAAGCAGAGAAAGACCCAACTGAAAAGGAGAACTATAGGCCAATCACACTAATGAACACAGATGCAAAAATCCTTAATAAGATACTGGCAAACAGAATGCAGAAGATCATCAAGAAGATCATACACCCTGATCAAGTGGGATTCATCCCAGGGATGCAGGGATGGTTCAATATATGCAAATCAATCAATGTAAACAGTATATCAATAGAACCAAGGACAAAAACCATACGATTATATCTATAGATGCAGAAAAAGCATTTGACAAAATCCAACATGCATTTAAGATAAAAAAAAAAACCTACAGAAAATTGGAATAGATGGTCTCTACCTCAAACTGATACTCTATATAGAAGACCCCAAGAACTCCACCAAAAGTCTTCTAGACTTAATAACCAAATTCAGTCAAGTAGCTGGATACAAGGTCAACACACAAAAATCAATAGCTTTCCCCTACACCAATGACAGACTCACTGAGAGAGAAATAGGGCAAATAATTCCTTTCACAATAGCGTCCAACAAACTGAAATAATTAGGAATCAACCTAAGGAAAGAAATCAAAGACCTCTTCTCTAAAAACTATGGCACTCTGAAAAGAGAGATTGAAGATGACATCAGAAAATGGACAGACATCCCCTGCTCCTGGATAGGAAGGATTGATATAGTGAAAATGGCCATACTTCCAAAACTGCTATATAGGTTTAATGCAATTCTAATTCAGATCCCAGCCGCTTACTTCATGGACCTTGAGAAAACAATCCAAAAATTCATTTGGAACAAGAAGAGACCCAGAATATCAAAACAATTCTAGGTAACAGAGACATGGCAAGGTTTATCACAATTCCCAACCTGTAACTATACTACAAAGCTATGGTGATAAAAACAGTATGGTAAAAAAACCCAGCATGGTACTGGCAAAGAAACAGGCTTGAGGACCAGTGGAACAGGTTAGAAGATGCAGAAACAACACCAGACACATTCAGCTATCTCATCTTCGATAGAGGAGCCAAATATCCTCACTCGAGGAAAAATAGCCACTTTAATAAATGATGTTGGAAAAATTGTGCTTCAACTTGCCAAAGATTAAAACTAGACCTATATCTCTCACCATGCACTAAACTAAAATCAAAATGGATTAAAGATCTAAATATTAAAATAGAAACTCTGAACCAGTTGGAACAGAGATTAGGTAGAACTGTTAAAGACATCAGTGTAGGAAAAGATTTTATGAACAAAACCTCAGTTGCCTGTGAACTAGCACAAACAATCAACAATTGGGATCTCTTCTTATTAAAAAGCTTCTGCACAGCAAGAGAAACCACCAGCAGTGGAAAGAGACAATCCACAATGTGGGAAAAAAATCTTCACCTGCTCTTCCTCAGACAAAGGACTACTATCTCAAATGTATATAGAACTTAAAAAGATCAGACCTCCCAAATTTAAAGACCCAATCTGAAAATGGGCATCTGAAATGAACAGGCATTTCTCACACAAAGAAGTAGAAATAGCAAATAAATACGTGAAAAAATGTTCAACACCACTGTTCATTGGAGAGATACAAATGAAAACAATGCTGAGATTCCACTTCACTCCAGAAAGAATGGCTGCTATCATCAAATCAACCAATAACAAATGCTGGCAGGGCTGTGGGGAAAGAAGAACCCTGCTCCACTGCTGGTGGGAGTGTAGACTGGTGCGACCACTGTGGAAATCATTATGGAGAGGCCTCAAAGAACTAGGACTGGAAGTCCCATTTTACCCAGCTATTCCACTGCTGGGGACCTTCCCCAAAGAATTAAAAGTATTATATCACAGTGATATATGTGCACCCATGTTCATAGTAGCACAGTTTGTGATAGCTGAAACTTGGAAACAGCCCAAATGCCCATCAACTGGAGACTGGATAAAGAAAATGTCATTTTTTTAATAAAATGGAGTACTACTCAGCCATAAAAAATGAGAAATTAGATACATTTATAGCTAAATGGATGCACATTGAGGTGATACTCTTAAGTGAAATAAATAGGACACACATGTGTAAATACCAAACAGTTTCTCTGGTGTGAGAAACTGAAAGTGTAAATAAGGACTAAAATGTATAATAGATAATGTGAAATAGGAAGAAAAGGGGCAAAGGGGAAGGAAGTGGGAGGGCTAGGGGAAAGGATAGAAGGGAATGGGATTAATATGAGAAAATGGAAAAATAGGAACAAAATCTTTGTAAATAGGGAGGAATGGAGGGGTTGAAGGGAGGGCTGGGCAAGGGTGAAAAATAAGAACCAAGAGAGATTATGTAAAGGTGCAAATTTCCAATTATGAATGTCATTGTACTGTATACCTAAAATGTACCAATGATTAGAATGAATAATCGATAATGCAAAATAGGAAGATAAGATCCAAAAGGGTAGGAGTAGTGGGAGGGGCAGAGGAAAGGAAAAAAGGGAAAGGAAAAATTATGAGAAATGGAAATAAAGTCTTTGTAAATAGGGAAGGGTGGAGGGGGTAAAGGGAGGGCTAGGAATGGGGGGAAAATAAGAAACAAGATGCATTATGTAAAGGTAAAATTCCCAATGAGAATTTTAATTGTGTTGTAACCTAAAATGTACCAATAAAAGAATTTAACAAAAAAAAAGATAATTTCTGTCTGTACAATTCTAACAACTCTTCCAAAACTGTTATTAGTATGTGTAGACTCAAAATAGCATTTTTCTTGTTATAAATGTTATATCCTCCTCTTAGAATATTCAAAATATAGAAATATATCAAGAGTGATATAAAACCTTTATAACCCAAATGTCAAATGTAATTTTAATTGTACATATTCTCTATATTACATATATGTATTTTGTTTGCTCTTACAACTTTAATATACGTATAATTGTATATATACCAATTTTTAGGAATTTTTTCCTGGAATATTGTCTCTATTCTACACTTTATTTTAAAATGAGACAAAACAAATGATGCCATGTTTTCATTCTTCATAATGTTCATAGAAATATTTCAGAGACCAAATAACAAAGCAATCAATTTTTACTGAACCTGGGATTCAACCCAAATGTCCAGATCATTTCTTCAGGTTTATAAAATATATATCAAATACTACTTATTTGAAATCATCAGAAAAAAATAAATTGTTCTACACACAATTTTTGAGGACCTTCCTTTTTTTTTTTTTGGTACCAGGAATCAAACTCGGAACCTTGCATTTGAGAATTATAGAATCTGTTAATCTACAATGAGGTAAAAACCAGAGTAAATTTCATAAAACATTTGTACTAATGTAATATCAACTAGTTTAATAGACAAGATAGAAATGCTGCTAAGACAAGGAGTATGAGGAAAGGAAATTATGTTACTTCAAAAAGACATAGGGGCCTGGGGATTTAGTTCAGTGGTTCCAGTGCCTGCCTCAGAAGCGCAAGGTCCTGAGTTCAATACCTGGTACCCAATAAAACAAAACAAAACAAAAAGACATAGGTCATCTTTCTAAAAAGTGATTATTTTTTAAAAAATGATTAAAGAAAAGTTTTCAAAGGAAATTAAATATATACATATATGCTTATAAATATTCACATATATGTGAATAATTTTATAAATTTTAAATATATGTATATATGCACATAAATATATACTACAAATTATAAATATGTTTGTATAGATATGTGAATATTTATAAGTATTTTCAATTTTAACTTTTTTCTCTCTGTGCTTTGTGTTAGTGAAGCTCCATTTTAGTATAAATGAGAATTTTAGATTCAATTTGTACCCATTATGTCTTTTATACATTATGCTCTGAACATTTGGGAATAGTTAGAAAAGTTTAGAGTTGAAGCAGTGACAAAAATGACTCACACATGGGTCATTTGATTGAAGATACAAAAGAGCATATGCTGTAGTGTTAGGGCAAATAATATTTCTTGAATTTCTCTAAGAAATCTGTGAAGGAGGATAAGGAGTCTTCAAAGATGTAATAGAGAGCTAACAGGGTGCTTTGAAGTTATCTTTTTTAAAATTTTTTTTTTATTTTTTGGGTACCGAGGATCGAACTTGGGACCTGGCGCTTGCAAGGCAAGCGCCGGAACCACTGAGCTAAATCCCTGGCCCCAGGGTGCTTTGAAATGGAAACCAAAGGCAGGCAAAAACAAAAAACAACATGGTAAAATATCAAATATACCAACAGGAAAATGATGGAAAATTGAATCCTAATAAAAATCATTTGCATAAAACATGTACTAAATTATATTAAGATTTTTCTTTAGCAGTATAAGAAAAGATATATTCCAGAAACAAAATACAAATTAAAAATGCAAAAGTTATCACTAGAAGACTTGGGAAAAATGTACATTAATCAAGAAACTGGTAATATCAGTTTTAATTCAAGCTTAGAAGTGTATTATTAATTAGTAAAAAGTAAATAACAAAATAATGATTCCTGATACTCAAATTGTATACAACATTTTTGACAGGATAGTTTTATAGAAACTATTTCATACTGAACCATATTCTAGATTATAATATATGTAAATTATTTCTAACATATTAAATATGTACATGCATGTATATACAAATTTATCTTTAGTGTCATTACAAAAGGACTTTGAAGTGAATTATGACAAATTAATTTATATCAAAAATAAAATTATATCAGTGATCATAAGTTTAATAATAGAATATGAGAACCTACCTGCATAGTAGCACAATTTATATATGTCAAGAATTGAATTTCTATCAACTTGTCTTAATTGTACATAATTAATGGAGGTGCAGAGAATAACAGAATTAATAATGTTTTAACTTTAGTAGCATTGTAGATTCTTCTGAATTCAAAGTTGGAAGGCCTGATTAAACAATATGCAGCAATATACAAAAGCTAGTAAAGTAGACATGCTAAAGCACACAATTTTTATAATTATAATTATTTCATATATCATATAAACTTTTATAAAAGTAAAGAGCTTGCATCAACATATATCTCCTTAGGTAATTATTACCCAGTGGCTAGCTAGAGATTTCTTCTATCAGAAAGTAGTTCTGGGTCATGTCAATAAAATGCATTAAGATAGCACTGTCAGTCACTTTTCTGTTGATGGAATAAAATACTTAACACACTGAATTTAAAGGAGAAAAATGTTATTTTAGTTCATTTTCCTTTCCATTACAGTTCATATTCAGCTGGCTCCAATATGGGAATGGAAAGTTTTTCACTTCAGTGCAGGCAGGAATTAGAGCAAGGAAAACCCAGAAAAGAATGGTATTGTGACACTTTTTTTTTTTTTTTTGCATTTTAAAATCAATTTTATTAGTACATTTAAGGTTTACAATATAATGACATTCATTATTGGAGATTTGTACCTTTACAAAATATATCTGGATTCTTATTTTTCCCCCTTGCCCGGCCCTCCCTTCAACTCCACCACCCCTCCCTATTTACAAAGATTTTGTTCCCTTTTTTTCATTTTGTCATATTAATACCATTCCCCTCTTTCCTTTCCCCTACCTCTCCCACTTTGCCTCCCCTTTGCCCCTTTTCTTCCTATTTCACATTATCTATTATACCTTTTAGTCCTTATTTACACTTTCAATTTCTCACACTAGAGAAACTATTCAGTATTTACACCTGTGTGTCCTATTTATTTCACTTGAGAGTATTGCCTCAATGTACATCCATTTAGCCATAAATTTCTCTAACTTCTTATTCTTTATGGCTGAGTAATACTCCATTTTATATAAAAAGAAGCACATTTTCTTTATCCAGTCTCCAGTTGATGGGTATTTGGGCTGTTTCCATGCTTTAGCTATTACAAACTATGCTGCCAAGAAAATGGGTGCACATATATCCCTGTGATATAGTTCTTTTAATTCTTTTGAGAAGATACCCATCAGGGGAATAGCTGGATCAAACAGGACCAGCTAGTCCTAGTTGCTAGTTCAGCATCTTCATACTGATTTCCACAGTGTTTGCACCAGTCTGCACTCCCACCACCAGTGAAGAAGGATACCTTTTTCCCCACAGCCCTGCCAGCATTTGTTACTGGTTGATTTATGATAGCAGACATTCTTTCTGGGGTGAAGTGGAATCTTAGCATTGTTCTTATTTGTACCTCTCAAATGACCAGTGATGTTGGACATTTTTTCATATGTTTATTTGCGATCTCTACTGTCATTATTTGCAGACAACATGATACTATATATAGAAGACCCCAATAACTTAACCAAAAGTCTTCTAGACTTAATAACAAATTTAGTAGAGTAGCTGGATACAAGGTCAGCACACAAAAAAGCAAAAGCAATAGTTGTTTGTTGTGCACAGACAACAGATTCACTGATAAAGGAACTGGAGAAACAACTCCCTTCACAATAGCATCCAAAAAAAAAAAAAAAAAAAGAGGAAATACCTAGGAATCAACCTAATGACAGAAGTCAAAGATCTCTGTTCTGAAAATTATAGCACTCTGAAAAAAGAGAGTGAAGAGGATATCAGAAAATGGAAAGATATCCCTTGTTCCTGGGTAGGAAGAACCAATATAGTGAAAATGGCCTTACTTCCAAAACTACTATATAGATTTAATGCAATTCCAATTGAAATTCCAGCAGCATACTTCACGGACTTTGAAAAAACAATCCAAAAATTTATTTGGAACAAGAAAAGGCCTAGAAAAGCAAAAGCAATTCTAGGCAACAAAGACAAGTTAGGCAGTATCACAATGCCAACTTGAAACTATACTACAAAACTGCTGTGATAAAAACAGCATGGTACTGGCAAAGAAACAGATCTGAGGACCAGTGGAAGAGATTATAAGATGCAGAAACAATTCCAGACACACTCATCTTCGACAAAGGAGCCAAACACCCTCACTGGAGGAAAGATAGTCTCTTTAATAAATGATGTTGGAAAAATTAGGTTTCAACTTGCCAAAGATTAAAACTAGACCTGTATGTCTCACCATTCACTAAACTAAAACCAAAATGGATTAAAGATCTAAATATTAAAACCCAAACACTAAACCGCTGGAAGAGTGATTAGGTAGAACTGTTAAAGACATTGGTGTAGGAAAAGATTTCATGAACAAAACCTCCGTGGCCCATGAACTAGCACAAACATTCAACAAATGGGGATCTCTTCTTATTAAAAAGCTTCTGGACAGGAAAAGAAACCACCAACAGTGTGAAGAGATAACCCACAATGTGGGAAAAAATTTTACTAGCTGTTCCTCATACAAAGGTCTACTATCTAGAACATATAAAGAACTTTAAAAAATTAAACATCCCAAATTTAAGACCTAATACAAAAGTGGGCATCTGAAATGTCTGTCAAAGAAGTCAGACAAAGGAAGTAGAAATGAAGTAGAATGAAGTAGAATGAATGAAAGTAGATATACAGTAGAATGTCAGACAAAGAAGTAGAAATAGCAAATAGACACTATCTAAAGGAAGGCCGCCAGTTACCTACTTCCTCCAATGGGACCCTACCTTCTAATAGCTCATTCAATTATGAAGTCATCAAAGAATTAACTGATTGATGAGGTTAGTGGTATTATGATTCAGTCACCTCTCTATCCTCACCTCCAGACATTCTTGTATTGGGGATCAAAACTTCAATACATGAATCTTTAGAGGGTGCTTCATATTTAAACAACAGAGAAGTAATTCTTAGCTCTTCTACTTATTGGAGAAGCTTTATTTTATCTATGTGCACACAGGGTGTAAGAAACATTTGACAATTTTTAAAAATTGCTATAAATTGTGGTGACTAGTGTCTCCCTCATATTGGGATCAACAGAGCTGCTGTAGGGTTGCATAATAAAGCTGCCAAAGAAATGAGGCACTAGAGCTTAGAGTTACATTTAAGCTACTTGCTTTCAATGGAGCTACTACCAGGAAATGTCTTTGAAAACCTTAGATTTTATCCACTAAATGTGATTTTGACAAATCTATAATGCTCAGACATATTAATCAGAGGAGAATTTTCCCACTTATGTTGGTTAGTCTTTTACAAATATATCTATAGGAAAGAAGAAAAAAATGTCATTATCTATAGTAAGTGTGTGGGCAAAATTAAAACACTGTTAATTGTGAAATTTCAAAACGGCTTTAGTCATTTCTTTCAATAATTACTGATCATTAGAAATTTAAAATATCTAAGAATGAATCAGATATTTTGGAGTTATCCTTATGAAAAATTTCCAAGAAGTCATTGTGCCACATTTTTTTAATACTTATAAAAATAGCGTGCTACATTATCATTAAAATTAGGTGAAATTTTGTGATTCACTGTATGTGTATGGTCATTTTTGAATTTGTGTGCTCTTACGTTTAATGTTTTGAAAACATACATTTTGTCAATATAAAGTAATTCAACTACTCAAATTATGGAACTAAAATAATTGTAAAAGTACACAATTTACCCATGTATTTTATAGTATATTATTATATTATGATGGATTAAGATTAGCATATATCAAAAGCAAGAAGACCATTCCTAAATCAGGTACCTTAAATAAACATAATGAATGAAATTAGAACATGTTATTTTTCTGAGAAATATTTCCCCCAGCATTAATAAAACATCTATGTGGTTAATTTTCAGATAAGAAATTTAAAAGATGCAAAAGATAATTTAATTTCATATATAGGCACATGTATATACAATATGTTATGTTCACATTTATATACCTTACACATTCACACAAACAAATATTCATACACATAATGTAAAAGCAGACAAAGCTGTAATTGTATAGGCCTTTCCATTTGCAAAATAGAAGGGCATTTTTTTCTAAAAAAGGAGCAATATTAGAAGGAATAATGTGTTTAGTTTTACATTCTAATAATAGGACTGGTGCATAATTATTGTATTCATTGGAGCTCAGTGAGGAAAGGTCATTTTATTTTCATTCCTGGCACTTTAAAATTTTAGTGCACCCACACACACACACACAGACACACACACATACGGATACAAAGGATGAGACCGTTATTTGGTTCTAAAAGCTGTTTGGATGTTTATTATTTGCTTCATCTGGTTTCTTCCAAAAGCATTCTACCTTGAGCTTGGAAAATTACAGTTTAAATGAGTGGTTCTTTCTTTGTTCTATCCTTTTAGACTAAAATTGGAAATCACAATTCTAATCCCCCTTTTTCTCTGATCCTTAAATGCAAAAACTATTAGTAATAAATGTCAGTTTCATATGGAAGCACACTTATTTAAAATAACAGCATGTACAGTATTGAAAACATCTTCTTTGTTCTTTCCTGCCTCCTGAACAATGTTAGACAGGCATTTTTGTTATTTCTTTTATAATATTAAACTTCAGTCTTCTTATATGTGTCATCAAATGAGTCCACATCCAAAGTCTAAAATCTCTAAAGCATGCCTTTTCTTTCCTACTGTTCTTTTAATTTTGCACGTTATAAGCTTAGTTCTCCAAGCCACAGGATTACACAGGGGGTGGGAAAAATTGTAATTCTCACCCCTGTAGGAGTATTGCCTTTCTCTGCAAGCCTGTTCTACCTTCACGGCTCTAGGGATATTGAGGAAGCAATGTGTGTCTCTTGGCAGGGTAAACTATTCCTAGTCTGTGCTATACTGTACCTGTGCCATAGATAGATAGATGCATACATACATACATACATACATAAAAACATACATAGACAAATAGAGAAATGGAGTGCAGTTTTGAATCAGCAGCAATGGCTCAATAACAAGTCATGGCATGTGGAATATATTATTTATAACAAGGAACTAGAAATGTTTTCATACGGAAATAGAGATTTCATTCTCTGTGGTTAAAGTGGCATCCTGTGGAGATAATTGGAGAAATAACACTGTAAATGGAGTATGAGCTCTCTTATGCCATCTTGTTATATTGAATATTCCTTCAAAGAAGTAATAAAGTGTCAGGAAAAAATTAATTTATATTAAGATTACATTATATTGAGAAATTATAGTATATCAAAATAAGGTTTAAAATTTGAAAAGGAACAACACTATGTATTTAATGTGTCAATTAAGAAAAACATATTAATAAAGTTTTTTAGCACACCATGTCTGAAATGAAGATTTTTTTCCTAAATTCATTCTAATGACTCATCATTTACTAGATGTATTTCATGAGAGAAGATGATAATACAGGTGACAGTGCAAATTGAGTGTCCTTTATCTGAAATATTTGGGACCAGAATTGTTTCAGAGTTTTGATTATCTTGGATTTTGGAATACTTACATATACATAATTCAGTATAGTGAGGAAAGGATCAAAGTGTTAACTTGAAATTCATTTTCCTTGATATTCCATATACATTTTGTACATATAACCTGAAGGTGATTTCATGCAATATTTTAGTACACTTGCATTTTGATTGTGAACAATCACAAAAGGCAGATATGGAATTTTCCAATTGTAGCATCATATTGACACTCAAAAAATTTCAGAATTTGAAACAGCTTGGATTTTTGAGTTGCAAATGAGATTCTTAGCTCTTAGTTAATAAAGAAAATTATACATTAGGATCTGAAGATTTAGAGACAGATAAAATATAGATAATTAAATGATTAATATTTTTGTCATTTTTAATTGAAAAGCTAACAAACTGTCTAGTTACGTTTCTCCCCCAAACCACAAACTTGATAGTTACTGAGTCCCTAGGCAACATACTCAAAGCTGAGAAGATTAAAAATTTAAAAACAAATAAAATAAGACCTCAGGTCCAACTAAGGGAGCCCTGCTACATTCAGGCCTATCTATACCAGTGATACTGCTTGATTCTGGAGGGTGGAAGGGATAAAAATATCCCCACTTGGAACAGTTATTTCAAGCAGCCTTTTTCCAGTTTCCAAGTTCTGAATAAAGATAATATTTTGTTAATTCTATTTCAGAAAACTTTTTGCAAGTTGTTTTATTTACAATGTCAACTTTTAAAAGCTCACTAATGTCAACTGGACAATAAACTAGGAAGTAATCACTTTACAAAGAGGGAAAGCTCAAAATGTCACCTTTCTACAGAGAATCCACAGTTCCATTTTATTCAGAATATTTGCTCAGACTAGAAGAAAGTCAGCCATTGGTTTGGAATCTGTAGTGAAGCTACATATGCAATGAGACCAATATTATGCTAGTACAACTGATGTGCTGCTGCATTTGTCTTCTGTTTGTCTAATATTAACAATTATAAACAGAGCAGTGCAACTAGCATTTGGAATAATCCTTATAGTGTTACAGTGTCAGGCACAATGTTTCACTTCTCTTCACACCACTGGTTCTCCTTGCGTACCTGGGCTTCCTCCTCTTCAGTAAAGTTGTTTTTGATATATTGAAGGTCTTGCGAATCTCCTCAAGAGTTTTCCCCTTGATCATATTGGCAACAGTCTTGTATGTAACATCAAGCAAACCATTGATATCTAGGTAGTTTGCTGCCAGAATATGTTCAAAAAGGGTGCCTTGGTCAACTTTCAGGAATTCTTGGTCCCAAACAGGGATATCATCTGTTTGCTTTTCTTTGTTCTCATCATACTCAGGAAGAGGAGGGTCGTCCTTGGGGTGGATGCACCACTGAATGACATTTTTAATATTGCTGCATTAACATTTGGTAGAGGAACTGGCTCATTATCTCCTTCATCATCCATTCCTAAATCTTTCAACATGGTCTTGATTGTCACAGACTGGCAATTTCAACATCAACTTCAAATATCTCTTCATCAGAACTCTGCAACTTAATTGAAGGCATTGGGCGCCATAAGGACTCAAGGCTGAAGAGGCCTGGCCAGGGGCGCGCAGAGACAGTGACTAGAGTTCGGTGGTGCTTCCTGGAGGACGGCAGTGGCCACAGGCTTCTCCCCAGGCCTGAGACCAGGCCAGGCCCAGCCGTCGCCAGGCTCCTGCAGGCCTAACCCTCCCAGCGCTGCCGCCCAGCCCGAAATCCGGGCACCACGGCCCCTTCCAGCTCTTGGGTAGCTACTCACGGTACTTGGTCTCTAGAGGACGGCGGGTCCGAGGGAGACGAGAGCAGGTAGCCAGGCCCACACGCAGGAGGACTAAGCCACTCTCAATGATTAATTTTAGAAGATATAAACAGAACCTGGAGATGTGAAGCTGTTACCAATTTGCTGTTCCTCAAATGTATAATGAGGACATGAAGAAGAGTTAGAAGGATTTTTTTCTAAATATACTTATTTAGTTCAACTTCAAAAAATAGAGGAAATTCATTAAATTCATTAATGAGGAAAACTGAAACATGTAATTAGTGTTTTAAAAAACATTTTCACAAATTGCAGTCATTTGTGTTAGTGCAGTACACACATCTGTGAGGTGTACAAAGATCTGTGAAGTGCAGTAATTGTTTTAGATAATAAATTCTTCAGAGCTAACATCTAGCAATCTGCAATCCCAGAAGATCTGATATTCTTATCTGGATAAAGGATTCCGATTCTAGTCCCAAGTGGATTTCTCTTCCTAACTACCATCAGTATTGGTTTGGAACTTTTTGTTTGATGAAATAGATTTCCTTCCTCTAGATCCCTTAAACATTTTTCCAATTTCCAGGGCCTTTGGTAACCATTGATTTTGTATTTCAATTTTTCAAATATACATTCAATCCACAGGCAAAGAATTGTTTTGAATTACAAATCTATTGTGAGAATTGATGCTTCATACTTATGAAAGCTATGTCATCTTGGCTTTGCAGAATGACGATATACATCAACGTCTAATTTCACTGACACAACAGGGCTTAAGGAACAAGACACTAAATACTTGGTATTAATGCTCTAAGCGCTTTTCAATCCTAGGCTCATTTCTACTTTGATTAAAAAGCACAGATTTTGAGATGAAGTACACCTGCTTTGTAATGCTGCTAATTTTTATTTTAAATGTGATGTTTACTCAATTATGCTTAGTTCCCTTCATCCCCTTTTTCTTTATAATGGAAATAATGTTTATGAGTGTAAAATTTGTGCCAATGTTAGATGTTCAGTAAGAGTCAGTTGTCAGTCTCTTTTCTTCTCCACATATAGCTCTAAGTGTAAAAATATGAGACAGAAGTGCTATATTTTCATAACTTTGCTAACATCAGTTTGTTTTTAAAAGATATTTTGGAATATGGGTCTGTTGTCAATAACATGTTAATATCTACTGAATATAAAAATGCTGCTTATTTTCTAATTTAGTATCAGTAATTAATATTTAAGACATTTATATAAAAATGGACAAATGAATCAGTATTTTATTTCATTAAAATATGGCAAATTTTCTCATCTCATTTTGAATCTGAATGTGAAATATTAAAATTTTTGCAATTGTCAATAGCATGTTGCTTTTAAAAGGTAAATTAATCCTAAGAATCATTTTAAACTTCTTTGAAATATATTTTATGGGAAAAAACTATAGAAATTATAAAGTTGATTTATAGACAATCCTATAAATAAGCTAATAGTTCTTATCATTTTTACAATGAACTGTAATTTTGCCTCATATTTTAGGTATTTATTTGATGAGACAATCCTTATGTGTTGAAAGAAAATTTTTAACATAAAATTACAAGTTCAATCACTTCTCAGCCTTTGGCTAAGATCAAGTGTAAAAGTACGAGTTCATCACAACTAATTGAAAAAGCCATAATTTCATCAAGGTGAATTTAAATTAATTCTTCCATTCTGATAAATTTAGTTCCCATTTCAATTAATTTTTGTCATGAACAGCATTTTCATGGCTAACTCGTTTTTGGAGGACTTGGGGATTTTAAATTCGTGATATGGTTTCAGAATTTTATATTTGGATATTAACAGTCAATAGTAGATTCAGAAGTGTTCATTGAAGATTTCTATACTGTCAAACTAAACTTGAGGACATTTTTCAAAATTATTAAATATCATTTATATAAAAGACCACTATAAAAATTATTCTTAGTATTTGTTCTTAAACATTTTAGTTATCTTCCTAAAATGGACTTCTAATACTAGTCAAGAAAATTATTCACTATATTTCTACTTTGACTTTGGTGATATCAGGTGAAGAATTAGGGATTCACTAAACTTCAATAGTTATTTTTAGTTTAATTTCCCAAAACACATAAACTTTTCCTATTCTCATTCTTCTTTTGGATCTTAATATTTTATTTGTGGCTAGAATTACTCTGTGTACATTGTAAATCAACTAAAATATTTTATCACATTCAAGTTATAGATTAAAAACAAAATTAATTTATGTTTGTAAATAAGACTCTCTGAATAGTACTACAATTTTCTGAGTAAGAAAAGGAACTTTAGTAAGTGCATCAGTAGCTTCTGAGTTTTGTTTGGATGAGTAAAGTGAAACAACAGACAAAACCTTTTGGAACCTGCAGGGCCAATCACTGAAGAAAGATGGAAAGTCTTTAAAAGACAAAGTAGCAACACTGAATCCCCACAATGACTTGATACAGACATGTCTCATTTTATTGTACTTCAGACACTTTCTTCTTTAATTTGGTGATTCTGCATTCAACATCAGCTTGTGTTCACTTTTTCCTCAATGTCACATTTTAGTGATTCTCACAATATTTCAAACTTTTTGATAATCATTTACCTCTTGAGATTTGTGATAAATGATCTTTGATGCTGTATTTAGAGTTAATTGGGGGCTCACAAGCCACACCCATATAAGATGGCAAATAATTGACAAGTGCTTTGTGTGTTCTTACTTCTTCATTTCTGCTTCTTCCTCCATCTCTATCCTTGTTGGGCCCCCCATTACTTCAGACATAAATATTGAAAGTAAGGTAATTAATAATCTTACAATGGCATTTAATTGTTTAAATGAAAGAGGCAGACATCACAATTTTCTTTTTTGATAGTACTGGGAATTGAACCCAGGGGCTTCATGCTGAGTTATAAATCCTCAGCCCTCTTTTTTAATTTTAATTTTAATTTTGAGACAGTGTATTGCTAAGTTGCCAAATTGCCCAGGCTGAGGTTCAACTTGTGACTTTCCTCCCTCAGCCTCCCAGAACGCTGAGATCACAGGCATCTGCCAATCCACCAGGTTTCATTTTAGGAAAAGTTCTTGAAAAAAAAAACCCAAAATGCTACTGTAGTGAACACTGAGATGATCAGTAAACAGAACAGCCTCATTGCTGGTAGGAAGAAAGTCTGAGTGATCTGCAAGGAAGGTCAAACCAGTGACATCACTCCCTTAAACCAAGTCCTAATCCAGACCAAGGGCCTAACTATCTTCTATTCTATTAAGAGTGTGAGAGAGAAGAAAAATACAGATGAAAACTTTGAAAGTAGGGGAAGTTGGTTCATAATCTTTAAGATAAAGAAACAGCATAGTATGAAATTTCAAGGGGAAGCAGCAGGTGCTAATATGGAAGTTGTAGCGAGTTATCTAGAAGACCTGCATATTAAGTTAATTTAAGACCTGGAGTTGACCAATGCAGGCAGGAAGATTTAATAACATGACAAACACAGCAACATGTTGCCAGTCTGAAGTAGAGACTTCAGATTGCTCTAGAGAGGCAGCGCAACAGCTATTAAGCCTGGGGTAGCAGACAGAGCTTGGGTTTGGAAATGGAATGAAGGATGGAATAAGGAAGTTAGCAAATTTTAAACCTAGAGTATAATTTAGGCTTCTGTGGGGGATGGGAGGATACTTGAGGCTAACATTTCAGCCTTTAGTTGTAGGGAAATGGGGAAAAAGGAAAAATAAATTTAAAAATGGGGGAGATTTTGGCACAAGAGAAGACTGGAAATGAGCCCTTAATCTCTTCTGGCTTCTTTCTGCTATGTTAGGACATCATTTAAGCTTATGAAGTTTTTTTTCCCCCTCAGCATTAATTTTCAAGTAGAAGGGTGTTATCCACCTGGCATTGGGTGAGGTTTTGGACAGTTGGGATGAAATACATCAGTGTGGAGAACAGGAACAGCCCCACAGAAACAATGAGAATAATTATTAGAATTGGGGACAAGATAGGCAATGCTCAGAGAAGTGATTGTCAGGTCTGGAACCAATTATCTCATGTTTGTGGATATTTTTGTAGGATCTTTAAAGCACAGTTTCCTAGCTTGTGGGCCAAGTTTCAGATCAGTCACAATTGTTTGGCATAGAAGCAGCATTTTTCTTTTAAAAATTGGCATATTTCTCCCTTTTTAACCATGAATAAATCTAGGCTTTGTCAGTTTTGTAGTTACAGCCTCTAGAGAGTCTGCTTGGTCCTGAATCTTGATTAGGCACTGAAATATCACTGAAGCTCTCCTGTCAGTCCTGTGATAAGGTTTGGTAAAGGTGAGAGAAGTGATCAGTTTTCCTATCCTGATGGCAACTTCTGTGGATATCTCTAATGTTGTTAGAAAGGGGATTAGAGTAACTACCCTTTTTTGGTGGGTGTGATCAGTTATGGGGATTGTTTGTTCAAGGCCACATTGATACTGGAGTACAAATAGACTAAGGTATGTGTCCATGTGAAACTAGTAGGCAGGCACAGGTGAGATTGCTGACCACAGAAGAAATAGACCCATGTTTGGAAAAGGCAGGATGTCAGGTGTAGTGATATGAGATGTTGTGCAGTATAGGCCCCTGGAATCAAAGGGCTTGGCACACTTTTCCGTATTGAGAGGGAACCAATCAAGGAGGCCCTCATTATAGGGGTAATTGATATGGAATTACTGGAGGATGAGATGTTAATGAGATCCCATGGAAAGAGTTTAGAGGGCTTCTGAGTAATTAGGCCTGGGCAAGAGATGGAGCTTGTGGTCCAGGGAATACAAGGGGTTAAATGGAGTTTTTGTTCATCTCAGGTAAGATGACATAATTGAACTAATGAGACTGATAGTTTTGGAGGCTCTTGACAGTGATGGTTTGGTTACATTGAGAAGTGTTTTTCATGAAGAGACTGTTCAGTGTTGTCACACAGGAAATTTAAAGGGGACTTTATATAAGAGGGAAGTGTCAAAGGTTGTGGGATCAATAATTGGGTGAGTAGTTGAAGGGAAATTTAGGGAAGATAGTGAAATATGTCTGAAAGAGTTTAGTATCCCTGTCTCCCAAGGCTTTTGGGTATGATTTAAGAAGGGTGGTGGTCTGATCTTTAAAGATTGGGCCTAAGTTCTTTTGTAGATTGATTTGTATCTGAGTGTTTAACTAGGCTGTTTTGGGGTGGGGCTGGCTTCTGAGCTGAGGAGGATAAAGGCACAGCCAACAATCCTGGGCTGAGAGGAATTGAAAGAATTTGTCTGATTTAAAGGTTGAAAGTGAAATTGAGCTAGTGTTCTAAATATTGAGCTAGAAGTAAATCTTTCATAGAGGCCAGTGTTATGGAGAAAAAGAAGACTGTTCTTGAAAGGGTCATGACTGGATAGATCATGGCTAGTTAGGAGGTGAACAAATTGAGACCCAGTGGTGTGAAGTCACTTCTTGTCAGGCTGAGAGATTATCAGGAGAAAAATCTATGAAATCTCTGAGTGGGAGTCTTTGAGGAGTAGCAGAATAAAGTCATAGAGTAGGGGACTGGTCATGGTTTGTCTCATGGTTTATAGGTTTGATGGTGTGGATCTGTATCTTCCAGAGTGGTCATGAGGTGGAAAGATGTAGAAGTGAGGATTTGAAATTTCTACCTGTGAGGAATGAGTGGGGATGGGCTTTCAGTCCAGAGAAATGGATTCAAGAAAGTGTCACAAAAGTGTGACAGGTGTTGGTGTGGTCAGAATAACTGTACAGGGTCTCTGTCAGTTTGGGTGTAAGAGTTTGGGATTGAGGGTTTGGGGGTAAACTCTATTTCCTGGCAGGATTGATAAAGGACTGGGGTTGTCATCAGGTTTTGAGAGTGAAGTTTTAGCAAAGTTTTCCAGAAATTTATGAATTAGGAAAAGCAGTGGGAGGTAGCCTCTGAAGGATGATGTGCTAAGGGAAATGTTCCCAAGAATAAAAGGAAGCCCATACATCAGTTTGAATGGGCTGAGGAGGTGGGGTGATTGGGGCATGGTGTGGATGTATATTAGATCAGTGGGCAGGAAATCTACCAACATTTTGAGGGCTGTAAGGAATGAGAGATACAGACTATAAGATGTTGTACTCAAACAAACCTAGAGCTTGTCAATAATTAGGAGAGCCACTGACATTAAAACGCAGAGACAGCTCAGCCACTCAGGACAGTCTTGCTTAAATGTTTTGTAAAGTAGGGTTTAGGTTGTGTTTTTGTGTCAAGAAGTTGAGCTAGGAATCCAAGAGAACCTCTTTGGGGATTTTTCTTATAGGTGGAAAGATTTATTGAGGTTAGGGAGATTGAGTGCCAGTACACGATAGGGGTTCATTTGAGCTGAATCAAAGCAGGAGCAGAGAAGAGGAGCAGATCAAGGGGTGATTGAGGTCTCCCAAAGTGGCCGCATATAGGCGTTTAGCTAAGAGATCAAAGTCTGGGAAATACAGCTGAAAGTAATAAATGAGCCCCAAAAAGTAGACATCAGATTTTACTAGATTCTAACTAGGGTAAGGGATCTGAGACATGAGGGTTTTATTGTCCAGTGTGATTCCCTTATGAGTATGCATGATGTGAAGTCCATGACAGGTGACCTCCACCTGGAAGAATTGGTTCTCATCTGGAAATACCCAGTATCATTTTATTGGTAGTAAATTAAGCAATTGAACATTGTCTGTTAGAGAGTGTCTACATAGTAAAAGATCATCAAAATATTGGATAAGGCAGCTAGGGTTTAGAGGAAGAGATAAAAGTTCCTTGGCTAGTGTTAATTCAAAAAGGAGAAGGCTTTTGCAGAATCCCCCTGGAAGGATCATTTAAATTAATTGTTGGAAGTTATCCAGGTTGATATCCATCAAGGTAAAAGTAAAAGGATTTTGGGAACTGACATCAAGAGAGATAGTTTAAAAAAAGTGTCTTTGAAGCCAATAAATGTAAAGTAAAAATATCTGGCAGTATTGTATGGATTAGACACTAGGGAAATAATGGTTAGGGAGGCTTCATTGATTATGTGTAGTCCCTGGACTAGATAATAAGTCTCATGTGGGGTTTTTTATGCCTAGAATAGGAGTGTTGCAAGCAGAGCAAAAAGGTTTAAAAAATCTGGAAGAGAGGAATTTGAAAATAGTGGGTTAGAATTTCCATATGACCTATGGGTTAATAATTATGTCTTCTTGGGGATGAAACTGAGGCCTTTGGAGTTAATCTTCACAGGAGTGCAATGAGAAGCGATTGAGGGGATGTTTAGTGCCCCACATGATGATATTGACTTGGAATAGAATATGAAGTAAATTTTGTATTATATGGGTTGAGAAGGAAGGTGGGCTAAGGAAAAGAAGAGGAGCTAAGGTTGAGGAGCTCTGCATGGCAATGACAGACTATAGTTTTGAAAGTATATTTCGTCCCATTAATGGAGTTGGATAGGTTGGGAGTTCTAGAAAGGAATGTGTGAAAATAGTTGTTTTTAAGTATAGGCAGAGGCTTGGTACAGAGCAGTTTGGAGATAAGGGCATCAACTCCCATAACAGAGTCAGAGGAAAGGGCTAAAAGTTTCACATATTTCTGTTAAGCTAAATATGTATCTGTATGCAAAAGAAAAGAAATCACCTTACCTGTTATCATTAGACAAACACTGGGTTCTCTTTTGGAAGGTCATGGAGGTCATAGTATTTTTAGAACTGAGGCTTAGTCAGTTGTCAGCACAAGTCCTAGGAGATTGGGAAAAGGCAAGTTGGAGTTGGCCTTGAATTTGGAATGGCTCATTCCCTTCCCAGAGATTCAAAGACAATCCATTTGTACCTTTAGATTAGGAGAGGAAAGGACAGCACCTTTATCTTGTGCTGTTTTTAGTCCCCATTAGCATAGTGCTTTATGATTGTCCAGTAGGTGCTGGGCAGAAGAGTTTTGGGTGCTAAGAATTGTAAATTTTGCCACTATTTTTTTCCTGATGCATCAACAAAGTCAAATCATTGACATGATGAATCAGCAAAGTCAAATCACTGACAAGGGATATACTGGTCATATCTGCTTCTTCTTTGATCTGAGTAGGGACATGGTTAGAGGCCATTTTTGAGTTTGTTGGACATCAGAGTAGGGTGACTTTGAGCTAATCTTAGAGTTGAGACTTAAACTAGTTTTTCTTTTCTTTTTTCTTTTTTTACTAGGCTTAGGCATTCATATGAGGCCTATTATTAAGATGTATAGGTATCTAGAAGAAATAAACTGAAGAAGATATTAGTATAAAAATGACCTAAAGGGAATTATTTGAGAATAATCATTAGTGCCCATTTTTATCAAGAAGAATTTGAAAGCCAAGTAATATCTTTTGTGATAGGTTTTTTTTTTTTTTTTTTTTTTGGTTATGGGGATTGAACTTGGGACCTTCTGCTTGTAAGGCAGATGGCAGAACCACTGAGCTAAATCCCCAGCCCTTTTGTGATAGCTTTAATCAGGCACTTATGAGTCAGAACCCTTTTTTATAACCTCTTGGTTCTATCTTTTGTAAGGTTGACACAAGTGACTCCATTTTGATTTTGATAGCTTTCATGTTTTTAAATAAACCTTGTTGTCTTGAAGGCATTGTTGGTTAATCATTTATTATTGTCCCTCGTTGTTGGAGGGCTTTCAGCTAACACTGTATAAGATATTTGACAGTAGTGGCTACAATAATAGATTTTTAATATAGAGGCTAGTCTTGTGTTGGAAAATGCCATCTAGAAATTTTGAGCTCAAAAAAGAGAACTTAATGCCTGGCTTGAAAAGATCAAAGAACAAGCAGACTCTCTTGTTAGGGGCTAATGAATCTGGAAACTTTAAATACAGACCAATTTTCACTTACCATTTCAAAAATCTGAGGCCTTAAAAATTTTACTAAATGTATTTCTCCTGTTTATAAATTCAGTTGGTAAAGACAGTAGTAGGTTTGAGCCAATTCACTTGAAACTTAAAGGAGTTCTACAGTGGATAAAGTGACTATCAAATAGCATTCCATGTCATGGAAAGATCTTCTGAGAGAGGAGTCAGTTGACACGGCAAGATTGACTGTTGTCTTTTCTAAAGGAATAGCCAAAGCCCTCAACCTTCAGCAAGGGCCCCCTTGAGCAGTTAGCAGCCATCAACAACATTTCCAGCACCACATTTCACCAGGAAAAAGATCACAACTTGCTGAAGATTTGAATGACAGCACTGTTTAGCGAAAAAAAAAAAAGTTTTTACTTGAAGTGCATACATTGCTTTTTACTCATACAACTATCACATATTTGATATATACACTTAATATCAATTCATCCTTTATATGTATGCAGTAGTAAGCCAAAACTGTGTGTAACTTGCTTTATAGCAATATTAAAAAGTTAATATTCTGGAGCCAAATGTTCAATATCTCCAGGGTACGCTTGTAATGACACCCTTTGGTCATTCTCTTACTAAGAATCAAATGTGTGTGACGTCCCAGAGCAAGGTAACTATAGGAGAAGGATAAAGCTTTCCACAGTTGATTATCTATATTCCTAGGCATAACTTAAAGATGTACACACACTCATTGAAAAACTGTTGTTTTAAGTTTTCTTTACAGGTGACTTGACTAAGAATAAGGCCCTTCATCATCAGTGAATAAAACTGGAAAGAATACCCTTGAAACATAAGTGATTTTAAACTATTAATTCTGCAGAAATGGTGTCTAGAAATGTAAATCATGGGACACAACTGTTTCTGTCACTACATGTATGGAGAGATAACTGGAAAATTATTAAAATTTATAAATGTGTCATATACTTAATTAAAAAATAGAATAAATGCCTTCATTTCTGTTAATGAAGTGTAGCACAGTATCTGTCATCTTCCTGGAGGTAACGTTCTACTTCATACCTTCTTTCAAAGATGTATAAGTGGCTTCCCATTATGCAATTGGGAGCAGGAGGGTATCATTAGGAACCAGAAGCACATATTTTTAGGAGATCTTGCACTTTGAGATAATCATTTTCTCAGGTTGTATGTGTTATATTGGAATTATAAGTGTATCTAAATTAAAATATAAATCCTTAACACAGAAAAAAAAAAGATGTATGAGTGGCTTTTAGCTAGAAAAACAGCTTACAAAAACCACTCATTTCTCATAAATTTTCTCTAAAAGTTATTGATCTATTCCTTCCCTTTGTCATTTAGGCAGTTAAATGAGATAGATCCTTTATAAACACTCACTAGTGGGTCTGATTCTTTGGAGACAGAACTGGCACAAAGTACAATATTCCAATTCTAAATGGAATTGTTAATATTCTTTTGAGAGAATAAAAAAGTGATCTCTTCTTTCCTGGTTTTAATTCATTTTCTCTTTTGGTTCACAAAGGGAGCACAGTTAAGTAAGGTGTCATGGGGGAAAGACCAGGGAGCCAAAGGGAAAGCCAGTCTCATTAATTGAAATTGTATTTCCTGCTTGTTAATTATCTGGATGCTCTGCTACCTGACTTGAGAAAAGTAACTTCTGAAAATGTTGAAACTTCTTTGTAAAAAGTTATTAGCATAAAGTTTAAATTTTAATTGGATTTTTGGTAAGTGACCTTTATTACTTCTGACAGGGACATGACATACAATAATTAAATAATCCCATTGGAGTCAAAGGATTCCAAATGTTAGGATGGCATCAAAATGAGGACAGACCGTGCTTCGATTTTTTTTTTCAATAAATATGAAAAGCAAGCCAGGTACATTAAACTCAAGACACATATATGAATAAAATACTGAGCTTCTTATGCTTATCTGCAATAGTGTAATGAAGGATAGGACCTGGAGCTATGCATTTGAATTTCATTCTGATTAGATATTTTTGGGAGTGAAAAAAGTATTAAGTCAAGTTTTGTTTATATAAAAATATATCATGTCACAATCTGACATGCAAGGTTTGATGAAATTCCTGACATCAGAATTTACTCTGAAACGATGATCCTGCCAATGTACTCACTAAACTTGAAATATAATGAGTCATTGACTGAGAGTGTGATAACATTTGGAAAATAAAATAATTTGTACTTTCCAAAGAAAGATGAAATATAACTGTGGCAAGGTAAACACTGTTTAGGGGTTATAACATTATATATTTTTTTCTTATCACTAAAAACATCAATGCTTCATTATTTAAGAAGTTGGGCGTCTCTTCAACATTTCTTCAAGGGAAGCATTAGTAAAGCAAAGTAAAAAGTAAAAGAAGAAAGTCTTTCTAGTATTTTATTTTCAAATTATTAAGCTTTAAGATTTAGGTTTCAAACATAAGCAAAGACAATACATGTGTGCAGACATCAAAATAACTGATTTCAGTCTTACTTTTGTAGCCTTGTCCTTTGTCAAAGAAAGACATGCTGATAAGTATAGAAAGGCAAATTATTTCCATTCCACTAAAACTATGTGGAGACCAAACATCAGGATACAGTAATTGACTTTATTGTTTGACCTGGGAATAAAATCCTTCAATTATTTATTAATGTGTTTTCCATATATTTTAGCAAGAATATTTTAAAGGATGAAAGTAGCCTCTTTTCCTTAATAAACATACTCAGTAGTGTATTCCATTTTATCTCTGCTCCAGAGGGGTCTTGGCTGTGAAGATATTCTGACTGCAATTATGCCATCCATTGATTTATTTCTTTTGCAAATGTAAATGGAATTCTGCATGCCAAAAACTATTCTTTCAATAGACATATTCTTACAAATTATAACTATTACTATAGTTTACCACAAAAATCCAGTGTATATATAGCCTACTTCTATCAAAATAGTTGCTCTGCTTCAGTATTTCTTCAAATGACAAGCTACTATTGGATTGGATATTAAAATGGAAAAATGACCGTTCAAATGTTATGAGTTACATATAAATCTATATAGTGCACTAAATATACCCAATTTGATGTCATGTTTTTCATTATTTTAATTTTTTCAATACTTTTCTTCTCACTTTTAATTAAAAAGTCATTAAAATTATGTTATTTGATTCTGTTGATAAACATATCAATGCACATTATTGTATTACTATTCTACAACTCAGTATGAATTCTGGCTTCATCAATTATTGTAATATTTGTATTTATTAGTTAAAATACTTGCAATTAATTTCCCATATATTAACATAATAAAATAGAAAAACATATTTAAGAATATACCAGATAAGAATATTGAACTCATAAAACTCATGCATTTAGTAAATGTGTAACTGATATTTAGAATATATATTAGCAGTTAAAAGCACAGGCAACTTTTCAGTAAAAATTAAGTTGCATCTTCTCAGATTAACTCTTACAGATCACAAACAAACATGGGGCACATCTTTGAAAAAATAATTTTATATCTTCATTTGTGCATACTTGGTATGCCATTAAATGACTGGTTAATTATTTGTATATAATTTTGAAATAAAAACACTCCTCTGAAAACTTGGAATATTCCATCTGCTCATATATTTATGATTTATTTGGTAGAAGGAAAAATGGAATGTAATGCTATTCCAATGAACCACAAAGTAAACTATGAATTTGCTAGCACATTTGACATTTGAGCAGTCTAACAAAATAATTTGAAAGATCTAGAATTTGGAAGTTCAACAAAATAAAAAGATTGGACTTCAGAAAGACATATCTGGTTGATGCTTATGGGCATAAGCCCAAAAGCAGTTTCTTGAAGTAGGTGGTGATAGAATTTTTTAAAAATATCAATTGCCTTAAATATTCTATGTGTGTATTTTGAGTTTATAGAGAACTGAAAATGTATACATAAGTTAAATCACTATTTTCTTTTTTTTTGCTTAAATATTTTTATTGGTACATTTTAGATATACAGCATATTTGCCTTTATCATTGGGTGCTTGTACCTGTACATGATGTATCTTGGTTCTTGTTTTTTCCCCATTACCTGTGTGCCCTCCCCGCTCCTCCATCCATGCCTATTTACATAGACTTTGTTTCCATTTTCTTCTTTTTTCATAATTTTTCCTTTCCTTTCTTTCCTTTCCTCTGCCCCTCCTACTTTCCCTACCCCTTTGGACCTTTTCTTCCTATTTCAAATTATCAATTATTTATTTTAATCCTTATTTACACTTTCAGTTTCTCACTCTAGAGAAACTATTTGATATTTACACATGTGTGTCCTATTTATTTCACTTAAGAGTATCGCCTCAATGTGCATCCATTTAGCTATAAATGTCTCTAGTTTCTTGCTCTTTATGGCTGAGTAGTACTCCATTTTATATAAAAAACCACATCTTCTTTATCCAATTTCCAGTTGATGGGCACTCACTATTTTCTTCAAATTCATATATTTGAAGCTATTGTTTCTACAGTGCACTTTCATTTCCTTAAATTAAATATAATTCTTTAAATATCTGGAGCAAGTGTAGTTTTCCACAGCAAAATTGAATATATTAAGGATAAATAAAAATCTCTACTTTTCCAAAGTTATTAAAATACAAATCTCTCTGGACCTGTACATATGTATATGTTTATATAGACATGAGCTTGTTGCAATACTTAAGGGGCTGTTAAAATAAAAGATAGCGATTACTTTTCAGAAAAGGAAGAGATAGTTAATTGCTAATGTGGAAAGCATGGTCACTTCTTGATCTCCAGGGATACTGATACTCCCTTCTAGACTTGAGTGGTGTTTAGTGTGTGATATTGTATGTCATTGTGTTGTGCATGTATGTCTTGTATCTTAATTGAAATTCAAAAAATAAAGACTAAAAAGAAAGCTAAGTTTATATAAATACACACGAAGAAAGCATGTGCAGGAATGGCGAGACGTATAACAGAGTAGGAGCTCAAATGAGTAAAAGACCTGAAAGTAAACTGGATCCCAGAGTGGTAGAATGGTTGAGGGAGATGTTATCAAAGGTAAGTCAACTTTATACCTGGGTGTCCTTGAACTGGTAGAAGTAGTGTGATTCCTCTCCAAAGGAAGAAGAGTAGGTCATTAGTCCAGCCAATCAGCACCTGCTGCTTATTAGTTTGATTTTTAAAAAATAAAATCTAGTAATACAGAATAAATGAGAATAATCCTTACTTTCAAAGGGTCTTTCATCTTATAAGACAAGGAAATGTATAAAATGGGTTGTTTTTACCTAGATCTTCATTCTTCAGCGTTCTCTAGCCCTAGATGTGGATGGTGGGCACAATAGCTTTTGTCATTTAAATTGCTACAGCTTTTGAGTGGCTGTTCACATATGAGTGACATTTCTGACATTTATGTATGATTACTATAGTAATTCCAGTAATATTTATAAATTTTAACTGGACCTATAATTAAATGTTATGGTTAGTTATTTTTAAATACCTTATATCAAAACAATTTAGAATAAACTATTGATGCTACTGAACCATGGTACAAATATACCTATACAACTGACAGGTGCTTCAGGAAATTAATTCATTTCCTAGCTAATCATGGTTTAAATAACAAGTTTCTCTGACCAATTAATTTGTGCCTCATACTATTTTCAGTGTTTTAGTTTTATAAACTATTTTAATTTTATTTCATTCTTTTAATATATTCAACATGTTAGTGAAGTACAGTAATTAAATTTAGTGATGAGGGAGCTAAGGAAAAGAAACACATAAAATATATATTTCACAAATATATCATGAAAAATAATTTACATTCAGTGGACTACTTCTATATATTGCTTTTGGAGCTTAGAATACTAGAAAGAAACTATTTGCATAAACTAACAAGCAGAGAGACAGAGAAAAAGAAGGAGGAGGAGGGGGTGGGAGAGAGGACAGAAGAGATAGAAAAAGAAAAAGAAAAGGAGAGACAGAGCTAGAGTTGACTTATAGTATCATAAATCATAATATCCAAGGAGACTAACCTCAAAAAAGTTAAGGCCTAGGTACTTGAATTCCTTATTGTTGTCAAAGTATGTGACATTTTACTAACTGAAGTAATAAATTAGAGGCCTAATAATTGTTTCTATTTTAATATAGCAGGAATATACTTTTGAGTATGCTTTCTATTTTAGATTGTGTATACTTTATGACTATATCATAGCTTGCTTCATAAATGATTCATCTTTATTCAAATACATTTTTCAGTACTGGGAAAAACATTTTAAAAGGGAAAAATATGATTTCATCTTCTCCTAAAGTCTACAAACCTGTTGGAAGAGGGAAGTGTTTTTAAATAATGCTATTTTATGCTCAAGTTGGAACAACAAAGGGAAGATGGTAGTACCTAGCAAGTCCATAAGGGTACTCATTGCATAGTCTAAGATATAAATACGAGTATAAAGTATTTCTCAAATGAAAATGTCACACAAAGAAGAAATTTAGTGAAACAAGAAAAATATTTGAAAGCATCTAATAACCACAAATATCAAATGAAAATACTTTTAGAATTTTTTTGTAATCTATGATATTTGGAATTGTTACTACAGGCAAAAAAGAATCTTCTGTGAATCTCTTGCAAAATAAATGAAAAATTGTAAGAAAACTACTGCTTGTAACCTAGAGCACAACTGTACATTTGTATGTAGCCTGTTGACAACGCACAGATGCAAATTTTGACTTAGGAACATTTTTCATTATCTAAGCAAACGACATTGCAATGAGTCAATTTAACATTTTGACCATGAAATATCTCATGATATGATCACACTATGATAAAAATAAGAAGTTTGTAATTGGTGTTGTTTGAAAAGAAAAGCTGTTCTCATATAGTGACTGGTATATTTGATTGAATATTTCGTATTTCCTTCTATTGTCATGTTTTTTTTTCTTTTTTTATTTTTTACTTAAATTCTTCTATTGGTACATTTTAGGTACACAACACATTTACATTTCTCATTGGGAACTTGTACCTTTACATGATGCATCTTGGTTACCTTTTCCCCATAACTAGTCTTCCCTTCACCCCCTCCAGCCTTCCCTATTTACAAAGACTTTATTTCCATTTTTTCCAATTCTCATCACTTTTCCTTTCCTTTCTTTCCTTCCCCCTGCTCCTCCTAGTACTCCTACCCTTTGGATCTTTTCTTCTGATTTCACATTATCAATTATTCATTCTAATCATTGGAACATTTTAGTTATACAATATAATGGCATTCATCATTGGACATTTGCACCTTTACATAATCTCTCTTGTTTCTTTAGTTCTTATTTACAATTTCAGTTTCTCACACTAGAGGCACTATTTGGTATTTACACATGTATATCCTATTTATTTCACTTAAGAGTATCACTTCAATATGCATCCATTAAGCTATAAAATCTCTAATTTCTCATTTTTTATGGCTAAGTCGTACTCCATTTTATAAAAAACCCACATTTTCTTTACCCGGTATCCAGTTAATAGGAATTTAGCCTGTTTCAAATTTTAACTATTAAAAATTGTGCTGCTATGAAGATGGGTGCACATGTATCACTGTGGTATGATTCTTTTAATTCTTTGGGGAAGATCCCCAGCAGGGGAATAGCTGGGTCAAATGGGACTTCCAGTCCTAGTTCTTTCAGGCATCTCCATACTGATTTCCACAGTGGTTGCACCAGTCTACACTCCCAAGAGCAGTGGAGAAGTCTTCCTCTTTCCCCACAGCCTTGCCAGCATTTCTTATTGGTTGATTTCATGACAGCATCCATTCTTTCTGAAGCGAGGTGGAATCTCAGCATTGTTTTCATTTGCATCTCTCCAATGACCAGTGATGTTGAACATGTTTTTCATGTATTTATTTGCTATTTCCACATTTTTGTCTGAGAAATATCTGTTCATTTCAGATGCCCACTTTTGGATTGAGTCTTTAAATTTGGGAGGTCTGATCATTTTAAGTTCTTTATAGATTCAAGATAGTAGGCCTCTGTCTGAGGAATAGCAAGTGAAGATTTTTTCCCACATTGTGGGTTTTCTCTTCACACTGCTGGTGGTTTCTCTTGCTGTGCAGAAGCTTATTAATAAAAAGAGATCCCACTTGTTGATTGTTTGTGCTAGTTCACAGGCAAGTGAAGTTTTGTTCATAAAATCTTTTCCTAGACCAATGTCTTCAAGAGTTCTACCTAACCTCTGTTCCAACTGGTTCAGTGTTTCTTTTTTAATATTTAGATCTTTAATCCATTTTGACTTTAATTTAGTGCATAGTGAGAGATATAGGTCTAGTTTTAATCTTTGGCAAGTTGAAACACATTTGTGATGGCACCATTTATTAAACTGGCTAACTTTCCTCCAGTGAGGGTGTTTGGCGCCTTTGTTGAAGATGAGATGGCTGAATGTGTCTGGTTTTGTTTCTGCATCTTCTAATCTGTTCCACTGGTCCTCAGGTCTGTTTCTTTGCCAGTACCATACTGTTTTTATCACAGTAGCTTTGTAGTATAGTTTCAAGTTGGGTATTGTGATACGCTCTGCCATATCTCTGTTGGCTATAATTGCTTTTGCTATTCTGGGCCACTTCTTGTTCCAAATGAATTTTTGGATTGTATTCTCAAGGTCTGTGAAATATGCTGCTGGGATCTCAATTTGAATTGCATTGAATCTATATAGCAGTTTTAGAAGTATGGCCATTTTTGCTATATTGATCCTTCCTACCCAAGAGCACGGGATGTCTGTCCATATTCTGATGTCATCTTCAATTTCTCTTTTCAGACTGCTATAGTTTTCAGAGAAGAGGTCTTTGATTTCTTTCATTAGGTTAATTCCTAGATATTTCAGTTTTTTGGATGCTATTGTGAAAGGAATTATTTGCACTATTTCTCTCTCAGTAAGTCTGTTATTGGTGTGGAGGAAAGCTATTGATTTTTGTGTGTTGACCTTGTATCCAGCTAATTAACTGAATTTGGTTATTAAGTACAGAAGACTTTTGGTGGAGTTCTTGGGGTCTTCTATATAGAGTATCATGTCATCTGCAAATAATGGGAATTTGACTTCTTCATTTCCTATCTTTATTCCTTCTATTTCTTTTTCTTTGTCTAATTGAAATGGCTAATGTTTCCAAAACTATATTGAACAAGAGAGGTGATAGTGGACAACCTTGTGTTGTTCCTGATTTCAGTGTGAAGGATTTCAGTTTCTGACCATTTAGTATGATACTGGCTCTTGGTTTTTCATGAATGGCTTTTATCAGTTTGAGGTAGAGACCGTCTTTTCCAATTTTTTGTAGGGTTTTTTTTTATCATAAATGCATGTTGGATTTTGTCAAATGTTTTTTCTGTGTCTAGGGAAATAATCATATGGTTTTTGTCCTTGGCTCTATTGATATACTGTATTACATTCACTGATTTGCATATGTTGAACCATCCCTGAATCCCTGGGATGAATCCCACTTGATCAGGCTGTATGATCTTCTTGATGATCTTTTGCATTCTATTTGTCAGTATCTTATTAAAGATTTTTGCATCTATGTTCATTAATGCAATTGGCCTGTAGTTCTCCTTTTTGGATACGTCTTTCTCTGCTTTGGGATCAAGGTGATGTTTGCTTCCAGGAATGAATTTGGGAGTATTGCTTCCCTTTCAATTTCATGGAAGAGTTTAAATAGTAGTGGCAGTAATTCCTCTCTAAATGTCTTGTAGAATTTAGTAGTGAAACTGTCAGTGCCCGAGATTTTCTTAGTTGATAAGTTTTTAATTATGTTTTCAATTTCATTGGTTGATATTGGGTGGTTTAGAATTTTTAGGTCTTCTTCGTTCCACTTTGGAAATTCATATGTATCTAGGAATCTGTCCATTTCTTCTTTGTTTTCCATCTTATTGGTATATAGTTTCTGGAAGTAGGTATTGATGATCCTCTGGATTTCTGCTGGGTCTGTTGTAATTTCACCCTTTTCATTCCTAATTGCATGTATTTGGTCCTTTTCTTTCCTTTTTCTGTTAAGGTTGGCAAAGGGTTTGCCAATTTTCTTGATCCTTTCAAAGAACCAACAATTGGCTTCATTGATTTTTTGTATCATTCTCTTAGTCTTCATTGCCTTGTTTTCTCCTCTGATCTTTATAATTCCCTCCCTTATATGAGCTTTGTGTTTGTCCTGCTCTTCTTTTTCTAGAAGCTTGCAGTTCAGCATCAGGTTTTTTAACTGGGCTTGTTCTGTTTTCCTAATATGCATATTCACTGCTATGAATTTCCCTCATAAGACTGCTTTCATTGTGTCCCATAGATTCCAATATGTTGCAATATCATTTTCATTTAATGGAAGGAATTGTCTGATTTATTTTTTAATTTCCTCTGTCACCCATTGGTCATTCAGAAGTGTGTTGTTCAATTTCCACATGTTTATGAATTTTTTCCATTTTTTTTTGCTATGGATCTCCAATTTCATTGCACTATGATCTGATAATATACAGGGGATAACTTCAATTCCTTTGCACTTACTTAGACATGTTCTATGTGCTAGTATGTGGTCTATTTTGAAGAATGACCCATGTGCAGCTGAGAAGAATGTGTATTCTGATTTTGAAGGGCGGAACACTCTATAAAAAACTGTTAAGTTCATTTTTTCAAGAGTTTGATTGAGTTCTAGTATTTCATTACTTATTTTTTGTCTAGTTGATCTATGTATTTGTGATAGTGGGGTATTGACGTCCCCCACTGATATTATATTAGTGCATATATGACTTTTCATGTCTGTTAGTATTTGTTTCATATAGTTGGGCACACTATTGTTTGGTGCATAGATATTTTGATTGTCATCTCTTCCTCTTGGACTGTTCCCTTTACAAGGATGTAGTGTCCTTCTCTGTCTCTTTTAATCAGTGTTGGTTTGAAATCTACTTGATCTGCAAAGAGGGTAGCTATTCCTGCTTTTTTTCGGGTTCCTGTCATATGGCGTATTGTTTTCTACCCTTTAACTTTCGGTCTGAGTTTAATTTTCAATTATGTGTGTTTATTGTATGCAGAATTTTGTTCCATTTTGCTTCTTGACCCACTCTTCCAGTCTATTTCTTTTGATTGGTGAATTGAGACCATTAACATTGATGGTTATAATGGAACAGAATTGACTTATCATTGTCATGACTTTTCTTTTTGTTGGGTTCTCCCTCTTTACATTTAATTTCTTGTTGTGCCAGATGGTTTCATTCTGATATGCTTCCTGGGGTTGTGATCCTCATTGTCTGTTTCTAGGGTATTGTCTAAAATTTTTTGGAGTGCTAGTTTGCTATTCATGAAGTTCCTAAGGTGCTCTTTGTCATGAAACTATCTTATTTCTCCATCAAAATTTTGAAAGATAGTTTTGCAGGGTACATCAATCTGAGTTGGAGGCTGTTTTCTTTGAGGGGTTGGAATATGTCATTCCAAGCTCTTCTTGCCTTCATGGTTTGTGTTGAGAAGTCTGCTGTGATTCTGATGGGCTTTTCTTTGCATGTGATTTGTTTCTTTTCTTTAACAGCTTGTAGAGCTTTGTTCTTCTGTTGAGTTTCTGGAATCTTAACAATTATATGCCTATGTGTAGATTATTTTTTGATCAAGGCTATTTAGAGTCCTTTATGGCTCACTCATCTGTATGTCAAGTCCTTTTCTGCTGCTTGGGGAGTTTTCTGCCATTACCTCTGTGAAGAGCTTTTTTATGTCATCTGCACTGTCTTCTGTTTCTTCTTTGACTCCAATCAGTCTTATGGTATTCCTCTTTGTATCCTCTAGCAGCTGCTGGATTGATTTCTTTTGTTCTCTTACAATTTTGAAGCAATTTTTCTTTTCCTGATCACTAATTGCAATCTTATCTTCCATATCTGAAATTCTGTCCTCACATTGACTCATTCTGCTGTTTAGATTTTCAATGGAGTTTTTAATCTCTTGGAAATCTGTTTGCATTTGTTTTATGGATTCCATTTTTTTCCTAAGTTGGGTTTCCATCATGTTCCTCAGCTCCTCTCTAGATTTATTAATCATGCCTTGCAGTATGAGCACAATCTCTGCTGTTATCTGAGAAATTATTTCTGATTTCATTTTTTCCAGATCCTCTTTTGTTGCCAATTCAGGGAGTCCAGGTAGTTGAGTATCAGAGTGTTCCATCTCGTTTCCCTTTGCGGTTGCTGTAGCTGACCTAGAAGTCTGGTTTTGAGACTTATTTCCATGTCTTATCATTTTGACCTTGGGCGGGGAGGGGGGTGCTGTTGGCACTTGTGCGGCTCACCTCCTCTGAGCTGGGAGGGGTGGGACACTGGCCTGGAAGCCCCTTCCTCTGGGCTGGGCACTGGGAAGGCGGCTCAGAAACCCCTTCCTCTGGGCTGGAATCAGTGGGATGAACACCGGCCTCAAAGCCCCTTCGTCTAAACTGGGAGTGATGGGACAACAGCTCAGAAGTCCCTTCCTTTGGGCCAGGAGTGATGGGATGGCAGCTCAGAAGCCCCTTCCTCTGGTCCAGGAGTGGCGGAATGGGATTGTCATGTTTTCTAAACAAGAAGCCAGATAACTAATACTCAAAGTAATAATAATTAAAAGAAAGAAATTCTGTGTATTTACTAACATGATTATGTTAAAGAGGACTATATAGAGCTACTTTGAAAACTTGTATTTCATCTTGCACATTTCTGGTAATAATATGTCTTTCCTTCCTTTCACTCTTGGCAAATTTAGTCACCAAATTGCCCTGTGTCTCAAATGGAAGTCTCATCTAAAGAGGAATAGCTTATGTACTGTATATTTCAAAAAGCTAGAAGAAAGGATTTCTAAGTTTTCACCATAAAGAGATTATTAACGTTTGAGGAGATATCTTTAATTTGATTTAAACATTATGCAATGTACACAAGTATCAAAATATTGCTCAGTAGATATACAAATACTTATAATCTTGTGATTCATGAATTCAATCCCTGGTACCAAAAAGAAGGATGTTGATATTTGGGGTGGTCAATTTTGGAAGAAAATTCTCCATGAGTTTTTCAATTTTCTGCTGTAATTTTAAGCAAACCTTTTTTTCTGCAGTATCTTTTCAAAAATGTTTATATAAAGGTATTTTAGGATTATAGTCAATAATGTACCTCTCCAGAGAGAGAGGGGAGATTTGTTTCGGAGAAAGCAAATAACAATGATGTGTCCCTCCTGGAAACAGACTGGCAGGTTCATCAGCAGACTATTTATAAGATTAGGATTTCCTAAGTGTAGGGTTATGCAGCAGTGATCTTAACTTACAGCATGTGTATCTCCCACCTGGGCCAATTCGCAGCACCCTTGTGGGATTTAAAGTTGGGTGAATGAGTGCAAACATCCAGTGCATTCAACCTTCTGTTCTTTAAGAAAAATCTTTCACAGATCAAGGTATGCCATATTTTCTTGTAGCACCAAACATGATATCTTCATTGGTGGCTTCAAAATGGGGTAAAAACTCAGATTCATCACAGTTCTTGACACTACATTTACTCCTCTATCATTCTAAAGTAAAGGCACAAGAACCAAGAGTTTCTTTATCATAGTACATTCTTAAAGCAACTATAATATCTGAGACCTAAATTTTTCAATGAGAATATATGCTGTAATTGTATTTGTCACCTAAAAATATTTCATGTGGTCCTCATTTATAATGTTTATTTAAGAATAAATTTCTTGGGGTAAAGAGAAAGACTTGGAACTTTGCTGAAATTATGTTTTTCCTGTAAGAAGAGATCTCTACACTAATGTTGACTTTAAACTTGGGAAGCTTATTTTTCTATTTCAAATTTAAACTGAGAGAGTAATCAGCAACAACAGGGCTGTAGGGGAAAATAGCATGCTGAGGTAAACATATTTTTGGTTCTTTGAATATAGAGATTTATTTAGTTACAAGATTTATGGACAACTTAAAGCAATTCACATTAAAAAATATTTCCCTGGTGATTAATTTTCAGTCGTTGAAAAAAGCAAAGCAAACTTGAAAGTATTTGATAAAGACTGAAACATTTTGTTTTGAGAAAGCTATAGTTAGGATTTTAATATGATTCAAGATACAAGCATTTTCAAAAAACTATAATAGCAGCATCAATTTTTATAATTTGCAACTATATATAATGAATTAATTGGAACATTATTGATTTATGACAAGATTATGGTATTACATATTTATAATCATCATGTAGATAAAATGTCTATAAACACAGACTATCCTTTATGTATATTTCTCACAAATAATGTATAAGCTTGTTTCTCTAAAAGTATGACTTATTTCTGAGAAGAATTCACTGAGGAAAATGTTAATAAAATTAATTCAATAAAATATATTTTATTTATTTGGATGAAAATTCAGTCTAAATCAACTAAGGCTAAATTATAAAATTTTAAAACAGCACCAAGGAACATGTATACTAGCCAACTTACTTAATTCAGCAAAGTATTTAATAAGATCTTTAGATTCCTAATGTTAATTTCAGTATTAAAAAATCTGCTCAAGATATACTGTATTTTGCCATGATGAATTGTCACATTTTAGGAATTTGTGCTTTCTAATATATGTAAAAAGCATATGTTTAACTTATTCTTCAACTTTTGTGTTTATAGTGTGCTATATAACTTTAAAACATGATTCTTTTATATAATATATTTTTAAAAGAATTTTGGTTTTCCCTAATTATCTTTCTGAATGTTTCATATGCACATGTATCTGTGATATTATGCAATTTTTCACAATTCATTTTGTCCACTTTTCAAATCATCTGTCTTATTTTTCTTTTGTTAGTACATGTTTGTAATATATATTGAATACATTCATTGTGGAGGGTTGGTACATGCATATAATACATCTTCATTCTTTTTGTTTCTCCTTTTTCTTCTCTGCTTCTCTCCCTCCATTGCTAGACACCCTTTCTGCATACAAAAAGGCTGCCTCCATGTTTCCAATCATCTATTTTTTATTTTGCTCATTAAATTGTTTATTCTTTGGGTTTCTCAGGTAAGAGAAATCGTGTGATACTTAACCTTCTGTATCTGATTTATTTCACTTAGCTTTTTGGTTTAAGTACAATTCACCATAGCTACATCTTATATTTTCATCAGTAGATGAATGAATAAAGAAAATGTGGTATATAAAGTTTAAATTTGAAACACTTGTATGAAAATGAATGTACCTTGAGACCATACACCTAATTTTGAAATTTTGAATGATGGCTATTTCTTGGGCTTCATGTATACCCCCCCCATTTTAATGACCTACCCTGAAGAGGCATTGAAGTATTATCCCCACTACCTGTAAATGTGTCCTAATATTGAATTAAGGTTTGGTATAAGCTTTAAATCCAGTATCAGTACTGTTCTTATACGAAGTTTCATACACACCCATAAACATATAGGAGAAAAGGCCATAAGATGATGGAGGCATTTTTTCTCTCTCTCTCTCTCTGCTTCTTTTCTGGTTTGGGCTCGTAAGGTTTTGTAATGAGTGTCAAAATTGACTTTAATTTGCATTGCCAAAACAGTAAAATATTTTCTGACTTTTTTATTCATGTATATTGGTACATATTAGGTATACAATGTGATGACATTCAGCACTGGGAATTTGTACCTTTACATAATATACCCTGAGGCTGGGGATTTAGCTCAGTGGCACCATGCCTGCCTTGCAGGAGCAAGGTCCTGAGTTCAATCCCCAGTACCAAAAACAAAACAAAACAAAACAAAAACATACATGGTATACCTTGGTCCTGAGGACTGTACTTAAAATTTGGAGATATTCAAATGCATAGTTTAGACTTAAACTAGTATAATACTAAAATATATTCTCATTTAAAATATGGTAATACTCTGTTATATTATCTAATATTGTCATAATGTCCCAGGTGAATCTACACTCTGGGTTGATGCATGCATATTTTGAGTTTTGACACTAAGTATAGAATAAAAGGTGATAGAGTTATTACCAGAAACCAGCTATGGTAATGGAAAGAGTAACATCCCTGAAGTTGCCACCACATATCTCCCCAGAGCTGATATTTGCAAATTTCTGTCTGTAAAGGCCCATATGCTAAATCATTTTTGTCTTGCAACCTTGAAATCTCTAGACAAATTCTTGACTTTACTAGTGTAGTGCAAAAGCAATCACAGGCAAAGCAAACAAACACAAACTTTAAACAACACATGAATAAATGAACTTGGCTGTGCTAAATCTATAATTTTATTTGCAAAGCAGTTGATGGTCTAAATTCTTTCTCTCTCTCTCTCTCTCTCTCTCTCTCTCTCTCTCTCTCTCTCTCTCTCTCTCTCCTGTAGATACTAATTCTGCATTAAGTCATGCAGAAAAGAGCCATAGGTAGGTGCATGCTGGACTGGACACCATATTAGGCAAAAAGACTGATATTTCCGGACAGCAGATGCCAGGATTGATCTTAACTCCAGGGTGCTAAATGGGAGAGAATAATTCTCTTACTATTGATAAATCTATATAAAAATGAACTTTTTTATATAAATGAGCATTTAAAAAAATTCAAGTGAGGTACTTACCAACATTTTAGTAATTTTCTGTATTCCAATGTGAAAAATATCTTTAAAAATCAAATTATAAAAACTTTATGTCAATTCATTCAGATGTATCATTTTAGCAAAAATTGGTTTTGTTTTAAGATTGTAGCAATCATTTTTTCAAAATTAACTTTGTGGGTACATTTTAGGTATACAATATAATGACATTCATCATTGGACATTTGCACCTTTACATAATCTCTCTTGGTTCGTATTTTTCCCCATTCCCCTGCCCTCCCTTCAACCCCTCTATCCTTCCCTATTTACAAAGATTTTGTTTCCATTTTTTCATTTTTCAGATTAATTCCATTCCCTTCTTTCCTTTACCCATCCCTCCCACTTCCCCTTCCACTTTGACCCTTTCCTTCCTATTTCACATTATCTATTATATGTTTTAGTCCTTATTTACACTTTCAGTTTCTCACACTAGAGAAACTATTTGATATTTATACATGGGTGTCCTGTTTATTTCACTTAAGAATATCACCTTAAGAGTATCACTTGAGTATCACATTGCAATTTGCATCCATTTAGCTATAAATGTCTCTAATTTCTCATTTTTTATGGCTGAGTAGTACTCGATTTTATAAAAAAAACACATTTTCTTTATCCAGTCTCCAGTTAATGGGCAATTGGGCTGCTTCCAAGTTTTAGCTATTACAAATTGTGCTACTATGAAAATGGTTACACATATATCACTGTGGTATGATTCTTTTAATTCTTTGGGGAGATACAAAGCAGGGAAACAGCTGGGTCAAATGGAACTTCCAGTCCTAGTTCTTTGAGGTATCTCCATACTGATTTCCACAGTGGTTGCACCAGTCTACACTCCCACCAGCAGTGGAGAAGGGTTCCTCTTTCTCCACAGCCGTGCCAGCATTTGTTATTGATTGATTTCATGACAGCAGCCATTCTTTCTGGGATGAGGTGGAATCTCAGTGTGTTTTTAATTTACATCTCTCAAATGACCAGTGAAGTTCAACATTTTTTCCTATGTTTATTTGCTATTTCTTTGTCTTTGACTGAGAAATGTCATTTGGATAAGGTCTTTAAATTTGGGAGGTCTGATTTTTTAAAAATTCTTTATAGATTTCAGATAGGAGACCTTTGTCTGAGGAAGAGCAGGAGAAAATCTTTTCCCACATCATGAGTTGTCTCTTCACACTATTGTTTTATTTCTCTTGCTGTGCAGAAGCTTTTTAATCAGAAGAGATCCCACTTGTTGATTGTTTGTAGTAGTACTTGGGAACTGAGGTTTTGTTCATAAAATCTTTTCCTACACCAATGTCTTCAAGACTTCTACCTAACCTCTGTTCAAGATGGTTTTGTGTTTCAATTTTAGTATTTATATCTTTAATCCATTTCAATTTTAGTTTAGTGCATGGTGAGACATATAGGTCTAGTTTTAATCATTGGCAAGTTGAAACCTAATTTTCCAGCAACATTTATTAAAGAGGTTATCTTTCCTCCAGTGAGGGTGCTTGGGTCCTTTATCAAAGATGAGTTGGCTGAGTGTGTCTCAAGTTGTTTCTACATCTAATCTGTTCCTTTGGTCCCCAGAGCTGTTTCTTTGCCAGCACCATGCTGTTTTTATCACACTGGCTTTGTAGTATAGTTTCAAGTTGGGGGTTGAGATACCATTTGCCATATCTCTGTTGCCTAGAATTGCTTTTGCTATTCTGGGTCTCCTCTTGTTCCAAATGAATTTTTGGATTGTTTTCTCAAGGTCTGTGAAATGTGCTGCTGGGATTTCAATTGGAATTGCATTGAATCTATATAGCAGTTTTGGAAGGATGGCCATTTTCACTATGTTGATTCTTCCTACCCAGAAGCAAGGGATGTCTTTCCATTTTCTGATGTCATCTTCAATCTCTCTTTTCAGAGTGCCATAGCATTTATAGAAGAGGTCTTTGATTTCTTTCATTAGGTTGATTCCTAGGTATTTCAGTTTTTTGGATGCTATTATGAAAGGAATTCTTTGCCTTATTTCTCTCTCAGTGAGTCTGTTGTTCATACAGAGGAAAGCTATTGATTTTTGTGTGTAGACCTTGTATCCAGCTACTTTACTGAACTTGGTTATTAAGCCTAGAAGTCTTTTGGTGAAGTTCTTGGGACCTTCTACACAGAGTGTCATGCCATCTGCAAATCATGACAATTGAACTTCTTCATTTCCTGTCTTTATTCCTATGTTTTCTTTCTCTTATCTAATTGCTGTGGCTAATGTTTCCAAACCGATACTGAACAGGAGTGATGATAGTGGACATCCTTGTCTTGTTCCTGATTTTAGTTTGAAGGATTTCAGTTTTTGACCATTTAGTATGATAATGGCAGTTGGTTTTTCATAGATGGCTTTTATCAGATTGAGGTGGAGAATGTCTATTCAGATTTTTTGTAGGGTTTTAATCATAAATGCATGTTCGATTTTGTCAAGTGCTTTTCCTGTATCTATTGAGATGGTCATATGGATTTTGTCATTGGCTCTATTGAGATAGCATATTACATTGATTGATTTGCTTATGTTGAACCATCCCTGCATCACTGGAATGAATCCCAGTTGGTCAGGGTGTATGATCTTCTTGATGATCTTCTGTGTTCTATTTGCCAGTATCTTATTAAGGATTTTTGCATCTATGTTCATTAGTGAGATTGGCCTATGGTTCTCTTTTTCAGTTGGATCTTTCTCTGCTTTGGGGATCAAGGTGATACTTGCTTCCAGGAATGAATTTGGGAGTATTGCTCCCTTTCAATTTCATTGAAGAGTTTAAAGAGTGGTGGCAGTAGTTTCTCTCTAAATGTTGTAGAATTCACCAGTGAAGGCATCAGGACCTGATTTTTTCTTAGTTGGTAAGTTTTTAATTATGTTTTCAATTTCATTGATTGATATTGGGTGGTTTAGAATTTTTAGATCTTCTTCATTCAACTTTGCTAATTCATATGTATCTAGGAATTTGTCCATTTCTTCTGTGTTTTCCATCTTATTGGCATATAGTTTCTGGAAGTAGGTATTGATGATCCTCTGGATTTCTGCTGGGTCTGTTATAATTTTACCCTTTTCATTCTTAGTTGCATGAATTTGGGTCTTTTCTTTCCTTTTTCTGATAAGGTTGGCTAAGGGATTGTCAATTTTATTTATTCTTTCAAAACACCAACTCTTGGCTTCATTAATTTTTTGTATCATTCTCTTAGTCTCCATTGAATTGATTCTTGCTCTGATCTTTATAAGTTTCTCTTTGTATGAGCTTAGGGTTTGTCCTGCTTTTCTTTTTCTAGAGATTGAGATCAGCATCAGGTTGTTTAATTGGGCACACTCCGTTTTCCTAATATGTGCATTCACTGCTATGAATTTCCCTCTTAAGACTGCGTTCATTGTGTCCCATAGATTCTGATATGTTCTGTTGTCACTGTCATTTAATTGAAGGAACTGTCCAATTTCTTCTTTAATTTCCTCTGTGACCCACTAGTTATTCAAAAGTATGTTGTTCAATTTCCATGAGTTTATGAAATTCTTGTGGCTTGTTTTGCTATGGATCTCCAATTTTATTGCACTATGGTCTGACAATATACAGAAGATAACTTCAATTCATTTGCACTTACTTAAACATGTTCTATGACCAAATATGTGGTCTGTTTTGGAGAGTGATCCATGTGCAAGTGAAAAGAATGTGTATCCTGATTTTGTAGGGTAGAACACTCTGTACACATCTGTTAAATTCATTTGTTTAAGAGTTTGATTGAGTTCTAGTATTTCATTACTTATTTTTTTTCTAATTGATCAATCTATTTGTGACAGTTGGGTATTGAAGTCCCCTGCTACTATTTTATTAGTGCATATATGACTTTTCATGTCTATTAGTATTTGTTTTATATAGTTGGGTGCACTAGTGTTTGGTGCATAGATATTTATGGTTGTCATCACTTAATCCTGGATTGTTCCCTTTACAAGATGTAGTGTCCTTCTTTGTCTCTCTTAATCAGTGTTGGTTTGAAATCCACTTGATCTGCAAAGAGGATAGCTACTCCTGCTCTTTTTCTGGTTCTCATCACATGGAGTATTGTTTTCCACCCTTTAACTTTCAATCAATGAATTTCATTTTGAATTAAATGTGTTTCTTGTATGCAGCATATTGTTGGATTTTGCTTCTTGACCCATTCTGTCATTCTATTTGTTTTGATTGGTGAATTGAGACCAATAACATTGATGGTTAAAACTGATACATTTTGACTTATCATTGTCATGACTTTTTCTCTTTGTTGGATTCTCCCCCTTTACATTTAATTTCTTGTTGCAGCCAATAGGTTCATTCTGCTTTGCTTCATGGGGTTGTGACCCTCATCCTCATTGTGTGTTCCTAGGATATTGTCTAACATTTTTTGGAGCACTGCTTTGCTATTCATGAAGTTCCTAAGGTGCTCTTTGTCATGAAAGTATCTGATTTGTCCATCAATTTTGAAAGACAGTTTTGCAGATTACATCAATCTGGGTTGGAGGCTGTTTTTCTTTAGGGCTTGGAATATGTCACTCCAAGCTCCTCTTGCCTTGATGGTTTGTGTTGAGAAGTCTGTTGTGATTCTGATGGTCTTTCCTTTGTATGTGATTTGCTTCTTTTCTCTAACTGCTTTAGAACTTGGTTCTTCTGTTGGATTTTTGGAATCTTAACAATTATATGCCTATATGTAGATTTGTTTTGATCAAAGCTTTTTGGAGTCCTATATGCCTCACTTATCTGTGTGTGTATTCTTTTCCCCTGCTTGGGAAGTTTTCTGCCATCACTTCTGTGAACAAGTTTTTTATGTCATGTGCATCCTTTCCTCTTTCTTTGTTGACTCTAATTAGTCTTTTGCTATTCTTCTTTCCATTTTCTAGCAGTTGCTGGATTGATTTCTCCTGGTCCCTCACAATTTTGAAGTAATTTTTCTTTTCCTGGTCACTAATTGCATTCTTATCTTCTATATCTGAAATTCTGTCCTCACATTAGCTTCTTCTGCTGAATAATCTTTCAATGGAGTTTTTAGTCTCCTAGAAATCTGTTTGTATCTGTTTTATGGATTCCATTTGTTTCCTATGTTGGAATTCATTCATGTTCCCCAGCTCCTCTCTAGATTTATTAATCATGTCTTACACTATGAGCACAATTTCCACTGTTATCTGAGAAATTATTTCTGATTTCATTTTTTCTAGATCCTCCTTTGTTGCTAGTTCAAGGAGTCCAGGTGGTTGAGTGTCAGAGTGTTCCATCTCATTTCCCTTTGGGGTTGCTATAGGTGTTCTCAAAGTCTAGTTTTGAGATTTGTTTACTTGTCTTCTCATTTTGACCAGGTTGTGGGGGGGAGCGGTTTATTGACACCCACATGGCTCATCTCCTCTGTGCTGGGAGCAGTGGAATGGCAGACCAGAACCCCCTACCTCTGGGTTAGGAGCCATGGAATGGTGGCCCAGAAGCCCTTTCCTCTGGACTGGGAGTGATGGAATGGTGGCCCAGAGGCCCCTTTATGTGGGCTGGGAGTGGTGGAACAGTGGGCCAGAGAACCCTACCTCTGGGATTGGAGTGGTGAATTGGTGGCCTGGAAACCCCTTTCTCTGGGCTGGGAGCAGTGAAAGGGCTGTGTCTTCTCATTTCAAGGGGTTGTTGGGGCAGGATGTGTGCTACTGCCATCCACACGGCTCACCTCCTCTGGGCTCAGGGCAGTGGTATAGAGGCCTTGAAGGTTCACCTCCTCTGTGCTGGGGGCAGCTCTGCTCCTCTGTGCCAGCTAGTCACTTTTTAAGGTACTTGGACTTTTTGTGTAATGTTTATTCAATTAAATTACACCAATGGACTCTGGGATCCATAAATATATTGTAAATACATTTACAGTCATTGATCTGATTAAATTTTTTTCTCAATTATTCAATTGGTTCCACTGAGGTGAGTTTCTCCTTAGCTGCTTATTCCCTACTACAAACACTTAGAGATGTTTCCAAAGAATTTTTTTTATAGGTCTTTGATTCTCTTTCATTTGACCCTTCCCAAAGTGCCAGATAGTGGAAAGTTTGTAGCAATCCAGGCTTGGGATGCAAGTGGTCTGGAGTGTTCTGAAGTCCTCTGCTTCAGGAAGTGTGCATCACTTAGTGGACTCCTCTGGGGACTAGCAATCATTTTAATATGGCTGAATTGCTCATTAACTTTACTGTTTCCAAATTGTATTTCTATCTTCTGTTTTAGAAAAGACTATTAATTACCTGGATTATTCCAAATTAATTATCCATATAAAAAGGCTTATCAAAAATAAGATATAAAACTTAATAGTTCTCCAATGATTTAACATTCATAAATCACTAAAGTGATAGAAACAATGACATTCGAGACGTATTAGCATAAAATTCCTCCTATTGAAAAGGAAACATTTGAAATTGTTGAAAGTGTTGAAATAATCTTCCAATTTTACTTATGATATCCATTTGTTAGTCAAGTCAACATTCTGTAGTAATACCAAAATTTAGAACATAAGATTCCACCAACTAATTTTAATATTTACTCACATATAGGACATTTTCTTAACAGCTAAAGAAAACAATACATATAGAGCATTAAAACATGAAGAATATATTCTAAACGTCTGTCTTGTCATTAAGGGTTTATTTCCCTTTCATCTTTAATTAAAGGAGAAGTATGTGAGATTTCCCTCCCACTCGAGAAATTCATTTTATTTCATAGCTCAGATTGGGCTTCACCTGGTAATTGGCATAAATCTTGTGTGATATGCAGCAGAATCATTAGCACAGGTAAGTTTAACTTGTACTATAGTTTAGCATTTCGTCTTGTGGCTTCCTAGTCAGAGCCTGAAGGTAAACCATGCTACTTACTGGGTGTCCTAGGGAAAGGTATTTAACTTGTATGTATTTTAAGTTTTATCACAGTTAAAATAGGAATAATAATTATACTCACCTCTTTGAGTTATTGTGCATCCGATTAGAACTTCTGTATGCCCTCAAATAGTTGATAAAATGCTATTTATTTTCAACCTTCTATATTCTCTATGAATTATTGCCGAACTTCAAATATAGATGCCATGTTCTTCTATTTTTTGTGGCCTTATTATGTACATTGAAGTAATGTATAAGAGATATCTGGATCAATTGAGAATTTAAGAAATTTTTATTGGAAAATATAAAAAAGAGACAATGAAGAAGACCCATGAGGGAACAATATAACTGGAGGGATTAATTTAAGAAATATGGAATAGGGTAAATGTGTAGTCAGCTTTCCTGTTGCTGCTACAAAATACTGAATAACCATACCATAAAAGAATAGAGGTTTACCATTGCTTATAGTTATGACATTCAGTCATGGGGTTCAGTCATGAAACATCATGATGGAATGGTATGAAAAGCAAAGCTGCTCACTTCTTAGCAGTGAAGAAATAGAGCAAGGGAATGGCACCAGAGAGTATACTGCCCATGTCTCAGCATAGAGTCCAAAAGGTCACCTCCATGACCTCTCACCTCCATGAGCCACTCAGACAGGGTACTTTGCTAATCCACCAGGGTACCTTTCTATCCACCTCACATTGAGGATTAAGCCTAACCATCACAATAAATGAGATTTTTTTGAAATCAAGCACATTGTGTGTGAGAAATATTACTACAGTAGGAAAGGCAGAGAAGGGGAATAATTAAATAAATTTTACTGAATTGTGTAAATCTTTTACTGAACTTTTTCTTCTTAATTTCAGATAATATTTATGTTTTCTATTCATATTTGTGCACACTTTTTGGTTGAACTCTCTACTTAAGGCAATAAGATACTGTCAACTCCATGAAGATTACAGGCACATATGTGAAACATATACTTCAGTATATCTTCTTAGAAAATGTTTCCTTTTCAAAAATAAACTAGAAAAAGCATTATACATTATTATAACACGTTTTTAATAACATATGCTTTTTTATACTTCATGAAACCACAGTGTTTTGTTTGGTCCTCCAAATCTCAGTAATGATGTAATGTGGAGAAAGACTATGACTTTCACTCTGTTCTACCAGCAAAACTTTCCTTATTTGCTGGAAAGAGTGTATTTCCACTGCAATGTGCTCCATAGTGAATACAACAATAGAAAAAAATTCCCTGGATTTTACAATGAGAACAAATGGATTCAACGTTCATTTATCTGCTACTGAACTAAATGTCTGCAACGTATGCTTATGCTGTGTAGCATAAGTAATTGTCTCCATTGCCTCTACCATGAATTTGTTATTCTTAAAAGTTATGTTGGATTATACCGAAAATGACAGTGTTATTTGGACATTTGATTGCTCATTATTTATTCCTTCCCTTTCCACAGTTCCATATTCTTATCCAGAACTTTCTGTCTTTTGACAGGGAATGTAACTCAGGCTCCACACCTGGCAAATGCAAGGTTCTGAGTTCAATTCCTGGTACCAGAAAAAAAAAGGAAAAAAGAAAAAAAGAACTCTTTCACTTTAACAGTGAAAACTGTGAAAACCCCAGCAAAAAAATATTTCTGGACATAATAGTTTTTATTCCAAAATAGAGGAGCAAAAGGAGCACATTGCTTAAGGAAAGCACATTTCTTGACATTTTTTTTAATACACAGTATCAAAAAGTATTATTTTCAGATAATACATGTACTATGGAACAAATGGAAACAAGTCACAATTTGAAATGATAAAATTCATAATTGGGGCCATTAAAAGCATGCTGATTTTTCCATATATATATTTATTTATATATTAATTGGTACATTTTAGGTGTACAATACGTTTACATTTATCATTGGGTGTTTGTACCTGTACATGATGTATCTTAGTTCTTATTTTTTCCCCATTACCTGTGTGCCCTTCACCCCCACCACCCTTCCCTGTTTACATAGTCTTTGTTTCCATTTTTTTTTCCTTCACATAATTTCTCCTTTCCTTTCTTCCCTTTCCCCTTCCCCTCCCACCACCCCTCCACCTTTGGACCTTTTCCTATTTCAAATTATCAATTATTCATTTTAATCATTTTCATCCTTATTTACACTTTCAGTTTTTCACACTAGAGATGGTATTCGGTATTTACTCATGTGTGTCCTATTTATTTCACTTAAGAGTATGGCCTCAATATGCATCCATTTAGCTATAAATGACTCTAGTGTCTCATTCTTTATGGCTGAGTAGCACTCCATTTGATAAAAAAAAAAAACACATCTTCTTTATCCAGTTTCCAGTTGATGGACACTTGGGCTGTTTCCAAACCTTAGCTATTACAAACTGTGCCACTATAAACATAGGTGCACATATATCACTGTGGTATGATTCCTTTAATTCTTTGAGGAAGATCCCCAGTAGGGGAATAGCTGGGTCAAATGGGACCTCTAGTCCTAGTTCTTTGAGGTATCTCCATACGTATTTCCACAGTGGTTGCACCAGTCTGCACTACCACCAACAATGGAGAAGAGTTCCTTTCTCTCCACACCCCTGCCAGCATTTGTCATTGGTTGATTTCTTGATAGCAACCATTCTTTGTGGGGTGAAGTGGAATCTCAGTGTTGTTTTCATCTCCATCTCTCGAATGATGTTGAACATTTTTTCATATATTTATTTGCTGTTTTTACTTCTTTGTCTGAGAAATGTCTGAAAACTAGACCCATACCTATCACCCTGCACTAAACTAAGATCGAAGTGTATTAAGAAGTTAAACATCAAGACAGAAACAGTAAACTTGCTGGAAGATAAGTTAGGTAGAACTCTCAATGACATTGGCATAGAAAAAGACTTTATGAACAAAACTTCAGTAGCATGGGAGCTAACACAAAGAATCAACAACTGGGATCTCATCATATTAAAAAGCTTCTGCACTTCAAGAGAAACTACCAACAGAGCTAAGAGACAATCTACAATATGGGAAGAAATTTTTAGCAGCTGTACCTCAGACAAAGGTCTACTATCTAAAATATATAAAGAATTGAAAAAAATCAGATCCCCCAATCTCAAAGACCCAATTCAAAAATGGCATCCATATATATTTTGACAGCATTTACAAACATAACTATAAATAAGTAAACACCATTCTATCATTAAAAAGTCAGATTATTAAACAAAATGTATTTGTGTTCTGAATGCTTTAAGACAAGAGAGAAATGTTGTACAGAATAAGAAACATTTTAAGAATCACTGTAATTTCAAATATATTGAGTAAACACTAGATTTAACAATAGTTACTGAGTTGTCACTGAATTCTTCTCACATTTTTGGTACTATATTGTAGCAGAACAATTAGTTTTGTTGTTGAAAATTGAATAGCATTTATTTGTATAAGTCTCTGCAAGTCTAAGAGTTATTGTCTCAAGGAACTTAGCACAGAAATTGCTAACAATGGACCGTAGACTCCTGTGCAGAACTCTTTCTGTAGTTATGCTTTAGTCAGTATGTATGATTTAGCTATTTTACATGCGCATACACACACACACACACACACACACTCACACTCACTTGCCCATTGCTTAATTTGTGGTTTCTATTATATTCTATTACTGCCATGATGGTCTATAGCATTTAAATTAAGTAGACATTTTATCACTGCAACTGAAGAGTAAGAAAATGGAAGCAATAACAATGAAATGTAGTTCAATTAAAAAATTCAATAGATTGTAAAATATATGTGGCCAAAAAATCACTAAGGAAAATAATTTGAAATTTATAATTGAATGCTATCTATATACATTACTTTGCAATCTGCAATAAATATTAGAATAATATATACATTGTAATTTTAGCAAGAAATTAGCCAAATACTATATTATATATTACCTTGCATAATGATACTTATCTTTTTAATTATCATAAAGTAAATTATCAAAAATATTTCTTTGAAAAAATACAGCCAGAGATATATGACTTGAAGTACATTTGGGTTTTTCTGTAAGAGTTCAACTTGGCAGTCATCCAGCATTATTCATCTTTAAGAAAAAGTAAAATAAAATGAGATTCATACTAGATGCTAAATGTGGCCACAACTTTTACCCTGCTTGTATCCCCCTTATTTTGCAACTTGCCTTTGGTCTATGAAGGTAGGATTGGCCTTGTGAGGTGTTCTGCATGGTGCCATGTTACCCACGGTATGTAAGCAGAGGCCTGAGACAGTTGCCCAGGGCTTCTTCTGTCTTGCAGAATCTCAAGTTCTGTCCACTGTGGCTGTGAGAAGCCCAGCTTAGTTTGTCAGATGTCAATAGCCATGACATCAGTGTAAACGACAGTCTCCAGATCATACATGTGAAAGATGTCCTGCTGAGACATTTAACCAGCAGTTAGTCTATCTACTTAGCATGAATACAAGAGTGAGCCTAAAAGAGATGAACTGAGAGAGCCCAAATCAGAATAATTGCCATAATAAACCATAACATTGTGGTCTAATTAAATGGTGATAGTTTTAAACCTCCTTGTTTTCAATTTGTTAAATAGGTAAAGATACACACAAACACAACACACAGCTAAATATCTTGGGTTAGGGATTGCTTAATTCTTATGCAATGTACTTAAAATGGAAGGTTATGTTCCAATTTTAGAGTTAAATCTACATATGCAAGAATGGATTATAGTAATAAAATTTAAGAACTACTATTTATTTGTCAATTAAAATATACTTAATGTTTTTGCACTCACTTTATATACATTAACACATCATATTCCCACATCAACTCAAAAAAGAAATACTACTTTAATCTCTGCTATTTTGCAGAGAAATAAATTCTGATCATATCAGTAAAGCAGATACTGCTTTGAAGTGAGGAAGCCTGATTAAAGAAACTACACTCTTAACTGATAATGTTTTATTGCTTGTGAAAAGGTGATCATAGTACATTATAAAGTAAGTAAAACAAGAAACAAAATATTATGTAAGTTACAAACAAAATTTTTTTTTTAATCTTGCATATGAGGAGAAAGAAAAGATCAAGAAATGGCTTATGTATGAGTTTCCTATTGGTACAAAATACTATAAAATGTCATTAAATGAAATGAATTTATTAGTTTGCAATTTCCTAGGTCGAGTCCCCCTAAAGTAAAATTAGGGATTGGAAGGGTGTGTTCTCTTTAGAAGCTCTAGAGAAGAATCTAGCTCCTGTTCTTCTAGGTTTTTGGCAGAATTCTCTTCCTCGAGGTTAATGAACTGATGTTTGTCTTTTCTTATTGGTTATAAAATGAGGGCTTTTTCTTACTTCCAAATGCACCAACATGCATTGGATCGTGGCCTTTTCTTACATCTTTAAAGAAAGCAATCTTTCTTTAAAAGAAAAGTTGAGTTGAGTCTTCCTCCTGTTGGATCTCTCCAATCTATAATTCTGGTGTGTTCTAGTTTTAAGGATAGATGGGTTTAGATTGAGCCCATCTCAAAAATCCAAAATAATGGATGTCAACTACTTAACCACCATCATATCTGTAAAAATTCCTTTTACCATATAAGTTGGAATATTCACATGATAATAGGACCAGAATATGGGCATTTTCAAGAGGCTATTATTTAACTAAAATTTGGAGAATATAGGACCTAAGGTTAGTAACCATTATTTGAAAATACTGAATTTCTAGGTGACATTTTTTTTTTCAAAATTCTTTTTTCAGAATTCTCTAATATTTCCTTAAGACTATTTAATTACAAACTTGGCATAAAATATTTATATTCTGAATACATTGCTGACAAGTACTTTAGACATATTTTTAGGATAGCCAATATTTTCGGTCTTTGAGAAATAATTACAGTAATTAATATTACTTGTACACCAACTTTGGTTATTATTTTATGTTATGGTCAAAATAATTTTGTCATGTAACATAAAGTTGGACTTGTTTTCAGGTTTATAGTATTTCCAGTTGATATATTTTTTACTAGGAAACATACAAAACCCTTAAAAATTAAAATTTAGGAACATAAATTATCTGACTTTCTCTAATAATCTATTATGGTGTTTCCATTCATAATTCTTTATAAAACTAGTCAGTAAAGTTACAAAATTCTTTCATAACCATATTGAATTTATTGACTAATTATCCACTCCAATGTATTATAGAAGATCCTTAGAAAATCAGCATTCAAAAATATTATAAATATTTGGACTATTTGTAAAAGTATGATTGTGACAGTTTTTAAAGCTCTCATTATTTCCTTCTCTATACCCTTTGTCTCTTTTTTTCTGTCATTGAAATGCTATCTCTGTCCTTAATACCTTAAGCCATTTAAATTCATATTTCTTGATTTCTCCATTATAGGTTTTTAAAATTTTGAAGCCTCAGACAATATGTTGTCTTTTCGAACTCTGACAGTATTGATATTCTGTACTCTTTTCACATGACAAATGCTCCATTTGACTGAACAATAAGGAGCACTGGACATGTACAGCACACACATCAGCTCTGCTCAAGAACATGCTTCACGGTTCGACCATGCGTCACTTACTACACATTTCACTTATTACTTACTCATTTACTTTTGAAAGTTGATATTCTTATTAATTTCAAAGAGGTGATAGCAGTGCATTAAATTAGGTGTGGTGTCTTTGTGAGCCTGAGTGCTGTGAAACCAGCACTGGCTCTCCCTTTCCTGTTTCATTTACCTAATTCCCTTGCTTAGCCTTTCTGCAATCGCCTTCCATGTGATGCATTCTGAACTCACTTTTTAAAGGAAATCCATACCAAAATGGTAAAAACTCTGGTTATCATGAAGAAATAATGGAATGAGTCAGAGGAAACCAACTACCCTATTGGTGGGAGTAAATGTGGGGGTGATAATATGTTCTGAACTGAAACACCACAAAGACTTAGGTTTTCATATGTAGAGAATGAAACGAGGAAAAAAAGTACAAATTAAAACAATGATTGATTTAACACATTTAGAACCTGAAACATAGTTGAGTAATAGCAATCATAAAGCTATTGGAATTGCCTACATTTTTCCTTATTGACCTACAACCCTTGAAGAAAGATAATGACAGATTTAGGTCAGTCAAAAATCAATTCAAGGCCCATTGCAAGCCAGAAATTTTTCATGACAAAATTTGAAGAGATTTATATATTTGACAACAAAAAGTCAGATTATACAGAAAACCAAACCCATGCTTTGATTTTTTCTTTTTTGAGTTGCAGAAGCACAAAAGGTAGCAATTTCACAGCCCACCCATGTGGTCACTGAAAAATAAATCAAGATTTGGTAGAGAGATCTGGGAATTGGAGACCAAGGAGAGGAAGCTATATGGATATATCTTAGATTTGAACTTCAGGTGCCTCTTAGCCTTTTAAATTGTGGAAATGATCCTCTATCTCTTGCTATATGAGAGGAAAGTACAATTCATAGAAATCAAAGATAGCCCATACCTAAGCTGTACAGATATGAATGATGCTTTTTCTCTTGATCTCTTACCTTCTGCTTTCATTATCTCTAAGTCAGTAACTAAATCAAAATATTATTTTATTTCAAATGAGAGTTGTGATCTATAAAATAGGAAGAAAGAAATAATTTTCTAAAAACTGCATAACTGGAAAACATGGAACAGCAGAAGCATGAAGGAAACCTGTGAGATTTGTCCTTGATTGTATTCAACTGAGGAAATGAAAGCAGATAATGATAGTCATCAAGAGTTTGCTGATATGTGATGGATTTCTACTGTATCAAGATGAAAATCCTGACAATCATATCTGCATCCAATTGTAATAATATTGCTAAAATCATTCTGTATCAGTTTTCTACATAATGCTTCACAATAAATCACACAAAAAACCTAGTGGCTTAAGAGAGCAATCATTTATTCAAAAGCCAATAGTCAGCATGATAGTATTTGTAAAGCCTAGATTGTGTTGTATGGATTATCAGGCATATGCTGCTGGCAGACACATGGTCTGAATGTAGTAAGTCAAGGATCTCCTTGGCAGATTTTCTTCTTTCAAGAGGTTAATTCATAGTAAGATGATGTGACAGAAGTCTGAATAAAAGGATCAAAATGTGAAAGACTTTTAAGCTATAGGCTACCCACAAATACGATATCCCTCCCACTGTCTTCTATTGGTCAGTGAGTCAAAGAACCAGTCAAAATTCAAAGGATAAAACACTGTATCTCCTTATTCTTTTTTTTTTTTTTTTTTTTTTTTTTGGTACCAGGGATCAAACTTGGGTCCTTGCACTTGCAAGGCAAGCAACGTGTATCTCCTTATTCTTGAGGGAAGCTGCAATGTTACATCACAAAGAAATGAATACATACAAAAAGGAATAAATAATTGAGCCATCTTTCAAATAACCAATCTTCTTTGAAGCTTGGGAAAAGATGTAATCCTCACTGCCTTGACAGAAAATTGAAAAATGAGTGAGATAATTCACAAAAGTAGCCACATTAGAGTGGATTTATTGCATGAGAATTGGAAGCCTATCTGTGAATATGTTCTCTCTTAGAATCTAAGTGGCAATTCTTTATTGAAGCTATAAAGAATGCGCCAATGGAAGTTTAAGGTTGGCAGGATCCCTGAGTAGATCTTAGATGTAGGTATGAAAAGTTGCCAAAACCTTATCTTCAGAGTGGCAGTGCAGATTATTGCAGACTAATGAAGCCAGTGGTATTTAGCTATCAGATATAATTAACATAATTGGCAAGAAGGTATTAATGGGAACCAGGGAGACTTTACTTGCATTAATCTCTGGCAGTTGCTAACATATCAATGTGATTTTGTAGTTGGAAAGATAGTATCTAAAAAGGATATAACTTGATTTCTCTACCACCCTCAATGTAAAAAAAAATAGTGAGGAAAAAGTCAATAATATTCTACTGGAAATTGATTATTTCACACCAAATCATCACATTTAGTCAATTTAACAGTTCCATCATCTACTATTATTTTGGTCCACTAAGGATGAACTCTGTAACGACACAAAGGTATGTACAATGAATCCTCTCAACCTTCTCTAAAGGATCTTAGGTACATTTTCCATTAGAGTAGGAAAAAAATTGTATACCTTTCAATAACTACTAAATAAGAATCTGAGATTTGTCATAATAGTCTCTTGTTGGAGTGAGTGAATACCAAGTCCAGTGATAAATGCATCCTTGGCTAAGTGTGTTTCATAGTGGCTCCAGTAGGCCACCAGACCCAAGGTATGATTATTTCCTCAGTTTCTTGACTGTGTGAAGTAGAGAAATACAACTAATGCCTTGTTGAAATCTTTCCAGTCAGGTTTCCCACCTCAGGATTTAGAGGATTTATAGCATAATTATATAAATCCTAGAAATCTTCAAAAAATCAGGAATAGTAACTTCCATCAACTACACATTTATATTTTTGTATGTTCCTAGAAAAAATTAAAGCATTATAATGCAAGATTTGGGGCTATTTAAACCTATTCAGATAGAAAACTAATTGTAGCAAGTATTCCCAATGTGGAAACTTTTCTCTGTGTTACGTACGCGCTTCTAACAGTTGATTTGTAGTTATTGAAATGGCAAATTGGTCTTTATAGTTCTTGAGAGAAAAGACCTTTCTCTGGTTCCACTCTTATTCTGGGACCCACTCATATCTGGGAAATAAGGATCAAATTGTTTCCTGTTTTGAGTTGGGCTCAAAGAACAAAATGAATCTACTTCTGGCCCAGGCATCTATATGTGGAGTTATGTCAACTCCAGTGGTTGGAATATAGTAAAGGCCTTAGTTTCTTCAGTAGAGATTCAATAGTGAATACTAAATGTTATTATGTTTTGAAAAGTATACTATAGCTTTCTACTGGGTCATAAGTAAAATGGAACTCCTGAAAAAACACAAGTGACTATGAAACTGAGTCTGTTCTTCATAAACTGAGTTGGTACATACATGAACTGTTAGAATGGCACAATGGAACTCTATTTTATGCTAGGAATTATTCAATTTTATTTCATTCATAGTAGTTCTAGAGAGTATAAATAAATTACATGAATAAAAATCAGTATTAGCTATATTTGTTGTAACACTATCCCTCACTCAGTTAAGATTAGCTTAACAAAATTATCTCATAGAGGCGAAAAATACTGAGGGCAGATTTAATTATGGGTCAGTTTAACATGTGTGTGAGCTGAATATTGCTATCATGTAAGCAGTAATATTAAAGGATAACATGAATGTACCAATTCCCTATAAGGAATGCAAACATTACAAACATACTAATAAAAAATAAAGGATAACTTTAACAGAAAATAACCTAGTGGCAGAAATCCAAGCATTACACTTGGTTGTCAGTTTTATGAAAGTTGAAATAGTCTGAGAAAAAAATATATTGACATTTAGGATGTGGTAAATAGAGTGAGTAGTTAGAAAAGTTCAAAATATTGGGGATTAAAAGAGATAAACCTCTGAGAATGGGCACAAAATGTTAGATATTGGAACAAAAATTTGGTTTGAAACTCTTTAACAAAGAAAGTTCAGACTTGTTGGTTTATCATTGTAAGACAGCATAATATTGTCACCTATGAAGGGGCAATTTTGAATTAAAGGAAGTATGACAAAGCACATGTAGTTATGGAATCTCCTGATTATATCACATATCATGTCATTCTGAATCTGCCAACAAGCCAAAACAATGGAATGGGTTTTAAAGGCTTTGTTAGAACACTCTACTTGGGCATGACACTATGATGTTGAAAATAATGTTTTGGGGGTTTTTTTTGGAAAATAATGCTTTAGAGAGTGTGATGGTTGAGCGATTGTGCCAACTTGAGAAGGTTGGCTAAGAGAAGCTTAGCCAAATCAGCTCAGCAATTCCACACCTTATGGCATGGGAGAGTCACCCTAGGGCTGCTCCATGCCTGACTGTTATAAAGGGGAAATGAGGAAGGTCAAGTTCTCTTCTGTTCCTTTGGAAGACCTCCAGTCTTTGCCTTCCAGCACAGACCCATTGGCCTCCTAATACAGACCCCGACAGGATACTACAGTGAGCTCCAGAACTTTGACTGTATCCTTTGGTCTCCAGTATGTGGAGAGACCCTCTGGACTCGTCCTCATCCAACCTTGTGTGTAGCTATTGTAAGCTAATCTTGTAAATTCATATATATATATATATATATATGTCATGTGTTCTATCAGTTTCTCTAGTAAATACTGACTGATAGAATCTTGGATATTTTTATATGCTATAAAATATCACTAGGCTTCTATTTGTTAAAAATATGCACCAGTTAAGAGGATGTGAAGGTAGAATAGGATCCTTGTACTTGGTACATTTGTGTAACTTTGGCTTTTGTCTTGGAAACCCTAAGCTCCAAGGGTTTCAGAACCAGTTTCTTGGGTTGCTGAGCTGAGAGTTCATTTTCACCTGAGGTCACAAATTTTTCTTGAATAGATTTACAATAACCACATTGTAAATTAACAGTAATCCATGAAAATCAATAAATCAAAAAATATGGGCCAATTTTTTATCATTAATATATAAATAGTATGTAATGGACTAATTCATCAAGTACTACCTAGAAAAAAACAAGGTAAACAATCATTGGCTAAGACAATTTAGAGGTAGAAATCTGTTATTTGACTTGAAAAATAATGTATTCTAGAACTGATAAAAAATTTGGATGGGTGGTAGAGGAAGAAAAGAATAAATATCAGTTATATCCCCAGGCTTAGAAAATGAAGTGAGATGTCCCAATACTTTCACAAACTCTATCATTATAAAGACTTTTCAAAATTGTGGTTGCAAATGTCCTGAGTCTAAACACTGTTCCCAAAATTATTAGTGAGTCTGATAATTTTGAGGTTGACAGATGAAACGGGAGATTCTTGTGTCAGTGAAATAGGATGTGATCACTTAACAACATGTATTTGATATTTTATTCCTCTCCAATACCTTGAGAGAATTGAAGAATTGGCAACTTGGATTTTACACATATGGTTTGTCTGTGTATATAGCCAATGAACCTCAACCTTAGAAAAATCTGATAATTTAAAGATGACTGATAGGTTTTTCTTCCAATTTTCATCCTGAAAGGAGACACTACTTCAGTCATTGAAGGATCTTTATTACATATTCCTCCAGGAAAAGATAATCTGAGACAAAAATTGTCACAAGCAGGATCCATCCATCCAACAATTACTGGCCACCACCTAGAGGACTGGCAGGGTAAGCTAACTGTCTGCTGTGAATGGATTTCAGCAGCAGAATTGACAGACTGCAGAGGATGTAGCAAACACCCTATCCCACATCCCCTTCTTCATGTTTACCAGTTCCATCCATGGTGTCAGCTTCCCAGTTCCAATGTCTGCTTCCTGTGTTCTGCCATTGAGTGTTACAGTCACTGGTATTGTCAGTGCATATTAAATGAAGCTGGTATGTGTCAGGAATTTGATGCCTACAGGGAGATCACAACTTATGACAAACTGAAGTTAGTAGCTGAAGTTAGTAGAGAAGTCACATTTCCTGAGTCTTGGTGGCATCATTCTTAGGCACAGCCTGTGTGCATCCTAAAAATAATCAGTAGGATTGAACTTCTGTTATCCATAGCAGTTATTTGTCCTTTGAGGCAAAAGTAAGTGACTTTCTTCCTTTCATGGCTCACTTTTTAAACTCCCTCACTCATACTTCCTTCTTACAACTATGATTACTTCCCACAGCCACCTGCAAAAAGGCCTTGCCTTATGGCTTGATGTTAGCAAAACCAAAGTACTGAAATTGCTGTCATTTCACTGTTTCATCTGTTATTTCACTGTGCATAAAAAATTTAAACTTGTTTGCACATACAGGATATCTGAAGCAATCCTTTTTATAATCTTTTAATATATTTGTTTATCTATTATTAATTTGTATGAATTCCTTGCATATTTTAGGTATTATTTATTTTCCCTTCATATATTGTAAATATATTCTTTCAAACATCATCTATTATTGGTATTAAGCTTCACCCTGTCTCCTTGATGGCGTAAGAGACACCTAGAGGACTGGTGGAGCACACTTATTAGTGTGTCTGGGTTGGTCATTAAGGCATGACCATGGGTACTATATCTGGTTCATGGACCCTTTATCTTTAGTGCTGGTCCCCTATTCTACTTCCTAGTCACCATAAACTGATCACCTTTGCTGCAACACATCATTTGAGACATGATGCTCCTTCTTTGTATCCTGTTGACCATGTACTGAATCTCTGAAACTGTGAGTTGAATTAAACCTCTCCCTATTTAAGTGATGAGTATTGAGTACTGTGTCCCAGTAACAGGGAGGCTGAATAAGATAAAAAGTTGGTACTAGGAGAGGGGTTGATGCTGTGATTATACATTACCATGTACTTCAGAAGCCTTTGGACTTGGTTGGAATGAGGAATTTGGTATGTCTGTGTATATCATTTGCAGAATCAGACTGGAGGAAGCCTAGAACATTGTAAGCAGCACCTAATAAATTATTATGGTTGGAATTGAGAGGATCAGAATCCCGACAGGAATGCGGGCAACAAAAACTGGGTTCAGAGATTTTATTTGAGAATGAAGAGTTTAAAGGGAGGTTCACTACAGGTATGGACCTTGTGTTCTTGCAAAAAAACAAAAACAAACAAAACTGTCTACATTTTTGCCATATCCTGAGACTTTACAGAAAACAGATTTTTAAAGGCAGCCTAACATTCGCGATGTAGTATGGGTAGTGCTGGCTGCATTTAGTAAGAATTTCAGGCAAAACAAAAACCAGAAAAAAATTTGAAAAACTTAAATTTTGGCCTAGAAAAAGTACATATAAAACTAGGGCCAAAGGAGGTAGCTAGTGAAAAGGTTAGTATAATTAGAAAGAAACCAAATAATTTGTAGAAGGAAAAGAAGAAAGATAGCTTGAGAGCAACTCAGCAATGGGCAAAACCCCACCCACTGCAGGCTTAAATATGCAAAACAATATAACTTTTTTGTGAGAAGAGAACCTCTGAGCCCTCTGTTCAAAAAGGGGTGCCTAGGAAATTGTTTACCTAGGGATTCATTTCAAGGTGTTCAGGTTTTGAGGCAATCAAAGCACACTACATCTGAAAAATGGAAACAAAGTCTTGTAAATAGGGAAGGGTGGAGGGGTGAAGGGAGGGCAGGGGAATGGGGAAAAAATAAGAATCAAGATACATCATGCAAAGGTACAAGATCCCAGTGACGAATATAACTGTATTGTATACCTAAAATGTACCAATAAACTTAATGAAAAGAAAAAGCACACTGCATCTATGGTCCAAGGTGTCTTGGCTATTGCTACCACTAACAGCATGTCTTGATGTCATCCACGTGATTCTTATTTTACAGGCATGCAGAATGCAGGAGCTGTGTGGTTAGGGAAATTTTCACCTAGATTTCAAATGAAGGACTGGGAGCGCAAGCAAGAAGCCCCTGAGAGGGTAATGTGTGAAGCTGTGTGAATGAAACCAATGGCACAATGTCAGAAATACTAGATTGTGGAATATCTGTTGAAGAAAGCTGCAGAGGAGCTACCCAAGAGAGAGGCCATGTAGGTTGCAATTAGAAAGAGCATAAAAATGAGTTCCACTGGAACATACATCTCACCACTATGTACCCAAGATGTTGGATATAAAGCTAGAGGACTTAATGTTTGCCTGGTTGGGTTTTGGCCTTGTTTTGTTATGATTTTTTTCTATCCCCAAATTTCTCAATTTTGGAATGGAAATTTTCACATTGTGCCATCATACTTTGAGATTACATGGCTTGTTTTTGATTTTTACAGAAGTTCACAGCCAAAAGTTTGCCTTGAATCTCAAAGACTTTGTTTGATCTTTTAAAAACGTTGGAACTGTTGAGACTTTGGGCAAATGATTATTGTATTGTATCAGTCCATATTTACTAGAGAAACAGATATGACACAAGATATACATAATTACAACAATTTACTTGATTGACTTACAATGGCCACCCACAGAACTGGATGAAGAGTCCAGATGGTCTGTCTGCACACTGGAGACTGAAGGATTTAGTTGAAGTTGTGGAGCTTACTACAGTGTCCTGTGTGAGTCCATATCAGGAAGCTGATGAGTCAGTGATGGAAGGCTGAAGAGTCTACATCAGAAAGCTGAGGATCTGTACAGAAAGCCAGAGTCTGTGCTAAAAATCAGGAGATGACATCCAAGGCAAAGAGAGGAGTTCCTCCAAAGGAAAAGAAGCAGCCACATCTTTCCTAATTTTTCCTTTATAACATTCAGGTGATGAGCCATCCTAGGGTGGATCTCCTACACCCTAGGGTGTGGAATTACTGAATTGATTTAGCTAAGTTTTTCTTAATCACACATCTCAAATTGACACAGTCAATCAACTACCACGTGTGTTCTTCAAGATAGGTGTAACATGTTAGGTGGAATTATAATCTTGTTATTGTCTTTATTTGGAGATTAAATGTAGTTTAAGGAGATACGTATGGCTGCCAAGTTGACAAGGGCTGGAATGTGGGGTTTATCATGATTGTATCAACTTGATGGGCTTGCAAGCTGCCTAGGGACTGTTAGGAACACTTCTGAATGTGTTTGGGTAGATGATGGAGACATGGCCTTGATATTACACTTGGTTCTTCATACCTTCCTTTCTTGTGTTGTTCCTCTTTTTCCTGGATTTGACATAAAAAGCATCTTTGCTTTACCACATTGTTTGGCCTTGTTGTATCTGCACTGGAGCCACCTGACCAGGGACTGAATTCCCTGAAGCAATGACCCAATTTAAAGGTCGCCTTCTTTATATGGTTGGTATCAAGAATCCTGTCCCAGTAATAGATAAAAGCTCACACATCACTCTAAGCTTTTTCAGTGATATTCTGCAAAAACATGAATCCTTAATTTTGATGTTCATATTCTCCATTGTCTTTATTTTTACTTTTCAAACCATTATTGGATGATCTTTCTATATTTTTTGTTTTTCTATCGAGAAAGTTAGGTAACATACTCTTGGATTTTTGTTCCTCTAAATACATTCTGAATCAAATTTATCAAGTATTTTAAAGAAACAGTTTTAATTATCAAGATGTCACTATTCTACATTAGAAATACGCACTAATAAAAGATTGGCCATAATTGTGGTGATGACTGATGAAGCTAGGTGGCAGGTACAGGAAACTTTCTATAGTATTCTACTTTTTTATATGTCTGTACTTTTTAGAGAAAATTAAGAGGACATATAAAAGCCATTTTAGTAGAATTTGTATTAATATTAATTTTTTTCATTGGTAGCTTTCATCTAAATCAAATATAAACTATTTGCTTTAATTCAGGTCACCTTTCTGTACTTGCTGTCCACTTTATATTATAAGAAGAACATTTTTAGTACTTAAAAATAGTACTCTATACTGTTTTTGTGTAATTTAAATATATTTTACTAGGCACATTTTTATTTAAAATTCTTATATACATTGATAGAAGTGCTTTAAAAATGATTTTCTATTTCAAAAACTTTTATAATCTTTTATATTTGATATTTCTAAATATCATTGTAATATACACAGGCATGAAGTTTTCTTGACCTCTTTTACTTGTCATTCTTTATGTCTTCTGATTATGCCCATTTTATCTTTGATTTTATTTAAGAAATTTATTCTCATTCTAATTACTTCATCAACACTTTCTTTTATTTATTTATATTATTTTCTAATGCAGGCTCCTTACATTCTTATATTTTCTAATGCAGACCCCTTTATCCTTTATTTTATATTAAGGTGAATTGTCATCAATTCACCTTAATATTCTTTGTAGAGGTGGAAAAAGGTAAAATATCTTTTAAGTTATAAATCACCAGGTGATTTGGAAGTAGGAACTTGAGGGTACCAGATGGTTTGTACTGAAGATCCCAGCAGAGGTTTTGGACTGTTTTAGTTTTGCCCCCACTGTTGGCTAAATCAGTATTTTCAAAGACAATGAGAAGAAAACCCTAGGGTTGACCTTTAAACATTTCCTTCATTCTACTCTTGCACTGTTGCATTGATCTACCCCTACATCCAAGTTGAAGCCACAATCCAAAGCATATTTTACTGAAAAGCAACCTTCAGCTTCTCCAAAAGTGTTTTATAGTTGCTTGTTTATTCTTGTTCAGATTTCAGATTTCTTCTCTTTCAAAGTTTTTTTTATCATATTTTTTTCTTGGAGCAGGGACTGCTAGTTTGCTAGCAAATTTGGAAGTGCAAAATATAATTGTCAGCCCTAATAATTACTCAGTTTCTTTCTTTCCCCACCAAGCTTTCTATAATTTTACCTTCAGATTTGAAGTAATTCATGTATGTGTGCATATATTCATTCACTATTATTCCTGTTCTTTATATACATTTTCTTATACTTTTCTTTATCATATTCATTGCAGTGAGTTCTCTAAGCCATTTTAGCTATTTTTATTCACACTTCTTAATAATAGTATGCATACAGCAATAATTCCATATTATTGCACTATAGAATATTTTCCTTAGTAATTACACTTTATAGAGATATTGATTGCTTACTTCTTTTTCTTTTCAGTCTCTTTCCACTTAAAATCTGACAATCTTTCTGATCACCATCATAATACAGTTCTAAATCAAGATTATTTCAATGAGTATAGTTTTGCCATAAAAGTGTATTTTTTCTTCAGTAAAGTTATATAAATACCTCCATATATTGATAATAGAGTCCAAGTAATTTTTCTGAAACTAAATTATAGTTGTTAAATTTTGTGTTGGTCAATTTATAACATTTGTATAATCTTCAGTGTTATATTTCTGTATCAAAGTAATTTTAGTCTATTAACAAAGTCAATAGTATTTTAAACTCATTTTGTAATGTATCCTTAAAACTAGTATCATTTTTCTCTACAAATATTTAAAAACCTTTAAAAAGTTAGTTTTTACTTGAATATAGGAATTGAAGGCATTTACAATAGGATATCTTATGTATAGATATATAGAGATAGAGATATTCTCTCTATATATCCTTATATATCTATCCTGTATATATTCTATATATCTCTCTATATAAGACATCCCTATCTATCTATCTACCTATCTATCTATCTGTCTATATGTGTATGTTTGGATTGTCACCTTTTTGATGCACTGTTAAAGAAAACAGAATTTAAAGAAATAGAATTTAAAGAAAACAAGAGGTGTTAAAGAAAAACGTCTAAAAGTAATTATGGTCATGTCTCACAGTCATGATTTCTAACATTTTGATGTATAGATATCTATATACACACCTACATATATTAATTTAATCATATCCATGTAGAATATATCATATAGAACATTTCATTAAAACTTATTTTTCAGTTGTACTTTATATAATATATTTTACATTGGTGTCATTTCATTGGTGTTAAGTTTGATTTTCATTATTTCACTTGAGTAATAACAATTGCTGAAGAATCAGTGTATACTTGGTATTATCTGTTACAGTAGCTCCAAAACCTTAGTGGTTATAAAGATCCATTACTCCCTCTGCACCATGTGAACTAAGAAGTTGAGGAGACTTCTGATATAGATCATCTGAGGTCTTGGACCCATCTTGGATCCACAACCTCTAAAGCCACCTATGACTGTGATAGAGGGAAGAGGAGCATGATGAATTCTGTACACATTGGGCCCTAAAATTTTCACTGAGAAGTGAAGCTATTTTTATCCTCACTTAAATGTTCAAAGATGAATTTTCCTAATCATATGTGGCCATGATGAAGAGTATATGGCTATACTCAATTAAAAGACAATAGGACAATAATATCTAGCATTTCTGAGAAAAAAGATAATAAGTAAAATAATCCTGAATAACCCTGAAATCAATATCAAGTAAATATAAAAGTTCAAATAGTCAATTGCTTCTTGAACTTAAAAACCTGGTAAAGCTTCTTCTGAAGAGAGATAATTCAAATATCTTGTACAGAATGGACCTAAAAATACATGATTTCTGAGTAACACACATCATCTCCAGTTGGTGACTAGTTCTTCACATCATACATAAATGTCCTAGAGCAATCACTAAAAAAGTAACTGAAAAGAGGCAGAATTTTATGGGTAAGGTATCCCAGAAACACAAAAATATTAATAATAATTGAAAGAATTAAAATACTTTACTAGAAAATATTTATTTATTAAGAAACAAAACTGTGTAGAGGAACTAAAATCATAAAAGATGTTAAAAGTTGACACAATAGAAAATCTTACAATATTATATTGATATTAAAATAATGGATTAAACAAGCTAATTAAATGCTGGAGTTTTTAGAGTAAATTAAAAGGACAATAATCATATTTATTTTTTCTAATTTGTTTAATTGATTGATTGATTGATTGATACAAGAAGTTACTATGTTACCCAGACTGAGCTCAATTCCCTGGCCCCAAGTAATCCTCCTGCCTCAGCCTCCCAGATGTTAAGAATAGAGGCATACTATGCAAGAATTTTTATTTCAAAATCAAAGATTCAAATAATTAGCAGCTAAAATGATAGAAGTGCATATGAAGTCAGCAACCATAAAATTGCTCAAACAGCTACACTAGTATAAGACAAAATAACTTTAAAGTATAAAATAATCTAAGACCAAAGACATTTTGTATGCTAAAGAAATTTTAGCCTGTAAGCAAATCAAAATAATTATAAACATATATTCCTCTAAAACACATGAAATAAAACTGCCAAAGTTGATAAGAAAAGTATATAACTCAGACTAATTGTAAATTTCCATGTCTTGGCACAAGTTGCCTACCCCACCTATTTACTATAACATCTACCAAGGATGATAACAACTACAATAGGATCTACCTTTTAAAAAATAAGTTTAAAAGATTAAAATTAGTCAAATCTCAAATACTTACTGCACACTAGGTTAGCTAAAGTTCTGTTAACATATCTCTCTTGCTTGTTTATTCAAATTCTCCTTTTGATCAGCTTCTTAATTTGTTGCATCACTGTTAACCTTTAGAAATATTTCACAATTCCGTACAGAGTTTAGAGTTTTCATGTTTCATGTTTTAGTCCTATTAATGACTATATATCTTGAATCTCTAACACTTTGGAAAGAACATATATTTATATTTCAATAAGTAAATTTTTAGGAATGAAAAGATCAGTACACCCAACACATTAAACATCATGGAATAAAATCTTAAACAGGGAGACTCTAAATGGGCTTTGATTTTCTTTAATTTGCATATACGTTTTTCCTCAAGGGACTCATAATTTTTATGCTTATCTTGAAGGGAATGATAAGTACTTATTTCTTCTTGTATTTATAGACCCTATCTCTTTTTTTACTTTCCTTTACAAACTAGCCCACTTACTTGTCTCATGTAATACCATATGTACAGGTATCAATATTCCTTGGTGATATATTTATTGTGTATCACAAACATATACTGATAAAACAATAAAGGTAGAAGGAAACTACAAGAAAGAACTTATATTTAAATTTCAACTTTCTTCCCCTTGAACTACAAGTTATTTAGATAAATGAAGTGCTTTTGAGGTTATCATGGAGGCAAATTTGAAAAACGTTTTGCCATAACTTAACATCAATTGTTTAGTTATGTTTTCTATAATAGGATTCTTGCTGCCTGTTCATTGATGTATTGCCACAAAATCAAGCTTTTTATTATGTCACTATCTTACTTCTTAATTGTAAGTCTGTATCAGTCAGGGTAAGCTAAGATGCTGAACAATACCAAACATTCCCAACATTTTAGTGGCTTTAAGTAGTGAAATTTTATTCTTTCTAATGTTGATGACCATCTTATGATGGCTCAGGACTTGGTGAAACTTTATTCTTACTTTAGGATCCCAAATGATGGAGCAGTTATCAACCTAACTATTAAGTTTTTCCAGAAGAAAGATAGAGTGCTTGCACGGTATCTTGCTGGTATCTCAATGTTCCCTCCTAAATGACAGATCATTTGTCTTCACATACTATCATGCAAGTCACATGAAGTGGATAGTGTAATTCTGCTGTATTCAATTCTTAGGGCTTTCATTATGAAGCACCATGATTGGTGGTTTAGAACAACAGAAATTTTTTTTGTCTCAGAATTCTGAAATCAAGATGTTAGCACTGATATATTTTTCTGAAATTTGTTGGGGAAGGATTATCTGACTCTTCCTGGGAACTTCTTGGTACCTCTAGTTGTTCCTTGGCTTATGAAGCATAATTTGAATCTTTGCCTCTGTCTTTACATGAAGTTCTTAGTGTGTCTGTTTACATCCTTTCTATATATGTCTGTGTTGGGGCTAGAGTGTAGCTCAGTGGTAGAGGGCTTGCCTGGTATTTGTGAATCCCTGAATGAATCCCTACTACCACACAAACAAATGAACAAACTAACTAAATAAAATTGAATCATTTGTGTTAACATTTCTCCCTTTGAAGAGGATGATAATCATGTTGTTTCAGGGTCCCTCTAAATAAACTTATCTTAATTTGCTTAGATAGTTAAAGACCTTATTTCCAAATAATATTACATTTTATTAAATGAGAATATAGTCATTTAACATATTTATTTTGTGGAAATTTACAATCCACAATCCCTCCATGTATTCAGTCTTGAACATCCCTAATGACTATGAAAGTTTCCAAATATTAACTGTTTTAATCATTCTCTAAGTTCATTTTCTATAATGCATATATTGTTCTACATTTTTATAATGCATAGATTATATATTTTATTTATTTATTTTAGAGTTTTATTAGTACACTTTTGTAGTGCATATTGTTTACATTCCTCATGGGTAATTGCTACATGTACATTATATATCTTAACTTCATTTTCATCCTCTGTCCCTCCCTTTCTCACTCTTCCTTCCATCCTTCTTATCTTGGTCTTCTTCCTTTTGTTGGTACATATTTGTAATATTTACATTCCTTATATAGAGTTGGTACTTGTGCTATATTTTAAGATGAATTTCTTAAAGTAAAATGATCTTGTCAGAAACTCTGACAGTTTATATATATATATTATAATATATATTATATATATAATATATATTATATTATAATATATATATATATTAAACTGGGAATCAAACTCAGGGCCTCATGCTTGCCCGGCAAGTGCTGTAGGACTGAGCTACATCCACAGCTATATTTTTCTTAAGTTAAATCAAATTGAATCAAACTTCTTTCCTCTTAAAATGTAATTATTTGTTTAACTGTAAGCATTTATCTTTTTAAGTTACCAATTTTCAATGAAAACTGTACATAATTTTAATTTAATTTTTTACTACCAATGTATTTTTATTCAACAACTACTTGCCAATGACCTATGGACATCTATTGAAAAGTTTTCCATTTCAAAAATATTGGTTTTCTTTCATTAATTGTACGTTCATCAGTATATCAAAATACTAAGGTTTTGGACTGAACATAGTTTCACTTTGCTTTTTTTGATTGTTTTATCATTTATAAATTATCTTCATGAAATGTTGAATGTGTAGACATATCAATATACTCATATTTTGTTGCAACAATGTTTCCACTGATATATAGAAAGAAATCTATAAAAGCAGGATTTGACATTCAAAAATATATCCTGTAAACAACAATTCTATTCTTTACTCTTAATTATTCCTGGCATCTCTGTTGATTTGTTTTCCAAAATGAGTTCACTTCAAAATGCACCACTGATCATGCATAAAACTCTCAAAGTAATTTCTTTGCCAGTCATAGAATAGACACACAACCACAGTTGGCTTCTACCCATTTAACATCACAATATGACCTCTAACTCAGTGGCAGTCGACTGGGAGCAACTGTCCTCTCAAAGTACATTTGGTAATAGGTAAAGATATTGTCAGTCGCGACAGTTGGGGGACATATTACTGTCACACAGTGAGTGGAAACCAATATTCCACTCAACATCTATGCTACACAGGATAACCTATGACAATAAAAATCTCTGTCATGGACTGCCAATAGCGCCAACATTGAGGAGACATTGTCCACATTCTAGGCTTATCCCTTCTTTCTTTTCTTTAACAAATTCCAATTGGTGTCCCTGTTCCTCCTCATGCTCCTTCAGAACTCAAGTCCATTGTATAGTCTGTTCTTGCCTTTTTCTTCATTGATGCCTAGAAATTGTATGTATTCTGGCCCAAATGTCTTATTCATAAATGTATCAGTTCATTTAGGTATATTAAAATTCTATATAATTATTTCATTATAAGTCATCTTGCATGTAAACTTTATAATAGCTAATTGCATTTTGTTCTTTGCTGTCCTTTTCTTATTGGTACATTTTAGGTACACAACACAATTACCATTCTCATTGGGAATTGTACCTTTACATAATGCATCTTGGTTCTTATTTTTTGCCCATTCCTAGCCCTCGGTTCACACCCTCCACCCTTCCCTATTTACAAAGACTTTATTTCCATTTTTTTCCATTTCTCAGCATTTTTCCTTCCCCTTCTTTCCTTTCCCCTGCCCCTCCCACTCACTACTCTTACCCCTTTGGACCATTTCTTCCTATTTTGCGTTATCAATTATTCATTCTAATCATTGGTACATTTTAAGTATACAATATAATGACATTCATCATTGGAATTTTGCACCTTTACATAATCTCTCTTGGTTCTTATTTTTCACCATTGTCCAGCCCTCCCTTCAACCCCTCCATTCCTCCCTATTTACAAAGATTTTGTTCCTAGTTTTCCATTTTCTTATATTAATCCCATTGCCTTCTATCCTTTCCCCTAGCCCTCCCACTTCCTTCCCCTTTGCCCCTTTTCTTCCTATTTCACATTACCTATTATACATTTTAGTCCTTATTTACACTTTCAGTTTCTCACACCAGAGAAGCCATTCAGTATATATACATGTGTGTCCTATTTATTTCACTTAAGAGTATTGCCTCAATGTGCATCCTCTTAGCTATAAATGTCTCTAATTTCTCACTTTTTATGGCTGAGTAGTACTCCATTTTATTAAAAACCACATTTTCTTTATCCAGTCTCCAGTTGATGGGCATTTGGGCTGTTTCCAAGTTTTAGCTATCACACACTGTGCTGCTATGAACATGGGCACACATATATCACTGTGGTATGATTCTTTTAATTCTTTGGGGAAGATACCCAGCAGTGGAATAGCGGCGTCAAATGGGACTTCCAATCCTAGTTCTTTGAGGTATCTTCATACTGATTTCCACGGTAGTTGTATCAGTCTACACTCGCGCCAGCAGTGGGGCAGGGTTCCTCTTTCCCTACAGCCCCACTGGCATTTGTTATTGGTGGATTTCATGATAGCAGCCATTCTTTCTGGAGTGAGGTGGAATCTCAGCATTGTTTTCATTTGCATCTCTGGAATGACCAGTGATGTTGAACATTTTTTCATGTATTTATTTGCTATTTCTACTTCTTTGTCTGAGAAATGTCTGTTCATTTCAGATGCCCATTTTAGGATTGGTTCTTTAAATTTGGAGTGTGACCTTTTTAAGTTCTTTATAGATTTGAGATAGTAGACCTTTGTCTGAGGAAGAGCAGGTGAAGATTTTTTCCCACATTGTGGGTTGTCTCTTCACACTGCTGGTGGTTTCTCTTGCTGTGCAGAAGCCTTTTAATAAGAAGAGATCCCACTTGTTGATTGTTTGTGCTAGTTCACCGGCAACTGAGGTTTTGTTCATAAAATCTTTTCCTACACCAATGTTTTAAACAGTTCTACCTAACTTCTGTTCCAACTGGTTAAGAGTTTCTATTTCAATATTTAGATCTTTAATCCATTTTGATTTTAGTTAATGTATGGCAGGAGATACAGGTCCAGTTTTAATCTTTGGCAAGTTGAAGCCCAATTTTTCCAGCAACATTTATTAAAGAGGCTATCTTTCTTCCAGTGAGGGTGTTTGGCTCCTTTGTTGAAGATGAGATGGCTGAGTGTGTCTGGCGTTGTTTCTGCATCTTCTAATCTGTTCCACTGGTCCTCAAGTCTGTTTCTTTGCCAGTACCTTGCTGTTTTTACCACAGTAGCTTTGTAGTATAGTTGCAGGTTGGGGATTGTGATACCCCCTGCCATGTCTCTGTTACCTAGAATTGCTTTTGCTATTCTGGGTCTCTTCTTGTTCCAAATGAATTTTTGGATTGTTTTCTCAAGGTCTATGAAGTATGCTGCTGGGATCTCAATTGGAATTGCATTAAATCTATATAGCAGTTTTGGAAGTATGGCCATTTTCACTATATTAATCCTTCCTACCCAGGAGCAGGGTATGTCTGCCCATTTTCTGATATCATCTTCAATCTCTCTTTTCAGAGTGCCATAATTTTCAGAGAAGAAGTATTTGATTTCTTTCGTTAGGTTAATTCCTAGGTATTTCAATTTGTTGGATGGTATTGTGAAAGGAATTACTTGCCCTATTTCTTTCTCAGTGAGTCTGTCATTGGTGTAGAGGAAAGCTATTGATTTTTGTTTGTTAACCTTTTATCCAGCTACTTGACTGAATTTGGTTATTAAGTCTAGAAGACTTTTGGTGGAGTTATTGGGGTCTTCTATGTAGAGTTTCATGTCATCTGCAAATAATGACAATTTGACTTCTTCATTTCCTATCTTTATTCCTTCTATTTCTTTCCCTTCTCTAATTGCCATGGCTAATGTTTCCAGCACTATATTGAACAAGAGTGGTGATAGTGGACATCCTTGTCTTGTTCCTGATTTTAGTGTGAAGAATTTCAGTTTTTGATCATGTAGTATGATATTGGCTGTTGGTTTTTCATAGATGGCTTCTATCAGTTTGAGGTAGAGACCATCTATTCCAATTTTTTGTAGGGTTTTTATCATAAATGCATGTTGGATTTTGTCACATGCTTTTTCTGCATTTATAGAGATAATCATATGGTTTTTGTCCTTGGCTCTATTGATATAGTCTATTACCTTGATTGATTTGCATGTGTTCAACCATCCCTGTATCCCTGGGATGAATCCCACTTGATCAGGGTGTATGATCTTCTTGATGATCTTCTGCATTCTGTTTGCCAGTATCTTATTAAGGATTTTTGCCTCTATGTTCATTAGTGAGATTGGCCTATAGTTCTCTTTTTCAGTTGGGTCTTTCTCTGCTTTGGGGATCAAGGTGATGCTTGCTTCCAGGAATGAATTTGGGAATATTGCTTCCCTTTCAATTTCATTGAAGAGTTTAAACAATAGTGGCAGCAGTTCCTCTCTAAATGTCTTGTAGAATTCAGCAGTGAAGCTATCAGGGCCCGGGCTTTTCTTAGTTGATAAGTTTTTAAGTACATTTTCAATTTAATTGGTTGATAATGGGTTGTTCAGAATTTTTAGGTCTTCTTTGTTCAACTTTGTTAATTCATATGTATCTAGGAATCTGTCCATTTCTTCTGTGTTGTCCATCTTGTTGGCATATAGGTTCTGGAAATAGGTATTGATGATCCTCTGGATTTCTGCTGGGTCTGTTGTGATTTCACCCTTTTCATTCCTAATTGCATGGATTTGGGCCTTTTCTTTCCTTTTTCTGACAAGGTTGGCTAAAGGTTTGTCAATTTTGTTGATTCTTTTGAAGAACCAACTCTTGGCTTCATTAATTTTTTGTATCATTCTCTTAGTCTCCATTGCATTGATTTCTTCTCTGATCTTTATAATTTCCTCCCTTGTATGAGCTTTGGGATTGTCCTGCTCTTCTTTTTCTAGAAACTTGAGGTTCAGCCTCAGCTTGTTTAATTGGGATTGTTCTGTTTTCCTAATATGTGTTTTCACTGCTATGAATTTCCCTGGTAAGACAACTTTCATTGTGTCCCATAGATTCTGATATGTTATATTGTCATTGTCATTTAATTGAAGGAATTGTCTGATTTCTTCTTTAATTTCCTCTGTGACCCATTGGTTATTCAGAAGTGTGTTGTTCAATTTCCACATGTTTATGAAATTTTTTGAGTTTATTTTGCTATGGATCTCCAATTTCATCGCACTATGGTCTAATAATGTACAGGGGATAACTTCAATTCCTTTGCACTTACTTAAACATGTTCTATGTGTGAGTATGTGGTCTATTTTGGAGAATGGCCCATGTGCAGCTGAGAAGAATGTGTATTCTGAGTTTGTGGGGTGGAAGACTCTGTAAACATCTGTTAAGTTCCTTTTTTCAAGAGTTCGATTGAGTTCTAGTATTTCATTACTTATTTTTAGTCTAGTTGATCTATCTATTTGTGACAGTGGGGTGTTGAGGTCCCCCACTACAATTGTATTAGTGCATATATGACTTTTCATGTCTGTTAGTATTTGTTTTATATAGTTGGGTGCACTAGTGTTTGGTGCATAGATATTTATGATTGTCATCTCTTCCTCTTGGATTCTTCCCTTTACTAGGATGTAATGTCCTTCTTCGTCTCTCTTAATCAGTGTTGGTTTGAAATCTACTTGATCTGACAAGAGGATAGCTACTCCTGCTTTTTTTCGGGTTCCTGTCACATATTGACTTGTCATTGCCATGACTTTTTCTTTTTGTTGGGTTCTCCTCCTTTACATTAAATTCCTGTCATGCCAGATGGATTCATTCTGCTTTTCTCCCTGGGGTTGTGATCCTCAATGTCTGTTTCTAGGATATTGTGTAAAATTCTTTGGAGTGCTGGTTTGGTATTCACAAAGTTCCTAAGGTACTCTTTGTCATGAAACTATCTTATTTCTCCATCAATTTTGAAAGATAATTTTGCAGGGTACATCAATCTGGGTTGGAGGCTTTCTTTTAGGGCTTGGAATATGTCATTTCAAGCTCTTCTTGCCTTGATGGTTTGTGTTGATAAGTCTGCTGTGATTCTGATGAGCTTTCCCTTATATGTGATTTGTTTCTTTTCTCTAACTCCTTGTAGAACTTTGTTCTTCTGTTGAGTTTCTGGAACCTTAACAATTATATGCCTATGTGTAGATTTTTTTTGATCAAGGCTATTTGGAGTCCTATATGCCTCACTTATCTGTATGTCAGATTCTTTTCCCCTGCTTGGGAAGTTTTCTGCCATTGCTTCTGTGAACATTTTTTTTTTATGTCATCTGCATTCTCTCCTGTTTCTTCATTGAGGCCAATCAGTCTTATGTTATTCTTCTTTGCATCATCTAGCAGCTGCTGGATTGATTTCTCTTGTTCCCTTATAATTTCAAAGCAATTTTTCTCTTCCTGGTCATTAATTGCAATCTTATCTTCTATATCTGAGATTCTGTCCTCACATTGGCTCATTCTGCTGTGTAGAATTTCAGTGGAGTTTTTCATGTCCTGGAAATCTATTTCCATCTGTTTTATGGATTCCATCTGCTTCCTATTTTGGGATTCCATCATGTTCCTCAGCTCCTCTCTAGATTTATTAATCATGTCTTGCCCCAGGAGCACAATTTCTCCTGTTATCTGAGAAATTATTTCTGATTTCATTTTTTCCAGATCCCCTTTTGTTGCCAGTTCAGTGGGTCCAGGTTATTGAGTATCAGAGTGTTCCATCTCATTTCCCTTTGGGGTTTCTCTAGGTGATCTCAAAGTCTGGTTTTGACACTTATTTACATGTTTTCTCATTTTGACTGGAGGGAAGGAGGGCTGTTTGTTCCTGCACAGATTACCTCCTCTGAGCTGGGAGAAGTGGGCCAGGGGCCGGGAGCAGCAGTAGGGATGGTGGCCCAAAACCCCTTTCCTGTGGGCTGGGAGCATCGGGAGGGATGGTGGCTGGGAAGCCCCTTCCTTTGGATCAGGAGCAGTGGGATGGCGGCTCAGAAGCCCCTACCTCTGGGCCAGGTGTGGCGGGACTCAGTACAGTGGTCTGGTGGTCCAGTGTCCTCTGAGTCTTTGTGGTGTGGAACCAGGTGTCTGTACAGAGGAGCAGGGGGTGTTGCCCAGTGGATTGTTGCCGGGGTGCAGCCTGATTCGGCATGTTCCATGAGACTCGCAACCTCCATAGGGCGTGCGCAGACCTGCCTGTCTGCAGCAGGCTGATTCTGCATCTGTTCTTTGCTGTCTTGAAAGCTAAGAACCATCACATAATGCCTCTTCACTACTGGATGTCTGACACATATTTAATGCCTGTTATAAAGTAGGAGAGCAACAAATCAGTTTTGATTAAATAAGCATTCATCTGAACCCAGTCACGTTCTTGAAGATAACTTCTTGACAATGAGAACATGTTTCAACAACTTTTATGGATCTATTCATTTGTTTGCTAATTAAGCCCATTTTTATTTTTTTCTAAAATTGTTTTGCATTTCAAAGTCACTATAATACAGTGTCATTATTTATTTCTGTACCATGGAAATTTTATTATTTCCATGTTAATTTTGTGTTAATTTTAAGTTCATGTTTGATGGGTCTAAACTCTGATCACCGATATGGATGAAGATGATATTATTCTAAATGTTCATCTGCTACTTATATTGAAGAATCATTACTTAGCATCTTAATGGATAAAAATCAATCAGAATGGTTTCCTCATCCCAAAGTATACAACATATGATTTTTATATTAAATTATTTTTACAACATATGGTTTTTATATGAAATTAAATTCCTAGTCACATAATAGAAACTATATGATCCAGTCAATGGCAGATATTGACACATTTTCCTTAGAGTCAATGAATTAGAATGTTCAATTCCATTTTAAATTGTTTATAAATCTTTATCAAATAAAAATCTTATCTGGGAAATCAATTCCTTACTTTCTCAAGTAATGTCTTGAAAATTAACCATACTTTTCATAAAAGATTACATTTTTTATTTTTCAAATTCCATATACATTAGTTTTCCTGCTTTAGGACTAACTGATAGTTTTAATTTCTATTTCAACATTTTTCTTTCCTCTCCCTTCTCTTTTTGGTCAGCTTTATTGATTCTCCTCTCTTCTATTTGAAAGTTTTATTTTTTCATGTTTTATTTTATAAAGTTTTGTAATAAAAGAAAAATATTTCATGGACTACTCTTAATTTAAACTTTTCAATCATACTGTTATAAATTATATTGACACAAACAATTTCAGTTGGTGTGTCATGCATGCATATGTATATTCTGTATTTTTAGATACTTTAGTTATAGGTATAATAAAATCAGAAATCAAAACCATATAGTTGTACCTGTTTCTCAACCGTCCAATATATTTGGCTGTAACAAATAATATGGGTAATTTTCCTTATATTAGACATGTTCACTTAAAATTTTTCATGTGCACTCATAAGTAATTTCTTCAGAATTTCTCTGTAAACATGATGTCATGGTATATTTCTTCTAATATTCTTCATAAAAATTAGCAGTGACATTTTTGATGTTACATGCCTTGGCAAAGGTCAATTTGCTTACTTGTGGCAATGATAGCACTGTGTCAATTGCTTCCATAACTGTCAGACTTCTGCCTATAACCAGGAGCATCATCTTAGATAAAAGTTCATCTTTATAAATAGTGGCAAATCTTTGCCCTTCCCTTTGTATGTAAATCATTGTAGTCAGCACTTTTTCCTTTCAATGATTTCCTTAAGATCATCATTGAGCTTTCTTTTTTCACAACTCTTTGGAACTCTGTCTGTATCATAGGAAAACTTGAAATCATAAAGAATTAAAGGAAAAGCAGAATTCTATAATTGGAGATGTCCTGGTCCTGGTAAAATGGCAGTTCAAACCAACGTTATTAACTGTGCTTCCCAGCTTCACACAAACTGATAATATCTTCATACTTAAATTGCTGATGAGGTCTGGAAGTTGGGCTAAATGTTGTGGTCCATTGTAGCCAAAAGAATTGCAAGGTATTTTCCCACAAATCAAAAGAGAACTGGGAGATGCAGGTAGGATGTCCAGCATATGCACTCCTGAAAAATGATTCTCTAGAACCCTTGCATGGAGCAGGTCTGTGAAGTGTGAGAATGGGCCCCTTAAGGGTTGCAAATTAGTAAATCGGGTAAGTGTAGACCTTCATATGCATCATGGCAAATTTTGTTGAAAGGTGCATGGGGGGGCATATAACACCCATGCTTATCTTTAGATGTATTACTAATGATGAATTATTAATCTTAATTTTATGAATTATATTATATTAAACAATGTATACTTAACAGGAAAATAAAATATCAATAAAATAAAATGTTAAATTTGTAATATGTACTGTGTTTAGAACAAACATCAACATTTTCAACATCAACTATTTACCTGCTTACAAGATTTAAAAAATGACAATAGAAATAAATTTCTATGTGAACTACAATGAAAATACAAAGAAAACTCTACCACAGTAATAATCTTTTCTTGAATTGATAGAGAAGTGCTATATAATAAGACAGGCCCTTGTCTTGCCTCCATTTTTTCCCCACAGAATGTTTTGTTTTGGAAAAGTAAGTTTGTGTTACTGGGAAGGAGCCCAGTGTATCAAAATTGTTTGTGACTGTTTGAACTGTGTGACCTTTCAGGAATGTTCTGTCAAGTCTGCCTCCACACTTAAGCTCCATCCCCTCTCAGGAATGTTCTGTAACTCCTCAGTTTGTGCCCAATGTATCAAAATGGTTTGTAACTCTTTGAACTGTGTGACTTTTGGGAATATTCTGTTAAACTCTGCCCCCTAACAAGAAGGTTCTGTTAAGCTCCACCCCTTCTCAGAAATGTTCTGTAACTCCACTCCTCAGCTTCAGGAATGTTCTGCAACTCCGTGTCCCCTGCTTCAGTGAGCATGTTCACACTGCATGTGTTTCAGGAATGTTCTGTAAGTCGGTCCCTTTTCCTAATATTCTGTAACTCCCCCCCCGCCCCCCCGCTTCATTGAGCATGCTCACCTACCCTGTAGATCCCTATATAAGGAAGCTCTCATTTCTGGTAGAGTGCTCAGACTCCTCTGAGCCCACTGGGGCTTACTGACATAATAAAGGTTTTTTTTCTCCACCTGACCATCGCATTCTTGAGTCTTCAAATTATGAGAGCTGCAACCCAGAGCTGACACACTGAGGTGTAAAGCTCAGCTGTTTCAGAGGTGTGTTCCAGAGCCTCCACACTGGGCTGTAAGGCTCAGCTATGCCTTCTGAACTGTGGCACTTGGCTGGAACACTGAGCTTCAACACCCAACTGTGCCTCTGAGCTGTGGCACTTAGCTGTGACACTGAGCTGTGACACTAGGCTATAGCTCTGAGTTGCTCTGCTCTGCTGAAACAGAATTATTACACTTAAGGCAATCTTCACACATGAGAACAGCATGTTCCATGCACAAGTCTTGCTTCCACTGACAGCAATTGTGTTAGCTTTTTTTTTCCTTTTGGTCAGGCCATACTTGTCATCTATCTTGCCTTTCTTTTTTGTCAGGAGCTCCCTATTATATTACACAGTATGCACTTAGCAGAAAAATGAAATATCAATAAAATAAAATATCAACTGTAGAATGTTTAGAATTAATATCAAGATTTTCAGCATGAATTACTTACCTGCTTACAAAATCTAAAAAGTAATAGCAGAAATAAATTCCTGTATGAACTGCAATGAAAGTATAAATAAAACTTTACCACAAGATAATCTTTACTTCATTTATCACATGTAAGGCAGTCTTCACACATGACAACAGCATGTTCCATACACGTCTCACTTACACTGTAGCACATGTGTTTTTTCTCCTGTCTTCTTTGATAGGACCCACTTGATATCTTGCTGGTCTTCCTGTTTTCTTAGGAGGTTCTTGTGATGTTCCACCTGTTTGTTCACTGGTCTGCTCCAGAATTATTTTGTGGAGTTTTTCTGGAAAACAGATTTTCTTCCTGTGTTGTAATTGACAATTTATCAATTCTAGCCCCAATTCTCTAAGAAAATTTCTCCATGGTAGTTTGTCCTTGCTATTTTCTTTGTAAACTGTGAAACTATTTGTGCCTGATATGTTTAGGATTGAGTAAAACACAACCATCTGCCACTGCTTTGTATTTTGAGTAATAACATCATTGCTACATAATTTGTAAACAACATCTACTTCACCTTTCATTTTATTATAAAAGGTGTCCATTTCTGGCTTCATTTGTGTTGAATATTCACTATTAATCTTTTTTTGTTTGTTTTTTGTGATAAAGGATCTTGCTACACAATCCAGGCTAGCCTTGCTCTCACTGTGTAGCACAGGTTGACCTTGAACTCAGAAGATCTTCCTGCCTCAACCTCTTGAGTGCTGGGGTTACAGGTGTGTAACACCATGTCCAGCTTCACCATAAATCTTATCTTCATGGTGTAATTTTGACAGTATCAACACTACTTTGTTTTTCTTCACCATATAGGAGGCCAATGTTGTCTTTCTGAACTCCAAAGATTGTACTATACATTTCTCTATTGTGAACTTGCAACATTTTTTCATGAATCTGGGATTTGTTCTTGTAAATAGTTCCTGTGCTGGCTAACTGGTGTTCTTTTAGCAAATGTAACATCAATGGGTAACTAGTGAACCAGTTGTTAAATGTGACATTTGGGTTACTTTTTGAAATAGGTGCGAGTCTGTTCACAAAGTCATATAGTTTACTACTGCATAAATAAAGATCTAGTGGCCAAGTTCCAGGATAAATTTCTAAATTCAAGGTATAAAATGCCTTTGAATCTATGAGGACATATATTTTTATACCATATTTGGAAGGTAAATTCAGCATAGATTGCTGAAAACTTCAGTGAACATGAAATGATGCAAGTTGTTTGTTAATTGTCTTGTATTTAGATGGTGCATAAATTGCTTGGCAGTAAAACTTTCGAAAAATGAGTGAATAACAGCCAAACTGTCAAATTTTTTTCTTTCTTGGTGGCTTTTTTTGTCATCAAAATGTAGGTAATTTTGAAGGAAATTAAAACTCTTGAATGTCATTATTGTTCTAAAAATCTCATCACCACATGTCACTTATCCATAAATCCTTTAGATTCTGATAATTACAGTGATGAAGTCCTGCTACAAAGGCTTTTAGTTGAGATAGTGAGGTGTCGTGATATGATATATTTTTGAGTATTACTACTGATACACATAGAAATCTTTAGTTTTATTTCATTATTAATGTGTTTCAAAACATCTTGTAGTAAATCACCCATTACAAACAAGTGCCAACATTGAATCTTAGTGTCGACATTCTTTCCAATAGGTTTCACCCCTGGCAAGAACCTAATAATATTTTCTGACCTAGTTATAACATTGGATCATTCAGATATCCATGACCATTTTGTGGCATTTTGACTAGTCAAATGTTTATTTATATTGCTATTTTCTTCCTCATCTAAATCAAGTCTTCATTCTGTACTTCTCACTGTGTCACATCTCGCTAAATTTTTTGGCTTACAGGATCCAAATCATCATCAGTAGCTGAGTCACCAGGTGACTCATTTTCAACCTTTTCCCAAAGTTGTAAAGGCAGATTTTCAAGCGATATTGTATTGAACTGGGTTAATTCTACAAGAAAAATGAAAAGAAAACATTTAATAAAAATTATAAATGCACAAGAATGTGCATAATGTGCACATAATGGTGCAAAATGTGGTTAAAATTCACCTGTTTACACTTTGTCACAAGTGTATACACCTTATAATTCATCATACCAACTGGGTGAACACAAAGATTGTTTCAGGTATTCCCTCAGCATAGCTACTGAGACACAGCCAGCTAATGTTAAACTATTCATGAGAAAAGTATGATATGGGCATCTATGACCTGGGTGAGGAACTTTACTAGTCCTCTATGACCTATAAACTTTACTATATATAAACTTTACTTTATACACTTTATATATACTTTACTATATATACTTTATACCATATATACTATATATACTTTATACATACTTTATATACTATATATACTTTATATACTTTATATATACTTTACTATATATAAACTTTACTAATCCTCTCTGACCTAGAAACTTTTACCCAAACTATTAGTGGAAAGTAGTTATACAGAATAATAGATTTTTGTTGTCATATTAAGTCATGAAAATACCATACTTTGATTATTTTTACCCCACCCCTTAACCCTTTCTGCCTGCTGTCCTGCTTATCTTTATCCTTGGCTCTAATAGTTTTCCTAATAATTTTCTGTCATTTCTCCTTTAATATTTTCTCTAATTCAGTTTTTTTTTGTTTTTCAGATATCTCAAATTAGAGAAAGTGAGTGTGATTGTATAACCAATTGTGGCTTATTTCACTCAACATAATATCTTCCATTGCATTCATTTTTCTTTTAACAACATGATTTCATTCTTCTTTATGGCTGGATAATATTTCATGGATATCTATATATTTATCTATATTTATATTTATATTAGTAGAATAGATAAAGAACATACTTCTTTATCTATTCTTGTGGTAAAGGACATCTGGGTTGTTCCTCTAGCTCACTTTTTGTGAATTCCACCACAATAAACATGGGTATGCACCTCTGTTATCCAAGGAGTCGCTTACTGTAGTTCAATTGTCAATTGAGATAAGTTGGGACATCAGTGGATGGTGAGTGTCATATGCTGTATCCCAAAGCACACAACACTAAAGTGCAGGGTGGAAGTGGGATGTACGCAATTTCTCACTCTTGCAAGGCTTGAATAAAATTCAGCATGGTCAGCAAGACATTTTGTAACATAAAACAGTATGTAAAATTGAAATCTTTTTATTACAAATAACCAAGAAATATATTGAAAGGGTGATCACTATTAGATAGTTAAATTCTTAATTGGAAGATCAAATTGAAGAAATGTAAAATTTAGAGTCAATTTCAGAAAGATGAAATTCATGGCCAAAGAGTCAAAAGAATTGGAGAACAAATAATGACTAATAACATATATAACGTTCTGCAGATTATTTCTCTTCTGTTTAAGGCAAGATCAAAAATGAATACATACACACGTACACATATACACATACACACAATGATATGTTGATAAAAATGTCTAATTCTATTGGTCAATTGAAAATCTTACAAAACTTCCAGTTAGGGAAAAAAATTGTAGAAGTAGAAATAAGACTGGTGTTAATTTTTTTCATCAGCAATACTGGAAGCTAGAAGGCTGTGGAAAGGCATTCGTGTAATAATGGAAAATAAGTGAAACTCAATATCCTTATATCCAACAAGAAAACATGCCATTTATCAATCAAGATGGTAGATACTTGTAAAATTCACAGATCCAGAGATTCTACCACTCATGTCCTATAACTGAAGGCAATATGTTATTAAAAAAAAAGACAAAACAATGCAGTAACATGGATTAGAATGTAGGAGGTAAAGAACAGGAAATACTGTGTTGAGTAATAAACCTTTTGTTGTCGAGCTCCTATCATCTATCTATTTTCTAGTACCTAATTGCTTGTGTTTATATCAAAATTTTTATTAAAGAGTGCTTCATAGAGTAATATCATAAGTTGAAGAGAGTTCTTGAAAAAAATCACAGAAATATTACAAGAAACACCATAATAACAGAAGCTTGGTGAAACCTAAAGAACTATATAGAAAAAGATGAGAAGAGCAATCTTTAAAAGGTCAGTGTAGATGGGATGGGGAGTGAAGAAGTTATATTAGGTTAATAGATTCTTATCTGTTGAAGGAGAGACAAGGAAGAATAGATTTTATAGTGGAACCACCAAATTAAAGAATATAATTAATAGTATTATGTCACCCACCAGATAAAATAAAGAATAGTAAGAGAAAAATGCCATTAAATAAGAGAATTAAAGTATGATTAAAAATCACTCTTGTGTCTGTATTGCTCAATGAAGGATAAAGTGGTCATGAGGTCAGATATTTCTTGATTAGGGAAAATAACATTATATATTGCTTAGTATGGCACTTAAACAAAGTGCAAAATAATACTGAAATAAAGAAATTTGCAGATGCATAATATATACCCACATAAAAATAAATATAAAATGACACTATCAATATCAGTATTAATATTAAATTAATGGTAAAATTATTAAATAAAATGAAAATGAAAGCACCTATTTTTTAAATCTCAAATTATAAAAAATAAAAAGCTCAATTTATAAGTTATTTATTACATTCATAAACTTACATCCCTAAAACTGTCAAATATAAAAATTCAGTTACTAAAAAACTTCAAAACAATAAAAAAAAGAAAAAGGACACTTTAATGCATATTATGTTAACAGACAATGCAAGAGCTCAAAGTGAGTACATATTTAAAATGAAGGCAAGTTATTTTGAAGGCATCTCTAGGTATTTGTGTATTTCTATGGAATATTTCCACACACGATTATTAAATTTTAGCAATTTCTGTGATCAGTGCAATCAAGATAAAAATACATAAAAATACCAAATGTTACCATTTTCAAATTAAGACATACTCATTTGAGTAACTCCATACAGAAGAGGAGTTAAATTATCCTAAAATAAATGAAAACAAAAGCACATTTTCTAACAATAGGATGGATAAATTTTCATAAATTGTTTTATTCACTGAAATTTAATTAGGTGCTGATCCCAATGATGGACCATATATAAATAACACAGTCCTTAAAACTTGGTGTGGAACCACTGAGTTAGCAGATACACAATGTAATATACATATGCATATACAACATAAATATACATATATATTTATTTGTATACAATATATGTATATTAAATGTATATATAATTTTTATTAGTGTATGCTTTCTGTACAAAATATTTACATTCATTTTAGGTAGTACATACATATACTTAATCTATCTCAATTATTTTTATTCCTCTTCCTTTTTTCTCCCATCCCTGTCTCTCCATCATCTCTAGATGCTCTTCTCATTTGCAAATGATCTATCTCCCTGTTTGCTGTTGTGTACCTTTTATTTTCTTTGAAATTATTCATACTTTGGGTTTCCCATAGAAGAGAAGTGATGTGATATTTAAGCTTGAGTACCTTATTTATTCCACTTCACTTCGTGATATCAAGATGCACCAATTTTGCTACAAATTACTCAAATATATCCTTCTTTATAGCAAAGTAATATTCTGATGCATATAAATATCATATTTTATCTATTCATGTGTTGAAAGCTATGTAGGTTGCTTCTAAAATTAAGCTACTATGAGTTTTGCTGCTATAATCATGAGTATGCATGTATTACTGAGATATGATGTATTTAACTCTATTGTATAGATACCCAGATATAGAGTTGCTGGGTCCAACAGAATTTATAATTTTAGTTTTTGAGAACCACCACATGGATTTCCATAGTTGTTATACCAGTTTACCTCCACCCCCCAGCACTGTAGAAGGGAGACTTTCTCCCTTCATTCCTCAGTCCCTCCAGCATTTTTTAAATGATATTCATTCTTTCTGGAATAAGATGGAATCTCAATGTTTTAATTTGCATTTCTCTTATGACCAGAGATGTTGAACGTTTTTCATGTACTCAGTGACCATTTGTTTGTCTTCTGAGAAGCACCTAACCATTTAAGTCACCCACTGTTTGAATGGGGCTTTTATTTAAGAAGGTCTAATTTTTTGAATTCTTTATAAATTCTAGATATTAAGCTTTTGCTGCACAGAAGCTTTTTAATTTGATATAATCCCATTTGTTGATTCTTGATTCTATTTCTTATGCCATTGGAGTTGATGCTATTTTCTTATGTAATAAAAACCACTCTGATTAGCAAAGATGATTAAAGAATAATGAAAAGGAAGGGGAGAGATCACTTTTCCACATTGCATTATATTTACCAGCTGCTATATTCTCTTATGGCTGAATCCCCTCTCTTACTGACTGACCATGAATCTGTCTGTCTGTCTGTCTATCTAGAAATGTGCACACAATAAATGTCTGGAAGCTAATTATCACCACTTTGAGCAACTCTTTGCAGGGGCCAAAGTTAACTTGTATAAATTTTATGATATTGCAATAAAGTGAGTATTAAAATATTTATAAACATTTTTCTTTTTTCTAGATTCCTCAAATACAGTGAATCTATATTTTGTTCTGAAATTTGAATAACAGCATATTATTGTTTTCTTATGGCATAGCAACATGATCTTATCAAAAATTAGAGTTAGAGACTAGCCTGGAGTTTCTGAATACTTATCAATATCATTATCAACATACTATTTGTCATGGAATTCTTATAGTGATTTAAGACTATCTGTGAAAAGCAATTATATATTTTAATTTGAAAAGTATGATCCTGACATTGGAGTGTTCTAGTCTATGCAAACCAGAGGATAGCTCAAAGTTAAGAGGCAAGAAAGTGCACACTCCATTTAGTGTAAAAATGCAAAGTTGCCACATATAGGGATTGCCTCAATAGATGAAGATTTGAAAATAATGAGGTTATTTTTCAAAAGTAACTATTAACCGTATTTTTGAGTTTACAGAGAAATTTCTTTAAATTATTTCATTCAACCTTCAAAATAATTCTTAGAAAATTATGATTAACTTCATATTGTGGATGTTCTTTCATGTTTAAACCATTTGCAAAATCTTCCTCATGTTCTTTCTATACATTCATGTCTTCCCATTTTAAAGTGGAGTGAGAAACCAGTTGCATCTTACTATCATATAAAAACTGTTATGGAAGATGAACTCCAGTGTGATAGCTACCAATTTAATCTAGGGTATCAGGATGAATTTATTCTTTTATAGTAAAATAAATCTCAAGGCATAAGTTTTTATTGCCTAAAATTCTTCTCATTCAAGCCTTAAATGATTCTTCAGATATACCTATGAGAAGAAAAATAAATGAATGCTCATTGGCAAAAAGCCTTTGTCTTACACACTATTTAAGGGCAAAATGTTCAGGTTACATGAACCTTTTCTATTTTATCTTTGAAGACAGAATACATTTAAGTACTTTAAAAAACTTTATTGCCTTGTATTTAAATTTCTTTTAAATGATTAGTTTTTTTGGTTGTTATTTGTATAGCCCTAGTTGGAAGTGTATATAGATTGGAAAAACTATCCTAATCCTCTGTCAAAAAAACCAAAAAATACTTATTATTAGATTTGAAACACTTAAAAGAAAGACTTGAATTTTGTTTCAGAATCAATATTTCTAAGATATATAAATCATATAGATTACAGGTGCCTCCTGCGCTCGTTCGCTTCTCCTCGCATCCCGAGGCACGGCCGGGACCCTGCGGTCCTCTGGCCCGGAGCCCGGACTACCAGAGCACCCAGGCCGGGCCGCCCGCCCACCAGCCGCTATTACCGGGGGCGGGGCCTCCTCCGCCCGCGCCCCTCGCCCTGGCCGCCGCCGCTGCCCGAAGAGGCCGCCAGAGCACCTCGCCTTCCCTGCCACTTTCCCTTGTCAGGTACATCTCTGAGCGGCGCCCGCCAACTCCGAGGACGGAGAAAGCGGGGGAGAAGTGCCAGTTCCACGCGCCATCAGGGAGTCCCAGGCATGTCGGAGCCGGGGTGGGGGGTGGGGGAACATGAGCGAGTTCAGCTACATCATGGAGCTGCTGGCCAAAGGCAAGGTGAATATTAACACTATTAAAAGAGAGCTCATTTGCCCAGCCTGCAAGGAGCTGTTCACCCACCCATTGATTCTCCCTTGCCAGCACAGTATCTGCCATAAATGTGTAAAAGAACTCTTACTGGCTCTTGAGGACTCATTCAATGACGTGGGATCCGACAGCTCCAATCAGAACAGTCCTCGCCTTCGCCTTTCCTCCCCCAGCATGGACAGAATTGACAGAATTAACAGACCAGGCTGGAAGAGAAATTCATTGACTCCTAGGACAACTACTTTTCCTTGCCCTGGCTGTGAACATGATGTGGATCTTGGAGAACGCAGAATCAATGGTTTGTTTTGAAATTTCACTTTGGAAACCATTGTTGAGAGGTACCGCCAGGCAGCTAGGGCAGCCACAGCCATTATGTGTGACCTTTGTAAGCCACCACCTCAAGAATCCACAAAAAGTTGCATGGACTGCAATGCAAGCTACTGAAATGAGTGCTTCAAAATTTATCATCCCTGGGATACTGTGAAAGCTCAGCATGAGTAAGTGGGCCCCACCACTAATTTTAGACCCAAGATTTTAATGTGTCCAGAACATGAAATGGAGAGAATAAATATGTACTGTGAGTTGTGTAGGAGGCCAGTTTGTCACCTCTGTAAATTGGGTGGTAATCATGCCAATCACCGTGTAACCACCATGAGCAGTGCCTACAAAACCTTAAAGGAAAAGCTTTCAAAGGATATTGATTAATTTATTGATAAAGAGAGCCAGGGTGAAAAGTCAAATTTCTGAACTAAACTTGTTAATGAAAGAAACAGAGTGCAATGGAGAGAGGGCTAAAGGAGAAACAATTAAACATTTTGAAAAGCTTTTTGAAATTCTGGAAGAGAGGAAATCATCTGTTCTGAAAGCAATTGATGTCTCTAAGAAACTAGGATTAGACAAATTTCAGACTCAAGTGGATGAGTATCAGGGACTTCTGGAGAACAATGGGCTCGTGGAGTATGCTCAAGAGTTGCTGAAGGAGATGGATCAGTCTTACTTTGTGCAGACAGCAAAGCAGCTCCACCTCAGAGTACAGAAAGGTACAGAATCTTTGAAGAGCTTTAGACCAGCAGCCCAGACTTCTTTTGAAGACTATGTTGCTAATACATGTAAACAAACAGAAGTTCTTGGAGAATTGTCCTTTTTCTCTAGTGGCATAGATGTACCTGAAATCAATGAGGAACAGAGCAAAGTTTATAACAATGCCTTAATAAATGGGTACCATATGGAAAAGGATAAAGCTGATAGCTATGTTCTGGAATATTGGAAGATTAATAGAGATGAAGACATGTCATGGAATGAGATCCAAGTGTGTGGCACAAACAAGGTTGTCTCTGATCTTGAAGATAACGGTCACTATGCCTTCCAAGTGAGAGTGTACACAGGCTCCATCTGTAGTCCCTATAGCAGAGACCTAATTCTTCGTACTCCACCTGCTCCAGTCTTCAGTTTCCTCTTTGGTGAAAAATGTGGCTATAATGAACACCTCTTGCTGAACCTGAAGAAAGACCGAATTGAGAGCAGAGTTGGGTTTAATACTCTTCTGGCTGCAGGGCGTATCCAAGTGGATTATTACACAAGCTTGGACTACATCATCGGAGACATTGGAATTACAAAGGGAAACACTTTTGGGCCTTCCGAGTGGAGCCATATTCATACCTGGTGAAAGTGGGAGTCACTTCCAGCGATAAACTACAACAATGGCTCCGTTCTCCCCGGGATACAGTCAGTCCAAGATATGAGCAAGACAGTGGGCATGACAGTGGAAGCGAAGACACCTGTTTTGATTCTTAACAGCCTTTTACCTTAGTTACTATAGGCATGAAGAAATTTTTTTATACCCAAGTCACCTACTTCTAATGAACCTGAATATGCCAACAAGTATAGGGATTTTCTTTGACTATGATAAAGGCAAAGTGGGTTTCTATGACATGGAGCACATGAAATGCCTTTATGAACACCAGGTAGACTGCGCACACACAATGTATCCAGCATTTGCATTAATGGGCAGTGGAGCAGTTCAACTTGAAGAATCCATCACCGCGAAATACCTGGAATACCAAGAAGACATGTAGTTTCGATATCCCATGTGACTAGCATGGAAAATGTAAACAATACAGAGCCTCAGTGAAAGCCTTTGTAACTCATTACATATCATCCATATCTTCCGTCATGGCACTTGTTTTTAGTGTATGATTCTTCTTTAAACACAGAAAACCTAAACAGCCTTGTCTCCTCCATGCTTTTCTGCCTTTCACAAATGATTTCAGTGAAGACATGTTTTCCTAATTAATACTGAATAGTTACATTTGGAAAAAAAATTCAGATATATTTACTATATCCAAAATTGCATTAAGTGTAAAATAAAGATTTTGATATAGAGTTAAATATATAATACAAATTATCAGTCAATAGATAAACAGCAGGAAACCATGTTGACAGTTTAGAACAATTAACTTTATTTCACATTTTGCAATATTTGCCTTTGAATGCATATTCTCTAGTTTGGCCACAATATATTTATTGAGTATATCTATTAAAGGATTGAGAGGTGATTCAAACTTTTAAATACCCCTGATTACATCCCCATTTTCTTCAACAATTACTGTATATTATTTTCTGTTCTACTGAGATTCTTCTCTTCATTTTGTAGACCAGCTACCTGAGGTTCCCCAAATCTGTAATAACTTTGACAGAATTCTCTTCACTTTTCCTTCCCCTAAACCTTCTTTGAATATACACTTTGATTCTTTGAACTGTAGGTCAGAGTCAAATTTCTCTATTCCTCGTCCATTATAAAACTGCATCTCCTGGTTGTCTGTTGCTTTTTTAATAAGTCACTGATTCTATTTAAATCTGTTGTAAAATTTCTCATAGATATTTTTGGACACTATCAATATTAAAGAGTTTCCACCCAACCTCACATCCACTGCTACTGCCTTGGTAGAATTCCTTATGTTGCTGTATGACAGAGAGTGAAGACAATTCAGTGCACTGACCTTTCTCATTTTATGAAAAATGCCTATTTTTAAACAATCACTGAAAAAATAGTTCTAATTCTCACACAAGTATTCTCTCACCTTGTGATCCTGATTCCATCTTCTCCAACATCTTGTACTTTCATTTCTCATTTCATGCCTTTGTGCTGGCATCACAGAATACTTGGGACTGTGTTAGTCTTAATGAACAGAAATGTATTGGTTTATAGTCCTGGAGGCAAAAAGTCCAAGAGCACGGCGCTTATTTAAGGGAAAAGCTATCTTGTTGAGTGAACCCACAGTGAAATCTGGAAGAGCGAGAAAAATTGGGAGAGAAAAAGAGAGCAAACAGATTTTTGTCAGGACTATATTCCTGCAATAATCAACCCAGTTCAATGATATATGACAATGACATTTGTCCATTAGTTAACTTAGGCCCCATTTTTCAACATGATTGCGTTGAAGATTAATTTCCTGCAACATGTTTGAGGACACATTCAAATCATACAATTTATCCTCTACAACTTATTTTCTTCTTTCTCCTGGTACTCAACATCCCTATTTACATATATTTTCAAAGAGCTGATGAAAGGAAATTTGTCCTCAATCTTCTTAGATTCTGAAAATGCTATGTATATATTGACATGCAAGAGCATTGTGAATTTAGCAATATATAGTTATGCCCCTTTTCTTCCTATTTCACATTATCTAAAAAGGGCCAAAGGGGAAGGGGAAGTGGGAGGGGTAAGGGAAAGGAAGGAAGGGAATGGAATTAATATGAGAAAATGAAAAAATGGAAACAAAGTCTTTGTAAATAGGGAGGGGTGGAGGGGTTGAAGGGAGGGCAGGGGAATGGAGAAAAATAAGAACCAAGAGAGATTATGTAAAGGTGCAAATTCCCAATGATGAATGTCATTATATTGTATACCTAAAACGTACCAATAAAATTAACTTTAAAAAAGACAAATTTCACCTACAGAAATGTATTATAATAAAAAATATTTAGTTATGTATGAAACTGGTAGGAATAGAGACATTTCACAGATCTGAATATTATGGACCTCGTGTACAAAACAAAATTACAATCTTGTATACTTCAAGATCTGTTGTTCCTCATATCTTACAGTCTAGAAATTAATTATGGACTTAATATATTTACATGCTTTAGGGAAAATTGTGGATTTAGACTCTAGATGGCTTGGTGATAATGTTATTTTCTATGTAGTCCTAAAACAAGAGAACTCTCAAATTTTCTTCTTTTTCCAATAGGAAACTTTGGTTTGGATGAGCACTGGGCTTGCTTAATCTGGGCATATCCATAAATGTGGAAGACTGAAAAATCCAAATGTCCAACAAGTGTCTGAAAAAAGATTAGATCATTGGCCATCAGGAAATAAAATCTGTTTTAACACAAAGAGAGAAGTAGTTATACATTGTTGAAATTTCTTTGGTTTAGAAAATTCTACTGCTACAAATGGAGATCTAATTTTCATGATTCAGTGTACAGATGTGTGCTTCTATTCTCAAGTTAAATGAGGCTGAGATTTTGGCCAGAAAGAAATAAAAGCTCAATACATACATGTGGCTATTTCTACATGATTTTCTTAGTACTTTAGAGTATTTAATGTCTTGAGGGCCTCAGGTGTTTACAAGAGTGAGGGTCACAATGGGGTCTTTCTTGATAGGAAAACAGCCAAAAACACAACATATTAATATGCCTGTTAATATGCCTGGTGATATGTAGATAGAAAATACAATTCTTATTCATAATATTCTAAAAAGGATTTCTAAATCATATGCAGAAGAATTCTAAAGAGTATGTTATTACTTTAGGAATGCATTCTTTTACATTTATATGTTAATTGGTACATTTTAGGTATAGAATACATTTACATTTATCATTGGGTGTTTGCACCTGAACTTGATGTATCTTGGTTCTTATTTTTTCCCCCGTTATCCATGTGACCTTCACCCCAACCACCCTTCCCTATTTACATTGATTTGTTTCCTTTTTTTTTTTTCTTTCTCCTAATTTTTCCTTTCCTTTCTTCCCTTTCCCCTTCCCCTTATGCCACGCCTACCCCTTTGGACCTTTTCCTATTTCAAATTATCAATTATTTGTTTTAATAATTTTTATCCTTATTTACACTTTCAGTTTCTCACACTAGAGATACTATTCGGTATTTACATGTGTGTCCTATTTATTTCACTTAAGAGTATAGCCTCAGCATGCATACATTTCGCTATAAATGACTCTAGTTCCTGGTTCTTTATGGCTGAGTAGTACTCCATTTTATTAAAAAAGCACATCTTCTTTATACAGTTTCCAGTTGATAGGCACTTGGGCTGTTTCCAAACCTTAGCTATAAGCAGTCATTGATAGCAGCCATTCTTTGTGGGTTGAGGTGGAATCTCAGTGTTGTTTTCATCTGCATCTCACCAATGACCAGTGATGTTGAACATTTTATCATATATTTCTTTGCTGTATTTACTTCTTTGGGAAATGTCTGTTCATTTTGGATGCCCATTTTTGAGTTGTGTCTTTCAATTTGGGGGGTCTGATTTTTTTCAATTCTTTATATATTCTAGGTAGTAGACCTTTGTCTGAGGTACAGCTGCTAAAAATTTCTTCCCATATTGTAGATTGTCTCTTAGCTCTGTTAGTAGTTTCTTCTGCAGTGCAGAAGCTTTTTAATATGAGATCCCAGTGGTTGATTCTTGTGCTACCTCCCGTGCTAGTGAAGTTTTGTTCATAAAGTCTTTTTCTATGCCAATGTCATTGAGAGTTCTACCTAACTTATCTTCCAGCAAGGTAACTGTTTCTGTCTTGATATTTAACTCCTTAATACACTTTGATCTTAGTTTAGTGCAGGGTGATAGGTATGGGTCTAGTTTTAATCTTTGGCAGATTGACATCTAGTTTTTCCAACACCATTTATTGAACAGGTTATCTTTTTCCAATGAGGGGGACTGGTTCCTTTGTCAAAGATGAGGTGGCTGAGTATGTTTGGAGTTGTTTCTGCATCTTCTAATCTGTTCCACTGATCTTCAGGTCTGTTTCTTTGCCAGTACCATGCTGTTTTTATCACAATAGCTTTCTAGTGTAGTTTCAAGATGGGGATTATGATACCCACAGCCATGTCTCTGTTGCCTAGAACTGCTTTTGGTATTTTAGGTTTCTTGTGCTTCCAAATGAATTTTTGGATTGTTTTCTCTAGTTCTGTGAAGTATATTGGTGGACTTTCAATCACTATTGCATTAAATCTATATAGTAGTTTTGGAAGTATGGCCATTTTCACTATATTGCTTCTTCCTACCCAGGAACAAAGGATATCTTTCCATTTTCTTATAGCCTCTTCAATCTCCTTCTTCAGAGTGCTGTTGTTTTCAGTGTAGAGGTCTTTTGCTTCCTTTGTTAGGTTGATTCCTAGATATTTCATTTTTTTAGATGCTATTGTAAAAGGAATTATTTCCCATATTTCTCTCTCAATAGGTCTGCTATTTGCCTATAAGAAGGCTATTGTTTTTTGAGTGTTGACCTTGTATCCAGCTACTCTACTGAATCTGTCAATTAGGTCTAGAAGACTCTCGACTGAGTTTCTGGGTCTTCCATGTAAAGTATCATATCATTAGCAAATACTGACAGTTTCACTTCTTCCTTTCCTATCTTTATTCCTTTTATTTCTTTCTCTTGTCTAATTGCTATGGCTAATGCTTCCAGAACAATATTGAACAGGAGTGGTGATAGTGGGCATCCTTGTCTTGTTCCTGATTCTAGCATGAAAGTTTTCAGTTTTTGACCATATAGTATGATGTTGGTTGCTGGTTTTTCATAGATAGTCTTAATCAGGTTGAGATAAACACCTTCTATTCCAATTTTCTGTAGTGTTTTTATCATGAATGGGTGCTGGATTTTGTCAAATGCCTTTTCTGCATCTACTGAGATGATCATATGGTTTCTGTCCTTGACTCTGTTAATATAGTGTATTACATTTATTGATTTACATATTTTGAACCATCCTTACATCCCTGGGATAAATCCGACTTGGTCAGGGTGTATGATCTTCTTGATGACCCTCTGTATTCTGTTTGCCAGTATCTTGTTGAGGATTTTTGCATCTATGTTCATTAGGGAGATTGGTCTGTAGTTCTCTTTTTGGGTTGGGTCTTTCCCTGGTTTTGGAATCAAAGTACTACTTGCTTCCCAGAAAAAATTTGGAAGCCTTGCTTCCCTTTCAAATTCCTTGATGAGTTTAAAGAGTAATGGCGATAGGTCCTCTTTAAATGTCTTGTAAAATTCAGCAGTAAACCCATCAGGACCTGGGCTTTTCTTTGTTGGTAAGTTTTTTATTACATTTTCCATTTCACTCATTGTTATTGGGGTGTTTAGAATTTTTGTATCTTCTTCATTTAATTTTGGCAATTTGTATGTATCTAGGAATCTGTCCATTTCTTCTGTGTTTTCCATTTTATTCGAGCACAGGTTCTCAAAGTAGGTATTGATGATCCTCTGAATTTCTGCTCGATCTGTTGTGGCTTCACCTTTTTCATTCTTAATTGCATGGATTTGAGCCTTTTCTTTCCTGTTTTTTGATAAGGTTGGCTAAAGGTTTATTGATTTTATTTATTCTTTCAAAAAAACAGCTCTTTGATTCATTGATTTTTTTTATCGTTCTCTTAGTCTCCATTGCATTGATTTCTGCTTGGATCTTTGTAATTTCCTTTCTTGTATGAGCTTTGGGTTTGTTATGCTCTTCTTTTTCTAGGAGCTTGAGGTTGTGCATTAGGTTATTTAACTCAGTACTCTCTGTTGTCCTAATATGGGGATTCACTGCTATGAATTTCCTGGGTAGAACTGCTTTTATTGTGTCCCACAGATTCCTGTATGTTGTACTGGCATTATCGTTTACTTGTAGAAACTGTCTAGTTTCTTCTTTAATTTCCTCTGTGACCCATTGGTTGTTCACAAGGGTGTTATTCAATTTCCATGTGTTTGTGGGTGTTTTGAGGTTTCTTATGTTATTGATCTCCAATTTTATTGCACTATGGTCTGATAATATGCAGGGGATAACTTCAATTCTTTTACATTTACTTAGATTTGCCCTATGAGCTGTCATGTGATCTATTTTGGAGAATGACCTGTGTGCAGCTGAAAAGAATGTGTATTCTGATTTTGTGGGGTGGAACACTCTATAAACATCTATTAAGGTCATGTGTTCAATTGCTTGGTTCAGTTCTAGAATTTCATTGTCAATTTTTTTCCTAGATGATCTGTCTATCTGTGATAGAGGGGTGTTGAGGTCCCCCACTACAATTATGTTATTGTTTATTTGGTTTTTCATGTCCATTAACATTTGTTTTGTATATTTGGGGGCATTTGTATTTGGTGCATAAATATTTAGGATTATCATCTCTTCCTCTTGGATTGTTCCTTTCACAAGGATGTAGTGACCATCTTTGTCTCTCTTAATTAGTTTTGGTTTGAAATCTACTTTGTCTGCAAATAAGATTGCTACCCCTGCTTTTTTCTGTGTTCCTGTCATGTGGAGAACTGTTTTCCATCCTTTTGCTTTCAGTCTATGAATTTCCTTTTGAGTTAGGTGTGTTTCTTGTATACGGCATATTGCTGGGTTTTGCTTCTTAATCCATTCTGTCAGTCTGTTTCTTTTGATTGGTGAATTGAGGCCATTAATATTGATAGTTATAATTGAGAGATTTTGACTCATTCTTGCCATGATGTTTCATTGTTGTTGGCTCTTTTATTTCTTATTTTTCCCCCTTTTGCTTTAGAGCCTTACCTGGCATGGTTTCTTCTCTCTGTTGGCCCTCATGGAGTTGTGACCTTCATTGTCTTTCTCTAGGATATTGCATAAAATTGTTTGGAGTGCTGGTTTGGTGTTCATGAAATTTCTCGGGTATTCTTTGTCATGAAAGTATCTAATTTCCCCATCAATTTTGAAAGATAATTTTGCCAGATACAACAGTCTAGGTTGGAAGTTATTTTCTTTTAGGGTTTGAAATACTTCACTCCAGGCTCTCCTTGATTTGAGGGTTTGTGTTGAGAAGTCTGCCATGATTCTGATGGACTTTCCTTTGTAGGTGATTTACTTTTCTCTAACTACCTGTAGAATTTTGTTCTTCTGTTGGGTTTCTGGGATCTTGACTATTATGTGTCTAGGTGTAGTTTTTTTTGATGGTGGCTGAGTGGAGTTCTATATGCCTCACTTATCTGCGTGTCCAATTCTCCACCTCTGTCAGGGAAGTTTTCTACTATTACTTCTGTGAACAGTTTTTATATGTCAATTGTACTTTCTCCTGTTTTTTCATGGACTCCTATGAGTCTTATGTTATTCTTCTTTGCATCACCTAGCAGCTGTTGGATTGATTTCTCATGGTCCCTTTCTCTCTTTAAGAAATCTCTGTTTTCATGGTCCTTAACCACAATACTGTCTTCTATATCTGATATTCTGTCTTCAGATTCTCTTAGTCTGCTCTGAATGCTTTCAATGGAGTTTTTAATCTCCTGAATATCTGTTTGAATCTGTTTCAAGAATTCCATTTCTTTCTTTTGCTGGGCATTCCTGGCTTCCAGCATGTTTCTGATCTCATCTATTTTCTTATCTGTTTCTGCTCTAGAGCCTCTAATCATGTCTTTCAATCTACTCACCATCTCTATATTTATCTGAGAGATTATTTCTGCTTTGAATTTTTCTAGAGCCTCATGCATCTGCTTTGTTACTTCCTGTTCTATCAGTTCAGGGTGTCCATGTGGTTGATTGTCAAACTTTTCCACCTCATTTCCCCCAGAATTTCCTTTTTCTGGTATGGAAGCCTACATTTGTACCTTGCTTAAATATCTTCTCATTTTTTATTTTTGGTACTGTCCTTGGTTTAATTCCTGGGTTGATATTTCAAAATTGCTTAATGCAGGTATCTTTGTTGCTTGTGTTTAAAACCCTTGTGGAATGATTGTTTTTTAGAGGTGTCTTCCAGATATGGCTTGTATTTCAGTTTTGAGGCTCTAATGACTCTGAGGTTATTTTATTTTCCTTATACAAGGAAGGAAAACTGATTAGATCAAGCACAACATGTTAGGGCAAATGTTACAATCAGCAATACTATAGCATCAAGCACAGCTGAGAAAATGACAATTTGAGGTAGTTATTCATCTATCACATTTAACTATGTGAAGCATAATCCCCTGTGCCTCTGTAATGTGAGACCAGGTAGCAGAAGAGCTGGAAGGTGGGGTGGGGGGTGAGGGGTGGTGGTGGTGAGTGGAACGGGGCCTTTCAGGTGCCCCACATGCCTAAGCGGAGTGCAGGATGGGTTCGGGGCTCCAAGCAGCTCCTGGGACCTCACTGTGGTATGGCCAGGAACTGGGACGAAGCAGAGGAGCTTCATGCTGCTTGGCTGACCCACACAGAGGAGCATCGGATGGAGGCGGGGCTCCAAGCTGCTCAGGGGACCTCACCATGGCGTGGCCAGGAACTGGGACACAGCTGAGGAGCTTCACGCTGCTTGGCTGACCTGTGGATTAGGAATGCGTTATTATAAAATGTCAGATTAAAATATATGTAAATAGGTTTCAAAAATGTTTTTTGATTTTTATCAATAAGAATTTATTAATGATAGAAAATAGGAATTTAGAAGCATCAATATGAAGCCAAACTTAACAAGACTCTGACTCAAGATACTCAAACTTGGTACTATTAATATTTTTTCTTTTTTCTTTTTATTGACATTTTAGGTATACAATATAATGATATTCATCATTGGAAATTTGCACCTTTACATAATCTCTCTTGGTTCTTATTGTTCACCCTTCCCCTCCCTTCCATTCAAACCCTCCTTCCCCACCCCATTTACAAAGAATTTGTTTGCATTTTTTCATTTTTGCATATTAATTCCATTCCCTTCTTTCCTGTCCCCTACCCCTCTCACTTCCCACTACCCTTTGCCCCTTTCTTCCTATTTCATATTACATATAATACATTTTAGTCGTTTTTTACACTTTCAGTTTCTTACACTAGAGAAACTATTCAGTATTTATAAATATGTGTCCTGTTTATTTCACTTAAGAGTGTCACCTCAATGTGCATCCATTTAGCTATAAATGTCTCTAATTTCTCATTTTTTATGCCTGAGTAGTACTCCATTTTATTTAAAAACTCACATTTTCTTTATCCAGCCTCTGGTTGATGGACATTTGGGCTGTTTCCAAGTTTTAGCTATCACACACTGTGCTGCTATGAACATGGGCACACATATATCACTGTGGTATGATTCTTTTAAATCTTTGGGGAAGATACTGAGCAGGGAAATAGCTGGGTTATATGGGACTTCCAGTCCTAGTTCTTTGAGATATCTCTATACTTATTTCCACAGTGGTTCAACCAGTCTACACTCCCGCCAGCAGTGGAGCAGTGTTCCTCTCTCCCCACAGCCCTGCCAGCATTTGTTATTGTTTGATTTCATGACAGCAGCCATTCTTTCTGGAGTGAGGTGAAATCTCAGCATTGTTTTCATTTGCATCTCCACAATGACCAGTGATGTTGATCGTTTTTTCATATGTTTATTTGCCATTTCTACTTCTTTGTCTGAGAAATGTTTGTTCATTTCAGATGCCCATTTTCAGATTGGTTCTTTAAATTTGGAAAGTCTGATTTTTAAAGTTTTTTATAGATTCAAGATAGTAGACCTTTGTCTAAGGAACAGCAGGTGAAGATTTTTTCCCACATTGTGGGTTGTCACTTCACACTGTTGATGGTTTCTCTTTCTGTGCAGAAGCTTTTTAATAAGAAGAGATCCCACTTGTTGAATGTTTGTTCTAGTTCATGGGCAACTGAGGTTTTCTGCATAAAATCTTTTCCTACACAAATATCTTCAAGAGTTCTACCAAACCTCTCTTCTAGCTGATTCAGAAATTCTATTTTAATATATAGATCTTTAATCCATTTCAATTTTACTTTAGTGCATGGTGAGAGATATAGGTGTAGTTTTAATCTTTGGAAAATTGAAACCCAATTTCCCCAGAACCATTTTATTTATTTATTTATTATTATTATTATTATTATTTTTATTATTTTTATTTTTTTTGGTACCAGGGATTGAACTCAGGTCCTTGTGCTTGTGCAGCAGGCAGCCCAGCACCATTTATTAAAGAGGATATCTTTCCTCCAGTAAGGGTGCTTGGGTTCTTTATCGAAGATGAGATAGCTGAATATGTCTGGAGTTATTTCTGCATCTTCTAACCTTTTCCAGTGGTCCTCAGATCTGTTTCTTTGCCAATACCATGCTGTTTTATCACAGTAGCATTGCAGTATTAATTTCAAGTTGGGGATTGTGATACCCCCTGCCATGTCTCTGTTGCCTAGAATTGCTTTTACTATTCTGGGTCTCTTCCTGTTCCAAATGAATTTTTGGATTGTTTTCTCATGGTCCGGGATGTATGCTGCTAGGATTTCAATTGGGATTGCATTGAATCTATATAGCAGTTTTGGAAATATGGCCCTTTTCACTCTATTGATCCTTCCTACCCAGGAGCAGGGGATGTCTTTCCATGTTCTGATATCCTCTTCAATGTCTCTTTTCAGAGTGCTATAGTTTTCAGAGAAGAGGTCTTTGATTTCCTTCATTAGGTTGATTCCAAGGTATTTCAGATTTTGGATGCTATTATGAATGGAATAGTTTGCCCTATTTCTGTCTCAGTGAGTCTTTTGTTCATGTAGAGGAAAGCCATTATTTTTTGTGTGTTGACCTTGTATCCAGCTACTCTACTGAATTTGGTTATTAAGTATAGCAGACTTTTGGTGGAGTTCTTGGGGTCTTCTCTATAAAGTATCATGTCATCTGCAAATAAGGACAATTTGATTTCTTCATTTCCTATCTTTATTCCTTTTATTTCTTGCTCTTGTCTAATTTCTGTGACCAATGTTTCCAAAACCATATTGAGCAAGAGTGGTGATAGTGGACATCCTTGTCTTGCTCCTGATTTTCATGTGAAGAATTTCAGTTTTTGACTATTTAGTATGATATTGGCTGTTGGTTTTTCATAGTTGGCCTTTATCAGATTGAGGATGAGACAATCTATTCCAATTTTTTGCAGGGTTTTAATCATAAATGGATGTTGGATTTTGTCAAATGCTTTTTCTGTATCTATTGATATGGTCATATGGTTTCTATCCTTGGCTCTATTGATATAGTGTATTACATTGATTGATTTGCATAGGTTGATCCATCCCTGCATCCCTGGGATGAAACCCACTTAGTCAGGGTGTATGATCTTCTTGACGATCTTCTGCATTCTGTTTGCCAGTATCTTATTAAGGATTTTTGCATCTATGTTCATTAATTAGATTGCCCTAGAATTCTCTTTTTTGGTTGGGTCTTTCTCTGCCTTGGGGATCCAGGTGATGCTTGCTTCCAAAAATGAATTCTGGGATATTGCTTCCCTTTCAATTTCATTGAAGAGTTTAAACAGTAGTGGCAGTGGTTCCTCTCTAAATGTCTTGTAGAATTCAGGAGTAAAGCCTTCAGGACCTGGGCTTTTCTTAGTTGGTAAGTTTTAATTACATTTTCAGTTTCATTGAATGATATTTAGTTGTTTAGAATTCTTAGCTGTTCTTCATTCAACTTTGGTAATTCACACATATCTAGGAATCTGTCCATTTTTTCTGTGTTTTGCATCTTATTGGCATATAGTTTTCAAGTAAGTATTGATGATCCTCTTGATTTCTGCTTTGTCTGTTTTTAATTTCACCCTTTTCATTCCTAATTGCACGGATTTGGGCCTTTTCTGTCCTTTTTCTGATAAGGTTGGTTAAAGGTTTGTTAATTTTGTTTATTCTTTCAAAGAACCAACTATTAGATTCATTGAATTTTTGTATTGTTCTCTCAGTCTCCATTGCATTGATTTCTGCTCTGATCTTTATAGTTTCCTCTTTGTATGAGCTTTGGGTTTGTTCTGCTCTTCTTTTTCTAGGAGCTTGAGGTTCAGCATGAGGTTGTTTAATTGGGCTCATTCTGTTTTTCTAATATGGCCATTCACTGCTATGAATTTTGCACATAGAACTGCTCATTGTGTCCCATCGATTCCAAAATGTGGTGTTGTCTTTTTCATTTAATTGAAGGAACTGTCTGATTTCTTCTTTAATTTCCTCTATGACCTATTGGTTATTCAGAAATGTGTTGTTCAATTTCTAAGTGTTTGTGAAATTTTTGCAGTTTCTTTTGCTATGGATCTCCAATTTCATCACAGTATAGTCTGATAATATATGGGGGATAACTTCCATTGCTTTGCACTTTCTTAAACATGTTCTATGAGTGAGTATGTGGTCAATTTTGGAGAATGACCATGTGCTGCTGAAAAGAATGTGTATTCTGATTTTGTGCAGTGGAACACTCTATAATCATCTGTGAAGTTTCTTTGTTCAAGTGTTTTATTGAGTTCTAGTAGTTCCTTACATTTTTTATTTAATTGATCTATTTGTGACAGTGTGGTATTGAGGTCCCCCACAACTATTGTATTAGTGCATATGTGACTTTTCATGTCTGTTAGTATTTGTTTCATATAGTTGGGTGCACTAGTGTTTGGAGCATATGTATTTATGATTCCCATCTCTTTCTGTTGGATTTCTCCCTTTACAATGATCTAGTGTGCTTCTTTGTCTCTCTTGATCAGTGTTGGTTTGAAATCCACTTGATCTGCAAAGAGGATAGCTACTCCTGCTTTTTGGGGGGATCTCATCACATGGAGTATTGTTTTCCACCCTTTAACTTTCAATCTATGAGTTCCTTTTTGAATTAAGTGTGTTTCTTGTATGCAACATATTGTTGGATCTTCCTTCTTGACTCCTTCTGCTGTCGCAGTCTGGCTGCAACCTGTCGAACAAGACCTGAGTGGGGACGTGAGGATTGAGAAAGAAGAAACAGAGAGATGGGAGGGCTCACAAAGACTGAGCAAGCAAGTTTATTTTCACCTCTCTTTTATACATTCAGTGAGTAAGGTCATTAACCATGACCTTTATCCAAAAACACCTGCTTCCTCCTTTGCTAGGTTTCTAGATACTCCTTGCCCTCAAGGGCTACTTTGTTTCATGGGGTTACAGAAGGTTCATCTTGTTGCCAGGGCAATCTCTAAAGGTAAACATCAGAATTAGCGAAGACATGGTTCCCCATAACATAGTCTCCTGGATATTTATAACAGAGGGTAAAATTAAAATGAAGCTTTTTGGCTGACACCGCTCCCCACATCTCCCTCTATTTTATATAATATGATCAAGGACCCTTGATCATGCAGATAGACTGTGCCTGTCTTAGGCGAGGAATATAAAGAAATCCCTTACCCGTCATGGAGTCAAGAGCATCATTGTACTCTTGTTCTGTCTTAGGTTGGTGATGTCCCATACTCCTCTTACCCGTCATTGACTACCAGCCTCTGCAGGGGATTACATCATGGGCCTAGGCGGTGCAACACATAATTATAGACCATGGATGTTTCTAGCCAACTTCATTAAGGAATGCATGAACACCCGCAATAGCACTTCTGGATGACACATTCTGAAGACTAATATTTTCTACAAGCAACACATAAGAGGGCACAACACATGCAATGACATTTCTTTTTGGATGATAAGAATTTTCAGGTTAGACCTTAGCCTCATCTAAGGCTGCAGCCAATTTCCAAATATATATTTGAGCATTTCCCTTGTCACTCCACCATAACCCTATAGAGAGTGCTGTTTCACCCAATGATGGGGGACTAGGAGAGGGGGGAATTATACATCTGAGTAGTGGCATAATCCCGAGATTCAGACCAGTCCAAAACACAAGTGTCGAGTCCAGCAATATTATATCTTTATACATCTGGGTAGATGTAGATAGACTCCAGTGATCCCATATAGTTAAACAATTGAAACTTGTTCTTGTCAGGGGCTGCCGCAGGTGGATCAAGTACACAAGTCCAATAAAGTTCCCCATTAAGCATCATCATTAGATTCATCAGCAGGACAGTTGTCAGAATCATCCTGAGGGGCAGGAAAATTCCCCGAGAAATGGACCAATCTTTCAAGCAGTCACCTGGCACCTTCAGCGTCCCCTGCCTGTATAATGTAAAGTCCACTGCTGGAACTCATCTTCTCCAGGCTGGATGGCAGGATCTCCTAGGATACGAGTATCATTCACCCAAATGATGACTTCTTGATAATCCCATCGTGCTGGGTGAAGTACTGGTGGCTCTGGTAACGGGGTCCAATATGGGCCCCCCTGTAGCCCCAGGAGACTCTGCATGCCGAACAAGACACTCAGGTAACCAGCAAGGCCCATCTTCCTCCTGTGGGAAAACACAGACATGTCCTTGACCCCACGTTAATACAGGGTCGGGTCCTTTCCATTGCTCACTCAAGGGATCTTTCCACTAAACATAAGCTCAGGATATTTGATGAGCCTTTAAGGCAAACCGCTCAACTGCTGAATATCCTTGAGCATCTAAAATTAAAAAATTCAATATAAACAGGGCATGAGCAAGACTATTACATGGTGACATAGGATATAAACTCCCCCTATTTTTTATTTTTAATAATTGACTTTTAAGGGTGGAATGAGCATGCTCAATAACACCCTGGCCCTGAGGATTATATGGAATACTGGTCTTATGTTGGTTATTCCATTGTTGACAAAAATTTTGAAAAGCCTTACTAGTATAGCCAGGGCCATTATCAGTCTTGATAATTTTTGGAATGCCCATGTCAGAAAAGCACGCTAAACAATGAGCAATAACATGTTTGGTGGCCTCACCGGCACGAGCTGTGGCACAAAGTAAACCAGAAAAGGTATCTATGGTGACATGAACAAAATGTACCTTTCCAAACTCTAGAATGTGAGTCACATCCATTTGCCACAGGTGATTGGGGACTAATCCACTAGGATTAACTCCCAAATGAGATACAGGAGAATGACAAACACACTGAGGACATTGTTTTACTATTTGTCTAGCCTGTTTTTGAGTAAGATCAAAATGCAAACGTAAACTTTGGCTATTTTGATGATGTATTTGATGCGACTGAATGGCCTGTTGAACACTAGAAAAAAACACAGTCCATGTAGCTCTATCTACAAGAGGTCCTGGAAGACCCGAATGTGCATGGATATGGGTCACAAAAAAAGGTTTTCTATCTTGGAGGGACCTTTGGATATCCATAAATAATTGAAATACATCTTTATTTCAAGAACTAATACCTTCCACAGTCTCTAGAACCTGCAAGGCAGAAGCTACATAATGGCTATCAGTATAAAGATTGAAAGCTGTTTGTGATAATATCTGAAAAGCACAAAAAACAGCATATAATTCTGTGGTCTGGGCAGATTTAAAGGCTGTTTGCCATTGTTGACATTGGCCATCAATATTTACAGCAGCAATGCCATTGCTGGATCCATCAGTAGAGACCAAGGACACCATTTTGAGTGGATATGAACGGGTAATCTTTGGAAAAACAATCCCTTGTTGTTGAACAAAATGTAACAATTTATGATTTGGCAAATTATATCCTATTTGCCCACTAAATCCCATTAAAGCCATAGGCCAGTCATCGTCACTGTTTAATAACCAATCGAGTTGTTCTCTTTTATAAGATAAACATAACATATCTGGGTTTTTTCCAAAATACCTTTTAGACTCCAGTCTACCTTGTCTTATAATTGTGGCCACTGCAACATAATAGGGTCTCAAAACTCGGGCAGGAGAGACAGGGAGATGAATCCACAACAATGGTCCCCGCTGCCAAAGGACAGTGGTGGGGTTATATTGTGTAAATAAGATACATAGCGACCAGGGTTGAAGATAATCAATATACTTTAATTGTTGATCCTCTATGGCCTCTTCTACCAATTTTATGGCTAAAACTGCATCAGGGGTCAATTTTTGTGGAGATAAAGGATCAGAACTGCCTTTCAAAACATCAAACAAGGGCTTTAATTGGCCTGTGGTTAATCTTAAAAACAGACAGATCCAATTAATATCTCCAAGGAACTTTTGAAAATCATTTAAAGTCCTTAAATGTTCTCTTCTTAAAGACAATTTTTGAGTTTGTATCTTATCTCCTTCCAACACATAGCCTAGATATTGAAAAGGCTCTTTAACCTGTACTTTATCAGGTGCAATTACTAATCCCCATTGTTGTAGATCTGAACACAATACACCATAAGCCTGCATCAAACAATCTTTTTCTTTATAAGCCAATAGAATATCATCCATGAAATGAATGACATATATTTTGGGATACCTTTGTCGAAATTGCTCCAATCCTAGAGCCACAAATTTTTGACATAAAGTAGGACTATTACCCATACCTTGAGGCAAAACTACCCAATGATATTGTTTCATGGGGTTTTTAAAATTTGTAGATGGAATGCTAAATGCAAAATGTTGACAATTTTGGGGAGCTAAAGGGGTGGTAAAGAAACAATCTTTTAAATCAAGCACAATCTTATAGGTATCTCTGGGTATGGCTGATGGCAAGGGCAGCCCAGGCTGTAATGTTCACATATTTTGCATGGTATTATTGACAGCTCTTAGATCTTGTAACAATCTCCATTTTCCTGAATTCTTTCTAATTACAAAAATAGGAGAATTCCATGGTGAATTGGAGGGGACAACATGTCCGACTTCGAGCTGTTCCTGTACCAACTGCTCAGCAGCTTGAATTTTTTCTTTTGTTAAGGGCCATTGATCCACCCATACGGGTTCTTCCGATTTCCAAACTATCAGATCCGCATGGTGTACAGGAGGATCAATGGTCCTCATTAAAAATACCCAAACCAGCTTGATTTGGTTGGCCTGCGGAAACAATGGGATACTTTAACCCTTGGCTCTGTTTCCCCAAACCGTGACCGGTACAAACCCTTGATTTAACATTTGTTGAGTCACTTGGGGATTGGGGCTATAAGGATACACTCCCATATCTTTCATCACATCACGACCCCATAGATTGACTGGCAACCCTTCCAGGATATATGGTTGGAAATATCCTCTATGTCCTTCAGGATCTGTCCATTGTAATACAGCCGCACTTTGCTCGGTTTCCCGAGAATGTCCAATTCCCTGTAGATGAGTTTGTGTCACATGTTTGGGCCAAGATGAAGGCCAATGATCAAAGCGAAAAATAGAAATATCAGCTCCAGTATCTAATAATCCTAAAAATGACTTTCCATTAATTATTAAGGTCATTTCCGGTCTTTTTGAACATAGTGGTTGTAGCCAAAAGGCATCTGAGGACTCAAAGCCTTTTATTCCCCTTTTGGACTGCTTAACCCTTCCACAGGAAACAACTAAAGGCAAAATCAAAAGCTGAGCTATGCGTTGTCCTGTTGGAATGGACAGCATTTCTAAATCAGTGGAAACCATGATCTTAATTTCTTCCTCATAATCAGCATCAATTACCCCTGGGACTACATTAATTCCTTTCAGGGCTGAACTACTTCGTCCTAAAATAATTCCCATATTATCCGGGGGGAGAGGTCCCCATACCCCAGTGGGCAGGAGGACGACCCCATTTTCACTCTTCAGTACTGTTCAGGCGGGGGAACTGAGGTCCAATCCGGCACTGCCGGAGGTGGCTTGGTAGAGGCCACAAACTGATTGTTTTGTTGTATTTTGTCCTCCCCATTGGCCTGAGGAACAAAGGTTTTTCAGGGCCCCATAAATTTGTTTCAGGGCCTGAGGCGGGCCCTGTCGAAAGTTTCCCATTGGTAGGGGATTTCCTTGGGCATCAGTAAGCGATCATTCATTAGCCCAATGTTTTCCTTTATGACATTTAGGACACAGGCCGGGCTCTCTAAAACTATGTTGTGGGCCATCTGTTTCTTGTTTATCTCTCTTGGGGCATTGTTTTACCTGATGTCCCATTTGGCCACACCCAAAACAGCTCCCTGGAGGACCTCGAACTCGAGATTTTCTTTTTCCATGGGTCTGTTCTAACACCTGTTTAAAAGTCTTTCCCTGCATTGCCGCAGCCATTGCCAATCCTTGAGTATAAGCTGGTCCAATATCAGCACAGAGGCGGATATAATCAGAAATATTGCCCTGATTGTGATGTGGGCAAAGGGCAGCCTGACAGGCTGCATTGGCATTTTCAAAGGCCAACTGTTTAATGAATTTAGAGGTCCCATCTCCCTCACCCAAAATGGCATTAGCAGCCTCCATCAATCTGGAGACAATATTTTGAAAGGGCTCTTCAGGAGCCTGTCTAACTTTAGACAATCCTTCAGTGCGTGCGTGAGCCGGAGGGCAATTTGGCCCATGCTCTCATTCCTGCAGCTGCCACCTGAGCCATAGCCTCAGGGGGCATCCTTATTTGTTGTTGAAGAGCTGCCAAAGGCCCTTCCCCTAACAACATTTCAAGCTGAATATGATTTCCTGCAGCAAGATTAATATCATTGGCCCTTAAACATTGTTCTTGATATTCAGTTTTCCATAACAAATAATCCCCCCCGACAGACAAGCCCGAGCTATCAGTCGCCAATCTGCAGGAGGGAAATATCCCATTCCTGCGACTGATTCCAAGACTGTCTTAGTAAAGGGAACATTAGGTCCATACTGACTGCAGGCTGTCTTTAATTCCTTTATTAACTTAAAAGTTGGAACCTCATAATTTCCTCCCATAATCTGTCCTTGTTGATCTCATTGATAGATTACAGGAAAGGCAAGGAAGGCCGCGGAAAGGCCTTCTACCCTTTCCCCCATCTGTTCTCCAGCCCTCAAGGCTGCTTGGAGAGGGGAAATCTGTTCTGTCTTGAACTTATACAAGGTAGGATCCTTTTGTGATAGTGTCTGTGAAAGAACAGATATACCCTCAAAATGCCATGCCTCCTGACTTTCCCGCAATTCATGATGACATTTTTGCAATTGCACTTTATTCTGAGCATTTTCCACCTGCTGTCTGAGCCTATCATATTCCTGTTGTAATTGAAGTTTTTCATGAGCCATTTCCAATTTAAGTTTCTCTAGTTCCTTTTCTAATTCTATTCTCCAGCTAGGACTTTCAGGTGGGGCACTAGGCTCTATCTTTCCAGCCATGGCTACAAATGGCGGAGGGTCAGACCATGGCTCCTCTTTCTCAAATCCATCTTCCCCTTTCTTTAGGGGTGGTCCATCTCTAAGTCTCCTTCATCGCTTGAGGAAGAACCTAAATTTTCTTCTACTAAAGAGGGCTGTTCGGAGGGAGGCCTAGATATTTGTATTCCCTTCTCCGTCATTTCAGGATCCCAATTAAGTTTTAATCTTAATCCTTCAGGTCGCGGATCCAAGGCATCTTGGACCAAGGCCCAAAGACTAAAAGTATCAACAGGCACGGAGGCTGGACCTCTGCCTCGAGAATATAATTGTAATTCTTTTCTCACCTCATTCCAGGTCTCTAAGCTAATCGCTCCCTGTTCTGGGAACCAAGGGCACACTTTACACACAAATTCTAAAAACTTTACTAGCTGGGCATGACTAACTTCGGTACCTCTTCCTTTTAACATATTTTTTACTGTCTGAGCAAACAGTGCCCTACTTTCTGTTTGCCCCATTATTTCTCCCCTATTGCGTCGCACTCACCAGCCCCGGAGCCTTTTCACCAGCGACGTCCTTCAGGGCAACTTCCTCCCCTCCCCGTTCTCGGGTCCCTGTTGAGGCGCCACTTGTCGGGGTGCGGCCGCAACCTGTGGAACAAGACCTGAGTGGGGACGTGAGGATTGAGAAAGAAGAAACAGAGAGACGGGAGGGCTCACAAAGACTGAGCGAGCAAGTTTATTTTCACCTCTCTTTTATACATTCAGTGAGTAAGGTCATTAACCATGACCTTTATCCCAAAATACCTGCTTCCTTGTTTGCTAGGTTTCTAGACACTCCTTGCCCTCAGGGGCTACTTTGTTTCATGGGGTTACGGAAGGTTCATCTTGTTGCCAGGGCAACCTCTAAAGGTAAACATCGGAATTAGCAAAGACATGGTTCCCCATAACATAGTCTCCTGGATATTTATAACAGAGGGTAAAATTAAAATGAAGCTTTTTGGCTGACACCGCTCCCCACATTCTGCCAGTATATTTCTTTTGATTGTTGAATTGAGACCATTAACATTGATGGTTATAACTGATATGTATAGGCTTATCATTGTCATGACTTTTTGTATTTGTTGAATTCTCTCCCTTTACATTTAATTTCTCATTGTGCTGGATGGATTCATTCTGCTCTGCTTCTGGGATTGTGATCATCATTGTCTATTCCTAGGATATTATCTAATATTTTTTGGAGTGAGAGATTGGTATTCACAAAATTCCTAAGGTGGTCTTTGTCATGGAAATATCTTATTTCTCCATTAATTTTGATAGATAGTTTTGCAGGGCACATTAATCTGGGTTTGAGGCTCTTTTCCTTTAGGGCTTGGAATATGTCACTTCAAGGTCTTCTTGCCTTGAGATTTGGGACTGGGAGCAGTGGAACATCGGCCCAGAAGCCCCTTCTCTGTGCTATGAGCCTATTATTATTTTTGATGGATCATTCTTTGTTATGAGGCCTTCCTTTCCCATTGCAGGTTGTTTAACCACACAATTAACCTCCATTTATTAGGTCACTGCATTACTATTCCAGTGTTAACAACAGAAATTTGAAAATCCAATTCCTCTTTCTGAAAGATTACCAGAAGAAACCCAATGGAAAAGTGATGATTTCCACATGGGCATCTTCTCCGGTTTTTCATATGGGCACAAATGTAACACATGTACACAAATACAACCAAAATTCTACCAGCTGGATTGGAAATACAATCCCTCAAATTATGATGAATTTAGGCTTATGATAAACTTTTCAATTTAAATGTCATGATTACTTAACAAAAGTAAATTGATTAAGTCTTGTCTTATTTTTCTCCAGTTAATCTACATCCTCTGTGCTTGAGGATCCTCTTGTTCAAGAAGCACAGTGGTAATGCCAGTCAGTTTAAACATCATTCAGTACTTAGTGTTATTTTTGTTGTTGCTGTTTCCTCCTTCTTCAATGCCTTGCTATATACAAAACTATTAAAATAACAATGTATTATATCTTCTTGTTAATATTTACATTCTTTTGATTCACCATGTACAAATTCTCTAGTTTTGAAATGATGTTAGAGTAAAATGTAGACTTTTTCTTCATCAGTGCCAAATAATTATTCTAATATTTGAAACTCTCTTTACTTCTCTTATGAAACATATCCCATATGCTGAACTGCATGCAAAGATTGGTGTAACATGGAACACACCCATGTCCAACATAGGTTCTGGCCTTTGAGAGACATGCTCATTTGAAATGATTTAAACAAATGCAAACAACTGTAAGGTGAAAACAATAAGATACAAATTAAATGTAAGAGCGTCTATGTTTTATTGAACAACAATAATTAATGAACAACATTAATGAAGAACATTAATTAAGGAAAATATCCTTGAAGCTATTCATATACACTATCACAGGTTCTTTTATAAAATGTGTCATCATATTTTAAACATACTACATTTATTCCTACTTTAAATATTTCCAGATTCCATTTATTTTAATGCTATAATTTCAATCTTTCTAATTCTAATTTTAATCATTTGAGGTTGTTGCTTTCAAATTCTTAAAATATTTTACTGTATTAATATAAATAATTCATAAAGGTTTGATATTCCACAATCCCACCCATTTTTATTTTCCATTTAGTATTTTTAGATTTCATAATTAAGGGAATTTGTGTTTTTAAGAAGACCAAAACTCATTGACTTTAAACAATTCAGAAATACTAGTAATTTTTTTCCAAAATACAGAGTATTTTAAAACATAAAGTGTTTTGTTTTGAAAGTATCTTTTAAGTTTTTATACCTGCTAAATCTTTATACTTGGCTCTCTAAAATATCAAATGTGCTTATTGTGGCTTTATATCTTGTTTGATTTAGAGCATTTTGAAATTTTAATGGTAATGCTTGTTCTGAAGCACAACTATTAACAATGTATTTAGGTTTTATGGACCATGACATAATCAGAGAGAAAGTCTTTAATGGCAAAACTTTTATCTTAGTAAAAAATTTCTAAGAGCAACAACTTTTTATTAAAACAATGAACTACATAAAAAATTTAAAACACACAAGATGGAATATCAAACAAGATGGAATAAAATATGCTGAATTTAATATTGTAATAGTCAACTTTTAGTTGCTATATATAGATATAATTGCAGCATTGCACACATAACATATATACAATAAACTCTTAATAGCACTTCACTTAGAATTTTTGTTTAGTATTAATTTTTTGGAGAAAAATTATTTTGAGAATCTTAATACCACTATCTTAATACAGCATATTAGTTTTCCAAACCTGTCATCACCAAATATTACAAACTGATTACTTAAACAGCAGAAATTTATTGTTTCACAGCTCTTGAAGTTTAAAATCAAGATGTCAATAAATTTGGACATTTTCAGAGTGATAATGGAAAGGTTTGTTCCTGGCTTCCGTTCTCATTTTGTGCGTAGGCTGTCCTTGTATCTCTTGGCAATGTCTTATCTTAGGGATGCTGGTCTGTGTCAAAGATTCCTTTTTTTATAAGAACTCCAGTCACATTTTTACTTTATTACCTCAGCAAGAATTTATGTACAGATAAAGAGACATCCTGAGGTACTTGGAATTAAGACTCCAAACTGTTAAGTCTTGAGAAGGATATAATTTAACCCATACATAAGAATATCTTAATTTTTAATAGCAAAATTTCATAACACTGCTCCAGCAGGAAAACTTTAAAAACAGTTTGAGGACATAGGTTTTTAAATAAGAAAGTTAGACTGTGACAAACTGTGAAATATTTTTTAAATCATAGATTTTATATTGGTTATAAAAGTGTTTTAATTTTTTATATTTCTTGACTAACTGAAGTGTGATACTATTAGTGCAGTTAGAACATATGGCTTAGTGTTTATCCAAGAGTAATAATTGAAGTAACTTTCATTATTTATAAGATGTATGGACAATCTTAGATTACTGTGGAAAAAAAGAAAATGGTTCAAAAACATCTCTAAAATGGGAATATTCTGTTCTTTCATTCAGTTTTCTAGCTTCCTATTTCTGAGTTTTGGAAGTATTCATCTAAGTATATGTACTGAATGTATTGTTTCAATTTATTTATCACAGTCAGATCAATACTATTGTCTTTTTAGTACCCTGAAGAAAATGATACTTTTGGTAATTGTACATTCTAAGGAAAATATGGCCCATATAGTTCATCTCAGATAGTTTATACACCTGTAATCCAAACACTAGTTAGGTTTACCTACATAAAGATGACAATATTTCACAAATTTTGACCTACAAGTGGGAGTTCCTTTTATTTTAATTAAGACATGATGAGAAACTGAGAAGGTAGTGCTTCAAAATCCACTCCTGCAAAATGGAAGGCCTCAGAGGACATGTGCTTGCCTGAATAATTATATCAAACAACACTGATTCTTATCCATTTTTAGAACATTTTAATAAAAGAAAAAATATCTGAGACTGCAGAGTATCCAAAGAGTAATCCAGAAAGGATGGATTACAAAGCATCACTATGGTGAGAAACTAAATTTACCTAACCAGATGTCTGACTTTTGTCGCACTTACTAGGGGGTACTCTGCAACCTTTGAAATTTATCAGGTAATAGGAATGTCTGTGTTATTTGTGGAGGCCACTCAGGATACTGAAAATCCAGAAGGTGACCCGTGATGCCTCCTGAATATTTTTTATTCATTAAATTTATTGGTAAATTTTAGTTGTAGAATATGATAATATTCATCATTGGGAATTTGTACCTTACATGATATATCGTGCTTATTTTTCCCCATCCCCCTGGCCTCCCATCAACTCCTCCACCCCTTCCTATTTACAAAAACTTTCTTTGGTTTTTTTCCTTTTCTCATATTTATTCCTTTCCCTTCTTTACTTTCACCTATGCCTCCCACTTCCCCTTTCCAATTTCACATTACACATTTTATTTACACTTATTTACACTTTCAGTTTCTTCCACCAGAGAAACTATTCGGTATTTACACATGGGTGCCCTATTTATTTCACTGAAGAGTATGGCCTCAACGTGCACCCATTTAGCTATAAATATCTCTAATTTCTCATTCTTTATGGCTGAGTAGTACTCCATTTTATTAAAAAAATCACATCGTCTTTATCCAGTCTCCAGATGATAGGAAAATGGGCTGTTTTCAAGTGTTAGCTATTACAAACTGTGCTGCTATAAACATGGGTGTACATATGTCGCTGCAGTGTGATTCTTTTATTCTTTTGGGAAGATAACCAGCAGTGGACTAGTTGGATCAAATGGAACATCTAATCCTAGTTTTTTGTTGTATCTCTATACTGATTTCCAAGGTGGCTGCACCACTCTACACTCCCACCAACAATGAAGAAGTCTTCCTTATTCCCCAGAACCCCACCAGCATTTGTTATTGGTTGATTTCTTGATAGAAGCCATTCTTTCTGGAGTGAGGTGGGATCTCAGCATTGTTTTCATTTGCATCTCTTGAATGATCAGTGGTGTTGGACATGTTTTTCATATGTTTATTTTGTGTTTCTACTTCTTTGTCTGAAAAATGTCTGTTCATTTTAGATACCCATTTTTGGATTGGATCTTTAAATTTAGGAAGTCTGGTTTTTTAAGTTCTTTATATGTTATAGATAGTAGATTTTTGTCTGAGAACAGTTGGTATAAATTTTTTCCCACATTGTAGGTTGTCTCTTCACTCTTTTGGTGGTTTCTCTTGCTGTGCAGAAGCTTTTTAATAAGAAGAGATCCCACTTATTGATTGTTTGTGCTAGTTCACATGCAATTGAGAATTTGTTCATAAAATTTTTTCCTACACCAATGTCTTCAAGAGTTCCATCTAAACTCTCTTCCAGCTGGTTTAGTGTTTCTGTTTAATATTTAGATCTTTAATTCATTTTGATTTTAGTTTAGTGCATCGTGAGAGATATGGTTCTAGTTTTAATCTTTGGAAAGTTGGAACCCAATTTTTCAAGCACCATTTATTAAAGGGGCTATCGTTCATCAAGTGAGGATGTTTGGCTCCTTTATCCAAGATGAGGTGGCTGAGTCAGCCTGGAGTGATTTCTGCCTCTTCTAATCTCTTCCACTCATCATCCAGTCTGCTTCTTTGCTAGTACCATGCTGTTTTTATCACAGTAGCTTTGTACTATAGTTTCAAGTTGGGGATTGTGATACCCCCTGCCATGTCTCTGTTACCTAGAATTGCTTTTGCTATTCTGGGTCTCTTCTTGTTCCAAATGAATTTTTGGATTTTTTTCTCAAGGTCCATGAAGTATGCTACTGAGATTTCCATTGGGATTGCACTGAATCTATATGGCAGTTATGGAAGCATGGCCATTTTCACTATACTGGTTCTTCCTACTCAGGAGCAAGGGATGTCTGTCAAGTTTTGGATATCCTCTTCTATCTCTCTTTTCAGAGTGATGTGTTTTCAGAATAGAGGTCTTTGATGTATTTTGTTTGGTTAATTCTTAGGTATTTCACTTTAATGGATGCTATTGTGAAAGGAGTAGATTCTGTAGTTCCTCTCTCAGGCAGTCTGTTGTTCCTGTACAGGAAGGCTATTGATTTTTTTGTGTGTGTTGACCTTGTTTCCAGCTACTGAACTGAATTTGGTTATTACATCTAGAAGACTTTTAGTGGAGTCCTTGGTGTCTTCTATATAGAGTATCATGTCATCTGCAAATGATAATGATTTAACTTCTTCATTTCATATCCTTATTCCTCATATTTCTTTCTCTTGTCTAATTGCTGTGGATAATGTCTCCAAAACTATATTGAAGAGGAGTGGTGGACATCCTTGTCTTGTTCCTGATTTTAGCATGAAGGATTTCAGTTTTTGATCATTTAGTATGATGTTGGCTGTTGGTTTTTCATAGTTGGCTTTTATCAGCTTGAAATAGAGACCATCTATACCCATTTCTGTAAGGTTTTTAGTATGAATGGGTGTTGGATTTTGTCTAATGCATTTTCTGCATTTATTGAGATGATCATAGGGTTTTTGTCCTTGGCTCTGTTAATATACTGCATTACATTTATTGATTTGCATATGTTGAACTATCCCTGCATCCCTGGTATGAATCTCACTTGGTGAGGGTTTGTGATCTTTTTGAAGATCTTCTGCATTCTGTTTTCCAGTAACTTATTAAGGATTTTTGCCTCTACGTTCATTAGTGAGATTGACCTGTACTTCTCTCTTTTATTTTTCATTAAGTTTAATGGTAAATTTTAGGTATCCAAAACAGTTATATTCATTATTGGGATCTTGTACCTTTACATGATGTATCTTGCTTCTTATTTTTTGTCTCATTTCCCCTGCCCTCCCTGCAACCCCTCCACCCCTCCTTATTTACAAAGACTGTTTCCATTTTTTCACTTTCTCATGTTTTTCCCCTTATTTTCTTTCCCTTACCCCTCCCAATTGCCCTACTAATTTAGCACATTTTTCTTATTTCATAAAATCTATTATACATTTTTATTCTTATTTACACTTTTAGTTTTTCACACCAGAGAAACTATTTGATATTTACACATCTGTGACCTATTTATTTCACTTAAGAATATGGCCTCAGTGAGGATCCATTTAGCTATAAATGACTCTAGTCTGTCATTCTCTACGGCTGAATATTACTCATATATATATATATATATATATATATATATATATATATATGCACATCTTCTTTATTCAGTCTCCAGTTGATGGGCAATTAGGCTGTTTCCAAGCTTTAGCTATTACGAACTGTACCACTATAAACATAGGTGCACATATATCACTGTGGTATGATTCTTTTAATTCTTTGGGGAAGATTCCCAGTAGGGGAATAGCTGGGTCAAATGGAACCTGTAGTCCCAGTTTTTTGAAGTATCTCCATACTGATTTCCACAGTGGTTGCACCAGTCTGCACTCCCACCAACAATAGAGAAGTGTTCCTTTCTCTCCACACCCCTGCCAGCATTTGGTATTAGTTGATTTCTTGATAGCAGCCATTCTTTGTGGGGTGAGGTGAAATCTCAGTGTTGTTTTCATCTGCATCTCTCCCATGACCAGTGGTGTTGAACATTTTTTCATATATTTATTTACTGTTTTTACATATTTGTCTAAGAAATGTCTGTTCATTTCAGATGCCCATTTTTTGAATTGAGTCTTTGAATTTGGGGGATCTGATTTTTTTCAATTTTTTATATATTCTCCATAGTAGACCTTTGTCTGAGATACAGCTGCTAAATATTTCTTCCCACATTATAGGTGGTCTTTTAGCTCTATTGGTAGTTTCTCTTGCAGTCCAGAAGCTTTTTAACATGATGAGATCCCAGTGGTTGATTCTTTGTGCTACCTCCAGTGCTACTGAAGATTTGTTCATAAAATCTTTTCCTATGCCAATGTCATCAAGAGTTCTACCTAACTTATCTTCCAGCAAGTTTAGTGTTTCTGACTTAATATTTAGATCTTTAATCCACTTCAATCTTAGTTTAGTGTGTGGTGATAGGTACAGGTCTAGTTTTAATCTTTGGCAGGTTGAGATCCAGTTTTTCCAACACCATTTATTAAACAGGCTATCTTTCCTCCAATGATGGTAGTTGTCTCCTTTGTCAAAGATGAGGTTGCTGAGTATGTCTGAGTTGTTTCTGCATTTTCTAATCTATTCCACTGATCTTTGGGTCTGTTTCTTTGCCAGTACCATGCTGTTTTATCACAGTAGCTTTCTAGTATAGTTTCAAGTTGGGGATTGTGATTCCCACAGTCATGTCTCTGTTGCCTAGAATTGCTTTTGGTATTCTAGGTTTCTTGTGCTTCTAAATGAATTTTTGGATTGTTTTCTCTAGTTCTATGAAGTATATTGTTGGAATTTCAATTGGCATTGCATTGAATCTATATAGTAGTTTTGAAAATATGGCCACTTTCAATATATTGCTTCTTCCTAACCAGGAACAAAGGATATCTTTCCATTTTCTTACATCTTCTTCAATCTGCTTTTTCAGGGAGCTGTAGTTTTCAGTGTAGAGGTTTTTTGTTTCTTTTGTTAGGTTGATTCCTAGATATTTCATTTTTTTAGATGCTATTGTAAAAGTAATTATTTCTCCAGTTTCTCTCTCAGTGGGTCTGCTATTTGTGTATAAGAAGGCTATTGATTTTTGAGTGTTGAACTTGTATGGAGCTGCTCTACTGAATCTCTTAGTTAGTTATACAAGACTTTGACTGAGTTTTTTGGATCGTCTATGTAAAGTATTATATCATCAGCAAATACTGACAGTTTCACTTCTTCCTTTCCTATCTTTATTCCTTTTATTTCTTTCTCTTGTCTAATTGCTATAGCTAATGTTTCCAGAAGAATATTGAACAGGAGTGGTGATAGTGGGCATCCTTGTCTCGTTCCTAATTTTAGCATGAAAGTTTTCAGTTTTTGACCACTTAGTATGATGTTGGCTGTTGGTTTTTCATAGATAGCCTTAATCAGGTTGAGATAAAAACCTCCTATTCCAATTTTCTGTATGGTTTTTATCATGAATGGGTGCTGTATTTTGTCAAATGCTTTTTCTGCATCTATTGAGATGATCATATGGTTTTTGTCCTTGACTCTGTTAATATAGAGTATTACATTTATTGATTTATGGATGTTGAACCATCCTTGCATCCCTGGGATATATCCAACTTGGTCATGGTGTGTGATCTTCTTGATGACCCCTGTATTCTGTTTGCCAGTATCTTGTTGAGGATTTTTGCATCTATGTTCATTAGGGAGATTGGTCTGTAGTTCTCTTTTAGGATTTGAGTCTTTCCCTGGTATTGGGATCAAAGTAACACTTGCTTCTAGGAATGAATTTGGAAGCCTTGCTTCCCTTTCAATTTCCTTGATGAGTTTAAAGAGTAATGGTGATAGTTCTTCTTTAGATGTCTTGTAGAATTCAGCAGTGAAGACATCAGGACCTGGGCTTTTCTTTGTTGGTAAATTTTTTATTACTTTTTCTATTTCACTCATTGTTATTGGGGTGTTTAGAATTTCTATATCTTCTTCATTTAATTTTGGCAATTTGTATGTATCTAGGAATCTGTCCATTTCTTCTGTGTTTTCCATTTTATTAGAGTATAGGTTCTCAAAGTAGGTATTGATGATTCTCTGGATTTCTGCTGAATTTGTTGTGGCTTCACCTTTTTCATTCTTAATTGCATGGATTTGAGCCTTTTCTTTCCTTTTTTTGATAAGGCTGGCTAAAGGTTTATCAATTTTATTTATTCTTTCAGAAAACTAACTCCTTGATTCATTGATTTTTTTATCATTCTCTTAGTCTCCATTGCATTGATTTCTGCTTAGATCTTTATAATTTCCTTTCTTATATGAGCTTTGGATTTGTTATGCTCTTCTTTTTCTAGGAGTTTGAGGTTGTGCATTAGGTTATTTAACTCAGTACTCTCTGTTGTCCTAATATGGGCATTCACTGCTATGAATTTCCCATGTAGAACTGCTTTCATTTTGTCCCACAGTTTCTGGTATGTTGTACTGGCATTATCATTTACTTGTAGAAACTGTCTAATTTTTTCTTTAATTTCCTCTGTCACCCCTTGGCTATTCAGGAGGGTGTTCTTCAATTTCCATGTGTTTGTGGGAGTTTTGTAGTTTCTTATGTTATTGATCTCCAATTGTATTCACTATGGTCTGATAATATACAGGGGATAACTTTGATTCCTTTACATTTACTTATATATGTCCTATGAGCTAGCATGTGATCTACTTTGGAAAATGACCTGTGTGCAGCTGAAAAGAATGTACATTGTGATTTTGTGGGGTGGAGCACTCTATAAACATCTATTAAGTCAATTTGTTCAATAGCTTGGTTCAATTCTAGAATTTCATTGTAATATTTTTTCTAGTTGATCTGTCTATTTGTGATAGAGTGGTGTTGAAGTCCCCCACTACAATTGTATTAGTGCTTATTTGGTTTTTCATGGCCATTAATATTTGTTTTGTATAGTTGGGGTCATTTGTATTTGGTGCATGAATATTTAGGATTGTCATCTCTTCCTCTTGAATTGTTCCTTTCACAAGGATGTAGTTACTATCTTTGTCTCTTTTAATTGGTTTTAGTTTGAAATCTACTTTGTCTGCAAATAAGATTGCTATGCCTGCTTTTTTCTGTGTCTCTGTTTTATGGAGAACTGTTTTCCATCCTTTTACTTTCAGTCTATGGATTTTCTTTTGAGTTAGGTGTGTTTCTTTTATACAGCATATTGCTGGGTTTTGCTTCTTAATGCATTCTGTCAGTCTATTTCTTTTGATTGGTGAATTGAGGCCATTAACATTGATAGTTATAATTGAGATATTTACTCATCCTTGTCATGATGTTTTACTGTTGCTGGCTCTTTTATTTCGTATTTCCCCACCTTTTGCTTTAATGTCTTACCTTGCATGGTGCCTTCACTCTGCTGGGCCTCATGGAGTTTTGACCTTTTGTCTTTTTCTAGGATATTGCTTAAAATTATTTGGAATGCTGATTTGGTTTTTACCAAATTTTTCAGGTGTTCTTTGTCATGAAAGTATCTAATTTCCCCATCAATTTTGAAAGGTAATTTTGCCAGATACAACAGTCTAGGTTGGAAGCTATTTTCTTTTAGGGCTTGAAATACTTCACTCCAGGCTCTCCTTGATTTGAGGATTTGTGTTGAGAAATCTGCCATGATTTTGATGGGCTTTCCTTTGTAGGTGTTTTGTTTCTTTTCTCTAACTACCTATAGAATTTTGTTCCTCTGTTGGGTTTCTGGGATCTTGACTATTGTATGTCTAGGTGTAGATATTTTATGGTCATGGCTGGTTGGAGTTCTATATGCCTCACTTATCTGCGTGTCCAATTCTCTATCTCTTTCTGGGAAGTTTTATACTACTACTTCTGTGAACAGTTTTTATATGTCAATTGTACTTTCTCCTGTTTTTTCATGGACTCTTATGAGTCTTATGTTATTCTTCTTTGCCTCATCTAGCAGCTGTTGGATTGATTTTTCATGGTCCCTTACTATCTTTAAGAAATCTCTGTTTTCATGGTCCTTAACCACAATCCTGTCTTCTATATCTGATATTCTGTCTTCAGATTCTCTTAGTCTGCTCTGCATGCTTTCAGTGGAGTTTTTTATCTCCTGAATATCTGTTTGAATCTTTTTCATGGATTCCATGTCTTTCTTATGCTTGGTGATCATGATTTCCATTTCTTTCTTTTGCTGGGCATTCCTGGCTTCCAGCATGTTTCTGATCTCATCTATTTTCTTATCTGTTTTTGCTCTAGAGCTTCTAATCATGTCTTTCACTCTGATCACCATGTCTGTATTTATTTAAGAGAGTATTTCTGTTTTGAATTTTTCTAGAGCCTCATGCATCTGCTTTGTTACTTCCTGTGCTATCAGTTCAGGGTGTCCAAGTGGTTGCTTATCAGACTTTTCCACCTCATTTCCCCCAGAATTTCCTTTTTATGACATGGAAGCCTGCATTTGTGCCTTGCTTAAGTGTCTTCTCATTTTTGTTTTTGGTACTCTCCTTGCTTTAATTTCTGGGTTGATACTTCAAAATTGCTTAATGCAGGTATGTTTGTTGCTTGTATTTAAAACCCTTGTGGAATTATTGCTTTTCAGAAGTGTCTTCCAGATATAGCTTGTGTTTGGGTTTTGGGACTCTAATGAGACTATTTTATTTTCCTTATACCAGGAAGGAAAACTAATTAGATCAATCATAACATGTAAGCCCAAATGACATAGTCAGCAATACCATAGCATCATGCACAGCTTAGAAAATGACAATTTGTGGTAGTTATTAATCTATCACTTTTAACTATGTGAGTTATATTAAAACCAAGGTCCATCCCAACATAAGTTTATAATGAATAAACTCTTCAATATAACATCTTTCCCTTTCAGGGTGGGGAGTTAAAAGGAGTTGGGGAGGGAGGGACAGATAGAAAGAACAGGTAAGATTAGCAGTGAGGCCAGAAGACACAGAAAATCACACAAACTCTAAGAAGTTGTTGAAGGCAAGAGAAAAAGGCAGAATGAAAGAACAAAGATGTGAATAGAATCATCTAACAACAACAGGGAGGCTAGATACCAAAGTTACTTTCCTTTAAACCCAATGATAATCAAGAGAAGGAAAAAGAGAAGAAAAAAAACAATAAAAGAGAAATCCAAATTCAGTGCAGAAAGGAACAAATGGGGAGATGGGGAGCAATGTGGGACAGTGAGAGAATGAGAGAGAAAGAAAAGATAAAAGAAAGAAAAGGAAGAAAAGTAAAACTTTGAAGAGTAGAAAAAAAGTAAAAATTAAGAATTAAAAATAAGAGAATTTTTTTTTCTTTTTTGCAAACAGCAATAAAAATTATGGGCCTCCTTCAGGGTATGTCCCTGCTGTCACAGTAGGCAATGTAGGAATCCATGTGCATATAGGTGTCAATGAGTCTCAGCAAGCCAGCTGCAGACCATTACAGTGGTCTGATGTGCCTTTATTGTAGAGTTTCTCTTTACTTTTCTGCTGAGCTTCAGTTTTCATCGAGGAGCCTGAGAAGGCCTCTTTCTGTTACTAACTTCTGCTCTATCTTGTGGCACTCAGGACAAGGGTCTTTATAATCTCCTATGCCTCTGTAGTGTGGGACCAGGTACCAGAAGACCAGAGACATATAGGGTGGTGGGGAGAACTGGGCATTGGTGGCACCTGCATGGCTAAGCAGACCTCACTTTGGTGTGGGCATGGCCCAGGATGGTTGTGTGACACAAGGTGCTTGTGTCACCTGGCTGGTCACAGCTTAGAGAGTGTCAGATGGGGGTGAGGCTGTAAGATGCCCGTGGGACCTCACTGTGGTGTGAGTGTGGCCTGTGATGGCCAAGGAGCTTCAAACTGCTTGTCTGCTTGACTCACCTGGCCAGTTGCAGCTTAGAGAGCCTGACCAGCACTCAAAACTGCCAGGGTCATCAAAAACAAAGTCTGCAAAACAGTCATAGCAGAGCAGAACCTAGGATAAAAGTCTCAAGGGAAAAATGAAACCTACAGTGTAGCTGATATATTTGAGTGCATTGTGGAGATTTATAATGCTGACAGGAAATTTAGGGACATTCATCTGATGGGATAACATTTTTAAAAAGCAGAAATTTAAAAATTCTTCCAAACCACTCCATCAGCTGCTTGAAGCATGTATAGTAGAGATCTTTCTAGAGAACCCTCTGGACCTGACAGAGCTCTGTCAGGTCGAAAATGGCACCCAGCCATTGCGGCCATTAACATTGATGGTTATAACTGATATGTATTGACTTATCATTGTCATGTTATTTTTCTGTTGGCTCTTTATTTTTTCCTCCTCTCCTGATTTTTTGCCTTGCCTGATGGATTTGGTCTGTTGGGCCTCATGCTGTTGTGACCTTCATTGTCTTTTCTAGGATATTTTTTAGAATTGTTTGGAGTGCTGTTTTGGTATTCATGAAGTTTCTGTGGTCTTCTTCATCATGGATGTATCTTATTTCCCCATCAAATCTGAAAGACAGTTTTCCAGGAAACTTCAGCCTAGGTTGGAGGTTGGTTTCTTTTATGGCTTGGAATACCTCACTGCAGGGTTTCCTTGATTTGAGGATTTGTGTTGAAAAATCTGCTGTGATTCTGATGGGCTTTACTTTGCATGTAATTTGTTTTTTTTTTGCTCGCTGCTTGTAGTGTTTTGTTCTTCTCTTGGGTTTCAGGGATCTTATTATATGTCTGTGTATAGATATTTTTGATCATTGGTAGTTGGAATCCTATATGCCTCACTTATCAGTGTGTCAAATTCTATTGCTCTGTTTGGGAAGTTTTCTGTCATTAATTCTGTGAACAGTTTTTTTTTGTTTTTTTTTCATTTGTACTTTTTCCTGGACTCCTATCAGTCTTATATTTTCTTCCTTGCATCATCTAGGAGCTGTTGGATTAATTTCTCATGGTTCCTCACAAGTTTTAAGAGTTCTCTCTTTTCATGGTCACTGACCACCATCCTGTCTTTTATATCTGATATTCTATCTTCAAATTGGCTCAGTCTTCTGTGTATACTTTCATTAGAGTTTGTAATATGGATATATGTTTAAATCTGTTTCATGGATTCCATTTCTCTCCTATGTTGGGTGTTCATGGTTTCCATTTCTTTCCTATTCTGGGTATTCATAGCTTCCATAATGATCCTGAACTCATCAATTTTTGTGTGTGTGTTTCTGTTCTAGAGACTCTATTCATGTCTTTCATTGTGCTCATCATCTCTACAGTTATCTGGGAAATTATTTCTGTTTTGAATTTTTCTAAAGCCTCATTCATCTGCTTTGTTACTTCTTGTGGTATCAGTTCAGGGTGTCCAGGTGGTTGATTATCAGACTTTTCCACCTTGTTTCCCCCAGAGTTTGCCTTTGGTGAGTTGGAAGTCTGGGACTGTGCCTTGCTTAAATGTCTTCTCATTTCTATTTTTGTTGTTGGTACTGTCCTTTGTTTAGTTCCTGAGTTGATACTTCAATATTGATTATTTATACTTTTCTTTTTCACTTGGGTCTTTCTCTGCTTTGTGGATCAAGGTGATGCTTGGTTATGGGAATGAATTTGGGAATATTGCTTACCTTTCAATTTCACTAAAGAATTTAAATAGTAGTGTCAATAGTTCTTTAAATGTCTTGTAGAATTCAGGAGTGAAGCCATTAGGTCCTGGGCTTTTCTTACTTGCTAATTTTTCTTTTTCTTTTTTTTTTGGTACTGCAGGTAACACTCAGGATCTTGCAGTTGCCAGGTTGGCACGGTGCCACTGAGCCAAATCCTCAGCCCTGGTAAGTGTTTAATTACATTTTCAATTTTATTCTTTGATATTGGGTTGTTTAGCATTTTTAGGTCTTCTTCATTCAACTTTGGTAATTCATATATATCTAGAAATCTGTCCATTTCTTCTGTATTTTCTATATTTTGGAGGTGTAGGTTCTTAAAGTAGGTATTGATGATGCTCTGGACTTCTGCTGGGTCCATTGCAATCTCACTCTTTTCTTTCCTAATTACACAGATTTGGGCCTTTTTGCTCCTTTTTTTGGTAAGATCAGGTAAGGGTTTGCCAATTTTGTTAATTCTTTCAAAGAACCCAGTCTTTGCTACATTGATTTTTTTTTTATATATATCACTCTCTTAGTCTCCTTTGCATTGTTTTCTGCTAAGATCTTTATAACTTCTTCATTTGTATGAGCTTGGGTTTGTCTTGCTCTTCTTATTCTTGAAGCTTGAAGTTCAGCATTAGGTTGTTTATTTGAGCTTGCTCTATTTTCCTAATATGAGTATTCACTTCTATGTATTTTCCTCATAAGACTGCCTTCATCATGTTCCATAAATGTGGATATGTTGTTTTGGAATGGTCCTTTAATTGTAGAAAATGTCTGATTCATTCTTTAATTTCCTCTGTGACCCATTGGTGGTTCAGGAGTGCATTGCTCAATTTCTATGTGTTTATGAAATTCTTGCAGTTTCTTTTGCTATTGATCTCCAATTTCATTGCACTATGACCCAATAATACACAGGGAATAACTTCAATTCTTTTGTATTTACTTAAACATGTTCTTGGGCTAGCAATTTAGCTCAGTGGTTTCACTGCCTGCTGCACATGTGCAAGGACCCAAATTTGATCCCCAGTACCAAAAAAATATATTCTTTGCCCAAGTATGGGTTCTATTTTCAAGAATGACCAGTGTTCAGCTGAAAACATTGTGTATTCTGATTTTGTAGTGTGGAACACTCTGTAAACATCTGTTATGTACTTTTCTTCAAGAGTTTGGTTGAGGTCTAATATTTCATTGTTTTTTTTTTTCTAATTGATCTATCTACTTGTAACAGTGGGGTATTGGTGTCCCCCACTACTACTGTATTAGTGCTTATTTGATTTTTCATGTTCATTAATATTTGTTTTATATAGTTGAGCACACTAAAATTCAGTGCATATATATTTATGATTGTCATCTCTTCCTCTTGGATTGTTCCCTTTACAAGGATGTAGTGTCCTTCTTTGTCTCTATTAATTGGTGTTGATTAGAAATCCATTTCATCTGAAAATAGGGTAGATGCTCCTTTTTTCAGGTATTTGTCACATGGAGTACTGTTTTCTACCCTTTAACTTTCAGTCTATGAGTTTCTTTTTGAATTAAGTGTGTTTCATGTATTCAGCATATTGTTAGATCTTGCTTCTTGACCCATTCTGCCAGAAAATTTCTTTTGATTGGTGAAATGAGACCATTAACATTGATGGTTATAAATTATATGTATTGACTTATTCTTGTTATGATCCATTCCTGGTTTTGGATTCTCCTGCTTTGCATTTAATTTCTTGTCTTGACTGATAGATTCATTCTTCTGGGCTTTGTGGGGTTGTGGTCTTCAATTTCTTTTCCTAGGATATTGCTTAAAATTTTTTGGAGTGCTGGTTTAGTATTCATGAAGTTCCTTAGGGGTTCTTTGTCATGAAAGTATCTTATTTTTCCATCAAATTTGAAAGATAGTTTTGCAGGGTACATCAATCTGGGTTGGAGGATGTTTTCTTTTAGGACTTGAAACACTTCACTTGAGGGTCTTCTTACCTTGAGACTTTGTGCTGACATGTCTGCTGTGATTCTAATGGGCTTTCCTTTGTATGTTATTTGTTTCTTTCACTTCTTGTAAGACTTTGTTCTTCTGTTTGGTTTCTGGAACCTGGACTAATATATGCCTAGGTGTAAATTTTTTTTGATCAAGGCTAGTTGGAGTCCTATATGCCTCACTTATCTATATGTGAAATTCTTTTCCCTTGCTTGGGAAGTTTTCTGCCATTACTACTGTGAACAGTGGTCATCTGCACTCTCTCCTGCTTCTTTATTGACTCAGATCAGTCTTATGTTATTCTTCTTTGCATCATCTAGCAGCTGCTGGATTGATTTCTTGTGATCCCTTACTATTATTAAGAAATTTTTCTTTTTTGTGGTCACTAAATGCAATCCTGTCTTCTATATCTGAAATTCTGTCCTCATATTGGCTCATTCTGCTGTGTAAACTTTCAATGAAGTGTTTAATCTCCTGGATATCTGTTTGCATCTCTTTTATGTATTCCATTTGCTTCCTATGATGGGATTCCATCATGTCCCCCAGCTCCTCTATTTTTTAAATCATTGTCTACTCTAGAGTTATTAATCATGTCCTTCACTATGCACACAATCTCTGTTGTTATTTGAGAAATTGTTTGTAATTTTATATTTTCCAGATCTTCTTTTGTTGCCAGTTCAGGGACTCCAGGTTTTTGGGTTTCAGATTGTTCCATATCATTTCCCCTTCGAGTTGCCTTTGGTGATCTGGAAGTCTGGTTTTAAGACTTGTTTAAGTGTCTTCTCATTTTAACCAATGTAGTCTGTTGAGCCTTTATTGAGGCTCCTCTTTGCTCTCCCAGTGGGTTTAAATTCTCAAGAACCTCAGAGAGGCCTTCTTTCTGCTCTTCACTCAATGCTTCAATATCTGGATTCAGGATGGTGGCCTTGTGGATCCCCAAACTCTGTTGTCTGGGGAGGTTTCTGGCTTGTGTCTGGGCAGGCCTCTGGCTGGGTCTTTCTTGCTTGCACAGCTATTTTCCAAGGGGGCCTTTGGCTGGAGCCTGGATATGCAACCAGCTGGTGTGTGAGTGGGGCCTTGGCTGGAGCCTGTGCAGCTGTGCTGTTGCTGTCCAATGAAGCTTCTCCTTCCTGAATATTTTTTGCTACATAACTAGTCAAGTTGAGGGCTGGCCATGTCAGGAAGTCCAATAATATGAAGAGGAGGCTGAGATGGTGAATCCTATGATATCAGTCCAAATTCTGGGAAAGAGGAGGATCTGGAGAAGGAGTTCCAATACATTGACAGTGAACTACTCAGGTATCATGATGAATGTAAATGAGAGTTGCTCTCCAGGGCAGTACTCCAAGTAACTTCACACCTGGATGTCATGGGACTAACATTTTTCAGGATGATTTGAGCTTTATGTTTAAATCTCTTCTTGTGCATATATTTCTTCCTTTGGCTAACTCATATTTGCTACAATAATACCACATTTCCAAGAATATATTTGTAGGAGCTCTGTGAGTCATTCCAGCAAATGATCAAAGCCAAAGGACTCTGTGAGGAATGCTGGATTTGTCATTTGAACAAGTGGCCCCAAGAATACCTAAACTTGAGACTGCTATCAGAAGTGCTGGGCAGACCAGACAGTTTTATGTTGTAGTTCAGCCCAATTTAATCTAACTACGTGTAAGACAACCTAAGGAAACTTAAAGGTGGAACCAAGTAGCAAGTGGTAGAAGAGAGAAAATGAAAAGATAGAATCTGGAAATGTTTTACCCACAAATAAAGGGCTTTCAGGTGGAGGACTGTGCTTGTGAGAGTGTTTATATGAGATATTGCTTTCATTTGCTTAAATATTTTGTCTCTTTCTAAAGAGTTGGGTTGTGGTGGATTTCACTTACACTCCAAACCTTCCTGTAACCTTACCTACCTCAGTTTCTCTTGGACCAGAAAGTAAAATTTCCTGGAATTTGGTGTCTCCTTTAATGGGAAATGCTTTCACACATCAGTGTTTCTAAACTATCTTTCCCATAGAATCTCATCTCATAGTGCTCAGCCGAACAAAATCTTGACCATTTCTTGAAAGTATTCAATTTTCTGCCTTTAACTATTTGAGAACTCTTTATGTCAAAATTTCTATTTATTTATACAGAGAAATATGAAAACTGAGTGATACCTTAAGGAAAGGCACTGGATAATTTATATACCTAGTTGCATAAATATCATATGCTCAGAGATATAAATTGCCTGGCTTTCTTATTTTTTAAAAGCAATGCTAAAGGAGGAAATAAGGAAAATATCTATCAGGCTGAAGGTGGATATCACTGAATAATTGAGTTTTTTCAAATATTTCTTATTTATACAGGTTTTCTTTATTCAGAACATCCCATTGACCAAGGTGGAGGGTCCTTGTCACACTGGAGATTCTCAGGTAGGAGTGGGTAAAGTGTGCCTTCCAATTTTACATTTTGAAGTAGTTGTGTAAAATAATAGCATATATTTCCAAAAGCCCACCATATCTTACTTGTAAAATATTTAATATGATTTCAAATATTGAATATACTTTATAATGGATCTTTCTTTTTGTCTAGGGACATTAAATATTCAGGGATGCTGGAGCTTTATCAATCAACATTACATAGCACTTCCTTCTTGATAAACATCTTATAAGAGATTACTTGATATATTGACATCTACAGTTGTCTTTTCATCACAGGGCTTATTTTATCATTAGTGATTACCATGTTTCAATGTCAATAGCCTGTGTTTTCATTCAGATTTCCCACTATAGCTTCTATTTTTAATGTGATTCATACAGAAAGGGATATCTTTGTCTACCTGGTGGAATACTGTCCTATTCTTTCAATTTAAAATTAAAATTAATAATAATATAATTAATGTTAAGCAAATTAAATCACAAATATATGAAAAATACATTAGATTGAATATCTGTGTGCTTGAAAATTCATATTAACTCAATGCAGTAGTAATTAAAAGGTGAGGCCTTTGGGGGAACATTAGAAAAGAGAATTTGTGAATGTGATTAAGTCTTTAAAAATGGATCACAGAGAGTTCTCCACCTCTCTGCCTGCCTTTGTAAGAATACAATAAAGAAGTCATGAGAAGTTAACAGTCTTCAATCCTAAAGAGGATCTTCATCAGAACCTGACTATGCTAGCACACTAACCTCAGATTTGAACTCTCCAAAGTGTGAGAAATAAGTTAGTATTGATTGTAAGCACCCCACTCTATGATGCTTTTTTTATTAGCCAAAACTAAGACCAATGTATTTTGGAAAATTCTCAATTAGTTTTTATTCAAATGTCATGAGTCCAGAAAAATACTGGTGACTTTTACTCTTGCCTTTACATCCAGCATTTAGTTCCAGAACAAATCTCTCTCTTGTTTTTTTCTTTTTGTACCAGGGATCAAACTCATGACCTTGCTCTTGTGAGGCAGGCACAGTGTCACTGAGCTAAATACCAGGCCAAAAAAACCTCATTTTTTGAAGTCTTTGAAACATTCATTCATAAAGACTAAAAGAAGTAACAAGTTTGTGCTGTTAGGAAAAGTTTCTATTATTGAATTTTTGGCTTAATTTTTCCCTAGGGAGAATTAGACTTTGATGAGTTACTTTTCAATTTTAGTTCAATTTTGTTTGGTTTGTGTAAACAATCAAGAGGATATGAGAAAGAATTCCAGTCACTAGCCCTACTTTCTGTACAACATATTTCTTTTTTTTAAATTTTATTTTATTGGTACAATTTAGGTATACAATATAATGACATTCATCATTGGAAATTTGCACCTTTACATAATCTCACTTGGTTCTTATGTTTACCTCATCCCCTGCCCTCCCTTCAACCACTCCATTCCTCCCTATTTAAAAGACTTTGTTTTCATTTTTAAATTTTCTCATATTAATTCCATTCCCTTCTTTCCTTTCCCCTAACCCACCAATATCCCCTCCCACTTTGCCCCTTTTCTTCCTATTTCACATTATCTGTTACACCATTTAGTTCTTATTTGCACTTTCAGTTTCTCACACTAGAGAAACTATTTAGTATTTATACATGTGTGTCCTGTTTATTTCACTTAAGAGCATTGCCCCAATGTGCATCCATTTAGCTATAAATATGTCTAATTTCTCATTTTTTTATGGCTGAGTAGTACTCAAATTTATTTTTAAAAAACACATTTTTGTTATCCAGTTGCCAGTTGATGGGCATTTGGGCTGCTTCCAAGTTTCAACTATTACAAATTGTACTGTTATGAACATGGGTACACATATATCACTGTGGTATGATTATTTATTTCTTTGGTGAAGATACCCAGCAGGGGAATAGCTGGGTCAAAGGGGACTTCCAGTCCTAGTTCTTTGAGGTATCTCCATACTGATTTCCACAGTGGTTGCACCAGTCTACACTCCCACCAGCAATGGAGCAGGGTTCCTCTTTCCCTACAGCTCAATCAGAATTTGTTATTGGTTGATTTCATGATAGCAGCCATTCTTTCTGGAGTGATGTGGAATCTCAGTAGTGTTTTCATTTCCATTTCTCTCGAATGACCAGTGAAGTTGAACTCTTTTTCATATGTTTGTTTACTATTTCTACTTCTTTTTCTGAGGAATGTTTGTTCATTTCAGATACCCATTTTTGGATTGGGTCTCTAAATTTGGGAGGTCTGATTTTTTAAAGTTCTTTATGGATTCTAGATGCTAGACTTTTGTCTGTGGAACAGCAGGCGAAGATTTTTTCCCACATTGTGTGTTGTCTTTTCATATTGTTGGTGGTTTCTCTTGCTGTGCAGAAGCTTTTTAGTAAGAAGAGGTCCCACTTGTTGATTGTTTGTGCTTGTTCATGGGCAACTGAAATTTTCTTCATAGACTTTTTTCCTACACCAATATCTTCAAGAGTTCTACCTAACTTCAGTTTCAGCAGGTTCAGCATTTCTATTTTAATATTTAGATCTTTAATCCATTTCAATTTTAGTTGAGTGAATGGTGAGAGATATAGGTCTAGTTTTAATCTTTGGAAAGTTGAAACCCAATTTTCCCAGCACCATTTATTAAAGAGGCTATCTTTCCTCCAGTGAGGGTGTTTGGGTCTTTTATCAAAGATGAGATGGCTGAGTGTGCCTACAGTTGTTTCTGCATCTTCTAACTAGTTCCACTGGTCCTCAAGTCTGTTTCTTTGCCAGGACCATGCTGTCTTTATCACAATAGCTTTGTAGTATAGTTTCAAGTTGGGATTGTGGTACCCTCTGCCATGTCTCTGTTGCCTAGAATTGCTTTTGCTATTCTGGGTCTCTTCTTGTTCTAAATAAATTTTTGGATTGTTTTCTCAAGTTCCATAAAGTATGCTGCTGGGATTTCAATTGGGATTGCATTGAATCTATACAGCAGTTTTGGAAGTATGGCCATTTTTACTATATTGATCCTTCCTACCCAGGAGCAGGGGATGTCATTTTATTTTCTGATATCCTCTTCAATCTCTCTTTTCAGAGTGCTATAGTTTTCAGAGAACAGATCTCTGATTCCTTCTGTTAGCATAATTCCTAGGTATTTCAATTGTTGGATGGTATTGTGAAAGGAATAGTTTGCCCTATTTCTCTCTCAGTGAGTCTGTTTTTCCTGTAGAGGAAAGCTATTGTTTTTTTGTGTGTGTTGACCCTGTATCCAGTTACTCTACTGAATTTGGTTATTAAGTCTAAGAAGGCTTTTGGTGGAGTTCTTGGGGTCTTCTATATAGAGTAACATGTTATCTGCAAATAATGAAAATTTGACTGCTTCGTTTCCTAACTTTATTACCTTTATTTCTTTCTGTTGTCTAATTCCCATGGCTAATGTTTCCAAAACTATATAAAAGAAGAGTGGAGATAGTGGACATCCTTGTCTTGTAGTGTAAAATTTTAGTGTAAAGGATTTCAGTTTTTGATCATTTAGTATGATATTGGCTGTTGGTTTTTCATAGATGGCCTTTATCAGATTGAGGAAGAGAACATCTTTTTCAATTTTTTGTAGGGTTTTTTATCATAAATGCATTTTGGATTTTGTCAAATGCTTTTTATGCATCTATGGAGAAAATTCTATGGTGTTTGTCCTTGGCTCTATTGATATAGTGTATCACATTGATTGATTTGTTTATGTTGAACCATCCCTGCATCCTTGGGGTGAGTCCCACTTGATCAGGCTGTATGATCTTCTTGATGATCTTCTGTATTCTATTTGCCAGTATCTTCTTAAGCATTTTTATATCTATGTTCATTAGTGAGATTGGCCTATAGTTCTCTTTTTCAGTTGGGTCTTTCTCTGCTTTGGGGATTAAGGTGATGCTTGCTTCCAGGAATGAATTTGGGAGTATTTCTTCCCTTTCAATTTCCTTGAAGAGTTTAAACAGTAGTGGCAGTAGTTCCTCACTAAATGTCTTGTAGAATTCACCAGTGATGCCATCAGAACCTGGGATTTTCTTAGTTGGTAAGCTTTTAATTACCTTTTCAATTTCATTGGTTGATATTGGGTGGTTTAGAATTTTTATGTTTTCTTCATTCAACTTTGGTAATTCGTATGTATCTAGGAATCTGTCCATTTCTTCTATGTTTTCCATCTTCTTGATGTATAGGTTCTCGAAGTGGGTATTGATGATACTCTGGACTTCTGCTGGGTCTGATGTAATTTCACCCTTTTCATTCCTAATTGCATGGATTTGGGTCTTTTCTTTCCTTTTTTGATATGGTTGGATAAAGTTTTTTCACCTTTGTTTATTCTTTCAAAGAACCAACTCTTGGCTTCATTGAATTTTTGTATCACCTCCTAGTCTCCATTGCATTGATTTCTGCTCTGGTCTTTATAATTTCCTCCTTTGTATGAGCTTTTGGTTTGTCCTGATCTTCTTTTTCTAGACACTTGACATTCAGCATCAGGTTGTTTAATTGGGCTCATTCTGTTTTCCTAATATGTGTATTCACTACTAAAGATTTCCCTTGTAAGACTGCTTTCATTGTGTCCCATCTATTCTGAAATGTTGTATTGTCATTGTCATTTAAGGGAAGGAACAGTCTGATTTCTTCTTTAATTTCCTCTGTGACCCATTGATTATTTAGAAGTGTGTTGTTCAATTTCCATGTGTTTATTATGCTATGTGTAGATTTTTTTTTTTATCAAGGCTAGTTGGAGTCCCATATACCTCACTTATCTGTATGTGAATTTCTTTTCCCCTGCTTTGGAAGTTTTCTGCCATCAATTCTGTGAACAGTTTTTTATTTTGCCTTCACTCTCTCCTCTTCCTTCATAGACTCTGATCAGTCTTATGTTATTTTTCTTTACATCATCTAGCAGCTGCTGGATTGATTTCTCTTGGTCCCTTACTATTTTAATGAAATTTTTCTTTTTCTGGCCACTAATTGAAATCTTACCTTTTATACCTGAAATTCCATCCTAACATTGGCTCATTCTGCTGTGTAAACTTTCTGTGGAATTTTTAGTGCCCTGTAAATCTGTTTGTATCTGTTTTATGGATTCCTTTCATTTCCTGTGTTGTGAGTCCATCATGTTCCTCAGCTCCTCTATTTTTTAAAATCTGTGTCCTCTCTAGATTTATTAATCATGTCTTGCACTATATGCACAATCTCTGCTGTTATCTGAGAAATTATTTCTGATTTCATTTTTTCCAGACCCCCTTTATTTTTTACCACTTCAGGGATTTCTGGTGTTTGAGTATCAGAGTGTTCCATCTCCTTTCTCTTTGGGGTTCCTGTAGGTGATCTGGAAGTCTGATTTTGAGACTTATGTGCCTTCTCATTTCTTTGGGGGTGTTGCTATTGGTGCCCACATGGCTCACCTCCTCTGTGCTGGGAGTAGTGGAACAGCAGCCTGGATGCTCCTTCCTCTGGGCTGGGAGTGGTGGATTGGTGGCCTGGAAGCCCCTTCCTCTGGGCTGGGGGTGTTGGAATGGTGGCCTGCTTCACTTTTTCTTGGTGAAATGGCTTCTGCAAATGACCTCCAATTCTGAGTAAAAGGATTGTATTTGTCCAAGCCAAGGACACCGCTGTCTCCAGCATGAGCATGTAAGACACCATACACAACACTTGGAGGAGGAGTTCTGGAGATCAGAATTATGACGCAGGTCTCACTAGGCTAAAATCAAAGACCTGTCAGAGCTGCTTCCTTTTTGGAAACTCAAGGGGAGAATCCACTTCCTTGATTTTTTCAGCTTCTTGTAGCTGCTTGTATTCTTTGACTTGTGAACCCCCTGCACCCTCAAAGCCAGAAAGGGCCAGTCAAGTCTTCCTCACATGGCATTCCTCATACATTCATATTTCTTGATTTTTAAAAATCCATTATCATTTTATTTGCAAATATTATCATTAATTCATAAAATGTTAAATATTAAAAATAGTTACAATTTTTGAAATCATTACTTTTGTTAGAAACAAACATTTTTTGGATGTTGAAAATTATCTCCTTTTTAACAATATTTCAGAACATGGGAATACCAAAATAGTCTTTTTTAGTTTTCTTATGTTTAATGTTGTATAAAATAGTTTAAAGATAATAAAAAATGAATACTGATTTTTCTTTATTGTATTTACATCTGAGGATATACTAATTGAAATTCAGTTAGAAGAACTCAGAAGAATTTAAATTATGATTAAAATTTCTCCAGTAAACATAAGATATTAATGACCAGGTATAGAGCTATTTGATTTAAAGTTCTTTAGTCAAATAAGCTGAATTAAATAGTTTTAAAATTACATCAGGTTTAATTATGCTGCAAAAAATATAAAATTAGGGTTCAGGTTTATCATGTATTTTCTTTTATTTACTAGGTATTCTGCTACTATCACAAGGAAATGAAACATCAAATTTTAAAAAATATCTGAATCATAATTATCTTTCTGATAATTGCATAACAATTTATTATTCAAAAATTATATTATAAAGTTAAATATTATAAAATAAATCATCATTTTCTTATTTTTATTAATTCAAAAATAGACTATATTAATGCAGAACATATCAGTTATGACTATTTTCAAAAACAAATTTATTGCATGGTCCAGATATATTTTGTTAACTATTTCTTAGTCATTTTTCTTAAAATAAATAATCTCAACAAAATTTTGGTGAGCACTTCCTAGCATTATATTGTATACAGCTCCAAGATGTTCCTGAATCAATGACAGTGAAGCATCACATTTATATGTTATGTATATAATGTATAAATGTAATGTATAATTATATATATTATGTAATGTATATATAATTTATAAGTAAATTGCATATATATAATTTAAAAATGATTCATAATATATTGGAGGATCCAATAAGAACAATAATACATTTTATGAATAATAATATCTCCTAATCAGACAAATGGTTTTCTTGGAAATTTGTGCTATAAGGGGAAATAGTTTAAAATTTTTATGAAATACAAAAAACAATTGCTTTTGATTTGAAAAGTCAATATCAAAATTTGAACATAATGCTACCTGCAAATTGTAAAAACTAAAGAAAACATTGAAACTGCACATATTAAAACATTGACATGTTTCTGCACATCTTGACCCAAATTGTCTCTTCTGTATGAGTAATTCCATGCAAAATTGCATCACTCTTTTCCCATTGAGTGTATCATGTTAAGCCTTAGAGCTTATAAATATCTTACATCTTTGTTTTATTGGTTCTACTACATTATTAGTCAGCCTCTGCTCTTGGAAATATGACATCTGAGAAAATAAGGGTTTTTCTTTGCTCTGTTCCCTGACGTACTCCCAGTGCCTGAAACAGTGTTTAGCTCATAAAGGAACCTGGTACTAATTAGCACATACTAAGGTGTACTGCTGTTAAGAACAAAAAATCTAGGTAAACTAACACTTGATTTATCCAAATACCCTGCTGCACAGTGACTGCGCATACTCAATACTCTTATCTCATAGAGTTGCTTCCTTTGTAGAATCTCCAATGTGATCCTGTTAGGTCTCCTAGGTCTTTCCAGCAAGGGATAAGACCACTAGATGACTTCACTGGTAGTTCAGTGCTTTGAGCACTCATGCTCATCATTTTACACATACTCTGCCAGATTTGTAGTAAATAAAGAAATACAATCTTCTACTATTTGGGGAGAAGGTTGGAGAGCTAGATGTGGGGAAACAATAGTAAAATATTTTACAATAAAGGTTAAGAAAGCCCTTGTTGCTTTTGCTACCTTGTGGCTGCCACAAACTGTTCTCTTCTGTGAAGCCCCTATGCCAAGCCACCCTGCCTTGGAGCCAGCTGATTATGGACTGAAACCTCTACAAACTATGATCTAAGGTTTAGATTCAGGATTTTTTCCTAGTGTCCAAGACTTTGACAAGAAACTGACAGAGGCTGATGCTTACCTACAGATCTTGATAGAACAACTAAAGCTTTTTGACAACAAGCTTCAAAACTGTAAAGATGATGAACAGAGAAAGAAAATTGAAACTCTCAAGGAGACAACAAATAGCATGATAGAATAAATTAAACACTGCATTGTGTTGCTGCAGATTGCTAAAAGTACTATTAACCCTGTAGATGCAATATATCAACCTAGTTCCTCTGAGCCTGTGATCAGCACAATGCCTTCCCAGACTGTCTTACCTCCAGCAGCGGGCATTCACCACCTAGTAGAAGTCTGACTTCTCCAAGACATGTCAACTTTTCTCCAAACACAGTCCCAGAGTTCTCATACTTTAGCAGTGAAGATGAGTTCTATGATGCTGATGAATTCCATCAAAGCAGCTCATCTCCAAAGCATTTAATAGATTCTTCTGGATCTGCCTCAGTCTTGACCCACAGCAGCTTGGGAAATAGCCTAAAGCATCCATATACCACAGAATCACTGAATTCTTCCATGTCCAATGGAACAAATGATCTTTTTGATTCACATGATGATAGAGATGACGACAGTGAGGCAGGGTTCATGGAGGAACACAAGAGTGTCATCATGCACCTCTTGTCACAGGTTAGGCTCAGAATGGATCTTACTAAGATAGTTCTCCCAACATTTATTCTTGAAAGAAGACCTCTTTTAGAAATGTATGCAGACTTTTTTGCACATCCAGACCTGTTTGTGAGCATTAGTGACCAGAAGGATCCCAGGGATCGAATGGTTCAGGTCGTGAAATGGTACCTCTCAGCCTTTCATGCAGGAAAGAAAGGATCAGTTGCCAAAAAGCCATACAACCCCATTTTGAGTGAGATCTTTCAGTGTCACTGGATGTTACCAAATGACACTGAAGAGAACACACAGCTAGTTTCAGAAGGACCTGTTCCTTGGGTTTCTAAAAACAATGTAACCTTCGTGCCTGAGCAGGTTTCCCATCATCCATCAATTTCAGCCTTTTATGTTGAGTGTTTTAACAAGAAGATACAATTCAATGCTCATATCTGGACTAAATCAAAGTTCCTTGGGATGTCAATTGAGGTGCACAACATAGGGCAGGGTTGTGTCTCGTGTCTAGACTATGACAAACATTACATCCTCACATTCCCTAATGGTTATGGAAGGTCTATCCTCACAGTGCACTGGGTGGAATTAGTAGGAGAATGGAGTATTAATTGTTCCAAAACAGGCTATAGTGCAAACATCATCTTCCACACTAAACCTTTCTATGGGGGCAAGAAACACAGAATTACTGCTGAGATTTTTTTCTCCAAATGATAAGAAGTCTTTTTGTTCAATTGAAGGAGAATGGAATGGTATAATGTATGCAAAGTATGCAACAGGGGAAAATACAGTCTTTGTAGATACTAAGAAGTTGCCTATAATCAAGAAGAAAGTGAGGAAGTTGGAAGATCAGAATGAGTATGAGTCCTTCTGCCTTTGGAAGGATTTCACTTTCAATTTAAAAATCAGGGACATTGATGCAGCAACTGAAGCAAAGCACAGACTTGAAGAAAGGCAAAGAACAGAAGCCTTAGAATGGAAGAAAAAGGAAATTCAGTGGGAGACAAGGTTATTCCATGAAGATGGAGAATGCTGGCTTTATGATGAACCATTACTGAAATGTCTTGGTGCTGTGAAGCATTAGGCTGAGAAACAGAGTTCACGCCTGATGACCCAGGTGGTAGCTCTGCCTAATGAAGCAACGAACAATATTCCTTCGGGAGAACCTATTGCTCCCTTCTTACTGAAGTGGTTCCTATCTCAGGGATACTGGACTTTATGATGCAGATGAACAATTAAAGCAGGAAAAGCTTCTTTTTTCCTCTGGAAGTTACAATTTTGACTTCAGTCCTGAGGAAAAAACCTTCAGGTTTTGAAATAAGATGTCTGCTCTTTTCCAAACCCCATGCTTTGAAAAGCATTTATAAACCCAAATCTCATACTCTGAACTCTAGTTCTGCTTTTAAGATATGACATACCAAGTATTTCCTACTTTATGTATCTCGGGTTACATATATATATATATATATATATATATATATATATATACACATACACACACATACACACACATGCACACACACATATATATATTCATACACATAAACAGATACACATTGATGACAGGCTTTTCATAAATACTCCTCTGTAAATACTGGTTCCTCAGAGTTGTTTTAGAAAACTAGAGCAATGTATCAAAAATAAACCGTTAGGAAATTTAGTTATTTCATCTATAAAAACTTTTATTTTAGAATTGAACTATTAAATTTATCTAAACTTGGAAATAAAAGGTTAAGAAAGACATGAATGAATGTATCACAGAGTACACTGCTGTCAATCACATCCCTTGGTATAGGGGCTATATGAGGAGTCTAGCTACAGGTCCAAATCCCATGCAAGATATTTCAGGCTCTATCTCTAGCAATTAGAAGCTTTGCCTATGAGGCTTTATTGGGGAAAGCTGCCCTACCCACATGAGACTGGGGGCATGAAAATTTGCCTTGTAGTTTTCCAAAATGAGTTAGTCAAAGATCCAATCCCATTCACCTTCTTTGAGCTAACCATGTTTTGGTTGCATTTCTAACCCAGGATCCCCCATCCTGTGGTTTTCTTATCAGAGGCATAGGCTACAGGCCTTTCCAGCCCTCTGACTCATACCTTGCTGTGCTTATCCCTTCCCCCATGGTTTTCTTCCACCCAAGGGTCCATAAAAACACCTTTTGCCTGATGTTCTTTGCCATGAGAAGTTGCCCCACATCTGAGCTGCATCCCCCAGACCCTCACCTGTGTCATCCTGGGGAGAGAGACAGGAGAGTGGAGAGCTGACTCTTACTTTCTGCTTCTTGTTTGCATTTTTGTGGTAAAGTAAATACCCAAATTTGAAGATAATGCTACATATGAAATGTAAACAACTCTAAACAAATTTTGAAACTACATATAAAACATCAACAAGTTCCTGCACATCTTGACACAAATTATCTCTTCTGTTTGAGTAATTCCATGGAAAATTGCATCACAGGCATTTTCTCTCTTCCTGGTCCCTGCATTATGTTAAGCCTTAGAGCTTATGAGTATCTTAAATTTTTATTTTATTGCTTCTACTCCTTTATTAGTCAGCATCTTCCCTTGGAAATATAACATTTGAGAAAACAATGGTTTGCTTATTACGCTTATTGGCTGCCTTGACAACTGGTTTTCCCACACCAATAGCAAGGAAAACCTTTGGGAAGGTTTTGGGAAAATGGCTAGAGTGACTTATACTGGGATGTCAGATATTAAAAGGGAAATCATGCTGCAGGTGGGTTACTATCAGAAGCACACAGTAGGTGAAATGCTAATATTCTTCCTACTATAGGTGCCATTTAAAAAATTTGGATAACACAAAATAGTTTGTGTCAATCTATTAAGTGAATTGAGAACTGCTTTCATAAAATTACATTTATTCTAATCATTTTCCTTTCTGAATGTAGAATTATAGCATTTGAAATGCATAAACATTAAAAGTATGTTTCCATAACCATACTGGGACTAATTAGTTTTCTAATCACTAAGGTTAGTAAATCAGAAATGTCACTACCTCCCTTATAAAGTTGATGTACTTGGGGAATTCTTAAATTGACATAATAATAAATAACTACAATTAGAGAAAATACAAGCAGGTTTGCCTGAGAAGTTTAGTCAATGAGCTGGAGAAACAATGTTGGGTAAATATAAGGTTTTTATTATGTAATACTGTACATAATGTTGGATAGTACTATACTTAGTTAATGCCAAATATATTTGTTATCTCCTGAAATTTAAATGATGTCATGAATAGAAAATACTTTCTGAACAAAAATAGCATATAAATATATATTTAACATATTTTACTATACATAATTAAATATGATTGAATAAAACTTATTTACTAAAAGAATCAGAGATCTTTAGAACCTACTAATGTTTTATTCTAACTGTATTAGGAAGGATGGCAATGTATCAAAATCCATTGTCCACTACTGTCCTGGTGATAGAATTATAGCTGAGAGGAGCTATTTGTCAATTTTCCAGCTCTCATGAAAGCTAGGTATAGATATTTTAGTCCTTTTCAATACAAGATGAGGAAAGTTGTGTACTATTGCTTCTCTTGATTTAAAAAAAAACTTTCAGATATTTTTCTGCACAGCCATGGAAAATAATTTTATACATGCAAAACAGACATCCTAGAGAATGGTAAAAATATGATGAATGGAATACTAGTTCATGAATTATCTTATGGACCGCAGTCACTTGAAATTGTTACACATGAGATAAACATTGAATTTTCATGAGGCACTGTTGCTTGGACTTTACTGTAGAACATAAAAACATAGTACATATAAACAGCTAGTGCTAAGTGGTGTAGATATAGAAGAAGCTTTATTAGGGAAAAATTTAAAGAATTAGCAAAACACTAGTGATCCCCCAGTCTTTCATGATCACGTCAAAATGATGCATTAAGTTGAGCACAGCTGGAAACAGCTTTATTGGATCATTTTTTGCCCACAATGTTAAGCCAGTGAAATACAGAAGTGCTGTTTAGAGAATGCATTAGTCCACTTTCCATTGCTATAACAAAATACCTGAGGCTTGAAAAAATTAAAAAAGAAGTTTGTGTAGCTCACAGTTTTGCAGTTGCAAGAGGATGACACTACTACTTCTTGGCTTCATTGAGGATCCACCTGGGTGCATCAGATAATAGTGATGGCATCATGGTGAGAAAGCATGTGGGACATCACCTAGCAGATAGGAAGCCAGAGAACAGGAAATCAGACTTGGTTTTTTACAAAAACACACTCTCACAAGAACTGACTATGAAAATCCAGCATTAATTCCTTCTGAGAAAAAGTGTCCCTAATGACCTATTCATTTCTCGTTAAGCTTTAATTTTTTTAGAAAATGTTTCACTATTTTAGTTTTTAATTAAAATAAAATAACATACAAAACATACATAAAATTGTGTATGTTTATGGGGTACTGTGTGATGTTTTGAAACATACAACATATGAAGTTCCAAATGGTGTACTTACTTTCTTGAGAATCTGTAATGTCTTTGTGTGGAAATATTCAAACTCCTTTCTTATAGTTTTTTTGTTTTTGGTACCAGGGATCGAACTTGGGTCCTTGTGCTTGTGCAGCAGATGGCAAAACCACTGAGCTAAATCCCTGGCCCTCTTATAGTTTCTTTACAATGTATAGTACAACATTGTTGTCTATAGTTACCCAACTGTGCAAAAAAAACCCACCATAACTTATTCTATCTGTCTGTAGCCTAGTAAGCATTAACTAAGCTTTCCCCATCTCTCCCTTTTACTCTCCTTAGCCTCGAATCACCACTATTGTACTCTCAACATCTGTGAGATCAAATGTTTTCAGATTCCACATATGAAGTTCCCACCATCTCCAGCACTGTCATGCTAAGGATCAAGCTTCCAACACAGGAGTGCTTGAGCAACATGCTCACACTGTATTGAAACCATAGCTGAGAAAGCAGAGAACAACATAACTTTCAAAACTTCTCTTAGCTGGATTTGTGAGATGAGGCAGAGTCTATGGTATTTGCACAATGCAACCTTTTCTAATCTGCATTTCTTTGGAAGTATTTTGATAAGTGACACACAACTAGATAAATCATTATCTTGTCTATCTTCTGAAAAATCTGTTAAAACAAGTTTTTCATGTTTTCTTACATTACTACATGGATTGTACCTTCTGAGAAAACAGAAAATTTTAACAGGAGACACGCATTCAAAGGTAGACAAAGCATCTCCCTGAAGATAGAGACATCACAGCCCCACCACAGAGACTTTCTAGGATAGTGAAGACTTTTTCTCTCTTCAAGACGTATTTATTTACTTTGTATTTTATTTATTTTATATGGTAGTAAAAGTAGGCTTCTTATCCTACTCTCTATAAGAAGAGTTACTTCTTCATCTTCTAAAGGGAGGAAGTATAGATGTCTACATTCTCTTATAAGCTCTGATCCTGCCTGTGGTACCACTTACTGCTTGCATAGTTACACCTGACCTTCCTTATGGCACCCTGTGATAATTGGGTTGTGGAGAACTGTGTCAGTGTATATAACTGTCACTTTAAGGTGAGAAGAAGTAAATTGCTAGGGAAAATACTATTTTCAAAATGTTTAATAATCAGTTTTGAGTGGTTTGAATGTTTTGAGGATGTTTTGAAATCAATGTACAAAAAATCCAATACAGACAAATGTAGAGTTGTAAAATTAAAAAACATACAAAAGAATAGGTTAACACTTCTGCCTTGTGTTTTCCAAGTAGTATTGTGCTAAAAATAAGTTGGGAAAGTTTTATGTGAAAATTATATACAAATGTGAATATAATTTTTGTTACCTGTGAAATTTGTATCCAAGTAATATGATTATCACAGGTTATAAACTTGTGAAAACATCTATCATACTTCGAAGTGCTTTGTTTAATCATTAGAGATTCTTGAGAATAGAAGATTCACATCACACAGATGGAAAATTGATCACATTCATCACCATTTAAGCATCTCATTTTGGCAACCATCAAGCATATCACCTCACATGTATGCATACTAATATTTTTCAAATAGTTAATGTTATTATCATAAAATCAAAATTGCAGGACTTTTTTTTTACTCGAGAATTCTTGTCTTTCCTAGGTTATTAAAGTTGCCATAATTTCAAAATTTTAGAAGTTAATTTTAATCTTTAGCTTCAAATTATTATTTTTATATAAAAAATAAGTCATGAACTGAATGAGTGTACCCTGAGGCATTAGAATAGAGGACACTGGGCAGTGTGAAAGCCCTTGACTATTGTTTTCCAGGTGCTGGCCTACTGCAGACCCCAGCAGTTAGATTCCAGTATCCTGTCCAGTATATGACACAGGCCTGAGAAATAAAACAAAAAGACAGAACTAGGAGAGAAAGCAGGGTCCCAGGACAACCAATGCTGGTGCAACCAACAAAGACACCAGCTAGTTCCAGGCACTGACTTTTATTGGCAATAAAGTGGGGTAAAAACAAGCTACATGCAGATTCTATGAAAATTAATATAAATAAGGCTCATAAAGGACAAGACAAATCATTCTCAAATTAGGAACAGAGTAGACAAAATAAAAGGTTGTAATTAGAACCTTCTAGTAAGATGGTTTTAATTGTGGCAATGGAATTTGGGGGCAAGTTACTTTGACCTTGGCTCAAAACAAACCAATTGTGGATTTAACTGTTTACAGCCTGCTTTGGGCATAATCAATATTATGATCCCCTGCATAGACCTGCTGTAGTTTCTTCCACACAGAAATCTTAAACTCCTTTGTTCTTATTGGAAGAATAATTGGAACAAGTTTACTTAAAATATTTTTTCTTAAAACAATATAATGAGTTTCCAAAACTTGAGAACTCCAGGACCATTTCTTTTAGCAAGACACACTAATGTCATCTCTGAGCTCATTCATGAAATAATGTGCTTATGACATTCCTCACTATATTCAAAACAACTTGTAAAAACTAAACCAGTCATCATAACAAAACATTGACACTTTTTTCTTTTAGAAGAATGATGTTATTAAACAGCATGAAAAACTTTTTAAAATGAATAAATGTACTATCACAGGTTTTTATCAAAATAATGGTTTCCAGCATGCAAACACTTATAAACTTTAAGATGCTCAGTCACACATAATACTGGCTAGAATAAGACACTCTAGGCAAAGTCTGGCACTGAAACTATTCATAGCCTTTATTAATTAATTTGATGAATTTAGTGAAAACAAATATTTTATATATTAATTTAAATTCACTTTGACTTTTATAATTTAAAATTGAGTAATAAGTATCTCTTAAATTTACTTTATTATTTTAATTCATAATTAATGTATATTTTAAATGTAAATAAAAGATTAAACACACTGCTGAAGAAAATACCTTTATATTGCTTATGATTCATTTTCTGTAAAATCAGAAATAACTTTTATATTTTACTTATCTAGAATGAAGTGAATAAACTAAACAATAAATTATCAGAAGTATTTTATTTATTAATTGACATCTTAAAAAGTTATTGGATCTCTGAACATGTTTTATTTTTTAGATAATATGTGGTATTTTACTCAAAAGTTTGTAGAGCTCCATTTTTTCCTTTTCTCATATTTTCTCTTTTCCTTTCTTTCCTTTCCCCTACCCTTCCCACTCCCCCTACTCCTTTTGAAATTTTCTCCCTATTTCAAATTATCAATTATACAATTTGAATCTTATTTACACTTCTAGCTTTTCACACCAGAGAAACTATTCAGTATTAACATATATGTCTCCTATTTATTTCACTTAAGAGTATGGCCTCAATGTGCATCCATTTAGCTATAAATGTTGTTCTTTATGGCTGAATAGTACTTCATTTTATAGAAAACATGCATCTTCTTTATCCAGTCTCTAGAAATAGAGAAGAGTGGAGGGGGTGAAGGGAGGGCAGGGAAATGGGGAAAAATAAGAACTAAGATATACCATCTAAAGGTACAAGATTCCAACGATGAATGTAACTGTATTGTCAGGAGCAATGCTACATAATTTTAGGGTAAAATCATTTGGTTAGCCTAATTCCTCTGCCTACAGCCCAGCTATGGAATTCTGAGACATAACTCCATTTTGGCCTCTGGTCACAACTGAGACCTCAATGATCCAGTGACGCTGTGATTCTCTAGGACAAGAAACATCATGGGAGCTGAGAACATCCTGGGAGGAACAAACATCTATTCAGTTCCTCCTTGTTCTTGGATTGTTACATCTTATTTATGCAGGATGTACTGAACTCTCTGCAAGTCATTTGTTACATTTGTTTCTCCTGATGTACTGAGTACTGAATAAAAGTTGCGGTAATCTAGGGTCTTTTGTCTTTGCTGCCCAGAGCAGCACTGATCAGACCCAAAGCTCAGCTTCTTCTCAGTCTCATTTTTCTACCTTTTCTGTAATTCGCCTTATGTTGCCATGGCTCGCAGGAGACTAGGAATTACTGCAGAGGTTCTAGTAACACCCCCTTTCCCTGTTCCCTACATTTGGCCATTTGGCACCCAACTTGGATGTGAATCGGATCCAGGGGTGAACTCGCCTGTGAGACAAACTTGGAGTAAGAGAGACAGCACATGGATCTCCCAGGATGATTTCCGGACTTGGACAAGGGACACTGGTGGTAAGTGTGTCCAGCTGGGTGTAATTTTCTATCTTTGCTGAGTTACAACTATGGGTCAGTCTCTGTCATCAGAGCAGCATAACTTTGCCAAATTACTTAAGTCTCTGTTAAAGCAAGCTATGTATCTAGTACCTAAGGATGCTGTGATAGATTTGTTAAAAGACATACAAATGTACATCCCATCTTTTCCTCAGGAAGGGACAACTAACTTAATAGCATAGGAATGTGTAGGTACCGTTCTCCGTGAGGCCCGGCGAAGGGGTGATTGTCTCTCCCCCCGAACGCTCCCCACTTGGGCCTTAGTCCACTCTGCTCTCAAATTCTCTCAGTCAGTTCAGGAAACCTCAGCTACCCCTCCCCCAACCAACCCTTCTGTCCAGGGTTCCACTTGTTCAGCTTATTCTCTGGTTTGCTTTCATTTCACTGCAGCTTCTGCTCCTCCACCACAGCGTGCTGAGGAAGACCCTAACTTTCTAGCCCCTCAGCCATCTCAAAAAAGTCTAGCTGCCCCTCTTGTGAAGCCCTCTTCTGGGGCCACTCCCTATCACCGTACCCTGCACAAGGCTGTAACATCAAACAAGGCAGTGGGAGATCCTTTGTGCTGTCCTATCTCAGTTTTGCCTGATCCTGATGACCCAGAGGTGGACATGTATGTTCATGCCTCATTTGATTTTAACATCCTAAAGGACCTCAGGCAGAGTGTGCTAACCAATGGTGTCCAAAGGCCCTATACAGTGGGTTTGTTAGACAATGTACTTCAGACTTATTCTCTGGTTCCTCATGATGTTTTTCACCTTGTGAAAACATGCCCATCCCCAGCTCAGTATCTCCGCTTTGAGGTGGAACTGCATTCTTTAATCAGGGAACAGGCTCAGAAAAATGCTCAGGGAGGTGCTCAGTCGAGAGAAGTTACTATCGACATGTTTTTGGGCACAGGTGACTTTTTGGATTTGGGCAGCCAGGCCTGTTGCCCAGCATTACTCTTTCACCAGCTAGAGGACCTCCTGTAGAGGGCTTGGGATTCTGTGCCAGTTGAGGGTGCACCGATGAAATCTTTTACTCAAATCATGCAAGGGTCGGTGGAAACTTACACAGAATTTTTAGCAAGATTACAACAAACTGTTAGGAGACAGATTTCTAATTCCCAGGCAGCAAACATCCTGATTTTTACAGCTAGCCTATGAAAAAGCTAATATGGATTGCAAACAGGCAATAAATCCTGTTCACTCCTCTAAAGATCTTGGAGCATATATTAAGGCATGCCAGAATATTGGGTCTCCTTTATACAATTCGGCTCTGATGGCTCAAGCCATCTCCCAACATTTATGCGGTACACACAGTGATTTAAAATGTTTTAATTGTGGAAAATGAGGCATCTCAGAAAAAACTGCAAAATGAAAGTGGCTTTACAAGCTGACCCAGAGCCACTGAGTCAGGCATCCAGAGAAAATAAGTTACTGCCTGGCCTTTGCCCTCGATGCCAAAAAGGCATTCACTGGGCTAAAGATTGAAGCTCCAAATATGATAGGGATGGTGCACTGCTGCCGGGAAATGGAATTTGAGCCCTTCCCTGGGCTCAGAAAACAATACAGGATCAGGGCCAGGGGGCTCCAGTCCCTCTGAGTCAGTGTTACCCAGTTCAGACCCATGCACAAGTACAAAATCAGACAGCATGGATGTCCAGAGGGACATTTCTTCCCTCATCAGGGGAACACATGGGAGCTCAGGAATAGCTCTTCCTGCTGCTCAGAGAGTTCACCTACTGGGAGGTGAGACTCTGGTATCTGTCCCCACAGGAATTCAAGGACCCCCCACCACCTGGAACCATTGGCTTGATACTTGGAAAATTCTCTATAACTTTGAAAGGCATCACTGTTATTCTGGCTGTTGTTGATTCTGATTGTACCTCTGAATTATGTATTCCTGTTAGCTCCACAGGACTCTGGGTAATAGAACAAGGAGATTATATTGCACAATTGTTGCTCTTGCCTAAACCACAATTAAATAATGTTAGCCTTAAAAATTCCTAAGAGGATCCTCAGCCAGAAATTCCTCAAGAAGAGATTTATTTGACCCAAGAGATTTCCAAAAACTGGCCCATGTGCAAAATTAAATTGAATGGCAAACTCTTTACAGGATTGATAGACAGGTGTGGATGTGTCCCTGATTGGCACATGTTTTTGGCCATCATCTTGGGGGAGAAAACTAACTAAAACATCTCTGGTAGGCCTTGGCGCCCTTCAACAAGTTTTGCAAAGCTAGATTCCCCTGCCTTATGAAGGGGCTGATGGTCAATTGGGACATATTTGTCCTTACATAGCTCCCATACCTGTAAATTTATGGGACAGAGATTTGTTGGAAGAATGGAGAGTCATAGTGACTACTTTGCCCCCTGAAAGTTCACCGGGCCAACAGATGATGTCTAAAATGGGATATGAACTGGGAAAAGGATTAGGCAAGCAACTTAAGGGAACAACACAGCCTATAGAACAGAAACAAAAAAATCACTTTGGAACTGGATATGATCAAAATTTTTAGTTGGGGCTATTGAAGAAGTTTCTCTGCCCAAGGCAGCCTTGCCTTTACAATGGAAATCAAATGATCTCATATGGGTTAACCAATGGCCTCTACCACAGGAGAAACTAACCATTCTACAACAACTCATATTAGAACAAGTTAACAAGGGGCATCTAGAACCATCTGTGAGCCCTTGGAACACACCTATCTTTGTTATTCCTAAAAGGTCAGGCAAATGGCATTTGCTTCAGGACTTATGTGCAGTTAATGCAAGCCTCATTCCAATGGGGGAACTGCGACCTGGCTTACCAAACCCAGTGGCAATCCCCCAGAAGTGACCACTTATAATTATAGATTTAAAAGACTGCTTCTTTAACATTCCTTTGTGGCCAAGTGATCAACCTCAATTTGCCTTTCCAGTACCTAGTATGTTTTTTTTTTTTTGTATTAAATTCTTTTATTGGTACATTGTAGGTATACAACACAATTACATTTCTCATTGGGAATTGTACCTTTATATAATGCATCTTGGTTCTTATTTTTTCCCCATTCCTAGCTCCACCCTTCCCTATTTACAAAGACTTTATTTCCATTTTTTCCATTTCTCATCATTTTTTCCTTTTCCTTCTTTCCTTTCCCCTGCCCCTCCCACTACCCCTACCCCTTTGGACCTTTTATTCCTATTTTACATTATCGATTATTCATTCTAATAATTGGTACATTTTAGGTATACAATATAATGATATTCATCATTGGAAATTTGCACCTTTATATAGTCTCTCTTGGTTCTTGTTTTTCACCCTTGCTCAGCCCTCCCTTCAACTTCTCCAGCCCTCCCTATTTACAAAAATTTTGTTCCTATTTTTCCATTTTCTCATATTAATCCCATTCCCTCCTATCCTTTCCTTTAGCCCTCCCACTTCCTTCCCCTTTGCCCCTTTTCTTCCTATTTCACATGACCTATTATACATTTAGTCCTTATTTACACTTTCAGTTTCTCACACCAGAGAAACTATTTGGTATTTACACATCTGTGTCCTATTTATTTCACTTAAGAGTATTGCCTCAATGTGCATCCACTTAGCTATAAATGTCTCTAATTCCTCACATTTTATGGCTGAGTAGTACTCCATTTTATAAAAAAACCACATTTTCTTTATCCAGTCTCCAGTTGATGGGCATTTGGGCTGTTTCCAAGTTTTAGCTATTACAAACTGTGCTGCTATGAACATGGGTGCACATATATCATTGTGGTATGATTCTTTTAATTCTTTGGGGAAGATCCCCAGAAGTAGAATAGCTGGGTCAAATGGGATTTCCAGTCCTAGTTCTTTGAGGTATCTCCATACTGATTTCCACAGTGCTTGCACCAGTCTACACTCCCACCAGCAGTGGAGCAGGGTTCCTCTTTCCCCACAGCCCCGCCAGCATTTGTTATTGGTTGATTTCATGATAGAAGTCATTCTTTCTGGAGTGAAGTGGAATCTCAGCATTATTTTCATTTGCATCTCTCAAATGACCAGTGACATTGAACATTTTTTGAGGTATTTATTTTCTATTTCTACTTCTTTGGCTGAGAAATGTCTGTTCATTTCAGATGCCCATTTTTGGATTGGGTCTTTAAATTTAGGAGGTCTGATCTTTTTAAGGTCTTTATAGATTCGAGATAGTAGACCTTTGTCTGAGGAAGAGCAGGTAAAGATTTTTTCCCACATTGTGGATTGTCTCATCACCCTGCTGGTGGTTTTTCTTGCTGTGCAGAAGCTTTTTAATAAGAAGAGATCCCATTTGTTGATTGTTTGTGCTAGTTCACCGGCAACTGAGGTTTTGTTCATAAAATCTTTTCCTACACCGATGTCTTCAAGGGTTCTACCTAACCTCTGTTCCAGCTGGTTCAGAGTTTCTATTTTAATATTTAGATCTTTAATCCATTTTGATTTTAGTTTAGTGCATGGTGAGAGATATAGGTCTAGTTTTAATCTTTGGCAAGTTGAAGCCCAATTTTTCCAGCACCATTTATTAAAGAGACTATCTTTCCTCCAGTGAGGGTGTTTGGCTCCTTTATCAATGATGAGATGGCTGAGTGTGTCTGGCATTGTTTCTGTATCTTCTAATCTGTTCCACTGGTCCTCAAGTCTGTTTCTTTGCCAGTACCTTGCTGTTTTTACCACAGTAGCTTTGTAGTATAGTTGCAGGTTGGGGATTGTGATACCCCCTGCCATGTCTCTGTTACCTAGAATTGCTTTTGCTATTCTGGGTCTCTTCTTGCTCCAAATGAATTTTTGGATTTTTTTCTCAAGGTCTATGAAGTATGCTGCTGAGATCTCAATTGGAATTGCATTAAATCTGTATAGCAGTTTTGAAAGTATGACCATTTTCACTATATTAATCCTTCCTACCCAGGAGCAATTTTAAAGAACCAATGAAGTGCTTTCAGTGGACTGTGTTGCCTCAAGGAATGGATAGCAGCCCACATTGTGTCAGCTTTTTGTAGCACAGGCTCTTCAAACTACTCATAAATTATTCCCTACTGTATATTTAACACATTATATGGATGACATACTAATCTCTGCGAATACACAACAGCTACTTTTACAGGTCTTTGCTGTTGCAAAGAAGGATTTAGTGCATTTTGGATTGTGCATAGCACCTGAAAAGGTTCAACTATCTGAGCCTTATATTTACCTGGGTACCTTGTTAGCAGAGCAATTGGTTAAGTCACAAAAGATACAATTTAGGACAGACAAATTTAAAAAGTTAAATGATTTTCAAAAATTATTAGGTGATATTAATTGGATTAGGCCTAAGATAGGGATAGCAACTTTTCAATTGCAAAATTTGTATGAAATATTACAAGGAGATTTTGATCTTAATTCCCCTTGAAAATTAACTCCAGAGGGACAAAAGGAGTTACAATTAATACAACAAAGCATACATAACTGTCGATTTTTTCATATCAACTCTAATTATCCAGTTTGTTTGTGCTTAACACCCCCCATTCACCTACAGGCTTAATAGGGCCATGGTATGAGAAACGGGTCTTTCCCACGTAATGGTTGTTTTTATCTAACCAGTTAGTGAAATCTCTACAATTATATCTAGAGCAAATTGCAAAAATTGTTTCCTTGGGATGTAATTGTACCCGACAATTATTTGATGCTGACTTTCGTTTCATCATTATCCCAATTGATAAGGATCAAATGCAGGTGCTGCTACAAACTGCTTTATATTGGCAAGTAGCCTTTGCAGATTTCATTGGACACAGAGCTAATCATTACCCTAGTGATTCTCTGTTTCAGCTTTTTTCATGACATGATTTTATTCTCCCCAAGATCACTCAATTTCAACCATTGCAAGATGCCTCAACCTATTCCACTGATGGCTTCTCTAAGGGCCAAGCAGCAATTTGGAGCACTTCCTTTAGTTATGTGTTGCCTAAACCTAGTCTCTCTGCTCAGCAGTAAGAGTTGCTAGCCATTTTATTTGTTATTGAAAACTTTCCCTCCCAACCTCTCAATATTTTAAGTGATTCCTTTTATGCAGTTTGTTTGACTCAAAGACTGGAAGGAGCTATGGTCTGCTCTACCTTAGAACCCAAATTATTAAACCTGTTTTTAAGATTACAAAAGGCCATACATCAAAGAACTGCTCCCTTTTTTATTGGGCATATTCGATCACATATGAACCTTCCTGGCCCACTTTCCTATGACAATGCACAAGCAGATCAGCTTATAGGATTCCTTGCTGCTTTTGATCAGGCTAAGGAATCACATAGTTATTTCCATCAGAACTCCAAGGCACTACAACATGATTTTCAGGTATCTCGAGCTCAGGCATGACAGATAGTTATGGCTTGTCCTAGTTGCCATCAGATTCCACAGCCCATTCCCCTCTGAGGGAACTAACCCTCAAGGCCTAGCTGCCAATATGATTTGGCAGATAGATGTGATGCATGTCCCCTCTTTTGGAAAGTCTCGATTTGTACATGTCTCTATAGATACATTTTCACACATGATACATGCCACGTGTCACTCTGGTGAGAAAGGTCACCATGTTCAACAACACTGCTTGTCTGCCTTTGCTGCCATGGGAGTGCCCAAAATTATTAAAACTGACAGTGGTCCATCATATGTTAATAAATTTATCCAAAAATTCTTTCTTATTTGGCATGTTAAGCATAGTACTGATATCCCATATAATCCACAAAGACAAGCTCTAGTAGAAAGGGCCCATGCCACCCTCAAACATCAATTGCTTAAACAATCACAAGGAAATCAGCTACTTCCACAAGCTCATTTAGATATAGCTGTTTTTGTACTCAATTTTTTGAATCCTGTAGCAGGCTCCACACAACTGTCTACTATGCTCCATTGGCAAACAGATGGTGTGGTTAAGACTCAGAAACCACATGTCCTTTGGAAAGATGTCCAAATTGGTAAGTGGAATGGCCCCACTGCCTTAATAACTTGGGGGAGAGGTTTTGCCTGTGTCCTGACAGATAATGATGAAACCTTGTGGCTGACCTCCCAGAACATGAGACCGTGCGTCACGCTTGTGGAACTGCCAACATCTCGGAGAATGGGTGATAGCACCCTGGCTGAGAGCAATGAGGCAGCTGCACCTGAGGGACCCACCTCAACAGCGATGACCAACAAATCCATAGCAGGGTCCAGGACAGAGATGATGCCCCCAGAGGAATAATAATTATAGATTTATGGTAAAAAAAACTTTAAAAAGGGGAGCGACAACTTGAAAATGTTCTTTTTGTATTTACAGGTATAAAAGTGCTTGGATTCCTTCTGATTCTAATCTCAAGAGATCTCTGTTAATTGACTACAAAAGTTTTTGACCAGTCTTATATGTAATTATAAGTCTAATAATCATAAAAAGATATTATAAATCAATTTGGCCAAATATATTTGAGTGCACTCTAATTTTATAAATTGTCTCATATGTTTGTCTGTTGTCTTCTGTTTGTACAGTTGAGCTCAAATGTTTTTTTCTTTTCTCTTTTCCTTTTCACCTTTTGAAAAAATTTTTTTTCTTAAAAGATATTCACCTATTATTAAATTGGCTTACAGATAAATGTTATTAAATTAAAGGCATGCCCTCCTTCCCAGGTTGCTAATTGATCAAAGTGCCACTGAGTTTTTTTTTATAAAAGTAATGTGTACTGTCACCTACATGCAATAATCAAATTGCAATAAGCAGTTGTAAAATAAGAAGATATATATATTCTTATTATTTGTTTGTCAAAGTAAATAGAGACTGTGGGTACTCCCTTTGGTGAATAAAGAAGTGGCCCCCCCAGAAAGTAATTATTCTGGTCTTAATTCACTAAAGTAATGCCCTAGTAATTTTCAAAATCTTGTGGGAGACACATCACAACAAATATTGTCTCAATATGTTATTATAAATTGATTACATTGGTTATCATTGAAGTTTAAATTCTAAATGTTATTATAAATTGATTACATTGGTTATCATTGACGTTTAAGCACTAAATATGTTATTATAAAATGTTTACATTGCCTAAGTTCTGAACATGTTATTGTAATATGTCTACATTGGTCATCTTCAAAAGATTAATTTCTGTGGCATAAACAAAAGAGTGTTATTAGGAAGATGCTTTTGGTACCAAACTACATTGAAGAACATAATGTTTTATATAATTGTAATATTTATTACCACTCCTTTTCTGGTGTACACAATATATTCATGCCTTCTAATTGTATGGGTCTTTCAACATATTGTTTATGGTAATAACCTTTTGATTCAGATATTTGCCTTTCTCTTACACTCCAGATACCTATGATAATAAGCACACTTGTAGGCTGATATATTTTCCTTAGATGACATCCTATAAAAAGATAGCTACTTAGGGATTCAACCACAAAAACAAACATAATTGGCAATAATAACAGTTTTTAAACTATATTTTTATTACAAAATGCTTAATATCCAGATAAAATTATAATAGTTGAGTTCACTACTCCTCTTACAATGCTGATGTTATTGATCTTCTCTTCTGGGTGTTCAATAATCAAAGTTTAGAGACAAGAACTAAAAAGGTATCTGGGCTAAGATGACAGCCAATATTTTGGCCCTGACTCTCCAAGGTCAACTACAACAGAAAGATCCAGGACGTGAGGGAACCTTCTCCAAGATCCTACATCTTTGGTGAGTCACCCAACTTCCTGAGCAGGGAGGTTGTTGAACACCAAAATGGTAAGATCCAACAAAAAATGTGCCAAAGGAATGTCACCTGGAGGAAAAAATCTCCCATGCTTTTGCAGAAAGCAATATGGTCAAGCAAGTCCATGATATATCCTAATGGCTGACACTGACAGAGGAGCTAAGAGGCTCTATGCATAGTTCCAAGACAGTGCCTGTGGAGACTTAATTGACCTTGTTAGATAGCAAGAGACTGACTTTATTTAATATAGGTCTCACCGTTACTTGGTCTTGAACATCCAGTAGAAAAGTATAACTATATAAGACAATAACTATTTGATTTCAACAAAAGTTTTAAGTTTTTTAGCCAACAGTGTTTAAAAAAAACTTTTAGATTTTTAATCCTTTTACAGCCCCAATTAAAAGAAATTATGCTCATTATAGATAGACAGCTAAGCCAGTCAAATACACTATAGATCCTCACAATACATAGGGACAAGCCATTGTTGGGTGTGCTCACTTTTCCTAAAAACACGTTCACATAAAACAAAAAGAAAGGGAGATATGTCAGGAGCAATGCTACATAATTTTAGGGTAAAATCATTTGGTTAGCCTAGTTCTTCTGCCTACAGCCCAGCTATGGAATTCTAAGACATAACTCCATTTTGGCCTCTGGTCACAACTGAGACCTCAATGATCCAGTGATGCTATGATTCTCCAGGACAAGAAACATCATGGGAGCTGAGAACATCCTGGGAGGAACAAACATCTACTCAGTTCCTCCTTGTTCTTGGATTGTTACATCTTATTTATGCAGGATGTACTGAACTCTCTGCAAGTCATTTGTTACATTTGTTTCTCCTGATGTACTGAGTACTGAATAAAAGGTGCGGTAAGCTGGGGGCTTTCATCTTTGCTGCCCAGAGCAGCACTGATAAAACCCAAAGCTCAGCTTCTTCTCAGTCTCATTTTTCTACCTTCCCTGTAATTCGCCTTATGTTGCCATGGCTCGCAGGAGACTAGGACTTACTGCAGAGGTTCTAGTAACGCCCCCTTTCCCTGTTCCCTATACTGTATTTTATACCTAAATGTGCCAATAAATTTAAATTAAAAATAAATAAATATATTAATTGTATACACACACACACACACAAACATGTTTGTAGAACTCAAAGACACCGTAAAAATAATATATACCTATATCCCCACAGACAGCCCTTTCAATTGTTCTATCTTGGTTTGGAAAAACATATTGGTACATAATGATTGAAAAAAATATTTATCCTATATTTTAATTGATGTTTCAAATCATTTGAGAATTTGTAGGTAGATAAATCTCCAAAGAGATACATTGTTGGCCCCATATAGACTATGGCAATTTAATTTTCATCTCTATAATTGAAAATGTAATGCTGAGTGGTTACAGAATTTTTTTCAGATTGAGAGAGATGGAGATTGAGTTCAGCTAGGATTAGAGCATAGGAATAGGCTTATGAAATAGTATAACTGTAGGTATACATTTCCCTTAATTTATGGAAAGTTCATGAGATGGAGGCTCAGGAAAGCATGTTATTGAAGAGACACAGGCAATCAATATTTGACATTTATTAGAAATGTGAAAATGTGAATTTTAAGATCATAAAATTTGCATTGCTTTTAGGCAATTTATCCTGATTTTTCAGACAGTATAGTGATAAATTATATTATATATAAATTATAGTGCCTGCTTAATACAAAACCATATACAAGTTGTTTTTTCACAAAAACTCAATTTACACATTTCATATATTATCCACAAATGTCATTAATTTAAAAATTGCATTAACTCAAAACAGGCAGTTGCTCTTTGAAACTTTTTATAGTTCATTGAGTGATAGATGGGGCAAGGGTAGCTCTTAATTAAATACATATGGGAAGGCTCTTTGCTAATAGCATCAAATGAGAACACTCAAGTGTTTGTCTTCATTCTCCAAGATTATTCAACAATTTTCTCTAAGTATTGCATATTTATTGAAGGGAATTGTCATAATTAAAGTCTGTAACATACAGCCTATAGGTAAATAAAATAAATAAAAAGATATCCATCATGGATCAGAAAAGGTACACATTCTACAAGGTAGTTTTACTCTTCAAAGGACTTATGTGACTATAGCTTCAATCTCTTTTCTTTATGGCAATGATCATGATATAATTTTGTCTACACAGATTTATATTGAAATGCATAAGAAAACATTCAAATTATAAAACTACTGACATATTTCACTTTATTTTATTTTTTAGAGCACTGCATTTTAATATTTTATATCATTAATGAATTGCAAAAGAACAAAACAAAATATCTTGTGACATGAAAAATGAACTTCACATTTTATTTAGAAACTGGACATTTCTCTATTCAGTTTTCAGAGTATAAATTACTGCCAGACTAAATACTTTTTTGTTTAACTTTGTTGTCAATTCATTTACAAATGATAACAATAATTTTATAGTTATTTATAAATATTTTATTTACAATAGTTATTCTATTTATTTCTGAGGAAATAATAATATGAAGTCCATTAGGGCAGATATTATTTTATTCATTTATCCATACTTAGAGCTAAAAATGAGTCTCATGCCTAATTGATTTTTAATAAGTGTTCACTTATCTCTGAATGAATGCACATAGGACACTGACATTTATTTGTTGCTCTTTGGAAAATATCTTCTAGGCCCTGGAAGTAGAGCATGCAAAACCACAAGAACTTTCTGTCATGGATCTTTCATCCTTAAATTCACAGAAAAGTAAACAAATTTCATATAGATATTCACTGAACACACATCTCATATCACTGGGAGGTTGATATTACAACAAAGGTAAAGCAGAGAACAAAACTAAATAATAAGAAAAGGTATATTTCTATTATATATATATATATATATATATATACATGCATATGTATTTATATGTTTCAGGAAATATATCAATGGGATTATAAAACTCAAAGAGTATACAGATAGATGATAAAATTGCAATGGTTTGGATATTTTTATCCCCCTCAAATATTTGTGTTTTAGAAACTTAATCCCCAGTGTAAGGAAAATTTATTGAGAAATGAAAGCTATTTCAGTTATGGAGAATGATTAGTTAATGAATCCCACCATAACATGCTTGCAGATGAATTCTCTTGCTTTTACTCTAGCACTGGCACTACAGGAACCATGTTCTTTTCTGGAGAATGTGGTATTCAGGGAACCATCATGGATATTTGAGACTCAGCCCTTACCAGACACTAATCTTGCTAGTACCTTTGATTTTGGACTTTTCAACTTCTAGAACCATTAAAAGAATTTGCTTTTGATAAATTATTCAATTTCAGGTATTCTACAGTTGCATATAAGTGGACTTAAGAAAATAACTTTGTCATGAATGTTTTGAATTTTCATCCTGTAGAAACTTTTGCAAGTGTTGTCTCAAAACCCATAGGACTAAGTCATTACAGTCATCCTTACCCCACTCTGATTTTGATATACATTTTGATACTTTCTCAGAATTTTTGTACTGTAAAATTATTAATTGCATAAAGTAAGTGATTAAAATATTTATTGAAGGTTCTGCAAATATGTATCAGTTATCAGATACTGTACTATACACAAGTGATAAAAATTAAATAGCACATATCCCTTTCCTAGAAGTGTTTACAGTCATTAGTAATACTGTCTTTTTTAAAAAATAAGGAATGTTTTTCCAGATTGGAAGTTCCATAAAATCCATTATTACTACATTGAATTCAATTTGTTTAAAGAAAAACTGACATGTTCAAAGCACAAAAATTTTCCATTTCTACTAATGAAACAATAAGTTTCTATAAGACATCTTCTCTGTGGAAAACAATGATAAAAACTAAGCACGATAAGGAATTACCTAGAATAACAAGAGAATGAAACAAAATAGGCAAATACTTGCTGAACATACATATTTGAAAGAGGAGAATTGTATACAATGAGTTCATATTTTTCTGACTTTTAACTTTGTGCCGGCCACATTACAATAGGGGACCTGGGGCATGGTTTTATTAGTGAAAAAATTGTTTGAAAAACCACAGCCCTATAATCCCAAGGAAACTGGTAGAGAAGTGGCTGGTTGGTCTTAGAAAAGAGTCCAGAAAAGGTAATCACATTTTATATACACACGTACTTAGACTAAACATAAGAAGTATAAAGTAAACAGATTCAAAGATGCTTTACTAAAATATCTAAAATGAGACTAGAGGCCTTTCAATTTGCAGTTCAAATCACACCAAGACAATTGTCTGCTAAATCAATCTACTATCCTCTTAGTAGATAAAAGCAATTTACAACTTGTATCTCTTTCAAACTTAATTGATTTATGTAAAACCCTCAAAATAGGGTTAATTCTGAAATTTTAAAAAAATTAACAGTTCTAACTCTAAAATGATTCAGTAATTTAAACACTGATTTGGAGATTTAGACACTACACTTGAAAAATGATAATTTATATAAAATTTATTTCAAGTATTCATTGAACAAACAAAAAATTATCAAACAACAAACACAAACTTAGCAAAGAAAGAATCCTATTTACAGAATTACCACAGTATAGTATTCAAAATGTCTAATTTTCAACAAAGGATTACAAAGTATGAAAATAAAATAAATTAATTCACAGGATAAATGAATGGAAACTACTCTTTAAGCACAGACATATTTATTAATTAAAACCTTTAAATCAGTTTCCTCAAATAATTTTTTTAAAAACTACAAGTTTAGATAAATACTTTCAATAAAATATTTTAAATTATAGAAAAGAACCAAATGCAAACACTAGAGCCGAAAGATACAACCTCTGCTATGAAAAACCCATTAGAAAGTTTCAAGAAATTTGAATGGAAGAAGAATGAATCACTGAACTGAGTATTGGTTAATAGAAATTACCCAGTCTCAGAAATAGAAAGGAAAATGAAGAAAAATGAAGAGAGATAAAGAGACCAATGGGCCCCCATTGAATATACTAATACACACAGAGTGGCAGTTCCAGTGTGAACAATAGCAGAGAGCAAAAGTGGCACAAAGCATATTTGAAAAAATGATGCCTGAAATTTTTTCCAAATTTAATAATACACAGATATCTACACATCTAATAAGGTAAAACAAGATGAATACAAATGGATGCATCCCAAGACAAATTACCATCAAACTGTCAAAATTCAAGACATAAATTCAGTCTCAGATGCAGCGAAAGAGAAGTCACACTCTGTGTGCAATGCTCTTCAGTAAGATTAACAACATATTTCTCCTCACAAACCGTAGATACCACACATGACTGGGATGGAAGTTTTATAATGCTGGAAAAGGAAAAATCAATCAACAATAAATTTAAAATAATATAATATTGTTCCTTTGAAAAATGGTTTGATAGTGTTTTATAAGGTGAGACATACACTTGTCCTATGATCAGACAGGCTTTCTCTTCAGAGTTTATCAAAAAAATTTAAAATGTTTTTCAAATGAACCTTTGTAAGGAAAAAGTGTTTTATTGCAATTTTGTTCTTAGTAGTAAAAAATTTGCAAGAATTCATGTCTATCAAGTGATAAATTGAAAAAAATTGCATTATATACTTGCTAAATTTACAATACACAAGAGAGGAAAGTGTTGAAACAATCATATTAATGAAAAGTCAAAATATTACATATTAAATGATTTGATGTTATAAAAATTCAGTGATAGGGAAATGATTACAAGTTTACCAGCACCAAAGGTGAAGCCTAGAAGGATTTAAAAAAAATATTTAAAGTTTATAGAAATATTCTATATCTTGATTATGATAGAAATTCATAAAAGTGCAAACTTAAAATAAATAGATAAACTTTTTTGGGGGGAGGGCACTGTTTATCAACAACAGATATTCATATCTCTTACTTTTTGTAGCCTAATACCTGGGATTAAGGTACTGGCATGGTCAGAGTCTCTTGAGGGTCCTCATTCAGATTACAAAGGTCTTACTTCTTTTCCTGTCCTCACATTGATGTAAAGAGGACCGAAGGACCTTTTAGGAGTCCTCTATAAAAGCAATAATCCCATTTAAGAGCTCTCTACCCTCATCACCTAATTATCTCCCAGACTCCAACCTTTAACATCATCATGCTGGTGGCCAGATTTGAACATACGAATATCAAGGGACACAAATATTGAGTCCACTGCAAATGTACATACTAAGTCATTTCCCCAAGTGTACACTGTTAGTGTGACAGAAGAAAGAGCACACCAAAGGTGACCAGAAGAGGAACCTAAAAGCAGTATTCATACCTGTAGAACAGATCCAAACCCCTTCTTTCTTATGTTGTTTTCAATCAGAAATACTCTTTGCCATTTATTGAAAAACACATGATTTTACACTTTGAGGTTTTATGCTGAAAGTTATTTAGTGAGTGGGGATAACAATAATTATGCCCCAAGTTTTTTCTTATGTTTATGACATTTAAAAACTTCATTTTTAAATTGAATTTGTTTTTAAAGTAGCATAAAACCAGAGATATACATTAATGCCTAACATATAATGTTTTGATACATATAGACAGATAGATAGATAGACAGACATACAAAGAGTTTCTTTCTTCCAGCTTTGTTGAATTGTACAGTATAGCATTGTTATCTATTTCACCCTGCTTTACAACACAGAAGAACTACTTGTTCCTGACTAATTGCAACTTAGTATCAATTGGTAAACTAAAGGAAGTGAAATTTTTATGTAAATTAAACATCGGTAATGCTGAAGAAAAATACAGCCAATTGCCCCACTAGAATATAAGCACAAAGGCAAGAATCTTGTCTAGTTTAAATCAGTTCTTCACATAACAAGTAATCGATAAATATGAGCAGAGTGAGTAAAAAATGTCTATATATTGTATGGATATCTGTACAACTTATACATTTAATTTACTATTGATATGCACTAAATTTATTTTTGTATGTATACAATTGAGAATTTTAGTTTATTTGAGATCAAATAAGGTTTTCCCCCATAAACAAAAATATATAACATTTGTTTAATAATTTGAGTAGCAAGTTCTTGTACAAGTGCTTCATTTCAATTTGTTTACTATGATTATTTTAGAATTCATGGCATTTTGATTTTTAAATAAAAAAATAACAAATGTTCACTGTGGTTGTGGCAGGAATGGTACTTTATAGAACAACAATCAGTTTTTTCAGTTCTTTCTTTTTCCTTCTTGTCTATGATGCTTGATTTTTCAGGATATATTCTTATCTGCAACCACAGTAAATCAAAAATTAGATTCAAAGAGAACACAGTCCTAGCTTAACAAAACTTCTGGCTTGCAGAAGCAATTTTTCACCATCAAATACCTGAAAGGAGAAAGGAAAGAGGCTTTAATACAGGGCGTCAATATACTGGTAGAAGACAGATTTCTGTGAAGAGAGAAAAGCCCTGGATAAACTGTCATCAAGAATGTACACACCTTGCTATGACCTGCATATATTCATTCCTCTAAAATTTATATGAAAATTCTAACCCTTCAGGCAATGGCATTAGGAGGAGGGGTTTTTGGATTGGCCATGATTCATGGAGACTTCACTAAAGAAATTCATCCTCTTATAAAAGGGGTCTAACAGAAAACCCTCACTCCATCCTCCACGGGAGGAAGAGGTACAAGACAGGATCTGTGAATATACAAGTACTTAGCAGATGTCAAGCCTTCTGTGGCCTTGGTCTTTGATTTCTCAAGCTCCACAACTATGAGATTAAATTTATGCTATTTAAAGCCATAAAGTCTGTGATGTACTGCTATAGAAGACTGAATAAACTAAAATATTTTTCTTACTTTTATCTTTCCTTTAATAGTGTTTACTATAAAGATCCACTTCTCCACTCTCTCAGCAAGAAGATGCAGTAGGAACTTTAGACACACATCTGAAGTAGGATAATGGAGAAAACTTATTCACAACTCTAGAGGGACTCAACATGCCTAGGGAAATAACTGCTTATAAACACGAGGTTGTACATGATCCACAACTGTCATTCTTCTTCGAGAAAAGGAAAGGAGTCTCTCCAGTCTAATCAGATCCATTTAATGTAGTTCTCGGAAAAGAATGAGAATCATGCTCAAAGAGCACAGATAAAATGATCTGTTTGACTTCCAGATGCCTATTACAATGAATTGACTAGTTCTCTTGTGACTATCAGGAAAAAAATAAAACAATCTCTTTCCCATTATATTCATATGCTACTCAGAAGTTTCTTGGCTGCCTAAAATTCTTTTTGAACATTTTAGTTTCTTCAGCCATAATTTGGCAGGGTTGGAAACCTCTGCTTACTAAGCCGTTGCTCAGAAGGCACAATTCATCTTCATTGGGGTGTTCATTTTGGTCTGTTTGCCACTGTTGCTTCTCTGCTTTCTGCATCCAGGCCTTGGTGAATTCAATTGTGTTTTGCATCCTGATAGTATTACTTTTGCCTCCATTTAAAATGAAAAGCACCAGCTGTTCAGATGTCTTGCTTTACCTCTGTGTTCTCTGCCTGCTTTGCTTTTGAAATTCACAGTTCTATCAACATCATTGGTATACTTTCCAATTACACTGGGTCACAAATTCAGGGCTATTTTAACTTTATCAGTGCTTTGCCTCCTCCAATTAGCTTGTTTATCAATTTTTCCCTGTTAATTTTGGCAGGTTCATCTTTTCTCTTTGACTTTCAATAACAACACTCTTTAGTTTCTCTTTCTTTTGGATTTGTCACACAGAAAACGTCTATATTGGTTCCTGATTAGCACTCTTCAAACACGGTTTTCAATACTTTATTTCCTTGGTCAAAACCTTTGTTACAACCAAATTACCTAGCATGTTAAATACAAGTGGCTCAATTAAGCACAAGTTTTTTCAGAACCTCAGCTTATCTCTTAATTCCACTTTCTGAGCTCTCAATACTCATACCTGCTGTATAACCAAATGTGAGTCCTCTTCTCACTCTTTGAAGTTTTAGCAAAAAATATATAACCCTGCTAAATGCATATTTAAACCATATGTTTTTGTTTTTGTTTTCATGGAGATATATATAGTCAGTGTTATTTGTTATTTGTAGTTATTCCACTTATGAAGTTGCTGTGAACACTGAAATTTCCACCAGTGAAATCATTGTTCCTAGGAGGAAATGAAAGATCTATATTCTCCATCTATACATTTCTACAGCTACACTAATAGCTACACATACTACAAGATATTACATGGATGTTAATCTTAAATCTCAATCATAGATAATAGTCTTAAATCATAAAACACAACTCATGCTGGTACATTATATATTTTTTTATTTTATAAAAGGAAAAATGAGGAACAGAAGTGTTAAGCAACCTAGTACAAGTGCAGCGGGATTCAGGCCCCTCTACTCCACCCAAAGTGGGAGCTACTTGCTCCATTATACACTCGTCCTTGGTCTCTCTATCCCTGACCATTTTTTGTGTGAGATCTGAGATGAGAAAGCAGACATTGCTGTTTGGCTTCAGCTGGGAATGTGTGATTAGGGCCACTCAAATGTTTTGCTGCTGTGCGTCTGTCTTCAAATGACCATGGAAGCGCAACTATTGATTTGAATATTACAACTCTATTTTATAGAGTAAGAATTCACTAAAAGTAAAGATCCACTGAATATTCCTCTTAGATGAGTAATTTCTGTATCAGCAATAAAACGATGCATTTTCTATAATTTCATTTCTATTTATCAATTTAAGAACCATGTAACTGTGTATGATAGGATGCAATTGTAACATATACAGCCAGCTCTTTGTTGTAAGTCTTTAAACAATATTCATTCATTTGACATCAATATAAAATGAGAGTATACAAGTATCTACAAAATGCAGATGTTTATCATTATTCTCAGAACTAAATACTTAGAATGATTTTTAATATTTTTCTGCCAAGTGTGCTGGCATTACAGGTGTGTAATAACAGCACTCTGGGAGGCTGAGTTAGGGGAATTGCAAGTTTGAACTTAGCCTGGATGACTTAGCTACTCAGCAAAACCCTGTCTCAAAAATAAATTAATAAAAGGCTTGGGATGTGGTTTAGTGGAGAGTCCTAGTGTTCAATCTCCAGTATTGAAAAGTGAAAATTTTTTTTTGTTTAACCTTTTGCAGAAGACTTCAATAATATTGTTGTTAGTAATTAAAATGGTTTCTAATACCCACTGAAAATCTACTATTTGACCAGATATTTTTTTCAGTCCTTAATATTCATTAGCTTTTTAAATACACATATCAATATGCCTTACATTCTTTCATTTTCTACATTGCAAATGACTTGGAAGTAGCAGAGCAAGCTTTATGTTTTCCTAATGGCAGTATCTGAGTTCACAATACTTTTGTATATGGATATCTTCACATCCTCAACCTAAAATTCATAATTCAAAATTTGAGAGTAAGTTGTTAGCAAATATTACCTTTTAGACAAAGAAAGTATTTTGAATAATTTTAAAGTTAGTATATGTGACAGTTAATAGTGATTGCAAATGTACTGCATTAGAAGACAATGAGATCAGGAAAGCAAAATTTTGACTGTGTCTGGTTGGACCTTGGAGCTGGAAGACTACAGGTTCTTCCTCAGGAGCTTTTTCTCTGTGTTGTTCTGTTTCCTGCATACCATAAAGCGAGCAGCTTTGCTCTACCACATCTTTCTATCACAATGTTTCTGCCTTGGAGACAGATGATCAAGGACTTCATTGTGTGAAAGCGTGAGACACAATAAATCTCTTCTCCTTCAATCAGTGAGTGTTTAATTGCAGCAAGTGGAAACCTGACCAATACATGATAGCTTGAACTAAACAAAACTAAACTTCTCAAAGGTGTCATATGATTTTATCTTATAGATGGTGAGAGATAGAATGAATATTGACCTGCATTAAAAGAAACAAGTACAAGCTTTCCATGGAACCATTGAGGCTTTTTTATGAAAATAACCAGTAAGCTTGAAAGTAAGTCACTAGAAATTACTCAAGCTGCAAGACAAACAAACAAACAAAAAATAAGGTACATGTGCTTGTGTGGCAGGGGGAAACATAATGTATCACAAACAAATAGGGTTCATCTAAAAACTAAAATGTTGATTTGATGTTTGAAAATCAATGTATTTCTAAACATTAACATGTTGAATAAAAAAACATGATGTATTATCAATTTTCTGAAGAAATAACAATCAACACAATTCAAACTCTTTTCCTGTTAAAAAAAAACCAAAAAACTCTTAGTAAATTAGGAGTGGATGGTAAATACTGCAATCCACTTCACAAAAGGAACTTGGGAATTAAATTTCAAATGCATACTTTTGGGGAAACATTTAAAACATAGTGGTATCCTAGAACATAAAGAGGATATTTAAAGAGGTGTAATAAAATAAAACACATGACTTGTCAATAATAGTGAAAACTTACCTTACTTTTGTAACATGAAAAATAACTAAATTGTAAACATCAGGGAAAAATGGTTGAAGAATAGACAGAAACTTGCTGCCATATTTGTAACTGGTCTCTAAATCCAGAATTATATCAAAATATGCTCTGAAAGTTACATGAAATAAAAATATTTATCATATTTTCACAACCATAGGTAAATTCATGAAATATTCATGGATAACATCATTGAAGAACTTGTTAGAAGCATTTAGCTAGTGGGTTTTCTAAAATTAATGTGCTTATTATAAACATATAAGATCATGCTTTAATTTAAAAGCCCAGAAAAAAAGAAGGTAGGACTAAAATGTGCTTCTTTCAGAATACAACAGATATTAACTTAAACAATAAGAATAATTAAATAATAATAGAAAACCCAAAGATTTTTAATAAGTCCTACCAGGTTGTGAGTTTTTTAAAAGGGCTTTATCGTATAAAATTTTTGGCATCATTATGCCTAATCAACATTCGTATTACAATTTTAGTATTGGGATCACTTTTAAATCATTTAAACATCTTAATCATAATGAAAATCTTAGAAAATCTACTTGCACTGAAAAGTGTAATCTCTTGATTCATGTTCCCATTAAATATTTTTCTTCTTTCTTTTCTTTTACAAGATCTTTTACAGACAGTAAAGATAATAGTTCAGATTATAAATTGTTGCCACCAAACATTTTAGAACCAAATTTCAAATTTTGCAAGCTACATAAAATTGGATGTAATACTAAACCTCTTTTGAGTGGGAAATACCATGATGAGGAGGAGGAGGAAGAGGAGGAGGATGTTGATATTTATCACATAGAGCTGTAACTGGTCTATAAATGCAAAATTATACTGGATAATACTTCTAAATTGCTTAGGAAAGAGTGGGCCACACAGTACTACATAGAAATTAGTTATCATTAAATTGTGTTTCCAAATGTTATTAACTGAATTGTGCCCCTTGTAAAAAGGCAAATGTTGAAAGTTTATCCCTTTTTAACTGGATTTGGAGATAGAGTTTAAAAGAAGGTAGTTATTGTTGAGACATTGATCAGATGGGATTGGTGATCTCATAACAAAGACATGAGAATCAGCTTCTCTCCCCCCACCTCTCTCTCTCTCTCTCCCCCCATCTTCCCTCCCTCCCTCTCCCCTTCTCTCTTTCTCTTCTCCATGAATATACACCAAGAAATATGAGGAATACGGGGGTATGACAAGAAGACAGCTGTCTGGAAACCAGAAAGAGAGTCCTAACCAGAAACCACATCTTGATTAAAAAAGTTTTTGAAATATGAAGTTTTTAAATAATTATAGCAAAATTACAATATTCTTTTAACCATAAGGATACAAAAACAACAGTTTCTTAAATAATCTTAAAAATTGAGTATTTAAATTTTTTCACATATAAATATTTTATATTAGCATATCTAGTCAACATTCATATTGTAACTTTCATATTGGAATAATATTTAAGTCATTTAAATTTTAACAACAATAAAAATGTTTGAGAGTCTCCTCACTCTAAGAAATGTAAGGATTTGGACATTCTGACTTGTGGACCTGTAAGAAAAACTGATGATCGTTTAAGGCTTCCCATCCGTGGTGCTTTGTCATGGTAGGGCAGGGAGACTAATACAGATTTTATTACCATGAGTTGTTCTGGAAAATTTATTGATTTTGTGTTTCTGGCTGCCTTTGTAATCTGATTGGATGTAAAATTGCCAATGACTCTATCTTCAGTAAAGAAACCTTTACTCGACCTTTCCATGATCTGGTAAAGCGATCTGCAAACTAACACCATTGTATAAATCTAATCACCCATTTAGAAAAAGCAAGGATATGAGTGAATCTGCATATAATTTTTTAAATTTTTTGGCAAATTAATGGTTCCTTATAATGTAATTGGACAAAATGGAACAAGCAAACTGTAATCTCAGGTATTTGAATCTCAGCTAAAATTTTAGAAATATGATCTGAAAATTTTTTATATGTGTCTGAAAGAAGATCTGTATTCTCTGTAGCAACAGTGCTGAAGTTGCTAAAAATTAAACACAAGACCTCTTCTGTTGGCTGACTGAACTATAGTGCAAATGGAACTACAGTATTGTTCGGTGCTCACTGTGAAACTCAAGGCTCTGATCGGAAGGAAGGGAATCCTGAAAGTTGCAGTGGAGATCATGGGAAGACCTTGAATAGGCAACATTATACTCCTATATTCTGATTATAATTAGGTCCATCTTGCTCTTGGGTCCTTGTTTTGGGGCAACAAAAATTGAAGCTAACGAAACAGCAAACAGCAAGTGGTGAAGAATGGCCAAATGTGTGTTTATTAAAAGGAATAAAAGAAAAGCTCTCCACTAGTCACAGAGGGTTGTTCAGTAAGGCAGACGTGGTGGAAATTCAGACTCGGGTTTTTGGAATTAGTGTAGGTGATAGAAAGCAGGGATGCTCCTTGTTGAAGGTAGGCCTTTGATGTCTGGAAAGCAAGCTGCTTCATTTGTATTTCACTTACTTCAAGGTCCTTCTCTTTTGGTTAAGGACCTATTCTTTGTCTCTTGCATCTCTTTAGACCCTCATATTCCCTTTTGGTATGCTAACTCATGAGGCTTCCACTTTTAATTTATTGTAAGTTACTTGTTCAGGACCTCTGCCATACCTGCCTAGCTTCTATCTCCTGGCTTTATAATGAATCTTCTTTTCCGGTGTAAGTTCCTCCTCATCCCTAGTGTGTCCAGAATGCTGACCATGAAATCAAAGTGTATTTTTCTTGAGCCTTAAAATGTAATAGAATTTGTGTGGCTGAGATTTGGACTTGGAGGAACCCTTGTCTGTTTCATTCTTTCCTATCTATGCCCATTTGAATGGAAAAGTATATCTTATGAATGTTGCACCATTATATTTTGGAAAATGATGACTTGCCTTGTTTCACACATTCACAATTACAGAAAGTTTGATTTAGGATGAATTGTAACTTAAGTCTTACCCATATTTGATTTAGATACGTAGAAGGGATTTTGGACTCCATATTTTAGAATTTATGCTAGATTGTCTTAAGCGTGATGTGGTCACTGGAGTGAGGTAAATATATTTTGCATGCTTATAAAACAAATTTTGATAAGCCAATGTGAAAAACTCAATAAATTGATTTGTGTCTCCCCAAAATTCACATGTTAAGTCCCATTGCTCCTGCTGTGAGTATTTGTAGGGAAGGTCTATAAAAAAGTAATGAAGTTTAGTCATAACAGTGATGCTCTGATCCAATGGAATTCATTTCTTTAGAGAAAATACAGCTGAGATCTCACACCCTTTCTCTACATGCATATACCAAAACAGATCAAAAGGGACAAAAGGAGGAATTAGTCTGTGCAAGCCAGGAAGTGAGCCCTTACCAGAAAATGAAGCCTCTTGGAACCTTGATCTTGGACTTTCAAGCCTGTGGAAACATGAGAAAATATGTCTCTGTTCTTGCCATGGATAGTGGTACTTCATTATGGTAGCCTGAATAAGTAAGAGAAAGATAGTAATAAGTTTCAAGAGACCTCTCTTCAAACTTCCTACATTGTTATTGTTACATTTTTGTTTTCATTCCACATTTGGGAGGAATATATCATTATAAAAATATAGTGTGCAGGTGTACTCATGCACAATTCCCAGTCCCACAGTACCAATGAAAATATGAGCTTTGTATAGGGTATATATTATCATCACATTATATTCTACCACTTCTGCAGTGATCCTGATAATTTATGATGTTTTTATATATGTACATAAAGAGCAGATTCAATCATATAATTTATGTTTTCAATTTTGAAAGAGGTTTAATATTATATATGTGAACTCAAAGATTTTAACACATACAATTTTTGTTGTGAATCAAATTACATTAATATTTATTTATTTTTGGTACCGGGATTGAACTTGGGACCTTGCATTTGTGAGGCAGGCGGTGGAACAACTGAGCTAAATCCTCAACCTTTACATTAATTTTTATTATACCTATTCATTTAAAACTCTAAACTGAAAGTAGTAGACATAAAGTATTCAATGATACCTATGCCAACACATATAATAGAGGTTAGGATAATTTTGCTTATTTTGCTTGATACATATATACCTGACAATTTGAACTAGTTTCAATTCATGCACTTTCATATAGGTTTTACATTTTTTCACTATATTAATAAATAACAAATATTGTCAATAATAAATGACTTCTGAGTTGTTAATCTAAGAAACTAAAATTATGGATTTAAACAGAGCTATAATCCAGAATTAGACTTAGTTATTCACCTTGTTCAATACATTCTTATTATTTTCATTTTAAATACTTTGTAACTGTTGACAGAAATTCTCTCTTTAAATATTAAAAATGTCATTTTGAAAAATAATTCTAAATATTCGATGATTTGGGCTTTCACTGGACCTCATGAATGTAAAAATAGGAAAGTTTGTAGATAAATGAGCAAATATGTATGTTGAGTCACTAAAAAATTATCAATTGTATTCTGCATGCTCAAATATTTCATCACATTTTCCCTGTAGTTTCTCAAGCAAAAACAATGAAGACTTTGTTTCATAATATTTCATTAGAGGTAAAATTAATAGTATTTTAATAAACTCAATATTATATCTGAGTATTATTTTATTATTTTTGCATGATATGTCTAGAGTGCATGCAATGTCCTGCAGACAGTAATTTTTTTCCTACAAAGACACAAATTTCGTCCCAGAATTTGTTTTCTTCTTAATAATTGTGGTATTTTTGACATGGAATATAAACCAAATTTAATTTATTGGACATTGTAGTGAGTGAATCACTCTAGGATTTTATCATTTAGAAAATGCTGAACAAACACAAATCAGATAATACATAGACATTGATTCATTTCATCAGTGATTCTATTCAAACTATATAAGCAATGTGATATTCTTTGTGATGATGACTCAACAACAAAGAAAGTAAAGTGCCTGGTCACCATTCCTGAGTAGACTTTTATCTTCAAAACCATCAATGATCAGTCAGCTCTTTCCTGGATCACCTTGACTTTTGATCATTTTTTACCCCTTTGTGTATTTTAAAAACTCTAATACGATTACATTTAAACTCTTCAGATAAATTATGGGAATCTCATTTTAAGATCACCTGATTATCTATCTTAATTCCATCTAAAATTTCAATTGCCCCAAGTCACATAATATGAGGCATTCATAGATGTTGAATATTATGGCTTGGAACTTTGGGGACCATTATTCGGCCTATTACTAACATTTATTATAATCACATAATTTTAGATATATTTTTCTAATTTAATTTCTTACTATTCTGTTCCTAATTTGATGAATCTAATCTATGGTGTATTCCTTATTGTTTCTTGAAAATATTGATTTTATTCAAATATTGGGGCCCTTCTGCCACATTTTACTTGTTCATGGAAAGTCTTATTGTAGATTGATGCAATAATTCTTTGCTTCATTTTATTTCTTCAAATGTCCCCTTTTCAACATGTCCACTAAACAACTTACCTAATATAATATCACTATCATTTTATTCTGTCTTGTTTTTGTATAATAAATATATATATAGTCATTCCTTAATATTGTCAGTGCCCACATAGAATTTAACCACCATCAGACATACATGAAATACTATTAAAAGTTTGCTGCTGTGTGGTCCTAGACAAATTAATTTATCTAGATGTTGATTTGATTGGCTTAAATACTCCTTAGATAGCTAGAAAAAGATTATTTCTTATTATGTCCGTGAGAATGCTTCCTGAAGAGACTGGTATTTGAATTAGTGAACTAAGGAAAGTTTTCTCTCATGTAGGCAGGCAAAATCAATCAGTTAAGGGCCTGAATTTTTTTTTTTAAAGGCAGAAGAAAGTAATCCAACCCCTTCCTTCAGTGTAGACATCCTTTTTCTCCTCCAATGGACATTAGAACTCTAATGTCTTTGGCCTTTGAGACCTCCATCAGTGACCCCTGAATTGTCAGGTCTCTGGCCTTGGATTGAGAGTTATGCTATCAGCTTCACTGGACCTGAAGCCTTTGGAGCTGGACTAAGCCATGTTACTGGCCTCCTGAAGTCTCTATTTTGCAGATTATTTAACATAGGGCTTCATAGCCTCCACATTTATTTGAGCTAATTCCCCCAATCAAGCATATCTCATCTATCTAAATTTATCTTTCGGTATTCTTTTGGGTCTATCTTTCTGGAGAAACCTAATACAAGTAAAACAAAGGCTGAGACAAAACATTTTGGTTCTCCTTAGTGTTCTTAGCAACCAGAAGAGTAGTTGTTGAATGTATACATTCAAATATTTCTTACAGACATGGATGAATATACCAAAGCACGATTCTTACAAGGTTTATGGTAGGTACTTCACATTTATCTCTTTAATTCTCTCATCTTTCCAATGAGCTCATTTCTCACCTTATTCCATAGTTAAAAATAATGTATATCATGGAAATAAATTTATCTAGGACCACATAGTAACAAACTGCAATACTGCTTCATGGATGTCTGATTCTATACTGCTTGACAGCAAAGTCTAGACTGTCTAGTACATTATGCTGCTTTCAAGAGAATAGTTGCACTAACCTATGCATTAGAGACATTATAATCTTGATGGAGATGTAAACATTTAATTTAAAGGCATAGAAAAATTAGATAATGGAAGAAATAACTCAGTATCTGCTACTGAGTATGCTCCTATAAAATTTATTGAACATTTGTTGAGAATAAAGTTCTTTAGTATTTCTTGAATATTTGTTGAGAATAAAGTTCTTTAGTATTTCAGCCAAATGAAGAAAGCATTGAAATTTGAAGTCTCTGTGACACTTTCATAGAGACGTTGGATTTCAGCAACTTGAGAATTTCATGCTTCTTGATCTATCTGTCTCATTTTAGGATTTCCCAACGTGTATTTGGCAGAAGAATTTGGCTATGTTGAATACAGATAAATTAGAATTTGGTTGTGATATGTTTAACTTATTTTATAGATACTACAGTGGATCTCCACCCTGGCTGAATATCATAATCACATGGAAAGCTTTATAATACTTCCCCATGGATAACTCCCCTAAAAGATAGATAATGGGCCTGAGAAAGCTTAGGAGATTCCCCAGGTGGTTGTAATGTTCATATACAACTGAGAACCACTCCCAAGCCCATATGGAAGTGTGAACATTGAATGAAGTCCAGGGACTGCAGGCAGATAATTTCTTAGACCTAACAAAGTAATGGTTGCTTTAAATTATGCTTTGTTGATGAATCAGTATTTAAGTGGAAGTATAGTACTGTCTTTAGTCTAATTTCTATGTGCAATAAGCATATGAATAATATCTTTTAAATATCCAACAAGTCAGAATTGTGACATATGTATTCTAATTACTATAGAGTACACGGTAGTTTTATGTAATTCAAATGATCTTTTCAAGACTTCAAAATAGATATATTTTCCTTAAAATTTCTCAGAAGCAAAAAATTCTTTTCATTTTCTTTAGATAGAAGTTTTTCCATATGTTTCTTAAAGAAATAATAATTTTATTTGAAATCACAGGTGGGCTATTGGTGCAATAGTCTGAATAACTGAGAAAAAGTATTGCCTAAAATGTCCTCAGTCATTTTTTTTGTGTATCATGTATTTTCTTTGAGGAAAACTGATGCTTCTAAAATCCCTAAATGTAAGGTATACTGAATGTGAGCTGAATTCTTTTTCTATCAATTGTTAAAAAAAATTACCAGATAAACCAAGTAAGGGTATGTAGCCTAACTTTTTTTTTAGCATCTATATATTTTAATAATTGTAAATAATAATGCAGTTATTTTCTCCCTGGACAGAAAAATGAGCCTAGGTATTTTTAAAAGTAATTACAAATTGACTTCTTTATCAAATAGAATAGACAAAAAATTTAGATAGAGAACTAATAGTTCCTAATGGAATATCATTGAGTATCTGAATCTACGAATTAAAATTTAATATCTGAATCTATTCCCAGAAAAAGTCAAATAACATTTAAAATCACTTATAAAATCAACTCGAAATTAGTATAAATTTCTGTTTGTACTCTCACTTGCTTTAACCGCAAAACTCACCTTAATTACTGATTTGCTTAAGAAATATTATTGAATTTTATTGATTTTCATCAATTTTTCCTTAAAATCCTTCATTAGTCTGTATGTTCTTTCAGTAAGAGCTATCTGCAGTGTCAATCAAGGGGTCAGTCCAAGGGAGAGATTACAATTGAATGCATAATCACAAACCATGAAGGAAAATTTTATCCAAAATGAAAACCAAAGAGAAGCAAGGTAACAGCATGAGAAATTTCAGAGCTTTTGCAAGCATGTTTTCTGTGAAATTTCAATTTAATTTTCTGGATCTTTCTTTCAAGCTGCAGACTTTACACATAACATCTTTACTGAAAAAGCAGACATGAAAATATCCTTGAAATTGATCAGCTAAAAGTTGAAGTCAAATAATAATAAGTATGACTAAAAAGTGAGAAACTGTGAGAAAAAATAGGCAGAGCAATAGCTTTTGGTGTATGAGGAACTAGTGATCAAGGTAGTAAAATGCTTCGTTGCTATAGCAAAGGGGCAGCAAAATGGACATTTTGAGATTAACTCAGCAGGTGCAGAAGCCAGTCAATGGCTTTGAGCAGCTGCTCTGTACGTGTCACTGGGAATTGATGTTGATTTCACAAATACACCTTAGAGAGAGATTGAGCCAAGTGAATGAATATTCAGCTTCTTATTCATTCAGTTCCTCCTTTTCTCCCTTTGCCTCTTTAAGTAATAAGCAAACTACTTATGGAGCATTTCAGGCTGCATTGTTTAATTCTCTGTTAGTCAGCTGTGTCCTCACCAGGTACATGACTTACTTTTGAAATTGCTGTGGAATTATTCTAAAAATATAAAAGAAAAAGATTTTGACATTGTTTTCTTGCTTAAATTTCATTTTCCAATAGAGAAAAGTAAGCTGTGGTTTATTACCTGGTTTAAATCACATTAGAGATATCATGGAAATTTAAAATAATATGCCAGATTAATGAGACTTGAAATGGAGTTAAAGTTAATATATATTACTTAAAATTTCCCATATTCCTTTGTTTCTTTTCTTCCTATTTTTTTCCTTTTATTCTCCTGCCACTCTTTTCTCATTAGTAATTTCTTTCTTTAATCAGTTCTTTTTCTCTCAAACATTTCAAACCCTTTTTTATTCACAATGGTGAGGATAGTTGGGGTCATAGGAAATGTAATTGCACTTTGGATATGGTTTAGGGGCTAAGAAAGGAGAAAAATTTGTCCTGATGGTCTATGAAATCCTTGGGCTTACATTCCCTACTGGTAGCATTAGACATGTACCAAACACTGTCTTGAATTTTCTAATGCTTTAAAAGAAAGATTTCTAGTACTTTAAAAGGAAGATTAGTGTTTATATTGAGAAAGTTCTAATAAAATTATGAAAGATAGAAAACCTATAAAGGCAGAATAATATTTAAAGTTTTAATAATAAAATAAGTTTTATAAAAAGCATAGCTTCTGAATCAGCAAAACTGTACCAAATATATGCCCTTCAATTATATTTCTTTAGGGTGCTTCACAAATTTTAGATATAGAACCTAAAATATAAAAAAAAAACAATCATAGCAATGGAAAATAATATACTTTATTTTAGAAGAAAATATACCCTTTTCTTGTCATATCCTTGGTAACAACATTAAATCTAAACAATTAAATCTAAATTTAACATTTGATTGTAAGATGGATAAATGCAATTATTTTCCTGAAATTACTATAAATTAATTATATAAAATCATTTTATAAAAGGTCATTTCAAATTGGCTCTGTTCATTATTCAAGAGACTGCTATTCTAATTTGAATTAAAATGAACATTTCTTATATAATACACAGAATGATAAATTCTGTATGATTAAAATTTCATTTTTTACATTAAAATATTAAAAAATAGTATGAGTGAATTTGAAAGAATTTTTAAAATATATTAATGAAATGGCAACTTGCTTATCAAACTTTCCAAGCAAACTTTATCCATGATCATTTGAAGCTTTCTCTGGGAAATGATAGAGATGAGTAATTAGTCATTAATTACCTATTGAAAATTCATTCTCTCTCTTTAGTAACATTTTTCTGATAGAGGCAAGAATGAGCTGTTTACCACTTAAACCAAATCAAGCCAAAATAAAAACCTTCATTTTTTTTTCAGACTCCCTTGACATACTAAAGTAATCTAACATATTTCAAAGGTATTGGCTAGGCCTTCAAGGAAGAATGTTCACTCAAATCCTTTCCCTTTGCCTTTTATTTTCCCTGATTATGAACTAGTAATTGATACTGTAGTATTGAGCCTGTTGAGCAAAATGTAAATTGAAGCACTGCTGATGAGAAGAGACAGATGGAAGGATCTTGGCACCTGTTAGTGATGGTGAGGAGACACAGAATTAATTCTAAATTGCCTGATTGAAAAACTTGCCACATTTAAAGCTACTTTCACTCTAGGTTTATGTCTGGAGAAGCGAACAGTATTCAACATGGGTACATTAGCAACATTTCAATTCCAATTAGAGTTCTAGGCCCACATTTTCTCTTTTGTGTTCCAAAGGACAGAATTTCAACAAACCTCACCATAGAGGATGTACACAAAATTCATTCATACTCCTGCCTTTACCAAATAGTCTTATTAAAATTCCACACAGGTAACATGGATAACAAGCAGTGAAATGTCCAGGGATGGAAAGCAGAGGCAGTGAGAGTTAGATAAAGCCTCAATACATACTGATTTGAACTTGCAATTAAAATACATGTGAAGAGTGGAAAAGTTAACCAACAGACAAGAATCACATGTAGATTAAATAATTTTTTAAATTTTAAATAATTATTTCTCTAACATTTTAGCAAAAACATTCTCATAATCTTCATTTTTGCCATGAATATTTTTTGTATAAATTCAATAAGCTCTTGCCCATAATGGTAATTTCTTAAAGAAAAATATATTTAAATGGTAGTAATTGTCAATTTCTTCTTTTTTAAGTTCAACATTTATTTTTTCATTGATTGTTTTTATTTTTTTGACTGAATATTCGTAGGATGTAATGATCACATTTACTGTAGAGAACTAGTACATGTACAGAACATATTTCAATTTTTATTTCTCCTTTTAACTCCACCCCCTTTTATTTCACCAGCATCAGATTAACTTCATAAGATCTTATAAGGTAAATAAATTCAGTTTTACAGTACAGGACAAACCTTGTTTATATGGTATTTAAACAGAAAATTTTCATTTCAACCCTAGATATTTTCTTTCTTTAAATTATTCCCATAAAACATATTTGTACACATTCCTATTATCTATTACTGTTATTTTGCTAATTATGATATTAAATGTAGGTTTGTTAAGAAATTAGTACATTTTATAGAAATAGATAAATAAGTATATAGAAATAAAATTACATAATGATTTCAAATTCTTCACATAGTAATGAATAAATAAAACAAATAGATAATTGTAACAGATCTTAATAATTGTTCACTCAGTGATAGCCATATGGATTTTATCCAGCTATTTTATTTTTAACATATTAGAAAAATATTTTCTTTTTATTTAAATACATGAATTATAATAGAAAGAATATGCTGCAAAATATATTAATAAAATAAAATTTTAAAAGAATGATATATGGTAAATTTTACCATGTTATTAGAGATAAAATAAAATTTAAAAAAGAATATAGGACACCATAATTTTGGTGATCCAAAATTTTAATATCTTTTTACTATATGACTCTGAGAATTACACAATATTCTGGACAGGATGTGGAAAGTAAAATTGGCTTCGCTAAATATAACATTCTTACCACCCTCTTCCTTATATTGTACTCAGGCTAATGAAGTTTAAAACTTTCACAATTTTGACACATAAATAATACTAGTAATTCATATTTAACTTTAAACAATTAATTTCCCTAACATTATCTGGTGTTTATGTAAATAACTAGAAGCAATTATAGATAGTATTGTTAATCTTCTTAATTTCCTTTTCCACAGGGATCATTTGATTGGATAATAATACTTTGTTTATGCAGGAAATTTGTTTACCTCTAAATGCAAGACATTTTCTTTCTATTACAGCTGAGCACTAAAGCTTGTTGTGACCATCTTGGATCATAATGTTTTTGTAAAAATAATTTACTGTGGTTCCTAGCTTGTTTAGGTCTGAAAATCTGGTATAAATGAATTTTATGGTCTTACATAGATTATATATATATAAGTTTTAAGTGTGTTATATTCATTTAAATGCAGTTTATTGTTACTGATAGGTTCTATTATAAAATTAAAATGAGATTGTTAATAAACAATTGACCAAAAATCTATGAAAGTTGGCAAAGGCTTATCAAAAATTAACTCTTTATGACAAATTATTTTGGATGTCCAATAGCTCCCCTTGTTATGGGAGTATGTAACAGGCTCTAGTGGAGGTCTGAAACAATTGTTAGCAATTAATTCTATATACATTATACTTTTTCACATATGCAGGTAGGTATTAATGATAAAATTTAATTCATTAATTAGGTAGAATAAGATATGAAAAATAATATAAACAGAGCAATTAACAATATGCAGTAATAAAATTACATAAATGTGTTTTCTTTCTCTGTAAAGGTGTCTTACAGTATTTATTATACTTCATCCTTTTTGTGATGTTATAAAATGATTTATTATACCTATGTGAAGAAATGATATATCATGCCTATGTGAAGAAACAAAGTGAGGTGAATGTTGGGCATGGGGACATGTTAGGCCACTACTGACTTTCTGATAAATATGAAGGAGAATTATCTCCTTCAAGCATCCTAAATCATTGAGTTTCCTGGTTGGATGAGAGAGAAGTTGATGTCTATGGTTGGAGATTCTCAAGAGCTGAAGATTCATTTGGTCAAAACCTTTGGAAGAATTTCGTGATCAGAAGTTGTCTCTTTTTTTAAAATTCAGAAATGTGTTACAGTAGACGTAATATTTCCCTGTTCCATAAATGACTTAAATGCTTCATTCTTCCTTGAGTTTGCACTTCATAATTTATCCCTTAAATCTGCAATTTAAATCAGTGACAAAATTTGAAAACGCGTCTATTTGAGTTTCTGTTTCCATTTTTTCTCATCTTCCTCATCCTCAGTAGATGATTCAACAAGTTCTCTGAATGCCTCATTTCTTAACACTTGTTAAATTTCTTGTACTTCTTCATCACACACCACTGAAATCATGAGCATGGAAGCTAGCAAAATGTACTAACTCATGGTAACTCTAAAAATAAAAATAAAGCTATTTATTTTAACATTGACTGGCTGTGTTTGACATAATCTCAAAAATATCATATATTCAAATCTTTTATAAAAAATAATTTCCAAGTCACTATTGAAGAAAATCTATATAAATGGAGCATATACCATTTTCATGGATTGCAGATCAATATTGCATACATATCAATTATCTCCAAATTTCTGTATTGCTTCAATAAAATTTGGATTAAAATATCTCAATATTTTGGCCAACTGAGTTGATTGTACATGTGGAAAGGCAACCATTCAAAAAAAATTAAGAAATTAATTAATTTTAAATCTTCAATTGTCATTTATCTGGTTTAATAAAAATTTACAATAACTTGGACTGATATATCTAAACAGGGAGAACCCAAAACAAAGCCATTTACTGATTTAAAAATCAAAAACTATATTATATATTATTTAGAGTTATCTAAGTAGATACACATATGTAGATATTTAGATATTTATTGTATTATTTACTTTTTCCTTGCTTGGATATAATACTTGATATCCTAAATTTATAGGAAAAGAAGGTTTATTTTGTCTTACAGTTTGTAGAAGTTTCCCTCTGGCTCCAAGCCAGAGTGGGATAGCAGAGGGGCATGAAAGAAGAGAAACAGCTCATGATATGGTAGCAGGAAGAGAGAGAGAGAGAGAGAGAGAGAGAGAGAGAGAGAGAGAGAGAGAGAGAGATTAATGGGGGAAAAGAAGCAAGAAGCTATACACTTGCAGGACACGTCTCCAACTAGCCTTCACTTTCCAAATCACATTAGGTGTAAACTCATTGGGACTATCCACTGATGAGTATCACTTCCTCCCATGATGTAACCCCTCAAAAGCTTCACCTATGAGTGTATGAGGCTTTCAGAGACAAGCAGATAAAACCCATAATAGTTATAGAATTTTTATATCAATACAGATTTAGAATCATGTGCAAAAGGAGGCATAAAATTTCCTATGAAGTCCTACAAAAATGGATCAGAACTAAAATATTGGAAAGTGAAATTCCACACACTTTTTCCATGAGTCCAATATTATTCAGCATAGGTGATTATAGAATCAAAAATAAAAGAAACGAAATTGTATCTGAATAGTGATAACAACATTATTTGCAATATCTGTGTTCTAGTCACTTTCTCATTGCTGGTACACAATACCCAACACCCATAAATTCAAAGAGGAGAGGTTTATTTTGGCCCAGGTGTCTCAGTCTCTAGTTGTCTCACGTCAAGGCAGGAAAGGAATGTTGCGAGGGTCTGTGGAGAAAAGCTGCTCACATAATAGTGACCAGAAGGAAGCAGAGAGAGAAAGAAGTTAGAAAGATAGATATTCCCTTCCAGGTCACCCCTCCAATTGTCTTCTTATTCCAGCCAGGCCCCACCTCCTAACAGCATATTCAGTTATGGATTCACCAGTGAATACATCCACTGCTGTGTAGAACACACTCATGATCCAATCACTTTGCAGCTGTTGAACACATGAGCATTTTGGGGACAGGTTAGATCTAAATTATAACAATTTGGAAACAAGCTAAATGTCAATAAATAGATGAAGAAAAAGCAAAATATCATATATATATACATACATACATAGGTGTGTGATTTTATTCATTGAAGAAAAATGTTAATATAATGAAATATGATGTTATTAGGGAATTCAAAGTAATGAAGTAGTGATGCATGCCACAATTTGATTGGCTTTCAAAATATGCTAATTTTAAAAGCTGTAAAGCCATAATTAAAAAGTTATAATGAATGCGTACTATGATCCCTTCATACTAAAGATTAAAAATATTGATTTCTACAGCAACAAAAATATATTAATGGTTGATTATAGATGAAGGTGGGTTATGATGGCATTTAGATTTCATAGCTATCATTTTTTGTTTTTTCTCTTTTTCTTCTAGTACAAGGATTGAGCTTTTTTTTATAATGTTTTGAGATAGTGTCCTAAATTTTTATTTGCAAAGGCTAGGCTTGAATTTGTGATTTGTTTGCCTCATCTTCCAAGGTCTACTGGAATTAAATGCCTGTAGAGTTTATTTTTGCTGTGACTAAACTGTTTAAAATTGACAATGATGTTCACATGTATGTGGGAATGTGCTAAAACCCAACAAATTGTACACTTTAGTGAATTCTATGATACATAAAACATATTTCAGCAAAGCTATTTTAAAGTGAGATATTATTCACATAGGAAAATTTGTTCATGAATTTATTTATTAAAAATAGAATATGTAGGTCCCTAATGCATGTATAAAACATTACTTTGAATGACTTATTTTTCACTCAAATTTAAATTGTATAGAAAAATTCATTATCACTTAGAGTTGGACAAAAACAATTATACATTAGTCCATGATTTGTAAGCATATTTTGACAAAAAGACTTTGACAATTATTTTCAAAGTCAGTAACAGAATAATTTTTTTTAAATACAGATCATTTCTTTGGGGTGAAAGAGATAATTCATAGCTAATTACAACCAAAGAACCAAAACACTGCATTTTTAAATGGAAGAAATGGGTAATGAAAGTAAAGATAGAAGCATTAACAGTAGAACAAAAATTCTATTAAATATTTGGTATTAATTAACCTTAACTCCAGACAATCAGAAACTCTCTGTGATTATAACTGGACAATGAATTTAGTCAAAGAGATTTACATCTTAATTATTACATTTGAACATATTCCATCTGGATATTTGTAGTTCTTGCCTCAATGTTCACAATAATAATAATGACAATAATAAAAGAAATTTAAGGCTTTTTTGGTATCAATTAAAAAGTAGTTCAATTTTTATTTAGTGTAGATAGTGGCAGATTTTGCATTAAAACTAATGTTTGTTAATCATTGTTCATAAGTGAGGTCAAAATTACAGATGCAAATGTAGTACATAAAACCTTTGAATTAACTAACATAGGTGAGATTGCCTAGTAAATAATGAGAGAAGAAATTAGACTCACAGAAGGGCTTCAATTATGGTAGAGGAGAAATGGCAGAGAAGAAGTCTGTAGAGTTGCCAGAAAAATAAATTTCACAGAAATATATAAATTGGATTTCAAGAGTTTGATGATATATAAAGAATCTTATGACATAATCAAAGAACTTAGAACACAAAAAGTAATCAAAATGTAGAAGATGTAGAAAAATGTAGAAGAAAAATTTATCCTGGATGTTCTTGCTTTTGGAGTTAGATATCATTCCTTTATCTATCATCTCTCCTCCCTCCATTTTATCTGCTTCTGCTTCTATACACAAATTCATACACATTTTTGTCTTGTAAGTTCATATATAAAATCTTTCTCAAGTGAAAAGCTAATTCTAAACTTTAGAACATAATTCATTTCATGCTTTCCTTATGGTTGCAGAAAACATGAATGATAAAAGTAGATCGATTTGTATAGCAAATATAAGATGAAATATGACAGATAATTCATAGACTGAACATAAGGAGAAAATTAATGAAACATGCAGAATTATTGAAATTTAAAATCATTACTATATTACATTTGTTCCACGTCAGGTGGTGGTATTGTTTTGTTTTAGAACTTTTTTGGTAATATTTTTACTTTTAGAGATTATATCTCATTTTGTTATTGATCTGTACTTCTCTGATGATGATATTTAACATTTTTTCATCGGCTTAGTAGCCACTTGCCTATCTTTTTTCCATAAAGTTCAAAATATTTTTTACGCACTTGAAAGTAGTTGATTTTTCTTCTTATAATCACATAATAGAAGTACAGTAAGGGAAAAACAACAAAAGGATATGGCCATATTTTAGGGGATGAAAATATTCTATATTTTTGAATTGAACATTTTATAAGGGTTCAGTTTTTCTTAAATAAATTGTATTTTAGTGAATTTAATAAAATATCCAAAGGGAAATTTTCATTATAAAAATGCTGAAATATTTGTGCCAATTGACACAGAAGTAATTTATCATTACAGTGGTCCTTAGCATCTTTAAAGCTGAGCAAGATTGGTATTTTATAAATATTGAAAGGAGAACAAAACAGGCATGTATGTTATTAAACACCTCTTTTTATATATTTATGGCTAATATAATTTTGTATCATATCTGATTATCTTACTAATGAAATAATAGACATTTTCTCAGTTTTTTTCTTTCATATATTGCATGTAGCACGTAGAGCAGTATATTTGACCCTTTGAAACCCAAAATTAAACATAGAGCAGGAGAGAGCTGTTATTCTGAGATCTCCTTTACACATCTGATCCATAAAGAGGCATTCAGAGAAAGGACAGTCATGTAGTCCCAGTCACATGAATGCTGACATGAAAGAAGTCAGTTAGTAAGTTCTTGATGAATTCCTTATTAACACATCATCTTTAATTTACACTCTCTGAGATTCTAATACTTTTATCAGTTGAATGGATTAAATATTTCTCTGTAGTATAATATTTGTCAGATTAGTATTAGTGAGATGATTATTTAAAACACACTACATGTTTCTACACCTAAGAAACATTCCATAAAATGGAATTTTTATTAACATAATACATTGGCATAGTCTCTGGATTAAATTAAGAAGAAAACGTAAGTATTTTTTTAGCAAAAGAACTGCTGACCAGCACCCCAGGAACCACACGGGTGTTGCAAGTTCTCTCTTAAAGTAAAGAATGTTTTGCTCTGAAAGAAGTTTAACTTTTGGCAAAACCTTCACCACCACCTGCCTCTTTCTGAAAATCAAGAGATATGTATGGGAGAGAGGAATAACAGTTGTTGACATATAAACCTCTGCAGCACTTTGGCTTTGTAGTTAACAAGTGATGTTAAGTGAAGAGAAGTTTTGGATGGAGGAATTTTTATGAAATTAAGCTGGATTTTTTTTCAATATGAAGAAAATAATATATTCTAAATATTTCTATATATCCTTCTGCAAACCTCCTGAAATTCATGACAGGAAAAAAGAAGCATAATGTGACTGTCCCAAGAAGCTTTTATAAGCCAATTCAAACTGAGAATATTTACTTGAGGTGAACTTCTATATCTCATGAGATTAATCCTATTTCAGATCCTATTGCCTAACAAAATCAATAGACTATAAACTTGAATTATAAGTAAGGTAATAACAATGACCTTAGGTTTTCTATGTTTGGCAATAAAGACATGTTAAGTTTAGAAGTTTCTAGGACACAGAAAACTGAGGAGGTGATATTTTGTCTTGGTTATAAATCATTATGGTTTTTCTATAGAAATTGCTCTTCATTTCTTTAGAGTAACTGTGTGTTTAGTTCTACTTTTAAACATTATCTACTTTTAAAATTATCATTAATCTTTATTTTTATGAAAGCAAAAAAGCAATTTGTCCTTTTGAGATCGAGAAATTACAAAGCTTATCTTCATTTTTCTGCTATTTTGAATGTATGGTTAAGTAAGTTACATTATTCTGTTATTGTATAGAATTGCTATAACAACAGAAAATAGAATAGTGTTTTGTGTTTCTTTATAGCATATTTAAGTTTTAAATTTCTGTACTCCTATTTCCAACATAAATACACTATTCATAGCTATCACATATCAGCTAATACTATATATGTACATATACACATTTGTACACATGCACGAACATAAAACTCAATTCACAACACTCATTACTAAGTATGACTTGTTTAACTTTATTCATTCTCTACCTAAAATTAGTTTGGTAGATTTTTACTGCCTATGATTATCATTGAGTGAATTGTATTTTTCCCTATACTTTTGGATTCACTTTATAAAGAAGTAAGAACTCTAGAGCACATATATTCAAAAGTTCTTTATATGAGTAGGCTAAAATATGTTTTAAAATTTGTGTGACCATTTGGAGAAAAGGTTGAAAATCAACATCATTTTTGGTACTGAGTCACTAACCAGCAAATGTTTACTTCTTTGATACTTGATTTAAAAATTTCATTATTTGGAAAATTTTTATATAACTTTCAGAAGGAAAAGCATTTCTTGAAATAATACTGTTGATACACAATATTCCATGAGTTTAGCAGTTGCTGGAAACAGACTAAAAATGTACTGCTTATAAACTACTTATGTTCCATTGCAACCTTATTAGAAAGTAAACTTAATACATGAGAGAGACAGACAGGGACAGAGACACAAAGAGACAGAGATAAAGTGACAGTGACAGAAACAGGGACAGAGAGAAAGAGAGGTGTCAAGAGAAGTATTTAAGTTGCCCCAAGTCACATACTTACTTTGTGGCAGAACAAGTATGTTTTGCAACTTAAGCTCCAAACCTTGATCTTAACAATTGCCTAAGAATAAAGCTCATGAAAAAGAATAAGTGTTTGTAACACTGATGTAGCTGGGAAATTATTTGGTCAGAATGGAGCATTTGACTTATCTTTAAAGTGATAAAGCCAAAAAAATTGGGCTGTTTCATGATGGAAAACTAAACTCCATTGTATTCGGAAGGTACATCATTGAGAGGGAGACAGGATACTTTGCCATGACCTGCAGAATGTCACTTGACTATTTGAAAGTAACTGTTTTTAAGAAGCTGAGAAAGACACGTAAATTCATAGTAATGTGTATGTACATCAGAATCATTTGCTTGGTGCAATATCTGAAATCAAGACTATTTCCAATCACTACTATACACAAATAAAAAATAAATGTATTATATTTATTGTTCACATCCATATTTGCAGTGCAAGTTCCCTACACATAGAAATCAAAATATGGAATAATCATATGCACTTTTTAATAAAGGGATGTTTGAAGTTGAGTCTTTTTTTTTTTTTTTGAAGTTGAATCTTTTGGTGCCACCTTCTGGCGTGAATTATTGTATATAGTATTTCAAATTCCAACCAAAGTTCTGATGGTCAATAAATTAAATTAGATAGTTTTATACCTGCCAAGTGTGCAATTTTTGTCTCTGAGATTTATTTACTTGCACTGTATTCAATATGAAGAAAAAAATTATGAAACTGACCTAAAACATGAGACAATATTTCAATCAAGTCTAATTTTCAATATGTAATGACTGTGCATTTTCTCTGTGAGAAAAGAGAATGTAACTGGAAAATTAAGGTTATTTTTAAGTATTTATTGTTGTATTAATTATGTTAACAAATATTGTCACTGAATTTAAAATGTTTTCTTCTGAGCAACTAACTATAGGACTCAATATCCTTAGTTTTTCTTTGAAGTAGTTGAATTTGACCTAGTACTTTAATTTTTAAAAACTACTTTGTAATACTCTACTCAGATAATTTATATTTCATCAGTGTGTTTTTTATTGCAAAGGTTAATGTTGTGTTATTTTTTTACTATGCATTACATGGATAAAAATTAAAAAGTAGTTTGTGTAAGAAAAGGCAAGGTAAGAAGTCATGTTGACTTCCTTTGTGCACAAAAATTATATTATTACAGCTAGAGTTTTAAAACACTGTAAGTAGTTCTCTGTAAGTGCACTTTGATTCTATCATCCTATATTTTTTTCAGTGGAATTAATCATTGATCAGGAAAGCAAAATTAAAGTTTTCAAGCATGAGAACATTTTTAGATTATTATTATTACCACCACATTATTGTTCTTTCCATTAGTATTTTAGTATATCCTTTCAAATGCATCACTTTTGTAAGTTTGAAAATATTTTAGTTTACTTTTGCAAAATCTCCACCTCTACCTCACTTTCAAATTTTCTCCCATTTACATATTCTTTTTTTCTATAGAGCTCATTGATTTTCTACATTTTTTTTTTTAAGAAATTGCACACACCATTTGGAAGGTTGAGGCAGAAGCACAGAGAGTTCCAAGCCATAGTAACATCCTTGACTCAAACTCAACCCCTAAAAAAGAGCTTATCATCTCTCCATTATTAGCATATATTGCAATATTCTACAGAGGTTATTCTGGACAACATAAAATTATCAAACTGTTACCTGCTTTGTTTATTTTTGTGTATGTGTATGGCAGAAAGATGATGGCCATAAAGTTCTGTCCAATTCCTCTGAGATGGTATTGGAGGGTTGTTGATAATCCCTCTCTTCTTCCTTTCTACCACACTCCCACCTGATTATTTCCTTCACTCTTTGAGTTACAGTTCGGTATTTTTCCTACTACTAGTGATCGAACTGAAGGCCTCTGTACTGAGTTGCATCCTTAGTCCTCCTTTTATTTATTTTATTTTATTTTATGACAGGATCTCCCTAAGTCATTAAGTTTCCCAGACTGAGTTTGAACTTGTGATACTCTTTCCTCAGTCTCCCAGAGTTGTGAGATTATACTGTTTGGAGTCAGTTTTCACATATGCATAAATAAAATTTTCCTCCTTTTTAGGAGAATCAATGTCCAAAAGATTTATTCTAGTAATCTCAGAGAATCAAAACAGATCTAGAATATATTTCTCTTTGTCACTCTCTCTCTTTTTCCTTGTCTGAACAACATGCACATGCACATACACACACACACACACACACACACACACACACCATACACACACATACCTTGGTCTTATGACATTTCCAAACTGATCAAATAATTTCATTATATGTAACCTTAGTAAATGTTTAGTTAAGTGTACTTTCAAAACATATGTGATTAGATTCAATTGTATGTCATAAAAAGAAAAGAAATACTTAAATTATTGATTATGTCATCTATGAATAAGCATACAACATAATAGGTGAAGTAGAGAACTCTGGATTCAAGAAATCAGCTTTTTAATTACTGAAAGATCTTCTTTTCTCATTTGAGAAAATTGACCAATTTTCAACTATTTTAATCAATTTCTTACTATACATATTTGAAAAAATATAAATAATGTCATAGGAATTAATGAATCTAATGCATTTAAACAAATTTTAACTTATTTTATGTAAACCTATAAGTTAATATAAACTGTTACTATTAACAATTCATGCATGCAGGAAATTTTAAGCATCTCTACACATCTTAACCTTTTAACTTAGGTTATTTTCATAATTACTGCAAATGTTGTTTTTCCCCTCTCCAAAAAAATTATTAAAATGTCTCTTCAGTTGAACATCTTTTATACTTCAATATTAGTAGTTATTATTTTTCTTTATATAATATTGCTGTTTTGAAACTAACTATTGAGGATTTTACAACTCAATAACGAATTAAGTTACACATAATTTGATAAGAAAAGAAAGACAAAATGAGTATCGACTGCACAAGGGAATTGGTAATAGTGAGCTAAACCTTTACCTGCATCTAAGTGGCACATTCCCTCTCAACATATTGCCCACTATTTATCTGTTTCAGATAAAAAATTATCTGAAGATTTACTAGTTAAAAATTGAGGAGAAAATCCCACTAAATGAAGTCATTCACTCTCTTCTTCCTTTTTATCTTTGGTTGATTTATATTTTCCTCACTATCTTCCTCTTTCCTAAAAATGATAAGCGTGTGTAGCAAGGACGGTTGTCTCCCCTTAACCATGGCTTTGCTTTCTGTGGTTCTGGTGAGCTGCTCTTGTTGGCAATAAAATATCAAATGGAAAATTTAAAAAATAAAAAACCCATACATTTTATTAAACTTTTGTAACAGCATATTTATTTTATTATATACTATTTTGGTTAATCTGTTACAGAACCTAATTTATAAACTAACCCTTACAATGAATTTGGACATATTAGAAAAAAATAATAAAAATTGTGTCCAGTACCAGCCTCAGTTTGAGGCAGGGGGTGGCCTGGGTCCTGTACTACATCCTTAAGAGGCAAAGGGCAGCCATGATAGTATTATTCAAATAAATAATTTTTACTACATGATAACCACTATTTTACAGTGCTTCCAAGTGTGATTCGAGAGATGTGGACAACGTTAATTTCCTTTGATGTAGATTGGACAAAAGTGAAATGTGGATTTTGGTCTATTCCTCTTTAAAGCAAGTAAAAGAAAGACAGAAAGAGTTAACCCAAAATCCTGTATATTTACAATTTAAGTTTTTGTAACTCAATATATCTGAAAATGAATTTTGACATGTCACAATAGTATAGTTGTTTTCTAAATAATAAGCCATGTAAATACTGAAACATCTGTTCATATTGTTACTTTGCTTGATGTTCTCTCAATAAATAAATCATTTCATTGTAATGATACTGGGAAGTTGTTTTGAATCATTTATATAATGATATTCTGTAAACATAAATGCATGGATTGATATAAAAAGACATTTTCCCCAAGATAGGTTTTCTGGAGTTAACTTCTTGTATGACCTTGAGAAGTTCTTTAGCTTCTTTGAGGGTTTGTTACTTCATGTGTGAAATAAAGAGTTTAGAGTCAATAATCCTTTCAATCTTACCAGCTCTGAAATTCTCTGAGCATATTTTTCTACTAGCCAGAGGAATGTGAATGTAATTGGACACTTTATTGTATTAATTTATTTTGTTCTGGCAACTAGACAATAATCTCAGGATAAATAACCTGATGGAAATACTGTGCATTGCGTAGGGAACATTTGTCTTCAAGGTTATAGTAATGGAATTTATGCTTCAAAGTCTCAAAGAGAAGTTCATGGCACCTTGACACTAATCCTCATACAACATTGTGTGCAGTAATTTTAGCCCGTTGACAAAAATATTGAGTGGAAGGGGATAGAGACTGATGCTATGAGTTTGATAAAGTAGTTTGCCAAGGTGAAGATAGATGCTATTAGACAAGGGTGGGTTTCATATTTGGCAAAGATGTTTTCTGTTGTATTCAAATGTAGTGTCTTGTGTGTGTGTGTGTGTGTGTGTGTGTGTATGTGCGTGTGTGTGTGTGAAGAGGAGATTTAGATATTTCCTAATGAGAATTTAAGGAATTTAAGGAAATTGAGAATTTAAGGAATTTAAGAAAATTAAGGATCTAAGGAATTTGAGGAAAAAATGGTTTAAACCCCTTCCTGCTGAAAACTAGCAAAATACAGTTGCTCACCTACAAATGTTTATGCAAATCATGGGAAATATGTGTAGCAACCACTGCAGTTACAAAGGAGAACAAAGGTCATTTCTCAAGTCTTATGTAGTAAGTGAGGCCTTTAATGATGTTATAATTTTATAGGGACAGGAGAGATTTCAATAAGTACCTATAGTTTTAAACTCCATCAGACCAGCTATTGAGGGTTCAGAATTAGGCTGAAATAGGAGAAATCTAACACTTGTCCATGGACTAAGAATATTTCAAATGATTTAGCTAAATATTACTTTGACTACTACTTCCCCTTCAATACTATTTTGCAGAACAATGATTTATCTTTTGTTAAAACATGGGTACAAGGATTTATTTTTCCTGTTGCTTCTTTTACAATTCCTTCTTCTCTGTTTTTATGCAGAGGACATATAAAATACATAGATTTCAAATTTTTGACATTAATCCTGCTTGCTGTTCTGCGAACTTTCTTGATCTATGGATGATGTTGGTAATTTCTTATGGAAAATTCTTCATATATATCGTTCTGCTTAATTTTATGCTTCTAGGGTTTAAACTATGGATATGTAACACATTTACAATTGTGTGCAGTCATGGATTTTATAACTTGTCTTCATTCTTTTTATTCTTTGCATTTAAGTTAAGGAAGCTTTTATTGACATATTTTTGGTTGTATCATACCAACTGATGAGCCCATTCTTCATTACCATTATAGTGTTTTAATTTCTAACATTAGTTTTTGATTCTTATAGTTGTCATCTCTTTGTTTACATGACACAACTGTTCTTGCATATTATTTACTTTTTCCACTAAGACCTATGGCATATGGTTCATGGTTATTTTAAATATCTGGTCTGCTAATTACAATAGCTGTGTCATAACTGAGTTTTTTTTCCCATCATTTATTGTTACATTTTAGTTGTACAACACAGTTACATTCATCACTGGGATCTTATACCTTTACATGACAAATCTTGGTTATTATTTTTTCCCCATTCCCCTTCCCTCCCTTCACCCCCTCCACCCTTCCCTATTTACAAAGACTTTGTTTCCATTTTTTTCCTTTTCTCATATTTTTTCTTTTTCCTAATTTCCTTTCCCTACCCCTTCCACTTCAGCTACACCTTTAGACCTTTTCATCCTATTACACAATATCAATTATACAATTTGATCCTTATTTACACATTTAGTACTTCACACTAGAGGAACTATTCAGTATTTACACGTGTGTCCTATTTATTGCACTTGAGTATGGCCTCAATATGCATCCACTTAGCTATAAATGTCTCTAGTTTCTCATTCTTTATGGCTGAGTAGTACTCCATTTTATTAAAAACACACACACACACACACACACACACACACACACATTTTTATCCAGTCTCCAGTTGATGGGCAATTGGGCTATTTCCAAAATTTAGCTATTGCAAACTGTGCCACTATAAACATGGTTGAGCATATATTACTGTAGTACGACTCTTTTAATTCTTTTGGGAAGATACTCAGCAGAGGAATAGCTGGGTGAAATGGGAATTCTAATTCTAGTTGTTTGAGGTTTCTCCATACTGATTTCCACAGTGGTTGCACCACTTTACACTCCCACCAATAATGTAGAAGGGTTTCTTTCTCCCCACAACCCCACCAGCATTTGTTATTTATTGAATTCTCAATAGCAGCCATTCTTTTTGTGGTGAGGTGGAATCTCAGCATTGTTTTTATCTGCATCTCCTGAATGACTAGTGATATTGAACATTTTTTCATATGTTTATTTACTCCTTTTACTTCTTTGTCTAAGAAATGTTTGTTCATTTCAGATGCCCATTTTTGAATTAGGTCTTTATATTTAGGGGTGTCTGATTTTTTAAAGTTTTTTTTTTTTGGTACATTTTAGGCATATAATATAATGACTTTCATCATTGGAAATATGCACCTTTACATAAACTCTCTTGGTTCCTCTATTTTCCCCTTTCCCCTGACCTTCCTTAAACCCCTCCATCCCTCCCTATTTACAAAGACTTTGTTTCCTTTTTTCATTTTCTCATTAATTCCATTCCTTTCCTCCCTTCCCCCTCCCCCTCCCACTTCCCCTTCCCTTTTGCCACTTTTCTTCCTATTTCACACTATCTATTATATCTTTTAGTCCTTATTTACACTTTCAGTTTCTCACATTAGAGAAACTATTCAGTATTTACATGTGTGTCCTATTTATTTCATTTAAGAGTATCACCTCAATGTGCATTCATTTTGCAATAAATCTCTCTAATTTCTCATTTTTGATGCCTCAGTAGTACTCCACTTTATTTTTTAAAAAATCACATTTTCTTCATCCAGTCTCCAGTTGATGAGCATTTGGGCTGTTTCCAAGTTTTAGCTATTACAAATTGTGCTGCTATGAACACAGGCACACATATATCACTGTGGTATGATTCTTTTAATTCTTTAGGGAAGATACCCAGCAGGGAAATAGCTGGGTAAAAGGGGACTTCTAATCCTAGTTCTTTGAGGTAACTCCATACTTATTTCCACAGTGGTTGCAACAGTCTACACTCCCACCAGCAGTGGAGCAGGGTTCCTTTTTCCCCACACCCCTGCCAGCATTTGTTATTGATTTCATGATAGCAGCCATTCTTTCTGGAGTGAAGTGGAATCTCGGCATTGTTTTCATTTGCATCTCTCAAAAAACCAGAGATGTTGATTTTTTCACGTTTATTTGTCATTTCTCTGTCTTGGTGTGAGAAATGTCTGTTCATTTCAAATGCTCATTTTTGGATTGGGTTTTTTAATTTGGGAGGTCTGATTTTTTTAAGTTCTTTATAGATTCCAGATAGTAGACCTTTTTCTGAGGGACCATTGGTGAAAATTTTTTCCCACATTGTGGGTTGTCTCTTCACACTGCTGGTGGTTTCTCTTGCTGTGCAGAAGCTTTTCAGTAAGAAGAGATCCCACTTGTTGATTGTTTGTGGTAGTTTATGAGCAACTGAGGTTTTGTTCATGAAGTCTTTTCCTACACCAATGTCTTCAAGAGTTCTACCTAACCTCTGCTCCAGCCAGTTCAGCTTTTCTGTTTTAATATTAAGATCCTTAGTCAATTTTGGTTTTAGTTGTTTGTATGATGAGAGATATAGGTCTAGTTTTAATCTTTGGAAAGTTGAAACCCAATTTCTCCAGCACCATTTATTAAAGAGACTATCTTTCCTCCAGTGAGGGTGTTTGGCTCCTTTGTCAAAGATGAGGTGGCTGAGAGTGTCTGGAGTTGTTTCTGGATCTTCTAATCTATTCCACTGGTCCTCAGGTCTGTTTCTTTGCCAGTACCATGCTGTTTTTATCACAGTAGCTTTGTAGTATAGCTTCAAGTTGGGGATTGTGATACCCCCTCTCATGTCTCTGTTACCTAGAATTGCTTTTGCTATTCTGGGTCTCTTGTTCCAAATGAATTTTAGGATTATTTTCTCAAGGTCCACGAAGTATGCTGCTGGGATTTCAATTGGGATTGCATTGAATATATATAGCAGTTTTGAAACTATGACTATTTTCGCTGTGTTGATCCTTCCTACCCAGGAGTAAGGGATGTCTTTCCATTTCCTAATATCCTCTTCAATCTCTTTTCTCAAAGTGCTATAGTTTTCAGAGAAGAGGTCTTTTATTTCTTTTGTTAGGTGGATTCCTAGCTATTTCAGTTTTTTGGATGCTATTGTGAAAGGAATTATTTGCCCTATTTCTCTCTCAGTGAGTCTGTTGTTCATGTAGAGGAAAGCTATTGATTTTTGTGTGTTGACATTGTATCCAGCTACTTACTGAATTGGGTTATTAAGTCTAGAAGACTTTTGCTGGAGTTCTTGTTGTCTTCTGTATGGAGTATCATGTCATCTGCAAATAATGACAATTTAACTTCTTCATTTCCTATCTTTATTCCTTTTATTTCTTTCTCTTGTCTAATTGCTATGGCTAATGTTTACAAAACTATATTGGACAGGAGTGATGATAGTGGACATCCTTGTCTTGTTCCTGATTTTAGTGTGAAGGATTTCAGTTGTTTTACTATTTAGTATGGTATTGGCTGCTGGTTTTTCACAGATGACTTTTACCAGATTGAGGTAGAGACCATCTATTCCAATTTTTTATAGGGTTTGTATCATAAATGCATGTTGGATTTTGTCTAATGCTTTTTCTGCATCTACTGAGATGATCATATGGTTTTTGTCCTTGGCTCTATTGATATAGTGTATTACATTGATTGATTTGCATATGTTGAACATCCCTGCATCCCTGGGATGAATCCCACTTGGTCAGAGTGTATGATCTTGTGCATTCTATTTGCCAGGATCTTATTAAGGATTTTTGTATCTATGTTCATTAGTGAAATTGGCCTATAGTTCTCTTTTTCGGTTGGGTCTTTCTCTGCTTTGGGGCTCAAGGTCATGTTTGCTTCCAGGAATGAATTTGGGAGTATTGTTTCCTTTCAATTTCATTGAAGAGTTTAAACAGTAGTGGCAGTAGTTCCTCTCTAAATGTCTTGTAGAATTCAGCGGTGAAGCTATCAGGACCTGGGCTTTTCTTAGTTGATAAGTTTTTAGTTACATTTTCAATTTCATTGATTTTTATTGGGTTGTTTAGAATTTTTAGGTCTTCGTTCAACTTTTGTAATTCATACATGTCTTAGAATCTGTGTATTTTTTCTTTGTTTTCCATCTTATTGGCATATAGTTTCTGGAAGTAGGTATTGATGATCCTCTGGATTTCTGCTGGATCTGTTATGACTTCACATTTTTCATTCCAAATTGCATGGATTTGAACCTTTTCTTTCCTTTTTTGTGATAAGGTTGGCTAAGGGTTTATTCGGATTCACTGAATTTTTTGTATCATTTTCTTAGTTTCTATTGCATTGATTTCTGGTCTGATCTTTATAATTTCCTCCCTTGTACAAGCTTTGGATTTGTCCTGCTTTTCTTTTCTAGGAGCTTAAGATCCACCATTAGGTTGCTTATTTGAGTTTGTTTGCTGTTTTCCTAGTGTGGGCATTCATTGCTATGAATTTTCCTCATAGATCTTCTTTCATTATGTCCCATAGATTCTTGTATGTTTACTGGCATTATCATTAAATTATAAAAACTGTGTATTTCTTGTTTAATTTCCTCTGTTACCCATTGGTTGTTCAGGAGAGTGTTATTCAATTTCCATGTGTTTGTGAATTTCTTCTGGTTTCTTATGCTATTGATCTCCAGTTTAATTGCACTATGGTCTGATAATATACATGGGATAACTTCAGTTCCTTTGCATTTACTTAAACATGTTCTCTGAACTTGTATGTGGTCTATTTTGGAGAATGACACATGTGCAGCTGAAAAGAATGTATATTCTGATTTTGTGGGATGAAACACTCTGTAGAGGTCTATTAAGTCCATTTGTTCAAAAGCTTTGTTCAGTTCTAATATTTTGTTGAATTTTTTAAAAATTTTAAACATCAGATTTATTTGAAGAAAACAAAACAAAAACCCCACAACCCAAAGGATGGGATTTTACATATCAAGACATCTCCCAGGTAGTAAGTCTACAGATTACATATCATTTTAATAGAAGATATTTTTATATAAATTTTACATGTGTTCAGGTATGGGACATAAACCAATCCCTGCTTCTGTTTAGTGTGAGTAAGGAAGGGGAATGGGATAAAATAGCTTTTTTGATGCAACTTCTTGGAAGGAGAGCAGACAGGAGGGCAAACTCTACCTTTTAATTATCTAGAACCAATGGTTTAAAAAGAAAATCCATTCAACTCAGGTTATGTCTAAAAGCCTACTTCCTAGCTACTAGCCAACCCCACCAATTAAGGGTAATTCTCTGAGTATACCTTTAGTCCACTGGATAAATAGCTTATTATGCCCACTGCTGCAGCTCTCATACACCCACCCCCTGCAGACCAGAGAGGCTCTAACATAGGATCAATGGGAGAAAGGCTCATAAATAGAGAGACCAAGCTACATCTGTGGGCAGCACCAGCTGCCTACAGTGGGAATAGATCCTATCTACCAAGTTGACCCCCAACAAAGGCACATATAAAAGTAAGCTATTGTGTTGCAGGAGAAACCAGTACCTTGTTAAATATATCTTTTATGATTTTTTCTCTCAAGGGAAGTTAAAAACCATACTTCCTCCCCCAAGCAAAAAATCACATTGGTATAGGCCACATTATAAACCCAAGCAAGCATTGGTGTGGGATTTCACTGGAAACTTGTAAAAAACAAAAACAAAAAAATCCATACCCCACAAACAAGGTCATAAGAAAAGCTTCCAATGTAACTGTCCCTAATCCATACTTATTCATCACCAAAGATCAACGTAGAGTTTTCTTAACAAAAGGAGAGGTCAGAGTAGCAGGAGCAGGCATGGATGGAGGGGAAAAATGAGAATCAAGACATCAAAGACCTGATTTGTTTGAGAAAAGCATTGATTCATCATGTCACAGCATCCAGTGGCTGACATATAAAATACTTGAGGTCACATCTGTGACTTATTTAGAGACTAGTCTTTGGGAGGTGAGAGCAGCATGAAGAACATAAGAGATGGCTAAGACTCTGGCATCATTATTATTATTATTACTATTACTATTATTATTATTATTATTGGTTTTTTGAGACAGGGTCTCACTATGTAGTCCAAACTGGCCTCAAAATTTGCTATGTAGTCCAGGGTGGACTCAAACTTGTGGAGATCCTCCTGCCTCTGCCTCCTGAGTGCTGGGATTACAGGTGTGAGGCACAACACCTGGCCTTAAGAGTCTAAATTTGTTAAAACTTCAAAGTTTAAATAGCATGTAAATATATTTCAACTTTCAGAAAGGACAAGAGAAAGGGCAAAACCAGGGTGAAAGACTAGGAATTCCCATGACCCCTAAGTGCTTCCTTCTCAAGAAAATAACCATTCATGTGTTTACTAGAGGTCATATCATTTCCTCCTACTACCTGGTGCAGAATAATCCATCACCTTCCAAAAGCTTCCTTTCCAAGCACGATTTCCCTGTTATTTTGGTCCCAATCAGTCCTATTCTTTAGTGGCCTGTAGACACACTCCCAACTACCCACCTGGGGGGTAAAAAATAAAGGAATTTTCCCTAGGCTGACCCCAGTGATCAGAATTAAAATAAGAGGCATGGTTGGCAGCCTCCTGGAGATAAACAATTTGAGAAACTAAACCTACCTTTCAAAGGATGGAAAATTTATTCAGAATAAATGCTTGAGAATTCATGTATTCCACAATAAGATAAGAATGAAAAGGTAGAAATCTCACTTTTCCTTATCCCTCACCTACTGCCCAAATGCTCCAGACATCAATCCTATCACTGTCATTCCCATTTCTGCTAATGGAGGCCCCTAGGCATTAATCTCACAGGCAACTGCATGGTATCCTAAGAGCACACCACAACTTTCCCATTAAAAAGCTGTAGTCTCTGCCTCTTTGGATATACTGGCAATTCTCCACTTATTTCAATACTTTAAATGCTGCAGCAGCATGCAAAAGAACTTCTTTTTTTTTTTTTAAAGTTAAGAAAGGTCTCCAGGAGATGGTGAGTTTTATTTTGTCTTGTCTGGATAGAGGTTTGATTTGCTCTCAAATGTTCCAGGGTGGAGAAAGACTAGGAGAAAGGATGTTAAGATCTACTCAGCATAGTCTTCTTCATTTTCATCTTCACCATCCACAGGCAGAGCAGCATACCTTCTTGCAGAACTGAACTTGGAGGATGGGTTTTTCTCAGGTTTTTTTGGCTCAGGTGCAGATCTAGTCTTGATCCTTTTTGCCATCTTTCCTATCTGACTCCTTCCAGTGGTCTTTGTTCCCTCCAGCTCATGAACCATGGCTAGAGTTCCCAGTTTGGCCTTTTTAGACAGTCATCTCATCTATTTTATTTTCATCTTTCCTTGCTGGTCCTTCCACAGAGGGCTGAGCTGGAGCTACTTTCCCCCCACCACTTGTAGGGGATTGCTGCTATGTGTCTGAGCTCTGAGGTCAAGCAGGAGGGTTAGAACTTCACTTCACCCATGCATTCTCCTTTGGTGGAGGGGTTGATCAGGTTTGGGAGCCTTAGAAGTTGGAGAGTGATGGTGTTCCTCTTTATTGAGTGTTTCATTTTCTAGAGACTTCTCACTCTCTCTCCTTTGGGCATCCTAGTCTGACTTACTTCTGCCAGATGGGGCTGAGGTCCTAGTCTGTGATAATTCACTTCCTGTCCTTGACCTTTCCCATTCCTGAGTTTCTTCACTTTGCCAGCTTGGGTGTCTCTCCCGCAGCCATTGTTCTAGTTTTGGCTCATCCAGCTGATGCTGCAATTACTCCTGCTCCTTCTGTAGTCATTCCTCCACTTCTCTTTCTCTAGCAGCTGTGTCAACAGGCTTTACTCCTCCAAAGATAGAACCCTCTCGACTGGACTGGGAGGTGTTAGCAGAGAAATCATCTTCCTTAGGAGTACTCTGATGCTTTAGGTTCAGTTTGGGTCTGGGGGGGGGCATCTGTCATCACACCTGTAATCATGCTAGGAGTAATCATCTCTGGAGCCGGGCCAATTGTCCCATCTGTCATAGTGGTCTCCTCCTCCTCTGTAGTCATCATCTCTATGGTACCCACTACCAAAGGCTCTTCTGCCACTGCCTATTCTGGAATCATAGCCTCTATCATAATCTCTGCTGCCTTGGTCATCCATACCCAACCCAATACCCATCCTGATATCAGTCTGAATCATAAAGATCTCGATACTTGTCTCCAAAGCTGTCATCACCTCTTCTAGGTGGGTAGTCATCAAAGCTGTCTGTGGCAGGATGGGCCATTCAGTCTGTGTGTTTTGTCAGAATCTCGATTTCTATCTCACCCAAAAGAATGATCATCTCTGTTTTTATCCTGTGCTTGATCAGCAACATCCACTTGAATTCTCCTGTTATCTAGAGACTCTTCGCTATGACTGAGGGCACTGAGTAAGGAATCCAGGTCCTCAAATTCAGCATAAACAAAACCTTTTATCCTCTCTGGATTTCTAGGTTCATGTGGCAAATGCACTGCACTGATATTTAATCCTCTAAAGAATTCCTTAATAGAGTCTTCCTTTACATCATAGGGCAGGTTCCCTAGGAAAGCAGTGTAGGGTGGAGATTTGAGAAGACAGCTCTGGTCAATATTGGGTTCCCGAGTGGCCAGCGGAGCACTGGGAAGGATGGAATGATCAATTGGAGGTGCCCTATTCACATCGTTGACATTACTGTGCCAATTAGTTGAAACCTCTCCTTCCAGGTTATCTGTTTCATCAGCCCAGCTGACTGGTTTGGGGACATGGGTGGTTCCTTCACCAATCCCTACATCCTCAGCCAGGAAGTCTGTTAGGGAGATAGTTTTCCCCTGCATATTTTTCTTTTTTAGTGAGGGTGCCATGTTGGTAAAGGGAGAGAGAATGAAAAGGCTGCTGATTTTTTCCCTAGATGATCTGTCTATTTGTGACTGTGGGGTATTGAGTTACCCCAAAACAATTGTATTAGTATTTATTTGGTTTTTCATGTCCCTTAATATTTGTTTTATATAGTTGGGGGCATTAGTATTTGGTGCATATATACTTATGATTGTCACCTCTTCCTCTTGGATTGTTCCCTCTACAAGAATTTAGTGACCTTGTTTGTCTCTCTTAATTAATTTTGGCTTGAAATTTACTTTTTCTGAAAATCAGATAGCTACCCCTGATTTTTTCCAGATTCCTGTCACATGGAAAACTGTTTTCCATCCTTTTACTTTCAGTCTATGAGTTTCTTTTTGAACTAGTTGCATTTCTTGTATACAGTATATTGTTGGATTTTGCTTCTTAATCCATTCTGCAAGTCTATTTCTTTTGATTGGTGAATCGAGGCCATTAACATTGATGGTTAAAAGTGATATGTATTGACTTTTCATTGTCATGTTATTTTCCTATTGTTGGCTCTTTTTAATTTTTCCTCTTCTCCCTTTAATTTCTTGCCTTGCCTGTTGAAATATTTTGGATTTGTTCTTTTGGGGCTCATGGAGTTGTAACCTTCATTGTCTTTTTCTAGGACCTTTTTTAGAATTATTTGGAGTGCTGGTTTGGTATTCATGAAGTTTCTCAGGTATTTTTGTCATGGAAGTATCTAATTTCCCCATCAATTTTGAAAGATAGTTTTGCACAATACATCAGTCTAGGTTGGAGGTTATTTTCTTTTAGGCCTTGAAATATCTCACTCCAGGCTCTCCTTGACTTGAGGGTTTGTGTTGAAAACTCTGCTGTGATTCTGATGGGCTTTCCTTTGCATGTGGTTTGTTTCTTTTCTCTAACTCCTTGTAGTATTTTGTTCTTCTGTTGTGTTTCAAGGATCTTGATTATTATATGTCTAGGTGTAGATATTTTTGATCATGGCTAGTTGGAGTCCTATATGCCTCACTTATCTGTATGTGAAATTTTTTTGCCTTGTTTGGAAAATTTTGTGTCATTAATTTTGTGAATTATTTTATGTCATTTGTACTTTCTCCTGCTTTTTCGTGGACTCCTATCAGTCTTATATTATTCTTCTTTGCATCATCTAGGAGCTGATGGATTAATTTCTCATGGTCCCTTACAAGTTTTAAGAGCTCTCTCTTTTCATGGTCACTGACCACCGTCTTGTCTTTTATATCTGACATTCTGTCTTCAGATTGGCTTAGTCTGCTATATATACTTTCAATAGAGTTTTTAATTTCCTGGATATCTGTTTGAATCTGTGTCATGGATTCTATTTCTTTCCTATGTTGGGTGTTCATGGTTTCCATTTCTTTCCTTTGCTGGCCATTCATGGCTTCCATCATGTTCCAGAACTCATCAATTTTTTTATCAGTTTTTCTTCTAGAGTCTCTAATCATGTCTTTTATTCTGCTCACAATCTCTTTAGTTATCTGGGAAACTATTTTTGTTTTGAATTTGTTTAGAGCCTCATTCATCTGTTTTGTTACTTCCTGTGGTATCAGTTCAGGGTGTCCAGGTGGTTGATTATTAGACTTTTCCTCCTTGTTTCCCCCAGAATTTGCCTTTGGTAAGCTGGAAGACTGGGTTTGTGCCTTGTTTAAATGTCTTCTCATTTCTATTTTTGTTGTTGGTACAGTTCTTGGTTTAATTCCTAGGCTGATACTTCGATATTGCTTATTGTAAGTATCATTGTTGCTTATATTTAGAACACTTATGGAATGATTGATTTTCAGATGTGTCTTCCAGATAGAGCTGGTCTTTAGGTTTTGAGTCTCTAATGACTCTGGGACAATCTCATTTTCATTATACCAGGAGGGATAACTGATTAGATTAATCACAACACCTTAGCCCAAGAGATACAATCAGCAACAACAATATTATCAAGTACAGCTTGGAAAATGACAATTTGTGGTTATTAGTTTATCACCTTTAACTGTGAGAATTAAATAAAAATTGAGGGCTAGCCCAAAATATGTTCACAGTGAATAAACTCTTAAATATAACAACTTTACCCTTTGAGATGGGAACTTAAAAGGAGCAAGGCCCTCTTTCTGTTGTTCACTTCTGCTCTATCTTCTGGACCTCAAGAAAATGGCCTTTATGACCCACTGTGGCTCTGCTGTGTGGATCCAGGTATAGGTGCAGCCAGGAGGCCAAAGCCAGGGGAGGGGGTATATGTGCTGGAGTGCTGCAGGTGCCCTCATGGCTCTGTTCCTCACAGGACCACTGTTGGCTGGGAGGCCCAGATGAGGATTGGCCAATGCCAGTGGCTTTAGGTGGCTCTGCTCCTCACCAGTCCATTGGTGGCTATAGCTGAGTTCAATTCTGATTATTTCTTTGCTTTGCAAAGTATATTTTACTATACTTGGGTGTGTCTTAAAATTGTAAGTTGAAGACCAAGCATGTTGTAATTGGCAATAAGAATGAAGGTAAGTGATACTCTGGTGTGAGGATTCACGCTAGCCTGCATAAGGTTTTAAAACATTTTTAAAATGAACTTTATTGATATATTTTTAGATATACTTTATGATCACATTCATAGTTGGGAATTTGTACCTATACCCGATATATCTTAGATCATGTTTTTTCCCATTCCCTTTTCCTTCCTTCCAGACTTCCAAGTTGCCAAAGTTTAAATGTAGACCCATATCTCTCACCATGCATTAAACTAAAATCAAATGGATCAAAGTTCTAAATATTAAAAGAGTAACACAAAACATGTTACTAGATAGGTTAGGTAGAACTCTTGAAGACATTGGTATATGAAAAGACTTAATGTGCATAATGTGTTACTATGTGTTTAATATGTGGCTCACTTAGAGGGACCTGAAGATCCAAAGCCCTATATGGGCCTTGTTTTTTTAATCTATTTTTGAATTCAGGCTTCCCTATAGATAAAATGAATCTTACAGTTCTTTCAAATATAATAAAAATGTTATAGAGGTATCATTCTATAATCTTAGAAGTAAGTCTAAGTATTTAAGTGAATTTCTCTCCCTAAAATTCTTCAAAAATGTCTTTTAGTTTCTTTCTTCCATAGGTACAGTGGGAAATCTAGGAGGGTACACCAGGAGGAATAAGGCTCTGAAGCAATTTTTAGCAGCACCATGTGCTTAGGTAAATGTGTGCCTTGATTTGTGTCTAGGACAATTCTGAGGTTTTTGTTTGTTTGGGGTTTTTTTGTTGTTTGTTTGTACCATGGATTGAACTTAGGACCTTGCTCTTGCAAGGCAGCTGTGGTGAGTTCTAAGGTTTTATATCCATAATTCTATACCTCGTTTGACACATGAAGCTCTAATATCTTTAAATGATCCTAATGGTCTATGTGTATATTTTCATAAATAATGGGAATGAGAAATGAGAAACATTATTTTCTATTTTTATTTTTTTTTGCACTTTATTAAATTCTTTTATTGGTACATTGTAGGTATATAACACAATTACATTTCTCATTGGGAATTGTACCTTTACATAATGCATCTTGGTTCTTATTTTTTCCCCATTCCCTGCCCTCCCTTCACCCCCTCTACCCTTCCCTATTTACAAAGACTTTATTTCCATTTTTTCCATTTCTCATCATTTTTCCTTTCCCTTCTTTCCTTTCCCCTGCCCCTCCCACTACCCCTACCTCTTTGGACATTTTCTTCCTATTTTGCATTATGGATTATTCATTCTAATCATTGGTACATTTTAGGTATACAATATAATGACATTCATCACTTCACTCCAGAGAGAATGGCTGCTATCAAGAAATCAACCAATAACAAATGCTGGCAAGGCTGTGGGGAAAGAGGAACCCTGATCCACTGCTGGTAGGAGTGTAGACTGGTGCAACCACTGTGGAAATCAGTATGGAGATACCTCAAAGAACTAGGACTGGAAATCCCATTTGACCCCGCTATTCCACTGCTGGGGATCTTCCCCAAAGAATTAAAAGAATCATACCACAGTGATATATGTGTGCCCATGTTCATAGCAGCACAGTTTGTGATAGCTAAAACTTGGAAACAGCCCAAATGCCCATCAACTGGAGACTGGATAAAGAAAATGTGGGTTTTTAATAAAATGGAGTACTACTCAACCATCAGAAATGAGAAATTAGAGACAATTATAGCTAAGTGGATGCACATTGAGGTGATACTCTTAAGTGAAATAAATAGGACACACATGAATAAATACTGAATAGTTTCTCTGGTGTGAGAAACTGAAAGTGCAAATAAGGACTAAAATGTATAATAGGCAATGTGAAATAGGAAGAAAAGGGGCAAAGGGGAAGGAAGTGGGAGGGATAGGGGAAAGGATAGAAGGGAATGGGATTAATATGAGAAAATGGAAAAATAGGAACAAAATCTTTGTAAATAGAGAGGAATGGAGGGCTTGAAGGGAAGGCTGGGCAAGGGTGAAAAATATGAACCAAGAGAGACTATGTAAAGGTGCAAATTTCCAATGATGAATGCCATTATATTGTCTATGGCCATACCACCCTGAACGCACCTGATCTCATCTATTTTTAAAATTACATAGAATCACAAATGGCTTGGTTTTGATTCTCTTTGTGAAGATCAAACAACATTGTCCAAATTGTTGCAGTTTGATGACTATATAAGTATGCTAGCATTCAAATATTTCAAATTTGCTTTTTAAAGAATTTATCTAGAAGAGTTTTGACACTTTAATTTTCCATATATATGATTATTTCAATTTCCCAAAAAGATGTATTAGGCTTTTGATCAAAATTAGATTGAATATATAAAGTAATAGAGATATAATTTACATCTTTGCAGTATTTCCAACATTTTCAATCCAAGAATATGATATATGCTCCATATAGATAGATAGATAGACAGATAGATTTTCTTCAATAGTAAATTGTAATTTTCTTTGTAAAGGACTTGAATATTTGATACTATTATTTTAGTTTAAATAATATGTCTAAAGTAGATTTTATATTTTTTTGTTCAGCAAAATTGCTGAACTAGTAATTTTAATTGTTTATTTTTAGTTCCTGTTATGTTCTTATACAACCATACGTGGTAATGTACTAATGATTTTTTTTATACTACTCTACAAATACATCATTTTTTTCCCTTTTCTCACCTTACTATGTTAGCTAGGACATATAGTACAATATTGAACACAAATGAGCAGAGCAGACATTTTCAACTTGTCAGTTTCAAGGACAAATATTGCAATATTTAATTATTTTCATGAAATTTGTGGTTATTTCTATATTTTGTGTTATTTCAAATAAATCTGATAAAATAAGATGGATATCTTTACCATGCAGCATGCATCTTTCTGCTAGCATCATAATTTATTTTCTCTTCCCTACATATTTTAAAGCATTATGTGTTTTAACATTCTCTACAAAAGCTAACATTTATGGCATATCTATAATATTCTCTTTAACAAACATTTTCCTTCATTCTTGTGCTCTTTTCATATGTTTTCTGTTCCTGATGACAATAATGTAAGATTAATAAAGAGCTCCTTTCAAGTGATCAAGTTGTTCCCATACAGCAAAGTCGTGACAGCTCCCAGGTGGGCTTTTAACATTTCTGTAGATCTAGCTTGAGAGCTCACAGCAAACCGAAATGAACTTGGACAGTTTATTAATCAAGGGACAGCAGGCATCGTGAATTTTACGTTTATATTGGTTCCATTTTTCTCCATGCAGCATGAGAGTGATATAGGAGCTGTCCCAGGTGGATATTGGTACACAACGTGTCTGTGTCACAGAGGAAGAACATTGAGTCCGTAAAAACCCTGATGTTATGAGGAGGCAGCTAATAAACTCATTTATTCTTCCATCTAGGTAGAGACATTATCTTACCATGAACATAAGGAAATTTTTTTCTGGATAGAGGAAGGAGAGGGATTTATCTTACAATTATTATTGTCTAGACATGCAGAAATAGGACAAATTCATGGAGTGTTATATTCTAATTGTCTGAATTACTCTGACCCAAGTTTATTGTAAGACTTGAGGCTTAGAAAATTGATATTCTCAGAGATTTGTAACTGTCAAAGCAGAGGCAGTATGAGGAATCAATTTGAAGTCTGATAATTAGTTTCTCTGATAAGGCATCATTCAAGTTTTTTTATTTTTTTGCAAATTACACACTTTTTCACAAGTGGTTATATTATTTATTTATCTTATTCTTTTCACTGGTAAGATAATTTAAAATATTTTCAAATTTTCCATACAGAAATTTGAATTTGTTTTACTATTCTTAATATATTTTTAAAAGAATCCAGTAATTATTTTATTTTATGTATAATTTGTTTTTAAACTTTAGTAAAAAATTTAAGAAAATATATTTATATTTTAATATTTCAGTCACATTTTAAATACACTGTACAATTTACCTACCCTTATTTTCAAATATATGCACCTTTTTATAACAACTCTATGCAATTATCAATTTTCATGGTAAATATTTTTTAAAAATTCAATGCTAAACTTTTCTGTTAATGATTTAAATTGTGTCTTTGAAGACTGGATGCAGTATTCAGAGTATTAATAGAATTGTAAAAATTTAGTATTTGTATATCAGTGCTGCTCTATTAGCTATAAAAAAAAGTTTCCAAAATCAAATTAGAATGGATTTAAAATTCATTATGTAAATTTACAAACTTGAGTAGTAAAATTTTTAAATTTAAATTTTCTGTTGCATTTAGGGTTAAATATTAGTAATAGATACTTGATAAGAAGAGCTTGATAAAGTAGATGACACATTTAAACAGCACAGAAATTATATTAAGAAACAAATGTTAGTCAAATTCTAAAGAAAATAGTCTCAGTATTCTTAAATTTCCCATATTAATATTGTTCAATAAAATACTCTCTATGCTTCATTATTTCTCCATGGATTTTCTCAAACTTAGTTATTTATATTAATGAAACATTATTCAACCCACTAGGCACTAAGTTTATATAATATTGAGCTTAATCAAGAGACTGAAAAAATGTGACACTGAGAAGATTATATCTAAAAATATAAAACAAACAATTGTCAGTTATTTTATTTAACTCATTTATTAATAATGGAAGCAGATGGGGCCAGGGATTTAGCTCACTGGTTCTGGTGCCTGCACACAAGCACAAGGTCCGGAGTTCGATCCCTGGTACCAAAAACAAAATAATGGAACCAGTACAATGTTATCACTGGTTCAGACAGCTTCTGAGAGCTAAGATATTTATGGGGAATTTAACAGAATATGATTGGTAGACTATATATAAAGTTATTAATGACCAGTATGTCAGAAATGGTTTGAGTTATGTTTTTTACTGAGCAAAAATCCCTTGAGTCTTCTTTTTTAATAATTAATTTTATTGATACATTTTAGATATACAATATAATGACATTCATCATTGGAAATTTGTACCTTTACATAGTCTGTTTTGTTTCTTAATTTTTTCCCATTCCCCTGCCCTCCCTTCAACACCTCCACTCCTCCCTATTTACAAAGACATGATTTCCATTTGTTCTTTTTCTCATATTAATTCTATTCCCATCTTTCCTTTCTCCAACCCCTGCCACTTCCCCTTTCCCTTTGGACCTTTTCCTCCTATTTCACATGATCTATTATACCTTTTGATCCTTATTTAGACTTTGTTTCTCACACCAGAGAAACTATTCGGTATTTGCACATCTGCCCTTGTGTCTCTAAGGACAAAAATCGATCCATTAACAAATTAAATTAAGGATAAGATATTTAATTGGGGTGAACAAAGAGATTAACTGCTTTCTCTGAAACAATCTGTGGGCATTTTTTACCTCATGAACTCTATTTTTTTTTCTTAAATTCTTTTATTAGTACATTTTATGTATACAACACATTTACATTTCTCATTGGGAATTGTACCTTTACATAATGCATCTTGGTTCTTATTTTTTCCCCATTCCTAGCCCTCCCTTCAAGCCCTCCACCCTTTCCTATTTACAAAGACTTTATTTCCATTTTTTCCATTTCTCAGCATTTTTCCTTTCCCTTCTTTCCATTCCCCTGCCCCTCCCACTACCCCTACCCCTTTGGAGCTTTTCGTCCTATTTTACATTATCGATTATTCATTCTAATCATTGGTACATTTTAGGTATACAATATAATGACATTCATCGTTGGAAATTTGCACCTTTACATAGTCTCTCTTGGTTCTTATTTTTCAGCCTTGCTCAGCCCTCCCTTCAACCCCGCCATTCCTCCCTATTTACAAAGATTTTGTTCTTATTTTTCAATTTTCTCATATTAATCCCATTCCCTTCTATCCTTTCCCCTATCCCTCCCACTTCCTTCCCCTTTGCCCCTTTTCTTCCTATTTCACATTGCTTATTATACATTTTAGTCCTTATTTGCACTTTCAGTTTCTCACACCAGAGAAACTATTCGGTATTTAAATATATGTGTCCTATTTATTTCACTTAAGAGTATCACCTCAGTGTGCATCCATTTAGCTATAAATGTCTCTAATTTCTCATTTCTGATGGCTGAGTAGTACTCCATTTTATTAAAAAACCCACATTTTCTTTATCCAGTCTCCAGTTGATGGGCATTTGGGCTGTTTCCAAGTTTTAGCTATTACAAACTGTGCTGCTATGAACATGGGCACATATATATCACTGTGATATGATTCTTTTAATTCTTTGGGGAAGATCCTCAGCAGTGGAATAGCGGGGTCAAATGGGACTTCCAGTCCTAGTTCTTTGAGGTATCTCCATACTGATTTCCACAGTGGTTGCACCAGTCTACACTCCCACCAGCAGTGGAGCAGGGTTCTTCTTTCCCCACAGCCCCACAAGCATTTGTTATTGGTTGATTTCATGACAGCAGCCATTCTTTCTGGAGTGAAGTGGAATCTCATCATTGTTTTCATTTGCATCTCTTGAATGAGCAGTGATGTTGAACATTTTTTCATGTATTTATTTGCTATTTCTACTTCTTTATCTGAGAAATGTCTATTCATTTCAGGTGCCCATTTTCAGATTGGATCTTTAAATTTGGGAGGTCTGATCTTTTTAAGGTCTTTATAGATTCGAGATAGTAGACCTTTGTCTGAGGAAGAGCAGGTGAAGATTATTTCCCACATTGTGGGTTGCCTCTTCACACTGCTGGTGGTTTCTCTTGCTGTGCAGAAGCTTTTTAGTAAGAAGAGAACCCAGTTGTTGATTGTTTTTGCTAGTTCACAGGCAACTGAGATTTTGTTCATAAAATCTTTTCCTACACCGATGTCTTCAAGAGTTCTGCCTAATCTCTGTTCCAACTGGTTCAGAGTTTCTATTTCAATATTTAGATCTTTATTCCATTTTGATTTTAGTTTAGTGCATGGTGAGAGATATAGGTCTCGTTTTAATCTCTGGCAAGTTGAAACCAAATTTTTCCAGCACCATTTATTAAAGAGGGTATCTTTCCTCCAGTGAGGGTGTTTGGCTCCTTTATCAATGATGAGATGGCTGAGTGTGTCTGGCATTGTTTCTGTATCTTCAAATCTGTTGCACTGGTCCTCAGGTGTGTTTCTTTGCCAGTACCATGCTGTTTTTATCACAGTAGCTTTATATTTTAGTTGCAGGTTGGGGATTGTGATACCCCCTGCCATGTCTCTGCTACCTAGGATTGCTTTTGCTATTCTGGGTCTCTTCTTGTTCCAAATGAATTTTAGAATTGTTTTCTCAAGCTCCATGAAGTATGCTACTGGGATCTCAATTAGAATTGCATTGAATCTATAAAGCAGTTTTGGAAAAATGGCCATTTTCATTATATTAATCCTTCCTACCCAGGAGCAGGGGATGTCTGTCCATTTTCTGATATCTTCTTCAATCTCTCTTTTCAGAGTGCCATAGTTTTCAGAGAAGAGGTCTTTGATTTCTTTTGTTAGGATGATTCCTAGATATTTCAGTTTTTTGGATGCTATTGTGAAAGGAATTCTTTGCCCTATTTCTCTCTCAGTGAGTCTGTCATTGGTGTAGAGGAAAGCTATTGATTTTTTGTGTTGACCTTGTAATCAGATACTTACTGAATTTGGTTATTAAGTCTAGAAGACTTTTGGTGGAGGTCTTGGGTTCATATATATAGACTATCACATCATCTGCAAATAATGACAATTTGACTTCTATTTTCTATCTTTATTCTTTTTATTTCTTTCTCTTGTCTAATTGCCATGGCTAATGTTACTAAAACTATATTGAACAGGAGGGATGATAGTGGACATTCTTGTCTTATTCCTGATTTTGGTGTGAAGGATTTCAGTTTTTGACCATTTAGTATGATACTGGCTGTTGGTTTTTTCATAGATGGCTTTTATCAGTTTGAGGTAGAGACCATCTATTCCAAGATTTTGTAGGGTTTGTATCATAAATGCATGTTAGATTTTGTCAAATGTGTTTTCTGTGTCTGTGGAGATTATCATATGGTTTTTGTCCTTGGCTCTATTGATATAGTGCATTACATTGATTGATTTGTGTATATTGAACCATCCCTGCATCCCTGGGATGAATCCCACTGAGTCAGGGTATATTATCTTCTAGATGATCTTCTGCATTCTATTTGCCAGTATCTTCTTATGGATTTTTTTCTCACTAAGTTTATTGGTACATTTTAGGTGTAAAATACAGTTACATTCATCATTGGGATCTTGTACCATTACATGAGTATATTGGTTCTTATTTTTTCCCCTTCCCTTGCCCTCCCTTCACCCTCTCCACCATTCTCAATTTGCAAAGACTTTGTTTCCATTTTTTTCCTTTTCTCATATTTTTTCTTTTCCCTTTTTTCCTTTCCCCTACACCTCCCAATTCCCCTGCTCCTTTAGACCTTTTCTTCCTGTTACACAATATCAATTATACATTTTTTAAATTACAATATCAAGATCTAGGAGACATTACCACAGATTTTGTGGAATTTAAAAGGATATAGAAAGCATATTACAAAAATCTTTTTTTAAATAGATTTGACAACTTCTAAGAAGTACCTTGGAAGACAAATTAATGAAACTAACTCTGGAGGAAATATAAAATTTGAATAGCACCTTCTAAAGGAAGTATATTTCCTAGCTTGAAAACCTACCTATATTATAATAGCAGGCTCACATACATTTTAACTGATAAATTATATCAAACAATTAAAGCAGAAAAAAGAAGGAACACTTCTCCCTTCATTTTAGGAACTCAACATGTGCTAATCCTAAAACTGGATAAAGATAATAAAAGTAAAAAGTATGAACATAGATAGAAATTTGTTTAACAAAAAAAACTATTAGAAGTCAGGTCTAGCAGTATGTAGAAAGTGGTTTTGTTATAGGGATGGCAGTGTTGGTTCAGCATTGGAAGATCCACCACCAAAAGTCATCATTTTACAGTGGAAAGGAAAAAGCCATATGATCCTGTCACTAGTTGGAGAAAAAATATTGAACTAAATTCTACAGCTGTTCGCGCTGAAATCTATCAAGAGACTAGAAATAGAACAGAAACTTCTCAACAGATTAAAGACATGTACTCCATACTTTCAGTGAGAATGCCTTTTATGAATGGAGAAGATACAATGCTTTCTCCTTAAGGTGGGGAACAAGAGCAGATATGCTTACTCTTTATCTTTTCATTAAACTTTGAAACCTAGGCCCCACCAAGACAGTCTGGCAATAGAGCGACACAATTAGGATAGGATTGGCAAGGTAGAACTAAAATCTTTATATGTAGATGAAATGATCATCTACAGAGAAAATACTAAGAAATCTCTAGGATCCCCTAGAACTTGTATTTGAATTTAGCAGTATTAGAAAACACAAGGTATATATAAAAATTCAGTTCTATGTATACTTGCTATAAATGAAGAATTGAATATTGAAATTTAAAAGTTATGTAGGAGTACAAAGGACCTAGAAAAGTTAAAAAGAAAACCAGTTTTGGAAGCCATTTAGTACCTAATTTTAAGACTTCTTCTAAAGCTACAGTAATCAAGGCAGTGTTGGTGTAAGGAAAGACATATAGACCATTTGAATAAAACAGAGAATCTAGAAATAGAACCACACATATATGGTCCACTGAGTTTTGAAAGATTATTTAACATTAGCATTTTATAGAATATAAACTCAATTCAAGAACTGAGGAAGAGATAGTGCTTTCAGCAAATGACACTAGAACACCTGGTGTCAGTATATGAAAAATTAACCTCAATTCTTTATTTCCATATATGAAAATAACTTGAAGGGATCTATGAACCTAAATGTGAAAGCCTAAAATATAAAACTTTACGCAGAAATTACAAAGGAAAATGATTTTGAATTCAGGGTAGGCAAGAACTACCTAGGATACAAAAGACATGATGTATAAAAGAAAAAAATTGATAAATGAGATTCCATCAAAATTTAGAACTTTAAATGACATCATTAAAATGAAAGTAGTCCTTAAACAGACCATATTTACAATGCATATAACCCATGACCAGAATATATAAAGAACTCTTAGAGCTCATTAATAGACAACCCAATTAAAAAGCAGACATAAGAAGATGATAAATAGCCAGTATATCACAAGGAAAAGTGTGCAACTGTAGAATCAGAAAAATACTAATCAGTACAATAACAAGATTGAATTATACACTCATTAGGGAGATAAAGTTAAAAGTTTTATAAGCCTTGTCATGACTTTTCTTTTTGTTGGATTCTCCCCCTTTGTGTTTAATTTGTCATGCCCAGTGGATTTATTCTGCTGGGTTTCCTAGGGTTGTGATCCTCATTGTCTTTTGCTAGGGTATTGTCTAAAATTTTTTGAAGTGCCAGTTTGATATTATTGAAGTTCCTGAGGTGCTCTTTATCATGAAAGTAACTTATTTCTCCATCCATTTTGAAAGATAGTTTTGCAGGGTACATCAATCTGGGTTGGAGGCTGTTTTCCTTTAGGGCTTGAAATACATCACTCCAAGATCTTCTTGCCTTGAGAGTTTGCATTGAGAAGTCTGCTGTGATTCTGATGGGCTTTCCTTTGTATGTGATTTGTTTCTTTTCTCTCACTGCTTGTAGAATTTTGTTCTTCTGTTGGATTTCTGGAATCCTAACTATTATATGCCTATATGTAGATTTTTTTTTATCAAGGCTAACTGGAGTTCTATATGCCTCACTTATCTGTATATCAAGTTCTTTTCCCCTCCTTGGGAGGTTTTCTGCCATCACTTCTGTGAACAGTTTTTTTTTTTATGTCTTCTGCACTACTTCTTCTTTCTTCATTGACTCCACTCAGTCTCAGTCTTATGCTATTCTTCTTTGCATCATCTAGCAGCTGCTGGATTGATTTCTCATGTTCCCCTACAATTTTAAAGCAATTTTTCTTTTCCTGGTCACTAATTGCAATCTTTTCTTCTATATTTGAAATTCTATCCTCAGATTGGTTCATTCTGCTGCGCAGACTTTTGATGAAGTTTTTAATCTCCTGGAAATCTGTTTGCATCTGTTTTATGGATTCCATTTGTTTCCTATATTGGGATTCCATCATGTTCCTCAGATACTCTCTTTTTTTTTTTATCTGTGTCCTCTCTAGATTTATTGATCATGTCTGGCACTATAAGCACAATCTTTGCTGTTATCTGAGTAATTATTTCTGATTTCCTTTTTCCCAGATCCTCCTTTGTTGCCAGTTCAGAGTGCAGTAGTTGAGTATCAGATTGTCCCATCCCTTTTCCCTTTGGGGCTGATGCAGGTGATCTAGAAGTCTGTTTTTGAGGCTTGTTTATGTGTCTTCTCATTTCCATGGAGGAGGGGGTGCTTCTCACACCTGCACAGCTCACTTTCTCTGCTCTAGGAGATTGGGATGGTGCTGGGGAGCTTCTTTCTGGGTGCTGGGATGGGCTCATCTTCTGTGCCCTAGGACCATGGGATGGTGGCAGGGGAGCTTCCTTCCGGGTGCTGGAAGACCATTTCCTTTTTCATCAATCCTGATCCCACCAAAAGAGAAACCAATGGCCTGGAGTCAATGTCCCTCTCTGACAGACAGCTGCAGGCTGACACATTTTATTCTGCTTGGCAGAAACTTGGGAGAGCCCTGTGAGAAGCTCTCATTCCAGGCATGGCATGCAGACTGCAGGCATGAGGGTACCTGGCTCTTAGCAACCTGGCTCATACTCAGCCTTAAAGTCCCCTTTGCTGGTCCAGAGGACAGGCATGAAACCCGGCTCCAGAAGGCAGTCCCTACTCCCTCTGCCTGCGGCTCTCTGGCACCCACTCCTACTCCTGCTCACCTGTGCTCTCCTATGCCTTGTCCTGCACCAGATCAGTTCTCAGCTCTGGGGACAAAGAGCATGGCAGCTGGCAAATGGTGAGGCAAGCCCGAGTTCCCTTTTTAATGATTTTTGCATCTATTTTCATTAGTGAGATTGGCCTATAGTTCTCTTTTTCAGTTGGGTTTTTCTCTACTTTGGGCATCAAGGTGATGCTTGCTTCCAGGAATGAATTTGGGAGTATTGCTTCCCTTTCAATTTCACTGAAGAGTTTAAACAGTAGTGGCAGTAGTTCCTCTCTAAATGTCTTATAGAATTCAGCAGTGAAGTCATCAGGTCCCAGGCTTTTCTTAGTTGATAAGTTTTTAATTACATTTTCAATTTCATTGGTTGATATTGGGTTGTTCAGAATTTTTAGGTCTTCTTCATCAACTTTAGTAATTCATATGTATCTAGAAATCTGTCCATTTCTTCTGTATTGTCCATCTTATTGGCGTATAGGTTCTGAAAGTAGGTATTGATGATCCTCTGGATTTCTGCTGGGTCTGTTGTAATTTCACCCTTTTCATTCCTAATTGCATCGACTTGGGCCTTTTCTTTCTTTTTTCTGATAAGGTTGGCTTAGGGTTTGTCAATTTTGTTGATTCTTTTGAAAAACCAACTCTTGTCTTCATTGATTTTTTTGTATTGTTCTCTTAGTCTCCATTGCATTGATTTCTCTTCTGATCTTTATAATTTCCTCCCTTGTATGAGCTTTGGGGTTGTCCTGCTCTTCTTTTTCTAGAAGCTTGAGGTTCAGCATCCAGTTGTTTAATTGATCTCATTCAGTTTTCCTAATATGCATATTCAGTGCTATGAATTTCCCTTGTAAGACTGCTTTCATTGTGTCCCATCAATTCTGATATGTTGTATTGTCATTCTCATTTAATTGAAGGAACTGTCTGATTTCTTCTTTAATTTCTTCTGTGACCCACTGGTTATTCAGAAGTGTGTTGTTCAATTTCCATGTGTTTATGAAATTTTTCATTTCTTTTGCTATGGATCTCCAATTTCATTGCACTATGTTCTGATAATATACAGGGGATAACTTCAATTCCTTTGCACTTACTTAAACATGTTCTATGAGCCAGTGTGTGGTCAATTTTGGAGAATGACCCATATGCAGCTGAGAAGAATGTGTATTCTGATTTTGTGGGGTGGAAGACTCTATAAACATCTGTTAAGTTCCTTTGTTCAAGTATTCAATTGAGTTCTAGTATTTCATTACTTATTTTCAGTCTAGTTGACCTATCTATTTGTGACAATGGGGTGTTGAAGTCCCCCACTACAATTGTATTAGTGCACGTATTATTTTTCATGTCCTTTAGTATTTGTTTTATATAGTTGGGTGCACTAGTGTTTGGTGCACAGATATTTATGATTGTCATCTCTTTCTCTTGGATTGTTCTCTTTACAAGGATGTAGTGTCCTTTTATGTGTCTCTTAATCAGTGTTGGTTTGAAATCTACTTGATCTGCAAAGAGGATAGCTACTCCTGCTTTTTGGGGGGGTTCCTGTTGCATGGAGTATTGTTTTCCATCCTTTAACTTTCAGTCTATAAGTTTCCTTTTGAATTAAGTGTGTTTCTTGTATGCAGCATATTGTTGGATTTTGCTTCTTGACACACTCTGCCAGTCTATTTCTTTTGATTGGTGAATTGTGACCATTAATGTTGATGGTTATAACTGAAACGTATTGACTTATCTTTGCCATAACTTTTTCTTTTTGTTGGGTTCTCCCCCTTTACATTTAATTTCTTGTTCTGCCAGATGGGATCATTCTGCTTTGCTTCCTGGGGTTGTGATCCTCAATGTCTGTTCCTAGGATATTGTATACAATTCTTTGGAGCACTGGTTTGGTATTCACGAAGTTCTTAAGGTGCTTTTTATCACGAAAGTATCTTATTTCTCCATCAATTTTGAAATATAGTTTGGCAGGGTACATCAGTCTGGGTTGGAGGCTGTTTTCTTTTAGGGCTTGGAATATGTCACTCCAAGCTCTTCTTGTCTTGATGGTTTGTGTTGAGAAGCCTGCTGTGATTCTGATAGGCTTTCCTTTGTATGTGATTTGTTTCTTTTCTCTAACTCCTTGTAGAACTTTGTTCTTCTGTTGATTTCCTGGAATCTTAACAATTATATGCCTATGTGTAGATTTTTTTTTTTTTGATCAAGGCTATTTGGAGTCCTATATGCCTCACCTATCTGTATGTCTAGTTTTTTTCCCCTGCTTGGGAAGTTTTCAGCCATTACTTCTGTGAAGAGATTTTTTATGTTGTCTGCACTCTCTTCTGTTTCTTCTTTGACTCCAATCAGTCTTATGTTATTCTTTTTTGTATCATCTAGCAGCTTCTGGATTGATTTCTCATGTTCCCTTAAAATTTTGGAGCAATTTTTCTTTTCCTGGCCATTCATTGCAATCTTAGCTTCTTTATCTGAAATTCTGTCCTCACATTGGCTCATTCTGCTGTGTAGATTTTCAGTGGAGTTTTTCATCTCCTGGAAATCTATTTGCATCTGTTTTCTGGATTCCATTTGTCCCCTGAGTTCATATTCCATCATATTCCTCAGCTCCTCTCTAGATTTATTAATCATGTCTTGAACTAGGAGCACAATCTCTCCTGTTATCTGAGAAATTATTTCTGATTTCATTTTTTCCAGATCCTGTTTTGTTACCAGTTCAGTGGGTCCAGGTGGTTGAGTATCAGTGTTCCATCTCATTTCCCTTTGGAGTTGCTGTAGGCAATCTGGAAGTCTGGTTTGGAGACTTATTTACATGTCTTCTCATATCATCCTGGGGGGCAGTGCTCTTGGCACCTGCACAGCTCACCTCCTCTGAGATGGGATAGGTGGGACACAGGCCAGGAGGAGCAGGATGGATGGTGCCTGGGAAGCCCCTTCCTCTGGGCCTGGAATGGTGGGAATGATAGAGGCCCAAAAGCCCTTTACTCTGGGCTGGGAGTGGCAGGATGGATGGCAGCCCAGAAGTCCCTTCCTCTGCGCTGGGAGTGCCCAGACCTATCTCATGAAATTTAAAGAATATGATCCACATATTTTTGTTTCATTTCCAAGTTCCAAATCAATTTCCCATATTTGTAACTACTTGCATTAATGTTGCTTTCCATCTAGACACAGTAATTCTTGGTACATAGTTTTATATCTCTGTGGACCCAAACTTAGTTCAGATGCCATTTAGAGCTGGGTATGAGACTGTGAACTAAGGGAAATTATTTTGCTGCTGAAGCCTCACTTTCTATATGTGTAAGTGAATGCTGTGGGTAATGTGCTGTATATTTCAGAGATCCATGAGGATTGGGTACAAATAAAATACTTATCATAATAGTGTACTAAGTATGTATTCATATTATATAAATAGAACATAATAAGAATTGACTAGAATATGAGATTCTATGAATAAAGCAAATAGCTCTTAAGATTATATTTTGTATTTCAGCATAATATTATTTATGCTTCTCCACTATTGGAACTACCACCACTATTATCACAAGCAACACATGCACAATCTAAAATCCCACTTCCATTTTGAAAGTAGAAGATAGGTATTTCAGGTTAGGTTTTTTTGAAATAATGTTATCAAAACCTTAGGTATGTTTGAGTATATTTCTTCTGTATTATAGATTAACTGCATTTTGTTCATGGCCTTTCAAACTTGATGAAGAATCAAATGTTTTCTAAGTATGTGTAAGATGCAATATCTTAATTATTTTGTGGATTAGGTATAAACAGCACACATGTGTAAATATCAAACAGTTTCTCTAGTGTGAGAAACTGAAAGTGTAAATAAGGACTAAAACATATAATAGATAATGTGAAATAGGAAGAAAAGGTGCAAAGTGGAAAGGGAAGTGGGAGGGGTGGGGGAAAGGAAAGAAGGGAATGGAGCTAATATGAGAAAATGAAAAAATGGAAAGAAAATCTTTGTAAATAGGGAGGGATGGAGGGGTTGAAGGAAGGATGGGGGAAGGGGGAAATATAAGAACCAAGAGAGATTATGTAAAGGTGCAAATTTCCAATGATGAATGTTATTATATTGTATACCTAAAATGTACCAATGATTAAAGTGAATAATTGATAATGTGAAATAGGAAGAAAAGGTCCAAAACGGTTGTGAAAGTGGGAGGGCTAGGGGTAAGGAAAGAAGGGAAAGGAAAAATTATGATAAATGGAAAAAATGGAAACAAAGTCTTTGTAAATAGGGAGTGGTGGAGAGGGTGAGTGGAGTGCAGGGAATGGAAAAAAAATAAGAATCAAGATACATCATGTAAAGATACAAGTTCCCAATAAGAAATGTAAATGTATTGTATACCTAAAATGTACCAATAAAAGAATTTAAGGGAACAAAAAGAATGTGTGTTTTTAATTTTGGCTCATAGAAGAACAGATTTATTTTTATTAATTTTATGATTACAATATTTAAAATACTTTTCTTTTTTTACCTTTTCTGTCTATGTAATTCTCACTATGTATTTTCTAATACAGTGGAAAAAAATTTCATAAAATGCTTTATTTTATCATATCCCTCTCCTCACATTTTTCCTAATTTCAGTAATGAGTTTGGAATAGATCATTCATGGCTATTGTCAATTTAAGTTGGTAATATATAATAATAATTTAAACTGTACTATCTTTAAAAGAGACAGAATTCATCATTATATCAATTAAATGGACCAGAGAAAATGCTTTTATGAAAACTATTTGTTATAAACAGGTGTCCTCAAAGTTTATTGTGCTAATAACCAGTAAAAGGTCACCTGTGATACCAGTTAGCATTGCAGATCCCTGAATCAGACACTAACTCTAAGGTGGTAGGGAGTCCCAGGGAAATCCTGAGGGTGACAAGTATTTTAAGTCATCTTAGAATTATTAGTACTCAGTAGATAATCATTTCAGACCCTGCAAAAGAGAGTTATCTTTGCTGGACACCAAATACAATAGTATTTTAAACCAGTAAATGATAAAATACCTACTTATATTTTTATGATGTTACTTCTGTCTAAAATGTACAGCCACACTGATTTTTACATTAAATTTTGAGTAGATTCTGAAGGAATTTTAATATAACCTCAATTCTATATACAATTTAATTTATGAAATTATTCCCTAAAATCTTTTTGTAGTTATTTGACCAATACATAGCACAAGTTTGAAAAAATACTTCTGAAATTATATATAGTGTTCATAAAGAGAAGTCACAAAACTAATTGTTTAAATAAAGTTCACAGTTTATTAAACAGACACTTTTAAGTAAAAGGAAAAATGTCATTAAAATTTAGCTTTAAAAAGACTACAAGAAACTCTAAAAAATATTTATCTTGCCAATCAGAATTTGGGACTATATCAATGAATCTCACTTAATGTTTTCATTTTTAAACTCAGACTTTGAAGTTCTTATGAAGATATAAAAAATCATACATGGCAACACTTTCTGAAATTCCTGACCTTGAAAGGAATATACAGTACAAAATACTTTCATTTGGTTAATAATATATAGATTTTTCCTCACATGCAAGGGCATATTTGTTTTTCTCTAATGCACATTGTCATCAAATACTTACCCTTCATTCTGAAATAGAAAATTTAATTTATTTTGCTCTTAATATATGTCTTTGAAATTTTAAAATCCATTATACCTATACTTGAGCTAGAAAAAATCATAAAATTGCCTAAATTAAAATTCATAATGTGTTATTACTTAAAGTATGTTTAAAATTTTGAATTTTATACATAATTTCTACTTGATATAATTTATCATTCATCTTTTTGTTGAAGGATTAGATGGATACATAAAGGGATAAAGGCATTTATGCCTAGACAAAATGAGACACTCATACAGACATCAGAGAGATAAAAAAATTTTCTCCATTATAGCTTAGACTTTATTTCTTTTTAAATATATTTTTAACAGTTTCGTCATCATTATACATCTCTTGTGAAACACAATGAAATTTTCAATATCTTTTTGAGTCCAGATGAGGTTGAACTTATCAGGTGGGTAAGGAAGATAAAACTGAATTGAATGCAATATAGTGTGTTTTATTGGACTGCAAAATTTGTGGAATATAGATATATGAGTTTCTGCAGATTGTTTTCCATTTTTCCCTAGTGAATACTTTGTGTTCTTATTCCTAATCAAACACTGAAAGTGCAATGATGTTCACAATGCCCTAAGGAAAACTTCCAAAGTTCTAGAAACTCTGTTGAATTATTAATTTTAACATATGCTGTAAAGTGTGAACAAATCATACACAAATATATTCATATTCTCAATTGTTAAGGAATAAGAAAAGTTAAATCCAAAACCATTCCATGGAAAACTCATTACATAATAAATGTAGACACTATTTCCAGTTATGACTTAGCAGTGATTTCTACTTCTTCATTACACATTTTTGACTAAATGTTTAGTAACAACACTTTATCTCTATTGTATTTTCTTTCTAGCTTGATATGCCTGAAAAATAATTATACTTACAAGGAACTTTGCAACTGTATATGACAGCAAAACAGAAGTAATGTATTCTACATATGAGAAATATCCTTAAAGGGTGTGGTAAAACACTCTTCTTTCTATTTGTATTCCCACTGATTGTAATCTGTATATGAATGCTGAAATTCCCTACAAAAGCTTAGACCTTTAGAGTCAATGCTAAATAGAAATTCTTGAGTCCCTTACAATATTGTGAAGTTTCTCTCCAAATTCTAAAATTCCTACTTTTGTTTCTGTGTTTTATAAATTAGAAATAAATTGTATTATGTATAAGTCATTATTACATTGTTCCTTCCAGGCAACTCAGTCTTAACTAATAAATCATCACTAGGAAATTTAAATTTTAAAATTGAGAAAAAAATGTAGTAAAATAAAATGTAAGATAATTATCACACTTCATAAAAAGTTTATATAAACATTGTATATAATACTGCAGGATTGTAAATCTATGTTGACATTTCATTGATATATTTTAATAGAAAAATGTTAAAGAACATTTTTAATTTATATATAAATAAATTGTGAAGGGCATTTTGAAAAACAAGGGTCATAATGCTAATATATGTGATATTCACTTTATCCAAGTGTTTCATAGATGAGTTTAAAAATAAACATAGTCTTGAAAATACTGACATCCAGTTTGGGTAAAAACGAATTAATAAATTTCCAATTTAATTACTATGGCATTTATATTTACAATGATATTTCATCTTCTATAAATTTTCATTGTAAAATTATATTTAAAATATTTTCCTAATTTGTTCAGTGACAATTACTTCCCAGACATTAAAAGATCTTCTAGATATTGGGGAAATGAGATCAGGTACAGTTTTATGTCAATAATTTTTTTGTTTTTGTAGTTCATCTTTTGAGACAGGGTCTCACTAAGTTCAGGCTGACTTTGAACTCACTGTGTGGCCCAGGCTGGCCTAGCAGTAATCATCCTGCATCAGCCTTATGCTATTGACTTAATGCCAAACTACAGGGCCTAATTACACATGTGAAGAATAAAGTATCAGGGCACCTAAAGATATCACAAGTCCTCAAAGACCATGGGCAAATTGCTTCAAAAACTTCTGCCTTGAAATACTATTCCTTTGAAATAGTGTAAAAGAGATGTATCTTCCAGTAGTTTGGGAAAATATTTTGGAATGCATTTTCTGCATCATTCACTATTTAGTTTAACCTCCACTGTGTCTCACACTAACTTATTTGAAGTCACTCGTGAGATGAATTTTTTTTCCTAGGGTAAAAGTCTTCCAGAACATAATGAAGTATTTCATTCTTTTTCTAAAATTTCAATGTTAAGATACTTTCATAAATATTGCTGACCAACAGTATGATTTTAGTATACCTTGAACATAAATACTCCAAAATATCACAAAGTAGTGGAAATTAAACTAATGATTCATTGCAAATTTAGGTGAACTTTGAAAAAAAATCAAGTACACTCTCAACTCTCATCATAAATCAATGAAATTTCAGAAATATTAAAACATTAAAACCTCAAAAATTAATAAGCTTACTCTTTAGGTGAGAGAGTCGAAAACAGACAAAAGACAAACTAAATATCTATGTTGACTTCAAAATCAATTCCAGCTTACTAACTTTTCTCCAAGAATTTGATGCTAGTTCTTTTGAGAAGCGTTACAGATTTGCGCCATTATGTTATATACAGGGCTTCCTCCAAAGAAACTTGAACTGTACTGAGGCACTTAAAAAAATTTTTTCCTTCTATTCAACTTCCTCCTTCCCCTTGTAGCCACCTGCTTGAAAACAGTAGAGGTTCTATTCCCTATGGAACCTTGTGACTGTTGTCATGTTTTTTCATGTCATAACCAAGGCTGTTTGTTTCTACTTTCTTTTTTGTGTAGTGCCATTCACCTCTTTCATGGTTTCTGCTACAAATTACTGAATTACATTGATTAGTGAAAATATTCTTCTTTAATTTGGTTTACTTACAACCCTTTATTTTAAACTGCTATTCTTATTTTCTAGGTTATCAGATGAAAAAAAGACAAATTGATTTTCTCTCAGCACCTCCTAAAGAGCTTCTTGTGAACTAGTGTTAAAAATAAGTAACGATTTTATTTCCTTCAAACTTTCTCTACCTCTGCCAATAATCATCATATCAGAGCAAGTACAACCCTCCCATAGGAGGAAGGATTTCACTTCAGGCACCGTGAGTGTGGAGGGTAAGAGGGAAAAGTGATACACTGGCCATGTTATTAATTTGCTTTGGGCCACAATTCCTCATAAAATAGTTGTAAACTATCTTCTTTTCATATTTTTATGGTTTTACTCAGTTAAGAATAATAACTCAGACACACAAGTTTAAATATCTCCCAGTGTCTTGTACATGAAAAACACAAAATATAAATAAGCAAAATGAATGATAGATAATAGGAAATAAGGAGACAGATCTTTCAAAGAAGGGAAGGGGATCAAGAGATGGAGGGAAGGAAAGGGAATTGCAGGATAGAAAAAGAATTAAGGTGGATTGTGTCCTCCCTACAGGAAACGTAAACATTCTGTAATGTAAACATGTGTCAATAAAAATGAAAAAGAATATACAACTATTTTATCAAAATCTTGCGCCTGTGTAGTAGTAACATTTCAAAACATCTATTAAAAATGAATACATTCATATACTTTAGTATATATCGTAATTTACATAAGATTTTAGTCAAATTCCAAAAACAATTTTTCACAAAATGGAATGTGACTTTTAAAATATAAAATGGATAAAACTTTCAGTAAAAAGTGTTTTAATAAAGGACAATAATTTGTGGAGCAGAATTGAGTTTTAAAATCATATATTTGAATTTTATTTTATTTAAATACAGATATTACGAGGCATACTTCACACAAACTAATCTCTATGAGTGAAAAGTATAGCACTTGTGACATTTAATGAAATAAAACCAACTTCAATGTTAGAAGAAATTATATAGTAAACAGCTGAATTTTTAAAGCAAGCTCTGGAAATGTGACCTACATTGTATGATCACATTACAATAAATTATGAGAGTGTTTTGAAATATCATTTACATGTTATCAAAAATAATAAAAGAAGAAACTGTTTTCAACTCTACATTTGAGTAGATTCCTATGACTTCATTTAAAAATGTGTTAATTTTAACAGGATATATATGAATTGAGAGAGCTGGCTTTGCTCTACTATACAGAGATCACACTACTTGCGTTTGGATTTACAAAACCCAACTAAAAGTATCTGCTGCTTACATATGAAATTCTTTTTTTCTGGATGCTATCACGGAAACCTAGAGAACTAGAATATTTTAAAAATCATTTTGACAAATTCACTGAAGTATGTATTCCCAGTTCATCCTAAATATAGCAAATAAATCATTTATCATTAGCTTTTGTATAGTATTAAGTAGAACTTTATAGAACTACTACACACCAAGTTGTTACAAAATTTACCTTGCAGTTGATAATGGTTGGATTATGTCTAAGAAGTCCACACAACTTCACCTTGAAGAAATCATGTGTTATGCAACCAAATAACATCTATTTTTGCAAAAATAATCCGAAATTATTTTACCATAGAAAAAGTCTTATTTTTATCTCATTTTATAATACAATTTCATGGAAATTTTCTATAAAAATTCCCTCAAAATAATTTTAATATGAAAACTGTATCATTTATTTCACTTAAGGAAACTTTCCTTCCTCAAAGCATCTCATTAGATTTTTCTACAACTCACCTCACTGAGTAATGTATACAGAGACTTCAAAGAGCAGTTGAATCCTAGATACCAAATATTTATCTTCACTCTAAGCTTTCCAAAAGAAGCTGTGGGCTTCTGACTACAAATCTAACTCTATATTTACCATCTCCATATGGATGCTCAACAAGCAACTTAAGATTATAATGTTCAAAACTGAAGTCAAATCTCTTTTTCTTCAAATTTGCTCTTCCTAAGTCCTTTTTCGTAATACTGCCAATCTCTCATTCAGTTGCTCAAGTCATCCTTCCCTGATAGAACATTCAGTCCACCGGCAATGTCATCTTCAGACTATACTTTGTATGTCAACTTCTTTTCACACCACCTATATTTTAGTCAACACAGCTGGAGTGCTTCTGTAGTGCTGGAAATCTATGTGATGCCAATCTCTGTTCCAGCCCATTTAACTGTAACTTGCATAAAACTGCATGTCTCGAGTATCAAATAGTTTACATTTATGACTTCAATTTCATTTAATTCTACCTCTTATTACTTTAACTCTTTGTTCTAGTCCTCATGTATGCACAAAAGTTCTTTTAGGACTTCTGTATTTCCTTTTGCTTCTTATCAGTCTGGGCTGCTGTAACAATACTATAAATTGTTCCTAAATAACAAACATTTACTCATTTCCCTCAGTTTTAAAGATTTAAAAGTCCAAGATCCAAGCTCAGGCAGAAGTGATGTCTGGTAAGGGCTCTCCTCTTACTTTGCAGAAGGCCACATTCTAGCTCCATCCTCACATGCCTGACACAGTCAGCTTTTATTTCTTTCTCTTTTTGTAAGAGTACAAATCTCAATATGAGGGGTTCTTTCACAAAACCTCATCTAAACCTGATTACTTCCCTAATGCAGGGGCTGCTGCGGGGGGCCAATCTCAGTCTGCTCTCCTCTTCTGGGCTTCCTCTGCGTGAGCAGTGGGAGTTGTACACAATCATCATGGCGGTGGCCGGGGCCCCAGATGGCATGGCGGAGTCAGGCATGGACACCAAGGCCGAAACGGTGGTCCCCAAGGAGCCCGCGCGGACCCTGAGCTGCGTGGAGGCCGAAGCTTTGGCGGGGTCAGTGGCCAAGGACTCCTGCGATGAGCAAGGCATTCTGCAGCCGGCCCGGCCCAGCCTCCTGGGAACCCCGAGGCCCAGGCCTCGCTCACAAAGGTGAAGACATAGGTGGCGGAGCGGGCAGGGAGGTGGAGCTGGTGGACCTGAAGATCATTTGTAGCAAGACCAAGCACGATGTGAAGGTCCCCCTGACAGCACAGGTTCTGAGCTGAAACAAGATTTACTCCATTACAGGTCTCATGCCTGCCATGCAGAAGGTCATGTATAAGGGCTTGTCCCTGAAGATAAGACACTGAGGGAAATGAAAGTGACCAGTGGGGCCAAGTGTGGAGAACGAAAGGTTGAAATAACCTTGAGAGACCTCTGAGTCTCTTGAGAACATAATAAATCCTGGATATGCAGCTGGCACAAAAACACGGATGGTTACTTGTAACGAGAGTGGTTAAATAGAAAGAGTTCGAATGTCTGCAGTGCAAGGGAACGTTATTCCCGGAGTTGTAAAGATACATTTGACCTTTTCCCTGGAAAATAATTAGTCGCCGAATTATGTGCAGAGGAGGGGTTGGGGGTTGTGGAAAAAGGCATATAAAGGGCAATAAAGTGGGAAGAGGGGTCTCTCCTCCGCCTCTCTCTCCTTTTTCTTTTCCTCAGAGGTTGTGTTTTTCTTTCATCCTCTCCCCTCCTCTCAGGTACTGTTCGACTAGTGACGGCTGGCACCGTCAGCCAAGAGCATGGTGTTTGGCTCCACGATAAATGACGTTTTAGCAGTAAACACACCCAAAGATGCTGCGCATCATGACTCCAAGGCTGAAGAGAACAAGAAGGAGCCTCTCTGCAGGCAGGAACAATCCAGGAAAATGTTAGATAAAGGAAAACCTGAAGATGTGGTGCCCTCTGTTAAGGGTGTCCAGGAGCGCCTGCCAGCTGTACCTCTGTCGGGCATGTACAATAAGTCTGGAGGAAAAGTGAGACTCACCTTCAAGCTAGAACAAGACCAGCTATGGATTGGCACTAAAGAGCGGACTGAGAAATTGCCCATGGACTCCATTAAAAATGTGGTCCGTGAACCTATCAAAGGACATGAAGACTACCACATGATGGTGTTTCAGTTAGGCCCCAAGGAAGCATCTTACTTCTGGGTGTACTGGGTTCCAACTCAGTATGTGGATGCAATCAAAGACACTGTGCTGGGCAAATGGCAGTATTTTTGAAAACACTTTCACCTCTGGCCCAGGAGACTGACCCAAAATGAAGGACATTGCGGGAGAGGCCTGCAGCATCCTGATTTCAGAGTTCTGGATCTTTGCTCACAAAAACAGTCTCTTATTCAATCTGAGGCGATGTGGTGACTGAAGCCAGATGTACTTTCACCATTAGCTTAATTTTAACTTAAAATCACCAGTTCCCTTTCTTGCAGTCAGCTTCATACCATTTTTAAAGTCAGTACAGTAGAAATCAATAAATCTGAATTCTGAAAAAAAAAAAAACTAACTGAAGTTAGGGTTTCAATATATGAATTTGGGAGGAACAAAAATGTCCATAATATATCACTCTGGTCCCCCTGAACTTGTCTCCTTCACATTTGAAAAACATACTAATAAGTTCAAAAGCCCCCAAAGTCTTCACTGATTCCAGCATCAATCCTAAAGTCCAGAATCTCATCTAAATATAATTGAGGGCATATATTAGTGAGATTCAAGGTATAATTCACTTTTAGGTAAAATTATCCTCCAGCTGTGAACTAGTACACCCAAGTAAGATTGTTTTCCAATATAAAATGGTGTGATTCACATTCGCATTTAATGAGGAAGAAATAGGCAATAAGGAAATTTTTAAATCTGCATTTTCTATGTCCTACTCCACACCTCTTTTCATTATGAGGTTCACGAAAAATAGATACTGTTTTCCCCCTCATCTCTAATGCATTGAGAAAGCTTGATAAATAATAAATATTGTGTATATCTCTGAGTGGACAAAATTAATGGTGAAATTTAAGACTTTCTAAACTCAAAATAGTTTAATACAAGTACATAACTTGAAGATTTTAGGAGTTCGTAATATCAGCACAACTACAGCTATTACAAATAAGGCCATTACTCTCAAATAACACATACTTTGTTCATCCATGCTTTGAGACTAAATAGAAGAAAATATTTAGAGTTAAATGGTTTAGCCTCTCAGCCAATTTATCAGAAAGGTGTATTATTTTGATTATTGGGTTTTAACCATGGTAATATTAAATGACTAAAATTTTCTGGCTCAGTTTTATGATGAATAATTGGCTTAAAGCAGGGAAATTTTGTAGGTTCACTTAGGCATGCAAAACACTGATTCACATACCCTTTTAAATGAATAGGAATAAAAAGTAACTTGCATAATTCTTCATTACTTAAGTATTACCAAAATTATAAAGCACCTAGACTAAGTGGAATACTTAACTGCAAAAAAACTCTGTAGGTTTGAAGGTTTTACCATACATAATTATTTTCTGTAAATTAGTTATATGACTTATCCATGAGATTATATAAATATTAGATATATATACAAAAGAAAAAAATCTAGACATTCAGGCTCTCTGCCCAGTACATGGTTGTAAACAGGGAGAGGCCATTAAAATGACTCTATTACTAGTGTGAAGGAAGACTTGGTAAAGAATTTCCTGTATGTTCTCAATCCTGTTAGAGGTGGCCAATTGTGAACATCATTTTAACCATAAGCTAATTTTTCCACAAGTGTAAAGAGGTAATCCATGACCTAGATCTAAAACTGTGTTTTATTTATGTTTTCTATCTACATTTTCTGGAATAAAGAGAGAGCCTGAGTCATCAGCATAACAGGTGGATCTTCAGAAATTTGCGTCCATCAAAATCTTCAGCATTAGATTCTGTGAACCAGAGTTACAAAAGCTATGTTCTCATATATCAAGATCAATTCATATGATGGATCTAAAATAAAAATCTAGCCTTTATTCTTGTCAATAGAATTGAAAGGGTATTATATGTATAAATAGTGCTGCAATAAACATAGAAGCACAAATAACTTGTACATACTGATTTAATAACCTTTGGATAAATTCTTAGTAGTGAGACTGCTGAATTATAGAGTAGTAGTTCTATTTTTAGTTTTTTGAGGAGCCATCATCATGATTTTCATAGTGGCTATACCAATTTATATTCCCACCAATAGGGTACAACAGGTTCCTCTCTATATATCTTTGCCAGCATTTATTATCTTTCCTCTTTTTGAATGTTCTCATGATAAAATGATAAATATTTGAAATGATGGGCAGCCTGATTATCCTCGGTTGATCATTACACTATGTATACATGTACCAAAACCCACAAAGTATTCTATAAATATCCCAAACTACCATCTATCAAATGATTTTTCTAGAGTCAAAGGAACTCCCATTGTGGAACTAAATCTCCAACTCTTTGGCCCCACTGACATCTCAGCTTTTAATTTTCGTTCTATGCTCTTATGCTTTTGTTATTCACCATCAGAAAGCCTCAAATGTCAAGGTCATCCCTCACTATTACAATCTAAACCTCATGAAGGTCTGCAAATCCACTAAAAGTCACCTTCTACCTTTCTACCTTTTCCATTCTTCTGTTGATGCATATTGGATCTCTTCCATGTTCCTGCTATTATGGATAATACTAGAATTATTCCTGCACATTATTGGCAGATGTGTATAGATTGCTGTCACATTTTATACATGACTTTCAGTTAGATCTGTTCAGGTAAACAAATAATATTTTAATATAAATACACTCAAGTGTCTGCTTTTTCTAACGCTCCATCTGCCCTCTTGAATTTACAGCCAATCACCAGGAAAGGCACTTGCATCTTCAAAGTCTCTGAATTGCCTGTTTGCACTCTCATTGTAACAGAAGTGTATTCTCTGAAGGATTACAAGTAGCACTCTCAGGCAGAGACTGTTTAAGGTTTCCCACCATGAGCCTCACAGTCAGAAAGACCTAGAGAGACTAGAGATGGAGACTTGTCTTCTTTACTCTTTAACGTTAACTTTGAACCATTTTCCCTCTTTTCCTTAATAAATCCCTCATTTTCTAATATATTTCACCAGATTATATGATCCAGTCCTGTTCATTGTAAGTCTCATCAACCAACTTCCTTGTAAACTTCCCCCAATTTTTCTGTGAGTTTATCTTCTGTATCTTTATTATTTTTTCCAACATTAATCCTATTTTAATACTTGGGGATGTCATTTAATATACGGGTTATCCCTTCAACATCTTCGCTCCTCAAGTCTTTGAACTCTTCTCCAATTATTTAAGATACTACCCATGCCTATAATAATACCTTAGATCTGAATCTTGCTAATAATGGAAGAGTCCATAGTTGTCTTCCTGTCCCATAGATCATTTTATGCAAGGTTTTCTTGTTTACCTTGTGGTCTTTTCTTTTTCAGAAATGAGTGTTGGAATGCTCATTCTTTCACACTCCCACTTGGTAACTTATAATAACACCTTTCTTCTAATTACTAAGGCTGAATGACTATCTTTGATTTTTCTTTCATATCTCATTTACATGTCAGTAAGAAACTCTCCAAGTGCTACCATTAAAGTAGGTCCAGAATCAGACATTTCTGCCAGATGTGATCCTACATACCTATAATCTTAGCACTTGGGAGGCTGAGGCAAGAGATCATGAGCTCAGGGCTAGTCTGTGTTGCAAAGCAAATTCAAGGCAGCATAGACTACATTGTGAGACCATATCTCAAGAGAGAGAGGGAGAGAGGGTGGGGGCAGAGAAAAGAGAAAGAAAGGAAAGAGCTAAAGGAAGGAAAGAAATCTGACATTTCCTATCACTGATTCAAGAAGCTGTCTTCTATAACTTGACCCACAGAAATATCCTACCTATTTTCCTAATTCTACCCTTGTCATCTCAAAGTCTAACCTATACACTCTAGCAAAAGAAATACATTTAAAATATATTTCAGGCTATGGTATTTTTCAGCTTTAGATTCTTAAATTGGTCTCATTTTATTCAATCTAAAGTAGAAGTAAGTAGTTTTGTGTACTACTCATAAACTCAGATCATGAACAAATTTATTATACAAAATACCATTTTCAGTCCTCCTGTATGCATCTGTTTTGTTTGTTCCTTTTCACATACCTAATTTTTACTTCAAATTTAATATCCTTTCATAGAAAAAATGTATTTGAATTCCCTAAACAGAAAGTAATTCTGTTAGATACAGTTCACTTCCATAAGTTTAATTATAATTAAATAATTACTTCATTTCCTTTTGTCTCTGCTTGATAAATGTAATTTCCAGAGAAACAAGAATTGTCTATATTATATTATTTAATTTTATTTTATAACCTATCCAATTATCCTAATAATTTTTAAACATTTTCAAAATTAATAATCAAAATTAGGTTGTATTAATTTTATAGGTTATCAATGGCTTAGTAAGCATAACTTCATTTCCTGGAATATAATCAATTATTATTGTTTTTTTGGTTAATAAAACAAAATGTTCTCAGTAATGATTAATATCAACACTAATGTGAAATCTCATTTAGTCACTTTGATTTCAATTTGAGATATATTAAGTAGTTATGCATATTTGTATAATTATGCAACATTATATTGTTAAATGTCAAATGAATGACACATTTAAACTTGTTAGATACATGATTTTACCTAATGTGAATATCAAATTATTCACTCTAAATTTATTGTCTATCATGATCAATAAGGGGCTCAAGGGAAATATGTATATTTCTAAATTTATTTAAGCTATATTTGTACAATTCAAAAATAAGGTCTTTGTCTTACAGTATGGTTTCCTTGGGTAATATTATGGTTTATGGTTTTGGTATAAGATATATTATTTTTAGTAGAAATTATACAATCAGTTAATAATACTCTCTTTCAGAATCAGTTATATTCTTAAATAATATTTTAGGACACTGGAAATTCTCAAAGATTCTGCAACATATCCAACATTTTAAAATGAGTCAGATTTATGAATTAGATTAGCTTTTGTAAACAAGTACTAAAAATATGTGACTTGACTGCCTCAGGAAGAAACAAAAATTTACCTCAAAACCACATTTTCACTACAATTGACATATTTTAATCATCTAAATACAGAATATGGTACTTATCTGTATAGAGTTATTTATTTTTATCTATCAAAAATGTTAAACAGAAATTACTTTTTATCAATCTCACCAAGAGCAATCATGCTTTCTACTTTGAAAACCGCTATAAAATCTGTCTTTGGCTATCAAATCTCCCTGGTAAAATAGAGCTGCAAATGATAGCTCATATTAGTTTGTGAGAGGGCACAATCTTTTGGCTTTGCCTGCATGACTTTTGAAAGATTGACATAGGCTAGAAAATTGGATCAAAGCTTACTGGATCTGAAGCCTACATTTAAGACACTTGTTAAAAATTATAGAGAAAAAAGGACTTGTACAGATATTATCACAATTTTGTCTGAGGTAAATCTCAAATCTAATTTTATAAATTATAATCATAGATTTAATATTATTCCAGTGTCGATAGAAAGTAAAACATTAGATTGTAAGTAACTTGTTCTGGAATTGTTTTGTAAGATAAGCAAACATTTGTAATAAATTTTAACTTGATAAACAAGCAATATCTTGCAATACCAGCAATACATGTCGCTGAACATTACTTGATCACAACTGACTGAATTTTTCTCTTCTCTCTCCCTTAAGGATTATATGCATTATCCCAAAAGTAAGTGTCATTGGATAGTTGCCTTTTAAAATTTGTATGAAAAGAAAAAGATTCCATTGAACCAATTGAGAGCAGTTTTAGTGATCGTGAAAGGTGTTCATCCTACACAATAACCCTCCTCTCTCTTGTGTCCTTCACACCAGCTACAAAGGTTTTCAAAGGTAAGTACAAGTTAATTCATTTATTTTTCTTGATATTTTTGTATTTCTTTATTATTTTGTATTATATTACAGTATTGTGATCACTTTTATATGAATATTTTTGGATTGTGGGATGAATCATATGAGTTTCCCTTGTTTCTCATGGGGGAAATTCACTTTGAAACAAAAGTGCATGTTTATTGAATGACTTATGCTCTGAAACCATGGTTTTACTATAAAATAAAAAGAACTTGAAAATATAATATCAAATATTTACTAGAATAAATAAGCATAAAATTTAATTAAAATTTGTCATTTTATAAAATATTAATTTGGTAAATATTTAAAATATTTTAAGTTAATTTTAATTACACTATGATTTATTTATATTTAACATTTTTATTTCTCTTTACTTTGGAAATATTGAAAAGGTTGAGCATCATAACAAAACTAATATATTTTATAATCTATAATAAAGAAACAAATTAACAACTTTATAATTCAGATCCATATTAGAAAATTTTATTTACTAGTAGTTGTTGGACTCTGACCAAAGAATGTGATATAAATTAATACATGGAAATATAAAAAGAACACCTGTCATTCAATATATAGCATGCTTAAATAATATTGATTTCACTTCATGAATGACAAGTTTTATAAATTTATTCCCACGCTCATTTGCTTTTTAACCCAGAGTATTTGTTTTTCCTACATTTACTAAACTCCTAGAAGCTAGAGAATGCTGCTTTGGTTAAGTACTGATTTGCTTTGTGTTGATGAAATGAAAAATGGAAATTTAGGGAGATTTAATGAACTAAATTTTACAATACAGAATTAAGGTTTAGAGAGAGTTTAAAGAAAAGAGATTCTAGAAAGACAACTAAGAGACAGAAGTCTACTCACTGGTGCATGTGTTGCATATTATATTTAAAGAAAGGTTGTTTATGAAAAGATATTGAGAGTAAGCACTTTTAATATTTGGAATTAATGTAAATTTCCTTGTTCAGTCTTTTAGTGTTAAATTTATCTTAATTTGAATAATTTTCTCATTTAATAATGAATACACGTAAGATATATAGATATGTTTGGCTGTATTTTAACTTTTCAAATTTTCTGCAGATCATTATTCAATTTATTTTGTATAAAGTTAACAGTGGCAGATACACAGGATTTTTAGGTAAGTGAAAAGACTCTGTATGATAGTACACTGGTGGATACAGTTGTAAAACCCCACAGCATGTATAGCATCAAGAATGAACTCTAAGAGGAGCTGTGTCCATTGTGTGATGTGTGTCAATGAAGGTTCATTAGTTGTAACAGATGTACTGCTTCCATCTTGTGGGGATGCTAATAACAGGGGGAAACTGCTGTACTTTCTACTCAATTTTGTTGTTAGTTTAAAACTTCTCTAAATTGGGCATCATGGCATGCCTATAATCTCAGCACTTGGGAGGCTGAGATAGGAGGATCTCTGTGAGTTTGAGGCCAGCCTGGGCAAAGTGAGTTCAAGGAAAACTTGAACTACACTGTGAAACTCTGTCTCAAAAAAGAAAGAAAAGGAAAAAACTACTCTAAAAATAGTCTATGTATAAACACACACACAAACACAACTAAAAATGCATTCAGCCTCCTCAATGAAAAACTTCCTTCATTTTTTCATATATTTACATATATATATATATTCCTTTAGTCATTTATTTTCATACTAAATGCATATTCAGTTAATTATGCACACACTTGAGAGGATATCTTTTCAAACTATCAATGTTGATGTTTATAGTAATAGCTTTGTTTAAAATAATTTCACATTATTGTTACATTACTTATTTTATTATGATTTAGGATTGCCAAATATAATGTACCAATCTTTTCATTAATATTTTGGAAATGATTTTATTTGGGAATAATGGCAGTTCCAAGTAAGTAGATACCTTCAGAAAACATTTTTACAACATTTTAGAGATTTAAAATATTTAAGATTGAATTTATAAAAGGTGATTTCTACAATTTATTCTTACTGTAGTAAAAGATTAAAAAAATTAGATTAATGAAAATTGTACCTCTAAATACCATCTAAACATATAACTATAAAACAGTTTTAAAATTTCTCAGTTGTCTACATTATCATTGATATAGGTTCTAAGGAATATAAATACATTTAAAATTAATTTCATATAAAATGTTCCTGTTTGGGGGAAAAAATGAATCATTTGCTTTCAGGATGACAGAATATTTTATTTCTAAACTCGTGTGGTAGGGCTGGGGATTTAGCTTAGTGGTGCCAGGCCTACCTGGCAAGCACAAGATCCTGAGTTTGATCCCCGGTACCAAAAAAAAAAAGATAAACTTCTTCTCTAGCATCTGTTATTTGTATCACTTTCTTATCATATATAAATGAAATGCAAACTAATTTTATAGCGTAATACATTACAAATTCTTATGTCTTATTTTCTTTTAATTTAGTGAGTTATTAATCCTTTTATAATTAATAGAATGATCCTTTAAATTTCCACATTTTTTACACATTATTTTCTTTTATTCTAAAAGAAGATATATTTTATAGAATTATCTTGGTGTGATATTCAGGTGAAGAAGAAACAGTAGAAATAACGTAGCCCATTATCTTCATGTTATGGAGAATCAGAAAATTTAGGGTTTTTTTAAATCTTCATAGCCCAAATCTGCTATTTCTCAGTAGAGATTTATTCGAACTATATTTTCCCTATGTATGCCTAGAGAAAAACTTAATATAAAATAACTTTAAATTTTCAGTGTCTTCATTTTGACATGTAATACTCAGAATATTTTGAGGAAAGTGCAAAAATATTTGAACATCTATCTTTTATTATTATTTACTTTCCTTTTGCTAGGACAAAATTCCCAACATGTGCAAGAAGTTTATTTTGCCTCATATATCAGGGGATTCAGTCCATGGTTAGTTGACTGTAATGCAGAAATGACACAGTGGAAGGACATGGTAAAGGAAAGCTTCTCAACTCATCACAGCCAGGAAGTAAAGAAAAACAGGAAAGACAAACAAACAAAAAACCAAACCAGGCCTTCCAGGCCATCTAACCACCTCCTAAGGACACTTTCAGCCATGAGCTCATTAGAGGATTAATTCACTGATGATTATCACACACATAATCCAATCACATTTCAAAAGCCCACCTCTGAATGCGTGATGCTTTTAGGGGACATCTTAGTTCTAAATCATAACAGATTTTTTTCTCTTTTTATAATTTAATTATCACTTTCCCAACTTCTCATTTTCCCAAGATATTTAAACTGACCTAAATGACAAGTGAGATATACTTTTTCACTTTGCTTGTAAATTATAGAGATCGAGATGTCTTTTAATGTGGTTTTATTGAAGAATATAACAAAGAAATCAACTTCCTTTAGAGGTGTGTTTGCCACAATTTCTTTTGGATACCCTGAATCACAGACTGCACAGGAGAAGATAATCATAAAGAGTCCGTTCTTCAACTCAGCCATAAAGAACGAGAAACTAGAGACATTTATAGCTAAATGAATGCACCTTGAGGCTATACTCTTAAGTGAAATAAATAGGGCACACGTGTGTAAATACAGAATAGTTTCTCCGGTGTGAGAAACTGAAAGTGTAAATAAGGATTAAAAGAATTAAAATGAATAATTGATAATTTGAAATAGGGAGAAATGGTCCAAACAGGTAGAGGAAGTGGGAGGTAAAGGGAAAAGGAAAGAAGGGAAAGGAGAAATTATGAGTAAAGGAAAAAATAGAAACAAAGTCTTTGTAAATAGGGAAGGGTGGAGGGGGTGAAGGGAAGACAGGGAACGAGGAAAAAATAAGAACCAATATACATCATGTACAGGTACAAGTACCCAATGATAAATGTAAATGTATTATATACTAAAATGTACCAATAAAAGAATTTAAGAAAAAAAAAAAAGTCCATTTTTCAAAGGTTAATCTCACCCAGAAACACCTAACAGACATATCCAGAGAGAAGATATCAATTAATTGTCTCTTTTTTTTAATGAAATTCTGCTTTTTGGAGACATTGAACCATGAAGTGTAAATTATAAATGTATTTGTCTTTATTCTGTTGACCATCATGTTTCATATATAATGTTTTGATAAATCATAAACATTAATTTATATACATGAACAAATTTCTAGATACTCTGTTGGATACCACTGATATATTATGTGTTCCTATAAAAATATATTATCTTTCTTTGCAAGTATATTCTAATGTCTTTCCTTAAATCTTTATTCAAATTAACTTGTTTTCCTTGGCATTTATTCTTTAATACTCATTTTAACATATGTTTCTCAAATTACTCAAGTACTTAGGATTTGGTTTTAAGGAATATGTGCAATAACTGCAGAAGAATCAATTTGATCAGATCATTGAGTACTGTCTCTAACCACAAACAGATCTTTCTTCCCTTTTGTTTTTTTTCTTTTTGGAAATTTGATGGCATTCTACACAAACACCTTATATAGTTCTTTTAGGATAATTATGGGGAAAGTCACTCTTCACATTACTGTGTTAAGATTTTCTTCATCACATTTTAGGATTGTTATTGTTCATGTAGAATCAATTATAGATTTCTACAATTGTGTTTATACCAAGTTCAAATGTATTAGGACCACAATAACAATGCATAATGAATAATAAGAAAGTATAAGCAACATACAGTGATCAGGATTTATTTAGGTTGGAGATGATAGTTTCCCACAGGTTAGCTGACCTACATTGTATTCAGATTGCGTATATCTTCCGTGTTTTCTATGATCCATTCCATTGTCCACAGCAAATCATGTTGCTAGAACTGACATCAAGTAGATTAATATACTCTATTTCTCAGTTACAGTAACTGTAAAACATAACAAAAGGTGTCCAAAGAGGAAAGAAAAAATTTTAATTCCACCAGTGCAATATAAGTAATAGCTACAATTGTAGCTCTGTTCGTATTTATAAGTATTTTTTGCAGTTTGGGGTTTTGATATTTTTCTTGAATAAAATCTGTACATAATGAAAATTTCGAAAATAATGGTTACAGTATTATGCTTCATTTTATTTGATGATACATTTAGTTGCTAGGGTATCTGATAATACATGGAATAATATTAATGAGAGTGGATTTACATATTCTTAGTTCAGATTGTAACTTTTCCTAAGGATTCTTTATTCATTTACAGGTCGAGTAGATTGTGGAGAAAGGACTACAACTTGAAGGATCTCACCATTAACATGTGGGTCTTTGCAGACAAGGAGCCAAGATGGTCAGAAGGAATGGTTAGTGTGGGAGTCAGACTCAAATAAATGGAGTCCTAGCAAATAAATTTGAAAAGTAATCAATAGTATCAAATATGGCTGAAGTGTGATTCTTATTTTATTATTATTAAATATCATTTTTCATCCTTACATATACGCTTATTGCTAGTTTAACAGTTGTGGTTTTTTGCAAATAATTGTTTCTTCTTTTAATTTCATTATCATGTCTTCATGTCTCTATTTTATAATGGATAAATGGATATTACTCACTGACTTAAAAGTAATTTTTGCTAAAACCACAAGTTGACTGACATTTCTTGTGGGCCTACAAATCCCCAATAGGAAACAGGTCGAGCAGAATTGAGCCTTATCTTCATTTTGTATCTTTTATTGCCTTAAAACTATTTTGTGTTAGGTCCTTGCTCAGTGGTACATATAGACAGGTTAATCAATTTAGAGAGTATCTGTCTAAAAGTTGGCAAAACAAATTTAATAAGCCCTAAACTTAAATCTTATCTTATCCCCTTCAACACTGAAGACATCAGTTAAGGGATTTACAGGGACATTCAACCATGCTCAAGTCTTCAGTTATCACCCTAAACCCAGGGTCACCATGGATTTTAGCAGAGCCTTACAAGGTTTAGACTGCTCCCAGCAGAAACAATAATGTCATGGAGACCAAATTGCCCCCTCAAGCAATAAGAGCTTCCCTTGGAGCCATCTTGCAAGAGTGGAACTGAAATAATGATCAATAAGATTCTGGCTCACCCCAGCAAATCTGAAGAACTTGACCTTATTTTTTGAATGGGAAAATTTGATGTTCTTCATCAGACCTGTGTCCTTTCCAATGCTCAGACTGAAGTCTTTTCTCTATTTTCTCTTACATTCCTTCATTAAGGGGCCAGCTTCACTTTGTCAGAGTGCCTCAAGCTAAAGGTCCTTATTTTCTATTACTTTCCAATTAAATATTTTGTTTATAAAGTTAATATTGATTGCTTCAGTGATAATTTCTATTATCACTGAAGCAAGGACCCATGTTAGTTGTGTCTGTTAAGGCAAGTGTAGATATTTCATTCATATAGTTGGCATACTGCAGGAGAAGCCATATTAAGTATTGTCACTGAAGTACCTGTAATATGCAAATACCTTAATTTATAATGTAGGATAGTAACTAAAAAAAAGTTACTGCCATATTATTTTGGCAGTTGAATACATTTAGTTGAATACATAAGTTGAAAATTTTATAGTCACATGATATTAGTGATGTGATTTTTGAAAATGTAGCATAAGATAAAAAGGATGTACATAGGTGATAAACAAAATAGGGGCTTCTTCTAGTTGATATAATTTTCTTTTATATTATGCTTTATTCCTACATATCTTATCAGTGGCATTTGAGTTTTCTTGATAAGTCACTCCTTGAATGGAAGCTGACTTTCACTCTGTAATGATATTTAGCTGTATGCTCACAGTCTTAAAGATCATAATAAAACAATCCCTTAATAAAATAATAGCTTCATGCAAGTGAACAACGTCTAAACATTCAAATCACATGTATTTAGAAGTTATTCAGAAAAATAAGATGCTATTATTCTTAAAATAGATCTCTGATTATAGTCTCAGGGATCAAAACTTATGAAAAGCTGTCCTGGAACGTAGATTTGTAGAAATTTTACTACATTTTTCTATTTCACAGTTTTTTTGGAGAAATTTTCTTCTGATTCTGTAAGAATTCACTAAATTACAAAGGGTAGAAAACTTGTTACACAGTAATAAGTAACAAGTATTGGTTTACTGAAAAGTTGAGGAGAGATTTTGCTTTTATCAGGCAGTGCTGGAAATATAAACTTAATTTCTTTACAGATTTCTCTCTGACTACTGTTGTGTGACTGCATTTTCACACCCTTGCTTTGAAGTGTTAAGATTTCCATAAGGTAGATACTGTCATACTCTATGTATTCACTTTTGTTGTATAAATTATACCTCGGGGATCCATGAATGATCAGTCATTTTAGGAAGGGGATTCTAGTTTCTGCTTGGTTATCTGAATCACAAAGACTGAGGATAGGAAAGGAAATTTAGGGTATGGTCTCAAAAGACAGGAAGGTGTGGAATCATGACCAGCAAAAAATATCAACTACCAGTGTCTATTTCATATCTTCATTTATGATAAACAACTTTGTATTAAGTTTATATTCTAATTTAAATTTAATTACATTTTTCAACTTTTTTGTTTCTGCGAAAAGACAAGTGTTTTTGTGAATGTCTTTGTTTATTTGAACAATCCAAATATTAATACATCCCACTCTATCTTCTTAACTGTATGGCTCTGAAGTTTTTCCATTGTTAAGAAGGGTATTTTTTCTTTTCATTTATCTGAAATTAGTAAGATTTTGGAGACTCGTCTCTGATTTCCTGGCTTAGGATTCAGTTTCTTGTCCTTTGGTTTACCTTTAGGGATTGCATATATGGAATTAGTCTACTACATCTGATTTTTCAAATGTGTGTCTGTTTCTTTTCTTATGTGGTACAGAGCAGCACTTTAGGAATTCCCTGATACTGTCATCCCATTGTTCATATCTAACTTTGTTTTGTGATTATAAAAAATAGTTGGGACCCTGCTTTCCCCTGTCAATAGAATGAAGTATAACTGTTGGACAAAGTACAGTCATAACAGCAGCATCTCAATTTATCAAACTGACTATTGGACTAGAACTTAATCCAAATAGTTCTATATTCATAATATGGCCCTGAACATCTATCAAACAATGGTATCTTCCTCAATTGTTTTCTCCGGGTGAATTTTTCTATTTCTTCTCCACATGTACTTAAAGAAAATCTCATCTGACTATGGATTTTATTTTAATACTGTATTTATTATTTTTTTTATAATTTTTATTACTGTTATTTAAATTGATGCAAAAGAAATACATAATATTATTGTCAATTTTCTATTTGTATGTTCCTTTTTCACTCATTACCAAAAATATGACTTTCTCCAAATATAGTAATTGTATTTTTTCTAGTGAATATTCTTTCATTGTTTCCTTTATATTTAGCTTTTAAAAACATGAAATGCATGATGTTGTGAATATTTTGATATACAGTGGAAAAAATGACTTTTTATATTCCATGCAACACTAGCTAATGCCTTTCCTGTTTAGAGGAAGTTCCTTTAAGATATTATGTTTAAATAAAATGCAGATGACTTGCTTGTGAAATGTATTTTATTCAACACTGAAAGATCTATTAAGAGGATATATTTAAATGGCTTAATATAAATAAAGTTTTAAGCATATTATAATACATGTTGTATGCTCTCAGTATATTTTTATTATAATCCATAATTTGAAACTCATAAAAATGAGACTCCCTGGTAGGAAAAAAATAAATAATGGATATTTAATATGAATTTAAATAGCTTTATCAGTAAGGATAGTGCTATGGTAATGCTGTATTTTGGTCACTGAATGTCCTCCAAAGGCCCTTTATTAAAGGCTAGATGTCTAGGGTGGTACTTTGATAAGTGGTGGAAGCTTTAAGAGAATCAGCCTGTAAAAGGTCCTTGGATCTTTGGGGAGATGCCCTGGAAGGCTAATTGTTTGATCATAGCTTCTTCCTCTTTTTTTTTTCCTTGATCATAATGTAAGCAGTTTGTTCTGCCACATATTCCCTGCATTGCCATTCAGAATCCCCATGAGAGGCCTAAAGCAGTTGGTCGGCCCAATTTTGCATTTGCATAGTTCCAAATTATGGGCCAAAAGAATAATTTCTTTTCTAAAAGTTAATTATTTCAGATATTTCCTTAGACAGACAGAAAGTTGACTAATATACATGGTGTTTGTAAAACTGAGACATGATGGAGTTTAGAAAAAATCAAGAAGGAAAGCTCATCAAATAGTTAACCTAACACAGCACTTGTTTCTTAGAGTTTAGTGTGGTAAATATTATATACACTAATTTTAAATATATATTTGTTTAAATATGTGCATATATTTGTGTTTGTGTAATATGCACTTACTATTTTGACTGTAGTAAAGCGATTGCATATACAATGTATAATATACTATGTAATATTGTCTACATTCTACTTATAACAACATTCAATATCTGTAGACATATAATTTTACACTAATAAACCAATTATTTTACTCTAATTTCATTACAATTGATTATAGGGTTGTGAAATGGATAAACATTGGGCCTTTGAAGATTATTCAATAATTAAACTTTAGAGAATAACATCTCATATGAAAAAATCACATTTTAATACCCCAAACTATTTTTAATTGAGTTTTTTTAATGAGCTGAAGATATATGGGATAAAAATAAAATAATGCAGTAAAAAAACTGTCAAAATTTAAAAAGAATTTAACTTAAAATAATGCTATTACGTATGTCAAAACTGCATTAATAACTGATGAGAGGATAAATGATTCTTCAGACAAATGAATATGTAGAATGAAATATAGATTTGAAAAAGGAGAACATTAAAATACATATACACACTAGGAAAAAAGATAAATAATTAAAAAAATGGAAGGAGAATAATCCATATAGATAATATAAATAGTGTAATGGTTCTTAATACTCAGAAAACTGTGCCACCAAAAACAAGGATAATGACAATAACATTAAATAACATGTGTTAACAGTTAATGCTTTTAAACATCTCTGAAATGTAGTAAAGAAATATATGACAATGTAAATAAAAATAGCACATTTTTTTCTTGAAAAAGAATATGAGAAATTGAACAATATCCTAGCAATATAAGGTTTGAGGATTAGAAATAAATAGAACCTTATAACTGTGGAGATAGAAGAATATGAGCACCAAATATGCACTACAAGAACAATATTCAAGGTGAATAACTCATTTTAGTTCTTAATTATCTTAGATACAATAAACAATAAAGAGAATAGAAAAATCTGGAGAAAGCTTTGGTCCAACATTTGCTTTTCCTGATGGGGCAAACCTTTTAGCTGTATAGCAACATTGAAAACATATTACTTATGTTTCTTTCATTCTAAACTTATATGAAATTTTAAACAAGTTACCTGTTATGTGAGTCCAAATTAAAGTCTCAAGAATGAAAGCTGGGCTTAGAAATACAGAAGAAATCAATTAAACTTAATCCTATTGAGAGTGTACAGGAAGCAACTGACTTATTTTTGGTTTTAAAACAAAGTACCATTTTGAGAAGCACTATTTTATGTTCACTGAAAATTTTTGCTTCCTGAGTTATACCATTTTTGCTTCTTATCATTGGATCTTCTTGAATTACTTAAGGCCTGAATAACTGTTTATATTTTTTATTGACCTCTATATAAACATGTACAATCATACAGAAGTACTGAACTTCTCTGTTCTTTGTACTAAAAGGGAAAAATTGCTTATTAAATTTCAATGGTAAGCCTCCATGATCAATGACACCTGTATTCCAATGGAAGATGCACCCTGTCTTCTCTACTTTATCCACTCAGTCTTATGAGGAAAATTCATCAAAAAGACCGGAAAGGGTAAGCCAATTTCCACACACAAAGCTTATCCATTATCTTCAGTATGTTGGATAGAAGTGAAAGAGAAATTTTGTTCCAAATATTAAAAGTAAGATTAGAACCAAAACAAGTATGCTTGTTTCCAAAATCACACAATATAAAAGCCAGAAGTTCAAACATTGGTATGTGCTTATGTTACAGAAATATATATCCCCCTTACAATAAAAAATGCTTTGTTCCTTTTCCCAAGAATATCAATAATGGAAGGTTGTGTGAGGTGTTTCTTCATGTAGAACAATCAGTAAGATATCAGTTAAGCTTTGGTCTTTGTTATATGTATTAGTCCACTAACCATCTCTGTCACTCTGCCGATGACTTCTATGGCCTTCCTCCTGAGACTCTCAGAATCGTTAACATTGGCATCAACCATAGGCCTGTTGAAGGTGTAGACTCAAACTTCAAAACTACTGAATCTGAATCATCACTTTTTAAAAATTCACAAATAATTTGTACATGTTGAACTTTGATGAATATTGTTCTGTATGACTTAGAATCAAGAATTAAGTGGTTGATAGTAAAAAAATCCACTAAAATGAACTAAACCAAGTCATAAATTAATTTCCCAGCTATAGTGAACTTTTACAGGATAAAAGTGCTAAGTGAAAAAATAATACATTGGCATTTATTAAAGTTAAAGTAAGCTGATGGGTAAAATTTTTCCCTTGCCAATTTCTTCATTTATTTCATCTTAGGTAAAGGAGTTTTCAACTGGGTATCTTTATGTAATCCCTCCAGCCTTATCTGAAGTCCAGTATGAATATAATTAAGAGTGTTTCCTTCATTGCCTCCAATGAAATTCTGAAGATCTCCTAATATAACATTTTCAGGAATCAAAAATACATAAATGAATAATAAAATTTCAAGATGATCAATAACAAACATGTAAAGTTGTTTTGAACTTCTTATAATGACTTTGATGGCCAGGGAACTTAGCATAGACTCTTCTAATGAGGCAAAGAAGAACAGAGGAAAAAAAAGCATAAAAGAAAACAGAAAATTGCACTTTCTATTTCAACAGAAGTCTGGGCAGAACTTGAGGAGTTACAGAGTCAATATTTTGATGATCCTTGATATTGCTTTAACTCTAGCACCAGAGGAATAGTATTGCTAGTATAAATTATTGGAATATTAAATTGTAGAAAACAGTTCATATGATGTATATAACATGCATACATATATATATTTATAAAATACATACACATATCTGTGTGTAATATATAAATAGCATACCTACACAATGGATACATACATATATATGCACATACATACACTCATACACATATATATGAGATAACCTTTTCAGGATTTAAAATCAATAGTAATAATTATGAAATGCTATTTTGCTATGTTAAATTCTACTTTTGTTAATCTGAGTTGCATTTTGAACCATCTGAAAATCATGTCAGGAGTAAATTTTTGCACACAAGCAACCAAATCACAGCATCTAGGATAGTTTGCTTCATCCTTTTAAGCATAACAATTTCTACTCTCACAAATAGATTCTGGATTCATCATTATAAATATCTTGTCTATATTATAACACTCATTTTGTTTGGTTTTCCTTTGCTATTTTATTTTATTTTAATTTAATTATTTTGGGGGTCTTGATCTGTAATTCTCCTGAAACTCACTACATTGCCCAGCCTGGCCTTGCAATCACAATCTTCCTGCCTCAGTCTCCCAAGTGCTGGTATTACATGTGTTCATCACCACTTATGAGTCGTTATTGTACTTCAAGGACTCAGTAAGTTGATTTTCAGGATAGAAGTAAAATTTGTAAGGAAAACTATGAATAAATATGGAGGCTTTTTATATAAAATAAATGTTATATGTAACATTTAAGGTATCTTCAGAAGTATAGAATTTGAGTGTGTGAGTGTACTGGGAGAAGGGTTTTGTAAAAGATGACTCAAAGGAATAACTTACATGAAAGTGACCACACAGAAATTCCTCCCAGACCTTGATTAGACATGAAGATCATATCTCCTTCATGGATAAATATAAATAATAAAGTGAGACTAGGGAAGAGTTGTTTAAGCAATAAATGGTTTTGTAGGTTCAGAAATATTGACATTGATTTCTTATAATGAGAAATTTGCAAAGATATATATAAAGGAGCATATTAGGAAAAAAAAGCAGTAAGAATATGACCTAAAGGCAAAGAGAATACCAAAGAATAATGATATTCAGATACAGAAGACATATCATTTTCTCATTTGCGAAAAAAATTAAAACCTGGATAGAACTTTTAACAATTCAAGTGACCTATTTGAAAGAAGTATAGCAAGAATAGGAATGGAATACTTAGAAGCAGACATACAGTTATGTGTAATCTAGAAAATTCTAAATTCTAAAGCTGATGATGGAAAAAAAAGAAGATAGACCATGGCACAGAGTTTCATAGTCTTCAGTGGCAATATGGCAGAAGCCTTGGAGGTATTTAGAACAGCAGCTCAAGTCTGTGTTGTCTGGTATAGTTTCTTCAGCTAGAGAACTGTGCAATCACTCCTGAAAGGGAAGATTTGTAAAGGGCTGCTGTGCCTACTCTGACACTGGCATAATTCCTAAGTCCTAGTGGAGATTTTAAAAAGTGTGAAATGAATAGCAAGAGTTCCACTTTGGGAAGAGTATAAAAAAATGGGCTTTGTGGGAGAGGCTTCACTAGTAGATGGAGATGGTATGTGTAGGAGAAAGGGAGAAAGGGGACACTAACAAGATACAATCAACAACAACAAACCAGCACAACTTTGCAAATCTCATACACATATAAGAGGTTAAGAATGACCTGTCTCTCAAGAGTTGTAAAAGAAAATCTGCCTGCTATGCTTCCCAGCTGGAAATGACAATATGAGAGCATTATGCTTTTTACCTTCAGTTAATGCCAAATTAGCCTTTGATGTGTAATCAACTAACCTGAAATAGCATCTCCTTTTTAAGAATCTACATTGCTGAGGTAGCTCAGGTTCAAGATGCAGACAAGAAGTCTTTAATGGACTTCAAGGTTTCTTAGCGAGAAAAGGATCAATCAAGTTTTGCCAATCTGTTATTTTGCTCACATTTTGTTGACCAGAGTAAGTCATACAATTAAACCAAATATCAAAAGTATAAGGAAATGTACTCCATAAACAAATGACAGAAAAAATTTCTAAATTAACCATAGTCTTCTTAAATGTTGTAGAGGAAAAAGTGCATTCTATATTATTATAAGGTTAATATATTTTGATAAATTTTATTTCAGAATGCTATAGAAAATAAGGGAAGAAAAAAGATTTCTATTGTTCAAGAGATTGTATTTACATGAAAATTTCAATTAATGATGAAATATTAGGGTACTACATTAAAGTGAGAATAATCAAGAGTGTCATCATGTATTCTATTGAAATTTCTAGCTAATTGCAATAAAGGTGAAAAAAAATTATACATGTTAGAAAGTAATTTAATTGTAGAAACTGTCTGATTTCAACAGAAAATTATATTATCTTGCAAACTATAAGAAAATCAATTCATTTGATCAAGTAATGACATTAAATAATTTATAGAAAAAAGTTATTGAATCAATAGCAAATTTCAATAACATGAGAGAAATAATAGCCCAAAATACTAGCTTTCTTTTCATCAGACCAGAGTTATAATAAATAACAGAATAAAGTTTCACATATTATTATCCACAAAAACTATTACTTATCACTAAAAACAAATGTGAATTATATATGTGAGAAAAACATGAAGTGTATTAAAAGAAGCAAAATCTTGAATTAGCAGTCATTTTATTTGTATCAGCATAAAAACATGAATTGTTAGATTTTTTTGGTCAGATACCATGGTATTAATCAATATAAATTTGCACCAACAAAAATATGACATACAGCAAAAATTCTGGATTGGAAGCCACTACTTACTTTAGTTTAAGGTAACCTAACATTGTTCTGCTTGAACCATTAAGATTTTGTAAGAAGAAGTATAGAATGATAAATTCAAAAGAGAAATGATGAGATTAGTACTGTATGTAGGTTTTTAAGTGTGGAATAGATCTTTATCACACCTCCCCATATGTAATTTGTTTTCCAATTTTCTATCTTAACTGAAGGGTAGGATATAGTTCCAGAGGTTGGCATCAAGGGTTGCCAATTGCCAAGTAAGACTATTCCAAGTACACATTCATGGACTGCATAAAGGACTGTTTATTCCTTGGTCCACATAAGCCACGATGTAAGTCAACTCTTTGACTATCAGTATCATATTGAAAACAGAAAGTTCTGTGCATTTCCCTTTTGGCAATTTAAGTTACATAAATAAATGCTCATAAGTCACTTGAGGAAAGGCCACATTAATCCTTATTGAATATTTTTGATTCCTACAGCCTGATCACTCTTGTAGTCAATTAGTTCTAGGCAACCAAAGTTTTGGAGATAAAAATCCATATTTAAAAACTATTCTGATTTTCTGTCTTCAGTTGCTTTAAGTTGTAGAGATTGATCAATACTTCTGTGCCTAGGTGTACCATATTCTGTTATCAGGCATAGCTTTATGGGTCCAGTACTTCTGGGTTCTATGCTTACATTTTATTATTTACAATAACTTTAAATAATTTACTTCTGATGTTTAGAAATCAACACCTGACTGCAATTTTTAAGGAGCTTTATAACTAGATTTTTCTCAATATAAAAATATCTTCCATTGTCATCTCTAGCCTATAGGGGACAGCCACCAATGATTTGTTTAAACAGTCTACCACATTGCTTATTGTCTTGTTAAATGGACTACTTGCTAGACTTCTTCCAGGCACTTGATAGTATGATGGGCTTTCCCATAATCTTTTATGCATCCCAGCATGCCAATTCTCTGAGTATTCTGCTCCCTTCACCAACAATATGCCACAGGTATTCTGGTAATCTTAATTCACTCAGTGTTAATTTCTGTTTTTCTCAAAACTCTTAAGATGAAGTCCAGGAGTTTGAGTAGTTCCCAGTCATTAACAAGATATTAAATCAAATAGCTGCATCATATTCCCATAACAATAAACTCTCCTTAATCCAACTGTATGTCTTCTTAAATTTATACACCTAGAATCCATTCTTCTCTTATACAACCTTCCTGATGCAGCTCTTTTGCTATAATCCCCTTGCTCCAGGAGCAGATCCTAATTATCCCAGTGAGTTTATATAAGTCTAAGCCCTAATTATTAGTCTCTTAACAGAAATTGGGGAAAATCTCAAAAGAAATTGTATTATTGTGGAAGGCAAAGGCCTCTTTATCAGTCACCAGCGTTATTAAGCAAGGGTGTGGAAAATGCTACTCTTTAACAATGTGGAGGATACTTTTTCTGCAGACGGAGAATATTCATGACAATCTGAGTAGCTATAAAACAGATATCACCCCAATAAGGAAATAATGCACAACATGACAGGCCTTTGTCTTTTCCCAAGCTCTTCCACCTCAATGTTTTTGCTAAGAATCTTAAAATGTTTTGTTAAAGCCACCTGAACTGAAAATGTAACTTTCAAGCAATGTAACTATTCAAGCATCCTGACTGCAAATGTAACTGTTCAAACTATAAGATGTTCCCAGATGTTTCACAATGTTCTGTTAACTTTTCTATTCTGCTTCTGCGAACATGCTTGCTGGGTTTATTTCCCCACCCCACCCCATAAATCTCTATATATAAATCTCTTGCTTCCATTTCTGTTTGGGGCTCAGACTTCAGGATGGGAACACCTCTGGGCCTGCCTATGTAATAAAATGTTTCCTTCATCTCTCTGAGTGCTGCTCAATTTTTTCACCTCCAGAGACTTTCAGATAGCTGTAACATTTGGCTGTAACACTGAGATGTAACACTTCATGCACAGTAAAAACCTCATTACATTTCAGAGCACAGAGAGTCTTCCATGGCTGATAATTCAGAGTTCTCTGGGATTTTGCTCAAGCAGTTATGTTCTACATATGACCCTCAGGCTTTCTGCTTTTAGCTTGCTCTGTAAGAGAGATGGTTTCCCAGACTTCTCTCTTACTTTCAACTGGTGATTAATCACTCTCAGATTTTCTTTTATTTTTTTTCCATCCACATCAATTGGCCTCCAACAGGAGCCATTTCGAACTATTGTCCTGATACTGAGTCTTCGTATTTTGTCCATATCTCTGACTTCTTTTTACATTGTACTCCCTAGTTGTATTCACTTCAGAATGATCTTACCAAGTTACCGTTAGTTAAAGTTTAGTGATTGTGGTACTATGACAGACCTGGGGGGTTACGACCTCCTCCTTCTCACCAGGGATGGAGTCATCACTGGTAATAATATAGCAATGAAATCCTACTTTTCATAAATGCTCAAATAACAAAAGATCTTCTGCTTTGGGCTATTTTCTATAGAAAATACCACCAACCAGTTCTATGTGAAGTATACTTTAAGCAAAAGACTTATTATGGCATGCTTTTAGACTCAAAATCTGTAGGTTGAGAAAAACAGAATCTGTAGAGAGAAGGTGGGTTGTGTTGAGATCACAACAGAAGATCCAGCTGACCCAAGGGGAACTCTGATGTTTGTTATCCTCCGGGGTTATTACAAATTGGGGAAAATGTCACTAGAGCCCTTATATCAGCAAATGGTTAATGACTGCCATAATTGGTCACGGTAATTGACCAGTAATTATGCACTTCCCTTGGAAAAGGACATGGCTCTAGCTGTATTATCTTTATCTGAAAAACAATTTCCAAAGAGTATCTAAGATACAAGCTTTCTGAACCCGACTTTCTCGACACCTGAAGAAAATCATGCAGTATTTTATTCTTGTTTTTATTTCTATTATTTATTTGATACTTTTATCATGTATAATTTAAGTGCAATTTACTTTCATATATTTTTCTTATTTTATATTATATTGCTGATACATACTCCTCTGTATTCCTTAATGTATCCAAGTGATCATAAAATTTTCTATACTGATCATTTCTTTTAATGTTATACAGTACAAGTTTTACTTTATTCTTTAAAGTCTTCAGTGGGAGAGGGAGCTAAATGCAGAGGCAGATGGCTGTCACTTTACTACTCAATAAGTCATTTTTCCCCACTTACTAGTTAGAGTTCCATGATGATGACATTGTTTTTAAGTATTTTGTATTGTTCATTTATTTTTTTTAAAAAATCTCCTTTACTATTATATAGGAGCAATAGGTACCATCATCAATATCGACTATTTGAGTCCTATTTCTATTTTACTAATTACACCTCTCTCCATCCTCTAAACAACTCAATCATTCCTGTTGTCATACAAGCATGATCTGCAAACTCCCTCTGAAATTAAATGCCAAGCAAATGAAAAATTGAACTATCTTTGTATTACCACTCCTTGAAGCTACTGATCATTACTTATCTACACTCTAGTGTGTTTATACATATAACGACCAATTTATTACCAGCTATTCCTTTTCAACTTAGTGCACTGTTTTGTTTTTTATCTATATGTCCCCCAAAGCCTCAAGTAGTCATAAGCAGGGCTTTTGGGAAATGATTGGATCATGGGCAAGTGATACATTTACTATGGCAGGTGAAGCCTTGTTGAAGAAGATGGGTCACTAAGGATGTGGCCCTGATGGGTCTATCTGCCTCCTTCCGTCCTTGCTCATTCTACTTCCTGCTGTCTTGCCTTTAGCTCTTTCTCTTCTGCCATTCCACTCTGCCTTGGAGGCAGCAAACCACGGAATAACATCTCTACAAACTGTGAACCAAAATAAATATTTCCTTCATGGAGTTGTGTGTTTTGGATATTGTGTCTCAGCCCAGAGAAAGTAACTAAGATACAGTGTGTCCTTACTTTCCAGCAACTTATGCAGTTTTTTTTATAAATGGACCTTAGTATTCAGAATTTTCCAGAGGAGCAGAACCAACAAATCACACTCTCTTTTCTACCTAGGATCAATTTATTCTTTAAGATACCTGATTCCTTGTAGTAATGCTTTGATTTTAGCTTCAGTTTGATTTTTCCTCCAGAAATTTGTCCTTTCAGTATAAATTAGAACCCATCTCATAATAATTAAATTCATACTTAAGCAAAACATTTAGTTTCCTCTATAGATTTCTCTATAGATTTCTCTATGTCATAAATTTGAGATTTAGGTTGAAATTGATAAGGCTTTGGTGTGATTTCTGTCTTTTTTTTAAGAAGATGGTCCATAAAAACATGGCTCATTTTTATTTCAAAACAATGATGTATTTAGATAACAATTATATTGTATACAGATTATATTATATAAATTTTTCCTTATTATCATAAATTTTAGTTTTGTTAGCTTATATTTTTAAAATTATTTCCCAGAATCATTCCTACTACTCACACAGTAACTAACTAACTATATATATATATATATATATATATATATATATATATATATATATATGGTTAGTTACTTATATATAGTTAGCTATATATATATAATATATATTATATATATACATATCTTAGACAAAACAAAAGATAAGAGAGAGAGAGAGCATGCTATACAGTGCTCTTTATATACAGGCAATTTCCTTGTTAAAATTTTTATTTTCCTTTTATTTGGAGAAAATTAATTTTGACAATATTGCTCAAAAATTTAATATGAAATCAACTGTAAAATTAGTAAATTCTTACTTTCTATTATTATCTTTTATGAAAATCTCTCAAATTAATCCTATAATTATATAGATAGGAGAAGATATTTAGTTAAACATATTAAAAATATTTGTAATATAAGATTATCAGTCTTGTGTCCCACTACAGTGTCTTAAAGAGTCTGTCATGATACATTACACATTTTAGTTTTTTAAAAGAAGCATTTTTAGCAGTGCAATACAAGTGCTCCAATATGATATCATTCACATACAGTTTCTAGCCAAAATAAGTATTTTTACACATATATTTACTAATATCTGCCCTTACTTATTTTGCTGTGTTTACTAGGAAAAAAAAGTTAGATTCTTTTGAAAAATTCATAATTAAATTAAACTTTTATCCTCAACTAAAATAATTTTGGCACATATTCTATATTTTATAAGATTACCCATGACTACATTGTTCTTGTGGCTTTTCAAATCTTGATTGCATGAGTTAGCCCCTCAAAAATTATTGTCTGTTTTGATATTTCCATAGACATGAAGACCTAATGAAAAAGATTCATGCTGAAAGGGATGAAACCTCGAATTCCCAGAGTCATTTACATTTTGGGGCATCTTGTCATATAATCAAATTAATAAGATCCCCTTATTTCATGAAAAATACCTTGTTTGTATTGTAGGAAAGAAAAGCTACCAAAAACCAACCAATGCTTTAACATATCCTACTCTAATCTGGTATTTGAATTCTTTGCAATGCACAACAAATATTCATAGAATCAGATCAATCAAAAAAATCTCAAGTGTAAAGGTAAGATTATAGATGTTGACTTAGCTTAATAATATCTTTTTAAACATTTGTTTGTATGGTTAGGTTTGTCTCTAAAGCTCAAAAATATTTCTCATTTCTCTTTTGAATAAAAGTTTGATGTAGATAAAACTCCTTTGTTATAATAAACCACTTTGTTATCGCCTTGGGGTTTAGTGAAATATTGAAACTTTACAAAATGTTTCTTTGGAATATAAAAGGGGATAGCATTTAATAATACTTTTATGGATTACCATGGGAAAACAACAGCAACCATGGAGACACTAGACACAATGAAAGATAAGTTTACTTTTTCACTAAAGCTTTCTATCTAAAATACAAAGATTAACTAGCATAAGGTGAAATCACAGAAGAAAAATGAAAGAATAAATGAAATGGTCAGCTCCCCATTGTCCTATTTTAAAGGTTATTTTCATTTGACATAATATCTCCTTTCATGTCACACTGATTCAATTGACTTTATGCAATCAAAACATCACTTGAGATTCTCCATTTTTCATAAATATTTATAGAAGTCTTTCTAAAAAAGTAATATCAATTTACCTGAGAGGTTCAGGTTACTTCACAATTTTTTTTTATGAAAACTAATTCTCTCTTAGTAATTTTAGTTTAAAATTTCTTGACTGATTCTTGGAAAGCATGCAGTTAGTTTAAACAAGATATTGCCTGTGTTTTTGAGCAGCTTTTACAATGCATCCTAAAGTAAAACTTAAATAAATGTAAGTCTCATCAGCAAAATGGCATGTAGTTATAGCCAAAATATATTTTTGTAAACAAATGAGTGTGTATAAGTATGTGTGTGAGTGGTTGTGTGTGTGTGTGTGTGTGTGTGTATGTAGCCTTTAAGGGATCTTTAAGTAATTATTTTATGTTTGTGAGATTATACTGACATGTGACACATTAAAAAAAGACAAAGCTAAAAATCAAATGAATTCATGAAGCCTCAAGTATATTATGATTTATATGTTAACAATTTTCCAAGATTACATCTGTTTAAACTAATTTATTTGTCATTCAACTTCTAGGAAAACAGAGCCCTGTTTTAGTATGTGATCATCACTTTAAGATAAAAAACAAGGGGAAAAAATTGAAATTATAGTACAATAATGTATTATAGTTATGAGTTTATTTATTTTCATATTTATTATATAATTTTTCTTACATCTGACAAAGTAATCTTAAAATGTCAAATGTCAAAATATGGTGTACCACAGGTGATAAGTACTGACCCTGTTCAACATTGTGTCTATTACATAGGTTTGACCTAGCACAGTTGAATATATTCTGTTTTCAAAAAGATAAAATGATGCACAGCAATGAATGGTTGACCTATTAGTAGGCAGGCAAATGACACTAGGAGAACATATGCTCCGTTCTACTTATACAATACTCAACATTTGCATTGAACTGTGAAAGTCTGAGGTAAGTAGCAGGTGGGCTAAGATTATCTTTGCCCTACTTTATGTGAAGGTGATTTAAAATACAAATAACCTGAGTGACTAAACAATGAAGATAATCAATAACACATATCATAAGTAAGAGTGAAAACTGGACTGTTTGTGCACATGTATGTGCAATATAACATACATGAAATAAATATAACTACTAGGAAAATAATTTTCATAATAAACAAATATAATTTTGTTGTGTGATCAGAATTAGTGGTGAATACATTGAAAGTTAATATGGCATAATGAGATAGTAAAGTTAACATTTTGTAAATATTTAAATTCTAATTTTTAAAGCATAAATGAGTAATCGTACAGAGTAATTTTTACCACCTGCAGCGTGTAGGTTGATGTTTTACATTATCACTTTGAGTTGAAGTTCACCACAATCAGTGCCTTACAAGTTATAAATTATTCAATTCCAAAAACATTATTTATATCACCAGACGCCTTCCTTCCATAAAAATCAATTTTTGTAATTTCTGGATTGATTAAATTGCAAGGACAATTTTTGAAAGCATACAAAATATTTAATTATTTTTAAATCTCTCCTATATGGGAGAAAAAAATCAATAGTAAAAATGTTCAGTGATAAGAAATTAATTATTTTCAAAATTATGGCTCATTTGCCATTGGATATAATTTTTACACTATGTATATCAACTCCTGAGATTGAAAAATCATCCCCCATCCTCTCTAATTTCAAAATTGTCAGTCTCTTACCTTGACAATAAATGCCTTGCTACAATGGCAGTTCAAAATATCAAAGTTGATGAGAAGACCTGTGCCAGAAACTGAAAGCAATTAATTTCTACATTGATCTCTGGAATTCATCCAAACTGTTTAAAATTGAACAGAGCCTTGTCATACTATCATTCAATGAATTTGTTTCCAACAAGGCTGTTTAATAACTTTACCATGAAGAGATATGATTAACTGACTCTAATACTAAGTTATCTGGTGTGTGTGTGTGTATATATATATATAATATCAATTAGTGAATGGTATTTATTAAAAATAAATAAATAAATAAATAGGGCTAGTGCTTGTTTAAATGTATTTTAGACCAGAATCATAATCTTAATTTCAACATGGAATCAAAATGAAACATGGCTGTGGGCTAAAATTTCTTGCTTGTCCTTCGTTGAAGCCTTTGTTTATCTCAAGCCACACATTCATTTCATCAGAAAATCATAATTTCTATAATATCCTAATATATATTGGTTCCTAAATACTTCTCATCATTTATCACTACCTTTCCAGGCCATGTCACTAATATCTCATTCCTGTACAATTCTAAATCTACTTTCCTAATATCTCTTAAGCACTTATTTACAAGGGTTACTGCATTAGTTTACTAGATCCATCATAGCAAAAAATCACAGATTGAATAGCTTAAACATTAGAAATATATTATATAGGAAAATCAAATTTTAAGGGTCATTAGGAATGGTTTCTCCAGAGTATTCTGTCATTGACTGATAGATGATTGCCTTCTGTTTGTACCTTCATTTGACCAGTTCTCTCTTCTCATGTGTTATCCTTTAGACTCTGAATATTTGCCAAAATTCTCATGTGTTCAGAAGTGGAGCTTTTGGAAAATGATTGGAATACGTTGGCCCTATAGCTGACTTGCTGTTACTAGATAGGGCCTAGTTGGTGGTGGATCACTGGCAGTGACCTGGAAGTGTATATCTCCATCCCTGGCTTCTCACTTCTCATTTGATTCCTGGCTACCTTGATGTGATACCTTTCTACAAGCTCTTTCATTGTACTGTTTGTCCTATGGAGCTGGCTGACCATCCATGAACTAAGATCTCTGAAAACGAAAGCTGTAATAAACATCTCTACATTTAAATTGTGGGTTTAAAATATTCTGTCTTGGTGAAGGAAAAGTGACTAAAATAGATTTTAGAGCCAGAAGTCTGACAGTTGTCATTGTACTATACCTGAACAGGTAGTTTAGAAGCTTTGGAACAGGTTTGTAGGAGTTTGGGAATGTTTGAAGATGCAGCTAGAGAAGCTCTAGATGGTATAAGAAAAGCTTGATGCAAAATTCTTGTCTGAGCTCAGAAGACTGGAATGCTCATAAAAATGGGCATGATAAAGGCCATTCTCCAGAAGTTTCAGTTCTGAACAAGGAATCCATTCCAGTTGAACTCAAGGACATTTGGGTTACGCTGTGGCAGAAAGTTTTTCTACACTTTACCCATGTCCTGAGACTTTTTTGGAGACTGAGATTAAGGGTAGCAGACTAATTTATCTAATGGAGAAAATTTCAAGGGAGCCCAAATTTCATGGTGTCACAATGGGTAAAGCTAGCTGCTTTCAGCCATATTCACAGTGAGAGTCAGGAGCAAAATACCCATGTGAAGGGCCAGGGATTTAGCTCAGTGGTTCTGCCACCTGCCTCACAGGTGCAAGGTCCTGAGTTTGATCCCCAGTCCAAAAAACAAAAAAAAATGTAAAATGTTTTAAGTTTTTCCAGAAAGAAAATACCTAAAAATACCTGTAAAGTTGGAGCAAGAGACCATAATTGCTAAAAATATTACCAATAAAATGAAGCCAAGTACTTTTCATCAGAACAATAAGAAATATGGTTTGAGAGTATTTCAGAAATGAGCAAGAACTCAGCATTTACTAGTTTGATGGAGTAAAAGGGTAAAATTAAATTACTTTGAAAGACTGTTTTGAGTAAACAGATGCATATCACCTTGCTCCAGAAGGATGACCTACAGGTTTGGTTCCCTGGGACTTATTTCATAGTACTCAGCTATACAGGTACTCAGAGGACTCTGAAGCCATAATCTAAGGGAGCCAGGCTTCTGCTTCTGTTGGTGGCAGAAATTGGCATCATCTACCTGGTGCTAGTTTCATGGGCATGCAGAGTACAAGAGTTGTGTGGTCAAGCAGGCTTCCAACCAGATTTCAGAGGAAAGCCTGTGAAACAAGGAAGTGTGCTAAGAGGTCAGTGCATAGAGATATGGGAGTGGAACTGAAAGTGTAGTAGAGACCCCAGGAAGTTGGAGAAGCCAGAAATATGGAATGCTTGCTGAGGAAAGCTGCAGGCAGTGCATCCTGAGGAAGAGGCAATGAAAGCTTCAACCAGCAATATTGTAAGGGTGGGATGACCAGAGCCATTTGCAGGTCACATCTCACAAATTTCTCATGGTGCTTGACACGAACTACTGGATTGAATGATTTCTGTGTGGGGTTTTAGTCTTGTATCGGCTCTGTTCCTTTCAAGGATTTACTTCTCACTCAGAATGGGAAAATTACCATGCACCACTGTATTTTAGCGGTGTTTAACTGTCTTTGTTTTTCAAAGACGCTCATAGCTAAGAGTTTGCCTTAAGTATTAGAGGGAACTTTGGACCTAAACTTTTCAACAATGCTGGAACTTAACACTTTGGCAATGCTTAGAAGTGAACCAACTCTATTTTTCATAAAAATATGGATATAGGTCTTTGGGGAAACCAAGGTTGAAATGTTATGGCCTAGATCTAGAATGCACACTCAAATACTCATGTATTCAGAGGTGAGTATATTGGAAGGTAGTTGGATCATTGCAGCACAAGGTGGGGCCTAGATGTAAGTGGATCACTGGGGTTGTGACCTGGAAGGGTATATCTCCATCTTCAATTTCTCAATTCTCTTTCTCCGCCTTCCTGGTTGCCTTAATATGAGCAGCTTTTCTTCACCGGACACTTTCATCATGCCATATTTCCATTCAATCTATTCATGGATTGAGACCTCTGAAATTGTGAGCCAAAAATAAATTTCTCCTGATTTAAGTTTTGTATCTTGGTGATGAGGAAGTGACTAAAAAAATTGCGTGTTTCTAGTATAACTGTGTACCATGTTTCATCTTTTTAAATTGGATTACTGGGAACCTAAGTCAACTAATTTTACTTGATTACTTCTTTAAAGGTCTTTATCTCTAAATATCATCACAATTTGAGTTACCGTGGAACTTCAACATATAAATTTGGAGGCAATAAAATTTTACCTGTAATAATTACTTTTTTGAATAAAAGTGATATTCTGCTACATTTGTGTTCAGAACTCTATTGTAGTGCAATACAATGTGTGATCAAAATACACAGTGATCATAATAATTTTTAAATTACTACAATAAAGAACACATTGTCATTAATCCCCTTCCCAATGCTCTCACTCACTTCAAACACACAATTCCAATCAAATTTGCCATGGTTTGAGGAGTCTTTGATGTCCTTTTTATTTGCATCTTTATGAACTGTGATTTAAAAAATAAGTTGGATCATATTTCCAGAGGATACTAGAAATATAATTGACCCTTGAAAATTTTTTGAGAATAAGGTCCTTGAATTTTTCTTATATTATTGGTTTTTTATGTTGTTTGTACACCTAGATAAATGGAGCATACTCTACTAGCATGTCAGGATTACCCAAATAAATTGGGTAAATTTTGTGATACAGATTAGAATCCTTTACACGTCCTCAATTTTAGTTATCATGGTTATTAAGAGGGATGTGATTATATAATAAGTCCTCTGTAAAATTTTAAGATATATAGACTTAAATTTGATTCTCTGGAAAGACATGTTTCTTATGTTCTATAGTTTACTGCTAGAAACTAAGTGTATCTTAAATTATGGATGACAAACTTGTAAACCTATGTCTTGTAACATGAGATGTAGACAAATGTATGTGTTATATTATTGTTATTTAACTTCTTGCTTTTAATCCCCTCCTGTAATAGACTGTAGTCATGTGTATAAACTCTTTATATCTTGTTCTATCAATGTAATATGGTAATAGTTTGAAAAGCAAATTAAATCATGGGGAGCACTTTAATCATCAGTGAAATAATCTGTTGATGAGCTCATTGCTGAAAGTGAGGTTAGGAAGTAGGGACTAGTCAGAAGCAGTGGGTCACTGAGGGCATGACAAGAAGGATGTATTCTTGTCCCCAGCTTCTCCTTTATCTTTCTGCTTCCTGACTTCCATGGTGTTAGCAGCTTTCATACACTTCTGCTATGAACAAAAATAAACCTCTCTTCCTTTAAATTGAGGTGTTTTGTTCTAGTAATGGGGAAAAAAGTAATACAAAAAATTGGTATCAGAAAAGTGGGCCATTTCTTTGCAACTCACCATGTATGTGGTTCACAAATCTTTAGAACTATTCATTTTTTTTTTTAGGGGAGTGTAAGTGTTTGGAAATGGGGACTAGATGATCCTCAGAATGTTGTGAGCAGTGTTTGATGCCGATATTGGTCAAAGCTCAGAATACCAGAATGCCGGAGATAATACCAACAAGAAATAAAAGAATATGGGCAATAAAGGCCAGGCTCCTAAGGATTCAGTTGGGAAAGAGAATTGTCTTAAAAACTGGACTAAATAGTACAAGTATTTAACTATGTCAAAAAATCTGTCTATAATTCTACATTTGTTCATATCCTAATATTTCATGTGAGGCTAAATTTAAAAGTGGCACTCTAATGAATCTGGTGGCAGAAACTTCAGAGTAGCCCAACATTCAGGTTGTGGCATGGCTAATTTTAGCTGTTCTGCTCATCCTCAAGTCAAGTGTCCAATAATTTGTTATTAAAAAAAGAAAGAAAATTATTGGATAAGTTTACCTAGTTTAGTAATGTCTGAAGAATTACATTAGTACTTTATTCAATACTTTGGGACATATTCACAAATAGGAAAACAAAATAGTAAAATGTACTTTCCCATTAATTCATCAAAAATTGAAAATTAAGCCTTGACCTACCTATAACAAGTGACTGTTCCTATACTTTCATTCTGAATCCTGAATTAAAAGTTAGAGTTCACTACACATTTCTAGAATGTCTGTACATTGGGGAAAGTTAGATAAGCAAGCCAATTTCAATTCAATTTTATATTTATTTTCTTTACATAATGATCACAAATAGAAAATGTAACATGAATATCATCTTTGTGTCAGAAGGAGGAGCAGCAGTTGTCCATGTGCATAACCTCTGATCATTGTTACCCACACTGGATTTGTAAGACTCAAATCCTTGATTTAACAATGAGTTCCATTCCGGGAGAATGTTTGTAAGTTGAATTCATTAATAAGTCCAACAAACTGATTCTAAGGTTAAAGATGTACTCTGATCACTCTGTTTTTTTTTTTTTTTTTTAAGTCTTCAGATAGGCTTTTAGCTTTTTTTTGAATAAGGATTAAATTGAATGGGACTCAACGCTGATGTTAGTCCTGAATTCACACACTGAAAACTTTCTCCATCTTCTCTCTCACTCTACCATCCTTTTTGGATATTAGTGTTGACTTCATTGGCACAGCTGACTTCCCATGCTCTATGATCTTGACCTTGTTCTTTATAATTGCGCCTATGGTTGGACAATTTATGTTAAGAATGAGTGACATTTACTGTCATTTTGCTTCTGTCCAATTTCTCAATTATTTTCACTTTTGTTTCTACGATTATTGTTTTGCACTTCCTAACAATACCCTCCACATCACCACTGCATTTCCTCTTGCTTCCAGTCATTCTGGGCTCTGAATTAGCACTGTACTATTGTACTCTGTCACACTGTATAGTAACCACATAGCAGCACGACTGTGACCATGTCCAACAGACACATGAGCTAGTGCCACAATTTGTTCACATCTATAAATGTTCATAATGTGAGATCTGTTTGTATCTGTGACAGTTTGCAACTTGAATGTTAGTAATTCAGGGACCTACTGTAGGACCAAAGTCCATGGCAATACACAACACTTGGCCCCCAAGTCAAGAGTTTGTAAAAGACGAAGATCACTTTATTTTTATTGATGTAGTATTAATAATAGTCTACTTATAGAGGGTTTTGCTCCATAGAATTTATTACATGGTGTTTACTTTGTAATTATTAAGAAAAATTATCCCAAACCTGCACATTATGTTGGAGTGTGTGTAAAAATCAGGTATTGTTAAATAAGTAGGTGTTGGAATTCACCTACTTTTCATTTTGCTAAGCACTATTTTCTTGAATATCAGACATTAAAAGTATTGGGCTAATTTTATATTAATTTGGATTTGTAAAGAATAACAAAACAAAATTAACACTTCTACAGATAGTTATTATCTGTAAACTATCTTTTACAGATTGTAATTACTGTAGGAAAATTACTGGTTTGAATCTAGTGGGTTTTTTTTTGTTTTTATGTTCTTTGAATCATTTTTACCATTTTATTGGTTCCTACTTCCTAACTTTAATAAATGTTTTTTTGTTGATTGGTTTGTTGGTTTTTGGCCCTATGTCTGTTCATTATTAGTACAACAATTGGGTTTTTAACTTTTAAAAAGTATTTTAAAACTATTACTACAATTATTATAATATGAGATTTATTTTAGGTTTATGTATCTTTGATTGGTCTGTGCTGTTACTTTCACTTATCTTTAACCTAGGTTTTGCTTTGGTTTAAAAAATTATTTTATTAATAAAATAATTTTATAATTTTATTTTATTAGTAAAAATATTTTATTAATAAAGTAACAACTTTGAATTTATCATCATAGCAAATTTAATAGGGACTTTATGTGTAAACTTCTTTCTTCCTTTTATATTTTTTATTTTTACTATCCTTGCCTTCTATTCTTTGTTCATCTCTTTTTAAAATTTCTTATTTTTCAAAATATATTATTCCTAATTCTATGTAGATATCATTCTTAAAATGATTGTTTTTAATTTATTTAAAGGTATCAATTTTATTAATATCATTTTAATTGAAAAGTCATAATTGTACTGTATGGAATACAAAGTGCTATTTTGCTATATACAACTGATTAGGAGTAATTAAATCAAGTCAATTAATGTATTTTTACCATGCTTACCTGACACTTTTCATAGTTATACATTTAAATACTCTTAGGTATCTTAAAACATGCAGCATATTATTGACATAAGCCACTGTGCTGTGGAATAGATCTCAAACTTATCCTCCCATCTATTTCAAACCATATTCTTTGGAAGTAACTATCTCCCTTCTGCCCCCATGACCATTACTCTACTCTTTTCTTCTACGAGTTCTGTTCTTTTTGGATTCCACATATAAGTAAGATCATCTAGTAATTGTTCTTCCTTGGCCTGGCATACTTCAGTTAGTTTTCGTTCATACATTTTTTTTTTTTGTGGCGAAGGACTAATATGTACTCTTAACACTCTCACCTCCATTAAAAGTAGAGGTCATATGTTTTGTGGAACACTGTTTTATAAATAAAAATGCAATTATTTTTCTTTCACATATAAAAATGAGTTTGGATTGTTGCATTAATTTATAAAATTTCTCAGAAAAAAATCTTCAGAAAACATTTCTTTCAGGAGGTATTTTTTATTATGACTTTATTAGTATATGTTTGCAATACATGATGATTATATTCACTGTAGGGGATTGGTACACACATAACACATTTTAATTCCCTTCTTTTCTCCCCCTCCCCTCACCTCCTTTTAGTTTTCCAGTATGAGATTCATTTATCTTATAAGGCCTTATAGAGTAAATTATTATATATACAGATTGAAAAACAGACTAACAGGCCAAAGAACATAAAAAACATGTAAGACAATTGTACTAAGTCAAAGTACACTTTTAGATGCATTGTTCACACTGTATTACGATACTTTTTCTTCTTTCTCTTTTATCTGCCATATATATATATATAAAATGGTATACAGTATATATAAATATAAATACATAAATAATTAACATATAATATATATAAGCCTTATATATATGGTTTTTCACATAAGAGCCTATGTGTTCAAGTTATTTCATTTAATGTTATGGTCTAAAGGTACATCCATTTTCCTACAAATTACTCAAGTTATCCTTTTTTATGGTAGAGTAGTACTTCGTTGTGCACAAATGCCACATTTACTTTTTATCCATTCATCTTTGATGAACATATAGGCTTTTTCCAAGATTTAACTATTATGAAATAACAATGCAATTCATAATAGAAACCTTTCTTATATTTCTCAAAAGTTGGATTTGTGCAAAACCAAGTTCATGCCTAGGTTTTTATATTTGTGTTTCATTTTACAAAGTAATAAAGTCCTTTATTAGTTTTATTTTCTGATTATAAAATACAGGAATAAAAATAAAAACTTGTAGGACACTGAAATGTTATGAGAAATAAACTAACACTATCATCCCTGAGCATCAAGTACAACTGATGTAATAAATTTGACTCTTTCACATAAACTTTTCTAGAAATCCACAATTATGGTCAATAATATAGTCTCATATATATTTCATGATGTTATCTCATGGATATTTCTGAATCATGATACATTTCATAAAAACAAACTTAAATGTTTATTTGATTTTATGCTAGGAAAATTTCATAACTAATTTAAACATGTTTTATAGATTCATACATGTGCACAATGTACTCCCAGATCACTCTCCCTTGACCTGACTTTGATTTCAATGCATATGATGTATTTTGATCATATTCATCCCCTCATTACCCTCACACCCCCACTTAAAAACACTTTTGCATAATTACATTGAATAAATGTATAATTTTTCTTTAACCTTTAAATCAAATTTTGTTTTCTTTGATTAAAAATTTAGCAGTAAAGTTATTCAATCATTACCTTACTTTTTTATCACAGATCTTGTCTTTATTCTCATTGAATTTTCTTTGTTGAAAATACCATATTTACAATGGAAAATATTTTATCCAAAAAGTTTTCCACATTTTAAAATCTCTAAGTGAATGGAGAGCTGATTATGGATTTTGCAGATAAATACAATGGTATTCAAGCATATTAGTAAACATTGTTGTTTATTTGTTTATTTGTTTACAGTACTGGAAATTGAATCCAAGGCTTTCACACTGAGCTACACTTCCAGCCATGTATTTATATTCTATTCTGAGACAGCGTTTTGTTAAAGGCTGGGCTTGAACTCAAGATTTTTCTGCTTCAGTCTTCTAGAGAGAGTGCTGGTTTTACATATATCTTAAGGGATTCGTCTACTGTTGACAATACTTTTATTTTTCAAAGGTGTTATGTTTTTGAAGAAGAATAGTAAGGCATAACATGTAAATCTCAATGTAAGGACACTTCAGATTGTGAGACTTTCAGATGGTGAGAAAAAAATGTGCTACTACCTACTTATATTGTAATCATGCTACATTGGCTTTACACTGAGTAAAATTTCATTTTTGCACTTTGTGTTTTGAGAATTTTTAATGTTTTTATTTATTTTATTTTTTACAGTGCAGTGAAGGCTCCTGACCAGGTACAATTGTAATCTCACATAAATATCTTATTTTTCTGTTTTTTGAATATGAATATATTATTTGCATAGAATTATTCAAAATTTTGTATTTCACCATGCTATAATATTCTCTGATTTATTCTGTTTTTACATTGTATCTTTGCCTACTACCCTCTTTTAAAAATATTACCTTAAGTTTTTATTATTTAGAATTCAAATCACTGACTACCATCAGCTCCATACTCCTATGGATATATGTCAAATAAATAAGATATTAAGGATAACACATTAGATAAATAAATATGAAATAAAAGTTCTTTAAACAACGGCAAATAGAAAGTCCTCCAGATGCCAAAAATTATTTTCAGAATCTTCTCTTTAAAATCTGAAACCCTTCAAATTCTAATTGGTGTGATAGTAGAAAATGTACATATTTTTTAATTGTATACAACAGTTGTGTCAATCTATATATTTACTTTTCAAACAAATATTTACCATTTTTATTTATCTGAATGTATTTCAAGAGTGATGGGTTAATTGATAGAGCCTAAATTTATGAAAAAGTTATTTTTAAATAAAAATATAATTTTGCTTCATACATGGGTGCTGTTTCTTCTCTGTGATTCATTTTGTCATGTTAGAAGGAAAAATACATTAATTATGAATTCTATTATAAATTTACTTACAAATATAAATTTTATTCTTTTTTAAAGTCATGACAATTATTATCACTCTACTTCTCATGTTATACATAGAATTTTCTATATGAAATAAGATGCTAGCCAAATGTTCCTCAAAAGATTGCACAAGGGAATTTGGAACCATGTATCATCTTAATATTTCCACAAACATTTATGAGTTTTTACTCAAATTAAATGCACACCTTGCAGAGATCAATGAGGGCCAGATTGCTATGACTGTCTGCAAGCTTTCTTTGTTCAGAGTCTAAACTCTACATCACCTGAAAACAACCATTTGTAATAGTATCATTTCAGACGAAGCTGGACTTTATTTCAATAAATAACTTGCAAACTTTAACAATCTAAGTATATAATTAAATAATTAAAAAGAATCAATGTTTTAAAAAGAAGACAAACTTTTAAAACTATCAACCAAGAAAGAAAACAGATGGGAGAAATGAAGTTAGTAAAGTTCAGTGTTAAAAATTTCATGCTGGAAGGTCAGAATACTTATGAGAGTAGCACTGTGGTGTGGCTGCCTGTTACTTTCATCTCTGTGTGGTGATTCATTAACACCGCTATAGTTTTGCTCTTAGTTTAAAAGGTTAAGTGATGCATTGTACACTGTATTGCTACTTGGGTTAGAAGACACAGTTAAGGCATTTTTAAACCAGCAGGAAAAATTACATAATTTTAATGATAAAAATATCTAAAATATATCTTGCAATTTTAAAATGATAGGGTTTTTTTTTAACACTTTGTTCACATTAAATGTTCTGGTTTGCCTCTGTTAAAAATAATTTATTAGTTATTTTCTAGAGTTCACATTCAATATTTGTTAAAGATAGTCAAAGAGGAACACACTCACCACGGGGTAGCTAAGGAGGAATTTTAAAGTGCTATGCAATAGATACCATGTTTCCATATTTCTGCTTAAATGCCAAGTCCATTTTAAGCTTGTCTCCTAATCAGGAAGATATACTTGGAAAGCAAGATAAAAGATTTCTTATTTCCTCAGCAGGCTCAAAACATAGCAAAGAATATAAGTCACATAGGCTCAGTGTTTGGGTCAAAAAACAGAGCTGCTGAGCAATCCGTAGAGACAGCCATTGCCGGCTTATAATGGAATGGGCTTCGGGGCTTTGGCAGACTAGAGAAAAGGGGGCAAAATGTCTTAGGAAGCCAATTGAAAAAGACTGTATTTAAAGTGAACTTTAATCTACCTCATAAACAGATACCGCATTTTATTTTTTTCCAAATAGATATAAAGATTCCATTTTGGGAACATCACAACCAAGCACTAGGGTTAAAATAAAATAGAAATGCTCAGATGAGAATCAGCAAAATTCAGTCTAGACTGAAAAAAAGCAGATCTAAATTGATTATACAAGAGCCCCATATGTAACTCTAGTTTGTTGTACATAATTATATTTAAGCCAAATCTATAACATTACTTTTGCACAGGACTATTTTAAAATAAATGCTTCTGCGATCACTACAAGATTTTTTTTTCAATTCTTGGTATCAGAAAATGATTCTTCTGTTTGTCCTTAGTGTTAATTCTTTCTCTAACCCTGTTGAGATGCATGGTCTTTTAACATAATATGACCAAAAAAGTATAGATGAACAAAATAATTGGTTTTAATTTATAAGAAACTCATTATGTAGAAATGTGAAGACACAACGTATTTACGTGGAGAAATGCCATGACTAGCAATCACTCTTCATTTAGAGAAAGGGAAATAGAACCTTCCTATAGAATTTGGCCACAAGAAGTTACAATATAGAGCAGGCAGTTTTGGTAGATTGAGCAAAAATGCATATGCAAGAAAGAGACAGAGGGTAATGCAGAAAAGGGGGAGGTCCAGGAAAAAGGAATTTTCATTTATCTATCCTTGGCTAGATTTTGCAATTTGTATATAATCAAAAGTGCCAATCTGAAGGTTAAAGTTGTTTTTATTAAAGAGAACTTGTATTTTAAGAAAGACATTAACAATCTCATGCACTATGTATTTTAGAAGATTTGTAGTATAAATTGTTGCTGCTTATTTTCCTCTTTCTTCACAGAGTATTAAATCAGATAATCACAATCCATGAATGAATAGTTTGATATTCAGATTTAATTTTCACTGAATGTATATAACCAAGAAAGTTCTAAACATTAATGATAAAAGCAGCTGCCTTTTATTCAGCACCTATTAAGTTTTAAGCACTGATCTGAATGCTTTATATTTGTTATTCCATTTAAAGTTCAATCTTCTCCAGGAACATGTAATATTTTACCAATTTTACTAAGTAGGAAAGCTCACATCTATCCATGTTCACGCAGCTAGAAAGCAGAAAAGATGGAAATTGGATTGAGGTTTTTATAGCTTTAGAGCCCTTTTTGTTGCTACACACACACACACACACACACACACACACACTCAGATGATCTGAACACTCTGTCCTACTTCAACTTAGAGCATTGTTTTTCAGAGTAAGTACGCTTCTTAGGTAGCATATATAATAGACTGTTATGTTTGATTGTGGAATAAAAACCAAAAAATACTATTAAAACCATGCATTTGTTCTTCCTGAATTTCTTTCTTATTAGAAAACAGAAAAGTCAATTTTTCATATTAGGTAACTGTCTAATATTTTTGCTGCTCCTCTTGGGATCTTCTTTTCTGATAATCTTCCTTTTCAGTGCCTGGGACACCACATTTCTACATTTTCTCCTACCTCCTGCACTCCTCTTTCTTTTCAATTATTTTCTCTGTTCAATCTTACAATATTATTTTAAAGGTTCTGATTTTATTTTGATATCATTTTACCTAAGTAATCAATTTCTCTTCAACCACATGTAATTTAAGGGCTCATCTGATGAGCCAAATGTTATTAATAACCTGTAACAACATCAACACTTTGTTTTAGGTTTATGCAAAATTATTTAATTCAACATTTACTCATTCAATTAATTTGTAGAGAGATAAAATTAGTGTGGCACAAACAGTATTTGTCTCTGGGTGAAAGTAGTAAACAAAACTGATTAAGTGTCTGATCATAGTAGTTTGAATGTCCCATCAATATCTTAAAATCATTATTTTGTAGATCAAACTTTTTGCCATTTAATCTGAAAATATACTGAGTCTTTCTCTTAGTGACTGGCTTGCTACTCATTCATAAGTTAGCCTCTTGGAGTCAGTGTATCTCTTAATGGTAGGTCTATTATGTCAATAAATGCCACTGGGTCTGTCACTTATTATCTAACACATTGTTGGTTTTTCCCCCATTTACTCCCACAGCCATGGTTCAGACTCTTCTCATGTGAATTCCCCAAGCAGCGCCTGAGAACTACTTCTCTAGCCCAGTTTCCTCCTGTGTAATCTATTTTCTACACTAATTCTAGGATGACCTTTCTCAAAAGCAGATTTAATCAGGAAATTCCTCTACTCAAAAGCCCTGAGTGCCTTCCCAAGGCACAGTTTAAAGTTCAAACAGCTTAGTGTACAAAACTATGTCTCATTTTCCCCCTTCAGATTAATTTTTATTTACCCACAATCTTACATGCCATGGTTATAGGCAATCCACATACTAAATAGTGCAATTTCTCACTTTTGTGTGTTTCTCCCTTCAGTCTTTCTTACTTCAAACACTTTCCACTTTCAGGAGGTCTTTCTAACCTTTCTCCATGCATTAGAAAAATCCCTGACACGTTTACTTCTGCATTCCATGCATCTCTAAAATCACTTTGCATTGTAATCTGATTTTCTTATTTTACAATCTGAATTATGAATGGGGTGAATCTATTTGAGCTTTACCTACATTTTAAAATTTTATCACTACCTGGACCATGAAAAACTCCAAATACATATGTATCAGGATAATGTAAGGAATGGCTGTGTGCTTGACCAGTGTGGTCTGAAGATACTCACCAGTTTTATGTAGTAGCAGAGTAGATATGGGATTGAAGTCCATGCACTATTTCACAGTGTTGGTCCTGAAGAGAGAAGATTGTGATTAAAGCAGTATAATTTTTAAAAGGACAGTCACCTATAAAAGTACAACTGCTAGCTTGTCTGGGACTTGAGATCTGAAGCTACATATCAACAAGATAGCTGAGATCCAATATAATAGAAATATATGCAATGCTCTCTCTCTCTCTCTCTTTCTCTCTCTCTCTTTCTCTCTCTCCATTCACCCTTCTTCCTTTTTCCTTCTTTCTCTCCCTTCGACTTTTTAAATTTTCAGTACCTCATTAAAGAAAAGAAAGTACAATGTTTTTCCATTCATGATATCAGAGATTGTCCACACTTACTGGGTTGTTTTATTTCTGGTGTCAGTGTCATGATTGTTCAGACCATGAGTGAAATTGTATTTACTTTCTTGTGTTATTCACACAATTATAAATCTTTCTTAGAAACTAAAATGTGAAGCTTGCTCTTTACCCTCCCTAGTTCTGTCCCCCTTTGAGAGCCAATGAATAAATTCTTGAATTCAAGATTCATAGAATCCTGTTCAAACTTTCTTTTATTTGTTTGGTTTGTGGATGACAATTCTAACTTATGAGAGGCTTTTGGTTTGTATTTTCTAATGTCTATATTTCAAATTATTAGTCAAAGTGCACATGATTTCTTCCCACTAATAGTTTCCTACCTTCCTCCTTCCCTGCATAGTACTATCCCAGGAGCATGTAAAGGCAGCATAGTATATTAGCTAGGACACAAGCTGTGCAAAACAGGCCATCCAAGTTGGAATATGGTTCTGCTCCTTACATGTTATATGGAACAACATAAATTATTTAACATAACTGGGTTTTACCAATAAAATGAAAATAATAATGAGGTCTACCTAGGGTACTCATGCGATTTAAAATATTCTAATAGTATAAAACACTTTAGAAAGAAAATGTTGACAATTAATTTTATATTATAATTTAAAAAAAAGAAAATGTTGATAATTAATTTTATATTATAATTTAAATACTTGAGATTTTTCTACATATCTTTATAGTTCTCCTGTTTGTCCTCTAGTTACATAAGCATTTAGGTATTTTTCTTAAATGATTTTTTTCATGTCATTTCTTCTGCATTGCCAGTGCAATTTCATTTCTGTTCATCATTGTGAGTGACACAATGTCAAGGGGAGGGATTTAATATGAGTAAAAATGGCCAATTAGGTATCTACATCATTAATGAAACCCTAATCAATGGTGTTAAAAGGCTTGTGTGCATTCTATTGACATATATTGTCACTCCTTGATGTCAATATATAATTAAGCATATATATATATATGTGTGTATGTGTATATATATATATTTATATATATATATGGTAGATAAGTATTGATGGCTTTGAAATTGATTATTTGCTATAGAATTAAAATTTTCATCACTACATTTGTATTTTACACTTCTTAGAAAGTGAATAGGTCTTACAGTTTTCTTGAGGACCTCATTTTAGATATTACACAGAGCTTTGGAGATATTTTAGAGTTCTATTTGAGCCAACATAATTGTCAGATGAAAGAAACCACTGAACTTGTCAGATCTAATAATTTCAAATGTAAATTGTTTATATGCTCCAACATATTATGTAAATTGTTTTAACCTGTCAAGAATATTTTGACCTGAGAAATACGCACTTTAACCCAACACTTATAAGGCTGGGCCAAAGTGCATGATATGATTAAACAAGACTATAGAAAAATTGAAATTTAGGAAAATAGAATAGACATTCAGAAGAAATAATATCTAAAGACAAACTTGCATGGGTATATATTTAATAGAATTGTTCAAATTATTTTAGATTTTTATCTTTTCAAAATTAGAATAGAGATTATTTGTAAAGGTATTTTATGCTCAAACTATATGAATAAATAAAATTTATCATCAGTGCTTTATTTATATTTTTCCATCTGTATTTTTTACCTGAAGTTTATATTTTTCAGGTAGTCATATACTGTATCAACAAATCATACTGTCCTCTTTGAGAACATATGATGATTTAATTTTTAATTTCTTTTTCTCTAGGGTTACATGGTTTATAGATTTGTTTCTATTTATGACATTTTACATGGTTAAGTTTAATTTTATTTTCTTCTGTATGTTGTAAGACAGCTGTATCAATAATAAAAATCAATCCTTCCATTTTTACATCAGGACAGTTTTTGCCCTCATTCCCCCTTTGAGGCTCTGACTGAAGAGTCATCATCAAAATCTGTCTGTATGAACTCTTCCATAGACTGATACACTTTAGCCCCTAAGACCTTGGATATTGATTTTTTGGTCTCCTGTGGTCTATATCGTGGTGTTTAGAGCCTTCATTGCTATGAGTATCAAGCAAGGGATAAGTAAGCAGATTCCAATAATAGTGATAAACCTCCTATCATTATTTCAAAACCCCCTAGAGCTGAGAACCATCCTCCAAACGTTTCTTCTATCTGAAGGCAACAATTGGGTAGATTAAACTTTTCACAAACTTCCCCTTCTTTGGCTAGCAAGTAATCTAAGGCCAGTCTATTTTGATATACTGCATTTTAGATCTTTGTCTGTTGTTTAGCAAGAAGGTTCAGGGCCTGTGCAGTTTCATTATAATTTCTAGCATGGCTTGCAGCCAAATTATTCTGTTTAGCATATAGATGGGAATTTGCTATCCCCACATTCCATCCTCAGCCCATGTGGCTGGCCCAGAGTACTAAATTATTCTCTCTAGGGGCCACTCTTCATCTTTCCAATTGCCTATGACTATGTTTCTCTTCTCACGAGATGAAGCGTACAAGGGGTATCCCAACACCTCTCCTTGGCACAGGGGCAGAAGGGAGAAAGAGTGCTTAACACTCCTTAAAACAGAGCTCCCTGCCCAATTATACAGAAGTTGGGCATACACCCTATTTCTTCATATCCAGTATAATCCTTTAGGGGATGACAGGTGAATAGAAGGAGATAGGTTTTTCCATGCTGGGCTCAGATCAGGAAATTGAGCCAAAGGGTTAATCTCAGTTTCATTTTCCCATCACTCTGTGCTCTTTTTGGCCCCATAGAACTTTTGTCCTAAGCAAGTCAGTTCTCCAACTTGGGCCTGAAACTGTTTCCCTTTTTGTGTGAGACATTTCCTCCCAATGATGGTGGTCTTAAGGATCCATGGGTTGCTTTCTTCTAAGGAGGGTTTTTTTATTTTTTCTGTTTTTCTCTGAAGGCTAAGGCCTTGTTCTCAGTGAGATCCCATTCTATCTCCTCCTATGGCAATTGATTGATTCCCCCATCAGAGTTCCTCCACATTCATGGCATGAGGTGACATTTAGTGAGTGGGCTATGCTTTCTGCTAAACCCATGAACAGGTTTCAGGTCACCATAGGAATGTGTGGCAGAGGTTGGACCATCTCTTCATAAAAGGAATGAAAGACTTTGAAACTGGAGGTGGTTGAGGCAAAAGTATGCCTCCTGATATGGATCAGTGTCCCCAGATCATAACCTCTCCCATTTATCCACAGTCCAAAGTCTTTGCCCTCATCCCATTATGGGTTCTGGAGCTCTACGATGTTGATAGCTACTGCATTACATGTCCTGAGCCCACAAGGGGTTGGGGGTCTTTGCTTCTTTAAGGGAGATCCTGTCTGCCAGGTGGCCCATTTTACACAAGACCAATAGGGGTAACCATTCGTTGGTGGATCTCTACACCAATCCTATGGGTTATTTTCCCAAACACACATATACTTGTCATTATTGCTATATTCTCTTTCCCAATGTATGCCCCTGCATGATGTGAAATGACATGATATGAAACTGGATTGCCCTATACCTAGGGGGAAACATCTGATTAGCTTCAAAGACGGAACTGATAGCTGCACAAGCATCAAAAAATAAAATCATTGGTTCTCCGGCCCTTAATCTTGTAATTTTGCTTATCATGGGTCCTAATTTGTCTCTGGTGTGAGACACAGTCAGAATTTCAAACTCCCAAGTGGTTCCTATTTCTGGGTTAAAGTAAACGGATGGAGTACCATCCTTAGGCTCACAGATCTTATATGTAGTTAAATTATGGGTGCAGGTTCCCTCTTCTTCACAAACACAGTAAGTGTGGAAGAGCAAAACAGTTGTAAATGAAGTTCCTGTCTGAGTGACACACAGGCAGGGGTCACAGTTGTTGCTTTCCCCTGTGAGAATTACCCAAGTGTTGCTCCTGGAGTAGAGGAGATGAGACTCCCTAATAAAAGCAACCCATACCAGTAACACATCCTACCCACAAAAGGAAGGTGAGGGCTAACAGACATCTTTCACTCCAATTCCAGTCAGCTGGAGCAATCTCAGCAAGGGATATGAAAAGAAGCTGGGAAAGAAATCTTAATACAGCTAAGAGCAAGGGATGAAAGTTTATCACAGGTAGGAACAAAGGTATGTAGTCCTGTTGTTAGTGGCATCATCAGGCTTCTGCTGTGTAGTCTAGTCAGCCCCCGGTTTTTGCTGGGTTTGGCATGGTTCCCCTCTCAGTCAAGATGATCTTGGCGTCTTGGTGTCATGATGAGGGTTTCTCAAACATCTCCGCTCTGGTGTTGCAGCCTTCTTTACCTGACTATGGTGGATCCATGTGGGGACTCCTTTCACTCAGACTGCTGTGGGGGTGCTCAAAATGACTGTTAGCGGACCCTTCCATTTGGGCTTAAGGCTGTCTTGTCTCCAATTTTTTACCCAAACTGAATCTCCCCAAAAGAAGGGGTGGAGTGGACTAGAAATGCTAACAGGAACCCTTTCTAAGGCCCAAGAGGCTATCTTTTGGGAGACATTGCCTAGCTCAATCAATTGTCTTTCTAAGGTAGCTTGTCCTAATATCCCTATAGGGTGTGCTAATCCTCTCAAGACAGGGGGTAGGCACACAAACAAAAGCTCATAGGGTGAATAGCTTGTTCTCTTGTGGGGAATGCAATGTGTGCAGAGAAGCACAATGGATAAGGCCTAGACCCAGGTGACCCCAGCTTCTTGGCAAAGCTTTCTTAACCCCACCTTTAGGGTACTATTCATCCTCTCTACCTTTCCTGAGCTCTGGGGCTAATAAAATGCATGTAAATTCCAATTAATCCCTAATACCTTTACCACCCCTTGGACCACTGCTGTCACAAAAGCAGAACTGTTTTCTGATCCTATGCTCAGTGGAAGCCCATAGTGGATGATTTCTTGTATCAATTTCAGTGTCACTTCTTGGGCTTTTTCTGTCTGACAAGGGAAAGCTTCTATCCAATTGGAGTAAGTACAGACCATAACCAAGAGGTAACAAAATCCTCCACAGTTGGGCAGTTCTGTGAAGTTGACTGGGATATCTTGAACAGGTGCTGCTCCTATCCTCTAGACCTCCCCTGGGACACTTGGTTTTGTCTTTGGATTGTGTTGAACACTGCTGGACAGTTTGTTTGGTCAGGTCCATCAATCAGGGCATGTAGAAGTAACAGCTGAGCAGAGCCTCTAATTTTTCTCTTCCTAGGTGGGTGTTCTCATGTGTAGCTTATATTAATTGAGGGGTCACATGGTAAGGTACCACAATTCGGCCATCTGGAAACTGGAGCCATCCATCTTCTGCCTTAATTCCCCCTTCTTGTGATATCCATTTGATCTCCTCTGTGTGTACACTGGTTTCTTTTTTTCTTCCCAGGGTATCAAGAGAAGAAATATGGCATCTGGCTGTAAACTTTTGGCCTTGGCCTCTTGGTTGTGTGTCATTGCCTAGCTGTTCCTTGGACCTTTCTTTTTGATGCCCTAGGCAGTGGATTACTGCAACTTCCTTAGGAGATGAGACTGCTTCTAGAAGTCAGAGTATATCCTGTGAATATTTACTTTCTTTTCCTCCCACTGTAAGTAACCTTCTTTCTTGGTAGAGGGCTCCACATACATGTAGAGTTAGGAATTCATGCCTTGAGCCCATGTAGACATATAGTCTCTTTCCATTTCCTAATTTTAATGCATGAGTTAGGGCAATAAGTTCAGCCCTCTGAACTGAAGTCCCTTTGGGTAGTGGTCAGGACTCTACAACCTCTTCTAGAGTCACAACTGTGTAGTCAGCCCTCCATTTCCCAGTCTCATCTATGTGGCTACTCCTATCCACAAAGAACTCTAATTCAGGCCATTGGAGAAATTCGTCTCACAGATTTGGCCAGCTGGAATAAACCTGTTCTAAGGCCTCCTCACAATCACGTATGGGCCCTTTTAGCTGGGTAAGGAGGGTAGCTGAGTTTAGGTTGTTAGGGACTTCTACTCTGACTGGAGGTTTTCCACAGAGCAAACTTTGATACTGGGACAGATGTGAATTATGAGCTAATGGTGGCCTATAGCATTCATAAGGGTGACTATAGAGTGTGGGACTCACACTTGTAGGTCTTGTCCTAGAGTCAGTATGCCAGCCTCTTTGGTCAAAAGAGCTGTTTCAGCCAAAGCCAAAGCAAGGAAGCCACCCTTGTGCAACTCCATCTAGTTGTTTAGACAAATAGGCCACCAGTCTTTTGCAGGAACCAAGGGTCTGAACTAACATCCCCACTGAGGTCTTTTTTCATTTGGTCACATAGAAAGTGAAGGACTTACTCAGATCAGTGAGGCCCAAAGCTGGTGCTTCCTCGAGCTTTTCCTTTAGAGTCTTGAAAGCATACTGTTGTTCTTTGTCCCAGGTCAGAGAATCTTTTTCTCTCCTCTGATTTCACAGAGGGGCTTAGCTAAGATGGCAAAGTTATAGATCAATATCCTACAGAAGCCTGCTGCTCCCAAAATCTCCCACAGTTGCCTCTGAGTTTTGGGTTCAAGCATATTTTGTATCACTGCCTTCTGAGTTGCTCCCAACTTTCTCTCCCTCTTGTATGGGTAGACTCTCAGATACTTCACCTCTATGCAACATAGTTATGCCTTATACCTTTTTCAGCACAAGTGTTCAAGAAGTTCTTCAGTGTTTTCTTGTGTACTAGGAGAAGGTCATCAACATACTGTAGCAAGGTGCACCCCAACTTCTGCACTGGGAACAATTGGAGGTCTCAGGCCAATGCCTCCCCAAAGATATTTGGGGAGTTCTTCAAGCCCTGAGGAGCCTCATACAAGTGAGTTGACCATGTTGTCTCATTCCAGTTGATCCCCACTGGAAAGCAAAGAGGGGTTGGCTCTCTGGGGCTAGTTGAATGTGGAAGAAAGCATCTCTCAAATCTAAGCAGGTGAACCATCCCGCTGAAGGTGGCAACAGTCCCAGGAGGGTGAAGGGATTTGGAACAGTGGGACATAGGCTCATGGTAGCCTCATTTATTACCCTCAGGTCCTAGACAGGATGATAGTCTCCAGAGTTTCCTTCCTTGACCAGGAGGAGGGGCATGTTCCAGGGTGACTGGCAGGGAACAAGGATCCCAAGACTCAGGAGTCTCTCAAGATATAGCTGAATCCCCTGTTGGGCCTCTTCAGGAAGGGGGTATTGTCACTGGGTGAAGGACATGGCTCCAGGTTTGAGTTCTACTCTGACTGGAGGTTGTTCTATTGCCAAAGCTGGTGGACTGTCTTCCACCCATACCACAGGCCACCTTTGAATCAAGTCTGAATTCTTCTCGGGGGCCCTCAGGACTGGTTGGTCATAGCATCTCCATTCTTCTTTCTGGGGGACAGTCAGGGCTAGGATCAACCATGGAGGTGCCAGTTCAAAGTGCATGTTCTCATCCCTAAAATTAATTTTAGCCCTTAACTTGGCCAACAAATCCCTCCTTAAGAGGGGAACTGAATAGTGAGGCATGTACAAGAACTGATAGACCACCTCATGGCCCTGTATTTTGCAAATCCACAGCCGGCAAAAGGCTTGTGCCTTAGTTTGTCCTGTGGCCCCCTTATTGTCAAATGTCTTATGGTTGAGAGGCCCAGTGAGGACTGTCATAATCAAGAGGTGACCTCCAGTGTCAATCAGAAATTTTCCTGGTTTGCCACCCATTTTTATTAGGGGATGGGCCCCAAGGGGTCTTGGGAGGCTCCTTGCCCTCTGTCTTCAAATAGGGAATTCTTTCCCTCTGTGAGGGCAGAGGAAGTGACTTCTCATTCTTGGGGATATTCAGCCAACTTTTTCTTCAGTTTTGGGCACTACTGTTTGTAGTGTCCCTTCTCTTTACATCAGGCACATAGATCCTTCTCTAGAGGTGGGAATGAGTTGCAAGGGTGTTCCCTCCCTTTCCTTGTTTCTTTGATTGGTCTCTGGCCCTGTCATGGATAGTCTGCCTAGAGCCACTGCAATGAGATTAGCCTTTCTTTTCATCCATCAGTCAGTCGGCTTCCCTCTTTTCCTCTACATCTTGGTTCACAAACACCTTGTTAGCAATCCCTAACAGATTGTCCATGTTCATTGCCACAAACCCCTCTATTTTCTGGAGCTTTCAACAGATGTCACTGGGGCTCTGGCTCACACAGGTAATAATGACCATCAGCTGTTTTATAGTGGCTTCTGGGTCAAAAGGGGTGTAGGCTCAATAAAACTCACAGAGATGTTCCAAAAACATACTCAGGTGCTCATCTGGCTTCTGCAGCATCTTATTTACCTTGGCCATATTGATCACCTTTTGAGCTCCTTGCCTTAGTCCTTGTAGAAGCATGTTGTGATAGTCATTTGGGTCATCTCATCAGGATTGCTGGGGTTCCAATTCAGACCTTCGGTGGGGAGATAATCCTTTGCCCAGTCATGGGGGTCCATGGCCCCAGCAGGGGATTGTTTTTCCATCCACTTGGTGGCAGTAGTGAGGACACACTGGTGTTACTCTGTATTGAACAAAGTGATCAAGACCTGGTGGCAATCTGGCCAGGTGGGTTTGTGGGTCTGGAAGATGGACTGGACCAAAACAATGAGTGCCTGTGGCCTCTCAGTATAGGAGAGCATATGATGCTTCCAGTTCAATAGGTCAGCTGTGGTGAAGCATTGATAAACAAAGATCAGACACCCTGGGGTCTCCTCACCATTGGCTGCAACAGTTGGCAGTCCTCTCATTTCTCTTAAGGGAAACTGAAGCCCTGGCTCTGGGGAGCTCCAGCCCAATGATGCCTCTATCATTGTGGAAGAGGCTGGGGATGCAACAGGCATGGGCCCAAATCGAAGGCCTGATTGAGTATGTGGTGGAATCAGAATGGTGGAAGGCTGTGAGGATGTAACAGGCATGGAGGCTAGAAGGACCAGCCTCTGGTGGAGCTGAAGGTCCTGGGGCTAACATTCTTAGCATTGAGGCTGGCATCAGTTGCCCATAGGGGGAGGTTGGTGCAGGAATGGATGATTTATCATACCTAAGGCTGAATCATCTGAATCACCCTAAAATATAGGTGGAGTTTTGGCAGACTTCTGTTTGTTTGGACAGGTCACTGTAGCAACCAGATGTCGGGAAAGGGGTTCCCTCAGCCAAGATGGTAGACAGATAATTAAGTGTAACCAATCATCTATGTATGGAAATTGATCTGGGTACAATGGGGTCTTTGTGTTAGGAAATCCTGCCACAGTCTGCCACACCTTCATGATCAAGGGTTTCTCAAATGAGCCCTCTGAAAGCTATCCAAACTGAAAGGATGGCCAGTCTTTTTTACAAAGTGTTCTAAGCTTTGTTGGAGTGAGCTTCTCACAATAATCCTCAGTAAATCCTTTCTTAAAGTGTTTGATCATGGTCTCTAATGGGTTATTCTTACTCATAGTTTCTCCTACCACAGAAATGAATGACAAACAAGACACTAATCACTTTGTCTGTCACCAGCCAGTCTCCTCAAGGAAATATTTCAGGCTCCTCTTAGTGTTGTCAGGTTAGTGATCCTTGCTATAAGGGCAGTGCTGCCCTAAGGTAGCACTGGAACTGTGGTAAGGACTCTGTATTCACTTCGGCCCTGTGCACTCCAACTGGAGTCAGGAATGTGATATCCCTCTCATTCACACACAAGCACTCACAGATTCAACCAAACAAATACTCCCACCCACCAATAGTGGTGGTCAAATCATCCTTCCGGTGACCTAAATTGCTCTATTTCATCCTGGCAGTTACTCTGGGAACACAGAATGTCTTTTTGTGGAGACTTCTTCTTGGGTCTTTTCTTCAAAGTGGGGTCCCTCAACATTACCATGACTCAGACATTTGCCAAATGACGTTTGGTCCTCTCCATGTGAGTCCTCCTCAGGCAGCCAAAGGGGGTGCCCCAGCTGGTCATACAGAGAGATTCCTACATGACAGAAAACACTGCCAGTGCGTGTTCAGCAAGGTCTCGCCATCTGGCTAGTCAAGCTCCCTGCTTCACCTGGTAGGAGGCAATCACCCACCAGTGACTGTATCAGACCCTAAAACCTCCTGGCTGGCTTGCCAAATGAAGTATGACTGCTTGGGGGTCTCCAGACAGACCACCAGCCACACTGAGTAGGAACAAAATCAGCCTTATTGCCAGAGGCTTCAAGGGGTTCAAATTGGCTTGAAAGTGTCAAACAGAAGTTTACTGTCATTTTTTTTTATACCTTTATGTGGCCATGGGAGGGGTAATCAGCAACTGTAATCACTGGGGAAGCACCCATCAATCTAAACATAATTACTTAAGCAAAGGGGCAATGAAGGGGTACCAGGAGGTTTGGCAGGGCTTTCTGAGATCACCTTGCTCTAGTGAGTTTGCATTTCAATTGTGACTATAGTTATAATATATCTTTCTCAGCAAGCATAGCTACACAGTTTATCTATAGTTGCCCATTTTTACACTGGGAGACAGTTTGCCCTCACTAACATATAATCAATAAAGGTTATAATTTTAAGTCAATAAGCACATTCTCTTTCAAAAAATATTCTACACTTTCAATAGGTTTTTTGTTTAATTTTCGTGAGTAGTAAGTTAAAATTTTTTGAAAACAGTGAAATCAGTTTATCAGTACAGTATTTTGGAAAGTTATTTGTCCTTCCTCTCATGTATTTAAATAGAAATTCAACTTTACAATAAACTATAAAGAAAAGTAGATAATTATCAAGATACTTTAGTATTGTAGTAGGAGGATAGGGCGTGACAACATGGCTGGGGAAGTTAGCCAGGACCTACCAAGTGAGGAGGCTTATTAATCATGTGCACAAAAGAGCAGCACCAGAGCCTGACACAGGATCAAGCTGTGCCCTGCACTTGGTACCAATCTTTTGATACCAGAGCATGCAGAAACTGGCACCTGATATTAATCACCTAGCATGAGATCAACAGGAAAAACCTGGATCAACTATCAAAGAAGAATAAAAGGGCAGCAGCAATTGACTTTGGGGACATTGCCCTCTTGCTCTTGCTGTGTTCTGTTGTGCTTGTAGGATGTGTCTTCTCTTTTTCCATTAAAGGACTCTTTTCTCCCAGAGCACTTCTTTTAAGACTCTCCTTTTTCTTATTTGTGCCCTACCAATTGTTCCAACCAATTCACGGATCAGGACAAATAAGAACCTGGAAAACATTACTGGTCCATACCCTATCCAATAATGTATCAGTTATATAAACATTTGTTAATTTGTTTTATAATACAAGATTTTAGCCAACTGGGTTGTTCCTTCAAGATACCTATTCAAAATATGTGTGCTTTTATTTAAAGTCTCCATTACCTCATAACTTAATTTGGTTGTATCCTTTCTTAGCAGAGGTTTAAATGAAGAATATAGATCATATGAGACTCTATTTTTACCATTTACAATCATGTATTTTTTTTGTACTACTACAACCTTGAAATTTAACCCACAAAAAATTAATTTTTTCAAATCTTTTCCAATTCATTTTGTTAATTCTATATTGTTTAATACATTATTAAGATAAACATTTTGTTTCTATAATTACAGTTGACTCATTTGCTGGCATCATTGCTTTGGATAATACGTTAAAAGTACAATTAACTACCTTTGAATCTGAAAGTAAATAGCAGAAAAACCAAGAAATGGCCCAAATCAACAATGCATTTGTCAGATTAGGCCATTTAGCTTTATTTTACCTTGTTATATCCTCTTTGCTATCAGGGAAATTGTATAATTCAGAATTTATTTGCATGTAGCAATAGATTTTTTGAAGTAATAAGGTCTTTTTGTTTTAAGAATATGAGTGTCCTAGAAAGATAATTGTACTTTAAAAACTTTAATTTTATGCATGAGTTAGGCCTCTTCTATGAAGGGAAATTAGGGTTGAGCAACACTTCCTGGTTTGTAGCAAACACTCAGCTATGCCCAGGAGTTGTATGCCATCGGAAGTCCAATAGAATAAAGGCAGGACTTAGATTTACCATTTTATTATAGAGTTTAGGATGGAAACCTTGCTTTGGTCCTTGAAGCTAAACTGAAGAAATTTTCCCCTTTTGGATCCCAATGATGACACTGCTTCATGACTTCTAAAAGTCTCTGTAAAACCAGTTGTGATTTAGATGGGTTTCTAATGCCACTCATTAGCGATTTATTAGATTATAATGCCTTCACAAGTTACCAAGAAACATATCAGTGTGTTTATTGTAGGCTCCAGTGATGTGGTAATGCATAAGATATGTTTTCTTTGACAACATTTTAGGCTTCCTAGTTATAACAAATATATCAAGATTTATGAAATACTTACTTATCTAAAATATACAAAATTTATAGCTGCTTTCTATCTAATATAGTAGTTTTCTATGAGATGGGAAACGGATTATTTAGGACATTATTATGGTGCCAATTACTGTTTTATAAAGAAATTATTTGGTTATCACTATTTATGTGCAAACTACAATATAAAAACTTAGCCAGGGGGACTTACTTCCCTTTTATCTCCTTCTGCTTTCCTGTCACCAAACTATACGAAGTTTGAAAAATCTTTATTTTCTTCTGGAAAATAGATGTCCCATGACCACTTTATATCTGTCCTGATGCAAATATAGAGTCAATATCTGTGTAATGAGCCTGCTATTTTTTGGTAGAATATGATATCTTGGATAGTGGTTCACATCACATTTGGAACTGTGAGATGGCATGGCTTTTTAAGAAATTTCATAGAATTATGGTAGAGAAGTTATTTTATTACATTTTAAAACATCTTTACTGAGATAATTCACATGTATTATATACTTCACCTATTTAAAGCCTATGATTCTATAGCTCTCAGTATGATCACAGAACCATACAATTGCACCAAAATCTATTTTAGAAGATCATCATCACATTATAAAAAAACCCAATACCTATCGTTGTCATACCACTTTCTCACCTCCTCCACTTATTTCCCTGACCTTATTTCTCATGGCTGGCACTGAGCAATCTCTCCACTGTCTCTCTGTATTTGCCTATGTTATTGCAGGGTGGGATGTACGCATCACTCCTCATCTGGAATACAAAGTTACAGGTACTATAAACTCTCAGCTTCAATAATGAATTCCAAGAGTCAGAGTTTGAAATAAAGGAAGATGGTTTATTTGGAAAAGGATGGGGGGAAAAAAGAAGATAACTATTCTAGGGGAGTGGAGGGCATCAGAAGCAACTACCTGTGGGTTTTATCCTTCTCTCATTTTTATTTAGGACTCATGAATTTTCCCAGCCCCAGCGTGGGCACCTGGAAGTTCTTGCCATCTGATTGGCTTTGATCCTAACCTGGCACACCTCTGTCTACATTCTTTCTGGCCATTTGATCTGTTCTTGTCCCTTTGTAATGGTTAAGTGTACTGGGGAAGAGTCTTATAGAAAGGTAACTTACAGTTAATGATTAAGTAAAGGGAACATCGGTGTATCTGGCAATAATATAGCAATGTTACAGTGAGAACATATGTTAAGTGTGTGTGTATGGGTGTGTGTTTTACATATTAAATAAGAGTCCTTAGGTGGATGTCCCTTATCTCCCTTGCATTTTATCAGAGGTGGGTGAGAGGTCTGGATTTCTTGGTCTTTTAGGTTTCTTTTTTTTTTTCCTCTCTCTTTTTTTTGGTACCGGAGATCGAACTCAGGACCTTGAGCTTGCGAGGCAGGCGGCGGAACTGCTGAGCTAAATCCCCAGCCCTGTCTTTTAGGTTTCTGAGTTCCTCCTTGCTTTGCTAACTCTTTTTGATAATTTCTTATCATAATTGTATTGCCTGGCACTTCTCTAGGTGTAGCCTCTCTCTCTTCTGTCTTTCTTATTGCTCTAACTGTAGAGTCTACCTGTAGGGGCAGAAGCTGCTTTTAGTAAGACCTCCCATTAATTTTTAATAAAGTGTATCTATTCGCTGCCAAGAAGGTACCTTTTCCTACATCTATCCAGGCATATTTAAAAAAAAAATTCCTCTGATCTAACAATAATTTAATTCCCATTCACCAACATCCCCCCATGTTCCTTTCCCTACATCCATTCCAGCCTCTGGTAAACACTGGCACACTTTTTACATAAAACTATAGAACAAAGCTAGGCACAGAAATACAAATATTGTGTGATCACACTCATATGTGATATCTGAAAAACTGATCTCAAGAAATGGAAACATAGACTTCAAAATTATGAGTTTCTCTTGATACTTTGCAGGTAGTCTCTAGATCTGCTTCATAGGGTACTTAAACTTTATACATAACTGAACTGCACTATGTACCTGGCCTGGCAATTTCTCCCTTCTTTTTGATTGATCTCCAGTGATTTATTAATCACTCTTATAATGAAAATAAAATTGGAATTTATTTATGGATTTTTAATATGAAATGGTGTTTGGTTTGATTTTGGAAACAGCTATTTGTATCAAAATTTAAATCTATAAAAATATAAGATAACTATGTAACTTAAGCATACAATTTTAACATTCACAATATTATTATTTTCTTCAGCATTTTATTGTAATAGAAAGATTTGGATATTAAATGTCTTTAGGAGTTACAATTATTTAAAATATTAGCATGTATATAATATTACCTGAAATACTTGTAGTCATACCAAATAACTTAAAATAAAATGTTATGATTTGCTGAACAATATATTTAAATTAGAATACTGTAGCTCAAAAATTATAGCTTGAAAATGATTAAATTGTACTACATTTAATAATACCCATAAAACAACATTTTAGTTTTAAAATTTAAAACATTAAAGAAACTTTAATTAGATTATAATATCTATGTTTAGATCCCACAGTGTTGGTCTAAGAATCATATTTATTTCTACAAATTCTCAATAGGATATCTGGAATTAGGCCAACTTATCTTCAGAACAATGCCCATTGTTTCAGAAGTAGTCTTAATTTACGTTGGATACACTAGGAAAGCCATTCAATATTTAAACAGCAACTTTATAAAAAAGAATAGGAAAATTGTATAGAGAAATATAAACTTTTTAAAATTAATTTTATTAGGACATTTTAGGTATACAATATGATGACATTCATCATTGGAAATTTTCACCTTTACATAATCTCCCTTGGTTCTTATTTTTTCCCCATTCCCCTGTCCTCCCTACAACTCCTCCATTGCTCCCTATTTACAAAGATTTTATTTCCATATTTTCATTTTCTCATATTAATTTTATCCCCTTCTTTGCTTTCCCGTACCCCTCACCCTTTTTCTTCCTATTTCACATTATCGATTATACCTTTTAGTCCTTATTTACATTTTCAGTTTCTCACACTAGAGAAACTATTTAGTATTTACACGTGTGTCCTATTTATTTCACTTAAGAGTATTGCCTTAATGTGCATCCATTTAGCTATAAATGTCTCTAATTTCTCATTTTTTATGGCTGAGTCGTACTCCATTTAAAAAAACACACACACATTTTCTTTATCCAATCTTCAGTTGATGAGCAACTAGACTGCTTCCAAGTTTTAGCTATTATAAATTGTGCTGCTATGAACATGGGTACACATATATCACTGTGGTATGATACTTTTAATTCTTTTGGGAAGATACCCAGCAAGGGAATAACTGGATCAAATGGGACTTCCAATCCTAGTACTTTGATGTATGTCTGTATTAATTTCCACACCGGTTGCACCAATCTACACACCCACCAGCAGAAGACCAATGTTCCTCTTTAGCCACAACCCTGCCAGCATTTGTTATTGGTTGATTTCATGATAACAGGCATCCTTTCTAGGGTGAGGTGGAATCTCTGTGTTGTTTTCATTTGAATCTCTCAAATGACCAATGATGGTGCACATTTTTTCATATGTTTATTTGCTATTTTTACTTCTTTGTCTGAGAAATGTCTGTTCATTTAAGATACCCATTTTTGGATTGGGTCTTTAAATTTAGGAAGTCTGATTTTTTAAAATTTTTCATAGATTCTAGATAGTAGACATTTGTCTGAGGGACAGCTGGTAAATTTTTCCTACATTATGGGTTATATCTTCACTCTGTTGGTGGTTTCTCTTGCTGTACAGAAGCATTTTAATAAGAAGAGATCCCACTTGTTGTTTTTTTGTGCTACTTCACTGGCAACTGAGGTTTTGTTCCTAAAATCTTTTCTGACACCAAGGTCTTCAAGAGTTCTACCTAGGGCCAGGGATTTAGCTCAGTGGTTCCGGTGCCTGCCTTGCAAGCGCAAGGTCCTAAGTTTGATCTCCGGTACCAAAAAAAAAAAAAAAAAAAAAAAAAGAGTTCTACCTAAACTCTGTTCCATCTGCCCCAGCATTTCTGTTTTAATATTTAGATCTTTAAACCATTTTGATTTTAGTGAGTGGATGGTGAGAGATATAGGTCTAGTTTTAATCTTTGACAAGTTGAAACTCAATTTTTCCTGCACCATTTATTAAAGAGGCTATCTTCCCTCAAGTGAGGGTCTGTGGCTCCTCTTTTGAAGATGAGGTGGCTTAGTGTGTTTGGAGTTGTTTCTGCATCTTCTATTCTGTTCCACTGGCCCTCAAGTCTGTTTCTTTGCCAGTACTATGCTGTTTTATCACAGTAGCTTTGTAGTGTAGTTTCAAGTTGGAGGTTGTGATACCCCCTGCCATGTCTCTGTTACCTAGAATTGCTTTAGCTATTCTAGGTGTCTTCTTGTTCCAAATGAATTTTTGGATTGTTTTCTCCAGGTCTGTGAAGTATGCTGCTGCAATTTCAATTGGGATTGCACTGAATCTATATTGTAGTTTTGGAAGTATGGCCATTTTCACTATATTGAACCTTCCTAGCCAGAAGCAGGGAATGTCTGTCCATTTTTCTGATATCATCTTCAATCTCTCTTTTCAGAGTGCTATAGTGTTCCAAGAATAAGTCTGTGATTTCTTTTGTTAGGATGATTCCTAGGTATTTCAGTTTTTTGAATGCTATTGTGAAAGGAATTTTTTGCCCTATTTCCCTCTCAGTCAGTCTAGTGTTCATGTTGAGGAAGCCTATTGATTTTTGTGTATTGACCTTTTGTCCAGCTACTTTACTGAATATGGTTACTAAGTCTAGAAGACTTTTGGTGGAGTTTTTGGGGTCTTCTCTATATAGTATCATGTCATCTGGAAATAATGACAATTTGACTTCATTTTCTATCTTTATTGGTTTTATGTCTTTCTTCTTTCTAATTGCTGCGGCTAATGTTTCCAAAACTATATTGAACAGGAATGATGACAGTGGTCATCCTTCTCTTTTTCCCGATTTTAGCATGAAGGACTTCAGTTTTTGACCATTTAGTATGATATTGGCTGTTGGTTTTTCATAGATGGTTTTTATCAGACTGAGGTAGAGACCGTCTATTTCAATTTTTTGTAGGGTTTTTTTTTTTTATCATAAATGCATGTTGGATTTTGTCAAATGCTTTTTCTACATTTATTGAGATGATCATATATATATTTTTTTTCCCCTTGGCTCTATTGCTATAGTGTATTACATTGATTGATTTGCGTATGTTGAACCATCCCTGCATCCCTGGGATGAATCCCACTTGGTCAGGGTATATGATCTTCTTGATGATCTTCTACATTATTTTTGCCAGTTCCTTATTAAGGATTTTTGCATCTATGATCATTAATGAGATTGGCATATAGTTCTCTTTTTTGGTTGGGTCTTTCTCTGCTTTGGGGATCAAAGTGATGCTTGCTTCCAGGAATGAATTTGGGATTATTGCTTCCCTTTAAATTTAATTGAAGAGTTTAAACAGTAGAGGCAGTAGTTCCCCTCTAAATGTTTCATAGAATTTGGCAGTGAAGCCATCAGGACCCGGGCTTTCCTTAGTTGATAAGTTTTTAATTACATTTTCAATTTAATTGATTGCTATTGGGTTGTTTAGAATTTTTAGGCCTTCTTTGTTCAGCTTTGGTAATTCATACTTATCTAGGAATCTGTCCATTTCTTCTGAGTTTTCCATCTCATTGGTGTATAGGTTCTCACAGTAGGTATTGATGATCCTCTGGATTTCTGCTGGGTCTGTTGTAATTTTACCCTTTTCATTTCTAATTGCATGTATATGGATCTTTTCTTTCCTTTTTCTGATAAGATTGGCTAAGAGTTTGTCAATTTTTTTTATTGTTTTGAAGAACCAACTCTTGGCTTCATTGATTTTTTTTTTGTATTGTTCTCTTAGTCTCCATTGCATTGATTTCTGCTCTGATCTTTATAATTTCCTCCATTGTATGAGCTTTGGGTTTGTCCTGCTCTTCTTTTCCTAGAAGCTTGAGCTTCAGCATCAGGTTTTTTAATTGGGCTTGCTCTGTTTCCCTAATATGAGTATTCACTGCTATGAATTTCCCTCGCAAGACTGCTTTTATTTGGGACCAAGGATTCTGATATGTTGTATTGTCATTGTCATTTGATTGTAGGAACTGTTTGATTTCTTCTTTAATTTCCTCGATGACCCATTGGTTACTCAGAAGTGTATTGTTCAATTTCCATGTGTTTATGAAATTTTTGAGGTTTCTTATGCTATTGATTTCCAGTTTAATTGCACTATGGTGTGATAATATACAGGGGATAACTTCAATTCCTTTGCACTTACTTAAACATGTTCTATGAGTGAGTATGTGGTCTGTTTTGGAGAACGACATGTGTGCATCTGAGAAGAATGTGTATTCTTATTTTGGGGGGGTGGAACACTCTGTAAACATTTGTTAAATTCATTTGTTCAAGAGTTTGATTGAGTTCTTTCATTTATAATATTATTTAGTTCTTTCATTTCAAATATTTCATTTTCATTTTCTGTTTAGTTTAACTCCCTATTTGTGACAGTGGGTATTGAGGTCCCCCACTACTATTGTATTAGTCTTAGTTTATTTGCCATGTCTGTTTGCATTTGTTTTATATAGTTGGGTACATTAGTACTTGGTGTGTATATTTTTTGATGTATATTTGGCACATATATGTCTTTGATGCATATAATTTTTCTCTTCCTCTTGGATTTTTCCCATTACAAGGAGTAGTGGCCTTCTTTGTCTCTCTTAATCAGTGTTGGTTTGAAATCCATTAGATCTGCAAAGAGGATAGCTACTCTTGCTTCTTTTCAGGTTCTTGTCACATAGAGTATTTCTTTCTACCCTTTAACTTTCAGTCTGAGTTTCCATTTGAATTAAGTGTGTTCCTTGTATTCAGCATACTGTTGGATCTTGCTTCTTGACCCATTATGCCAGTCTATATCTTTTGATTGGTCAATTGAGATCATTAACATTGATGGTTATAACAGATATGTATTTATCTTATCCTTGTCATGACTTTTCCTTTTTGTTGGATTCTCCCCCCTTGTGTTTAATTTCTTGTCATGCCTAGTGGTTTTATTCTGCATGACTTTCTGGGGTTGTGAACCTCATTGTCTTTTCCTAGGATATTGTCTAAAAGTTTTTGGAGTGCTGGTTTTGTATTCATAAAGAAGTTCTTCAAGTATTCTTTGTCATGAAAGTATCTTATTTCTCCCTCAATTTTGAAAGATATTTTTTCAAGGTACATCAATCTGGTTTCAGGCTATTTTCCTTTAGGGTTTGAAATATGTCACTCCAAGCTCTTGTTGCCTTGAGGATTTGCACTGAGAAGTCTGCTGTGATTCTGATGGGCTTTCCTTTATATGTTGTTGGTGGTCTCTCTAGAAGGAGACCTGGAACCCTGGAAAGCACCGACCTTTAAAGAAAGAAAAGGAGACAGCCTGGGGGACCAACAGCAGTTTAATTCCTCTGCACTATTTGGCAATCACAAAGGAAAGAAGCAAGGTTTTTATACATGTAGGAAAGCAGCTTAGTTATTCTGGCTATTGTCTTTCTGATTTTAACCTCTGGTGACAAATGACTTTAAGTGACTCATAAAAGCTACAGGTGAATTCACAAGTCCCCTGTTTCTGTTCACCAATCCTGTACATCAAAGAGCACACTGCAGCCCTCTTCTTATCAGATAGTATCAAGAGAGCAGGATGACTTTAGGCAAAATCAAGCCCACCAGCCCACCACAAACATCACAGATGTGCATAGCCAGTCGTATCTCTCTTATCACCCATAGAGTCATTGGGTCACAGTCCTCTGATCCCAGAAAATGGTAAATAAGAAAACTAGGAAAACCTGTTTTTCTCCCGTGAGAATTTTACAACATCTCTTAAAGTTTTCTGGCATTCTTTTAACAAACAGAGTTGTGGAATTTCCCAGAAACAACTTAATTTTCTTAGTTAACAAACTTCTTGTGATCAATTCTTACAACTAGATAGGTGAATTCCACAATTTCCCACAATATGTGATTTGTTTCTTTTCTCTAGCTGCTTGTGGAATTTTGTTCTTCTGTTGGGTTCCTCAAATCTTAACTATTATATGCCTTTGTGTAGATTTTTTTTTTTTTTATCAAGGCTAGTTGGAGTCCTATATACCTCACTTATCTGTATATGAAGTTCTTTTCCCCTGCTTGGGAATTTTTTTGCCATCACTTCTGTGAACAGTTTTTTATGTTGTCTGCACTCCCTCCTGTTTCTTCATTGACTCTGATCAGTCTTATGTTATTCTTCTTTGCATCATGTAGCAGCTGCTTGATTGATTTCCCATGGTCCCTTACTATTTATAAGAAATTTTTCTTTTCCTGGTCATTAATTGCAATCTTATCTTCTATACCTGAAATTCTGTCCTCACATTGGCTCATTCTGCTGTGTAAACTTTCAATACAGTTTTTCATGTCCTGGAAATCTGTTTGCATCATTTTATGTATTCCATTTGTTTCCTATTTTGGGATTCCATCATGTTCTTCAACTCCTTTATTTTTTTTATCTGTGTCTTCTCTAGATTTATTAATCATGTCTTACACTGTGGGCACAATCTCTCTTGTTATCTGAGAAATTATTTCTCATTACATTTTTTCCTGATCCTCTTCTGTTGCTAGTTCAGGGAGTCCAGGTGGTTGAGTATCAGATTTTTCCATCTTGTTTCCCTTTGGGTTTGCTTTAGGTGATCTGGAAGTCTGGTTTTGAGACTTGTTTACATGTCTTCTCATTTCATTGGGGGAGGAGGGTGTGTGTGTGCTGCTGGAACTGCTCGGCTCACCTCCTGGCCCTGGTGGTAGTGGTATGGCAGCCCAGAAGGTTCACTTCATTGGTGCTAGAGTCAGCTCTGTTCCTCAGTCCTGGGGGCAGTGGTATGGTGGCCCAGAAAGTTACTCCTTGGAGCTGTGGGTGGCTCTGCTCCTTGGTGCTGGGGCAGTGGTCATAAAGAAATATAACCTTCTGAGATTATCCTTTTATTTTTCTAACTTTCATTTTCCAGGGTTAAATTATAGATTGAGTTTATTTATGTAAATTACATGAAAAGAAGATCAGATAGGGATTTCTAAAAATATATGCAAGTTAGCCTAGAAGTACTTGCAATGCTGCTAATATTGAGTTTATCAGAACAAAGAAATGTACATCAAAAATTAAGGGGCAACCATGCATGATGCCACAGACCTATAATTCTAGCATTCTGAGAGGCTCAGGCAGGAGCCTAATTAAAAAGGCTGGAGATATAACTCAGAGCAAAGTTATTGGGTTCAATCTCCAGTAAGAAAAAAAATTAAAGTTTATTTAGAACAAAATCTTTGGCCCACCTGTCTTTATTCATCTGCATTTTACAAGATGCTATTTATGGAAGACAGTGGTATTTTAAAACATAATACAAGTTATTTGCAGAAGTAGTTTTACATTTGCATAGCTTCAAATTTTAACTCAAGTAATGTGAATTATCTGATTTATGCAAGTAAAAATTAGGAAATATAGGAAAAAATGTTCTACCAATTCAGCTTTTAAGCAAAATCCAGAGTTGCTTGAAGGGATACATTATGGTTTTAACCAATTTGTACTCTAGAAGTACAGAATCATTAAAGAGATGAAATAGCATTAAATATTTATCCTAATGGGATAAAACAATTCACACTAAATATAACAAAATAATTTGCCAAATGACTGACTTGTAAATGAGTATCAAGTAAATTTTGCTCAAAGTTGGACTTTTAAAATTTATTCCTTTTCAAAGTTAGTATGCTTGCTTAATTAATTTTAGAATAAAGGGAAACAAATTTTAAATCCTAATTCCCTAATTGTCTTTAAATACACCTCAGATTTTTCTTTTCATGTGTGTGTGTGTGTGTGTGTGTGTGTGTATTAGCATTGTGCTTTTGTTGGTTTCACTCCTATATTATGGGTCTGTTTTTATTAGAATATATTTGTTACTGGATTCTGGTAATTTGGTTTTACCTCAGGGACTCTGAGTCTACTTAAGCAAAATTATATCTCCCTTTCTCCTTCTTTGAAGAACCAAATAAAAATATTACCTTGGAAATATTTTAATTTATACAATCCTATTTACCTGAATTTATTTGGAAGATGAATTTATAATTTTGTTTTTCATATTTTTAGCCTGAATTTTTAGTTTGAAATGTCTTGAAAAAAAGATATAGTTCAGGTCCTCAATTACCAAATTCATCATTGAACCAAAGGACAGTTTATTTTTCAGGTAAGTTGTATTTTAGTTAAGGAAAATTTAGGAGAATATAAGAGATGCCTGTTCCCTTTCAATTATATAGAATTAAATATTGTAAGAGTTAAATTCTTTCTTTAAAAAAGGCAAAATATGCTAACATTGGTAGTGTTAATTTGTTTCTATAGTCAGGGAGGGACAAGCCTCCTTCTGGCCCACTGCACAGTCATTCATAGGTTTTATCCTTAGTCTTGTCTCCTACAGTTGCCATAGCACTAGCCATCACAAATGTTTTCTGAAATGCGTAATATAAGAAATAGGAAAACAGAAGCTGCAACTTGAATGATATATGCTGGTAGTACCACTGTTATCCTGATTGGTCAGTATTATCCAGAGCTTGGCTACTTATACAAAGAAGACTGGCAAATACAGTCTTATGTATAGTTACCATTATTTAGATTTCATTCAGCTCAAACTTGAAATATGTTAAATACAAGTATATATATTCATTCCATTCATTAGTAGTATCAACCTCTCTGTAATGCTCCTTCAGCGAACTAGGCAAAGAAATACAAATCTTCATTCTTTGGGTTCCTTTTGAGAAAAGCACCCTCAAAATTATAATATTCAGTATTATTTGGAGGAAAAAAGATGCAAGTCATTATTAAACGTTTCACTTGCTTTTCTCTTATTTCTTGAGTATTCCTTTAATGTAAGCACAAGAATTTTTTTTTAATTTGTGAAAATTTAACATGTCACATTATGTTTTTCTAGTAATAATTAATTTGAATAACTTTCTTTAAATATTAGCAATTAAATTTCAGGACTCTGTTAAGCTTGATTTTACAATAGAATAGGTGTGATAGTAGTTGCCAACAGAGAAATAATATGAAGAAAGTATTTCATAGCTTTATTGCTGCATTACAAAAACAATACTATAATAATGGTCATTGAAAAGTATATAATGTGTGGTTTCTTTGTGAGTTGCAGGAGACTTGAAGAAGACAAATATATTTTGGTTATCCTGAGTTTGAGGCATTGATAGCACATTTATTTGAAAATGTCCTATAGTGTAGAACAAATATTTGAAATAGAAAATTGAGGCTCAAAATAAATGAGATTTTTTAAAGAAGATAGCTCCTCTAAGTGACTCTAAATCTCTTGATCTCTGTGTATTATACCTTAGGATACTAAAAGTAGTTGAAGTTGAGTCTAAAGACCTTTGGAGAGATTGGCAAGAAATTATTAACATGACACAAGTTTACATAGAATAAATGAAGTTTTGACTTCACAAAGGTAAAAATGTAGATTAAAAAGCAACTTATTCCACAAAAGACTATAAAAGACATTATTAAAAGAATGGATTTTAATATTAAAAATGTAATTTTGAAAGAAAATTGATTTTGATGAATCTTTGTGTATGTTAATTAGTATATGTTTGCATTACATTCACCTTGGGGAATGGGTACATATACCATGATATTAAATTTTAAAAAGAAAAAAAGGAAGAAAAATAATTATTCAATAAGTACAATAACAAACATTCATAAGACTGATCATTTTTAGTGGAATTGCAAGGAAATTTTGTCAAATATATCAAGAGATAAATGTTGCTCTGATATGCATTGGGCATAATAGATACTTGCTGAACTACCTTGGAAAATGTGTTTCTTACTGAACACAAGTGTACAGAATAGGAATATCATGACTGTATCTAAACTTTTTTTAGCTCATCTAGGTTTTTTTATTGGTGTTTTTTGTAAACTCAACTATTATTTTGTTTTTTAAGTCTATTATCCATTTAGTTATATCTTCTGCAAGCCAGGGAATTCATATTTTGATTAATTCAAATTTGTGGCTTTTGATTTCCTCTCTCTTGATGCTCCTAGTAATCAGCTTCAGGTGAGTTGGGGTTTTTGGAAATATTCCTTGTCTTCTCATATTTATATCACTTTTGGTTTTATATTTTTGTGCTGAGATTTGTGGGTGCTTATCATGGAAAGAATATGGTGCCTATATGGAGATTTCTTAAGTTCATGTCTACTTTTCAGTTATACACTCTGGGAATGGCTAATATTAATTAGGTCTTTGCCTTCTTCCCAAGATCTGACCAGCTCCTTTTATTTGATGGGGTGGGGAATGCAGTAAAATTGGCCTAGCATCCAGTTCTCCAGGAATGAACTGTAGCATTGTTAATGACACAATCCAGGTAGTGGCATATGGAGAAAATTTATTAATAGCAACAACTGTTTTACCCTGACAATAGTAAAAGTAACAGTGTCAAAGACAAATTGGATATTGGCACCCTCTAAGAACCAGTAATATATTACCCTTAAACACAGAAGAGCTCTAAAAGTATTCTATCAAACTATGGCACATCATATATTGACATATAAGTAAGTATATGCTAAAAGCAACAAAAAACAAACTTCATTAACAACAGTAATAACATACAGGTAAATAAATATTTAACATTTAATAAAACTATATTACTAAACATGGAGTGGTTAGTGAACAAAAAAATGAAAGAAGAAAATATTTGAAAAATTAACATATGGAAGATGAGAAGGAAGAGAAAAATATGTGATAAAGTAGCCTAATAAGGAGTAAAGGGAAATTAATGGAAGTAGACAGAGGTACTGGAAAAGAACAGCAATAAAACAGAAGAAAAAAATAAATAAAAATGAATAAAATTAAAGAAAAAAGAAAGAGAAAAAAGAATGAAAAACCCTCCAAAGCTCAAAGAATAAACGGAGAATAAAATAAGACAAATGAGTCTAGATAGTATTTTTTTCCTGTGTATATTTGAATGAGTGGTTTCTTTCCAGAATCTGCTGTTTTGAATTCAGGAAGTCATGGTTTTCTTCTAGACTGGTTCCATAGGGGTTTGTGAGGTTACACCATGTTCCAGAGATACCCTCTGTTCATTCATCTCAGGCTGTAGCATCTGTCCAAACTGAGGAATGATCTGGTTTATGTTGGCAGATGGGGAAAATAATCAGACCTTTGATCTGTTCTGTATGTATTCAGGAAGGCAAGTATTCAAGCAGAAAACTGTATTAATGCCAGCCACCCATAAAAGTAAAAAATGCAGGGCCTGACTTCTCACCATGGAGGGTGGTACCTGTGTCCATCCTGGCCTGGTCTTAAACTTCTCAGGAGGTCTATATCTAACATGCTCCCTGTCTGTTACTATCTCCTTTAGCTATTTCTTAACCAGTCACTGTGGGAGGATAGCATTGTGAATATTGAAGTTATTTTTTAGGTTTTCCATGGCTCAGTCTTAAATAATCAATCTCTTCACACAATGGAAACATTAAATAATCCCTGTTAATACAGCAGGTGGTATACTGGATTCTTCCTCATACAGCATCCTGCGGTGTGGAAAGAGTAACTTTTTTGGGGAAACTCCAAGATATTTTTGTAGTTTACATTAGCTATGGGCATTTGGGGGAGCTAGCACTGCTGGCCCATTTTGTTGTTCTCCCTGGGGCTACTGATCCTGAGGGCTTACCCTGTGTCCATGGAAGCAAGTTCACACTGAGAGCTAGCGTGAGCTTCCAGACAGCATTGTTTTCCAGTCTGCATTGTGGTCCATTTCTCCAAATTCTCTGCATCTCCTAGTTGTCTGTCATTTCCCTTCTGATTCCCAGAGATTTCTTTGTTAAGTTGTTATTTTCCAGGTATCTGGATTCTAGATCCCAAAGTGGATATTTTTGCTGCTGATCACTATTCTGCCTTCTTGGTCTCCTCTACAGCTACATAATTTCTGATTGATTCTTTTCTATTTTCTCTATCTCTCTGTTGACTTTCTTCATATTGTAAATTGTTTTGCTGATTTTATTAAGTGAAAGGACAACAAAAATTGAAACCAAATCAAAAAACCAGTGATATGCTATCTACAAGAAACTCACCTTAACAGTAAAGGCACACATAATCTGAAAATGGTGGGATGTAAAAAGACTACACAAGCAGAAATCCAATGTAGCTGGAATAACTATACCTATATAATATAAAATAGCTTTAAGTAAAAGAAAAACTATAAAAGCAGAAAAAAGTCACTATATAATGAGGAAAGGATCCATTCAACAACAGTAAATAACAAATGTAAATTGTTATTGTATGTACATCCAGGTCCAGAGCACTCAATTTTAGAAAGGAAAGATTATTAAAACTAAAAGGAGAGATAAATTTTAATGCAGTTTTAGTGAGGGACTTCACCACCCTATATTCATAAGTAGACAGATCATGCAGAAAATCAAAACAACAGAGAATCATTATTCTATACTGTTTAGCTGGATACTCTAAATGATTGGCTTGAGAGCTGCTTAGGAGTTATGTAAAGCACACTTCTGTGTTTGTCTGGGTGGGTTATGGAAGCATGATCTTGGGCTCTATATATGGCTCCTTTTGCAGTCTTTCAAAGCCAACCCAATTAAGTATCTTTTCTCCAATACTTCCATCATAATATTTTTGCTTAGTGATAGGCTGTCATGGAGTGAATTCTCTCAAATGATGAACCACATTAAACCTCTCCTCCTTTAAATTGTAAGTGTTGAAAACTGTGGTGGATTGAGTGATTGAGTGATGCAATAGTTGACATTATGGCTTATATATACATGTCCCTATAAAGTCTCATGAGCTTATGTTAGGGTTCTGGGGATGTGACTGGATCATGGGTGTGTGATACTGCATTAGTTCACTGATTGGTATGGAACACTTCTGTGTGAGAATGATGGATTTACTGAAGAGGTAAGACCCACCCTGAGTGTGGGTAGTGTCCAAAAGTAGGCATGTATCCTAGAAAGAATAAAAAGCCAGAGAAGAAGTAAGGGTTCTAGCCTTCTCTTTGCTTCCTGCCTGCCATACCATGGACTGTTTCTCCTCCTATATGCCTCTCTGTCATTCTGGTCTGCTTTGTAGCCAACCAATTATAAACCAAAACCTCTACACTGTGAGCTAAAATAAACCTCTTCTCCTTAATTTGTGAGTGCTGTGTATTTGGTCCCAGCAATGTGAAAGTAACTAAAATAGCTGACTAACAGAGTCAAACTCTAGTACAGACTTAAAGGATCTAATAAACATTTATAAAACATTTTGCCTTACAGTTAGAGGAAAAACAGTGCAAAGTATTTTACAGTTCATGGTTCCTATTGTGATATGTATTGCACAAACTAGATAAGCATAGAACTATATTGGATAATAATTGAAAGCCACAATGAGTAATGTTGGAAGAAAGGGAACTTATACATTAATCTCCACACCCTATTGAGCCAATCAGTGGTGTTCAAGTTGGTAGACATGATAGTATTAAACATAGTAAGTACATTATTTCAAGAAAGTGAAAGAAAAAAATGAAAAAACCCTCAAAGTCATGGGTTGAAGACCAAGTAGAAAAGTATTTTTTAAGAAAATGGGTAAAATGATCTTCTCTGACATTCATAAGTCATAGACATTACTTCAAATTGATAGAACAAGAGTTCAAGAGAGCAGTATTTAGTGAAAAAAGAACTAGTAACCATTGCTTACCTCTGATGAGCATGACCACTATCTACGGAAAGGAAAAACTTTTTTCCTTTGTTATTTTGTTTTCATTCTTTACTTGTTGACTTTTTCCATGGACCTATACTGCTTTCATTTTAGAATTTTACTTGCAGATAGAATTCCCTAGAGTCACCAAAAATTGGATTTTCATGTAAAAATTAAGTTCCATTTAGTCCAAAGTATATAAAAAATAGTCAAATAATGGAATATTATATAGTACTTTAGGGATTAGACTATAATTTTTGCAAGAATATAAACAGATCAATAAAAAAGCAGAGTGACTGGTTTTGTGTTCTGCTTCTCCAAGTGAAATTCTTATAAAAATAAGGATAAAATGTTCATGTGATTTAATAAGCAATAATGATATATTATTTTGCTGTTTTTCATTTTTCCTGTTTGGGGATAATGAATTAGGTAACATTTTATTCAGCGCTATACACTGTTTTAAGCTTTTTGCATAATACAGTGTATCAGTGCTCACACATCCATTAGAGTATGTGTAATTTATAATCTGCTTTTAAAGAAAAAGAAAATGAAATATTCAAAGTTCTTAAGAATATCCCTTATAGTCACCTACTGTATGCATAGTGTGAGTCTGGATACAACCATAATTAGATTGCATATTCTTTAACAAATGGAGGGAAAGGAACAAGGGGAAAGGAAGAGGAAGTAAAAATATTTAAGATGTGTTGTGTACATGTACCAGCTCCGCATAATGAATGTAATCACTACGTACTGCAAACATGTAGTACTAATAAAATTTTTTTAAATTAAAAAAATTATTTACTATAAAAACATCAAACAATAACAAATGTGTATAGAACCATTAAATGCCCAATCTGCTTTAAGTAATAATAAAAATTTTCCAATGTTATTTCATTTGTATCCTCAAGTATTTACTTTTATGCAAATCTGAGTATCCAAAACAATTTTGAGAAACAAGAACAAAGTTGTAAGGATCAAAATTTCTAATTTTAAAATTTACTACATATTAGGCCTGGCCAAAACCAACAGAAAAAAGCAAACAGGCTACTTTCAGCAAATAGCAGTTTCTCAGTAAATAGGGCAAATGTACTCAAAATAAAGTATACAGTCCCCCTGATGCCAAGAAGTCTGATAATTGTCTACACACCTGAGCAAACTTGTGCTCAGACTTGTCCTTGTGATATAGGGGGAAGACATGTAACTCCTAAACCTGCTAGATATCCAAAACGTGAGTTCGTGTTCTCAAAAATTGAAGAATGAATTCTAGGAACAATGGAGGTTCAGAGTAGGAAATTTTACTGAGAGAAAGACAGCTTCTGTCTAAGAGAGACAGAAGGGGAACCATAAAGTGAGTTGTCCCATGTATTAATTTTTAAAAAGGTACTCTCTGTTTCACTTTTCTCTCCTATGAAGGGGTAAAATAGTAATGAATTGGAGCTATCTGTGATACAACAGAGTTGGAGTAGATTCATTAGAGCTACTTTAACATTAAATTAAACAAAAACAGCAACACTAAGAATAAAGCCTTTGGAAATGTCTCTTGGATGCAAATACGAGTTATTAACATTATCATCATTATCATCATCATCGTTATTATTAAAATTTATTAAGAGTTTATAGACAGAAATATAAATTTAGGATAAGCACCAATTTAATGAAATATTTTTAAAGTTAAATTTTCATAACTAATTTATATCCATTATATAAGAAAAACTTACTGGGGACATTTGAAAAGTAACAATGTCAAATATGTTATTGTTACTGTAAATTTTGTTCATTGTAATCTATGGATGATAAAGAATAAAATATTGAAGAATAAACATTTTGCATATAAATTCACTCAATTGTTTTTTTAGACTACTGTTTCTCATAAGACCAGACATATTGATAAAACCTGTAATATTTTATCACAGAGAATTGGAGGTATGGCAAAAGAAAAATGAATTGCAATTTTTAACAAAGTTAGGCAATGATTTGAATTTGATAAAAATGATTTTTGCTTAAGGACAGGTAGATGAGATTCACTGGTTTAAAACTGAAGTATGAAACTTTATATGCATTGTTTTAATGTTTATTTTTAAATTTTATTACTTGTGCTGGGTGTGGTGGGGCATGCCTCTATTCCCAGCACTCAGAAGGCTGAACTAGGAGGATCCTTGCAAGTGCAAGGCCAGCCTGGGCTACATAATGAGTTCAAGACCAGTCTGAACTACATAGTGAGACCCTGTCTCAAAAAAAATAAATAAATAAAATAAAAATAAATTTTATTACTTGTAACTGATTTATAATTTGATGAAATAATTTTATATATTTCACCTATTTATAATGTCAATTTTTAAAATAGTAAAACAATTTATACTCAACTTCATTGATTCCTTTGTCATACTTTTCTCAGTAGCTATTTATATTAGAATCTGATCATTGCCAACATTTTTAGGTTACATTGATTTAAAGCAGTTATGTAATTGTTGTACTCTTGCCAAACCTACCATTATAAGATTCAGTTTTTGCATGCTTACACTCTTTAATCTTTTCTGAATATTATCTGGCATGAATTTCTATTCTCTATACTTATTTCATAATTTTACAGATTCATTAAGTCTAACATTTAATTAATGCCAGTCCACTCTACTTATTCTTTTGATTTTCATGAATTTTATGACTTTTCTCTAAAATGTTCTAATTATACTTATTAATCTAGAAAAAATTTCAAGATTAACTTAAAAATTTGACATTTGCTTCAACTTGGTAATTTTATTTGATATTTGACTTAATTTTGCAGATGATATTTCTTATAGTACTTCACGCATTGCATATATTATAATTGCAATTATATTATTAACATAAGGTATTATTTATATAATTCATATGAATAGAGTGGCACCTCAGTTCATGAGCTTAATTTGTTTCATGATTCTGGGAAAGATGGCCAAGGTCGTGTTCACGCAATGTGGAGTTTGCAAATGGAAGCAAAATTTTGCTGAATGCTTCTATTCACAACTGAATTGTGAGTGAAAAAAAGCATTCATGAACCAAGGTAATATTGTATAATGCAAAGTAATATATACAGTTTGCCATTTTAGATGCATACATATTATTAAAAACAGACCATATGGCCTTGCATTTTGCATGTCTTTTTATACCACATAACAACACCAGGTGCTGTAAATGCATCCGTTAGTCCTCACTTTATCTTCATCTGTCTGTAATTTTTTTTATCGTACTTAGTCTAATTTTAGGGTAATACTTGCATTTTCTTTTCACCTTACTTATTTTTATGAGTATATGTTTGGAGTACATTACGTTTACATTCCTTGTTTAGAATTGGTATATGTACATAACACATCTTAATTTCTGTTTCCATCTCCTTTCCCTCTCTTCTCTTCCACATCCCTCACTCTCCTGATCCCTTTCCCATTTGGGAAAGATCTGTCTTCCTACATCCTATTGCTTATCTTTTATTTTGTTCTTTATTTATAACTTGGGTTCCATTTTGAAAAATTTTATAGCAATTAACGAATATTATTAATATGTAAGACTCCATCTGTCCCCAATTTTAGGTATTATTTATAAATTATTTATAAACTTAATTTTAAAATCTCCTACTATGCATATTTGATTTTCTCCATGATTAAAAGAAATATGCCATACATGTTTCTGTGTATATATACATAGAAGGTTTTACATTCATTTCATATATAAAATATTATCATATCATAAGGGTAATATCTTTTATTACCTTTTTCATTTACTAAAAACTTAGAAAAATTTCTCCATAACAATAAATAAAACATTTTATTTTATTTTGAATTTTCAGCAGCTCTTTTTCTGAGGTGGTTATTTCCTCAAATTGATATGCAGGAGTCATTGACTTTGAAGCATATGCATATCTACATCTGTATTTAATTTAGCATGATATGTGAAACTTATTGTTATGGCTTGCATTTAGATATCTGCCCAGAGTCTCATGTGGTAATAGGAAGGGTTTTTTAGAGTGGACCTAGAGTGTGTAATGGTAGAATCGATTCATGGTGCAATGCTAAGATCAAGGGCACTAGGATTAAGGGAGTGAGTACTACCCGCTCTAAGTAGCTTGAATAAGATGTAAAGGATAGAAAGATCTGTGGTCCTGCCTTGTTGCTTTGCTACATTTTGCTTGCCATGAACTGTTTCTCTTCTGCAATGCCTGTCTGCCCTGTTACCCTGACTTGGAGCTAGCCAATTATGGACTGAGACCTCTATAAGCTGTGAGCCAAATAAAACTTTTCTCCCTTCACCTTGAACACCAGGTTTTTTGTCTTACCAGTGAGAGGAGTACCTAAGATAAATATCTTAACTACTCTGTTTGCTAGATTATATTTCTCAGTCTAATGTTATATGAACTTTTGAGTGCTTAGTTAAAAGCAAATATAGCATAGTGGGTCTTGATTGAAATCTGGCATCCTGCATTGTAAACAGGCTCACAGGTAATGCCAAGGTTTCTACTAGGTGGTTCATAAATAATTTAATTATTAGGGTAATACTGTATTACTCTTATCTCTTTGAAGTCTATAGATATCATTGTGCATTGTTTTAGTCTGCCTGGTTATATTTTTGAAGATGTTTAGTTTCTTCCTTAAATTTATAGTTTAAGAAATTTTGCCATTATAATTCTGGGTGTACTTCTTGTTATTGATGAAAATGATGAATTAAGTAATTTTCCTTTGCGCTGGGGGTGGTACAGTACTCTTAGTGGTACAATACTAGCATAACATGCACAAGACCCTGAGTTCCATCCCAAGTTCTAAAATAAGAAATAAAATTCACTAATTTGCTTAATAATTGAGATTTTCCTAACTGTTCCTTTATGTCTTCATAAAATTTTATTATTTACAGATTAGATCTCAGGTATTTTAATTTTTCATATTTTCTCTCTGCTTGATGAGATAGGTTTTGCCTATGATTCTGGGACAATCATGCTCATCTCCAATTCAGTGCATTTTTATTTGAAAATTATTTTGTTAATGACAACATTTTTTATTTTCATACTACACTTAAAACAACTTAAGGGTATTTATTTGTTGTCATTGTTTCTCTTCTTTAAGCTGTCCTTGTTTTATTTTTCTCTGATCATTTATTTTTATGGATTTGTTTGATTTGACTCATTGATCACCCTAGTGAAAAAGCAGATGTGAGATATGCTTTCCTGCTTATTAGAGAGTCTTAGTGGACATGATAGAAGTTGCTATGGTCTGTGCTTCCATCATTGGTAGACTGGTATTAGCTTATTTGTGGGTCACAATTCTAAGTATTACAAAGAAGGCTTTATTTTGTGGTCATATTTATTGCTAGTCTTAAGGATGTGCAAAACTTAGTTCAACTCTTAGCAACTTTTTAGTTTCCTAAAGCAAATATTACTGGCCATTCCTACCCTGGCTGATCAGTGTGTAAGGATCTTTCCAGATCATGCATTTCCAAGAAAACACTGCATTCAGATCCTTGTCCAGGCATATTTTCACTATAAATCAAGGGACAGGGTGCCACATCAGGTCTCTGGTCTGTTTCTTTGGGGATCTCACTTAGTAGGTGTGTGGACTCTAAGATGTTGCTTGATTTGAAACTGAGTAGTTCCAGGAAGTGTGGAAAAGATAGATATTTATCTATTAAAAATCTTCCCAGTGTTTAATGATTTCTTTATAGATAATGAATGAATGAATTAATTAAAATTCATCTGAGATAGTTTAAGAAATTCCTGATTTGTATTTTAGATATGATTTTGGTTTGCTATTGTTCACAAAATTACAACTTTAACTTTTAATATTTTTGCATTTGTTTTCTTCTGAGAACATTTACCATAGCCGTATTTTTCAGAGGCATTTATTTATAATTTGGTTTTTATCTGTGATATGCATATTTAATAAAAACATAATCTATGATGATGACATTTGCTTGTTTAGTAATATAAGAAAAATAATGCATTAGCATTGTGTGTTCTGCACTGATATAGTCCTTTAGGGACTGAATGTGGGAATAAATGTATTTACCCATCAGTTCTAATTTGAAATTACGTTAATAATGCCTAAGAGACTAGAACATGGAGATCCAATTTTCATGTTTCTTCAGCACTAAATTCCATCTGGTTTGTAATTCAAGATTATAATGCTGATATTACCTTTCTCTTCAATGTTGTTATTAATGTTGAGGAAAATTAGTAAGAACATTAACTTAATAATGTTAATTTTGAGATTAAGTGCAAATAAATTTTCATGTTTCTTCAGCACTAAATTCTATCTGGTTTGTAATTCAAGATTATAATGCTGATATTACCTTTCTCTTCAATGTTGTTATTAATGTTGAGGAAAATTAGTAAGAACATTAACTTAATAATGTTAATTTTGAGATTAAGTGCAAATAAATAGTTTTTACCATTACCCTTGACTCAATTATAAATAGATGCACAAAATTTAAAATATTTTATGTATCACATACATGATTTTGATTTTAAATGCTTATTTGTAATGGAACTGCAAACATTTCCATTTTGGCAGTACTAGGGTTTAAATCCAATGTGTTCACATTGAGCTACATCTCATTCTTTTTTTTTTTTTTTTTCTTTTTGAGATGAGGTCTTTCTAAACTGCTGAATTGGCCAGACTGGGCTCAAACTTGTGATCCTCCTGCCTCAGCTACCCAGAGTGCTGGGATGACAGACGTGTCACCATGCCTGGTTGCAAAAGTTTTTAGCACTTTCTTACTTCCTGGCACAAAAATATGCTCCAGGGTCACCTAGTAAATTTTGTGCACTAGATTCATTAATTTCTAGAAAGAGCTCTGGATACTTTTTTTGATGAAGAGTACTGAAAACCATGATATAAGTATTGTTACAGTTTAAGTGTGAAGCATTCCAGGTTCATCGATTGAGGGCTTGATCCTCAGTGCTGCACTATATCAAGGTGGGTCTTAGAAAGGTGACTGAATCATGAGCATGTTTAACTCATAAGTAGTTTCATCCATTGGTGAACTCATCACTGAAGGGGCTCTTAGAAGGTGAGGCCATTTAGCAGTGTGTCAATTAGGGTGTGCCTCAGAAAGGTGTACCTTGTTCCTGACCCTTCCTGTCTCTGGCACCTTTTACCTCTCTCTATTCCCTGGCCACAAGGAGGTGAACAGCCTTCTTTCTCCATGCCCCTCTCCCATGACGTTTCTGCCTTGGATCTAGTTTACCATGGACTGAATCCTTGTGCCAAAATAAATCTTTACTTTGTGTGGAATGTCAGGCACTTTTTCTCAGCAACAGAACACTGACTAATATGAGCACTATGTGTCATTATCTTTCTGAGATCTTGTTGCTTCTAGACCCTCATACACTGACTGAAGTGGGAACACACTGGCACATATTAATTTACATATGTAAATATGGTTGTACTACTTCTATGGCTATCTGTCTTTGTTAGTGTCCTTAAGCTGCAATAACAAAGTACAATGAATTGGAAGGCTTAAAACAATGGAAATGGACCTTTTCCTATTTCAAATTATCAATTATTCATTTTAATCATTTTCATCCTTATTTACACTTTCAGTTTCTGGTGGAGGGGTGGTGGGAGGGAAAGGGGAAAGGAAAGAAAGGAAAGGAAAAATTATGAGAAAGAAAAAAAATGGAAACAAAATCTATGTAAATGGGGAAAGGTGGTGGGGGTGAAGGTCATATAGGTAATGGGGAAAAAAATAAGAACTAAGATATATCATGTTCATGTACAAACACCCAATGATAAATGTAAATGTATTGTGTACCTAAAATGTACCAATTAAAATATAAATAAAAAATAAATAAAAATACATGTACTGTTAAAATAAAAAAGAACGAAGGAAATGTGTTGTCTCACAGTTCTGAAGGCAAAATAATGAAATCAAGGTCCTAACAGGGCCATGCTACCTCAATAAACATGGAGGAAAACATTTTTTTGCCTCTTCCTAGATTCTAGTTTTGTGGGAAATTATTGAAACTCCTTTGATTGCAGCAGTATTATGTCCCTCTCTGTCTTAGTCATTATATGAATCGCGTCTTCATATGTCAGTGTCCTTGTATTTCTTCTTTGTGTCTGGGTGTCTTTATCTTCTCTTTTTTTTTTATGAGAAGAGCACATAGTGGATAAAGGGTATAATTTGGGGATTCCTCAAAAAACTAAAAGTAGAAGTTCCATTTGACTGAATTATCGCTCATCTAGATATCTTCCTCAAAGAGTCAGAGACATCATATCTCAGTGATACATGCATACCCACGTTTATAGCATGAAAATTTATAATAGCTAAATCTTGGAAACAGCCCATATGCCCATCAACAGATAGACAGCCTACAGAAATTGTGGTATTTGTATTCAATTGAGTACTACTCTGCCATAAAGAAGGATAAAGTCGAGGCAATTTTAGAAAATGGATGCACCTCAAGACCACTATCTTAAGTGAAATAAATTAGGTACACATGTCTAAACATTACATTGTTTCTGTTGTGTGAGAAACTCAAAGTATAAATAAAGAGAAAAACATAAAATAAATATTAGGAAGTAGAAAGTAGTATGGTAAATCATGCTGACCATCTACCTCTATTCAATTATTCAATCTCAGTATACATATTATTAGAACTTAAGAATTCTTTTTTTAATATTTTAAATACAAATATTGAAAACATGCTGACTTAGACAGTGGCTTTTCATTGTCTTACCATTATCTTTAAAGACAAGAATTTTTTTCATATTAATAAAGTATAATTTATCAATTTTTAATGGTTAAATAATGATTTGGATGTGATATGTAAAAACTTATCATTGAACTAAAAATGATAGAAATTTTCTTCTTTTTTTCATTTTTAATGTTATAGTTTTAAGTTTTATATTTATGCCCATTAACCAGTTTGAATTAATTGTGTATAAGGTGTAAGATCCATGTATAAGTATTTTTTAAATAAAAAGATTTATTGAGCTATAGTTCATTTACTATTTTGCAACAATATATTTCATTTAGTATAAAATTTATGAAATTCAGTGTATTTTAAATATCACAATCTAATGTAAGACCTTTGTATCACCATTTAACTATCACTAGTTGTTTTGCATTTGTCCTCAAACTATTAAGCAAATAATTATCTTTAATACTTCATAATGTGCTTATTCTGAATATTTAATCATAAAAAATATTGAATCATATAACATATGCTTTCATAAATTTTATATTAGAGTAATCCTTTCAAGACTCCTCTGAGTTTTATTACGTATCAGTAGTTCATTTTTAAGGCTGTATATTGTTTTATCATATATATAACATTTTATTTATTCATTAGATAATAAACATTTGCATTATTTCTACTTTAAATGTTTAAGGAAAACAGTTCTAAAATTATTTATGTACAAAATTTTATGTGAAAAATATACTTTGTTTATTTTGGATATTTGCCTAGAAACATAATATTTCAGTCAAGAGTAGACTATGTTTAACATATAGATGAACTCCCAAAATATTTTCCAATCTTTCTATTTTTTTACATTCCTATGAGTTTGATGGTTCCACGTTTTTGGGATCTTGTCAACATTTTTTTCACCTGACTTTTATTATAGCCACACTCTCAGGTGCAAATTAGCACCTCATTGTAGTTCAATTTGCATTTCTCTGATGGCCTAGTATGTTGAATGTATTTTCATGTGTTTATTAGACATTTTTGTGCCTTCTTGGAAAATAGGAGATGTTAAGACTTTTTTGTTCTTAGTTTGTATTTTTGTAGAGATTAATTTGTTAGTAGCTATCATAAGAAAAATTTCAATCTAGCAATAATATCTACTTGTAATTTATATTTCTATCTACTCCAAATTATGTGGTATGACCAAACAACATTGTGAGCATTTAAAAAGTGACAGTAAAAGACACAGTGCCATTAATATTCCTCAACATAATTCTGCTTGCTTTGAACACACATCCCATCATTCTTGCCAGTTCTGAAGTAGTTCTGGAAATTCTTTTTTGGGGATTTGTTTTCCTGTTTACCTCCATGTCTTAAATACAGTGAAAAGGTTTAAAGTAATTTCTATTAAAATAAAATTTTATAGAGTATCATCATCTACCTTATTCATCAGATCTGTTACTCTATAATTTCTGTCTCTTACCCAAAGTCAAAATGTCTTTGTATGGTAATTGTTTTGGATTGATTTTTCACAATGAGGCAACCACAACAATGTAACTAAAGACATTCACAAGAGAAATTCTAGAAATATTTTAGAAAGTCACTTGAACAATGAAATAAGTGTATTCAAAGTGAAGGAGGGTGCTGTGAGAGAAATTAGTGACTTTTATTGCAATATACTTTTTAAAAATTGAAATATCCAATTTAGTTTTTGATGACACCTCATATGATAAATCTTCCAAGAACTAATATTACTTAATGGATTTGAGCTGAATTAAGATTTATTTTATCAAAGAAAACAACATAAACTTTTAATATGCAATGAACATTATTTGGAAATAAGCCAACCTGATTTGGTTTTTATTTTTTGGTTGAGGTAAAAATATAACATAAAAGTAACCATTCTACAGTGTACCATTTGGTGGCATTTAGTACCTTTACACTGTAACCACCACCTACATCCATTTCCAAAACATATTTATCCTTGATAGAAAGCCTCACACTCATTTAGACATCATTTTTCACCCCTATAGATACTGATAATCACCAACCAATATGTTTTGTCTGTCTTTATGGATTTATACACTCTGATTTTTTATTTAAGTGAAAGGATGTAATAGATGAACTTGTGTGTCTAGATTTAAATTAGTCAAATATTTTGATGTTTATGCAACTTACAGATGTACTTCATTCCATTTCATGGCTAAGTAATATTCAATTGAATGTGTATTTTGTATTTGGTTCATTCATCTGTTAATTCATACTTGAATTGGTTTTCTCCCTTTGCCATTGGAAATAATGATGCTCTGAAAATTTGTATATGGTTTTATTATCAAAGCAATATGAACCTCTGAACAGAGAAATGTTCCATTTGCTAGGTTTAGTTTTAAAAATGTATATATAAATAATATGCATGATTTATTCTACAAATATTTAGTAGTACTTAGAACTATAGATAATTGGTCTATATAGATATATTTTTATTATAAATTCCAGCTCTATAATTTTTATTGACCTCATTATTGTTTATATTTTTCTTGAATCAATTTTGCTAGTTTATCACTAATCCTATTAAGAATTTATACTTTTCACCTAAATTATCCTATTTGTTGAGGCTTTGTTTCTGTAACGGTGGATGGCGAATTTGTCACTTTTTATTCTACTAGTTTGCTTCTTGCTCTCTCTCCTTGTGTATGTCCTCAAACAGGCTAAACTTTTTTCAAAAAAAAAAGAAACAAACTAGGAAACTATTAATGCCTCTTAGTCACCAGAACACAGTATTATACAAACCAACCCATCCTGAGCTGGCTATCCTTATCTCACCTCTTCTGACCCATGGAAATCATAATAAAAACTCTTACACGAAATTCTTCAATTCTTCTCTACATGTCAGCCATAGCATTTTTCCACATCCCTTTGTGGTATGCTGGTCCTTTTCTTATTTAGAATTGTGAGTAATAAACTTTTCAGCAGTAATTACTCCCTGGTCTGCTGGTCTTGCTTTATCTCAAAATATGTATTAATACATTTTATTATATAATTAGCATATGAGCTATTCCTCTGTGTTCCATTGTGCATGAGAATATCTATATTAGATCAAAAATACTAGAATTTATTTTGTTGTTGAATGGAATGTTTTATAGATGTCTGTTAAATTCATATGGAACCAGAAGAGATCCAGAATAGCAAATGTAATTCAGGACAAGAGCAAGGCAGGTGACACCACAATCCTGGAGTTCAAGTTGTACTGAAAACTTACAGTAAAAAAAATAGTGTGGTATTGGAAAAAAAAACCCACAAACAAATAAATAAACAAACTTGTGGATTGAAGGAACAGAATAAAATTACTTACTGTGCATTAAATGAAAATCAAAATGGATCAAAAATCTAAACATTAAAACAGAAACATTTGTTCTGCTGGATTACAGGGTAGGTAAAACAGTTGAAGACATAGGTAAAGGTAAAACTTTCTGAACAGAACCCCAGTTGTACAAGAAATAAAACCAAAGTTCAACAAATGGGATCATATCAAATTAAAAAGCTTCTGCACAGCAAAGAAAACCATTAACAGTGTGAAGAAACAACCCATAAAATGGGAAAAATTTTTTATCAGTTACTCTTCAGATAAAGAACTAACATCTAGAATATATAAAGAAAGAAAACAATTGGACCCCTCAAATTTAAAGATCCAGTCCAAAAATGGACATCTGAAATAGACTCTTCTCTGGTGATGAAATAGAAATGGCCAATAAATACAGTTCAACCTTACTGGTCATTCAAGAAATGCAAATTAAGATCCCAGTGAGAAGCATCATGGACAAGAACTGCACTAGGGCATGCAGATCCCAGCCAAGGCCCCACCCTGAAAAGAGCTGAACAGGTTCACAAGCAACAGCTAGAGGCCCACCCTGATTCCATCAGTAAATGCATGCAGATCCCAGCAAGAAACCCCCATGGACAAGACCTGAGGGGGTGCATGCAGGTCCCAGGCAGGTGCCCACCCAGACACAAGCAGCTTGTGCCACAGGCCCCAGCAAAAGGCCCACCCAGAAAAGAGCTATGCAGGAAGGCAAGAAACAGCCAGAGGTCCCACCCTGATACCATTGTTAAGTGCATGCAGACCCCAGCCAGAAGTCCACTCAGACACCAGCAACTTGGGTGCATGGCCCCCAGCTAAAGGCCCTCTCAGACAACAGTTATGCAGGGGGCAGTCTCCAACCAGAGGCACACCCAGATACCATCCCAAGTGTGCACAGGCCTCAGTCAGAACCCCACTGGGACAACAGGGCAGAGCAGGGATCCAGAAGGCCACCATTCTGAATCCAGGAATTGGCACATTGGTAAACAGCACAGAAAAGGCCTCTCAGAGGCTTACTGAGAATTGAAGACCACTGGGCGAGCAAAAAAATCCCCTCAATAAAGGCACAACAGGCTGTATCTGTTGAAATGAGAAGACATGTAAACGAGTCTCAGAACCAGACTTTCAGATCACCTAAGGCAACTGCAAAGGGCAATGGGAGAGAACAATCTAATACTCAATGACATGGACTCCCTAAACTGGCAATGAAAGAGGATCTGGAAAAAATGAAATCAGAAATATTTTTTCATACAACAACAGAGATTGTGCCCACAGTGCAAGACATGATTAATAAGTAGAACCGACACAGATTAAAAAACAGAGGAGTTAAGGAACATGATGGAATCCCAGCATAGGAAACAAATGGAATCCATAAAACAGATGCAAACAGACTTCCAAGAGATTAAAAACTCCACTGATAGTTTCTGTAGCAGTATGAGCCAATATGAAGACAGAATATAAGATATAGAAAACCATATTGCAATTAGTGACCAGGAAAAGAAAAATTTCTTAAAAATAGTAAGGAACCACAAGAAATCAATCCAGCATCTGCTAGATAATGCAAAGAACAAAAACATGTACGAGTCAGATAAGACAGATCAGAGTCAATAGAGAAAAAGGAGACAGTGCAAATGTCATTAAAAAAAAAAAAACTGCTTACAAAGTTATGGCAGAAAACTTCCCAAGCAGGGGAAAAGAATTTGACATACAGATAAGTGCATCATACAGGGGTCCATCAAGCCATGATAAAAAAAATCTACACATAGGCATATATAGTTAAGATTCCAGACACCCAACAGAAGAATAAACTTCTACAAGCAGTTAGAAAAAAAAATCACATACAAAGGAAAGCCCATCAGAATCACAGCAGACTTCTCAAACAAACTCTCAAGTCAAGAGAGCCTGGAGTGCAGTATTTCAAGCCCTAAAAGAAAATAACTTCCAACCCAGGTTGATCTATCTTGTAAAATTATCTTTCAAAATTGATTGAGAAATAAGATACTTTCATAACAAAGAGCATCTTAAGAACTTCATGAATACCAAACCAGCACTCCAAAAAATTTTCAACAATACCCTAGGAAAAGACAATGAGGACCACATTCCCACAAAACTCAGTAGAATGAATTCATCAGGCATAACAAGAAAAAAAATGCAAAGGGGGACGATCCAACAACAGGAAAAGGTCTTGACAAGGATAAGTCAATACATCAGTTATAACCATCAATGTTAATGGTCTCAATTCACCAATCAAAAGAAATAGACTGGCAGAATGGGTCAAGAAGCAAGATCCAACAGTGTGCTGCATACAGGAAACACACTTAATCCAAAAAGAAACTCATAGACTGAAAGTTAAAAGGTGGAAAATGATACTCCATGTGACAGGAACCTGAAAAAAAGCAGGAGTAGCTATCCTCTTTGTCGATCTAATGGATTTCAAACCAATGCTGATTCAGAGAGACAAAGAATGACACTACATCCTTGTAAAGGGAAAAATCCAGGAGGAAGAGATGACAATCATAAATATATATGTGCACCAAATACTAATGCACCCACCTATATAAAACAAATAGTAACAAACATGAAAAATCAAATAAGCACTAATACTATAGAAGTGGGGGAACTCAATACCCCACTGTCACAAATAGATAGATCGCCTAGTCAAAAAATAAACAACAAAATACTAGAACTCAATCAAATTCTTGAACAAATGGACCTAACAGATTTTTACAGAATGTGCTAACCCACAAAATCAGAATACACATTCTTTTCAGTTGCACATAGGTCATACTCCAAAATAGACCACATACTTGCTCATATAACATGTTTAAATTAGTGCAAAGGAATTGAAGTTATCCCATTTATATTATCAGATGATAAAACTGGAGATCAATAGCAAAAGAAACCACAAGAATTTCATAAACACATGGAAATTGAACAATATACTTCTGAATGACCAATGGGTCACAGAGGAAATTAAAGAAGAAATTAGTTTCTAGAATTAAATACCAATGTCAATACAATATACAGAAAGCTATGGGACACAATGAAAGCAGTATTACAAGGGAAATTCACAGCAGTGAGTACTCATATTAGGAAAACAGAGCAAGCTCAATTAAACAACCTGATGCTGAACCTCAAGCATCTAGAAAAAGAAGAACAGGACAAACCCAAAGCTCATACAAGGGGGAAATTATAAAGATCAGAGCAGAAATCAATACAATGGAGATTAAGAGAACGATACACAAAATCAAAGAAGCAAAGAGTTGGTTCTTTGAAAGATAAAACAAAATTGGCAAACCCTTACCAAATCTTATCAAAAAAAGGAAAGAAAAGACCTAAATCCATGTAATTAGGAATGAAAAGAGTGAAATTATAATAGACCCAGTAGAAATCCTGCAGATCAGAAGTACCTACTTTGAGAACCTATATGCCAATAAGATAGAAAACACAAAAGAAATGGACAGATTTCTAGATACATATGAATTTAAAAAGTTGAATGAAGAAGACCTAAAAATTCTAAACAATCCAATATCAATCAATGAAATTGAAAATGTAATTAAAAACTTACCAATGAAGAAAAGCCCAGGTCCCAGTGGCTTCACTCCTAAATTCTACAAATCATTCAGAGGAAAACTATTCCCACTACTGTTTAAACTGTTCAATGTAGTTGACAGGGAAGCAATACTCCCAAATTTATTCCTGGAAGCAAGCTTCACATTGATCTCAAAAGTAGAGAAAGACCCAACTGAAAAAGAGAATGATAGACAAATCTCACTAATGAACATAGATGCAAAAATCCTCAATAAGATACTGGCAAATGGAATGCAGAAGATAATCAAAAAAGATCATACACTCTGACCAAGTGGGATTTATCCCAGGGATGCAGGAATGGTTCAACATATGCAAATCAGTAAATGTAATACACTATATTAATAAAGCCAAGGACAAAAACCATACGATCATTTCAATAGAGGCAGAAAATGCATTCAAAAAAATCCAGCATGCCTTTATGATGAAACTACTACAGAAAACTGGAATAGACAGTCTCTACGTCAACCTGATAAAAGCCATCTAAGAAAAACAGCCAATATCATACTAAATGGTCAAAAACTAAAATCCTTCATGCTAAAATCCAGAACAAACAAGGATGTTCACTATCACCACTCCTGTTCCATATAGTTTTGGAAACATTAGAGAAATCAATTAGACAAGAGAAGGAAATAAAAGGGATAAATATAAGAAATGAAAAACTTAAATTGTCATTATTTGCAGGTGACATGATACTCTATATAGAAGACCCCAAGAACTCCACCAAAAGTCTTCTAGACTTAATAACCAAATGCAGTAGAGTAGCTGGATACAAGGTCAACAAACAAAAAGCAATAGCTTTTCTGTACACAAATAGCAGATTTACTTAAAGAGGAACTCATAATGTCATCCCAAAAAATGAAATATCTAGGAATCAACCTAACAAACAAAAATCAAATACCTCTACTCAATATTATTGCACTCTGAAAAAAGAGATCAAAGAGAATAATAGAAAATGGAAACACATCCCTTGCTCCTGGGTGGGAAGAACCAATATAGTGAATATGGTCATACTTCCAAAACTGCTAAATAGATTCAATGCAAGTCCAATTGAAATTCCAGTAGCATACATACTTCACTCACCTTGAGAAAACAATCCAAAAATTCAGTTGGAACAAGAAGAGACCTAGAATAGTAAAAGTAATTCTAGGTAACAAAGACAAGGTAGTGGGTATTACAATCCCCAACTTAAAACTATACTACAAAGCTACTATGTTAAAAACAGCATGGTACTGTCAAAGAAACAGACTGGAGGATCAGTGGAACTGATTAGAAGATGTAGAAACAACTCCAGACACACTCAGCTACCCCATCTTTGATAAAGAAGTCAAACACCCTCACTGGAGGAAAGATAGCCTCTTTAATAAATGGTGCTGGAAAAACTGGGCTTCAACTTGCCAAAGATTAAAACTAGACCTATATCTCTCACCATGCACTAAACTAAAACCAAACTGGATTAAAGATCTAAATATTAAAACAGAAACACTAAATCAGCTGGAAAAGAGGTTAGGTAGAACTCTTGAAGACCTTGGTGTAGTAAATAATTTCATGAAGAAGACCTCAGTGGCATGTGAACTAGCACAAGAAATTGACAAGTGGGATCTCTTCTCATTAAAAAGCTTTCGCACAGCAAGAGAAATCACTAACAGTGTGAAGAGACAAAACATAATGTGGGAAAAAAATTTACCAGCTGTTCCTCAGACAAAAGTATACTATCTAGAATTTAAAAATAACTTAAGAAAATCAGACCTCCCAAATTTAAAGACAAAATCCCAAAATGGGCATTTGAAATGAACAGACATTTTTCAGACAGAGAAGTAGAAGTAGCAAATAAACGTATGAAAAAAATGTTTAACATCACTGGTCATTTGAGAGATACAAATGAAAACAACACTGAGATTCCACCTCACCTCAGAAAGAATGTTTGCTATCATGAAATGAACCAATAACTAATGCTGGTGGGGCTGTGAGGGAAAAGGAACTCTTCTCCACTGTTGGTGGGAGTGTAGGCTGGTGCAACCATTGTGGAAATCAATATAGAGATACCTCAAAGAATTAGAATAAGAGGTCCCATTTGACCCAGCTGTTCCCCTACTGGGTATCTTCCCAAAAGAATTGAAAGAATCATACCACAGTGATATACATGCACTCATGTTCATGGTGGCACAGTTTGTAATAGCTAAAACTTGTAAACAGCCCAATTGCCCATCAACTGAAGACTGGATAAAGAAAATGTGTGTGTGTGTTTTAATAAAATGGAGTACTACTCAGCCATAAACAATGGGAAATTAGAGACATTTATAGCTAAATGGATTCACACTGAGGCTATACTCTTAAGTGAAATAAATAGGACAGATGTGTAAATACTGAATAGTTTCCCTGGTGTGAGAAACTAAAAGTGTAAATAAGGTTCAGAAGGTTCAATAAATAAGTTGAAATAGGAAGAAAAGGTCCAAAAGGGAAGGGGATGTGGGAGGGGGTTGGGGAAAAGAAAGAAGCGACTGGAATCAATACAAGAAAAGGAAAAACTGGAAACAAATTCTTTGTAAATAGGGATTAGTGGAGGGATTGAAGGGAGGGCAGGGGAATGGGGGAAAAAATAATAACCAAGATACATTATGTAAATGTCCAAATTTCCCATGGTAAACATCATTCTATTGTATACCTGAAATGTATCAATAAAATAATAAAAAGAATTAAGCTTAATATTGACATAGATCTTTTGAAAATAAAACAAAAAAAATAAAATAAAATCATTCTTGGTAAAAAAAAATGCAAATTAAAACAACATAGACATTTCATCTCACTACAGAAAGAATGAATAACATCAAAAAATCAACCAATAACAAATGCTGGCGAGGCTGCCTTCTTCATTATTGCTGGTACAACCACTATAGAAATTACTATAAAAACTGAAAATAGAAATTTCATTTGACCCAGCTATTCCCCTTCTAGGTATATTCTTAAAAGAGTTAAGATAGCATAACACAGTAATATACGCATACCCATGTTTATAGCAGCATGATTCATAATAGCTAAATCTTAGAAACAGCTTTTATGTCAATCATTGGATGAAAAAATACACAGTGGAGTGTCATTCTTCCATAAAGAAGGATAAACTTGAGTCATTTTTAGGAAAATGAATGAACCTTGAGACTATAATATTAAGTGAACTAAATCAGTCACATGTGCTTCAATATCATATGATCTTTTATATGAGAAATCAATAGATAAATAAAAGGCAGATAACAGGAAAAAGAGTGACCTTGATTTAATATAATTATCTTATGTATTTTATACATTTTTGATCTAGTCTGATTGTTAATCTATATATATGATAATTACATTTATAAGGATTTATAAGATAAATGAATTTGATTCTAAAAAAATAGAAGGGGAGTGGAGGGAAAGGGAAAAATTGACAAGTGTTATGTACATGTACCAATTCTCTAAAATTAAAGTAATCATTAGGTAGTGCAAACTTGTCATACTAATAGTTTAAAATTAACATTTGACTTACATTGATTTTCAATGTTTTACTTCCTTTTTAATCTTCTGCATAGTGTTTTAATCTATCATTGTGGAATATTGAATTTTTTAACATTTTGAAATATCTATTTCTATCTTCATTGCTCTCACGTTTATTTCATTCCTATTAGAGTTTTGTTTTTAAGTGCATGTACACTTTTATAGTTTTCTGATACTGGAAAAATTTTATCACTATAAAATGTATTGACATAGCTCTGTACATTTAAAAAAACACATTTTGATACTCATATAGCTATTATTCATATACCTTTCTACAGTATATCTTTTTCTATTCTTTTATTCTATTTCATTTGAGTCTAAAATTATCATACAGATTGCACATAGATGATCTTGTTTTAATATTTTTCTGATCTGTCTTTTAAAAATTCTTTAATTAATTCATTTTAAAGTTATTCATATAGTTATTCACATACTAGTGGCTGAGGCAGGAGGAATGCATGAGTTTGAGGCCAACCTAGGCTATGTAGTGAAAGCCTGTCTCAAAAAAAAAAAAAAAAGTAGTTATTCATATAGTTTAATTTATATCTATAATTTTACTTTTTCTGCATAGTTTGTCTTTTTCTATTTCTTTCTTGATTTATTTTACATAATGGAATATTTTAAAATGTAGCATTATAGTTTCATTGATCACTTTTCACCATTTAATTTTGAATTACTTTATTGGAGGTTCTCCATGCCCAACATATGTAAAGTATCTTCAGTTGTCAGAATCTATCTCAGATATATACTAACCTAATTCTAATGTGACAAAGAAAAATTGTTTCCACTTAGTCTTATTCCTTTTCCTCTTTTGGGGGGTAATAATATAATGTATATTTCATCTATACATGTTACATAATAGTTTCTTTTCAATTATTATTTTTTTAATATTATGTACTGTAAAGAACATAAGAATGGAGATTATTTAAATCATTATTATATTGTTCTTTTATTATTATTTCCTTTTCTCTTCATTTTTCTTTGTCTCTTTTTTCCAGATGGAAAGTTAAAATCTGAAGCCATTTCTTCAACCCATTAGTGTTTTATTTCTATGTGTCTTTGTAGCAGTTTTGGAAAATAAGAGTATATAACATTTCTATATTATGCGCACAGTTTTATACAGTTAACTTTTAAATCATCCAAGAGAAGAACAGAAATTAAATATACATTTATATTGTCTTTTATAATTACTGATAGAAAAAAATTGAACTATAAGTTAGTTATTAAGGTAGCTGAAGTAGAATAAGTAATACATTCCTTTAAGATTTACCTTTCCTGTAACTCTTATTGTTTAAGGTGATGGTTAAATGAACCTTTGACCTGTAACCTAGCTGTAGATAACATTTAACCTGGAGAAAAGCAAAGTAGAAACATTTTAGTAGTTTACAATACATGTGTTTTAAGCACCATCTGTTTGTTATATATCTGTGACTTTAACCAATAACAGGAACTAGTTGTAAAAGAGAAACACAAATTTTACTAAGACCACCAGGAATGAGATAATGGTTAAAAGAAGATATAAAAGGAAATGTTAAAACAAAGAATGGTGTTGACATTGATCAGACGAGTTTCTGGAAGTCAAACCTTGCTGGTAAGTAAAGACTTTGTTTTTTTACCCAACTTTTGTGTCTCAGTAAATTTCTTTCCGTGATTCTGGAACATTACCAGTGCTCTTTGCTTTTTTGTATGAATTTGAGTTACTGCCTATAGTCTTTTGCTATCACTCTGAAAAACTCCCTTTGATATTTCATGTAAAGCAAATCTAGTAACTACAAATTATATTGGTTTTTATTTTTCTTATGAAGTTATTGTTTGATTTACATTTTAAAATGAAGATTTTAGAATCATTGGTTGACCTTGGTTTTTCTATTTTTTTTTAATAAAAATTATGTTACCCTGTGTCTTTTGGTCTCCTTTCTGGTAAGAAATAAGCTGACAATTTGGGGTGGGGGGGGTTCTTGACTGTAATCACTTTACTCTTGCTAATTCCAATATTCCTTCTTGCCTTTGGATGCCAGCATTTTAGTTTACCGCTTGTAGGTCATTTTGCATTTATTCTTCTCAGAGTGTGGTTGTTTTCTAAGTATATAAACCTTTTTCATAAACTTTTGGAAGTTTCAGATATTACATAACTTTTTTCCTTCTTTCTCTCTGGTATACCCTTTATATCTATGTTGTTTTGCTTAATACTGCCTGATATTTCTCCAAGATTTTGTTCATTTTTTGCCATTTTTTCTTTCTATTCTTTGAATTCAATAATCTATCTTAAATTAAGTGTTATTTTTCTACTATTAATAGCTAGCATTGAACTCATTTAACGATTCAACTCATTTTCCATTAAAGTTATTATATTTTCAATGTCAAAATTTATCTTTTTGCAATTTCTATTTTGATTAATATTCTATATTTCTTAAAATATTTTAAGATTTCCATTTCTTTAAGATTTTAGTTCTTTGAACATATTTATAATGGCTACTATGAAATATTTTTATTGTAAATCATTCCCCAGTTGATCTCCCTGGAATATTTTGTCACCTGCTATCTTTTCTTACATGTGATTTAGAACACTTAGTTTCTTAGTTGTCACAATTTTTATCAAAATGTAGACATTTTATATATCATTTTTTAGTAACTCTTTGTACAGATCCTCTATTGTGTCTCATGGCTTATTTATTTATTATGTGACTATTTAGATTTTTTGTAAACTTTATACAACCCTCAGCTCTTGAAGCATGAAAATTCAGTTCTTTAGATGGCACAGGCTTTGGTATGCATATAATCATACTGAATTGATAATAGTTTTGTAGATTCTCTTTGTCCCTTCCTGACCACATCTTGATTTTAAGCTGCAGATACATTCTGAATGTTGTGTTATTTTCAACAATGTCCAGGGATGTAAAGTGCTTCACAGATGGAAACAAATTAATTCAAAAATAGGAGGGTTTTTTTGGTAACTTGTAAGCTTCAGGAATTTTAATTAAAGAGACAAATAAATATGTTTGAATAATTAGAAGTGATTTTATATGAAGATAGATGTTCAGTTTTCCCTTCTATATAATATTTTGGTTGATGTATAAATATTTGTTCAATATTTTAAGTTTCTACTTAGATACAGGAAGATATCTTCTATGTTCATAAAATCTTATACATTAAAACAGCATTCATATTAAAATATTAATGTGCAAAATGCACAGTAAACATCACTGTAACTATGAATCTCTTACAGTTTAATTCTACTCAACATACTCTAGTTCTTCTGATGCCTTCAGGGTGAGGTGTATATTAGTATGCAGTCCAGTGCTTTTAAACTCTGAGTGTGCATTGGACTTCCTTGTGGTATATAAAAATATATACAAAATTATTTCAGGCATACTCTTTCAGGATCTTTAAATTTTAACAGGTAACTTTTGAGAAATGCTGACTTCATTTCCCTGTTCCACAATTGCAAATGAGTTCAGATGAAACCCATTTTCCTTAATTTGAATTGAATAATAAATCAAATCTATTATATTGTGAGAACTAAAAATACGTAATGAGTTAATTGCTTCTTTAGTCTCTCCTTAGAGAGATTACCATTATGCTTTCCTCCTGTCTATATTTTTACTATGAGTTCCTTGGGGAAGACAGTGTGTTTACTTTTAAACTAGTTACTACCTGTTTCTTAAGAGCTAGTAAATTAGAATCTCTGATGAACAGAATAAGAACTAAAGTTTGTTTCTTTAATTTCATACTCAAACTTCATTCTTCAACGTTATTTCTCTAATCTTGGTCAACTGTCTCGAAGGTTATTCTTGCCCTTGTCTGTTTGGCAAGTTCAGTTTTACTGCTAAAAAATGACTTTGACAATTTCTCTTGGTGCCTACCATTCTCTTAATTCCATCTCATCATTCCTAGTTATGCCTTCTTGTACCATAGTCAAGTATACCTCTTCTGTTTCTAATGTTTACACATGTCAAATATAGATGCATTATTCTAAATTGAAATGGGCACCATGGCAGCAGTAAATCTGAGAGTGGTGTAGGAGGAATGCAATAAATAGAATCTAACTAGGCATGTACAAGGATTTACAAACTGTAGCAGTGGAGATTGAAAGTCACTCAGACAAAGGCATTAGAAAGTCTTTGCCTGACCTTTACTTAATGGGTGGTCATGTTTCAGTAAAAGCATTTTACTGCAATGGTGAATATCTAACAAATCATTATTATGTATCCCCCATGCTATTGTTAAGTATACAACCATAGCTCTTTGTATTAATTCATATTTATGAAACTAGTATAATTATTTAAAATTATAAAAAATGTTTTCATCTTTCTGCATAACTCTAATCCTACCCTATCTTAGTTGAGGATTTATAAATGAGCTAATGAAGCTAGAAACACTATAATCACTGATTTCTTTCTTTAAATATTACAAAATGCATGACTTGATCTTAATAAAGGATTGCATTTAAATTTTACATCATCTATGTTTATTCAAGATACAGACCATGTAATCTTAAGTATATTTTCTCATTCTACTATGTGATGAATTAGAGATTGCATGATAAACATGTTTGGTTAAAAACATTTAAAAATGTTAAAATAGTATTTTAAGTAATTAATAAGAATTAATTGGGCTATAATTACAAATTAAAACTTTAATTTTACTTGCAGAATATGCAAATTATTTTTTAAATGAACTAAACTAGAATTCTATATTTTCCATAAAAATCAGAGTATAGCCATTATTTTTGCAAGGATGGAATACAGCCTTTTGGGTGTCCTTATTTATCCATGTTTTCATTCTCCCTTAGAAATAGAATTCTAATTGTATTTAGCCAGACAATGTCAGACTACAATAATTTTCTTATACACCCTTGCAATCGTGTATTACCAGAGAGATGATGACTACTATATTTGGGTGACATCATAGAAAACTTTCTTAAAAAGGAAGCAGATATTTTATTCAATCAATAAAATGTCTAGAAATATTTGGTTTTATTTCTTGTATCTCCAGTTTTCAATTAATATTGAAAACTTTCCTTTCTTTCTAAAGTTTCACACTTGTGTCTTGCCTTCTTCCTGCTCTTAACCAATTCTGCATTCCTTACTAGACAACTAGATAGTAGTCATCTTGTTCTGCCTTTTGACAATTCTTTGTTTCTTCCTATTTTAAATTATCCTGAATTCTGCTGTCAAATTCATATATTCCCTCATTTCATTCTCCAGTGCAGAATACTTCATGAGCTTTTCATTAACGTACACACTCCTAAAAAGACTGTTTATGATCCTCCTCAATTTGACTCTTTTCTATTTCAACCTGTTTCCCAACATGACTAAGTTGTTTCAGTGAGACAGTCTCATCCTGGCCACCTGTTCTTCATGTCTTTGCATGTGGCTGTGCTCTATATCCCATTCTGCACCAAGAGTCAACTTTTTCCTGTCAATTATTTTCCAGCTCAAGACCTTCATCGTCCATGAAACTTCCTGAATAATCCAATATATCACATATTTTCCTCCTTTAAATGCTTGTATCAAATAAAAATCAGATAATATACTTTTTGATGGCAATAGTCACTTTATGTCAATCAGATATAGTTTATATTGTTGGAGAAATTAAAATGTTTCTTATCTCTCCAAGTACCTCAAAGGCAGAAAATATAAAATTTTTGGTATACTTCATAGCTTATATGCACAAAATTGAAGATACGTTGTTGGTCTGATTATAGAAAATATCTATTTCATAAATATCTTTTTGCCATAGTTTTCACACCTTGCTTAACATAGAAATTCACTCTTTCTTCTCCCCTTCATATTTTGAGTGTTAGTTATTATCATAAAATACTACAATTCACCCTGAAGTTCTACTTAAATTTTGGGAAACCTATGTTAACTTTTGATCTTGAACATTCTAAATAGTCCTTATTAGCTGGATAACACACACATATTAAAATACATTATAACTTTCAAATAAATACATGAATAAAATCTTCCATTTTACAATTATTTTTTAACCTGCATAAAATCATGTATAAAAGGTATATTTAAAATAATCCTAATAATAATATTTTTTTCATAGGTTATATTAACTGGATGTAGTAAGAAAGAGTTTTCATTTGTTTCTTGGTCAGAAATTCTGAGCGCAACCCCAAAGACAGCAGCTGTTAAATTATCCCATACAGTAGAAAAGTAGGACAGTAAAAATTAGAAAAAATAACTCTGTCTCTGCTCTGTAACCTCAGCAGGACTCTCCTGATAGCCCAAAGTTAGCATTGAGCTATTAATTTTGACATTAATAAATTTCTTCTTATATTACATTTAAATTAATTTTTACTAAGCACAATATGGATGATTGTAATGAACTTAACATAGATGTCATGTAAGTGTTTTTGAAATCTGACTGCACATGAAGTACTTACCAATCATTCTCTCCAGGGATGGACCTACAGGGCTGTGGGAGTAATTTGTCCAGTGTGTAGATGAAGAAGATGTACCATCTGTAGAGAACCTATAATCAATAATGAAGTCAATTCAACATTATCTTGCTTTATTTAGAAAAATCAGTTTTTTCAGGCAACCTGAATCAAATCACTAATTAAATGCTCATTATCTTTTGTTTAGCGACATTCTATAAACTATTGGAGTTTTTAATGGATATATATATATATATATATGTATATATTGAAGTTTCTCATCAGTGCATCTGCATTATTTATAACCCAGTAAAAGTTTTATTCTATGTGGATATTCATTTGGAGAATATCAATAATACAGTGAGCGTCTCACCTACTAGTTTTAATCTTATGAGTCTCCTTGGAGAATTAACTAAACATTCAGAATCATATTCTGGTACTTTTAAATGTGTTGTTTATAGTAGTGTGGATATAAACAATGATATCATGTTGATTGTAGATATGAAGAAACAGAAAAAACACTTAAAATAAATCACTGTATACAGCATTCTTTGAATTTTATTGGATATGATTTTTGGAGGTTGTCATAATTTATATTACAACCACTTAAAATTAATGTTTTTCATCTTTTTCAATTTCTTCTTTTATTTCCTTACACTTCATTATAGATTTTAATGTAAATATTCATTTTTTTTTAGTTGCATGATTATAAGTTCAATAAAAGAAAATGTTTATGCTTATCTTTTGATTATTTATTGAAAGGCTAGCTAAAAATAATTTACTAACAAGTGTCAAAGATATCCTATTCTTCCTTCCCTGGAGATGGGATTGTGGAAAGAACTCTTCCTTTCTTTATCTCTCTCTAAATAATATTCTTTCTTTGCAACTTATATGAATATCCTTAGGTAAGCTAAAAATATGTGTTACCCATAAAAAGTCAGTTTCATCAATTTCCCTTAAATTTATGTGAGTCAGTAAAACCCTAATATTTCAATATTTTATGCCTAGCTTCTATTTCCAAAATGGCAAGGGTATTTGTTCTCATTTCTAACTCCTTTATTTCTATTTTCTGTAAGTCCCCGCTACAAAAGCTTTTAAAAAAGGAAAAATGGCAGCCAGCGCCTGTCTCGTTTTGAGAGGCAAGATCTTATCACTGGCAGCTAATCAATAAAAACAAATGAAAAGTAATAACGTCAGACTTGAGAAGTAAAGTTTTTATCCCTAGCCTGAAGGGAGAGTTCACCAATATGCTAAAATCAATCTCTCCCTCAGACTGAACCTAAATCCCAATCGTTAAATCTTTAAAAGTACCATATGCAGAGCACCCTGCTGCTGCTTGCACTCAGAGAGCAAAATAGAGCACGCTGTCTGGCTCTCTCCCCCTAGGGGCCTCATAACCAAGACAGATCACCAGCGAGGACAGCACCTGACCCGGGTGGAGCAAGTGCAGCATTCACACAACTTTTCTTGCTAAGCAGATTATAAACAACCTCCTTGTACCCACTGTGATGAAAATCACTCCAAGGTTTCTGAGAAACAGGCAGTAAGCAGACTAAATGCAAATCCGGATGGTGATCAAATATTCTCCAAATAATGGCCACAGGCTGGAAGGGGCTGAATATGCAGCATATCTATCCCAATGAAGACATCATAGTGCGTGCTTGTCCTGGAAACCGTATACTTCATCAAATGAGAGAAAGTAAATGCCATATGAGCTTGAAAATAATGCTCTGAAGTCATCTTTTATATGGAATGTGCATACATTTTGTTATTTTAAGGATAATGTTAAGAAACTATTATTCTTTGAATGTGATGTAATTCTGCTTAGTCATGAGCAGGCTCCAGTGTTTGTTGACCTCTTGTACTCTCTCAGGTTTGTCTTGATCATCTAATACAGTTGATTAGAATATTGATGAACTGGAATAAAGAGTATGCAACAGAAAATGCAGTATTTAGAAAAAATAATGATTATCCATTTTCCTAAAACTCCCGAATTTATTTTATTTACTCTATTCACTAACTCCACCTTAGATATGATGATGCTTACTTACATGCACATGATCAGATTTCAATGACCAATATTAATTCACCCCCAAAATAAGCAAGTTCTAAAATGTATATCTTCCTTTTTATTTTTTCAAAAAATAAATTTCAATTCAACATCTTCTAATTTCTATCCTTACCTCTTTCCATAACCAGTAGTATGATTTTACCCTTCTTCAGTTTACTAATACTTCTCTCTTCAAGCTCACAGAAGTGTTTCCTCAATAGGTTATTACCAGTCCTCCTCCTAGTTTTCATGTGTTTATAGTTTAATCACCTCCATCACATAGCATATATCTTAGCTCTCACTAGGATAATATTTACCTTTCTCCTTTGGGACTTCTAAAAATATAATATACCAAGACTTTCACTCTTTGTTCATCTCTGCATCTCTCTTATCTGTTAGAATGTGATTAAAATCTTTCATTTATTCTTATCCTCAGATAAATCATATTTCTTTTTTCATCTATCTTTCAAAAGATTCCTTGTTTATGTTCTTCTCCAACAAAAAATTGATAGCTTGCCATCTTTATGGATAAGGACACACATATAATTTATTTGATGACTTTGATTCCAAAGATTTGACCAGTTAAGTAAAAATGATGAACTGTCCATAGAAACAAATTAACACATGTAAACTGTTGATTACAATAAATAATCTATAGCAAGAGGTCTTTCAAAATAATTTCTGGGAGCCCATAAATTTTACAGGGTATAATATTCCTTTCCACAAAATTTTCTATTTTGAACTATATATTTTATAACTCTGTCATATTTAAATATATTATCTGTGTGGTAACCAGATTGCATATGGATATTTTTTGTCAGTATGGTTTATTAATAATATCCTCATTGTAACTACTCTGCGAGATGAAAATAAATCTCTGAAATAGTATACTATTTCCTTCCACAATTTTGTGGATTCTAAAACTGAAATATTGGCAGGTTGTAACTAATTTCCAAACCAAAACAGAGAAACAGCCACTTAGTCTCATATCCACAAAATTATTTCTCAAATGTAAAAAATTACTTTTCACTGATCTCATACATCAGACTCACATAGAGTGAGTGTATATGTGTTTTAAAAACAAATCCTTGGGCTCAACTTCATACACCACTTGATTATGATTTCAGGGATGCGGCTTGAGGTCTCTGTATAGACTACTTGGTGATTACTCTTCTGTGACTTAAGTCCTGAGGAAGTCATGAGGATCACTGATAATGAAAATATCTGCCATTGTCTGACATATGCAAAGTGAGAACACAACCAGTCAGAATGCTCTCCATCTAGTCAAATAAGACACATCAAGTCTTTCTCTTCAGAGCTCTGAAATCCTGTTGCCATCAGTCTCAATCCTCCAGCATGGATTAATTGTCAGAACTGTACAAGTCAACTCTGTCTTTCAGGGTCTGCTCCAGAGGCAGGGCACAGGCACTCTGGATGTTTAAGTCTTTAGTAGAAATGCAGCCCAACACCTGAAACAGTTTTACTCATACCATCCAAATCCCCAGCCAGTCTTCCACAGTGGGAGGTAACCATGGCCAGAGATAGATCACCCACACCAACACCCATTTTTGAAACCATGTGGAAGCTATCAGCTATTCAGGAAAATGTACATATATAAAACTTTACACATGGCATCAGTACAGCTGCCTACTGGGAAAGCTTCAGTGTTGCATATATCCTTTGAAATTTTCTGAGAAAAGTTGTAAATTCTTATATATTTTTATATTTTAAAACCATATCTGGTGTACTGTATAAAACCTTTCCAACTATGAAGATATTTAACATTAATCTACTGATAGATTTCCTTTTGGGGCAGGTCATTTCACATGTATTTGCCTAAATTTTTTCATTTGAAAATGACCTTTAAGCTGATCTTCAGATCTGTTAAATTCATCATATCTCAATTCCCAGCATCTAATAGAGTGACATGATAATATTGCTCAATTATTATTGGATTACCTAAATAAAAAACTAAACCCAGGCTCTAGCATCAACAAAACAGAGTCTTAGAAACATTTTGAAGTCAATTTGACATTTAATAATTATTTCAAAAGTCTATTATAGAAAATAAACTTTTATTGGATTATTTTGATATTTTTATGGAAGAATACATAATTTTTATTTATTAAATTGTATATCATTAAAGGAATCTCCACAATAATTTCATATTGGGGCTTCTAAATTACTTATACATATAGTCATTTTGAAACTATAAATTTATTTAGTCACCATTTAAAATTATATCAGGAGGATCCAATTCCATAAACACAGTAATCAGTTTGGCATTTAACTTACAGTAAGTACCTTAGCCATTATGACTTCCATTAATACTGGGATTTCTGTCATTCTATGAAGAACAAACACAATTGTTTTTGATAACTTAGCAGATTTGCTATTTTACTTTTGAGTAGATAATCATTATTACTAAGTACTTTATCTGTATAAACTTGGCCAAATATGATTAGCCAAAGTGATAAAGTTTCTCCAATTATAATATAGACATGTGATTCCCAAATCTTCACAAATATTTAGGGGAAAATACATAATAAACATAGGGGTTTATCTGTGGATAATTACTATAAAGACACTAATGAATTTAAAAACAATAACTGTAAGTTTTATTTTATTTACACACATTATAGGGAATCACCCTAAAGATTTTTTTTAAGGGAAGGCAAATATTGAAGCACTGATGTCATGTACAAGATATGGAAATTCCATATTATTTGAAGATCTACTCTATAAGCAAAAATATTTTCAATTTGGTATTTTAAAACCAGTGGGATGTCAGGTTTACAAGACTTTTTCAAGAAAAATTTAATTAATGTTATTATAAAAGAAGAATATCTTATTTCAGACTATCATTCAAATTTATAAAGTAGATATTTTTATTTTATTTACAGTAATATTGCAATTCTTTTGGGATGTTTTAATTGAACTCATAGGAAAATGGTAATGTGTTTTACATTCTATCTGGACAACAGCCAAAATTAGACATTTGATTGCTCCATTCACTCTGAAATAAAAACACTATGTGATTCGTACATAGTGACTGCTATGAGCTAGGCTTCATTTATCTTATTCGTTTTAAATTTATTACACTTACACAAATGTGGTGAATTTATTATGAATTATATGTATACAACTTCATCTTTTACTGGTAGTAACCAACATGAATTTGTGAAAACTATTATCATAAGTAAAGTTAGAGAATATATTAATTAATATCTTCCCCTCTGCTCACAGTTAGTTGAAAGACATATGGGCTGCTTTCTTCCAAATGTGTTAATTAGTACCCATTAAAGTAAGTGCCATGGATTGAATATGGTGTAAGTATGGCTGCCAAAGCTTCACGTATAGCAAACTTGGTTCCCAGTGTGGCAGTGTAAAATGGGGAGGGACTTTTTAAGACATAGAGCTTTTTAGGATGTCCTTCAGTCTCCAGGAGTGGTTTTTGAAGGTGATTCAGCTAGTTTTATTGGGTCACTGATTTGTTCTCATTGGAGGAATTGTTATAAAATAGCAAATCTGACTCCTCCTCTTGGCCTAGCTTCTTGCTTTGTGATGTTCTTGGCTTCTTGGAACTCTACCCAAAAGAAGGCCATCACTAGATGTGGTCTCCAAGCTTGGGCCATAAACATAGTCAAGATAAGAATCCCTTCTTTGTGATTTACCTCATCTGTACATAGAGTAATTAGTCAAAATGGACAAAGACACCAAGGCAAATATTTTTACCTAATTTATCTCTTGAAGTTAACCATGGTAGGAAAAATGGCTGCCCAGTAGATTTCTAAAGCAGAGGTGACACAAGTAGTATGTGTGTATGAGGTGCATTATGGGAGAAAATAATTAAAGGTCAGCTAATGACATACGGCAATAGTGGAAATGAAATAGAAAAAATGAGAATCTAATGATAATATTTGACACAGTGTGATCTTAGTAAACACTATCAACCAGTACAAAGAGTATTAGGAGGAAAATTACAAAAATAAAAAAATATATAGTGGTAATAAAACTTTTTACTAGAATACATGTCATAAAAATGCAAAAATAAATTAACTATTTGTTTTACAATAAAATAACCAGAAATTCATTTCACTTAAAAATACCAAGTATGAAATTGCAGAGGCATAAAATAAAATTTGTGCAAACTCACAAGCTCATTCACTCTCCTCCAACCATTAACTCTATATTTCTCTCTCTCTCTCCCTTTGAATTGCATGTTTATATTTTAAATCTTCACTTTCTTGTTCCCTATCTAGTTCTCAATGACTGAAAATTTTTATCTTTTTATACATTTTGTTCATAGTTCCACATCAAACAACTTACCTCAGTATCAGTGTTTGCAAATATATAGCTTAAACTTAGATATCTCTATTGAGTTTCTTTGAACATTTTTAGATTAGAATACTATTAACACAAAATATTTAAACAAATCCAAGTGAATATCAACAACCTAATCAACATTTTCTTCTACTCTATTATCCAATTTATCTGATTTCCCAAATCATTACTAGGAATCAATGTTAAACTCTTTTCGCTTTTTCTGCCTTTCTGCAGTTATAAAATCTTTTTTCTCACTTGAACATCTTGAGTTTCTATTCTATAAATTCCATTTCTTTTCTTAACTCATGAGTTCTGTAGGATTATTTGTTTTCTGGACTTTGGATCAATTCTATCTCTTCTATCTTATTGATATTTCTTAAAATTAAAATGAATATAACAGTATTTATGGCTTAAAATCTTTCACGTACCTACAATGTGATCATGTTCCTTGCAGGTGAAATTATATATGAATAAATATTTAATATGTGTAATGTCTCATATGGAATAAAACAATAGTTGCTTGATTATTCTCTTTCTTTCTTCTTTTTTTACATTATTGTGATCACATTGTTATTCACCCTCCAGTTAAATGTGGAATAATTGGAACACACGTAGAAAGACTGAGGTTGTAATAGGATAGCCACTGCCAGTAAATGCAGAAATTTTGCAATGAAAATAATATTTGCTCTGTGCATACATTACTTCAAGACACTGAGAAGTACACTGGAAGATATGCTTCTTTGCCAAATATGAAAGCAAAGTACAGCAATAAGATTTAAGTTAAAACAAGTGGTAATTATGTATCTTTTTTCTCACCAATAACATATTTTTAATTCAATAAATGCTGATTTTTATTATTTTCAAGCACTATTCAAAGCATGGAAATCTACCAAGGAAACAATATACTAGTGAATAAACATGTTTATTCCTAGAGCTCTCATTTCAGAGGAAGAAGGGAGGCATTTCGATAAAGAGTAGAAGAGGTAATGGTGTGGAAGTATAGAAATATTGAGGAAGGCTGATGTTGGGAAGCTATTCTAACTAGAGAAAGAAAGAAAAGTGTCAGTAATAACATGCCTGATGTACACAATGAGGAGAAAGACCAGTGTGTCTGGAAGTCAAAATCATTTGCTTAATATTTAAAATTTTTATTAGTATATGTTTGTAATATAGTGTATAATGATTACATTCCTTTTGGAGAAATGGTATATATATATAACTTTTAATTTTATTTTCATTCCCTTCCTCAATTTTCTTTCTGTCTCTTAGTCACCCTTGGCCTTTGAAAAAAGAAATGTTTCCCTGTTTTATATAATCTATGCTTTATTTTGCTCATACTAATTATTTTTTCAGTATTCAATTTATTAGATTAAAACTTGAAAAGGCAGAGCCTCAAGTAGAGTGACCTGAAAATTCAGAAGTTTAGAGGCCTTGATTTTCGGGCTCTGTAGTGTGGATATAAACGGAGATGTTCTAATAAAATATTTTAAAAAGATGAAGGCCAGCCAAACATGTTGAGGTATGCCTGTAATCCCACAAGATGATTACAAATTCATGCCTAACCCATAATTAAGTGATTTAGAGACACCCTGTTTGAAAAAACACCCAGACAAACAAAAAACAGAATGGCTTGAGGTATTTCTCAGGTGAAGATCTCGAGTTCAATCCCCAGTACTGCAAAAATAGATATAGATAGAAAGACAGACAGACAGGTACCCAAGGAAGTGCTAAACACAAGCTTTAGATATGAAAGTTATCATGTAGGAACTTATGTGGATGGGGAAAGGATTTGATTATTAGAAACCTCTGGTAAATACGGAACTTTCAAATACATGTAAATCACATCTTTTGAACTTTAGTTTTTAAATTTCTTCCATGGCTGCTTCTTTTCCATTATTCATCATTGAGAGTTCTGCTAGTAACTCAAGGTAAGATATTCTCAGTCTTGTTTCATTACTCACCCTCATAGCTGTTGAGAGGTCATGTCTTGATGATGTGTATTATACACATCATAAATATGAGTAGCACACTGTTTACTTTTTTCTAAATTGCATTTCCTTCTGAACACTTGGGCTAATTATTCTAAGACAATTTAATGTATCTGTTTCACAAAACTTGTCTTTTGCATATGATATGTTGGCTTATTGGCTTTGGATAGATACATAATAATATATTTTGGGAACACTGTTTCAGGAGTTAAGACTTCAGAGATCAATACTGTAGGTTGTTTTACATTAAATATTCCACGTATCAGTGGCAAACTAAGGACCATGGAGGCCTAAGAGGCAACAAAAAGCAGAGATGGAAGTTTTATGCTGAATTATTCTTAATTTTGCAGAATTTATGATGCCACACCTATTGCTACTTGAGTGCTTTTTCCCATTCATTAAAGTTATCTATGTATGTTAGAAAAAGTAAAGTAATTTTGTGAGGGATTTTTTGAGGTTGTCCTTGTTTTTGTCTTTTACTAGGGGCAGGGGGGTGAACTAAGCATCTCACACAGGCTATGCATATACTCTACTGCTGAGCTACATGCCCAGCCTACATGGGGTTTTTAAGGGTGGAATGTTGCTATGGAGTGCCTCTCAGATATCTAGTTTATCAAGCCTATCATCTTGGATTTACCATACTAGCTCTTGGAATGAACATATAAATGATAAATATGAGGGAATTCAGTGGAATGCTCTAAAGATAAGGATTAACCTCTATCTCCAGTGATGCAGAGAAAGGAATGCTGAAGGCAGGTTTTTATATGAATATTTTACCATACCACATAAAAATTATATTGTAGACAGTGTTCCTATAATTTGTCTTTCCTTCCCTCATTTAAGGTGAGCTTTGTGACCTGCACTTTAAAGTATTTGCCCTTTTCAGAGATTTATGCTTAAAATAAAATTTCTTTCTTATGTGGTATGACATTGATTTAAAAAGCCTTGTATTTCAAAGTTTCTCCTTTTAGTAATCCTATTAGAATATATTTTTAAAACTAGAGTTACATGGTATTGTTTTGTTCTTACATGTCTTTTGTACACATTTGAAAATTAAAAGTCTATTCTAGAAACTGATTTTAATTCACAGTGACAATTCATACAGTTAAAAAATAAAATTTCTTTTGTACCTTTAGCACTTGACATTGAAAAATACCATTGTAGATATCAGAACCTATTTATTAATATTTATTTTTTATTTAATAGCCAACTATGATAACAACTTCCACCCCAATGCCCACAGCAGATAATTGTGTATTAGCTTATTGACTTTGCCACAAGTTTGTACTCATGTCTATGTATAGATTTGGCTTATGACTGCACATATTTGTAGAGGTCATTTTGTATGAATTTTATTTAGGAAGATTCTGTCTTTGTATAAGTAGGCAGTTTCAAGTTTTTATACCTCATATATTATTCATGCACTTATATCTTGTCCATTTCTGTTTTGTTTTTTTATTTATTGTTGTGGTGTGAATATGAGCATTATTGAACACACAGAGGTTCTTCGTTACAAGAGAGACAGGTCCTCAAATGAAAGGTTGTAATCATAACTTAAGAGCTTTTTCAAAAGTACAGATGAATCCAAATGACTTCATTGTTGGGAAGTTATTATCTTAGAAAACTAAATTCCATTGGTGAATAGGCTTGACATCAAACAAAGGTGATGATCATATTAGGATATTATTCATTTTTAATCCTAATTAATCTTGTGTTACATATATTTTGTGCTACTAACAGTCAAAGTAAGACATAGTAATAAAAAGGACTAAATTATATATCCTAAACTTTAATACTAAATATGTTGAACATTTTTTCAGAGACGTTATTTTCTTTTTCAGAGGCATAATAGCCCTTTGAATATTAAACAATACCTCAATGAATGCCCATGTTTTAGCATAAGACCAAAATAATTACCTATACTTAGCAGTGAGGTATCATCAAAATTCCTTTCAAAACATGCTAAGAAGCATTGTTAAATTTAAAGGAAAAATAAGTTTTTTTCTTTAAAGAATATGAATCACACTGGCTTCTATATTACATGTAGAAAATACTACATACAAGGTGAAGGTCGTATCTAGAGATCCTTGAAGCCAGGGCCATCTTCATAACTTACTGTAAAGATTTCTAAATGTATGTTTCCCTGAAAACCTGAACTGCTTGTGAGAGGAAAAGCCCTATCTGTCTTGCTGAGCACTTACCTTCTCCCACATAATATGTGCTGATAAAAAACCATTCAAGGGTCAGGAATTTAGCTCAGTGGTTTCGCCACCTGTTGTGCAAGCCCAAAGACCCCAGTTCAATCCAGGTACAAAAAAAAACAACAAACCATTCAAGGATTTAATAATTTCCTTTATGAGAAGGAACATAGTCTAATCTTTTACGTTGTTGCCAGAATTATCATCCACTGAAATTAATCTGAGTAAATCAAATTAAATATAAATCAACTTAAATAATAAAATTAAATAATTAAATAATCAAATTAAATAATAAATCAAATTAAATATAAAGCTGTATTTGAAAATACTCTATCTAATCTATCACTTTCATACTGTAACCTCAATATTTTAACAGAAAGGAAAACCAGATTTCTTGTAAACTATTCTGAACCAAGATTTTAAAATCATGTTTATTTTAAAATTTATGTTGTATATATTTTTAATATAACTTTTATTATTGTCTAAGGTAATTTTAATAGAAGTTCCACATAGGTATGTTTTTTATTTCATTGCTATTTGCTTTTGTTTTAAAATTAAAATTACATTACATTTTTAAGAATAATAAAATACAAAAGATCTAACTTGAATTTCATTATGTCAGCTTTTATCATGTTATATGACATAAATTTAAAAATCCAGTTCATATTGTTCTAAATTACTTTAGAAAAATAAGCACATAATGAAATAAGGGACAGGTAATATAGTATATTCTTTGTATAAAATTTTGTTAATCTGCTGAATAAAATTTTCTTCACCTACTAAAATTGTGTTCATTGTGCAAATAATCAAGAAAAACAGCAAAAAATATTTACTATAAATTATTAACTTCAAAAAATTTGTTATTCCAGATTATTTCTATTATTTTAGTAGGATCCCTTCTATGAGGCAGCTTTCTGATGTTGTGTTAAAACACCTTTGATAAACAACTTTAAAAAATTAATTTTCTTTTGGTTTATAATTTCAAAGGTATCAGTCTGTTAGTATAGTTAAAAGAGCTGAGTGAGTCATTTCCTTCCCTCCATTCAATAGCACCCTATGGTTATTCATACTTCAGTTGTTTTAAGAGGTACAAGATACCACAGCAATATATGTGTGCCCATATTCATAGCAACACAGTTTGTAAGAGCTAAAACTTGGAAAGAGCCCAATTGCCCATCAACTGGAGAGAATGAAAATGAGAAACTAGAGACATTTATAGCTAAATGGATGCACATTGAGACGATACTCATAAGTGAAATAAATAGGACATACCTGTGTAAATACTGAATAGTTTCTCTGGTGTGAGAAACTGAAAGTGTAAATACTGATCAAAATGTATAACAGATAATGTGAAATATAAAGACAAGGTCCAAAGTGGAAGGGTTCACGGGAGGGGTAGGGGAAAGGAAAGAAGGGAAAGTAATAAATATGAGAAAAGGAAAAAATTGAAACAAAATCTTTGTAAATGGGGGGAGGGATGAAGGGAGGATAGGTGAATGGGGAAAAAAATAAGAACTAAGATATATTATGTAAAGGTACAGATTCCTAATAATGAATGTCAGCATATGGTATACCTAAAATGTACCAATAAAATTAATGAATGAAAAAAATAATATAAAATTTAAAAAGCCTAAGATTTGCCCTGGCCTAGGCCAAAGAGCCCTGGTACCAGTGAGAGATTCAGTGGGAGGCAACAAATGTCAAAGATGTCTGCCCTTTAAATTCTGAAAGCCTGAGTTATTGGCCTTCTTTTCCATATTTCCCATTTTCCTGTTCCTGCTACTACCTTCCCCATGATGTTCAATAAACATATCTACTTACTACTGAGGGTACACTAGGCAATTGTTTTCTCATCCCACACAAGTCCCTGAAGTATTATAGGCCCATTCAACTGTAACACTAAGGTAGCTGATAATCAAATATGAAACCTTAGTATAGACTGACAAATCTTAAGCAAAAGTGAAAGATTAGAAATTTGCATTAGAAATGAAAATTTGGAAGAAATAGCCAAAATTAGGATGTAAAATGAAAGGAGCTGTTAATATAGAAAGACTCTTAGGGGTCAGGAATACAAAATATTGTCCAGTGCTATGGAAATGTTTAGTATAGCATAAGGTGATAGATAGTTCTGGCTAACAAAACTTAGAATTCTTTAGTGATCTTAATTAAAGTCCCTAACAATAACAGTTTTCATTGATTAGTGAAGGCAGAAGGCAGTGAGCCTGGCATTACAGTTTATAGGGCAGATTGGAGCCAGACAATAGGTTTAAAATTCTTAGCAGGGCTATATAGCATTAATTTGCTTAATTTGTTTCCATATCTGTAAAAGGACACTTCACAGCTTATGAGAATTACTTATAAATAATAGCTTCTAGTATTATAATGAAAATGAAGACTGAATACAATTTAAGAAAATGATAATGTGAGATCTAGCACAGATTTTCAAGAATATGTTAGTAACTAGGTACCCAGGATTCACTATCCCCTACAAGTTAAGTATACAGAGAGATATAACATACTGGACTAGTGTATCAGCAAATATTGATTAGTAATGCTATGAAATATTGTCTGCTAGGAGGTATGTTTGGAGACACTGAACCAATAGAATGGGGTCAAGAAGGAAATCTGGCCTGGGATTTAGCTCAGTGGCACCACACCTGCCTGGCAAGCCCGAGGTCCAGAGTTTGATCCCCAGTACAAAAAAAAAGAAAAAAAAAGAAGGAAATCTGAGGTTTCTGCATATCCCTCCTTTCTGCATATGCACAATTTTGCACCAGAGAAGCTAGACAGTTGCTTACTAAAAGAAACCACCAGTTTACAGTGTAGAGCTCCTGAATGCCTGTGTCAGGGTGCTTCACACACACACTGAGTCTCATGGGCACCTTTCTTTCTACATGTACTCAGGGGGTAAGGTCACCAATAATGCAGAGCTTTACACTAACAGAGTTTTCTTTTTTTTTCTCATTTTATTTTTAAAGTTCTTTAGGAAATAGGATAAAAGTAAGCAGTAAGAATGTAAGTATTTACACATTTTTATACTCTGAAAAAAGGACAAGATCAATGGAGAGGAAGAATAGTATAATAAATAGTATAATAAAGCCAAATGATGTTATTAAATTGGAGTCTGGATTAAAAGAAACTGGAGTGAACAAGGAACCACACATAGAAAGGGTAAGCTTACACATTCTCCCATTATTCCTTAAAGATGGTAGTAGTTGCAAAGTGACTTTGGAGCTGTTTTTCAATAGTTGTCATGTTGTTTTAGCATCTAGCTTTAGATTGTTACAGATCTAAAGGAACTCTTTCTTCTCCTCAGTGCCTTCCTACATTTTATCATAAAATAAATTCACCGCTAGAATCCTACTGTCAATAAAAATAGGAAAACAGACATATAAGTATTCATACAAGGCCAGTGAGGTTTTCATTCCATTTTTGTTTTATACATAAAAAGGGACCTCTAATAAGAAACTTATTATAAAAGTACTATATTCATTTGAAGACCCCATACAATGTACTGACTATAAGGAGAAAATTCTAATCTAGTGTTCTTAAGTGCATGAAATGCAGTTGCCTTTTTGGATTAAGAAAAATAAGTATGTCATATCATGAAAATGTCTTATCATGTTACTTTAAAAAATAAAATGCAAAGTTAGTCATGATGTAAGTGAATGGGAAAACATTTATAGCTTATTTATTTATTCTCAAGTATGTTTACACTAGAAGACTTTGTAATAAAGCACTCAGATTTGCATTAATTTAAATGTAAAATAATTTGGATTTAAAACTTATTTTCATACAAGATCCACAAGAAAATTTAAAGCATACATGAGTAGATATTAAAGTAAAGCATAATTGTGTTGGGTAAGTAATAAAACAAAACTTATTTGTATATAGAAAAAGAAGAGCATAAGCTTAAATTATTTCACAATAACTTATAAAGAAAAAAAACTAGTCAAATAGAATAAAATGGAAAATGACAGAGTACACTATTCTTGCAGATGACTTGAATCTTATTTATATGAATAGTGGCAAAATAACTCAAAACATGGTGACATACAATGGAAAGGAAATGAATTACCACAGAAAGTCTATCGTTTGTTTTGAAATCTTACAATACATTAAGATATATATTCACCCTCTAGCACTTAAAAAAGACCTTGGAGACAATGTTGTTTGATAAGTGATAAGGAAAAAAGAATAATAGTGAATAATGGGAAATGAAAATATGGGATGAGACTATGCATAGTATGTGTAGAGAACTCTGGGGACAGTATCAGAGAAAAAGAAAGTATAAATAAAACTCTACATATAACTTTTCAAACTGATATTTTTCATTTTGCTACATCTATTTAGGGTTGCAAGGCATTCCAACTCACAGTTTCATTTCATATCTTAAAATTGTAGGAAATTTAAAATCAGCAAAACATAATTTTAATACATCTACATATAAACAAAATAAATCAATGTAGTTACATTATACTAAATCAAATATGTAAGAACATCCTTGTTTAACTGTAGTAGAGGCACAAAACAGGAAAATTTCTGTAAAATAATGACTTTATGTAATCTACCTAGGAAAATCATGGTAATTATCTTCATTTTCATATGAATAACCCTTCTTTTCCTTTCAGCTTCAGACAGACTGGATTAGGAATTTTTTGGCATGTATCTGAAAGATGGGACAATTTAGTTTTAAATATTCAAGTTCTTTTAGATTTTTATTTATTTACCGAATGAAACTTACTATATTTAAAACTTAAAAATTCTATAAAACTTCTTTGGTTGAACAATTTTATTTCTCTATGTAGAAAACTGCAAAATGTCTTCTGCACTATTTATAACAGTATCAATTGCTCAAAACATTGCTCTCAGTGTTACAGAGCATGAATTTGTTGCGTGATTTATGAAGTTCTACGCTGATTTGTTTTGACCAAGTGTCACACACAAATAGTGTGATGAAATGTTAACAGATCCAATGCTACTATTTTTAAGTTGACGCAAAGCTTTTTTTTTCTGAATAATCCAAATGGATCTTCTTCTATGTATAAAAATAAATATAGCTAGAAAATAATTTTTAAAATTTTTCTAAAATTTATTTTACTGTTTAAAATATTAAAAGCCTACTTCCTTACAGATTTTTTTCCTTCCTTATGGGCATTATAAATTCTGGCAGAAGGCTTCATTTTTCAAGCAGAATGCTTTCATCAAGTGGTAATGAAAATCTGCTTGACTGCAGCTTATTATATAGTTGGCACATTTGACACAGAGCTGACACAAAGTTGACACCATGTGACACTCACCAATGTCTTCCCCGATGTATACATTCTTTTTAAAAAAATTATTATGGCTCGATGGTGGAAATGATTAATCTTTCATTAAGCTTTTCCCAAAAACTGTAATAATTTTTATTTTTATCAGGAAAGAAATTTCCGGATGTTGAGATAGTTCATTTTATTTTTCATATTTTTACTGTTCTGATAATGAACATACCTTCATCCCTCCAATCTTAGAGTTATATATCTTTCAAGTTTTCAAACATTTTTCCTATCAAAATATTATTTAGTTTTGATTTTTCTCCCTAGAGGAAAAAAGACCTGAAAAGTGTGCGAGCATTGGTAATTGCATTTGTTAGTAAAACTATTGGTAACTGCATTTGTTAGTAAAACTTAGTACTGTTATGTAGAATAATCTGTGCATTTTCTTTCTAGTTGACATTTTAAAGTGGAGACTAAATTATTATTTTTCTATGTATCTATAACTACTGTATATGTTTTGAATCTCATCAATGTTTCAAATACAGACTAATAATATAAGCATTTTGGATTGGCAATGAAAGTGTACAGTAGAAGTGTATACAACATTGGAGGATGATTTTCCTTAATGGTAGATAAATTCTGGTGTGTAATTATAAATTTTCTTTGGTTTTTATGATCACTTCTTTGCAAAAGAAATCTTTCTTAAGCTTCTATACAAAATTACTCTATACATACACATATGCAAACACATACACAAGATTTGGTTTCTAAGCACAGACAACTGTAAATGGGATTTATACCTTATACTTTCTCCCATAATGTGTGAAAATATCCATAAAAATTGTTCATAAAATAAAAAAAAATCAAGTATATCTCAAGAATTTCAGAAACTTGATTCTGTCATGATAGCATGATAAGGACCAGATATAATATTTTGAGTAAGAAATAATTGTCAGAATCTATTTTTTTTTTGGTACCATGAATTGAACTCAGGACCCTGTGCTTGTGCAGCAGGCAGTGGCCCCACTGAGCTAAATACCCAGCCCCTGTCAGAATCTATTTTGATCTGTTTACATTGCATATAAAATAGCTCAGTACTTCAGTTCTTGAGAAGGGGAAATAAAGAGAAATCCCCATCAAAATTCCAATTTGTTGCTCAAAGACCTTGTGAGGGTCCAACAAGATATGGCAACACATGACCTCCCTGAGCTGAGAACATGGAGTTGTGAGCCTGGGTTTTTATAGTCTGTAAAACACTACAAAAGGGGGAGAAGGAGAAGAAGGAGGGGGAGGGGGAGAGGCAGGCTATGGACAGCTACAAAAAATGTTCTTGGAATATTTAAACAAATACATATTCATGCATGCATTTAACAATACCAAGACTAAGAAATGAACAACATGAAATAAGCAGAAGGAATAATCCTGGCACCCATGCAATACCAAGAATAGTTTCCTATGCAACCTGCTACCTCACAATGCTATTTAAAAGAAATTATACTCAGTAGCAAGGCAATATTAACCTAGAAAAACTGTTACATTGGTCCACAATAAAAAGTGATTATATATATATATATATACATATATAAACAAACAGAAAATTATGAGCCCATAATTAAGAAAAACATCAATAGAAATAGCCTGAGGAAAATAATGATGATGAAATAAGGAGATAAAAATATTTATTGAACACAATTTATATTTTCAAATAGTAGATAGAAAATTAATGATATCTGTTTGAGGTATAAAAAGTATATACAAAAAGAGCCCAGTCAAATTTCTGTGAATGAGAAATCCAAACAGATAACGATTTCACTGAGTGAGATTAATAGCATATTAGAAACTGCTGGAAAGAAGTAACGTTAAGAGAAAACAGTAGAAATTTTCTGAAAGAGACAAAATTAGTGAAAAAAAAAATAAACAGTTTTGAGCTCAAGTGACTTAACATATTTATAACTACTCAGACCCTGGAAGGGGTATTCAGACCGAAAACAATTTAAAAATTGAAGCAAGGCATAGAGTTTTACATTCAAGTTATTTGAGAATCTCCAGATATTAGAAAGTTAAAAAAAATGCATGAAAGTTATTAATCAAATTTTTAAAAAATGATTAAAATTTGTAAAGCACCAAAAGGAAATAAAATCAGGAACAATGGAATAAAAGAAAGAAGGCCAGTATACCTTATGTGAGAAATTTAGTGAGCCTGAGTAGAGTAGAGCAGAATTTTCACATTACTTGAATTAAAAAAAATTGAGGGAGTGAGAAGACTGCTGCCTAGGGCGTGAGTGTCTGACTTGAAGCTGGAAAAAGTAGATACCCTGAAGCAGGGGCAAAAAATGAAGTCTGATACAGGAGAATCAATGAAATGAAAATCTAGCTGCCCTGAAATCCAGTGTTTAAGCAGTGTAGCAGGGGAACCTGACCATTCTTGAATCACAGTATGGTGCCCATCCACAGGTTCAGAATGTAAGTCACCTTGGGAGAGAACTGGCTTAAGGGAGCAAGTTGGCCCTTCATAACGGCCCAGGGGTTTAATAGACTGACAGTCATTCTAGCTTTTCTACCATACACAGAGAATGACTCACAAACAACCCAGAGATTCACAGAAGTAGAAACACAGTGTGGAGTATGGAGGTGTAGGTGGGGCAAAGTTCCACGGAACAAGATCTTGTAGTCAATAGCACTCCAGCGCCAGCAGCTGATAGGACATACCCATGACTCCTCAACAGCAGTGCTCCAGGGCCTGGGAATGGTGGGACTGTGGGGAGAGAGGATTGTCACACACACGTACACACTCACACACACACACACAATGGGAGAGCTGTCTGTGGAATATTCAGTGTGCTGCCATTATTTCCAAGAGGCTCAGATAGGAACCAAACAGCACCTCTTAGGTGGAGACACCAGAGGACAGAGAAAATCTGCTGTGTAACAAATACACAGTCTAGTGAGGGGGGTGGGGTGGGCATCTGTGAGAAGAGAGATGCTGGTGCCCAGGTCCCAGAGCTACTTGTGGAGCCAGAACAGAGCGGGCACTCTCTATTTTTTCTCTGTAACTGGAAAGGCCTGAGATGCCATGAGATCCTGGCCACTGCCCTGCATTGGCAGAGGGAGGTCTTCAGCTGGTTCTTGGTGTGACATTAGTTTCTGTGGATGTGGCTGATACTGATAGACATTTGCAAGCAGAGAGGATGACCAGTGCCTAGGCCCATGGCCTTTTAGCAAAGAAAGCCTGGGAGGAAGACACAGAAATGACCACAATATTTACCACCTCCTATCTTCCTTGCAATTTAATAAGTCAATTGGGTCCATGAAGGCCTGCAGTGAGTCACACCCAGAGTACAGATTGCAACCAGGACACATTTTCAGTGGAAGCAACAGACCTCAAGGCTTTGGGCAGGCAATTGTCTGTCTGTTCATAATCAGACTATGACTTTGGTGTACAGGGAGTTGTGTGGATATTTCACATTAACAGCTATAACAACTGAATGAAATTTTGTATTTTTATTCATGTTTTTATGTTGGTTATTGTAGGCATTGAATTTTTGTTTCTTTGAGTCATATTGGTAGTTTTGCTATTTCTTTTCTTTCCTTTTTCTTTCGACCTTTTCTTCTAATTCTTTCTTCTTTATTGGTATTGTTTAGTTATTATACTTTATTTTTTCAAGGATTTCCCCCCCTCCTTGATCTACTACCTCTTTTAGTGCGTCTTCTTTATTTATTTATTTTTTGTGCTATTTTATTTCATTCCATTAAGTTTATTGGTACATTTTAGGCATAAAATACAGTTACATTCATCATTAGGATCTTATACCTTTACATGATGTATCTTGGTTATTATTTTTCCTCTTCCCCTGCCCTTCCTTCAACACCTCCACCCTTCCCTATTTGCAAAGACTTTATTTCCATTTTTTCTCTTTTCTCATGTTTTTTCTTTTCCCTTCTTTCATTTCCCCTACACCTCCCACTTCCCCTACTCCTTTAGAACATTTCTTCCTATTACACAATATCAATTATACATTTTTTAAATTACAATAGCAAGATCTAGAAGATATTACCACAGATTTTAAAGAATTTAAAAGGATATAGAAAGCACATTACAAAAATCTTTCTTTGAAATAAATTTGACAACTTCTAAGAAGTAATTTGGAAGACAAATTAATGAAACAAACTCTGGAGCAAATATAAAATTTGAGTAGCACCTATTAAAGAAAGTATATTCCTAGCTTGAAAACCTAAATATATGACAACAGCAGGCTCATATACATTTTAACTGATAAATTATATCAAACAATTAAAGCAGAAAAAAGAAGGAATGCTTCTCCCCTCAGTTTAGGAAATCAACATTGTGCTAAAACTAAAACTGGATAAAGATAATAGAAGAAAAAAGTATGAACATAGATAGAAATTTGTTTAAGAAAACAGACTATAAGAAGTCAGATCGGGCAGTATGTAGAAAGTGGTTTTATTATAGGGATGGCAGTTTTGGTTTAGCATTGGAAGATCCACCCTCAAAAGTCGTCATTTTAACAGAGGAAAGGAAAAAGCCATATGATCCTGTCACTAGTTGGAGAAAAAATATTGGACTAAATTCTACAGCTGTTCATGGTAAAAGCTATCAGGAGACTAGAAGTAGGGCCGAACCTTCTCAGCAGATTAAAGACATGTACTCCATACTTCCAGCAAAAATGCCTTATATGAATGGAGAAGATACAATCCTTTCTCCTTAAGGTGGGGAACAAGGGCGGATATGCCTACTCTTCATCTGTCCATTAAACTTTGAAGCATAGATCCAAAGCAAAATAGTCTGGCAATAAAATGACACAATTAGGATAGGATTGGCAAGGTAGAAGTAAAATCTTTATATGTAGATGAAATTATCATCTACAGAGAAAATACTAAGAAATCTCTAGGAGACCCTAGAAATTGTATTTGAATTTAGCAGTAAGAGAAAACACAAGGTATATATAAAAATTCAGGTCTATGTATACTTTCTGTAAATGAAGAATTGGATATTGAAATTTAAAAGTTATGTAGGAGTACAAAGGACCTAGAAAAGTAAAAAAAAATAAAAGTAATAAACAGTGTTGGAAGACATTTAGTACCTAATTTTAAGACTTCCTCTAAAGCTACAGTAATCAAGGCATTGTTGGTGTAAGGAAAGACATATAGACCATTGGAATAAAACAGAGAATCTAGAAATAGAACCACACATATATGGTCCACTGAGTTTTGAAAGATTATTTAACGTTAACATTTTATAGAACATTAACTCAACTTAAGAGCAGAGGAAAAGATGGTGTTTTCAGCAAATGGCACTAGAACACCTGGTATCCATATATAAAAAAATTAACATCAACCTTTTATTTCCATACATAAAAATAACTTGAAAGGATCTATGAATCTAAATATGAAAGACTAAAAGTATAAAACTTTAAGAAGAAATTATAAGGGAAAATGTTTACGAATTTAGTGTAGGCAAGAATTTCCTAGGATATAAAAATCATGATGTATAAAAGAAAAAATTGATAAATGAGATTCCATCAAAATTTAGAACTTTAAATGACATCATGAAGAAAATGAAAAGTAGTTCTTAAACAGACCATATTTATAATGCATGTAACCTATGATCAGAATATATAAAGAACTCTTACAGCTCATTAATAGACAACTCAATTAAAGAGTAGACATGAGAAGATGATAAATACTATAGCACAAGGAATGGTGTGCAACTCTAGAATCAGAAAAATACTAATCAGTATAATAATAAGATTGAATTATATACTCATTAGGGAGATGAAGTTCAAAGTTTTAAAAGCCTTGTCATGACTTTTTCTTTTTGTTGGATTCTCCCACTTTGCATTTAATTTGTCACACCCAATGGATTCATTCTGCTGAGCTTCCTGGGGTTGTGATCCTCATTGTCTTTTCCTAGGGTACTGTCTAAAATTTTTTGGAGTGCCGGTTTGGCATTCATAAATTTTCCGAGGTGCTCTTTGTCATGAAACCACCTTTTTTTTTTTTGATACCATGGAGGATCGAACTCGAGTCCTTGCATTTACACAGCAGGTGGTGAAACCACTGAGATAAATCCCAGCTCTCTTTGTCATGAAAGTATCTTATTTCTCCATCAATTTTGAAAGATAGTTTTGCAGGGTACATCAATCTGAGTCAGAGGCTGTTTTCCTTTAGGGCTTGAAATACATCACTCCAAGCTCTTCTTGCCTTGAGGGTTTGCATTGAGAAGTCTGCTGTGATTCTGATGGGCTTTCCTTTGTATGTGATTTGTTTCTTTTCTCTAACTGCTTGTAGAATTTTGTTCTTCTGTTGGATTTCTGGACTCCTAACTATTGTATGCCTATGTGTAGATTTTTTTTTGATTAAGGCTAGCTGGAGTCCTATATGCCTCACTTATCTGATGTTAAGTTCTTTTCCCCTCCTTGGGAGGTTTTCTGCCATCGCTTCTGTGAAGAGTTTTTTTATGTTATCTGCACTCTCTCCTCTTTCTTCATTGACTCCAATAAGTCTTATGTTATTCTTCTTTGCATCGTCTAGCAGCTGCTGGATTGATTTCTCATGTTCCCTTACAATTTTAAAGCAATTTTTCTTTTCCTCCTCACTGATTGCAATCTTAACTTCTATATGTGAAATTCTATCCTCACTTTGGTTCATTCTACTGTGCAGACTTTCGATGGAGCTTTTCATCTCTTGGAAATCTGTTTGTATCTGTTTTATGGATTCCATTTGTTTCCTATGTTGGGATTCCATCATGTTCCTCAAATCCTCTATTTTTTTATGTGTCCTCTCTAGATTCATTAATCATGTCTTGAACCATGAGCAAAATCTTTGCTGTTATCTGAAAAATTATTTCTGATTTCATTTTTCCTAGATCCTCTTTTGTTGCCAGTTCAGAGAGTCCAGGTGGTTGAGTATCAGATTGTTCCATCTTGTTTCCCTTTGGGGTTGCTGTAGGTGATCCAGAGGTCTGTTTTTGAGACTTGTTTACATGTCTTCTCATTTCCACAGGAGGGGGTGCTTCTGGCACCCACATGGCTCACCTTCTCTGCCCTATGAGCTTGGGATGGCAGCAGGGGAGCTTCCTTCCAGGTTCTGGGACTGGCTCAGCTTCTCTGCCCTAGGAGCTTGGGATGGCAGTGGGGGAGCTTCCTTCTGGGTCCTCTCTCCATCAGTTTTGAAAGACAATTTTGCAGGGTACATCAATCTGGTTGGAGGCTGTTTTCTTTTAGGGCTTGAAAAACATCACTTCAAGTGCTTCTTGCTTTGATAGTTTCCATCGAGAAGTCTACTGTGATTCTGATGTGCTTTCCTTTGTATGTGATTTGTTTCTTTTCTCTAATTGCTTGTAGAATTTTGTTCTTCTGTTGGGTTTCTGGAATCTTAACAATTATATGCCTATGTGTAGTTTTTTTTTTATCACAGCTACTTGGAGTCCTATATGCCTCTTTGTGCCTCACTTTTGTGTATGTCAAGTTCTTTCCCATTGCTTGGGAAGTTTTCTGTCATCACTTCTGTGAACAGTGTTTTTATGTCATCTTCACTCTCTCCTGTTTCTTTGTTGACTCCAATCAGTCTTATGTTATTCTTCTTCACATCATCTAGCAGTTGCTGGATTGATTTCTGGTGGTCCTTTACATTTTTAAAGAAACTTTTCTTTCCCTGGCCATTAATTGCAATTTTGTCTTCTGTATCTGAAATTCTGCCTTCATATTGGCTCATTCTGCTGCATAGATTTCCAATGGAGTTTTTAATCTCCTGCAAATCTGTTTTCATCTGTTTTATGGATTCCATTTGTTTCCAATATTGGGATTCCATCATATTCCTCAGCTCCTCTATTTTTTTATCTGTGTCCCCTCTAGATTTATTAGTCATATCTTGCACTATGGGCACTATCTCTGTTGTTATCTGAGAGATTATTTCTGATTTCTTTTTTTCCAGATCCTCTTTTGTTCCCAGTTCAGGGAGTACAGGCAGTTGAGTATCAATGTTCCATCTCATTTTCATTTCCCTTTGTGGTTGTTTTAGGTGATCTGGTAGTCTGATTTTGAATCTTGTTTATGTGTCTTCTCATTTCAACAGTCAGGTGAGTGCTGCTGGCACATGCACGGCTTGCCTCCTCTGCACTCTCGGAGGGGTACAGCAGCCTGGAAGCTTCCTCTTGTGTGCTGGGAGCAGCTCACCTCCTCTGTGCTCATGGTGGGTGGGTACAGTGGCCCAGAAGCTTCCTCTTGTGCTCCGGGAGCAGCTCACCTCCTCTGTGCTCCTGGTGGTGGGATATTTTTTGACTTTCTTCCATCCCTATTTTTCATTCTTCTCCTTTTCTCAGTATCTCATCTCCCTGTTTTTTCTTCCTCTGCTCCAGCTTATTAACAGCATAAAAATAACAAAGACCCCATATAAGTGCATTTGAGAGTAAGAATTAACCAGTGCTATATATTAAATTATACCATTTAAGAGCATGTTAGGGTAATCTTTAACAAATTTTGATGCAGAGGATACAAACAAATTACCTACAAATACATTAATAGGTGCTGAGAATCTCACTCGTTCCCTCAATCTTTGAATACATTTCCATCCATCCTTATACCTCCCCTTACCTACTCAAATACTCTAGCAAACTGCCTAAATATTAGAGTCTTACCCCAGCTATAAGATGATTAAAAACAGGGTCCAACTTCCTGTTTATTTTGTACCTATTGATACTTCTCTTATGTTCCTCCCTTTCCACTGACTACCCCTTTTCTTTTCCCCTTCCTCTCTCCACCCTACCCCGCCTCAAACATCTCAAATAAAAACAGAAAGAGCAGTAAAGTAAAATTTATAAAGAGAATTGGCAAAAGAATAAAATCATCAAAAAAAGTTTTAATGTTTATGACTGCTGTGTGAGCTAAAGCTCTGTTGACAGTTATAACCAATAGAAATTCTCTTCTTACAACAGAGTGGCAGGACCCACTCAATTAAATTGAATAGATTGGCATGCTGAAAATGTCTCTTAAAAAACAAAGTCAAGGACACATTGTTAGAAATCAGATCTTATTGAAAGAATGTTCATACCCACAACAATCCTTTATTTCGTTTGACCTCAAGTTCTCAGTTCTCATGTTAACACACACACACACACACACACACACACACACACACACACAGAACATGAAAAAACAATGCAACAAAATGCCTCCAAAGACTCCAAAGTTTCTCAAAACAAATCCAAAGGGGAACAAATGAGAGGAAAGAAAAAAACAGCTGAGCTATATGAGAGGAAACAAAGAAATTTAGCCTATTTGTAGAGGAAATAACCCAAAACACAGTGGAACTATCAAACAAAACAATCAATATTAGGGGAGGACAAATAAAAAATTTTGAAGAGTTGTTCAAAAAATTTCAAAACAAATTTTTCAAAGAAATAGATTCCATGAAAATGTGTCAAACAGAGACCCCAGAGATGAAGAATTCTACTAAATGTATAAATATTAAAAATGAACAATATGATGACAGAATTTCATAGGGACAAAATGACATAGTTGATGATATACTAAAAGATACCTTAAAATGATAAAAGAGGAAGGAAAATTCACCCAACAGTGTCTATATGACACTAAAAGAGACTAGCCTAATATTGGAATATGAAATTTGAGAACAGTATAATGGAATAAAAATTCTCTGTACAGAAATCATAGCAGAAAAATTATACAATGCCAAAAAGCAATGATGAAAAGAAAAACTCCTCTCAACACATTATAGTTGAAATCCCAGAAGTGCAACAAAAAGACCAAATCTTAAAAGTTGTCATAGAAAATAAAAAATAAAACAGTTATAAGTAAGACTGGATAGTTTGCCTCAAAGGTTAAAGTATCAATTACTTGCATTTCTATTTAATATTATACATGAGTAATAGACAATTCAATAAGTCATGAAAAAAATGTTACCAGGAGTATTATTCAGCCATAAAGAATGAGAAACTAGAGGCATTTATAGTTAAATGAAAGCACATTGAGGTGTTACTCTTAAGTGAAATAAATAGGACACATGTGTAAATACCAAATAGTTTCTGTAGTGTGAGAAACTGAAAGTGCTAATAAGGATTAACAGGCATAATAGACAATGTAAAATAGGAAGAAAATGTGTAAAGGGGAAGGATAAATGGGAGGGGTAGGGGAAAGGAAAGAAGGAAATGGAATTAATATGAGAAAAAAATGGAAACAAAGTCTTTGTAGATAGGGAGGGGTGGAGGGGTGACAGGAACGGCAGGGGAATGGGGAAAAAAGAACCAAGATGGATTATGTAAAGGTAAAAATTTCTAATGATGAATGCCATTATATTGTATACCTTAAATGTAACAATATAATTAATTTTTAAAAAGCATTAGAAACAAATAAAACAATATTCTTACTCATTGATGAATAATCATCTATGTAGAAAATCCTCTAGTATAAGGATAGGAATGCAAAAGATATTACTGGAAACATTTATTGTGTTTAGCAAGACTATAAGGTACAAAGTTAATTTACAAAAATCAATTACATTTCTGTATGCTAACAAAAATATTAGTGATTGAAAAATCTAAATGATAAATCCAATTTATCAAATACTTTTAGACAAATTAAAATGCATTTTTAAGATCTTCATACTGAAAGCAAAAATGTGTCATTAACAGCCATCAAGAAGAACCTACATGATGGAGACATCCACGGTGACCATGCATTGCAAGACTCAATATTATTGCATATCAATTCTTATCAAACTGATGTATAGAACCAATATGATTTCAATAAAATGCAATCAAATATTTTTATATAACTTGACAAGTGAAAGGAAGATAAATATATAGAAAACCAGAGTAGTCTCCAAGCATCAGGTCAATTTAATTAGGAAAAGGTGTATGTCAGTTTAACTGGGAAATAACTTCAACAATTTTTGATAGAGCAAGGTAAATTTCTCATTCAGGGAGGGAGAGAAAGGAGGGGGGAGAGAGAGAGAGAGAATGAGAGAGAGAGACCATAAATATTCTCTACTCTCCTCTCTGCTCCCATTGCCAAGGCTCGCATAATCTTATGCACTCCAAATTATTCAGCAGACAGTATGAGATTCTCTATTTTTTCCCAATCATTGTAGTGCCAACTATTTTCTTTTCATTTTAATTTGTTTCATTTTGTAATAATGAACTTTTTTGAAGTTTTGCTATGATAGTCCTAGTCACTTTAGAGAAATCAACTTGTATATGTCACTAAATATTAAGAAATTAAATAGAAAATCCATAAAAATAAAAAACATAAAGATAGTATAACATCTTTTGTTATTACATGTATTTAATTATATATTTTATTTTAATTTGTCATTAGAAATAAAACATGGAGTTACTTCCAATTTTTGAAGAAATAGGAAAAACAGATGCCACAGAATAATGTTTCTCAGTCCTTCCCTTTCCTTCTCAGTTCCATTTCATACACAAGACCTTGTTCACATTTGTATGGACAGACAGATCCAAGATTTGTCTCAAATCACATAAATAATTTCTTAGTGAAGCCTAGAGGACAAGAACAGGCATATCTATTGTGTGGTTCCCCTTTGTGAGGACAGATGGAGAATGATAGAATCTGAAATTTGGACAAGAAATTACAGAATTCTGGATAACTGGAATGTAATATGGAAGAAGGTTAAGGACAGGTGTGGGTTCACACATTTTCTTGGCCCAGTGTGGGTCTCTTCCCATGAGACTGCCCCAGAGAGGACCAACTTGGTGTGATGAGGGCAGGGGCCCTGAAAAGCTGAGGGTCACATATGATGCCATTACTTTGAGCAAAGTTATAATTTGAAGGCTGCAGTCCAATCAGGAGCAGATCAAAGCCTTTCAGAAGGTTATACCTATAGAATATTATGTTCAATTATATTTTGGTGAGATCATATTCAGCTTATGTACCTAAGGTATTTCTTTTCAGAAATAGCACAGTTACCTATGTTATAAAAAAAAGAACCAAGATTGATTATGTAAAGGTGCAAATTTCCAATGATGAATGTCATTATATTATATACCTTAAATGTATCAATAAAATTAATTTAAAAAGTTATTGTGTGTCATTAATTTTAAGTAACATTTTAACTCTTTAAGATCCCGAAACATAAGGAATATACCATTGAAATGTTGATTTCATTTTCTATTTTAGAGTTTTTAAATACCTCCGAATGATGCCATACACAATAGTGAATATACCATATATGATATTTGTATGTTTGTGTGTGCATAATGCACTATTGGTTAAATTATGACTCTTTCCCAACTCACATGTTGAAATCCTATCCTCAGTACATCAAAAATTGATCTTATTTGTACATTAAGTATCTACAAATCTAATGACAATGAGGTCATTAGGATGGGTCTTAATCTGATATGGTAAATGTTTTGTGAAGAAAAGGAATTTGGGAAAAGAGCACATGTGTAGCAACAATATCATGAGGACATGCAGACAGCCAGCTACAAGTCGAGAAGAGAGACCTGGAGGAGATTTGTGCCTCATTAACCTTACAAGTCTGCCTACAACTTGATCTCATTAAACATGTCCCCATGGAGTCATGTGGAAGACACCGAATCACCCTGCTGCAGACAGGCAGGTCTGCCCATGCCCTACCGAGGTCCTGAGTTGCACAGAACATGCTGAATCAGCCCACATCAGACAGGCAGGTCTGTGCACACCCTACTAAGGTCCTGAGTCACACAGAATACTCCAAATCACCCCACTGCAGAGAGGCAGCCACCTGGTTCCACACTACAAAGACACAGAGGACACCAGACCACCAGGCCAAGGTACTGAGTCCTGCTGCTTCTGGCCCAGAGGTAGGGGGCTTTTGAGCCACCATCCCAGGGCTCCTGGTCCAGAGGAAGGGGCTTCCCAGTCACCATTCCTCCCGCTGCTCCCAGACCACAGGAAAGGGCTTTTGGGACAACTTCTGTCCCGCTGCTCCTGGACCAGAAGAAGGGGCTTCTGAGCCACCATCACTCCCACAGCTCCTGGCCCAGAGTTACGGGCTTCTGAGCTACCATCCCACTGCTCCAGGTCCAAAGGAAGGGGCTTTCTGGCCACCATCCCTCCCGCTGCTCCCAGGTGACAGGAAAGGGCTTTTGGGTCACCATTCCTACTGCTGCTCCCAGCCCCTGTCCCACCTCTTCCAGCTCAGAGGAGATAATCTGTGCAGGTGTTAACAGCCCCCCACCCCAGTCGAAAGGAGGAAACACATAAATAAGTCTCAAAACCAGACTTCTAGATCACCTAGAGCAACCCCAAAGGGAAATGAGATGGAACACTCTGATACACAACCACCTGGACCCACTGAACTGGCAACAAAAGGGGATCTGGAAAAAATGAAATCAGAAATAATTTCTCAGAAAACAGGAGAAATTGTGCCCCTAGTGCAAGACATGATTAATAAATCTAGAGAGGACACAGATAAAAAAATAGAGGATTCGAGGAACATGTTGGAATCCCAACATAGGAAACAAATGGAATCCATAAAACAGATGCAAATAGATTTCCAGGACATGGAAAACTTCATTGAAAGTCTACATAGCAGAATGAGCCAATGTGAGGACAGAACTTCAGATGTAGAAAATAAGATTGCAATTAGTGACCAGGAAAAGAAAAATTGCTTCAAAATTACAAGAGAACATGAGAAATCAATCCAGCAGCTGCTAGATGATGCAAAGAAGAATAACAAAAGACTGATTGGGCTCAAAGAAGAAACAGGAGAGGGTGCAGATGACATAAAAAATCTCTTCACAGAAATAATAGCAGAAAACTTCCCAAGCAGGGGAAAAGAGCTTGACATACAGATAAGTGAGGCATATAGGACTCCAAATAGCCTTGATCAAAAAAAAAAATCTACACATAGGCATATAATTGTTAAGATTCCAGAAACTCAACTGACGAACGAAGTTCAACAAGCAGGCAAAGAAAAGAAACAAATCACATACAAAGGAAAGCCCATCAGAATCACAGCAGACTTCTCAACACAAACCATCAAGGCAAGAAGAGCTTGGAGTAACATATTCCAAGCTCTAAAAGAAAACAGAATCCAACAGAGATTGATGTACCCTGCAAAACTATCTTTCAAAATAGATGGAGAAATAAGATACTTTCATGACAAAGAGCACCATAGGAACTTCATGAATACTAAACCAGCACTCCAAAGAATTTTACACAGTAGCCTAGGAACAGACATTGAGGATCACAACCCCAGGAAGCAAAGCAGAATGAACCCATCTGGCATGACAAGAAATTAAATGTAAAGGGGGAGAACCCAACAAAAAGAAAAAGTCACGGCAATGACAAGTCAATGCATTTCAGTTATAACCATCAATGTTAATGGTCTCAATTCACCAATCAAAAGAAATAGACTGGCAGAATGGGTCAAGAAGCAAAATCCAACATTATGCTGCACACAAACACACTTAATTCAAAAGGAAACTCGTAGACTGAAAGTTAAAGAGTGGAAAGCAATACTCCATGTGACAGGAACCTGAAAAAAAGCAGGAGTAGCTATCCTCTTTTCAGATCAAGTAGATTTCAAACCAACACTGATTAAGAGAGATGAAGAAGGACACTAACTCCTTGTAAAGGGAAGAATCCAAGAGGAAGAGATGACAATTAAAAATATCTATGCACCAAACACTAGTGCACCCAACTATGTAAAACAAATACTAATGGACATGAAAAGTCATATATCCACTAATACAATTGTAGTGGGGGACCTGAACACCCCACTGTCACAAATAGATAGATCAACTAGACTAAAAATAAGTAATGAGATACTATAACTCAATTGAACTCTTGAACAAATGAACTTAACAGATGTTTACAGAGCCTTTCACCTAACAAAATCAGAATACACATTCTTCTCAGCTGCCCATTGGTCATTCTCAAAAATAGACCACATACTCACACATAGAACATGTTTAAGTAAGTGCAAAGGAATTGAAGTTATCCCCTGTATATTATCAGATCATAGTGCAATGAAATTGGAGATCCAGTGCAAAAGAAACCAGAAAAATTTAATAAACACATGGAAATTTAACAATGCAGAACTGGATAACCAATAGGTCACAGAGGAAATTGAAGAAATCAGACACTTCAATTAAATGGCAATGACAATACAGCATATTGGAATCTATGGGACACAATGAAAGCAGTTTTATGAGGGAAATTCATAGCAGTGAATACGCATATTTGGAAAACAGAATGAGCTCAATTAAACAATCTGATGCTGAACCTCAATATTCTAGAAAAAGAAGAACAGGACAAGCCCAAAGCTCATACAAGGGAGGAAATTATAAAGATCAGAGGAGAAATCAATGCAATGGAGACTGAGAATGATACAAAAAAATCAATGAAGCCAAAAGTTGGTTCTTCAAAAGAATCAACAAAATTGACAAACCATTAGCCAACCTTGTCAGAAAAAGGAAAGGAAAGGCCCAAATCCATGCAATTAGGAATGAAAAGGGTGAAATCACAACAGACCCAGCAGAAATCCACACGATCATCAATACCTACTTCCAGAACCTATACACCAATAAGATGGACAACACAGAAGAAATGGACAGATTCCTAGATACATATGAATTACCAAAGTTGAATGAAGAAGACCTAAAAATTCTGAACAACCCATTATCAACCAATGAAATTGAAAATGTAATAAAAAATTATCAACTAAGAAAAGCCCAGGCCCTGATGGCTTCACTGCTGAATTCTACAAGACATTTAGAGAGGAACTGCTGCCACTACAGTATAAATTCTTCAATGAAATTGAAAGGGAAGCAATACTCCCAAATTCATTCTTGGAAGCAAGCAACACTTTGATCCCCAAAGCAGAGAAAGACCCAACTGAAAAAGAGCACAATAGGCCAATCTCACTATAATTCATAAGATACTGGCAAACAGAATGCAGAAGATCATCAAGAAGATCATACACCCTGATCAAGTGGAATTCATCCCAGGGATGCAGGGATGGTTCAGTAGAAGAAACTCTATCAATGTAATAAACTATATCAATAGAGCCAAGGACAAAAACCATATGATTATCTCCATAGATGCAGAAAAAGCATTTGACAAAATCCAACATGCATTCATGCTAAAAACCTTACAAAAAATTGGAATAGATGGTCTCTACCTCAAACTGATAGAAGCCATCTATGAAAAACCAACAGCCAATATCATACTAAATGGTCAAAAACTGAAATCCTTCACACTCAAATCAGGAACAAGACAAGGATGTCCACTATCACCACTCTTGTTCAATATAGTTCTGGAAACATTAGCCATGGCAATTAGACAAGAGAAAGAAATGAAAGAAATAAGGATAGGAAATGAAGAAGTCAAATTGTCATTATTTGCAGATGACATGATACTCTATATAGAAGACCCCAAGAACTCCACCAAAAGTTTTCTAGATTTAATAACCAAATTCAATAAAGTAGATGGTTACAAGGTCTACAGACAAAAATCAATAACTTTCCTCTACACGAATGACAGACTCACTGAGAGAGAAATAGGGCAAATAATTCCTTTCACAATAGCATCCAAAACACTGAAATACCTAGGAATCATCCTAATGAAAGAAATCAAAGACCTCTTCTCTGAAAACTATGGCACTCTGAAAAGAGAGATTGAAGATGATATCAGAAAATGGACAGACATCCCCTGTTCCTGGGTAGGAAGGATTAATATAGCGAAAATGGCCATATTTCCAAAACTGCTTTATATATTTAATGCAATTCCAATTGAGATCCCAGCAGCATACTTCATAGACCTTGAAAAAACAATCCAAAAATTCATTTGGAACAAGAAGAGACCCAGAATAGCAAAAGCAATTCTAGGTAGCAGAGACATGGCAGGGGGTATCACGATCCCCAACCCGCAACTATACTACAAACCTACTGTGATAAAAACAGCATGGTACTGTCAAAGAAACAGACTTGAGGAGCAGTGGAACAGATTAGAAGATGCAGAAACAACACCAGGTACATTCAGCCATCTCATCTTCGATAAAGGAGCCAAACACCCTCACTGGAAGAAAGATAGCCTCTTTAATAAATGGTGCTGGAAAAATTGGGCTTTGACTTGCCAAAGATTAAAACTAGACCTGTATCTCTCACCATGCACTAAACTAAAATCAAAATGGATTAAAGATCTATATATTAAAATAGAAACTCTGAACCAGTTGGAACAGAGGTTAGGTAGAACTGTTAAAGACATAGGTGTAAGAAAAGATTTTATGAACAAAACCTCAGTTGCCCATGAACTAGCACAAACAATCAACAAATGGGATCTCTTCTTATTAAAAGGCTTCTGCACAACAATGGAAACCACCAGCAGTGTGAAGGGACAACCCACAATGTGGGAAAAAATCTTCAGCTGCTCTTCCTCAGACAAAGGTCTACTATCTCGAATCTATAAAGAACTTAAAAAGATCAGACCTCCCAAAATTAAAGACCCAATACAAAAATGGGCACCTGAAATGAACAGACATTTCTCAGACAAAGAAGTAGAAATAGCAAACAAATACATGAAAAAATGTCCAACATCACTGGTCATTTGAGAGATGCAAATGAAAACAAAGCTGAGATTCCACTTCACTCCAGAAAGAATGGCTGCTATCATGAAATCAACCAATAAATGCTTGTGGGGCTGTGGGGAAAGAGGAACCCTGCTCCACTGCTGGTGGGCGTGTTGACTGGTGCAACCACTGTGGAAATCAGTGTGGAGATACCTCAAAGAACTAGGATTGGAAGTCCCATCTGACCCTGCTATTCCACTTCTGGGGATCTTCCCCAAAGAATTAAAAGAATCAAACCACAGTGATATATGTGCACCCATGTTCATAGCCGCACAGTTTGTAATAGCTAAAACTTGGAAACAGCCCAAATGCCCATCAACTGGAGACTGGATAAAGAAAATGTGGGTTTTTTGATAAAATAGAGTACTACTCAGCCATAAAAAATGAGAAATTAGAGACATTTATAGCTAAGTGGATGCACGTTGAGGTGATATTCTTAAGTGAAATAAATAGGACACACATAAATAAATTCCGAATAGTTTCTCTAGTGTGAGAAACTGAAAGTGTATTTAAGGATTAGATGTATAATAGGTAATGTGAAATAGGAAGAAAAGTGGCAAAGGGGAAGGAAATGCAAGGGCTAGAGGAAAGGATAGAAGGGAATGGGACTAATATGAGAAAATGGAAAAATAGGAACAAAATCTTTGTAAATAGGGAGGAATGGAGGGTTTGAAGAGAGGGCTGGGCAAAGGTGAAAAATAAGAACCCAGAGAGACTATGTAAAGCTACAAATTTGAAATGATGAATGTCATTATATTGTACACCTAAAATGTACTAATGATCAGAATGAACAATCAAAAATGTGAAATAGGAAGAAAAGGTCCAAATGGGTAGGGGTAGTGAGAGGGGCAGGGGAAAGGAAAGAAGGGAAAGGAAAAATGATGAGTAATGGAAAAAATGGAAATAAAGTCTTTGTAAATAGGGACAGGTGGAGGGCATGGAGGGCTAGGAATGAGGAAAAAATAAGAACCAAGATGCATTATGGAAAGGTACAATTCCCAATGAGAAATGTAATTGTGTTGTATACCTACAATGTACCAATAAAAGAATTTAATTAAAAAAATAAAAAATAAAAAAATAAACAGGTCCCCACAATCATGTCATCTCATCTTTAGTATTTATTTATTTAATATATATTTATTGTAAAACATTCATACCAAACAAATAAAACATTGGAAGGTAAATCTCCACCTTTCCCTATCAAATCAATTTCTATTGTTTAAATCCCCCATAGTTTGGCAGTTTTTTATGGCAGCTCTGACAATTGAGTACAGTATATATGTTCCATTTCTTATTTTAATAAACTGCTCATGTAACTGGAAATGAATTTTGAATTCATAAAAATTTTCACTTATAAATAAGATAATGTAATCAATTTACTTCCTGAAAAATATTTGTAAATAAGAAAAATCAAATTATACTTGAAATAATAAAACCAGAATATATCTTCACTATCATGAGATATAAAACAGTGCTTTCACCTATTAGATAAGGGAATTTAGGTAGCAAAAAGGATAAGACAATAGTGTAGAAAGTGATTTCAGTGGCCATGTTCCCAATTATTCCAAGTGTGGTTCAGAAGAATATTCTAGATGTTTGGGAGTGAAGTTAACTAATGGCATAAATGGATGTGCTCGAGTGTTAAGCACTCAACTCTCTCACAGAACTCCTTTGATAAGGTCTGATTTTAGTATATTCTAGGATATATTAAAATATGATGACTTCATAAGAAAGTATTATGGGTAATTAGCTACTATCATTTTAGCTATTTTCTGGATTTTACAAAATTATCTATATTCCTATTTTATACACTGTATTCTTTTATAATTATATGATTAATGTTGATATTATACATTTAATTCAATAAGAAATACACATTTTTCTGGGAGAGTGGATAGAAATAGGTTTAACAAGTCAGTTATTTCACTTCCAGACAGAGGTCAAGCTTTCATATTTGTAGTGTAACACCTTAAGGCATTGGTTTGACCCCTGTGTATCTTACCTTACAAATTGTTCTGCTGAACTTCCTCCTAATCCTAGCCTTTCTTAACAATTATCCTTGCTAGATAAATAAAAAAAGTGCGTCAAAAGGAAATTTTTTAAAAAGTATATCAGATAAAAACATATAAATAGCTAGATTATAAGTTTTCACTATTGTGTTTTTGTCCTGAGTTGAAATAGTTGCTTATGGCTTGTCCTTGTGTTTACATTAGCATATACTTGATATGCAGTGAAGAACAATGATTTTTAAACCTTAGTCATCTTTCTAACTCTCTGAAAGTGTAGAAGTACTTTTTATGTAAAGAATGTGCAGTCAGCTATCCTACAACAGCAATATGCCGTGCATCTTTTTATGTTTAATCTTATTCACACATTCAGGGTTATGGCCTATTGCACCAAATTTATACAGGAAATACTGATGGCATGGGAAATTTTGTTTTCGTATGCTGGAAAATGTTGTTGAAAGTTGTCTTACAATGCTCTTTAGTTAATGTGTGTATGTGTGGGTTATGTCTCCTGAAGTTGTTGGTATAGTTATATAAACCTTCTTTATCTTTTATTAAAGACAAAACTATAGATGTGATGGGGTAAACCATTTTCTAACATGGTTTTCTAATATTTGTCCAATTCCTTTGAACACAAGAGGACTTTGGGGTGACACTGTACTTTTATATTTAGGAAATTTAGACTCTAATATCAGATTTTCTATAATTAGAGGAAGTCATTTGGTTTCTATTAATCATCATTATTCTTCAATTTACCATGAAAACATTTAATCTCTGAGATGAGTGTACACTTTGCCACAACTGTAGGGATTGAACATCAGTCTCTCCATTATGATCTCAATTTGAGAAAACACAGGATTTATGTCAATATTTTCCCAAATAAATATGTAGTCAGCTCTTTCTTATCTCTATCTGATATATTATATCTTGCATTATGTAAAGTAATTTAGAACAATTTTCTTAGTAAATACAAATGTGGAAGTTTTGTCTCAGTGACTTTTGATTTTGAGAATCATTATATTGTTCCCTTAGTTAAAAAGAGTCAAGAAAAATGTTATGATAGGTGCAATGATTGTGAAAACATATTAGTGTCTGGAAATATGAATAATGTTTGTTTGTGTCCATAAAAGTACACAGAAACCAATATTGTCTTGCTTTTGAAGTTATACATGTGGAATAGAATTATTTGTAACATATAGGAGAGCCATGATTGATTTTTCATTTTCCTTTTCAGTATCTTTTGCTCAGTAAAAGTTTATATTTTCAGAAAGGAAATTAATAACTTATTTTTTATTATGGTTAGTGTTTTTAAATGCATCCTCTAAGAAATCTTTACTTCCCCTCATCTATTCTATTTTTTGTGGAGTACTTCATACCTTTAGTTTTCTGTTTAAGTTTGTGTTTCACATTAAATCAATGTTGAGGCATGCTGTGATATGGGGTAGTGAGGTCCATGTTTTCCATCTATGCTTATAATGAATTTGCTATTGTATCATTTGTTAAAGGACTTTCATTCTTCATGTACTTTTTTTTCTTTTTTGTTAAAGGTCAATTGGCCATTGTGTTTTTATCACTATATCAAAATATCTCAAATAAACAAGTTATTAGTAGGAAAGATCACTTTGGCTCACAATTTTGAAGAAGTCAGCCCATTGTCCTTAGTTTCACTGCTCTGGATTTGTAACAAGGCAGTCTATCACAGCAGGGAATGAGTCATGGACTACTATCACCATACTCACTTCATGGCTGTGAGAACCAGTGGAAGATGAAAGGCTGGGATCCTCACATCTCTTTTGAAGGGCATGCACTCAATGATGTAACTTTCTTCAACTAGCCCTCACCTCATAGGTTTTACCATTTGTTAAAAAACATCCCAGGCTGGGGACAAGCCTTTAAGACATAGCTCTTTGGGGACATTTCCAACTCAAACCATAGCAGCCGTATATGTGTGGGCCTGCTTCTGGATTCTGGATTTCATTAAACAAAAAATAATGTGTGTAATATTTTATTCATGCTATTTAGCCAAAAATAAAAAATGGCCTTAATGTTCAAAAACATAGAAAAAATGTACTATATTAATACAGTAGAACACTATTCAGCCAATAAAAGCAAACAAACAATAACAACAACAATAAGCCCTCAAACAGAATAATGGTATATGTATAACATGGATACATCCCTAAAACACAATGTTGTAATAACTATAGAGACAGCAAAGAATGCTGAGGTGACTCCATTTACATAAAATTAGGAAGAGATAAAACTAATCTGTGATTTTTTTATGAAATAATGGTTTCTTATGATACTTGAATATTGATTTCTTATTGACCACTACCATGCTAAATTATGGTAAGCAATCAATATCTGTTTACTATTTTAATATTTTATATAATTTAATGTATTGAACAATAATGCTTCTGATGGAATATTTCAAAATAAATATAGTTATATAGAAGTTCATATTTATAATTATATAAATACATATATATAATTACCATATAGGTGAAAATCTGACATATTTTTAACTATCTCTAGATAGAGAACTTAAGACAATATCCTATGTACTACATTAATAGAAACTGTATCAACTTATCTGTTATCTTACTTCTCATGAGACTTCATTTATCATGAGGCTTCATTTATCCTAACATGACTGACTAACTTCACATCTTCACAAACTGATTTATTTAGATGCTTTATAAGTTGTACCCTGGTGGCTCCAAGAATAAACTTTTCTTAAATATATTAAAAATAATAAAAATGTTTTTCAAAAAAAAAATATTTGAAGGATTAGGGAAGCAGCTCAGTGAGAGAAGGCTTGCTTAGCTCATTTATGGTATTGATCTCTCACACAAAAATAAAATAAAATGAAATGAATAAATAAAGTAATAATTAATAAAAATATATGGATACAAACTGAAAAGCAAATATTTTGACCCACGTATATAAGGAAAACATTGCTCAAAGATGCAAGTACCACATCCACATATTTTTGTTTTCTGTTCATAAAGTATTAAAAGCAATTAATTAGTTAAACTATAATAGGATGTGATAAAATGATATGATATGGTATATGACAATATGTTTTTATATTTCAAAAAAGTATGTATAAAATATAAATAATATATTTAATTAAATATATACTAATAAAAATAGAGGTCAAGAGATTGTAAGTAGAAGTTAAAAAAATGAAACTAAAATTGATATTACACAAAAATAAATGCTATAAATTAAAAAACGTTGACACATTATAGTAAATTTGTCTCTGAATGTCCTGTCCCCCTCCCTACCCCCATCGAAATGAGAAGATACATAAGCCTCAAAACTAGACTTCCAGATCACCTACAGCAACCCCAAAGGGAAATAAGATGGAACACTCTGATACTCAACCACCTGGACTCCTTGAACTAGCACCAAAAAGATCTGGAAATGATGAAATCAGAAATAATTTCACAGATAACAGCAGAGGTTATGCCCATAGTGCAAGACATGATTAATAAATCTAGAGAGGACACAGATAATAAAATAGAGGAGCAGAGGAACATGATGGAACCCCAACAAAGGAAACAAATGGAATACATAAAACAGATGCAAACAGATTTTCAGAACATTAAAAACTCCATTGAAAGTCTATGCAACAGAATGTGCCAATGTGAGGACAGAATTTCAGATATAGAAGATAAGATTGCAATGGGTGACCAGGAAAAGAAAAATTGCTTTAAAATTGTAAGGGACCACAAGAAATCAATCCAGCAGCTGCTAGACGATGCAAAGAAGAATAACATAAGACTGATTGGAGTCAATGAAGAAACAGGAGAGAGTGCAGATGTCCTACTTGTTCTTACAAAAATACAATCACTTAAAAGATTCAAGAAAGAGAAAAATATATAATTTTAAAGTAAGAAAATATTTTTCTTGATTTTAGAAACATTAAATTTTTCAATATGTCTTGATTAAAAGGTACATTAGTAGAAAAAATGGACAATATCTTAAAAATCATGGCTAAAATATGTAAAATCTTATAAATTCTGCTTTCTTTTCTTTTGAGTTTACCAATTGAATATTCATAATGCCAAGATAGAATAGGGCATATTTCATACTTTTAAGGAACAAAATAGTCTCATATAGCAGATTTGTAGTTCTACCTAATAATGGCTGGAATTTAAATAAATAAGTGATTGGTATATTTAAAACAATATTTGAACTTCCTATCATAGCATTTAGTAAAAATTGATGAATCAAGATAAAGGTTGCTTTTTTCTGTATAAGCCCAGAAACCATTTTGTTCTGGATCTCTATGCTTCAATATTTAGTGGAGCATATGGTGATGAGTAGAATAAAGGTACTTCTCTTTTGTGAAAGGGGTAATGTGTATGAACAATTTTCTTTTCTTACTATATCAATATTATGAACTTTCTTGTGCTTGAAAGTATATTACTCTATACACTCACAGACCAGAATATCCATCTACTAGTTTCTTAGAGACTAAATACCTCTGAGTTGAATCTCACACAACTTGACTTGTGTTATCATAACACATTCTGTGTCTTATCACATGTTAATATCTTAAATAAGAATATTGAAAAGCTAGAATGAGACACTTTTCCATGCTCCTGACAGATTAAATTATGACACATGTACCTATTTCTTCTGTAAAAAATGTTACACAATTTTTTACAAACTAATTGTATAAAACTTGAAATATGGATTGAAATGTTTTTACTAAATCACATTTACATTGTAAAATTTGTAAATAATTTATTTATCAGTAAAGTGAATGACTGAGATAAGATGTAAATAGTGTTATATTTACCATTTTACTGATTAAAAAATTATGTAAGTTGAATGAATATAACATGAGAACACCAAAATGTTCAAATATATATCAGGAATAGTTCCAATTTCCTCTCCAAATGTCAAGTACTAACTGTATATTTTACACATAACAAACACTGGAGGGTGCTTGCTAATATACTTCCAAAGTGACATTTTCTTAGTATGACCTTTCTTTCTAACAATAACTTACATTTTAATTAAATCAGACCATTTTCATTACATGCCAAAGATCTCAGAGCCATATATTATCATCCTCCTTTGTCAGAACTGATAGGTAAAGGTCATGGACTTAAATAATTATTGAGATTAACAGAATTGGTAATATATGAGAAAATGGCATGTACATGGTAGTTCGTCTTTCAGACAAGTGAAACTTGCTAATTTTTGAATAGATTTGAACTGAAGAATATAAGAAAAACATGACTCATCATCTTAAAAATAGTAAAGATTTTTCTCTGAGTTTATATTATTTCTTCAGCATAGGAAATCAGTTTTCCAAAATATGTCAGTAAACATATGAAAGACTGAATTAAATATGAAAGAATCTTATTTAAATAAGAAGTATTGTGTTGCTAACTGTAATGACATGCGTAATACAACACTAGAACTTATTTCTCCTCTCTCACTGAAACTGTGCACTTATCGATCAGTATCTCCCTTTTTCTCATCCATCTTATCCCACCACAACCCTCCAGTAATCACTGTCCATCTTTACTTCTATGAGATCAACTTTTTTACTTTCCACTTTTAAGTGAGATCATGTGGTACTTGTGTTTTTATTCCTGCATTATTTTACTCACCATAATTACTCCCAGTTTCATTTATGTTGAAACAAATGATATGTTTTACCTTATAGTCCAAAATAGCTAAAATATAGAATTATGAATATTCTTACCAAAAAGCAATATTAAATATCTGAAATGATGCATATACTGATTACTCTGACTCAAGCATTGTACAATGGATACATCAAAATGGTCATTCTTTTAAAATGATGAAACACAGTATATTAACCATTGTTATTTTCCAATTACTGTGTTATGAAATTTTGTTTAATATTTTCAAAGAAACAGTGTAGGGCCGGGGATTTAGCTTAGTGGTTTTGCCGCTTTTGCGCAAGCACAAGGACACGAGTTCGATTCCCCAGTACCAAAAAAAAAAAAAGCATTTGTATATTTTCTTTAATATCTACTTATATTACATTAAAATGAAAAAAAATAGAAAAACAAAATAGTACTTTATACAAAATAAATATACAAAATTTTTATTTATTAATTAAAATTAAATAAATTTGCAAAAGCAGGTTATTGAAAAGACTGGTGTGAAAATACATTTTAATAATTATTTTATCCTATAATAATTTTTAGTTATAAAGACAGGATCAGACCAAAATTGAATTAAAAATCACCATCTATAAAAGCTTTACCTGCCCTATTTTTCTGATTCTTTTTTAAAAATAATGTCATTTTCATTTTAACAACTCATCATAACAAACATATGGTAATAAATAAAAAATATAAAAGGACTAAAAATAAAGCATTTACTCTAGTATTTCAGAACTAAAATAATCTCATATAGACAGGCAGGTGTGTGCACACCCAACTGAGGTCCTGAGCCTCATGGAAGATGCCGAATCTCCCCCGTGAAGACAGGCAGGTCTGCCCACACCCTACTGAGGTCCCCAGTCTCATGGAATATGTCAAATCAGGCCACTGCAAACAGGAAGGTCTGTGCACACCCTACAAGGTCCTGAGTCACGTGGAAGCCCCCAAATCACTCCACTGCAGACAGGCAGGCACCTGGTTCCACACTACAAAGACACAGAGGACACCAGACCACCAGATCAAGGTACTGAGTCCCATTATTCCTTGCCCAGAGGTAGGGGGTTCTGAGCAACAATCCCACTGCTCCTGGTCCAGAGGAAGGGGCTTCCTAGTCACCATCCCTCCTCCCACTGATCCCAGCCCACATAAAAGGGCTTTTGGTCTACCTTCTGTCCCGCTGCTCCTGGCCCAGAGGAAGGGGCTTCCAGGCCACCATCCCTCCCTCTGCTCCCAGCCCACAGGAAAGGGCTTTTGGGTCAAAATTCCTACTGCTGCTCCGAGCCCCTGTCCCACCTCTCCCAGCTCAGAGGAGGTTATCAGTGCAGGCATAACAGACCCCCACTCAAGTCAAAATGAGAAAACACATAAATAAGTCTCAAAACCAGACTTCCAGATCACCTACAGCAACCCCAAAGGGAAATGAGATGGAACACTCTGATACACAACCACCTGGACCCACTGAACTGGCAACAAAAGGGAATCTGGAAAAAATGAAATCAGAAATAATTTCTCAGATAACAGGAGAAATTGTGCCCCTAGTGCAAGACATGATTCATAAATCTAGAGAGGAGCTGAGGAACATGATGGAATACCAACATAAGAAACAAATGGAATCCATAAAACAGATGCAAATAGATTTCCAGGACATGAAAAACTCCATTGACAGTCTACATAGCAGAATGAGCCAGTGTGAGGACAGAACTTCAGAAATAGAAGATAAGATTGCAATTAGTGATCAGGAAAAGAAAAATTGCTTCAAAATTCTACAGGAACATGAGAAATCAATCCAGCAGCTACTAGATGATGCAAAGAAGAATAACATAAGACTGATTGTGCTCAATGAAGAAACAGGAGAGAGTGGAGATGACATCAAAAAATCTCTTCACAAAAATAATAGCAGAAAACTTCCCAAGCAAGGGAAAAGAGCTTGACATACAGATAAGTGAGGCATATAGGACTCCAAATAGCCTTGATCAAAAAAAAAATCTACACATAGGCATATAATTGTTAAGATTCCAGAAATTCAACAGAAGAACAAAGTTCTACAAGCAGTCAGAGAAAAAAACAAATCACATACAAAGGAAAGCCCATTAGAATGACAGCAGACTTCTCAACACAAACCATCAAGGCAAGAAGAGCTTGGAGTGACATATTCCAAGCCCTAAAAGAAAACAACCTCCAACCCAGAGTGATGTACAATGGAAAACTATCTTTCAAAATTGATGGAGAAATAAGATACTTTCATGACAAAGAGCACCATAGGAACTTTGTGAATACCAAATCAGCACTCCAAAGAATTTTACACAATATCCTAGGAACAGACACTGAGGATCACAACCCCAGGAAACAAAGCAGAATGAACCCATCTGGCATGACAAGAAATTAAATGTAAAGGGGGAGAACCCAACAAAAAGAAAAAGTCATGGCAATGACAAGTCAATACGTTACAGTTATAACCATCAATGTTAATGGTCTCAATGCACCAATCAAAAGAAATAGACAGCCGGAATGGGTCAAGAAGCAAAATCCAACAATATGCTGCATAAAAGAAACACACTTAATTCAAAAGGAAACTCATAGACTGAAAGTTAAAGGGTGGAAAACAATACTCCATGCCACAGGAACCCCCAAAAAAGCAGGAATAGCTATCCTCTTTGCAGATCAAGCAGATTTCAAGCCAACACTGATTAAGAGAGATGAAGAAGGACACTACCTCCTTGTAAAGGGAAGAATCCAAGAGGAAGAGATGACAATCATAAATATCTATGCACCAAACACTAGTGCACCCAACTATATAAAACAAATACTGACAGACATGAAAAGTCATATATGCACTAATACAATTGTAGTGGGGGATCTCAACACCCCACTGTCACAAATGGATAGATCAACTAGACAAAAAATAAGTAATGAAATACTAGAACTCAATCAAACTCTTGAACAAATGTACCTAACAGATGTTTACAGAGTTTTCCACCCCACAAAATCAGAATACACATTCTTCTCAACTGCACATGGGTCATTCTCAAAAATAGACCACATACTCACACATAGAACATGTTTAAGTAAGTGCAAAGGAATTGAAGTTATCCCCTGTATATTCTCAGACCATAGCATGATGAAATTGGAGATCCACAGCAAACTAAACTCAAAAAATTTCATAAACCTGTGGAAATTGAACAACACACTTCTGAATAACCAATGGGTCACAGAGAAGATTAAAGAAGAAATCAGACAGTTCCTTCAATTAAATGACAATGACAATACAGCATATCAGAATCTATGGAACACAATGAAAGTCTTACGAGGGAAATGCATAGCAGTGAATACACATATTAGGAAAACAGAATGAGCCCAATTAAACAACCTGATGCTGAACCTCAAGCTTCTAGAAAAAGAAGAGCAGGACAACCCCAAAGCTCATACAAGGGAGGAAATTATAAAGATCAGAGGAGAAATCAATGCAATGGAGACTAAGAGTATGAAACAAAAAATCAATGAAGTCAAGCATTGATTCTTCAAAAGAATCAACAAAATTGACAAACCATTAGCCAATCTTGTCAGAAAAAGGAAAGGAAAGGCCCAAATCCATGCAATTAGGAATGAAAAGGGTGAAATCACAACAGACCCAGCAGAAATCCAGAGGATCATCAATACCTACTTTCCGAACCTATGTACCAATAAGATGGACAACACAGAAGAAATGGACAGATTCCTAGATACATATGAATTACCAAAGTTGAATGAAGAAGACCTAAAAATTCTGAACAACCCAATATCAACCAATGAAATTGAAAATGTAATTAAAAACTTATCAACTAAGAAAAGCCTGGGCCCTGATGGCTTCACTGCTGAATTCTACAAGACATTTAGAGAGGAACTACTGCCACTACTGTTTAAACTCTTCAGTGAAATTGAAAGTGAATCAATACTCCTAAATTCATTTCTGGAAGCAAGCATCACCTTGATCTCCAAAGCAGAGAATGACCCAACTGAAAAAGAGAACTACAGGCCAATCTCACTAATGAACATAGATGCAAAAATTCTTCATAAGATAATGGCAAACAGAATGCAGAAGATCATCAAGAAGATCATACACCCTGATCAAGTGGGATTCATCCCAGGGATGCAGGGATGGTTCAATATATGAAAATCAATCAATGTAATAAACTATATCAATAGAGCCAAGGACACAAACTATATGATTATCTCCATAGACACAGAAAAAGCATTTGACAAAATCCAACATGCATTCATGCTAAAAACCTTACAAAAAATTGGAATAGATGGTCTCTACCTCAAACTGATAGAAGCCATCTATGAAAATCCAACAGCCAATATCATACTAAATGGTCAAAAACTGAAATCCTTCAAACTCAAATCAGGAACAAGACAAGGATGTCCACTATCACCACTCTTGTTCAATATAGTTCTGGAAACATTAGCCACGGCAATTAGACAAGAGAAAGAAATGAAAGAAATAAGGATAGGAAATGAAGAAGTCAAACTGTCATTATTTGCAGATGACATGATACTCTATATAGAAGATCCCAAGAACTCCACCAAAAGTTTTCTAGATTTAATAACCAAATTCAATAAAGTAGATGGTTACAAGGTCTACAGACAAAAATCAATAACTTTCCTCTACACGAATGACAGACTCACTGAGAGAGAAATAGGGCAAATAATTCCTTTCACAATAGCATCCAAAACACTGAAATACCTAGGAATCATCCAAATGAAAGTAATCAAAGACCTCTTCTCTGAAAACTATGGCACTCTGAAAAGAGAGATTGAAAATGATATCAGAAAATGGACAGACATCCCCTGTTCCTGGGTAGGAAGGATTAATATAGTGAAAATGGCCATACTTCCAAAACTGCTTTATAGATTTCATGCAATTCCAATTGTGATCCCAGCAGTATACTTCATAGACCTCGAGAAAACAATTCAAAAATTCATTTGGACCAAGAAGAGACCCAGAATAGCAAAAGCAATTCTAGGTAGCAGAGACATGGCAGGGGGTATCACAATCCCAACCTGCAACTATACTACAAAGCTACTGTGATAAAAACAACATGGTACTGGCAAAGAAACAGACTTGAGGATGAGTGGAACAGATTAGAAGATGCAAAAACAATGCCAGACACACTCAGGCAACTCATCTTCAATAAAGGAGCCAAACACACTCACTGGAGGAAAGATAGCCTCTTTTAATAAATGGTGCTGGGAAAATTGGGCTTCAACTTGCCAAAGATTAAAATTAGACCTATATCTCTCACTATGCACTAAACTAACATCAAAATGGATTAAAGATATAATATTAAAATCGGGAACTCTGAACCAGTTGGAGCAGAGGTTAGTTAGAACCCTTGAAGACATCGTTGCCAGAAAAGATTTTATGAACAAAACCTCAGTTGCCCATGAACTAGCACAAACAATCAACAAGTGGGATCTCTTCTTATTAAAAGGCTTCTGCACAGCAAGAGAAACCACCAGCTGTGTGAAGAAACAACCCACAATGTGGGAAAAATTCTTCACCTGCTCTTCTTCAGACAAAGGTCTACTATCTCAAATCTATAGAGAACTTAAACAGATCAGACCTCCCAAATTTAAAGACCCAATCCAAAAATGGGCATCTGAAATGAACAGACATTTCTCAGCCAAAGAAGTAGAAATAGAAAATAAATACCTCAAAAAATGTTCAACATCACTGGTCATTTGAGAGATGCAAATGAAAACAATGCTGAGATTCCACTTCACTCCAGAAAGAATGGCTGCTATCATGAAATCAACCAATAACAAATGCTTGTGGGGCTGTGGGGAAAGAGGAACCCTGCTCCACTGCTGGTGGGCGTGTTGACTGGTGCAACCACTGTGGAAATCAGTATGGAGATACCTCAAAGAACTAGGACTGGAAATCCCATTTGACCCTGCTATTCCAATTCTGGGGATCTTCCCCAAAGAATTAAAAGAATCAAACCACAGTGATATATGTGCACCCATGTTCATAGCAGCACAGTTTGTGATAACTAAAACCTGGAAACACCCCAAATGCCCATCAACTGGAGACTGGATAAAGAAAATGTGTTTTTTTTAAAAAAAGGAGTACTACTCAGCCATAAAAAATGAGAAATTAGAGACATTTATAGCTAAGCAGATGCACATTGAGGAGATACTCTTAAGTGAAAAATATAGGACACACATGTAAATACTGAATAGTTTCTCTGGTGTGAGAAACTGAAAGTGTATTTAAGGATTAAATGTATAATAGGTAATGTGAAATAGGAAGAAAAGGGGCAAAGGGGAAAGAAGTGGGAGGGCTAGGGGAGAGGATAGAAAGGAATGGGATTAATATGAGAAAATAGAAAAATAGGAACAAAATCTTCGTAAATAGAGAGGAATGGAGGGGTTGAAGGGAAGGCTGGACAAGGGTGAAAAATAAGAACCAAGAGAGACTATGTAAAGGTGCAAATTTCCAATGATGAATGTCATTATATTGTATAAAAAATGTACTGCTGATTAGAATGAATAATCAATAATGTAAAATAGGAAGAAAAGGTCCAAAGTGGTAGGGGTAGTGAGAGGGGCAGGGGAAAGGAAAGAAGGGAAAGGAAAAATGATGAGAAATGGAAAAAATGGAAATAAAGTCCTTGTAAATAGGGAAGGGTGGAGGGCGTGAAGGGAGGGCTAGGAATGGGGAAAAACTAAGAACCAAGATGCATTATGGAAAGGTACAATTCTCAATGAGAAATGTAATTGTGTTGTATACCTACAATATACCAATAAAAGAATTTAATACAAAAAAAATCACATATTGTCCATAAATTAAGTATACAAAATTAAGATCAGTGTTTACAACACTCTACCCTCCTTTACTCAACTTTGTTTAATTCTTAAAATATATTTAGTTTTATATATTTATGATATTTATATTTTAATTATAAGAAGTAACTTTATGAAATGAAAATCTGTCATCTTATTTTTCTGAATCTGTTTCTCTTCCTATATAATTGACTGTCACTACAAATTATGTATCCTATCAGAGTTTATTTTTATACCTATGAAAACAAATTCTTTTCAAAGCATAGAAATTATGTGCAATGTGATACTTTCTGTGATTTCCTTTTTAAAAATAAAATATATGTGGTAAAGTATCATTTAACAAAATTAAAGGAGCTAGTTTTTATATTTCCTGTTTTATGCTTTTTCTTGTGCAGTCATTTACTTTACTATATTTTATTCATTATCATGTAAATTTTTGATGCTTAAGAAGTAAAGCTTTAAGTAATGATAGAATGATTAATGTACAGGCAGGTATTTATATAGGAAGTCATGTAAACAATTAATGAAGAACAAATTAAAATATATAACAAATATCAACAAATAATGTAAAAGAAAATATTAATGGCTCTGAAATAAAAGAAAGATGCTGAACCTCACAATGACAGAAATACAAATTGAAATAATCCTGACACTATCATTTATCTATCCAGACTGATAATGACATGTTTGACAACAAATGTTAAAATAAAAATATAAATAAACTAAAAATAGAAGTCTTTGCATGGGTTAATGGTAGGATGAAACAGTACACAAAGCCATATGATTGCCTGAATATTATACATATATCCATATATATTATATATATATTACACTAGAACATATACACATTATTATACATATGTATTTTATTTTATTGAATAAAATTACAAATGCATTTACCTTTGGGTTGTCTAGATTTCTCACTTTTATAAATATATTTGTATAAATGTGGGTGAATATGTTACTTTTATACTTTTTTCTTTTTCTTAAATTCTTTTATTGGTACATTGTAGGTATACAACACATTTACATTTCTCATTGAGAACTTGTACCTTTACATGATGCATCTTGATTCTTATTTTTTCCCCATTCCTAGCCCACCCTTCACCCCCTCCACCCTTCCCTATTTACAAATACTTTGTTTCCATTTTTCCCATTTCTCATCATTTTTCCTTTTCCTTCTTTCCTTTCTCCTGTCCCTCCACTGCCCCTACCCCTTTGGACCTTTTCTTCCCATTTTACATTATCAATTATTCATTTGAATCATTGGTACATTTTTGGTATACAATATAATGGCATTCATGATTGGAAATTTGCACCTTTATGTAATCTCTCTTGGTTCTTATTTTATCCCACTTCCTCTGCCCTCCCTTCAACCCCTCCATTCCTCCTTATTTACAAAGATTTTGTTTCCATTTTTCCATTTTCTCATATTAATTCCATTCCCTTCTTTCCTTTCCCCTACCCCTCCGAATTCTCCTTCCCCTTTGCCTGTTTTCTTCCTATTTCACATTATCTATTACAGGTTTTAGTCCTCATTTACACTTTCAGTATCTCACACTAGAGAAACTATTTAGTATTTATGCATGTGGGTTCTATTTATTACACTTAAGATTATTGCCTCAATGTCCATCCATTTAGCTATAAATCTCTCTAATTTCTCATTTTTGATTTCTGAGTAGTACTTCATTTTATAAAAAAAAGACATATTTTTTTTTTTTTTATCCAGTCTCCAGTTCATGGGCATTTGGGCTGTTTCCAAGATTTAGCTATTACAAAGTATGCTGCACTGAACATAGGTGAACATATATCACTGTGGTATGATTCTTTTAATTCTTTGGGGAAGATCCACAGCAGTGGAACAGCAGGGTCAAATGGGACTTCCAGTCCTAATTCTTTGACGTATCTCCATGCTGATTTCCACAGTGGTTGCACCAGTCAACACTCCCACCAGCAGTGGATCAGTGAAACTCTTTCCCCACAGCCCTGCTAGCATTTGTTATTGGTTGATTTCATGATAACAGGCATTCTTTCTGTGGTGAGGTGGAATGTCTGTGTTCTTTTCCTTTGAATCTCTCAAATGGCCAATGATGGTGCACATTTTTTCAAGTGTTTATTTGCTATTTCTACTTCTTTGTCTGAGAAATATCTGTTCATTTCAGATACCCATTTTTGGATTGGGCCTTTAAATTTGGAAAGTTTGATTTTTTTAAGTTCTTTATAGATTCTAGATAGTAGACATTTGTCTGAGGGACAGCTAGTAAAATTTTTTTCCTACATTGTGGGTTATATCTTCACTCTGTTGGTGGGTTATCTTGCTGTACAGAAGTGTTTTAATAAGAAGAGATCCCACTTGTTGTTTCTTTGTGTTACTTCACTGGCAACTGAGGTTTTGTTCTTAAAATCTTTTCCAACACAAAGGTCTTAAAGAGTTCTACCTAACCTCTGTTCCAACTGGTTCAGTGTTTCTATGTTAATATTTAGATCTTTAATCCATTTTGATTTTAGTTTAGTGCATGGCAAGAGATATAGGTCTAGTTTTAATCTTTGGCAAGTTGAAGCCCAATTTCTCCAGAATCATTTATTAAAGAGGCTATCCTTCCTCCAGTGAGTGTGTTTGGCTCCTTTATTGAAGATGAGATGGCTGAATGTGTCTGGCGTTGTTTCTGCATCCTCAAATCTGTTCCACTCATCCTCAAGTCTGTTTCCTTGCCAGTACCATGCTGTTTTTATCACAGTAGCTTTGTAGTATAGTTGCAGGTTGGGATTGTGATACCCCCTGCCATGTCTCTGTTACCTAGAATTGCTTTTGCTATTCTGGATCTTTTCTTATTCCAAATGAATTTTTGAATTGTTTTCTCAAGGTCTATGAAATATGCCACTGGAATTTCAATAAAGATTTCATTGAATCTACATAGTAATTTTGGAAGTATGGCCATTTTCACTATATTGATCCTTCCTACGTAGGAACAGGAGATGTATGTCCATTTTCTGATATCATTTTTAATCTCTCTTTGAGAGTGCTACAGTTTTCAGAGATGTCTTTGATTTCTTTTGTAAGGTTGACTCCTAGGTATTTCAGTGTTTTGGATGCTATTGTGAAAGGAATTATTTGCCCTATTTCTCTCTCAGTGAGTCTGTCATTGGTGTAGAGGAAAGCTATTAAGTTATGTGTGTTGACCTTGTGTCCAGCTACTTTATTGAATTTGGTTATTAAGTCTAGAAGACTTTCGGTGGAGTTCTTGGGGTCTTCTCTATACAGTATCATGTTATCTGCAAATAATGACCATTTGACTTCTTCATTTCCTATCTTTATTCATTTTATTTCTTTCTCTTGTCTAATTGCTGTGGCTAATCTTTCCAAAACTATATTGAACAAGAGCGGTGATAGTGGACATCCTTGTCTTGTTCCTGATTTTAGTGCAAAGGTTTTCAGCTTTTGACCATTTAGTATGATACTGGCTGTTGGTTTCTCATAGATGGCTTTTATCAGTTTGAGATAGAGACCATCTATTCCAATTTTTTGTAAGGTTTTTTATCATGAATGCATGTTGGATTTTGGCAAATGTTTTTTCTGTGTCTATGGAGATAATCATATGGTTTTTGTCCTTGGCTCTACTGATATAGTGTATTACATTGATTGATTTTCTTCTACTGAACCATCCCTGCATCCCTGGGATGAATCCCATTTGATCAGGGTGTATAATCTTCTTGATGACATTCTGCATTCTATTTGTCACTGTCTTATTAAGGATTTTTGCATCTATGTTCATTAGTGTGATTGGACTAGGGTTCTCTTTTTCAGTTGAGTCTTTCTCTGCTTTGGGGATCAAGGTGATGCTTGCTTCCAGGAATGAATTTGGGAGTATTGCTTCCCTTTCCATTTCTTTGAAGTGTTTAAACAGTAGTGGCAGTAGTTCCTCTCTAAATGTCTTGTAGAATTCAGCAGTGAATCCATCAGGGCCCAGGCTTTTCTTAGTTGATAAGTTTTTAATTATATTTTCAATTTTAATGTTTGATATTGGGTTGTTTAGAATTTTTAGGTAAAAAATTGGTAATTCACATGTAATTCAACTTTGGTGATTCATATGTATCTAGGATTCTGTCCATTTCTTCTGTGTTTTCCATCTTATTGGTGTATAGGTTCTGGAAGTAGGTATTGATGATCCTCTGGATTTCTGCTGAATCTGTTGTAATTTTACCCTTTTCATTCCTGATTGCATGGATTTGGGCCTATTCTTTCCTTTTTCTGATAAAGTTGTCTAAGGGTTTGTCATCTTTATTTATTATTTTAATGAACCAACTCTTGGCTTCATTGATTTTTTGTTTCTTACTCTTAGTCTCCATTGCATTGATTTCTCCTCTGATCTTTATAATTTCCTCCCTGTATGAGATTTGGGTTTGTCCTGCTCTTCTTTTTCTAGAAGCTTGAATTTCAACATCAGGTTGTTTAATTGGGATCATTTTATTTTTCTAATATGCATATTCAGTGCTATGAATTTCCTTTGTAAGACAGCTTTCATTGTGTCCCATAGATTCTGATATGTTGTATTGTCATTGTCATTTAATTGAAGTAACTGATTTCTTCTGTAATTTCCTCTGTGACCCATTGGTTATCCAGTTCTGCATTGTTAAATTTCCATGTGTTTATTAAATTTTTCTGGTTTCTTTTGCACTGGATCTCCAATTTCATTGCACTATGGTCTGATAATATGCAGGGGATAACTTCAATTCTTTTCCACTTACTTAAACATGTTCTGTGTGTGAGTATGTGGTCTATTTTGGAGAATGACCCATGTGCAGCTGAGAAGAATGTGTATTCTGATTTTGTGGGGTGGAACATTCTGTAAATATCTGTTAAGTTTATTTATTCAAGAGTTCGATTGAGTTCTAGTATTTCATTACTTATTTTTTATCTAGTTGATCTATCTATTTGTAACAGTGGGTTATTGAGGTCTCCCACTACAATTGTATTAGTGCATATATGACTCTTCATGTCTATTAGTATTTGTTTTATATAGTTGGGCACACTAGTGTTTGGTGCATAGACATTTATGATTGTCATCTCTTCCTCTTGGATTGTTCCCTTTACAAGGATGTAGTGTCCTTCTTTGTCTCTCTTAATCAGTGTTGGCTTGAAATCTACTTGATATGCAAAGAGGATAATGACTCTTGCTTTTTTGCAGGTTCCTGTCACATGCAGTATTGTTTTCCACCCTTTAATTTTCAGTCTATGAGTTTCCTTTTGAATTAAGTGTGTTTCTTTTATGCAGCATTTTGTTGGATTTTGCTTCTTGACCTGTTCTGCCGGTCTGTTTCTTTTGATTGGTGAATTGAGACCATTAACATTGATGGTCATAACTGAAACATATTGACATCATTCTCATGACTTTTTCTTTTTGTTGGGTTCTCCCCCTTTACATTTAATTTCTTGTCATGCCAGATGGGTTCATTCTGCTTTGCTTCCTGTGGTTGTGATCCTCATTGTCTGCTCCTAGCATATTGTCTAAAATTTTTTGGAGGGCTCATTTGCTATTCAGGAAGTTCCTAAGGGGCTCTTTGTAATGAAAGTATCTTATTTCTCCATTAATTTTGAAAGAGTTTTGCAGGGTACATCAATCTGGGTTGGAGGCTGTTTTCTTTTAGGACTTGGAATATGTCACTCCAAGGTCTTCTTGCCTTGATGGTTTGTGTTGAGAAGTCTGCTGTGATTCTGATGGGCTTTCCTTTGTATGTGATTTTTTTCTTTTCTCTAACTGCTTGTAGAATTTTGTTCTGTTGAGTTTCTGGAATCTTAACAATTATATGCCTATGTGTAGATTTTTTTTGATCAAGGCTATTTGGAGTCCTATATGCCTCACTTATTTGTATGTCAAGTCCTTTTCCTCTGCTTGGGAATTATTTTCTGCAATTATTTCTGTGTAATTTTTTTTATGGTATCTGCACTGTCTCCTGTTTCTTCTTTGACTCCAAACAGTCTTATGTTAGTCTTCTTTGCATCATCTAGCAGCTGATGGATTGATTTCTCATGTTCCTTTACAATTTTGAAGCAATTTGTCTTTTCCTATTCACTAATTGCAATCTTATCTTCTATATCTGAAATTGTGTCCTCACATTGGCTCATTCTGCTGCGTAGATTTTCAGTGGAGTTTTTCATCTCCTGGAAATATATTTGCATCTGTTTTTTGGATTCCATTTGTTTCCTATGTTGGGATTCCATCATGTTTCTCAGCTCCTCTCTAGATTTATTAATCATGTCTTGCACTATGAGCACAATCTCTGCTGTTATTTGAGAAATTATTTCTGATTTCATTTTTTGCAGATCCTCTTTTGTTGCCAGTTCAGCGGGTCCAGGTGGTTGAGTATCAGAGTGTTCCATCTTATTTCCCTTTGGGGTTACTCTAGGTGATCTGGAAGTCTAGTTTTGAGACTGATTTACATGTCTTCTCATTTTGACTCAGGGGTGGGGGTGCTGTTGGCATCCTTGTGGCTCACCTCTTCTGAGCTGGGAGAGGTGGGACAGCTGCTCAGAAGCCCCTTCCTCTGGGCCAGGAACAGCAGGATGGACAGCAGCCCAGAAACCCCTACCTCTGGGCCAGGAATGGTGGAATGGACAGTGGCCTGCAATCCCCTTCCTCTGGGCCAGGAGTGGTGGGATGGTGGCTCCAAAGCCGCTTCCTCTGGGCTGGGATCAGTGGGACAGAACAGTGGCCCAGAAACCCCTTCCTCTGGTCCAGGATCAGCAGGATAGGACAGCAGCCCGGAAGCCCCTTCCTCTGGGCTGGGAGCAGTGGGACAGGGCCTCAGAAGCCCTTACCTCTGGGCCAGGAGTGGTGGGATGGATGGTGGCTGGAAAGCCCCTTCCTCTGAGCCAGGAGCAGTGGGTTGCATGTGTTGGTTTTATTCTTACAACTTTTCTTTTTATTTCAACAAAAGACTGGGAAGAACTTGAATGTAAATCAAATAAGGGATTTGTTAAATAAACTGTCAAATTACTCACTGAATATTATATTATCCAGAAATACAGGAGCATGTGTAAACTTGATATATTATTAAGTAAAACTGGTAAAATATAGAATTTTATTTATAATATGTACTATTTTGCTTAAATGAATAATAGTTTTGACAAATGGTTTTAAGTTTATTAGCAATCATCTCAACATGAAATTTCATATATGTGTTCTCCCTATGAAAGCTGGTGGGTTTGTCAATTGCTTGTAATAAATAAACACATCAGAAGTGTTGCTGACTGAGGTCCAAAATCCTGAGCACACAGTCTATACAGTGACATCCAATTCCATGCTTATCAGGGTCTAATGTTTGGTTTATTGCTCTAACCATGTAGTCTTGGAATACTCTTATTACAGTTATTTGGAATTTTCCTTTTGCACTGGACTCTGTATAAACTCCTGGTCATATTCGAGGTTGGGTCATAGAGGCAACACTGCTTGCACTTTCTGCCCCTGAACACTCGTGCTTGGGGCTGAGGTGCCACGCAATAGTCAAATGACATTGAATATATTGTAGAAGCCAAACTCTGTGGAAGGGCAAGCTACAGATGCTCTAAATTTTCCACAAGCCAGATGTAGAATTACCCAGGATTTGAACTTTTCTGATTGATGTTATAGAAAACATAGATGATAGAGAGGCTGTCTCTACTGTGCCTTGCCAGAATTGAGCACCCATAGAGACCATGAGATGCATATGGTGAAAATTTTAATTCATAAATTTTGCAGCAATTTCTTATGAAAAGGAATCGGAAGAAACTTCTTTTTAAGAAAGAAACATAGAAAACTAAATATCTATTTATTTATGAGTATTGAGGGGGAACCCAGGAAGACAAGGGGCTAGACGGATGGGGCAGGGAACTTTCCACACTGTAGCTTTTCATATGTTTGAATGTTTGAAATATGTAGGTGTATTTTTTCTCAAAAAATAAATAGAAATATGAAGAACAAAGAGAAACTATAGTTATTATTTAAGGATATGTAGGTCGAAGAGAAAACATTTTTGTATATCTGCAGAGGTGGAACTTTCTGAATATATTTTGCTGAATGCATGGGATCCTTTTCTGAGAGCAAGCTGTAGGGAGTTAATTTATAACTCTACAGATAGTCAGAGAATTTTAGAGATATTTACCTCACTTGAGAGGTAAGTTTTTGTATTTTAGAGGAAAATGAGGCCCAGATCTTTAGATCTCTCATTTCTACAAACAGTGAACAAAGGGCTTGTTTAATCCAAAAAAAATATGTATTTAACTCAGAAATTTAAAGTGAGACTGGAGAAACTTTTCATTCCTTTTCCAAGAAACATTTTTTTCTCCATTCTTTTGGGAGAAGAGGGTGAGAGAGATGCCTGTTTCTTCTGTATGCAAGGAAAGAATATCCATTTCTCTCAACACTTCACTTATGGGTATTTCTTGTCCCTCCTAAGGGATATATGAATATCAGGCTTGCTCAGCATCCCCATGTTAAGGAGCCAATTACTCCAAGGAGATAAGAAATATCACCAGGGCACTTTGGCTGTACACTGAAAATTTAATATTAAGCACCCAACAGCATATATGTATACTTCATAAGGCTAAATGAAAAAAACATACATTAGGAAAACATTTTAGAGTAGAAGCTCTTTCAAGGATACAGGATGACTTGAAGTATTCTGGTAGTATAGAAATTCAAGCAATGATATCACGTTTTCCTAAGTTGATTGTAAGGTTGATAGGTGTTCATATTGCTGTTTTATGTCACAATTTAATTATGTATATGCATAAAATAATACATAAAACAATGTAGTCCAGAGACAAATATATGGTTCAGGAGACCAATTAGGAGGCTACTGAATTTTCCAAAAAGGAAAAAAATGGAATATTGCACTAGAAAGTTAAGGATATATGGTGACTCTGAGAAGTGTTCACATTTGAGACAAATACTGAAAATGGAGTTAATAGCAATTAAAGATGGATTGGATGAGCAGAATGAGAGAAATATAAGCTTTAAGAATTCCCATTTTTTGCTGAATAATTTGTGAAAAGTATTTTAATGTAGTCCAATAAACAGTATTGGTGGACTATTACACTGTTTAAGAAAATTTTGGGGCCAGGGATTTAGCTTAGTGGCACCATACCTGCCTGACAAGCTCAAGGTCTTGAGTCTGATTTCTGGTACAAAAAAAAAAAAAAGAGAAAGAAAGAAAAGGAAAAAAGAAAATTTTCATAATCACTTCTCAGGCTTTTCTCCAAGATCAAATATAGTAAGAAAATTTTCATGTATTTATTAAAAACAATATAAAATATTCTGTCATTAAAATCTTTACTTTTCAGTTAGACATAATGGTATGAATTTGCATTTCCAAACACTTTTAGTTCTTTTTTAATGAAAGGAGACTCATAAAAATATAATCTGTATATAAACAATATTTTTATAAATTTATGCTTTGAGTACATGTGACATAACTGCTTATTGGATGAATTTACAGCCATTTAAGGTGGCAGTGGTAGAAATTTTAGATATTCTTAAAATTTATCTGCAAACCTATTATTTATTCAAGGAAATTACAATTTGATCTGTCTTATAAACCAAAATATCTATTTGATTATTACTATTACTCTGTTCTATTTCTTTCTGTGTCAATGAAAGTTTCTTACTTCATTCTTTTGGTTATTGTAACAATTAAAGTGAATTTGAATCTTTTTTTCTGCAAATGCAATTTATAGGAAAATATTTTTTTCTTAAACGATAATATATTTAAGATTTAGTTGAACAAGTATATCTTTTTAAACTAAGAAGTCCTGATTAAATTTTCTGCAATCATCTCACATTGTTTTCAGTGGCTTTTTCTCACATTTTAAGTACAATAGCAATTAAATGTTGCTTTTGGCCATGAAATAGTAGTATCTCTTACCACAGCATAATGAAGAAGTGAAATTAAAACCCTGATAGAGCAAAGATGAATCATAAAATTATAGTGCTACAGCTAATTAAATTTATACTTCTCAGTTTTCCCTCTTAAATATATTAAAACATATTTTATTTATTCAATTTTGTACCATATTTTATACAGTGAATAATAACATACATAATACTTATTCACACATACATCTGCTTACATGCATGCACATTAATGTGTATGGTATTTTCTAAAGCACTTCAGTTACATTTGTTTTTAACACCTGCATTAAATAATATATAACCATGAATTATCTGGATTTATATGTCATAAAAATAAGGATAATATGGTGATATATAAAATTAAGTTTGCAGCAGAAAGTCAAGCAAACCTTTACATTTTAGATGTTACGGTTGTTGGTAGAAAACGATATGTTATTTAAAAGCCTTGTAACCAAAACAAAATTTTCACGTATTGAGGAATAATGAAAATTTGAGGGAATTAGTACTCTCTGTGCTGGGTGGAATAGGAATAGGAATAAACGTGTGAAGTTTTAGGAAGACATAAGAAAATGAATGATGTCATTAGTTGAACTATAATATTATAAAAATAAACACAATGAGGAATGTTACTGTATTTTGTACCTAAAATGTATCAATAAATGTAATGAAAATATTTAAAATAAATAAATAAATAATGATCTAAATACATTTAAAACTCTGAATATAACATATTAAAATATTTCAACAGCATTTATTAAATCAGATACTACCAAATAATGGAATATACTCCAATCCATTTTAGATGTATTTATTCTGGAACTTTTAGATGAAAATCATTTTCTGTAATTATTAATAAAGAAGCCAAATCATCTTTATTTCATGAACAGCACAAGCTGATAGAAAACTTTAAACATAGCCAACTAAAATATCACTTATGAGTGTATATGATAATAGGTATAAAAATTCTTAAATATACTATAATAAAATGTATCAAGACAGTAACTTGATAACAGTAACCATGCAATTTTTACATATTTAACTAAAATAGAACAAATAGAACATGGGTGAATAATAGATATTTCAGAATTGAATATCTTATGAGAATTTAATACAATTTTATATTCTTAGGGCTTATATTATTTTTATTTTACTAGGAATGCCCTGAGTGATAAATATAAAAAGTGAAAATGATTAAATTAATTGTATATCAATTGTGAAGATTTCACAATTGTGAAGATAAATGAATATTTCTATTTATAGTATATTAGATTTAAGGGATTGTAAACAATAAAAGGTATAAACAGCATTTGACACACATTCTTACACTGTTAAAGGCCGAAATTCACACATAACTAATTTGGCAGGATAATCCTTAAAAATGACTATAACAACAAACAAATCATAATACTCTGTAGTAGGAATTATATAAATCTGTATAGTAATGGATTTCAGTACAAGCATATTAAAAGATTACAAACCTTTGACGGTAATTTTAGTCTTAATATTGTATTCCAAAAGACATTAAATTTGATTGAGTTAGACAATGCCTGAAATGCTCTTAATGGAGAACAGCATGCATGAATATTCTTAGAACATCCATGTCCTATGATAAATATACTATCAGTCAGGAAAAGCTGCAAAGTAAGCAGCTCAAATATTTCTCATGAAGGTGTTTTCTTCTGGGAAATTCAACAAAGGTTGTTTTATGCAAATCCTAAACAACAGGAATAAACATGCTCTAGGCTGGACCTGGAATTTCCTCCAGAGGCTCCTGCTATTGGGAAGTGGTAGATACTATAAGAAGTGGGGCCTAAGGGGATGACTTCAGCTTCTGGGTAGTGTGCCTGAAAGGGGAGTCTAGAGCCCTTGGCTCTTCCTCACTCTCTCACTTTCTGGGTATGAGGTAAGGAGCTTTACTTTGCAAAGAATGAATACATGCATATTGCTATTAATCACGCTCAAAATTCTTCCCTTCACTTTGAAAACACATATCTCATGATTGTTGCCTCATTCTGCAGTAGTTCTGGGAGTCCTATTTTGTGAGTGTCTGATCAAAAATAGGTATGATCAAAAGTACAGTGAATGGGGGCAACCCACTTTCTGGTCCCCCTTCTGTCTCTTAGGAAGAAGCTTTTTTTCTCCCAATAAATTTTTCCAACTCTTAACCTCCATTGTTCCTAGAATTCATTTTTCAGTTTTAGAGAACACAAACTCACATTTCAGATATCTAGTAGGTTTGGGAGTTACATCTCTTTCCCCTATATCATTTTGGAGGTCTTCCACTGAGATTACTGGTCAGAGGTAGTTTTCTTTCATAGGTTCTAACTTTGATTGTTTTGCTTCATATATTGTTACTTTTCATTTTATAGGCTCTGGCTATTTGTTTCATAGATTCTGGTTTTTGTTTCATAAATTCTGGCCTTTGTTTCAAAAGTGTCTTAATAATAAGCTGTGTGTTTTAAATGTTTGCAAATTTCATGTTTTTCTCATGCATTGTCTTTTGTTAAAATTGCATTTTATTCTTGTTTTGTATATGCTGTATTTGGACTAGTTGCTTAAAAATGTTGTAAAATGGGTCTTTTGTAAAATTATTCCAGAAATTTGGTATTTCTCTATACTGTGCTTAGTGTGCCTACCTCCTAAGGCCAAGTACACAGAAGAATGTACTATGATACTATCTCACAATTAGAATTATACTGCAAGATAGAAAAATGGTGAAATCATCATACATTGATATTTTCTTTAGATATGTTTCTGTTGTTTCAGTGTAGGAGCTCCATATCTGAACCTCATACTCCTTTGGAATATATTAAGGATCAATTTTCTTTATATTAAGAAGTAATTCTTGCTTGTGATCAAATGTAAATATGGGACATAGAAAAACGAGAGACAACTCACCCTTTAGACATTCAGTACCTCTAAGCCTGAGGCTACTCCTCACCCTTTAGAACCTGAGAAAAAAGTTTCCAAAACAATTTTAAGCATTGACCACCAGGTGCTGAGGGTGGAGTTTCTAGGCTAGCCATAATTAAAACCTCCATGAGGCTATATCCATCCTTAGCTATGTTGTTCAGGTCCCTAAAAGACAATATCCCTTCCAGGAATTAAATGGTGAATATGGGAATACCTGTGTTCATGTGTCTTTTTCTCTCAGTGATCTAAGACAGATCAAATGAGACCTAAGAGAGTTCTCAGATGATCTTGATATGAACATTGAGATCTTTAGAGGACTTACTCAGACCTATGGACTAGATTAAAAAGATGTAATGTTGCTCTAAATCAAAAAATGGTTTCTAATGGGAGACAAGTAGTATTACAAGCTGCAACTACATGTAGAGACAAATATTATCTTAATTTTGGAACCTCAAAAGACAGGCAACCAGGGGAAATCCTGGTTCCTACTGGAACACAAGCAGTTCCTATACAAGCCCCCACTGGGCTGCCAATCAGATAGGAGATTAAATAGAAGACATTTTCAGGCATGTATTCTTGAAGGTCTAAGAAACATGAGAACTAAGTCCTTCAGTTATTTTAAATTGTCAACTGTTTACCAGGAAAAAGATGAGGACATCCCTAGATCCTGATTTGATAAAAGGAATACTATAGTTTTTCCAAGTTAGTCTTACAATACATAGATGGAATGCTGTTATGTGCCCCCTCAGAAGAGCTTTCTAGCCAAGACATCTGCTCTGATGATTTTCTAACAGACAGAGGTTATATTTCTAGATCTAAGGCATAACTTTGCAGCCTTGTGGTAAAATATTTAGGCCTTATTATATCTAAGAGAACACACAGACTGGGGGAAGAAGGAATTAAACCAATTCTTTCCTTCCCACAGCCCAAGATTCTAAAACAGCTAAGGAAATTCCTGGAAATTATAGGCTTTTGTGGCCTTCAGATAGCAGGATATAGTGAAATTTTATGACCCCTTATTAGCTTATAGAAAAACCCAAGAGACAGACACCTGGGGACCTCATTCCCAGACCAGACTCTAGAACTTCAAACAAGCACTTCTAAGTGCCTAACTACAGGACACTGTTTCAGTTTGTATGTTAATAAAGGTGAGACATGGCTGTGGAAGTGTTTCTGCAACATCAGGGAGCTGCTCAACAGCCTGTAGAGTATTTGAATCATAAATTAGATACTATAGATTCAGAGTAATTCATTAAAAGGGTAAGCTCCAAACAATACAGTTAGAACACTTTTATTCTCTTTCCAGAGGCAAAAGGCAGTCATTTGAGTTCTTTGATTATTGGTTTGATTTTTCTGCTTGGCAATTCAGTTGGAGTCAATCCAACTAAATCTAGAGACATGTTTTGCTAAGGATTGCAGATCCACTCTGGAAAAGCTCCTAATCTTAATTGTCCTACACCTGAGATGGTTAAGATTTAGTTCTTGTGCCATACTTAAAGGCACTCTTTTGTCCCTTCCCCACTGCCCTGCCCCTGAGAAATAACACAGTTTGATTCAAGGCACTTCCCTCCTCTGTGGCTGCTGGATTTCAAAACTAAGTTTCCAAAATTGTGAGTTCCCCCTCCCTGGAATCCTTCCAGAGTAAAGCTGACCTTCATTTTTCTCTGGGCCATATAGAAAACTGGTCTAGATTTAATCATGAAACTCTCAAAAATTAAATGTAAAAGTTTTAGTTCAGATTTATCTGTCTTTCAGCCCTCAAGCAAAATTAGAGAATAGTAAGAACAGCTAACCTAGCTCTGGCCACTTCCTCACATCTCTAGTCTGCTGACTCTGGCACTGGATGAGATAAAAGTCTAAGAGACAACTTAGATTGGGCACAGAGCAAGAGAGATAGACAGCGATATCTTCTTTCTCTTTATTTCTTTACAAAATGGAAAAAAAACTATTACAGGTCAACATCTGCAGCACAGCAGGTTGGAGCCTTGGCAGGCCTTCTTCCCTCACTGATTGGAATTCATACTTAGCTCCAAAGAGTGTCACTTAGTCTCTTTCTACACTGAAACCTGGCCTGAATGCACACCCCCAGGAGATATTTGAAATTACCTTTAACAGTTTTTCCCTTTAGAGGAAACAATTACATATGACTGTCAAACAACTGTGACTATCAAAACAACCATGAGAAGCCTATAGTCAGATAAACAGTCAGCTTAGGGCCCATCTTAAAATAGTCTTTGCTTTCACAGATGTAGAAGATTTTTATTCCTTTTCATTCTTATTACAAAAGATCTCTGTTAATTGATCTACAATGTCCTGATTAATCTTTTTTACAATTATAAACCTAAAAATTATAAAATTATTATAATTCAACTTGGCCAAATACATTTGATGCATTCTGATTTATAAACAAGTTCTCTTGTGTGTCTCTGTGTCTGTTCACTTTGTTACAACATGTACAGCTTTTATGTTTGAGCTTTTTTCTTTTGACATTCTGGATTTTTTAAGATGTTTTCCTCTATCTCAAGTTAGCTTATCAATAAATTAAAGACACGCTTTCCCCAGGTTGCCAGATTATCAAAAAAATGTCAACTGGTTTTACAAATACATGTTTATAGTACATAGAGTTGTCTACATATAATATCTTGGGAATCTTTCATTGGTCAAAAATAATGTGTTAATTGTTATGATCTGGCTCTCATAGGTCATCTCAAAATTTGTTAAGATAATTAAATAGACTCTTGGGCTTAGGAAAACTACTAGACAGGACTCCCCTTGGCAAATAAAGGAGTGGCTGCCTGGAAAAATTTATTCCAGCCTTTGTTCACAAAGGGGACCCCAATACTTTCCATAGTCTTGTGGGAAATACATTGCTAAACATATTATTGTGATATGTATACATTGATCATGGTCAAACGGCTAAGTTTTCTGTGGTAAAACAAGGTTTTCTCTTGGTACAAAACAAAATTAAATGACAAGGAGTTTCATGTAACTAATACTCATTGTTATTTTATGGCGTACTAAATATTATTCATACCTTCCAGGTGTACAGGTCTTCTAAGATATTGCTTAGGGTAATGATCTTTTTTGACTCAGGTATCTGCCTTTCTCTTGTGTACTAGCTACTTGTGATAAGAGGTATATATCAAGCCAACATGAGATAACCAATCAAATAATAGTTTTCTTAAAAACATATGTGATATATATATGTGTCACCACACTTAGGGATGCTCAGAGGCCAAATAGTCCAAACAATGTCACACACTAAAAAGTAAGGGCTAGATATTATGAACTTCTAAGGTACATTTACAGGCCAATATGTATGCTCTCTTTCAATGGCATCCTACTGAAGGATAATAAATAAGAAATAAGAATTTTCTTTATGTCATTTAATGTCTTGTGATCAGATGGAGGTGTTTGACTAAGACTATTCCATACTAAGATGGACGTGTGTAACAGAGAAAATGTCATTATGATTGTCATGCTAAAATACTATATGTAGCTCTTGATCTTACATTTCTCTATAATATATAACTTGTCTGTTAACATTCTGTAGGGATTCAACTACTAAAACAACCATGGTTGGTAAGAAATAACAGCCCTCTAACTGTGCTTTATACTTCAAAAGTGCTTGATGTTTTAACTATTATAATAGTTAAGCTCACTGCTCCTACTGAAATACTTATGTCACTGATCTTCTCTTCTGAGTGTTCAATAACTAAAGTTTGGAGGCCAAAACTAGAAAGGTAACTGGGCTATGAGGACAGCCAATATTTTGGTCCTGGCTCCTCAAGGTCAACAAAGATCCAGAACACAAAGGAACGTTTCTTACAGGATCCTACATCTTTGGTAAGTCACTCAACCTCCTGAGCAGGGAGATTGCTGGGCAACTCAGGACAAATGTACCATGTGCCAAAGGAGTGTCACCAAGAAGGAAAAATCTCCCATGTTTTCACTGAAAGCAACATGGTCAAGCAAGGGCAAGGCTATGACCCATCCTGACAGCTAACAGTGACAGAGGAGCTGAGAGGATCTATGCACGGTTTCAAAGTAATGCCTGAGGAGACTTAACTGACCTTGATAGATAGCAAGAGGTTCATACTGATTGATACAGGTCTCACTTTAACTTGGTCTTAAGCACCCAGCAGAAAAGAATAACAAAAAAGAGGTATAAAATAATATCATAGTAATAAAGCTAGATAAAAAAGGGGCTCCAGTCATTGACTATTTCTGGCAATTTCTAGCTACACCAGTAGCTGATCACAGTTATGGATCATTAGGAAAAAAACTATGGTAGAATCTGTAAGAGCCAGCAGGTTACAATTACTATTTCAATTTCTAAGTGTGACTTTCTCCCCAACCTGTCCTTCCATTCTAGTATGCTCATGCTTAGATTATACATGCTCTAATTTCTTAAAAGTTTTGTTTATTCTTGCTTAGAGGTTGCCAAACTCTGAACAGTCATACAAATGGAGCCAATGACAAATGTGCTAGACTTCTTTTACCAGGATCCACAAGATCAACCTTGTAAACAGCTTATAACTGCTAAACTATACAATACCACTTCTATGTTGGGATTCTGAAGTCCCCTAGACCTTCTCCTTATCCTCTTTGTGGGAGGCTATTACTAGTTCCTCCCAGGGGAAACCCTGTTGGCTATATTCATAGCAATCTTGCTGACCTTATAATTTGGCCTATGCATTAACTGTTTCTTTAGCTTTGTCTCATCCAGACTTAAAGCTATACAGCTACCAAGATGACAATGCTTAACACCTATCAAGGGCCTTTAGGTAGACTCTCTGTAGAGTAACTCTAACTGCTGATCACAACTATGAGCCTCTTCAACTGGAAGTAGGTAGAACAGTATTTGCCCTTTGTTCCCTCACAGCAGTTAGGGGTACTTCTTCAGATGGGGGAATATTGCAGATACGTAAGTTAATTAGATATCTTGTATGCAGTTAGGAGCCCTCCAGAAGTCAACACAGCAAGGAACTAACATGGAGAACAATTGAGGCACATTCACTGGTTAGCATTATAAAAAGAAGAGGCACTACTTCCCCTAGAGATAGATAGCAGTGATTGATATTCTAAATGGGAAATTCCTTGTACATAACTTGTTTTCCCATTTGATCCCCATTTAATCAATATTACCTGGGTGACTGTACTTGTAATCTTATTGGTTGGTCATGGTTTTGTCCCACCTCATTCCCACCTTTTAAATTTCCGCTGGGTCTTATAGTTTTGTCCCATTTTGTACCTGCCTCACTACATGGCTTTGCAGTATAAAACATCTTTGAAAAGTGGGGTGGGTGGGCAACCCACTTTCTGGTCCCCCTTCTGTCTCTCTTAGGCAGAAGCTTTCTTTCTTCCAATAAATTTTTCCTACTCTAAAAAATTTTTTTTTTAAAAAAGTACAGTTAATGGTCTTTCCAAGTGCCATGGCCTAGAAAGATAGGCTTGTAAAAATATTATGGTGTGTTTTCACCAGCCTTATTCACCTTATCTGGCACTGTGCAACTTCCAGCTCTTCCTCAAAATCAAAATAACCATAAAAGGTAGATTTTCGAGGTAGTATAGAAAAAATAAAGGTAAGTAGAAAGGAGACTAAGAAAGTGACATTTTAAAATTATACTTTTAAGAGTAATTGCAGTCTCAGACCTCTATAGTTACTCAAATCTTTTTTCCCTTCTAGGTAATTCATTCAGAAAACAAAAACAAAACCCAAAACTCCTAGTCTTAAAGACAAAATAAGCCTGTTACATATTTTTGGTACTGTTGTGATAAAATTCCCTAATGAAGTTGTTTAATCTGTTAACTACTGTTCCTATGTACACATTCTTAACTCACATAATCTGGCTCTGATGTCCATGTGGCTAAATCTATGAGGAAGACTCAGCTCTAACCTTACTCATTGCACAAAAGCATTTGATACACTGAGAATCCATCTCCTAATATCCTTTCCTCATCTGCTTGTATAATACTCAATTGTTCCAGGTAGAGCCTTATCATTCTTCATTAGTAGCTAATCTTTTTCTTAGACTTCTTAATGCTAGAGTGTTCTGTCACACAGGTCTTTGCCCTCTGTCTCATTTTCTTTACTTTCTTATCATTTTGGTTTATTACATAACATTCAGTTAATGTCATGACTTTATCACCTCTGTATAAATCATTGACATGTAAATTCAATTCTAAAGTATAAACTCAGAAGTTCAACTCCCTATTTGATATTTATGCTTGGATGTCAAAGTTGAATTCACTGTCTTCTCCCAGAAACATAATTCATACATAGTTTACATTATTTCATTTAATAGTAATTCTTTCATTTCCACTTATCCTTCCTTTTATTTTCCATTTATCCTCAGTCCAGCAGCAATTGTTGGCTTTATCAAAAAAAGTATCTGATTTGGTTTTCTTTTAATTAATTAAATTGAATAAGTCCTTGAGGACTTATCATATTATGCAAACATTAAATGATTTAGAAGAATAACAGAATTATGAAAAATATTTACTATCTTATGCTAGTAAAAATAAATATTTTTATTTTAATGTATTACTACATTTTAAAGTTTTCTTAAATTACAATACAGTTATTTGACAACATATTATCTTTACATTTCTTGTTGAAACTTGGCATGTCATACCATTTAGAGAAAGTCATATTAATTACATTCAGAAAATTAAGTAAGAAGAGTTGCATCTTAGAAAAATCTGGTAAAACAAAAAATTCTGCACTTCTGCCCCTTATCATGAATTTGAACCTAATTCAGTTCAAAAGAAATTTTCAGATACTAGTGTATACATTCCTGATGCAATTATTTATGGTTAAATAGATATTTTATTTAAAATACAAAGGAAAAAAATCAAACAGTTAAATGCACCATTTTATAATATACTATAAAATGTTTTATTTCTCAATTTAATGCTCAAAATTCTTATGTGACAAAGAATGACCTTGCTTTTCCTACAATATTTTTTCTCCAAAAAGTCCACTAAGCCCTTCATTGTGGTTTATTATATTGACATTGCCAGTCCAGTCAAGTCTCCCTAAGAGCCAAAGTGGATGAAAACTTCAAAGTTTTATATTTATATCTTGATTCACTCTGCTTGGATTTATCACACTGTGACAGATTTATGACCAGAGCTTTGCCCACTCTGAAGATTCTGATAGTGTTTCATTATGAAATATAAAATATGTCTATGGGATCATACAAACACCCTATGATTGAGAGGAGCCTTTGCTAGATATCAGAAAGGGTACATTGTATTACATTGTTGGTAGAGTTTCTATTTTATAACTTTGATATTTATTTTTATGTAGTTTCTGACCTATCCCCTGATAGCTTTTAAGATATTGTCCTATCTGTACTTTTTTGTAATATCTTGTAATGTGTCCTTGAATAAATTTTTAATTTTTTGTAATGTATTTATGAATATATGGCAGTTTATATAAATGGGATCATGTATTTCCTTTTATTTTCTAAAGTTCAAATTAGTTCAGACTTTCTGTTCTAACTCAATGCAGTTTAAATATATATTCTATTACATTTAATTTTATGAGCAAAAATGCCAATTTTATGCCCTTTTTTTGACCAGAAAATACTAAGCTTTTTGTATATAAAAAGGTTTCATTGTATAACCTAAAAAATAGTTTATATTAGAGACAAATAAGTCTTCAGAATATTAAAGTTGCATACAAGAAAACAGCGTGTCATATTTTAAATTTATAGAAACAAGCTCAAGCTTATTTTCTGTAACAACATTGCCTTAGTGAACTGAGAATGCTTTCTCTATGCTTAATAATGTTTATTATTATTATTTATCCCTTCAAGACAATTTTAAAAATCATATTAAAATATTTTATCAAACAAACCAAAACCCATAATTCTTTGTCCTGTAGGGAAAAAAACAGTGCAGAATGCTAAACTTGAACAAAAAATAAATATTATTGCCATGATTCTTCAGTTTGGCAACCTGCATAGAATCCTTTGTAACATTGATCAGATATCTCATTGTGATCAAATTCATTGTGATGTCTTTGGAATATTTGGAACAGATCAGTTGGAATGATCCAATTCCAAAACTCTACCTAAGGGCTGCTGCTATTTGAATGTCAAGTTTTGAATAACTATTCTCTTCACCATGATTTTCTAACCTTTCCTTTTATTTCAGACAATGTGCATATCACCAGGTAAAGAAAAAAATATAATTTAGTGATCACATCAATAGAATCAGCTAAATAATGAGTGAAGTAATGAGTTGCTGAGCAAATAAAATTCTCATATCTTCGAAAGCACATCAGTTATGGGTTAATTGTGAAATTATAAAAGAAATCTCATGAATTTAACCATAGTTTAAATACTACAAAGCAAATATTACATTAAGAGAAATTAGGTAACTCACAAATTTTTATAGATTTTTAGATTAATTTCATAACTTTCAAATGATTATTTATGTTGTACATATGTAACATTTTAGTTTTATACTTGAGGTATTAAATAGTCCTAATTCATGCGATGTGTGAATGCATGTTTTCCCTCCTAATGAAGTATACAATGTAGTAGATATGCTGTAGTGCCACCAAATGACCCAATGAAACACTATTCATTATGTAACTAGTTATATTTCAGTACATGTGATTTAACAAATAAGTGAACTTTGGGACTGTATAATATTTCTCTTTTTTTGCCTTATTTTCAAATCCCTGAAGAGTTGCAATGAAATTTAATGAGCTAAATTTTATAAAGGTTCTAGCACAATTGCCAAGTAAATGTTACATATCATATGACCAAAATTAAAACAATATGCTTTATTATTACTTACTTTTTTATGTTTATAATATTTTGTTACCAAATAGATCTTTTATTTATTTTACATATTGGATTTTTATTTTATTCTATACAACACAAATTTCTATTTGAATCTCTTAGGTTTTGTTTGGTTTTTTTCTTGACTCATATTTCCCATTCTATCTTTAAGTTAAACATTTTTCTGTATTTAATTATGGCTTTACCTCTTTATTTACATCCTCTCCCCACAGGATGTGAAATGTTTCTGGTCTTAAATGCCATCCATATAAAAATAAGTTATATATATATTTATATATATTCATATTACAATTTTTCTTGAACTACAGAATCATATATGTACAACCGTCTTTAATTTTTCTATTTGTTTATTCAGTTGGCACAGTGAACTTAATGTGTTAAAATAGAATTTTTATTTGATTTTAACCTCCACAAGCTATAACTTCATCTTACTACTATTTAAGTTTGTAAATAGTAGTTGAAGAATTAGCACCTATTTTTGTTCACTCCCAAAAACCTAAGGGCCATCTTGAATTCTCTCATTCCTTCACCCTGTTATGTAATCTTTCAAAAAGCTGGTGGACTCTATCAACAAATACCTGCCCAAAGTGTTCATTTCTTCACTATTATCATTATTCTCCACTAATCTTGTTTGAAATACTGATATTTGGTCTTTATAGAAATTGTTTTCTGCATTTAGAAGACAATTTAAATGGTCTACTATTAGTAGATAATAACATATGTACTATCGTGCTTCAGATCCCTCCTCTAATCAATTTTTTCCTAGTTTGGTGCTTTGTGACAACATTCTTTACATCTTTGTAACCCCTTCTATTCAATTTACCACTCTAGGGACATGTCCTCAAACTACTGATTTTAGGGCTCAGCCTAAGGGAGCATTGCTTTCCTAATTAATTTCATTTTTCAAATACTCTCTGAAGGATCTCTTCTCTTACTTGCTTTGTAATACTGAATTTCACTTATTTAGTTATATTTGTTCCCCTTCATCCTGAAAAGTGAATCAAATAGACTAGGTCATGTTCATTGTTCTTCTATTCCCCAAGCTTTTAGTAACTATGAAACACAACAACGCTCAACATACATGTGAATAAGGAATTCAGATATTTAGATATCTTATATATTGCAAAATATTAATGCTGTTAAAATATCATAAATTACCAACATAACCTTTTCCAAACTTCTTTTTCGACAATTTGCATGTTCATGATCTTTTGAGTTCTGATTTTTTCTAAATGTGGGGTTTTTTTAATATGGTATGGTTTTGATTTAATTTGTTATGGTTTTAATTTGTTCAAATGTCTTCCAAAAGTTTAATAGACAGTGTCAAGACTTCTTTGGAAGAGACAAGTTAATGGGGACATCACTTGGAAGCATTTATTCTCCTGGCCCTGCCCTTCTCTCTCTGCTCCCTGAGCACCATGGTGTGAGCAGCTTTTCCCCTACATGCTATTCTGTGATGCCATTGGTGCCATTGGTGGAGGCTGCTGAGCCCAAACTGAACACATTGAAACTGTAAGCAAAATAACTTTCTCCTACTTTAAGATGTGGGTGATGGGTATTTTCTCTGAGCCATGGTGTCACAGGAAATATGAAATATGAAATATTATATCTCCCAACCTGTTAACTGTATGATATGTGGAGTTTTTGTTCTCTAGAAATCAAAGAATGAGTCCTAGGAATGACAGAAGTTAAAAGCAGGAAGATATTTATTGATAGGAAGGCTGCTCAGGGGCAGGAGGGGCCCTGAGTGGGTTGCCCAAGGACCCCACTTTACAGAGAAGTTTTATAGGGTAAAGCTCACATGGGCACAATGTGGACCACAGCCATGAACATCCAATAAGGTTACAAGTATAGTCACTTAGGTAAAGGTGGTCCAGTTGGGAACCAAGTTACATAGCAAGCGTGAATGGAAAGAACAAGGATTCTCCTAGGGTGCTGTGGTCCAGAGGTCTCTGGTCATTCCCAGGGTGGTTGATGCCTATCTATACTTCACTAAGCCCAATTTTTTGAAGAAGTATGTGGATCTGGTCATCTTGTCTCCATCTTGAGGCCTGGTTTTCAGCTGATATGGAGCTGTGGTTTGTTTCAACTTTTTTGTGATCCTCTCGAGGACTTAGGCCTATCTGACTGCCTATAATATTTCTACCTAGCTCATCTATCTATAATAATGGGAAAGTGGCTCATACAGAAAATTGGTACCAAGGAGTGGGGCTATTGTCGAGACTGTACCTGATCAGGTGATTTAGAAGCTTTTGCTACTTGTTTGCAGGAGGAGTTTGGAAAGGTTTGGAGATCCAAGCTAGTGAAGCACCAGAATGTGGTAAACAATGTTTCATATGGGGCAGTGTCAGAGTTCAAAAGACCAGAATGCTGATATGAATGCAGACTGTAAAGAACAGGCTCAGGAAGTTTCATTGTGGAGCAAGAACTCCATTTTCAGGCCATAGATAATACCTTCTGGCAGAAAAATTGTCCATATTTTTCCCATGTCCTAAGATTTTGCAGGAGGATGTGATAAAAGGCAGTAGGTTAATTAATCTCATGGAGGAAATTTCATGTTTACCCTATATTCAGGCTGTGACATGGGTCTTGCTGGCTGCTTATAGCCAGATCTACAAGAAGAATCAGGAGCAAATGAATGATATGAAATGCTCTCACTTTTGCTTGAAAGGAAACACCCGAAAAGGTGGAGCATAGGAAAAATGGTTTTTGAAAGATTAGCATTAAAAAGAAGCCAAGTACTTTGTACAGGAATAAAAACAAAGATGCCTCAAGGGCATTTCAGAAATCAGCAGGACACCTCTTATTGCAGTTTCAAGGTTAAAAATCTAAATCATTTCCTTTGAAAATCCCTAAGATATCTGCTCATTCAGGCCCATCTAGGGAAGTATATTGCCAAGTTCAGCTAACTGGGCACTCAAGAGTTCACAGCAGGCATAGTGCAATAGCGGCTGGTTGCTACTCGAACTGCATAAGCTTGGCATCATCCACGTGGTACTGGCTTTTCAGACATGATGAATCCAGGAGTTATGAGGTCATGGAAGCTTTCTCATAGGTTTCAGAAGAATGCCCAGGAGAACATGAAGAAATGGGTGACAAGGTCACAGTCCCTGCCAGGAGCCCACCAGAAGTAAACTTGTGAAGCTGTGAGAATGAACCCGAAGGTGCAGTAGAGAGCTTAGGAAATGGGGACGGCAGTATCATGTAGTATCTGCTTAGGAAAGTTGTAGTGAGTGAGCAAAGCTCACCCAAGTGAGAGGCCATGTGAGCTACAATTGGCAAGGCCATAAATGCAGAATTGCCTGAGCTCAATGGAGTGCACATCTCAGGAAAACCTGCCCTGGGCACACATGCTACTATACAATTTGATGTTTGTCCTGCTGAGTTTCTCATCTGAGTATTTATTGACAATGTCTAAGAAAAGTTGACAATATAGTATTACATTTTGAAAGTAATTGTAAAAAATAATGTTTGCTGGGCCAGGGATTTAGCTCAGTGTTGCCACTACCTGCCTTGCAATTGCAAGGTCCTGAGTTCCATCTCTGGTACAAAAAAAAAAAAAAAAATTGTTAAGCCAAAGATTTATTAAATATGAATAAAAATATAGGTAAAATGATCTATTGCTATAATAGTCATATTTGAATATCATATTCCTCACTGTGAACTTTAGGAGTATGTGGAACTTTGGTGTACATGAAGTTTTAACTGTCACAAAAATTGTTTTAAGAAGAAAAAGTTGTGAGGAAAAATCCATTAGAGACATCAGGTCAAGTGAGTTTAGTCCTTAAAATAAATGTTTCATTGTTGAGGTCATGAGCTTCAAAGAAAATCTGTCATGTGTTTTTCTGCATTTATTGGTTATTAACATGATTTATTATTATCCATTTAGGGAATTCCTGCTGCTAGCTTTATGCTGGTATTTTGCATATATTTTGCTATAGGTGACATTCATTTTTGCCCATATTTTATTCATACTTAATATGCAAACATTTTCCAAAGCAAATTACCACATATATTTGACAAAATGTAGCATACGTTATTTTTCAAAATTAAAATATAATGCATATTTAAAAGAAGCATAGTACTGTGTTGAGAGTGAGTTCTAAAACATATCAATATTTACTATATTAGTTGATTCCATTGTGGTCCTGTTAACTGCACCGGCAATAATACTGAACTTGGCATCTTCTAATCTTGATACAGGGTGTCACAAGTGATTTCAAATTCTAACATAAATCTTGATTTTTGAACCAATGTGTTAGACATAGTAGATGCTTATCTATCCTCTGCTAAATTTGGACACCTCCTCTATTTCACATTGTCAATATTGTCCTAAACATATCATTAATTTTAATATTTAAAGAAGGAAAATCAAAGTAATTGTCAGAGGCTGGAACTCATGAAAAATTAAATTTTGTAATGTTTTCATTGTATATACTTAGTCCTTTCCAATTTTCAAAATAGCTATACAACTTGATCTCAAGCATTCCACATTGTAATAAAAATATTAAGACATTGTTGAAGTGTTTTCTGTTTTTATTTTAATATAAAATCTTTAACATAAATTGGCAACTCTCATATCTCTTATTACTATTTCAATTAATTAGTTCATTATGTTTGAGGTTTCATTCTTTTTATATTATACCATCATTATGAATTATTTAATTGTAAATAAATTCCATTATAAGATTTGATTACCTTTCTGGTGTGCATCAATATTATTTACTTCCTTGATTATATTTTCTAACCTGAATCTTGAGATCTAACTTTATAAATTGAAAACTTACATTTCAAATTATTAGATATGTTATAAAACATCTATAATGATCTACAAAAATCTATAGATTTCTCTATTAAGTTTTGAGCATTTGCTTGACTTCAAAATATAAACCTGTGTCCTTGTGTTTGACACCAGATTGAAATTCATTGAAAAATTAAAATAATGTGAATTTCTTTCTTTCCATTATTTCCTTGTATCAGTGTATCAATATCTGTATCTAGTCTGGCCAAAGATGAGTGGTTTTCTGGATAGTAAACTGTATCTGATTCCTTCAGTATTTGCAATGGGCAGTAGCATAATAAATTCTTCTAAAGTCTTCAAAACTTTAAAAATATCTCTTTCTAAACACTTTTTTCTACTTTTCCACTCCCTTCTTGGTTCTCTTGAAGATCTCCTTTCTCTCTGCTTCTCCTCTCCTCCTACTTCTCCTTCTCCTCTCCTCCCTCTCCTCTCTTCCACTCCTCTCTTACCTTTCCCTCTGTTCTACCCTCTTTTCTCCTCTCTTCTCCTCTTCAACTTAAAGACAATAACTTGTTCATATACCATTTATTCCAGGGGCCAGGGATTTAGCTCAGTGGTTCCAGCACCTGTCTTGCAAACATAAGGTCCCAAGTTTGATCCCCAGTACCTATATATATATAATTTGATTTTTCCATGAGAATGGGATAATAGCATAAAGATGTTTTAGAAGTGAATCAGTCTGTGACTGTCTTAGTTATTTTCCCATCTCTGGGACAGATAGTCAACACCTTATAAGAGTGGAGGTTTATTTTCACTCATATCTTCAGTCCATGGTCAGCTGACTCCAAGGTAGAGAAAACATGCTGGAAGGGAATGGAGGAGAGCAGTTCAAATGCATTTCAGGTAGGAATCAGAGAGAGAAAGGGAAGACCAAGGACAAGAATACACCCTTCTTGTCCACAGTCCCAGTGCTCCATGTTCAACCAGGCCCCATTTCATAGCAGCACATTTAGCTATTGAACTCATCATTGGTTGAATCCATTGATGATTAAAGAAACTCCATGATCCAATAAACTTTCAAACTCGTGAGTCTTTTGGGTGACATTTTATATCTAAATCATAACAGGTGCTGTCTTAGTTACTTTTTTCTTGCTGCAACAAGATAACACACATCCACAATTTAAGGGAGGAAAGATTTATTTTGGCTCACAGTTTTCAGAGGTTTCAGTCTTTAGTCAGCTGACTCTGAGGCACAGTCGTGTGGCAGACATGCACTGCAGAGAAGAATCACAGCATGGCACTAGGAAGCAGAGCAGAGATCAGGTAAGGACAGATATATACCATCCCAAGCCATACCCACAGTGATCCACAGAAAATCCTTCCAATTGTAGCCGAGAAGGTGGTGAGCAGCCATTCACATCTTATGTGTGCAGGGGGCAGGATAGAGAAGAGCTGCAGTGTATTCAGCCTCATAAAAATATTTGAGGAAAAGAGGACAATATCAGGCCATGAACAGGGAGTAAGAATCATCAGGTGCTCTCCAAAACTTCAGGAAACACATGAATAGATTTTCAAAGAGGACTCAGGGTCTTGTACAATTAGAAAAAGTTGGAGGCACTAATTTTGTCTTTAGAAGGCTACTTGGAAGAGTATGGCCAGGCTAAGATGTAAGGTCACCCAGGGATCATATTCTAGATATAAGGCTGGTGCAGTTTTAATAGTATAACTTCATACTCATTTCTTACACTTATGATAGCTAAAATCTCAGGAAAAGCTATGTCCCTGCAATTTCCCTAAAATATCTTCTATGGAGAAAGCTTAATTTGATACTCATTTCAAAGGGTAAATACTTAAACAATTCTTTTGAGAGTGATTCACTCTTATCCAAGTTTTCAGTCTCTATGCTCTCTATGGCATAGACCCAGGCTCCACCAGTCTCCTCATGACTCCATGACACATGATCAGTGGTGGCATAAGGCTATGTCAATTCTTTCATCATTTTCATCACTTTACCTCATCACAAAAGCATTGGATCATATCCTATCTTTAAAAGAAGAATAGTAAATAAGGTACAGTGACCTATTTTCAGAGACAGACCACATTTACATAATGTGCATTTAAGACAGCATAATTCCAAATTATTCTTTTTTTTGGGGGGGTACCAGGTATCGAACTTGGGTCTTTGTGCTTGCGTAGCAGGTGGTGAAACCGCTGAGCTAAATCCCCGGCCCAATTATTCTATTTTTTATTGTTGATTTCTTCCTGTGACTAATATATAAATTAACTTTATCATAGGTAGGTATGCATTAGAAAAAGTGTGGTGAATATACAGGACTTAGTACTATCCGTGATTTCAGGTATCCACTAGGATCTTGAAATAGATTTCCCCAGTAACCCAAGTGAATTATTGTATTATAATATATGCAAGGTGATGACTGTGAAGCTGAGAAAAGGAAATTGTTAAGGAACAAAGGTGGAGATCACTAAGACATATTTTCTGATGATGCATACCTACTTCTTGTGTTCACACTTTTCTTTTCTTTTCTTTTCTTTTTTTTGCTTTGTCAACATGAACACACCCATTTGCAGTGGTATTTTCATGTGATTTATTGTATTCAAAATTTTTCTAAGAATGTTTTACTTACACTATATGTTTTACAAGTCACTAGTCAAGAAAAATTTTTTTTTTCTTAAGACAATGTCTCACTCTGTAATTCAGGCTGCTCTTGAATTCACCAAGTAGTCCAGGCTGACAATGAACTAGTGGCGATCCTCCTGCCTCAGCCTCTCGAGTGCTGGGATTACAAGCATGCACAACCATGCTCAGTTCAAGAAAAATATTTTTTTAGCACTGGTAGGAAGTTTTAAAATATTTATTGATGACAACCTCTTAAAAAGTTTACATGCATTTTGCTATTTAATCTTAAAGTAGAACATTGCAGAATTATAAAGTGAATATTTGTGCCCACCAATGTTTATGTTGAAAAATACTTATGTTGAAAACCTAAACTCCATGTATTTTGAGGTTGGGACCTCTGAGATGTAATTAACTGTAGATAAGGTCATGAAGAGGGCCTCCATGTTGCAAGTAGTGCCTTTGTAATCTACCAGACAGAAGCTGTTCTCTTTCTCTTCTTCCCCCAGCTGAATACACATGGAAAAGGCAACTGCTATATCTGCTACCCAGGGAGAGGACCTTTCATTGCTGGCACTTTTATCTTGCATTTCTCAACCCATAAAATGCTGAGAAATAAATTCCAGATATTTAACCTATGTCGTTCATGGTATTTCCTTATACCTCAAGCTGATTAAGACACAGATCAATTATCAAAAAGTTAAATAACATAAGGCTTATTATGTAACTGGAAAGATATCCAGATTACCAGGAAATCACATCCTACAGTATATCAGAGTCCTTTAATGTATATCCAGGTGCAGTTAACCTATACTACTATATGTGTTAATTTGCAACTATTCTTGACTTTCAAAACAAAAAATAATCTACAAAAAGCATGCTTGAATCTATTTTCCAAGAATACTATGTCCCATAGTTTACCTAATTCAAAGTAATTTATCAGGATGAAGCAATATCATATGCGTAATTTTGAACTTTACGATAAAGTACAGGAGGTATAAACATTATGCACATGTTAGAGAGGTGACTCATTTCCGCTATAGTTTAGCCATTCTTTTCTTGCTCAGCAAGTTGACCTGTCATTGTTAAGTATTGATGCTGTTATTAAAATGCCAGTGAAGTTGTGTTCTTTATTGCTAATTAGGAAGTCTTTTAATATAACCAAAGTCCATTGCCTCTAATTACTACCCTAATAGAATATTTGTGTGAATATTGATTACTTGGAATACTCTTTGCTTTTATAGAGAGAAATATCCTCTGATTGGGATTGCGCTATTTCTCCTCATTTCTTTTGTCAAAAGAAGAAAGAAATATAAAGCAATAAAATTGAAAGAAGAATGAGGAAGAGCAGAAGTGAGGGAAGATAAAAAGGAAGGGAGAGAGGAAGTGAAAGAGAGAAAGAAGAAAGGAACAATGGCTAGAAGAAAGGAAAGATGGTTAGAAAGAAGGAAGCAGTGGAAGAAGGTGAAAAAGAAGTAAAGAGGAAGGAAAGAAGAAAAAAGGAGAGAAGGAAAAGATATGATGATTTGGATATTGTTAACCTATTACAACAATAAGATTATTGAGAGTAGGCTGTCATGGATATAAAGTGAAAGCTTTCATTAAATCCTCTTAAAATAATCCAAGATTGAGTTTTCCTTTTCAGAATGCTTTAAATATCAGGGGTTTTCTTTCTGGAACTTCATCTTTTTCACTTCATATTTTGACTGTGACAAATATTTCCTTCATCATATAAAGAAAGGACATGACTAAAGAGGCAAAGGGAAGTCATTGGACAAATGGGTAGGGGAACATTCACTGAGTATGCACGCTCTGCCAGAATCTACTCCTAAACTGTCCAATACCCTTCCCATTATTTAAATCCTTATACTCTCTAGGCTATGATACCAGGTATATACACTGAAATATTTAGAATAAATATGTGATTTCTAGTTGAGATTCATATTTTTTTTGACAGTTGCTTCCAAGAACTTCAATATGAAAGATCAATTAAATGCATCAACAAATTTGGCTAATACATTATTATTTGCCAAACATTTTATATAGTATATCAGTTATTTAAATATTACATTCACTAAAAGAATAATGATGGGGTCGGGAATTTAGCTCAGTGGTTCCGGCACCTGCCTCTCAAGCACAAGGACCCGAGTTCTATCCCCGGTACCAAAACAAAAAAAAAAGAAGAAAAATGATGCCCTTTTTTATCAAAAAGAAAAACTTGAGGAAAATATAATACTTTTTAAGGCAATTGGTCTTAAAATAAGAAGAATTCACTGTTTTTAACAAGTGGTAATTATTTAAAATATTTTTCTAAGTCATTGAGGAAAAACTCAGAAATAGAAAATGCAGAAAGTACCCTATTAAACATAACATGACCCTAATTTATTGACCAAGACTTCATCTTTCATCTGGTTTTGCATTACAGACTTTTCAAAGATTCATATAAGGTAGCATCCTTAATATGAGATGATCTTTAGATTTGAATCCAGTCTCTCCAAATACCATTCTCTTTCCATAATAAGAAGAGATTTCAAACTATGTTAAGTGTTCCAGTGACATTTCATTCATATTTTGTTTTCAAAAGAGAGTGTGTTTATTATTATCATTTTTTTTGTACTGAGAATCGAACTCAGGACCTTGCACTTGCAAGGCAGGAGTAGTGCTGCTGAGCTAAATCCCCAGCCACGAGTGTGATTATTTTTACAACATAAAAATATAACACTAGTGTACCAGATATTAACAACAAATTACCTTTTTTATAAAATTGTAATAATTTGTTCTAGTGGGACATGTTTCTCGCTATATTTTCATGTCTGAGTGACATTGTGTGTTTTCTTGACTTGATTTCATTTTTGTTTTTCTAAATTGTCTTAGATTCTGAGTACAAGGAGATCCACTTGGAAATAAAAAGTAATCTGAGGAGGAAAGGGGCAAATATTTTTCAGAAGTAAATTCTTATTAAGTAATAATTTGGGATCATCTTGTATATTAAAACTATGATAGAATAAAAACAAAAATGGAGATTAAAATAAATACAAGAAAGTAGGTACTATGAAGAAAAAAAGTACAGTGATAAATAATATTTTGTAAAAGATTAATAATAAGACTGGTTTGTTTTTTAGTACTTCATATGTAATATAAACAACAAATCCATATAGAATGCAGAATTATGTTTTTTTGTAGAATCGTGGTTTTAAGTTATTCAGTTTAAAAATGTATAGTAAGCCCTAACTTTACTATATTTATCCATCAGATTTTGTAGTTGCAGTTGGAATCATAAAATATAATGTTATCTTTTATTAGAATTTTGGTAATTAAGATTAAAACCAAAAAGATAATGTAAATTCTGGGTTCATAGAACATACACTTTAAGATGAGAATAAAACCAATAATTCAATTGGTAAGACACTGTAATACTTTGTCTTTTAATTTAAATATTTTATTTTTATATTTTGAAGCACTTATACATACAATATATAAATGCATAATTCCTAAGTACATGGCTCAATGTATTGATGCAGAAATATATGCCTTATGTAATATTGTCCCAGATTCCATTTTATAATTAAATGTGAAGTACCCTCCAAATAGTCATGTATTTAGAGCTTAGTCCCCAGCACAGCAATGTTCAGCAGTGGGCACTAGAGAGGTGACTGGATAATGGCAGAGCTAATCTCATCAATAGATTAATCCATTGATGAATTTAGCTGAATGGACTATTAGGAGGTGGGCCTGGGCTGAAAGGAATGGGTCACTGGGAGCGTGCTTTTGCAGTTTACCTGTTTGGAAGCATTTTTCCTTTCTCTTTCTGAGGCTGGCTGCCAAGAAGTGAGCAGCTTTCCTCTGTCCTCTCCTTCTACAACAGTGTTTCTGCCTTGGAGTCAGCTGAGCATGAACTTCCAAAATGTAGAATAAAATAAATCTTTCTTCAGTTTATGTCAGGTATTTTGTCCCAGCATCAGAAAGGTGACTAATACAGAAAATTGGTAAAAAAGGTCATTGTGTTAACTATAACTGACAATGTGGTTCAAAAGCTTTTAGAAATGTATTGGAGGAGGAGTTTAGAAAGATTTGAAGATGCATGCTAGAGATGCCTTAGCAAATCTAAGTAGACCATCATGGGCAGTTCTGTGGGCTCAGCAGACCCGGTTGCTGAGTGGAATGCAGACAGTACAGACAGTGCTCCTGTGGTTTCCGATGGAAATGAGGACCTGATGGTGACTGGAAAAATGCACCATCTGTGTTGCATTCTGGCAAAGAACTATCTACATTTTGTCCATGTCATAAAACTTTCTGTGAGGCTGAATTTAAGGGTGGCAGACTAATGTGTCAGAAAAAATTTCAGGGGAGCACAACATTCAGGCTATAATATGAACATTTTTTTACTCCTTTTTGCAAGATTTACAATGAGAATTGGCTGCAAAAAAAGCTGTTTTTCCTTCTATCTAGAGTTACTGTTTTTAACATTTCTTTTAAGACAAATCTAATACTAATAAATTAAATTATCTTTTAATTATCTGACACAATCTTTTTTTTCTCCTATGATTTTGAAGGATGATTTTTCAGAGTATAAAATTCTACATCAATGGTGAATTTTCTCTCGATGCTTCAAAATTGTAATTCTACTTTCTTCCACTTTGTATGGTTTCTAAGGAGAAATAAGCTGCAATCCTTATCTTTTCACTTCTAAGTGCAAGTTTTTTCCCTGGATTTTTTCTGAAGAATAATCCTGGATAATTGTTAATAGTAAACTTCAAAATATATTTCAAAGCTACAGTAACCAAGACAGTGTGGTATTGGCAAAAGAATAGACAAATAAGTCAGTGGTCACAGAAGACAGCCCAGAAATAGGCTCACACAGACTTTATGCTTTTAACAGCATCAGCTTCAACTGGATGTTAGACCAAATTTAATATGCAAAAGTCTAAAACTTCTAAAACACAACATAGGTGAAAATCTAAGTGACATAATTGGCAATGAGTTTTAGAAACAGTCCTAAAAATAAAAATTTGATACCTTAAACTTCATTAAAATAAAAAAAACTTTTTAGCAAATGTTACAGTTAAGAAAATCAGCCAAAATCTGGTAGAAAATATATATAAATATCTTGTTAAGGACTTGTATCTAAGTTACTAAGAATTCATGAAATTCAATGATTAAAACATAAATATTTCAATTTAAAATTAGGTAAAAATTTTGAACAGACACTTCATCAAATAAGACACAGAAATGAAAAACATCATATAAAATTTGATCAAAACTATATGTCACTGGAGAATAACAAATTAAATTGAAAAAGAATTTATATTTCAAGTGTGTGTTACTCAGTATTCTCTACTGAAGCAGAGTCAATAAAATATATATAATCATAAGAGGTTCATTAGATTGGCTCATATAATCACAGAGGCTGAATAGTTCCAAGGTAGCTCTCTGCTGGATGGAAAAGAGGAAAACCAGTAGTTGATTAGTACAAGAAGCGTGAAGCCTCAGAACAAGGAGACCAGTGAAATAATGTCAGATGAAGCATCAGGAATCAGATGTCTAGAGTTGATTGTAGAAGTGACCTTCCTCTCAGGTAGGGTCAAGAATGCATGAACATGAACTTTCTCTATTCTACTTTTTGTCCTATCAGGGCCCCAACCCATTGGATGATGCCACTGCTGTCAGAGTGGGTCTTCCCCTCAATTTGTTGACTCACAAGCCAATTCTTTCTGGAAACATCCTCATAGACACACCCAGAATTGAACATTAGCAATTGTCCTGGTGTCTCTCAATTCATCATCACACTATTAGAATTTCTGAAATTCAAAACAAAGAGTACAGTCTATGTTGTTGAGGATGTGGAACAACATGAAGTCTCATTAAGTGCTATTGGGACAGACACTGTGTAAGAGTGTTTGGCAGTTGCTTAATGTCAACCATAGGATCATAGAATTATATTCCTATACACAAAATATTTCTAGGAGTTTCATTCATAATTGCACAAACTTGAAAGCAATGAAGATGATCGTAAAGAGATTACTGGATATACAAAGCCTACTATATCTATGGATATTCACTTGTGATAAAAATGGTTGACATATCAAACCACTAAAAGATATAGAGAAACTTTAAATTCATATTGCCAAGTAAGAGAAGATAGTCAGAAAAGTCTATGTACTCTGTGGTTCCAAGCATATGACATATTGGTAAAGGGAAAACTATAGAGACAGCAGAAATACCAGTGGTTGCCAGTGGATAAGGAAAAGTATGAATAGGTACAAAGAAGATATTTATAACAGTTGTTGATTCTTTCTGGTACTGTTTAATGTGTACATGATATGCTCAATTCAAAACTCATAGACTTGTAAAACCCACTGTGATTCTTAACTGTGTCAACTTGAGTATGAAATGTCTAACTAAATTGGATCGGCATAATTCTGGATGTGGCTGAATGGAACTACTGAACACAGATGACACACCCCGGGTGTGAGAGACACCAAGCAGTAGGCTTGTGGCTTGAGTGGAATAAAAGGGAAATGAAGAAAGGCTCACTTCTGTCTCTTCTGAGGAGCTCCAGTCTTCATCTTCACCGTGGATGTCAACTCCTGGCTTCCAGTGCAAACTTCCATCTCAGACTTTTCAGGCCCCTGAAATGGATTCTTATGGGACACTACAGTGAGCTCCAGGCCTTCAACTGGATCCTTCAGATCTCCAGCACACAGAAATCCCTTTAGCAGCATTTCAACCTAACTCTGTGGGCAGCCATTGTAAGCCTATCTTGTAAAATCTTACATATTTGTATATCTTGTGTAAATCTGTTTCTCTAGTAAGCATTAACGGATAAACTCATATAGTGAAATACTGTGAATTTTAGATTTTAGTGATAGTATGTTGATTCTTGTCTGTTAATTATAACAAATATATGGCAACCTATTAATAATGAGGAAAACTATGTGTGTCACGCCATATGGATATGAAATTTTTCTGTTTACCTGCTTATTTTTCTGTTATCCTCTTAAAATATCTCTAAGAAAGGCCTACTAATCTATAAAAAATCATTTGATATTCACGACAACACTTGACACTTAAACTTACAAAGAGTAGGTTTTATTAATACTACTCAGGTTATTAGGATGAATATTGCCAAAATGGTTTAAAACTACACAGTGTATTAAGACATAGAATGGGTAAGAAATATATACAAAATATATACATATTTAAGTGTTTAGTGAAAGAGAAAAGTGAATATTTTTGAGAATATTATATTAAGTAATTATGAAGAATTAAAATAAGAAAGAATGACTAGACTTTTGTTAGACCACTCTGGAAATGAGCTATTGGAGTCAAAATTAGACTTGATGGAATGGGTATGCAGAAAAATATTGCACCAAATTTTAATTTATTATATTGTATTATTTTTCTTAAAATTACCTTCAATGTAATTTTTCTTATATCTAGACCTGGCAACATAGAATAGATTACAAAGGACAAATATTTAGAATTGTAATTCTTATTTTAATTAGAAATGATCTGATTAACTGATAGTATTAGAGAAACAAGAGTTGACTTGAGAAGTAAAACTAGTGTCATCAGGGATGGTGATTTATTTAGACATTTTTCTGAAATCTTAGCCATTGAAGTAGAGGTGTACCTCATAGAAAGAATTTCTGTGATCAATTTTCTAAGAATATAGATAACAAAAAACTAAGAATAATTATCTCATAGGTAATATGAAAAACTATAAGAAAAAATTCAAAAAAGGCATACAGGCTAAGTCTAAGATTTCTGAAACATTCTTTGGCAGGTCTGGAGAAGAAGAAGTAATGAAATAAGTAAGGAAACATCAGGCCAGGATAAAAGGTGGGGGACTCATGAGGTACAGTGAATCCCCCAAAATTAAACCTACCCAGAAAACAAATAGTAGCAGGATTTTATAAGAGATGCCCCCTGAAAATGAGTCCTATTTTGAGATACCCAGGCAGGATACCTTAGGCTTCACACTGAAGGCCAGAAATAGAATAGGCTTAAGGCAAATGTCTAGAATTGATGTGTAAAATTCATTTTCTGCTCCCATCTCCCTTAGGCTTAGCTATTTTATTAATTTCTGCTTTCTCAGTGTGCTTTTTTATCAAGAGGGTATTACTTGACAAAATGTATTCTACATTTTTAATAAGGTCCCAGGCAGTGCTGGTACTTCTACCTCAGACCACACTTTGAATATCTAGCTCTAGAGAATAAGAAATTCCCATTTCCAATCTCTCCTTTGTGGTTTCCAACTATAAAATTATTTTATTTCTTTCCTTCTTTTATCAATGTTTATTTCCTTTCCTTATACTGTGAACAGTAGTATGTATAAGAGTGCTTCATAATTTGAAGACTTAGTATTTATTTGAAACACATGAGAAAAGGATTTAGTCTTTCCATGTATGTTGTCCTTACCATCAAAGATGCTATAAAGGAGAGAGAACCAGTGCATCATATCCAATGTTAGGGCTTTTTATATTATAAGCACACATAAGTAGATTCCTGTTGTTGGTTGATGCAAATGCAAGATGAAATTAGGCCAAAAAATCAGTCTCATATATAATATTATGATTATTAAAACCATAATGGTGCATAAATGACTTCTTGATTTTAGCTGATCCAAATGCCAGATGAGAGACTCATAGAAGCTTCATTTTTTCCTACAGACGAACTTTCATTAAGTTCTTTACCTACTAATAAGAAGGCATCACCTGTCACCTTTTCTTCCTAATGAGTTCTTGAAAACAATTAGGGGGTGGCTATCTTTTCACCCTGGAGAATCAAATAGCTATCATTCTGTAATAAATTACTTTCTATCTTTCTGAACCTAGAAAGCAAAAAAAAAATTGTCATTGCCTATCAATTTTTCTATTCTTTGCAGAGTATTCTCAAATATTACATAGTTGAATTGAATAGTAAGTAGAAGTTTTCAGGTGTGCCAGATATTTTTTATTTCTAACAAGGATATTTTCCCTCGTTATGATAATTATAGCTCGCTTGACTCCCTGAGATTATATTCAAGAAATAATTGAGTTCCAAGAATTGTACCTAGTCAAATATTTAGAGTTCTCTTTACATAGAAGTTATGTTTACTTATGACATCAAATTTGATCAAATATATATTACATGGTTTTCAGGAAACTCTATGGGATGTAATTTTGGGACCAAGAAAGCACTTAATAAAACATTTAAATAGGTTTATTTCTTAGTGGATAGAGGATAAAAGGACAGGGAAAAGAATGTTTTTCTGAGTCCTAGTTACTAAAGTACTCGAAAGACAAGAGGTCAGTGTTCACCCAGGAACTTTCAAGTTCATGTGTCTAATTCTGATGGAGCAGACCAGAAGCCCAATTAGTATTGCCCACTATACCAATTTAGGATAATATGCATAATCTTTTTGACAATAATCTACAATGACTTGAAAACAGGGTTCCAGTTCCAAACACGGAAACATAAAATTGGTGAAGCATAAAATATCGGGCTAATTCTCTGTTTTACAGGGAATAGCAAAATTTTAACAGTTTCACTCCCACGGCCTCATATCCATATGATCTTCCCCCATATATATTTTGTGGAAAAGCAATGTTAGTTGCAGTCATTTGCATCAAAATTTTGCCAGTTGTACTTAATTACTTTTTAGTTATTAAGAATTACACTAATTAACAGGAGTCAGATTAACTTTGTCATGAATTTTAGGTTTCACTCTGGAAACTTTTTTAAAGGCATTCAGCTTCTGAATTCGTGACTTATGCAAACTATTTGTTCATTTGCATATTAAATAATTGCTTAAGATTTATAAATATGTTAATATCCAAAAATCAGTTGTAATATGCTTTAGTAAAAAGACATTGCTTGCAACTGATAACTACACAAAACCAAAGGGGAATCATTGAGAAGAGACTGCACAGTTAAGAGAAATTCACAGTCAATGGAACAGTGGCTGAAAACATAAATCAAAAAGCATCATTTAATTTTTCTCACTACCTGAATGAGAGTTTTGAAAAGATATAGCATTATTAAGAAATAACCTTTTAGTTTGTTACATTGACAAAATTTTTGAATCGATCAGTAAGTCATTCGTACAGCTATCTGATAATGTAGGAACCTAATGAGTCACAACTGCCAGGAAAAATTGTTGATAGCAATCAAACATTGCTGTACTTGAAAGAAGTTCAAAATCTTAATTTATGAAATGAAGAAATCAATATTCAATAATATATTTTGTCATATGGTTACATATACATTCATTGTTTTTGGAATAATAACCTTCATATGTTTTTTATGTTCTTGTGCATGTTACTATAGTTTAAAGGGATGCATTTATCCTGATATCCACATACAGAAAGGCAACTCTTTTTTGATAATTGTGAGGGAAGAAAAACTGCCTAAAATTAATGTGAAGGTATAATAATATACAATATGGTCAATGGATTTGTAACTGCTGCCATATTATAATAGAATTTTACATATATTTTATTTGGCATACACTTCAGTATACAGAAGAATCAGTGGACAGATATTGACCAAGCCAATCAATAGGTGTTAACTTGATGATTCTATTAAACTCTGCGAGGATTCCTCATGGGATATGTTAAGGTTATGCTAAATAGATTTTTATAGGTCAAAATGTATTTGGGCAAATATAAATTATTTCCAGAGCCATTAGGACTGCTGAGTAAGGTCTCTAACTCTTTAAAAAGATTCCTTACTTTATGAAACTTTTCTTAATTTCTTTTGTTTTTTCTTTAACTTCTATTTTCTCATGCACTCACAGGTTTGTTTTCTGTTTAGATTTTATTTACTTTCAATGTCTATAATATTTTCAATATTAGATCTTATTTACTATTGGAGTTTTGTCACATTCTTGATTTGGGGCACTGAGGAAAAAATTTGTGAAGGAAATGTAATGCATTCACATGGGCCAGACATAAACAAAATAGACACAGGCAAAGAACTGGATCGAAGACTACTGCATAGATGAATAGCCACAGAGATTCCTATACCTGATTGAGATTTTAGTATCTATCAGCAATGGGATACATTTTGTTTGTTTTCTTCACAAATGAGTTATATTTGTTTTATCTTCACAAATGTGATATATATACGCACACAATATATATTTATAGGTACAATTTTATAGCACTATTTTTGGTATTTATAAGCATTTGATATTTATATCATTTCGACAGCTTGCCAACATTTATATAACCAAGGAGTTGAGCTTGTACTCCCTGGTATAATGATAGAAACTTTTCAATATGCCAGGCAAATTCTTCAATTCAGAGCTAATGAGAAGGCAAGAATCAGCAGTGTACTGAATCAAAGCATTTCAGCGGGCCTTAGGTATGAAATTCATGGGTGGTGATCTACCAAGAAAAGGAACTACTGGTTAAACCTACATTTGGTCTTAGAAGAAGATTCATTATACCAAGACAGTTTGGAATTCTTAAACAGCTGATCATTTTTATAATTTTATTCTAGTTTAAATTTCTTTATTTTTAGTTCTTTTTTCAATCTTTATGTTTTTATTAGCACATATTTGCAGTATATAATGATTACATTTTTGTAGGGAGGATTTTATATAATAACTGCTTTAATAAATTAATGTTGACATATTTGCCAAATGATCTATTAGCTACTTAGATCACCTATGTTTAATTTAGAAATACTGTCTGCACTCATTGAGTTTGTAGTCCATAAACAATCAGTGAACATTAGCACCAATGTGGGAAATAATGAATACCATCCTTTCAATTTCTTTAGTAAGGCAAAATACTGATGGGCATGAAAATAACTGCAGAAAAAAATACATATTATGAACACAAACAACATAAATCCTGATAATGAAGTAGAGATCACAGGAAGGAAATATTACTGGCAATGAGAAGCAGTGGGAGGTTGAGATTAAAATATTTCTTGAAAAGATACAGTTGGGTTAGGTAGTAGATCAAAATAGTTACATAATACATTTATTAAGGAGTGAGCTTTAGAAAGTTGATATTTTTAATTTAATATATACTTTGTCATATGATATGGTTCCTTATTTATTATTTTAACATCTTTTGAGGGTCTATTACATGCTAATTAATATGTTAAGACAATGAAGGATTTAAAATATATGATATTAAACTTTAAGGACCTAGCAGGAAAAGTAAAGACTATTAAAGTAATTGGGGTGAATATGGTATATGAATAAGAGAATTAAAGGGGAATTTTCTGGGATATATATTAATGGTATTTAACCTGACATAGCTCATCAGAAAATGAAGAGATTATTTTAGCAGTACTGTTTCACTCATTTTTGAATAATATCTGCATGCATACTTTGAGGATACCTGCTTCAGAAATTTAGGGGGTCAGGGATTTAGCTCAGTGGTGCCACCACCTGCCTTGCAAGCACAAGGTCCCAAGTTCAATCCCCAGTACCAAAAAAAAAAAAAAAAAAAGAGAAATTTAGGAGCACTTATTACCTACTGCTGTAAGTTTTGGAATATGTAAGTCAAAGATCAAAGGCAAGAAGAAATTATGTATTTTATTTACCTGTTACACATTTCTAAGTAATATCTGATATTTGAAATTAATTATGTATTTTCATATATAACAATACTTTAAATCCTTATTACCTTGCTGTGTCTTGGGAATATGGTTCAGTTTTCGTCAACTACAGTTTTTCAAGAACTACAGTTACAATTAGCTCTGTTACTTTTATGCTATTTTTAATCAGTTTCTGACTTTAAATTAATGATTCCTTCATTTTTGTTTTGGTTTATGTTTTTTATATTTTTCTATTTTCTCATGTTATATGCAAAGCCTAGTCATTTTTATTAATTTGCTATAAATAAGATTGCCTATTATATATATTTCTTCTGTAAGCTTTTGATAATGAATGAGTCAATATGGATATTATGATTTTTTAATTCATTTCTGGTATTTCTGTTCTTCTATATTTTGGAAATGTAATTCTATCATTTTGGTTTCAATATTTCATTATGATAGAGCTTCCTTAATCTATAGATCATGTTACCATTTTCCTTGAAGGTTTTTTTTGTTTTGCACATGTTCGCAGTTCATGTAGTTTATAATCATCTTCAGGAGTGGTTATATGTATGTTTTTTTATCCCCTTCCACTTATTTTCCCCTTACTCCCTCCTTCTCCAATTCACTTATTGTATTTTTTATTATTGATCTTAGCTCATGTTATGGCATATAATGTTTACAGAGTTAAAGCAATCATACTACAGTGATGCATGCATGTCATTGTTTGTAGCACCAAAACTCATAATAGCTAAATCTCAGAAGCAACTTGTATAGCACAACAGATGATTGGATAAAAAAAATGTGGTATTTATGTATAACAAAATACTAGTCTGCTATAAATAATGACAGATTTGAGATATTTGTAGGAAAATGGATGAACCTGGAAAATATAATGTTGAGTGAAATAAATCAGACACACAAACTTAGCTACCATGTGTATCTTTTATTTGAATGAGGCAAAGTGCCAACAAATAGAATGATAAAGGATGGATAGAAGAGGATGAGGAGATAATTTTCTGAGTTTTTAGGTGTACAGTTTTGATTCATTTTAATGTGGGTTTTAGTTGAGTACCCATAAAAGCATACATTTTGGGAATATGTTGCATTATAGATGAACTATGAATTATCTCTATTTGAAAAAAATGATAGTAATAAACCTCCTACTCAATAGATTTTTCTGAAGATTTAATAGTTAAGACATAATTCACAGAAAAATTTTCAGCACACTTTAAATAACTAAGTTTCTGAAGCTAATATCAATTTCACATTTAGCTATTTGTGTATAGATATTTAATTTTTATTGAATGATGATGTGACAGCGCAATAGCATTTTTATTGGTAGGTTTCCCCTTTGTCTTTGAACATGATAGATCTCTTTTTGTGATTTATTAGTATGACCCTAAACAAAATGTATATTCTATGTTTTTGATGTGTAGAATTTTTTAAATTGTTTGACAAAGCTTATAAACTGCAATATTCAGTCCTTCCCATTGCTATTTCTCTTTAATTCTTGATGACATAGTAGTGCCTTAATGTAATTGAGATTTATCTGTTATAACATTGTAATTGTTACTTTATAACTTGTTGATAAGACAACATTTTGAATTTTTTAATATTCATGATCAAAATATATTACTGACTTATTTTTTATATAACAATATATGATATTACTCTTTGTCCCTGTGATTTTTTGCTTCAATTTATTTTGAAAAATGGTGCAAATAATTTTGTATTCTTAACTGCCACTAAGTGGCTGAGGGAACATTCAAACAAATTGATAAAAGAATTATTTAAAATGATCAAAATATATGAATTTACACAATCTATGGCTGTGAGAGGAATATAAGATAGGAATAGAAGATGTAATCACTGGAATGAAGAATGAGACACATACAAAGAGGACAATCATAACATGTGGTCAAGGGACAGTCAAGCAGAGGGACCACTAAGGACAGACCTTGTAAATAAATTCTTTGACTTCATTTGTCACTTCTCTTCTTTTATTTAACAAGTTATCCCATTAGTCAATGCCACAAAATCACTTCACAGCAATGGAACGAGGAGGTCTTTTTCTAGGTCAGAGGATAGGATGAAGGAAAGAGAAAGAAGAATCTGGATGGGCAAATGGAACATATCTAGTACTACCAATTGTATTTTCCCCTTAATATCCCTTCTTCTTTGCCAGGTTGAACAATGCATATCATTACAATAAAGGATTCACTGATTTCCATCCATTGTCATATCATCAAAGGGTGATATAAAATCTGTCATACTCCAAGCCAACCTGGAGATCTTCATACAAATTTGTGATGAAAAGGAAGGAGAGTTACATTAAATCATCTAAGAACAACAATGAAATCTAAATTTTCAGTTGAAAGTGAAGCTCAAATTAGTTTGGGTGCTAGTTTAAGGTAACAATCAATCCTCTAGGACTTCCAAAAAGCTCTGAAATCCAACTTTATGAAAGCAAACATTATAAATGGATTTAATTGGTAATTTATTTATTTATTTTCTTGTATTGTCAAAGGTAGAGTATAGAATAACATAGTGATACATAAGGCAATTTCAGTGGTCACAGTGGTGATGACAGAAGAACTATGAACAGGAAGATACATTCACACTTGTAATATGGATCAATCTTTATCTACAAAGTTGTACCCTCCAGGATGGAAATAATTCAGTGTAATCCACCTGCCATTAGTTGACTATTGACATCAGGAAACTATATCAGATACTCAGAAATACTAACAGTGAAATAACTATGAAAGATCAAACTATGTTTTAGAGCCAGTGTACAGTTACCATTTTTGCCTTAAAGTTCACTTTATACATGGGATCATTAGAAGTCACTGGAATGGCTGGGAGGAAAGTAAATCATATGTACGTGATTTTCTGCCTGATTATAGCAAAAATTCTTTCTAAGTATATTCTGTGCATTTGCGTTTGCATGGAATATGAATATTTTCAATACTATGGTGAGAGATCTTTCCCCTATATATCATTAAATTATAAGTTTTATTTTACTCACATTTCTGCTGGCCTAACTCACCTGTCATTGCCAAGTGACTGATAAATGTGCATACATTTCTCAGGTCTCTAAATTTACACCAGAAAAAAACACTGAGACCCAGGATCAAAAAATCTTTCAGAATGAAAAGATTCCTAGTCACTATTTTACTTTTTTCCCCAAAATTACATTTTAAACATTTCAAACAGAGAAACAATTTTACAGCGAAAAATTATGTTACTTTGCTCTATTCTAGTATATGATTAATGTTTTTTCCCACACCTGTTCATTCTTATTTCATGTCATTAATCTATCTTGTTTTAGATGCAATGAAACAAAAATTGTAGGTTCCAGTACATTTACACCCAAACGCCTAAATATTCATATATTTGTAAGTCCCCACTATTTGCTTATGTTCTTTTTCAAATAAAATTTGTATTCAATAAAATAAAATTTTAAATATACAATTTTGTGAGCTCTGGAATATTTGTACACCTGTTCTATAATACCCTTCTGAATTATATTCTATTACCTAGGATTCACTACTATTCTGGAATGTATTTTATGGATAGAAAACACTAACTGATCCAGTCGTTAAAAGGCTATAGGCGAGTCTCTGTGATGCTAGTGGTGTAGGATGAGACAGATGCAAAGCCTATGCAGGTGCCATGGAAGTCTAAGCCAACTGCTCAAGTAGTTGAATTGTTCTCCACAAATTTGTGAGGTCATTTTCTTATGTATTACTTTAAATATTAACTGCTACTGTGCACACTATATGTTGAAATGAATAAAGTAACACTAGTTTATGATGATAAATTCAAGTCATATTTCTCCATCTTTATGGTCCACTATACTTTTTCTGCTGTCTTATAATTCCCTTACTAAGACTTGCTGGAGATCCTTTAAATTATTCCAACTGAAACTCTTCCAATATCATTAAATCAGTTCTACCAAAAACTGAAATGAAAAATATGACCAACATTTTCTTGCTTTAGGTGCCAGGAAACAATTGCTGTCTCACTAATTACTAGGTAAGCGAGGGAGAGCCACCATTTAAAATTTATGTAGTGTGTGTGTGGGTGCATGCATGCACATGTGTGTGTTTTTTTCTTCTTAATCTAAAGGGACAACACATACATTTGTTCCTTCTTTATTGGTGCTTGGTCCAATATTCAGGAAATTTTCTTTCAGTTCCCCGAGCAATTCTAATTTTCCCTACAGTGTTATATTCCAAGAAACTTTTCTGATGTATCAGAATCTTAATTTTTTTGAGATTTATCTTCTCTCCTAATATATTTATATGCTTTACAAAATATTTAGGAAACTTGCTACATCTTGGTTATCAGAAATAAGTAGGATATGTATATTTTTTCAATCAAATGGTGCAATGTTATGTTTAATAGTGCATCAATAAAAGATTTTCGCAGGCTATATAATGTCATCAGCCTGGAGAATTAAGCTTTATGAGTAAGTAAAGATAAAATATTTTCTGTTTAATATAAAGAAAACTAATTTTTGACATTTACTTTTGAATGGAAAAGAAAGCAATTTCCTGGTCAATAGCTGGTTAGCATATGTCAGCAGCTGTTGGCAATGATAAAAGCTAGGTAATAGACTGAAGTGATGTAATATGGAAGCTAAAAACAAACACATATGGATTAACACTTAATAAATGAGAAAGGTGGCATTACTACTTTGTTCAATAAGTTTTTCATCCAATTCTGGCATTTATCTTAGGAGAAGAATGGCTATGAAGGCCATTAAACAGTGTATGATATAGTAGTTTTATTGCCCAGGTCTTGATTTAATTTTAAAATACTTCTTTTCTGGTGACTTTGAAGATTTTTAAACATTACTGAAAAATGGGTCTAGGGTGGCAAAAAGTTAAGTAAATATAGACATTTGATACTGCACAGGTAAAACATTTAACAAAACCACTGGCGTTTTTGGCTTCTTTTCAAAATGTATCTGTATTTTTTTCCTTTCTTAAACATATCTAAAACAAATTATATGAAAGTTTAAAACACTGAACATTTAGTAGGGATAACTGGAAGTTTATGAAAAACAATCATGCTTGTATATATTATGTTGATTTTGAAAAACAAAATATTAGGGTATTAATAATTACATTTTAGAAAAAGATTCTGACATTCTTAAGCAAAAATTCTAAGAATTTTATTTAATATGTTTTCTAATTTTGATCACATTATTTTTTCTTTTAGTAACATTTATTATAAAATTTTATTGAAAATCATACTTTTCTAGTTGTATCATTTCATTTGAAAAAAGATTAAGAGGAAACAAAGGAACATAAGTAAAAATTAGGTAAATTCACAAAATTATTTATGCTCACTTTAGGAATAAATTCTTATGAAACAGCAATTCATGTTTATACATATATTTCTGTCTTTATCTATACTGTATTCACTGGCTAGTAACATCTCCAAAATAGGCTGTCCTGAGATCAACAGTTACACTCACTATGGACAAAATAAGCACATTTTCTTTGTCTTCAATCTTTTTCCTTTATATTTTAATGTGAATCTTCAGGCTTTTTGACTTGTTTAATTTTATGCTATGCAAGTTCTTCATTCACTGAATTAAAAAAAATTTATAACTAAATAACTTCTGTGTTAATTCTGACTTTAGATATCTACTATCTCTGATGGCAGAAATGAGATTTGATTATTTTCAATGTCACATAAATGTAATGTTATACTAGTGAATATACTACAAAATGTTAAAAATGCTTTAATTATTAAAGAATATGATCATTTAAAGATTATTATTTACATTAATGAGTGCCAGTAGATTTGAGAATAAAGCTGTCAATACCTTCTAAAACACAGTAAGGTTAAGTAGCATTTAAGAAGAATATATATTTTACAAAAGAAACAATATGATAGATATTCTATGTACAGTCAAGAAAACAAACCATAAAATACAAATGCACATTTTATCAATAGTATTTAATACATGTTACTAGTAAATTTTGGAATACTTATAGAATTTAAGACAAATAGGGAATCACTACTTATCTTTAATAGATATTATATTACAGTGTAATCATACTTTCCACAATTCTATTTTTACCTATTCCAGAATATGGAGTAACTGGGAAAAGCACATTTAACTACAAATAAATAGCTTCTAAATCACTGTTTTCAAATTCAAATAAACTTCAGAGTTGACTGTATTCCAAATCTGTAAAAGCTATTGCTCTGACAAATTAATACATTTGAGAACATGAAAAGAAAGAGTACCAGATGTTCCTAAGGAAGATGAAAATAATTTAAAAACCAGGAAGATGTGGAACACAAGCCATGAAACAAAACATTAAGCAAAATGTGGAGCAGCTGTTGAGATGTGTATTTCAAATGTTCACAGCTCAGAATGAAAATGTGCTGAAATCAAAGTAAATAGCAAAACAAAGTTCTTCACTGGAGAACTATTCCAAACTCATCACATAAATGAAAACTATAAAATTATCAAAATGAATTAATGTCATTTGTATTATAGTGTAATGAAAAATAAGAACTAACTTGATACCTTATGTATTAGATCAAAACTAATGTATAATGCATAAATTAATGAAATAGCAATGATAACATCATCAGTTTTATGGTGATTAAACACTTTTATTTATATATATTTATTGGTACATTTTAGGTATAAAATACATTTACATTTATCATTGGGAGTTTGTAACAGAACATGATGCATCTTTGTTCTTATTTTTTCTCCCATTACCTGTGCAGCCTTCACCCCCTCCACCCTTCCCTATTTACACAGAGTTTGATTCCATTTCTTTTTCTTTCTCATAATTTTTTCTTTCCCTTCTTCCCTTTCCCCTTCCCCTCCTGCCATCCCCCAAACCCTTGGACTTTTTCCTATTTCAAATTATCAATTATTTATTTTAATCATTTTCATCCTTATTAACACTTTCAATTTCTCACACTAGAGAAACTATTCAGTATTTAAACATGTGTGTCCTATTTATTTCACTTAAGAATATGGCCTCAATATGTATCCATTTCGCTATAAATGACTAGTTCCTGGTTCTTTATGGCTGGGTAGTACTCCCTTTTATTAAAAAAACACATCTTCTTTATACAGTTTCCAGTTGATGGGCACTTGGGCTGTTTCCAAGCTTTAGCTATTACAAACTGTGCCGCTATAAACATAGATGCACATATATCGCTGTGGTATGATTCTTTTAATTCTTTGGGGAAGATACCCAGTGTTACTAATAATATATAATAATTTGTAGTTATAATTTATTATATTACAAATATTCCATTTCAATTAATAATATTTTACTTAATAATTATATGGGAACTTACTAAAATTTAATTGAAAATTTCAAAATGATAAAATTCTCACATCTTATCAACTTCATACAAAATCTCTTATTTTTAAATACACATTAGAATTAAATATATAGTAAGTGTCTACAAAAATTTACTGAGTTATGGTGCTCTTAAGAATTTCTGGAGAATAGTAGATGTTTTCTCTGGTGTAATTTTCCATGTCTTTCTAATCTGGTTTCTTTATTATCTATTATTCTATTACCTCATTTTTTTAACCATTCATTGAACAAGTATTTAGGATGTATCATGATCTGTTTAGATATTTGATATATATTAATCTACAACCAAACCCAACTCTATATCTAATAACCTTTCATTCTACTAGGAATAAATACTAAACATAGTAAATAAGATATGCAATAAGTTTGAAGGTGACAATTAATATTGACAAAAATAAAAAATAAAAAGAGTAAGGATAAGAAATGTAGGAGGTGAATGAAATCTTGAAGGACAGAGTGTTCAGGATAAGCCCAGAACCTTCACTCTTAAAAGTAGTCCTATTTACGAACTCTTACACTGTGATTGTACTTAAATAGTTTTCTGAATATTTTTAAATGGTACTTGATACATTTTAAATGTTTGTATTAATTCTTATTTTTCTTGTACTTAAGAAATTTCATGTATTATTTAACATATTTTTCTTTTTCAAAATCAAAAAAGCAAAATCTCTTCTGACATATGAGGGACATCAGTTATATGTATCCAAAATGTTTTCTTCTTTCTTACAGAACACAATTTTCTCTTTCATTTATAATATTTTTTGAGTAGGTTTTACCTTTGTGCTATTATCTTTTGTTGTATGATTAATTCTCATAAACTGAATAATTTAAAGCGGTATTTATTTGTCTTCTCATAGTTTCTGTAGGTCAGAAATGTAAGCACAGCTTAGCCAGGTTCTCGGCTTCATTGTAACACAAGCCTGCAATCACAGCATTAGCTAGGGCTATTATTGCTTGAGAGACCTTCCTGGGAAAGATCTGCTTCCAAGTTACTCAGACTGTTGGCAGAATGTCTCATCTATAAAAATAAACTCGTGTTCTCCTTCTTACTATTGTCAAACGACCACTCTCAGCTCTTAGAGGGTCCCTTGGACATGTCCTACTCCAGTGACACATTATAAAAGAACAGTTCATTCTTCAAAGCCAGGAAAAGAGTCATTATATTTCTACATCCCAGCAAGCAGAACCACAGTGTCATCATGATCATGACGTCACTTAAAAATTGTCACAATCTATTTGTTGATGTACATGGCGAGGAACATTTCCTTCCCCAGGAGGAAAGGTGATTATGCACGGCCTGCAAACTAGGCTTTTCTGGGGCCTGCCTGTCACAATTGGAGATATGGATATTTATATCTAGGATTGGTGATTTTCAAAAAGAAATTGTCATTGGATATTCTTTTTTTTTATTAAATTCTTTTATTGGTACATTGTAGGTATACAACACAATTACATTTCTCATTGGGAATTGTACCTTTACATAATGCATCTTGGTTCTTATTTTTTCCCCATTCCTAGACCTCCCTTCACCCCCTCCACCCTTCCCTATTTACAAAGACTTTATTTCCATTTTTTCCATTTCTCATAATTTTTCGTTTCCCTTCTTTCCTTTCCCCTGCCCCTCCCACTACCACTACCCCTTTGGACCTTTTCTTCCTATTTTGCATTATCAATTATTCATTCTAATCATTGGTACACTTTAGGTATACAATATAATGACATGTAAAGGTGCAAATTTCCAATGATGAATGTCATTGGATATTCTTAATTCACTTTATTTTCAACATATTTTCCTATCATTAATATAGTCTCTCAAGTCAAAGTACTGAGTTATACCTCATAATTGCCTGTATATTGGTGTTCTATAAGATGGGCTCATCATTTGGTTCTATGACAAGATTGGAGAAGAGATATAGCTCAATAAACTTTCTCTTATTGGTATAATAAATAAAAGTCATTTCTTATTTTAGGCCTGCTTTTTTACAAGATATAGCAAATTAAATTCTTTTCCCCATCATCTTTATTATGAAACATAAATGCCTTTAAAAGGTGGCTAAATTAAAAGAACTAGTTGGGATACTGAGAGTTGAACCCATGGCTTTGACATTGAAATTTTTCTTCACCGCTTTGCAGAACAATTTCTACAGTGTTTAAATACCATTTCCTTATATTTTGGTTACTAAATCTCCAGAAATTGAGAGTTAGACTAAAATAATGCTAATGAATTAAAGTTTGCCTTTTACTTGTACTGTAACCTCTTGTTTAATTATAAACAAGAATATGGAACATATACTTGAATTCTAATTATTGATATTGTTAGGCATTTTCAATTTCCATATTCACTTCCATTTTATTTGCAAGTTTGCAGATAGGGTTACCTTTGTTATATGTTTTTATGGTTAGTATAAAGGTAAATTGATAGGAGATATATTATATGGCTTAGTACTTAAACTTTTCTATTAATTAATTAATTTATTTATTTTTGGTACTGGGGATCAAACTTGGGTCCTTCTGCTTGTGAGGCAGGTGACAGAACCATTGGTCCAACTTTTCTATTTATTGAAGAACCTTGTAGAGTATAAATTACTGAGAAGCAATGTTAAGTTATCATAGTTTTCAAGTTTATTTTTTGACATTATCCATAGGTTTATAAAGTTGTGTTTTTATGTCTACACATATCTATCTTATCTTACTTTTTATAAACAGACTGATAATCAAATTAATATTTATTATTAATTGGTCTATACTTGTTTCAAGTTTTAAGTCAATTTTTATCTTAAAGCATTAGATTCATTTAAAAATCAAAAGGACATGTAGGGGAAATTAATTAGTATTATATGGCATGATCTTTTCTACTAAATATGAATCAGAATATGCCCAACAAACAATATATTTTCAATGTTTCTACTGTATTAAGAAATTAATAACCTTGATATTAGCCATTCATTTGCACTCAATATTTTATAGTTTCAATAAATCAAATGCTTTATACTAAAGTTTAAAGACAAAATTGCGTGCACTTGGTTAAATGTTGTACTTTGATTTTTGCATTGGATGGAAACTCATGCTATTACTCATCTGAAAAGTACTTTCATAGGCATTTGAAGAACTCAATTCACATGAAACAGAAAGTACATCTCTTAAAAATAACTATGAATTCTTAAAATGAAAAGGAATGCTGCAACATTGTTTCTTTATTCTATTTTGTTTTATATTACAAATGCTGATCCATAAGCATTTATATTATATGTCTATATAAAATAGATTTGTATATATGCATATAGTATAAATGTATGTAATATAAATATAATATTTATATTATAGCATTTATATTATAGCATTTATTTTACAAATGCTGATTTCTTATTTTTTCTCATTGCTAGTTACCTAGTATGAAATGCACTGGGATACTATATTGTTTTTCCCTTAAGCATTGTGCAATGCTTTTGCTAATAGGTACAGTATTTAAATACATTCTGGCAGATTTAACAGGATAGTACTGCCACAACGAATGGAAATTAACATAATTGTTTCATAAATTACTCTAATTTTTAAAAATGAATCAGTTTCAGTCATCAAATAGTACTTGTTGCAAATAATATTGAATTGTTACTCTGATTTTACAGTGACATAATATGTATCACTAAATCAAATAACTTTGGGGGCCAAAAAAAGTTTCTATGTAATTGTCTTTCTGGGCATGTTTTTAGTTTTAAAAGGACTAAACACCAGTGAAGTATATCTCTACTTTCAATTTAACTGATATTATCTCTTTTGTATTTGTCTTAACCTTAACTTGGAAAGTTATTTGGTAGTCTTTCTGCATTCTTTTATAATTGTTTTTAAAAATACTGCCTATGTTTTAAACTCTATTTATAATTTCTAAAAATTAAATATTAAGTTTGATTTTCATAGAATTCATTTAAAACCTGGGCAAATTAATAACTTAAAGATAGGTGAAATATAAATTAATGCCACATCAATACTTACAATCCTATGCAAAATATGTTAGCATTAAGAAGGGTCATAAATGTATACCAAGGAAAAAAAAAAATATATATATATATATTTGGTACCGGGGATCAAACTCGTGTCCTTGCGCTTGCGCAGCAAGTGGCAAAACCACTGACCTAAATCCCTGGCCCCTACATTTTTTAAAGAATTGCAGGAGAAAAGGAAGGTACAATGTATGCATTAAAAGGCAGAACAGAGGAGGTTGCTAGAGCTACAGAAGTAATAAAAGAGACATTACAAGTACATTACCATGCCAAGAATTTGTAAGCCTAAATTCAAAGCCAGAAATACCGAGAAAAAATAGGTAATTACTTGCTCAACATAAAATTAAACTTTTAACTATCCTGTTAATGTTTAGTAAATTTCAGCAAAATTTATATAACTGCGTATTTAAAGAAAACAGGCTTATATCTTCATATGGGCAATCCATCTATCTTCAAAAAAATACTCATTCCAAGTATATATTATCTTTTGAAGAAAAAAGAAGATTCTTCTAAATTCAATTAATGGAATTAGCTTAATCTAATAGCAAAACTAGATGAATAATTATATCCTTTTCCTTCAATTATGTTTTTTTATTCATTAAGTTTATTGGTAGATCTCAGGTATACAATAGGATAACATTCATCATTGGGAACTTGAACCTTTATGTGATATATCTTGGTATTTATTTATTTATTTATTTATTTATATAATCTTTTTTTCCCCATGAAATTCCTCCTCACTCCAGAAAGAATGGCTGATATCAAGAATGGCTGGCATGTTTCTGGGGAAAAAGAAACCCTTCTCCATTGTTGGTGGGAGTGTAGACTGGTGCAACCACTGTGGAAATCAGTATGGAGATACCTCAAAAAAGTAGGATTAAAGGTCCCATTTGACCCAGCTATTCCCCTCTGGATGTCTTTGCAAAAGAATTAAAACAATCATAGCACAGCAACATATGCGCATCCATGTTTATAGCGGCACAGTTTGTAATCGCTAAAACCTGGAAACATTTTCCTTCAATTATTAAATTGCAAATTTGTAAAAGAAAAATAATCAAACCAACTGTCCCTGTAAAAATAATTCAAACTTTTAAATAATGATATACCTTATTTTTTTTTACAAAATAGTCACATTTTAATTGCTATACTAGTGTATCACTACTGATCCACAGTAATTTATCCTAAATAGAATAATAATAGTAATGTCCCCATTAAAATTATGAAGACACCCACCAATATCTCATTTTTAATATGATTTGTAGGCACTAGTCAATGAAATAAAGTAAGAAAAAGTAACTGATATGTGGGATTGGAAAGGATTAAATAATGCACTACGAACATTTTTAACAGTGAACTCTGAAGAATTTATAGACACTTTTGAAATAACAGGAGAGTTTAGCACGTAATCTGGATATCTAAGTAATATACAAGTTAGTAGCATTTTTTTGCATTCACAGTTTAAAGCCTAAAAAATATCTACTTAAACATTGCATACTATTAATTATAATAATTGGGTATAACAATTATATATGAATTAATCTATGTGAAATATGCAAAATATGTGAAAAGCTCTATAGGAAATGTTATCAAAAATTTTAAAAGATTTCTTTAAATCTTAAATAATTTTTACATATTTATATAGTTGAATGTATGAAATATTTCTATGTTCTAATTTAACATTATATATTTGCTTTTATATCACTGATGTCAACTTTTTCTAAATTAAGCTGTAGATGCAATATTATAATTATACTTTTAATACAGTCCTTGATAACATGGTTTTAAATTGTATATAACAGACTGAAGACCAAAAACAAAAAAAGCCAAGTGCATTAAGAAGAAAAGGAGAGGAATGAATTGTTCTAGCCAAACACAATGTGTGATTGTAAAATACAGTGAATGTTTGAATTTTAAAAATACTGTAAAAACACACTGCCATTAATCCCCATCAGCATCCTTCCCCTCACTCAGACGCACTTATCTTTCTTGCTATTTTGAGTTCTAAAGTTCTCTTTTATGAATATCTTTAGTTGACAGTCCACTGTATTATAGATATTTGAATATCATATGAAGTTATGAACTAAAAGTTTCCAAGAAATATATCCACATGTATGTAACACTTTAGTATATGAAAGATATTGTACATAAGACCATTTCTTATACTGCACATAGGAAAAAGAGGTGGTGTTTTATATATGGCGGATTTGAAAGTGGGTTATCAGGAAGAAACTAAGTAAAATCAGATTGCTAAATCAAATTAAACAGTCAACTCAAGATACCACTAAAATCATTAATGTAAATATTTTAAAGCTGTCAATAAAATATGTATGTATTTTAGACTTTTAGATTTGGCCATATTTTTAATTAAAATTATTTAAAAATAATTTCAAAGTTTTAAATTTTAAGGTGTCTAATAAAACCATGTAATATTTTTAGGAATCAGATTGGGTTCAAAGAATATCATATGCAGGAGAGTTGGTTAAATGAAAGAATATAGGAAAACACCAGTAGTGACAAGCAATATAAAACACACTTTTATTATGAAACACAATAAAATATATCAGAATTAATACAATCCTTTGATCTTCATTATGTCCCAAGGAGCATGCTCAGGCTAGGCCAGCTTGAGTCCGACAAAGTTCTGTGAGAAAGCTACTCACACCATTTTGTATTGTCAAAGAGAAGATGGAATTAGGTCAGAAAACAAATGGTACAATGTGTGATTGCCATGTATAGTGAGTGCTTATATTAAAGATATTTACTTTAGCGTAGTGCAGTAACTAGAGGAGGAATTTTGGTCAAGAAAATATATTTTAAATGAATAGAAAAGTGACAACAAGATTATTCATAAATGAAAATCATCCAATATGAAGCTAATAACTGATAAAATAGAAGAAAGTAGAGAATCCTAAATCATTGTTCTTACCAAGAAGAATATGATATATTTAGAAATGGCAGGAATGTAGACAGCCCTAATCTATAATGTGTGACTCACAATGGTGCAAAATCAATATTCATATTGTAGAAAATGTGTGATGAATTTTAATCTTTCCTTGGGCTACCAGAATAGAATACATTATTGTTCTTTTTTTTTTTTTTTTTTTTTTTTTTTTGTGGTACCGGGGATCAAACTCAGGTCCTTGCACTTGTGCAGCAGGCAACGAAACCACTGAGCTAAATCCCCAGCCCGAGAATACATTATTGTTGCACAAGATGTTGGACAAGGGCCTGAACTGTAATCATACAGTTGACCATGTAGTCATGACATAAATAATCATTCATCTACATTGTAATTGATTATGAAGTTATGATGTCCAATAATTTATATCAATTAAATTTGCTTTCAAATTAAAATATTAATTTTCAACTTCTAGAAGTAACATTATCATATGCTGGGGGACATCTGTGGTTTTAGAAAAGACCATCCATTGTGTAGCTAGTGTAGCAAGTTATTAAACAAAATAAATAAATTTATGAATGTGGCACAGAAAGGCAATGAGCATTCTCTACTAATGGCCTAATTTTCTCAATAAAATACAATACATAGTGTTCAGAGTGAGCTGGAGACAGGTGGAAGAAGCTAAACATTTGGAGTAATATTTAGTTGAACATATGGATGGGAGATGTATTATTTTCTGCTGTCAAATTTTCACCCAAAACCTATTACAATGAATGAAAATTAAAATGTAAGTATTGTAGTTCTCTGGGCTTCCCCAGGAATTTTCTGCTCTGCGGTCATATGAGTGAATTAATTGAATTAAATCACAAACCTTGTTTTTCAGGAAAGATCATTCAAGAAAGGCAGTAGAGAATAGGAGCTTATTATTCAAATTAAAGAAAAGAATAATTACTACAATTCTGCAAGAAACAAACACCAGAACTAGGTTTAAAAACATTTTAGTTGATCAATGAAACTGCATTATTTATCAATACAGTACTCTGAAAGCCAATCAAGTAATTGCATTACCTCAGTTCTGAAAATTCACCAATAAGCATCTCCCACATATATTTAACTACACTATTTCCATTAAACTCGCCCAGTCTTAAATTTATTGGCTTCTGAAAACCTAAAACCTCTGAATTCTTTTTCTTCCAATCCTACTTAAATTCTACAGTTTGCTTCATCCAGAGATAGTGTATTCTACAAGCACAGTTCTTTCTCTATTAGATACACTAAATCTAGATTTTTGTCTCAGATATTGAGCAATGTCTTCTTCTTTCCATGGAACAAGACAGTATAGAATATATTCAAGGAAGAGATATGATGGTTTAAGATGCCTAAATTGGGCAATGTGTACTGAGAAGATTCAAAGAGGTGCTCATCAATGCTAAGCAGGTAAAGTCAACAGAGTAAATATTAGATGGAAGGAGTAGTATTTTAGGAGATTACAAGAGAGTACAATGAAAGTGTGCGGGTTCTCGATTTGCCATCCACATCTGTAATTATAGTAAGTTGTATGAACTCTAGGTATGAGAGTCTAAGGTAGGGAAGAGAACCTGACCAGTAAAGTCAAAGAATTAAAGAAATTATTAGGAATGATATAAGAACCCCCTGTATGTTTAATGAAATTATCCATAATTTATACAGCAATTATAGCTGTAGGATGAGTATATTGAGCCACAGAATAAAGTGATTGAAAAAAAGAAAATAGTTTGGAAATTAATAAGCAATACCAATAATAATGTTTGATATGCAATGTAATTTGACAACATAGGTTTCAAAACTAAGGGTTTGTATCTGTCCATTGAGGATTAGGCAGGAAGATTACTTGGGCAATGACAAGAAGGAGCAGGGAATTTCATAATCTACATCCAAATTCAGTAGAACAAAATCAAGGGAAAAATGTTCAGGGAAGAAGTGAAACGTATTTTGAGTATTTCCTGTAATGGATTATGAGAGTTTCCAGAGCTGGGAAAGGTTAGGAGAATGGAGAAAGAATACAGTAATATATGGAGAATTTCAGGATTAAAATGTGAGAAATGAAGGTTCTCTCAGTTGTCTGATTTCTTTTCTGGTAACTGATATAAATGGGTATAAACAGTATAGTAGAAATGCTCTTGGTGAATTACAGGTACTACTGTGAACATTGTGTGAAAGAATAGGCCTGGGACTTCTCCCATATGTTAGGAATGGAAAGCCTTGGTCTCTAAGTACTAGATTTGCTGTTGCCCACTCTTGAGGAATGGGAAAGTTTACTTCATATTTTTCTTGTATTCTGTTGTGTAGTTAATCGTTTAGGGAGAGAGAGAAGTATTACTGTGAGCAAAAAGATTCCACCCACACCACCTCTGTTTTCTTTTTGTATGTCCTTATGGTGATTTCTATGGTATGTGAATACATTCTCAAAATATAACATAAAGCACTATCATCTTAGGGATTGGCATTGCTAGTGTATTCAACATAATTCTTCATATACCTCTTTAAACTTAGAAGTTTCTTTTTAATCTTTAAAGAACACATGATTTATTATTTTATTTTGTGGATCCCAAAGTCTTTTATCCTGAATGAGATAAACACACATACACACAGGCATGCATGCACACTACACAAATTTACACTTCTCCTTTATTTTCCTTTTCTCTTTAGTTTCTTTATTGTCCATGTATTTAGGAAACTATTGAATTTTGAGTATCATCTTCTGTTATAGAACTGAGTGTATCTTGTTCTAGATATTTCACTATTAATTCTATTCTAGCTTACCAGCAAGTAATTTGAGATTTGAAAATCATTTTAATTTTATTGAGTAGTTTTATACATTTTCCTATTGAGAAAAATGGTACCGCTTAAAATTATATCTTGACATTGTCTGATTATCACAAGTAAGAAAAATAATTTGTCTGCACAGTTAGGGGTCAGGATTGTATTGATTTTCTCCAGCAAGGAGCCCACATCTGGTGCAAGAGATGCAATTGGATTTACCATGGGAAGAAAACTTGTCATCCACTGTCATTCTCCAAAATTGATCAGTTTCTGCTCTTGCTAAACTGAAGAATTGAAGGGTTATCTGATTGAAATTGAAACCTATGAATCTAAAAATGTCTTCTAGTAGAACAAAATTTTGCAGCTTCCTAGGTAAGTTGGATGGATATTGATTTGCTGTTTTTGTTAGGAGTGAGAACACTGGTGTCTTCCACTTGACAGATTTTACCATATAGCCTTTCTTTCATAACACAGAAAACTACTGTGAAGATTCTGCAAGTTTATTAGTTATGAATTCTTATTAAACTTGCAAGAAATGAAAGCAATGCTATCTGACTATATTTTCAGATGTCTTTTTGTCTGTCTGTCTCTCCTCTCAACCCTAAAGAAGCATGTGTAATATAGAAATACTACACAGTTGAAAATGAATTATGTCATAATTCAGAAGAGATGTTGCCCAGAGTTTGAAATATTGGAATATTTTAATGAAATAATAAGATAGGAAAGATTTTTAAAGTGGATTTTGTATATATATAATTTTCTTTCTCAAGTTCTTCTCATCTTTCTGGTCTAAAAAGAACTGAAGAAGACTATGAAAGTTAGGTTGATAACAAGAAGACGGAGGATATGATAACATAATTCCTCTCCTGTTCCTTTCTGAGGCATCCTAGGATGAGGAGAACATATGCATAGGAATCTTATATACTCCAATGAAGTGTAGAATATTAAGCTCTTCATCCACTCCTACTCATAAATATTATGAAAAGTGATATTTGTAATTATTTCCAGGATTTCTTCATGTGTTATTGTCATTCCTGCTGAGAGCAGTAGCTCAAATCGATTCTTAGTCTTCTAGTTTTTCCTCTTAAAATCTTGAGATCTCTTCCACTCATGTAGGACTTTCCAGTGTAACTTTATTACAACCCACCCCCTCACTTAACAGTTCTGGAAGCTCTTTACTTTTTGCTAGATTTTCATTTTCTCACTAGTATGCATAGTGGGCTATGGCATCATATGAAATTTCATACATTTAATTATTCCATACTACAGTTCTTTTCTTTTAAGTATTTATGTATTAATGGCATTTTCAGGTTCTTTTCCATGTCTTCGGATCTGAATTTTGTAATTTTGCCTGGATATTTGAAAATAGAAACACAAGTAATGCCTTTTCATTATAGAAAATAAGTCATTATCATGCTTTTATCTAAGATTTAAGAAAGAAATCTCAGTGATTTCATACTTAGATGTGTTGTGTAAACAAACACATAATTAGAATACCACCAAACTAATGTGATTAAAATTAATGTAACACACCTGCAAACTGATTACCTAAATCAGTCTAAATTAAATGTCCAAGATATTTACATCAACATTAGCATAAAATCAAAATTTTAATGATGTAATACATTTATATTTTATTTTGTTTGCATAAAACAAATGATGCCTTTGAGTCTGTACGTCTCAAAATAGTTATTGGTACAATAAACTTTGTCAGTTTCTCTAAATGTGTAATGACTGTTTTTTTATTTCATATATAATTTGAAGTACTCATAACTACTGAGAAAAATTGTTAGCATTTACAGGAACATAAGAAGAATGACTTGCTTTTTGTTTAACATTTCCCAAGAAGGTGAAAACAAGTGTTGCAGAATGATAGAAAAATAGTAATATTCATAAATCGTGAACTGGCTCAGAGGAATGCACAGGATATGAATGATTTGTGTCTATTATTATCTTCAAACGATTCACTAAATGTTGACCTATTTTACTTCTTCTTCCATTCCTCCTTTGCTAAGCAACCAAAAAAACCTAGGAGGAAAAGATTTGTAGCATTTTTACATACATCATGCACGGTAATATACCCCAAAAGTACTCTAAATATTGAATAAAAATGTCTTTTTGTATTTTTGTTCTCTAAGATTTACAGAATTGTCACAACATTGTACACCACAATTTTCTATCAAAATATATTTTATAGACATTTTATTTCAGGAGGAATTTTCTCAGATAAGATCCAAAAGATTCAATTCTTTTAAATCTTTTAAATGGACATTCTACTGTGACAAATTGTTGTTGTCCATTCTATGACATCAGTCAGTAAGAATACCCATGATCAAAGTTTTTCTGTACCCATTCTTATACCTCATCTGTCTATTTCAGCCTCCCTGACAAACACTCTTTATTTATCCTGTTATATATTATTAATATTTCCCTCTTGTAGGGAAAAAACAAGCAAAAATTTAAAATTATGTTCTTTCTAATAATGTCTTCTTTAAAAATTAGTGAAAATCAAATTCAATTCTTACTTTTAGCCTAAATTTTATGCGAGGCTTTCTTATTCAATAATATAACCTTTAAAGACACCTCATGCAACATGATGAAAATGTGTAACAGGCTCTACATATCCAATTTTTTTCACTTTTCTGATGAAGATTAAAAATAATTTTGTATGAAATTATAAGCATTCAAAAATATCACAAGAAATGGCCACAAAACATATTAACAGTAGAGTGTTACTTTTTATTTTATTTTACTTTGTTATCTTTCAGAGGGGCGTGAAAAAGTCAACTTCCCTTGTTTACTAACAATGTCATCTTCAGAATGAAATTTCTGGCTATGTTTTGTAACACTCAGAAGTATTTAACGACTCTGTCTTTGTTTGCAGTAGATTATTGTATGTTTTAGAAATCAAGGGAATAATGGCACAGAAGAGTCACTAAAATGAAGGTGTCAGAAAATGTAGCATTTTATTTTGATACTGAAATTTAGCAACAATTTCAAAAGGCTTTAAAAGTGCATCTTCTTGCTTTGTTTTACCAAATGACCAGAACTATGGGTGTCACTGATGCACTCTTCATTCCCAATTTCATTCCATTGCTAAATCTACATTTATCTCTGATCACTAGCCAATGCTATTTCATATTCAATGTAGGAAGATAAAAACATGTTGTCTTGCAAGACAAATTTACCATTAGGGAACTCTCATTTATTATTATTTTTTTTTACATCTAGGCATAGTCCACTTTAACCTCAATTTTTACGGTAGTATGTCTACTTTTTAAATGTTTAAAATATTTTTGTAAATTCTAAGTCTAGAATTTTATATTTTCTTTGCTTTTCACCTTCTGACATCTCAAATACTGTTTTCATAGGGGACAAGCTAAGCTATTAGGAAAACTTTCACAATATCATTGACTATTCATAAGCAACTCTGCTTATCTTCCATGAATCAGACTCAATGTGAATGGATGAGGTCTGCATTCATCTTAACTTTTTATAGTGACTCAGTACCCAAGTCTCTCCTATGTACACAGCTCTACCATCCTCCAGAACATTGTTGTTTTCTGGCTAGTCCAATAAGTAACATTGTCTTTTGGAGATTCCTGTTAGATAAATGGAAGATAAAAAAGAAAATAAATCAATACCTAATACTCTGAGATATCATTAATATACATTACTTCTACTGCCAAAAGTAACAAGGGACACTAGTTAATAAAAAGGCACTGCAAAAATTTGTACCTCAACAACTAAAACACATAGAACACCTTTACCTTTTTAATGTACGTATTGGAAATTAACCCTTTCTTTGTGGTTTTTTTGGGTGTGCTATGCAAAGCAAGGTTATTATTTCTATAATACACAGTTTCTAAAACATAGCTGGCTTCTGTTTTGTTTGCTTTCAGTCAATATGATGTGCTACTGAAGGATGTAATACTCACATTTATATTATGCATTTGTTTCTAATCTGTATCCATTTGCTCTCCCTTACTTTAGTGAAAATTACCCTAAATCATTAAAGCAACATGCTGTATACTACAGCCTTAATTTTATATTTGGCAAGGGTGTCTCTCTTTTATCTTGGTGTAGCTGTCTTAAGCTTTCAAAGAGAAAATCCTTGAGGAACAGACATATACTTAAAACAGAGACCTACTCCTACTCTTGAAACAGGAATCTTTGCATTTCTGCAACTGTAGGATCTAGTTACTTCTTTTGCTGCTTACTAACTTAGGCAACTATTTGCCTGAACTCATTTCTTTCTTTTGTTACTTTGCTAAACCAGCAAAGAGAAAGCAATTTCTTGTAACATTCTAGATCTCTCTGATAATAAACTATTAATATATATCACCTACCATGTCATAACAAGGAAGAAATATATTGAATATTTTCTCATGTCATCAAAAATTTATACCAGTTTAGAAGTCTAATTCTAATTTACAATGTTGTGCTTTGCTGCAAACTTCAGAACTTCTCAGGCAATTTCAAATATTTATTTACTTTTATCATATTTCTTGATTTCCAGGATCAATTTCTCTGCCACATGAAGGAGTAACTATTAAATCAAAAAGCTACCAGTAAATGTTTGAATTCACAAAAATTTTATACTACCTCATCCCATTTTTCTCATTTTGGATAATGTGATTTCTTTCACTGTGGATTTCCAACACTCATTAAGGTAGAAATTCTAACCTCTGATCCACAGAATTCAGGAAGTTTCTAATACATTTTTACAAAGCATTGAGCTTAAAAGGTTTTCATAATAACACTAAGAAATAGTTTCCTTTCTTCTATGTTAAAATTTGCACATAAATGCTGTATTCTTCACTGCCATGAAGTTACAATTAAAAATTCTTAATGTTTAATATTATTAAAAATCACCTGAATAAATCAGAAAATACTACATTTATTAAATCTTAGCCCTGGATATGTATTCGTTTAACATTGTTGTGAGAAATGATCAATATACTTAAAGAAATTCTAATAAATATTAAGATATAATATTGTCTCTAAGTAAAACACTTGTGTGATTATTTTTGCATAAAACACTATTTTTATTTGAAAAACCAACTGAGCCTTCCAGGATCCAGTCTTGCTCATGAGAAGGATGGAAATGACCATTCCATCCTAATCACAAAAAATACACTGAGAAATCAATAATTTTTCTTAGATCTATGAGAGAAGTGAGGTGATAGGGTAATTTGATGGCCCCAAAATTGGAAAAACCAACAGTCCAAAAAGATAATAATTCACCTTGGGGAAACTAGTGCTGTGATAAAGAAAAATGAACTGTAACTGAAAAATTGCTCAAAGCTCCACTGTTGAAAAACTCTGAAGTATTACAAACTCCAGAGGATCTAGGCAAAGGGAGGACCTCCTCAAAGTCCTTGTGTGTTTTGCCTTGAGGTTCTAAATTACTATTACGGGGCTTGTACTTCTTCCTTTTACCAAGCACAGCATAGCTGGCAATCAACAAAAAAAGCACAAGGCATACATAAACACACAAAAAAGAAAATAGTTTGAAGAGACAGAGCAAACATCATAAATAGACATTTATGTCATAGATATTTAAACAATCAGGCAAAGAAATTAATATAGTGTAAATAATATGCTAGGGGTCTAATAAACAATAGATGACATAGATTTCAGGTAAGAACAAATAGGAAATGTAAACAGAGATGTGAAAGACATACTTAGACATGATCAAGAGGTATTTCATGTTTTACTGTAAATAAAACTATAGGACAGAGAAGAGAGTCTAAAATACACTTCAGAGTGTAACCTTAGCATGTGGAATTCAGAAAGTTTATCACATGTTGTTTTGAGGAATGATGTTTCCTGATGACCATCTGTGTGAGACCTGCCACTAAAAACCCCACCAAATTTTGTTTATATCATTCATATGTCATCTATCTATGGCTTATATAAAAAATACACATGGGTATTTATATATTCATACATACACATGCATGTACATGAGAGTGTGTGTGTCCTTGTGTTTGTGTATACCACCATAGCACTGTAGAGCCTGTTTCTCTGAGGTCTGAAAGAAATTTTTTTGTTGTTGTTTATTGTGTTCTTTTCTTTTTCTTTTTAATCAAGGTGCGGGTAACAGTCATTTGTGTTGGAGTGGCCAGATTCCTCCAGGGACTTGACTGCAGAACATTAGAGGATTGGTTCTTGAGAGTGTTAGTGTGGTCTCTTGTTTCTCATTAACCATGCCTTGGCTTTCTCTCTATTCCTTATGAAAGCAGGTTCTAAGCAGGAAAAGCGCTAGCAGAGATTCTAGAGTGACTACCTCTCAATTCCCTTGGATAAGAGAAAACAGCTTGGCTTGAACTCAGGATTCATGTCCTTGAAGTGTCATTCTGAGTAGATTGCATCATGGAAGTGGATGCAGGAGACAAACTCTAAAGTGAAAACTGAACCCACTGATTTCTATCTGCGTCTCCAGCTCAGTACCACAGTGCTTTACTTCAAGGGTATTTCATCTAGAGTAAGTATAGCTCTTCCTGGCCACTTTTGCTTTCCCTTATGTGGAATTTAACATTTTCCATACCTTTGTAAGCATCACCCTGCTTTCAGTGATCACCAGGGAAATGATATTCTTATATGCAACATATATCACTTTTTCTTTTCCATTCAGCAAATATAAAGCTTTTCATTAAGAGACTTAATCCACTTACATTGAAAGTTATAATATATAAAAGACCTTTTGTTTTGTTAAGTTTTTTAACCTACTTTTTCCTTTCTTCCTTTTTTATCAATGTTGTTTCTGAATCTCTATCTTGAGATGTTTTGATTATTTTCTGTTTTTCCTTTGTGTATTCACAGCTTATATGAGTTTATTGTTTTACACATTTCCATGAGTTCATGAGAGTAGTTTAACTTTCTTTTGTTCAGTTATATGACTCCTTGAAATGTTTTCTCCTTTCCAATTTTTTGGGGGGATAAGGCTTGTTTGGTGGTGGTGAATTCTTTCAGTTCTTAATTGTTGCTAAAATAATTTATTTTTAATTTTTGAAGAATAATTTTGCTAAGTGTATTATTATTTCTTCACAGTGTTTATACTGATTATTCTTATTGTTGCTGTTCTTTTATTTTTAAGGCTCTGAATTGTCACCAATTCCCTTCTGACTTCAAAAGTTTCTGCTGAGAAATCTAACGGAGTTTCCTTAGACGTGTCTTAGAATGTTCTCTGTTTTTAAAAATTTTGTCTTTGTTTTGCATTTATCAAAGTTTAATTATAATATGTCTGATTTTTTTTAACCAGGAATTGAACTTAGGGCCTCACTCTTGCCAGGAAGGTGCTGCACCACTGAGTTACATCCCTTTTTTTTCAGGCTCCAGGATCTGAATGTCAACATCTTTCCTAAGGTTTAGGAAATTTTCAGCTATTTTTTTTCTTTTGTTCAGCTGGTTTTCTATACCTTCTCAAGAAACACCTGAAATCTCAATATTTATTTATTTAATAGTGTTCTATAAACATAGGCCTTCTTCTCTCTCTCTCTCTTTCTCTTTCTCCTCTTCCTACTACTCCTCTTCTCCTCCCGTCTTCTCTTTTTCTTCCTCATTGGCTGAGGAGTTGACAATTTCAATTGCTTATTTATAAATGTACTTCTGTAATGATATGTCTTGGTTCTTATTTTTTTCCCATGCCCCTACCCTCTCTTCAACCCTTCCACCCCTCATTTACAAAAGCTTTGTTTCCTTTTTTTCCTTCTTTTCTCTATTTTTTCTTTTCTTTCCTTTCCCCCACTCCCCTGCCTTCCACTTTGAATATTTTCTTCCCATTTCACAATATTTATTATATATTTTGTTCCTCATTTACACTTTCAGGTTATCACACCAGAGAAACAATGTGGTATTTACATGTATTTGTTCTATTTATTTACTTAAGAGTATGGTCTCAAGGTGCTTGCACGTAAGTATAAATGTCTCAAGTTTATCTTTCTTTATGGCTAAATAGTACTCCATTGTATAAAAACACTCCACATCTTTATCTATTCATCAGTTACTGGGCACTTGTACTTTTTCCAAGATTTAGGTATTACAAACTGTGCTACTATAAACATGGGTGTCCATATATCACTGTGGAATTCTTTCATTTCTTTGGACAAGGTACCCAGAAGGGGAATAGCTGGGTCAAATGGAACCTCTAGTTTTGGTTTTTGAGGAATCCCCACACTGATTTCCACAGTGGTTGCACCATTCTATACTTTCACCAAGAGTGGACAAGGGTTTCTTTTCCAAATATACCTGCTAGAATATGTTATTGGTTGATTTCTTTAAGGCAGCCACTCTTTCCGCAGTGAGATGTAATCACAGCATTGTTTCAATTTGTATCTCATGAATGACTAGTGATGTTGAATATTTTTTCATATATTTATTTGGTGTTTATACTTCTTCTTTGTCTAGAAACGTCCGTTCATTTCAGATGCCCATTTTTGGATTGGGTCTTTAAATTTGATGGGTTTGATTTTTTTGAGTACTTTATATGTTCTACATAGTAGTCCTTTGTCTGAGGAACAGCTGGCAATTTTTTTTCCTACATTCTGGGTTGTCTCTTCATTCTGTTGGTGGTTTCTCTTGCTGTACAAAAGCTTTTTAATAAAATGAGATCTCAGCTGTTGATTCTTTGTGACAGTTCCCATGCAACTGAGGATTTATTCATAAAATTTTTTCCAACACCACTGTCTTTGAGGTTCTACCTATTTATCTTTAACCAGATTTAGTGTTTTATTTCAATATTTAGATCTTTGATCCATTTCACTTTTAGATTAGTGCATGGTGAAAGATATGGGTCTAGTTTTAATCTTTGGCAATTTGAAACCCAGTTTTTCCAGCACCATTTATTAAAGAAGTTATTATTCCTCAGGTAAGGATGTTTGGCTCTTTTGTCAAAGATGAAGTGGCTGAGTGTGTCTGGAGTTATTTCTGCATCTTCTAACCTGTTCTATTGATCCTCAGGTCTGCTTCTTTGTCAGTAACATTCTGTTTTTATCACAGTAGCTCTATAGTATATCTTCAAGTTGGGAATTGTGATATCTCTGCCTTGCCTTTGTTGTCTAGAAATCCCTTTGCTGTTCTAAGTCTCTTCTTATTCCAAATGAATTTTTGGATTGCTTTCTCTAATTCTGTGAGACATGCTGTTGCAATTTCTATCAGGATTGCATTAAATCTATATAACAGCTTTGGAAGTATGGTCTTTTTCACTATATTAGATCTTCCTACCCAAGAATAAGGGATATCTTTCTGTTTTCTGGTTTTCTTCTATCTGTTTTTTCAGAGTGTTGTAGTTTTCAAAGTAGAGGTCTTTTACTTCCTCTGTTAGATTGACTCCTAGGTTTTTCATTTTTGGGGGATGCTATTGTGAAAGGAGTTGTTTCCAAAATTCCTCTCTCATTGAGTCAGTTATTCATGTATAGGAAAGCAATTGATTTCTGAGTGTTGACCTTGAATCCCAGCTACTCTAATGAATTTGGTTATTAACTCTAGAAGGCATTTGGTGGAACTTTTCAGGTCTCCTCTATGGATGTTATTGTGAAAGGAATTGTTTCCTCAATTTCTCTCTCAGTGAGTTTGTTATCTATGTACAAGAAGACTACTGATTTTTTTTTTTTAGTGTTGGTTTTGTATGCTGCTACTCTCCAGAATCAGGCAATTAAATCTAGAAGTCTTTTGGTGGAGTTTTTTGGGTCTTCTATGTAGAGTATCATGTTTTCAGCAAATAATGTCAGTTTAACTCCTTCCTTTCCTATGATTCTTCCTTTTATTTCTTTTTCTTGTCTAATTGCTGTGACTAATGTTTCCAGAACTATACTGAACAGGAGTGGTGATAGTGGACATCCTTGTCTTGTTTCTCATTTTAGTGTGAAGGAAGTTTTTGACCATTTAGTATCATGTTGGCTCTTGGCTTTTCATGGACAGCCTTGATCAGTTTGAGATAAAGACTACCTATTCAAATTTTCTGTAGGTTTTTATCATGAATGAGTGTTGGACTTTGTCAAATGCTTTTTCAACATCCATTGAGATGATCATATGGTTTTTGACCTTGGCTCTGTTAATATAGTGTATTACATTTATTGATTTATGTATGTTGAACTATCCTTGTATCCCTGGGATGAATGCCACTTGGTCAAGTTGTATGATCTTTTTGATGACCCTCTGTATTCTGTATGACTGTATCTTCTTGAGGATTTTTGCATCTATGTTCATTAGGGAGATTGGCAATAGTTTTGTTTTGTTTTGTTTTGAGGTTTTTTTGGTTGGGTATTTCCCTGCTTTTGGAATCAAAGTAACACTTGCTTCCTTGAATTAATTTGAAAGTACTGCTTCCCTTTCAATTTCATTGAAAAGTTTAAAGAGTACTGGCGATAATTCTTCTCTAAATGTCTTATAGAATTCAGCAGAGAAGCCATCAGGACTTGGGTTTTGCTTTGTTGGTAAAAATTTAATTATATTTTCAATATCACTTATTATAATTGGGGAGATTATACTTTTTATATCTTCTTTGTTGAAATTTGGTAATTCATATGTATCTAGGAATCTGTCCATTTCTTCTGTGTTTTCCATTTTATTGGAGTACAGTTTCTTGAAATAGGTATTTTTTTATTAATATTATTGGTACATTTAAGGTATACAGTATAATGACATTCATCATTGGAAATTTGCACCTTTACATAATCCATCATTGGTTCTTATTTTTCACCCTTGCCCTGCCCTCCCTTTTACCCCTCCACCTCTCCTTAATTCCAAAGGCTTTGTTTCTATTTTTATCTCTTATTAATTTCATTCCCTTCTGTCTTTTCCCCTACCCCTCCCACTTCCCCTTCCACCTTGCACCTTTTCTTCCTATTTCACATTATCTATTATACCTTTTAGTCCTTATTTACACTTTCAGTTTCTCACACTAGAGAAACTATTTGGTATTTGCACATGTGTGTCCTATTATTTCACTTAAAGAGTATCATCTCAATGTGGATCCATTTAGCAATAAATATCGCTAATTTCTTGTTTTGATGGCTGAGTAGTACTCCATTTTATTCTTTAAAATCCCACATTTTCTTTATCCAGTCTCCAGTTGATGGGCATTTGGAGTGTTTTCAAGTTTTAGCTATCACAAACTGTGCTACTATGAACATGGGTGCAGATATATCACTGTGGTATGATTCTTTTAATTCTTTGGGGAAGATACCCAGCAGGGGAATAGCTGGGTCAAATGGGACTTCCAGTCCTAGTTTTTTGAAGTATCTCCATACTGATTTACACAGTGGTTGCACCAGTCTACACTCCCACCAGCAGTGGAGCAGTGTTCATCTTTCATGCCAGCATTTGTTATTGGTTGATTTCATGATAGCAGCCGTTCTTTCTGGTGTGAGGTGGAATCTCAGTGTTGCTTTCATTTGCATCTCTTGAAGTAGGTATTGATGATCCTCTGGATTTCTGCTGAGTCTGTTGTGACTTCACCTTTTTCATTCCTAAATGCATGGATTTGAGCCTTTCTTTCTTTCTTTCTTTTTCTTTCTTTCTTTCTTTTTTTTTTTTGATAAGGTTGGCTAAGGGTTTATTTATTCTTTCAAAAAACTAACTCTTCAATTCATTGATTTTTTTTGTATTGTTCTCTTAGTCTCCATTGCACTGATTTATGCTTTGATCTTTATAATTTCCTCCCTCGTATGAGCTTTGAGTTTGTCTTGCTCTTCTTCTTCTAGGAGATTGAGGATCAGCATTATGTTGTTTATTTGAGCTCTCTGTTTTCCTAGTATGGGTGTTCACTGCTATGAATTTCCCTCATAGAACTGCTTTCAATGTGTCCCATACATTCCTGTATGTTGTATTGGGATTATCATTTAAGTGTAGAAACTAACTTCTTCTTTAATTTCCCCTGTGACCCATTGGTTGTTCAGGATGGTGTTATTCAATTTCTATGTGTTTGTGAAGTTCTTTTGGTTTCTTTTGCTATTGATCTCAGATTCAATTGTGCTATACTCTGACAATATATGGGGATAATTTCAATTCCTTTACATTTACTTAATCATGTTCTATGAGCTAGCATGTGGTCTATTTTGGAGAATGAAACATGTGCAGCTGAGAAGAATGTGTATTCTGATTTTGTGGGATGGAACACTGTGTAGACATCTCTTAACTCCATTTGGTCAAAATTTTGGTTCAGTTCCAACATTTTGTTGCTGATTTTTTGTTTGGGATCTGTCTATTTGTGACAGTGGGGTATTGAGGTTACCTAATACAATTGTATAAGTGCTTATTTGGTTATTCATGTCCATTAATACTGAAATAAAATATTTCATTGGGTACAGTACTATTTGGTGGATATATATTCATGAATGTCATCTCTTTCTCTTGGATTGTTCCCTTTACGGGATGTAGTGTCCTTCTTTGACTTTCTTAATCAGTGTTGGTTTGAAATCCCCTTGATCTGCAAAGAGGATAGCTACTCCTCCTTTTTATTGGGTTCCTGTCACAATGGAGTATTGTTTGCCACCCTTTAACTTTCAGTCTATGAGTTTCTTTTTGAATTGTGTTTCTTGTATGCAGAATATTATTGGGTCTTGCTTTTTGACCCATTCTGCCAGTCTACTTCTTTTGATTGGTGAATTGAGACCATTAACATTGATGGTTATAACTGATATATAATGATGTATCCTTTTCATGACTTTTGCTTTTGTTGCATTCTCCCTGTTTTCATTTTATTTTTTTCGTCCCTGATGGATTAATTCTGCTGAGCTTCCTGGGGTTGTTATCCTTGTTGTCTTTTCCTGGGATATTGTTTTAAATTTTTGTAGTGCTGGTTTGGTATTCATGAAGTTCATAAAGTGCTCTTTGTCATGAAAATATTTTATTTCTCCATCAATTTTGAAAGATAGTTTTGCAGGGTACATCAATCTTGGTTAGAGGTTGTTTTCCTTTAGGGCTTGAAATACATCACTTCACACTATTCTTGCCTTGTGTGTTTGTGTTGAGAAGTCTGCTATGATTCTGATGGGCTTTCCTTTGTATTTGATTTCTTTCTTTTCTCTAACTGCTTATAGAATTTTGTTCTTCTGTAGGGTTTCTGGAATTTTTACTATTATATGCCTACGTGTAAATTTTTTTTTGATCACAGCTTGTTGGAGTCCTATATGCCTCATTTATCTCTATGTCAAGTTCTTTTCCCCTATTTTTCTACCTTTACTTCTGTGAACAGTTTTTTATGTCATCTACCCTCTCTCCTGTTTCTTCCTTGACTCCAATCACTCTCATGTTATTCTTCTTTGCGTCGTCTAGCAGCTGCTGGATTGATTCCTCATGATCCCTTATTATTTTTTAGAATTTTTTCTTTTCCTGGTCACCAATTGCAATCCTATTTTCTATATCTGAAATTCTATCCTCAGATTGGCTCATTCTGCTGCACAAACATTCAATGGAGTTTTTAATCTTCTTGAAATAAGTTTGCACCTGTTTTATGGATTCCATTTGTTTCCTATGTTGGGATTCCATCATGTTCCCCACTTCCTCTATTTTTTTGTCTGTGCCCACTCTAGATTTATTAATCATATCTTGTTCTATGGGCACAATCTCCACTGTTATTTGAGAAATTATTTCTGATTTCATTTTTTCCAGGTCTTCTTTCATTGCCAGTTCTGGGAGTCCAGGTGGTTGAGCATCAGATTGTTCCATTTCTTTGCCCTTTGGGGTTGCCTTAGGTGATCTGGAAGTCTGATTTTGAGACTTATTTACATGTCTTCTCATTTCAACAGATGCAGACTGCTGTGTCTTTGTTGAGGTGACATTTTGCTCACCCAGTCCTCTTGAATTCTCACAGAGCAGCCTTTACTCTGCTGCTCACCAAAACACCAATCCCTGGGTTCAGAGTGGTGGCCCTCTGGATCCCTGAGCTGACCTGTTGTTTGAGTGGGCTTCTGGCTGGGGCCTGTGCACACTTGGGATGGTATCTAGGTGTGCTTCTTGCTGGAGCCCCTATATAGCTGTTGTCTGGGAGCACCTTTGGTTGGGGTCTAGGCACTCCAGTTCTTGTTTTGTGCACAGGCTTTGGCTAGGGTCACTAAGCACTCGTTAGTGGTATAGGGCAAGCCTCTGGCTATTGCTTGTGTGCCTGTACAGCTTTTCTTCAGGTACATCCCTGGCTGTGGTAGATAGTATGGTGGGTCTCTGGTGGAAGCCTGCAAGCCCATGCAGCTCCTCTCTGGGTGAGCCCCAGCCTGGGTGGGTGCACAGGAGCCTCTGGGTTTGGGGAGGACCCCTGACTGGGATCTGCCTGCAGCTGCACTGATCTGGCCCACACAGCTGATCCCTGGGCAGTCTGATGGATATATATTTTGATTATTATCTCTTCCACTTGGATTGCTCCTTTTGCAAGGATGTAGTGACCTTCTTTGTCTCTCTTAATTAGTCTTAGCTTGAAATCCACTTTGTCTGCACATACAATAGCTGCCCCTGATTTTTTCCAGTGTCCTTTCTCATGAAGTACTGTTTTGCATCCTTTGAGCTTCATTCTATGAATTTCTTTTTGAATTAAGTGTGAGTTTTTTTTATGCAGCATATTGTTAGATCTTGCTTCTTAATACATTCTACCAATCTTTTTCTTTTGATTGATGAATTGAGACCATTAACATTGATGGTTATAATTGATATGAACTGATTTATCTTTGTCATGTGATTTCCCTGTTCTTGACTCCCCTTTTTTGCCCCTTATTTAATTTGTTGCCTTGCCTGATGCATTCATTCTGTTCGGGTTATGTAGTTGTAATTCTCATCTCTTTCTAGAATATCTTTTGAAACATTTTGGAGTGCTGGTTTGGCATTAACAAAGTTCCTTAGGCATTCTTTCCTATGAAAGTATCTTATTTTTCCATCAATTTTGAAAGATAGCTTTCTGAGATACATCAATCTGGGTTGGAGGTTGTTTTCTTTTAGGGCTTGAAATACTGTACTCCAAGCTCTCCTTGACTTGAGGGTTCATAATGAGAAGTTTGCTGTGATTTTGATGCACTTTCCTTGACTTGTGATTTGTTTCAACTTTTAATATTTTTTCTTTTGTTGAATTTCTGGAATCTTAACTATTATAAGCCTAGGTATAGATGTTTTTTATCTTGGCCAAATGTAATTCTATATTTCTCACTTATCTTTATTTCAAATTCTTTTTCCCTCTTTTGGGAAGTTTTCTTATATTTTTATGTCATTTGTACTATCTCTTACTATTTCATTGACTCTGATCAATCTTAAGTTATTCTTCTTTTCATCATCTAACAGCTGTTGGATTGATTTCTTATAGTCCCTTGCTATTTTTAAGAAATCTTTGCTTTCATGTTCTGTAACCATAATCCTCTTTCCTATATCTGATATTCAGTCCTCATATTTGCTCATTCTTCTGCATATACTTTTAATAGAATTTTTATTCCCTTGGATATATACTTGAATGTGTTTCATGGATTTCATTTCTCTTCTATGCTTTGTGTTCATGATTTTCATCATTTTCCTAAGCTCCTCTAATTTTTTTTATCTATATCTGCAATAGAATCACTAATTCTATCTTTCATTATGATCACCATCTCTGAGAAATTATTTCTGATTTGAATTTTTTCTAGAACCTCTTTAATCTACTTTGTTATTTCCACTGTTACCACTTCAGGGAATCCAGGTGGATGACTTTTGGATTGTTCCACCACATTGTCCCCTGGGTTTGCCTTTGGTAATCTGGAAGTCTGGGTTTGCATCTTGTTTAGTGTCTTCTCATTTCTATGTTTTTGCTTTTGTTGTTTTGGTTTAATTCCTTAGTTAATGCATGTAGATTGCTTATGGTGAGCAATTTTACTGCTAGTATTTAGAACATTTAGGAGATAACTACTTCTCAGAGGTGTTTCCCAGGTATAGCTGGATTTTGGATTTTCAGTCTGTTCCAAGATCCTATCTCTTCAGTTTATTGGGAATAAGAAGTAACTGCCTGCTTGGCCTAGCACTTGGTTCTTTGTCACTGATCTGCCCATAGTATATATAGTGACCTTTAGGCAATCTCAGTCTTGGTATACCAGAAAGAACAACTGATTAGAACTATTATATCACCTTGGCTAAAGTAGTACAATCATCAATAACAACAGTATCAAACACAGCTTAGAAAATGGCACACTGGTAACTACTAATTTGCCACTTTTAATTTTTAAAGGGACTAGATTTGTGGTTATATAACAAAATCTAAAACAAACCAGAAAAAAATTTAATAAGTCCTCAATATAGCAAATTTACCCTACCAGAAGAAAATTTAAAAGGAGTTAGAGGGGGAGAATAGAGAAATAGAAGAGGAAAAGATTAGAAGTAAGGCTAGAGGACAAATGAAGATCATGGAAACTTTGAGAAACTTGTGAAGAAGACAGGAGGGAAAGAGAGAAAGAAGAAATAATAATAAGCATAGAACAAAACAACAATTAAAAAACTAGAAACCATGTTCATGTTCCTATAAAAATAAGAACCAACAATCAAAAACAAAACAAAACAAAAACAGAAGCAAGAAAAGAGAGAAAGAAAGAAAAAGAAAATAGAAAAAAAGAAGAACAAAATGTTCAATTCAAGGCATGTCTTGCTGTCCCTGGTAATACATGGGCAGTGTACAGATCTGAGGTGCTTAATTCCAGCAAGCCAGCTGTAGCTTAATGGGGTAGTTGATAATCCCAGCAAGCCCGCACCTTTAATTCCATGAAGTTCAGGCTGCTTTCTGTCTGTAAGGCTGAAACTGAACCTGTGGAATCTCCAACAGTTTGCTCATCCCCTACTGGCTCAAACTGAGCTCCCTGACCTCCCGTGGGTTTAAACTCCAACACTGGCACTCGAAGCCACCATATGAAGCCATCCTGCAGCTGCTCTGAGTTCTGAGCTCAGTTGGCCCCTCTCCAAGATGGCTACCTGCCAGATTGCTCTGTCCTGGGGGATGGCCAATCCCCAACAACTCACCAAACGCTCCACTCCACTATGTCCACTGCTCCATTTCACTGGTGTGTTTCTCTCTGGAGGTCTCTGGGGTCTCCAGTAGTCACAATTCATCTGCAGGTTTGAGCTATCTTTCCCTGCAGTGAGTCTGGGCTCAGGTAGGAGGTGCTGCCTGTTACTTCCTTCTTTGTTAGGGACTCTCTCTTTGCTCTCCCCATGGGCTTTAATTCTTGCTTCAGATCCTTCCTGCATCATGTGGACCCCCTTCTCTCCTTCTTCTCTTCCTTTCCTTGCTTTATTCCAGTACCTGGATACCAAACCTCAGAGAGTCCTTCTTTGTACTGCTCACTTCTCTGAACTCTCTCTTTGCATATTCTTAATGCCCTAATTCTCCTTTAACTCACTTGAGAGGATTGTCCAGATATTATCTAGGAAACTAAAGGAATCCACACAATTGTGTGAGTGTTCATGACTAATGTGAAAACCCTCTTATTTTTCGGAAGCAAAACATTTATTGGTACATTTTAGATATACATAATGATAACATTCATCATAGAGAATTTTTACCTGTACATCATATATCTTGCTTCTTTTTTTTCCCCATTCCCCTCCACTACTTTTTCATCCTTATGAGGATAGGTGAATATTTTAACCCTATCTATCTAGGTTTCTTCCTTTGATTTTAACTCCTGAATTACTTGGCATCAATTAATTTTGAATTGTATAACCTAAACTGACATTTTCAGTACATGATTGTTTAATATTTGCTTCAATTGTGTTCATTTTTAGCTTACAGTAGTATAAGATTTGGATTTCTGATAGAAGAGTCCTTTCTTATTTGGCATATTTTTAACAGTTTCTATTTTGGGCAAAACCAATTCACAGATAATATACTATTTGGATGCTAGTTGGTTCACACTGATTGGTTTATTTTGTGGCTTGGCAGAATAAATGAAGATTTTACTATAAGAAATGAACCAACCAAACATCTAGGCTAAATAGTTAAAGATAGGTTTAAAAATAATAACAATTTTAAAATATTGCCTACCTAAAATAATATATGTAGGAAAAAACTAATGATACTATTTTATTTTTTAATTAAATTGTTCTATGTAAATTTTATATCAAAGTATGTAGAAATAATAGTAATTCAGCCAGGGGAATTTTCAAAAACTGAACACGATATTTTAAGCATCCAAGTCAATATATCAGTATCACCAGAATGGCAGAAACTTCTATGTACATTTTCTGGTTTTTAAAATTATGATTATGTCTTCCAGAATAATTGCTATCTGGAATTCTAACATCATAAACTGTTTTTGTTTTCAGACTTCACCTGAGTGATGTTTGCTTACCATTATATTTGTGAGTAAAATCCATGTTGATGAATAAAGTTATAGTTTCTCATTCTCAATTTTTGTGAATGCTGAAAATCACTGCTGTGACTGTTTCAATAGTTTATTTTAGCAGATATTTAGATTTCTGCTGACTATGAAACTGAGGATAAAATTCTAGGTCAGAGTAGATCAGTAATGATTTCATCTCTTTACTATTCAATTTGCAGCATCTGTTTTGAAGCTACATATTCTCAACAATATGTGGCTTTGTTAGTCAAGTATGTACTTATATCACATTGTGATTTTAATTTGTATCTCTTTAAGCAATAATAAAGGTATATCCATTTCTATGTATCATTTAGCTATTTAAATATCCTCTCTTATGTAAAGTAACTGCTGTTTTTCTGCCTTTTATGCTACCAAACCAACTACCTTACCCTTACTAGTTAGAGCATTTTATAAAAATATTTGGACATAATTTTTTTGTCACACCAGCACTGTAAACACCTTTTCTCACTGTGTGCATTATTTTTACACTATCATTGAAATATTATGGCGAAAAGAAATTCTAATTATTAATATAGTCTATTTTTGTCTTTTATGGTTGACTTTGTGCCCCATTTGAGAATTCTTTGTTCAAACTTTATCAACCATATTTTTGTATAGTTGCTTTTAAAATTAGAAAAAAAAAGCAAATAAATAATTGGAACTGTAAAACTTTATGATGTAATTTAAAAACCTGTGTATCTTCTCAAATTTTTAGTAAAAAGTATTTTAAAGGCTCAGTGTGATGAAATATTTCAATTTAAAACAAAAATCACTTGCAGCAGCTCTTATTTGAGAAGTAGACTAGTACATTTGAAGAACAGAGAGAATTAAAGCCTGGAAATAAGGCAGAACTGGGAGGTGATAGGAAATACACTAGAGTGGTAATAAAGATGAATCCAGAATCTACGTAAAAAATGAACTTTAAATATCATTTAAAGATATGAAGCCAATAAAATTTCATGATCATTTGTTTTACTTGTTTCATTTATTTTAGAAAGATAAATTTCACTTTATCTGTGGATTAAACAAAAAAGGAACAGAAAATGGCATAAACAACCAGTTAGTAGGCGCTTAATCTAATTCAATTAAGACAAATAAATGTATCTTTAATTTGATGATTTTGATTATTTTGGTGAAAGCAAAAATTTGTTCAATTAAATGATTTAGGAATATATATGTTGAAAAAATTAATGGGAACATAGAAACCCAACATGGCTTTTTATGAGTAAAAAAATATAATTATTTCCAAGACTTTTGCAAAATCAGTTGGCTTTGGGCCACAGTAGAGGAGAAAGTATATTTTTATAAATTTGGGAGACAGGAGACTCTTTAATGAATCAAATTGTATTTTCCTACCTACTTACTTATCCTTGAACACATATGTAAGAAATGTGTGAATAAATTTGAAAATTGTTTATAGAACCTGATTTCAATACACCAAATTATTGAAGATTTTACTATGAATAAGTAATGGAAATCTTGACTAGGTTTTAAATGAATTCATAGATGCCCGGGGTTTTCTTTCTTAGCTATTCTTGTAGGTTATTCACTTGTTGTATTTGGTATTGATCAATAGTAATTAGAGAGAATGAAGCATTCACCTCTTGCTTCAAAATTATAGAAATGAAGATGCTTGTGCCCGATGCTTTCTCTTTCTGTCTTCATACTCTTCAAATTTAAACAGAAAGTTTCCCATTTGCCATACAAAAGAGAAAAATCACTAAATTCATAGTGATATGAAAAGAGAAATCGACAATGAAGCACAGCACATCTATGTGTCTTAAACTAGATGATTGTGTGAGAGATAAGATTCTTCTCATTAAATCCATTTTCTGATCACTTCCAACTACTTTAGATAGACTACTTTTAGAATTCTATGTAAAATATTGAGTATATATGGGTTTTTTCCAGTAAATTATAATTTTGATTAGAGTTTCAGACTCCAACATGATTAATAATTGTTGTTATAAAGTCAAAATTATGCAAGGTATTAGAAATTGATTCATGTATAGATTATTTAAATCTACAAATCTCTGGATAGACTATAAAAAATCAACAGAACAACAAAACTTGGTGACAAACTATTCAGTATAGCAATTTTTCTTCTCTACTTTAGCAATATGTAAATGAGCTTGGGTTTTTATGAGAGCAAATACAAAATCCACAGACTTTCTTCTCCTGGACACAGATGGTTGCTTAATGAACTTGGAACTGGCATTACCACAGGTGCAAGGAGTCTAGGAATGCTTAATTGCTTGTTCTTGCAAAGCCCTGGCTTGCTAAATCCAATATGCTTTACTTGTATGTGTCACTTAGAGAGCCTTGTGTATTTGTGAGTACCATATCTCTTCCACCTATGTGTGTCAACATGTCTTGACAATAAGACTGTTCTTGGGCATTGACAGTGGTAAAAAAAAATTGCAACACCAAAGTACAGAATTGACTGGTTAACAACGGAGCTCAGCTTTTTACTGCTTATTCTGTTTCTCATCCTACTAAAATCTAGTAGCTGAAATGCCTTTGTAGAATTATTTTTAAATTTAGTTTTATAATATCACTTTTTCAATCAATGTTGATGGATAAATTCGTTATTACACTTTTAAATCTATGTATTCCAGTTGATTTTGTTTATGGCAGTCTATTTTGGATAATTGAAATCACTACTTAAAAATTTAAACAAGCATCAGAGAAATTTAACATTTACTATTTCCATACATATATATGAAACTATAAACACAGTCCACTAAAGCTTTAGTATAGCTTCAGGAGCCAAGACACACTAAAGAAGTGAAATTAAAACACAAAATAAGAAAAATGATTTGGTTTTGCAATAGAATTTTTGCTATTAACAACATGTAAAGATTTAATCCCAAAATATCAAAAATTGCAATTTTGTGGTAACCTAAGTAATATACATCCTGGTGCAATGTATGTATTCATCACATATGCTTCTGAATATCCTAAATAATGTGGATTATGATAAGCAACATACATTAAGTAAAAGTACTCTTGATTATAATCTGGTTAAACATGTTAAAAAGAGCTCAAGAAATTAATAAATGAATTTGTGCAAAAATTGTAATGTAATTGCCAGATGGAATTATATTATGGGAAAATAAGATTTTCTTCTTAATGGGAATTTTCATTTATGACAAAGAACAGATTTAGCTGATCAACAGGGGTGCCTTTGGATAAAACACAGATATAGCATAAATAAATGTGTTGCTTTACAAGTGTTTTAGTTTTAATGCCTACAGGTAGACAATTTTGTACCCCATTTAAGTATTCATGTTTTTAAAAATGTCGCAAACTTTTCAAGACTTTGTCAATATTTGCAAAGTTTTTTAGCCAGTTTCAAACATCCACATAGAAAAATAAATTAGGATGAAAACAATTTGAGGAACTTTTTAAAAATCTAGAATAGTGACGATTAGGAAAAAAAGTGGAGAGAGTTATGGAAGTTATTGAGAAACATAAGAAAAGAACCAAACCATTAAAAATATGAACAAAGCCAAAATAAGTTGTAGTTCTAAATGATTATAAATTTGTTTTAGTATTCTGAAGGAAAGAATTGAGTTAAAAATGTGTGCTATGCTATTACAGTACACTATTTATAATATAACATAGTATGCTATTATTATTCATACTATTATTATTTTCTAACCTATACTGTACTCTTATTTATACTATATTATTACTGTACATAATAATATCATACTAGATTGTTATTATTGTACTATACTATATTATTGTTTAAACTACTCCATCATTATTGTCTAATCTTTTTCCTTTTAAAATTTATTTTACTTCAAATGAAATTCCTGACTACCATTAGCATCCTTTCTTTTTTGTTTCACATAGTTTTAAATATACTGTTGATATGTTTGTCTTTATTTTCCTGCACATGAGTACATATACTCCTACCTAGATATTAATATATACACATACACAAAAAATGAAGATGATCAAGCTTTATATTATTTTGTAAGCAATAACTTAATTTACTCTCTTTATCTAGAATCTTTCTATTTTTATTCAGAATTTTACTATTTTTATCCAAAATTATATTTAATATCTGCTTTTGCTTTAGTGTGAAAGTGTTCATTTCTCTTGGTTTCTACATAATACTCTATCAAAAACACATATAAATTATTTCATCATAATCTGTAATGATAGGGAATGTTTACTGCCAAGGTTTGATAACAGAAGTGATAAGATGACACATATTCAAATGTGTCAACTAGTATTCTTTTTTGCAAGGTTTATCTGCAAATTGTTATATATTTTAAAATTTTCAAATATCACTTGAAATCAAAGCTGAAGTATTATTTTCTAAAAGACAGGAATCTTTTAAGAAGGTAATGTAATTATAAAGCAAAGAAAAATATTAGTGTAACTAATGACAAAATAATAAAAATATAAAAATCTGAGGCAGTCTACTTATTTATATACAAATAGCTACCATAATGAATGGTTGGTTTTAATTTCAAATAAAATTACATAAAAATACAAAGTAAGAAGAATATTAAAGAATAAATATATGCATATCATTGTATCCATAAATAAATATATAAAATATAAATATGCAAAAAACAATTAAAGACTAAAATAAATCTCTGACGGTAAAGTAATTTTAAAAACATTAAAATTTCATATAGAAAAAAATTTAAAAATAGCTTTATAACAACTGCTTGTCATTAAAACAAAAAATTAAGCTAATAGCAAGAAATAGAAGAGCCAGGAAAGGTGGTGCATATCTGTAATCTCAGCACTCATGGAGGCTGAGGCAGAAAGATTTCAAATTCAAGCCCAGCAGGGGGTAGTTTAGCAATTTAGCAATATTTAGCCTCAGATAAATAAAAATAAAAACAGAAAAGAAAAGAGTTGGCAAAATTTCTTGTATGAGAATATTTTGGAAGTAACATAAATAGCAAATCATTTTTGAGTTAGCAGTTTTGGAGAATAAGGTAGCAATTTGGATGCCAGTATAAGGCCTACAAATTTAGATAGTTTATATTAGTAAGATGAAAAATTGTGCTATATTTTTAATAATCTCACAGCTAAACTTTGAAAACTAGAAAAAAGTCAACATAAAAAATAGCTTTAAAGATCCCTATTTAAAATAAAACCAGTGAATGACAATAAAAATGGTAATTCATGTTTTGTACACTGTACAATCTCAAATAAGGTTATATCTTGAGTTCAATTATTGTTAGACCAAGTGACTATGTTAACTTTATAATAAAATATTGTGAAGAATGACCATCTAATTTTCAAATAATAATTAGAATATAATACAAATATAAATATAATACAAATATAAATGCTAGCTATACAGCCTTACATATGAATACTTCCTAAATTTGGGAAAAAGAAAACATTTCTCTGTTAAGGAAACATTCTATAGCAAATAATATTTGCTAGAATTAAGTGGACCAAAAAATAAACCTTAAAAATTCATTAAGCTACTTTAAATAATAAAGATAGATAAACTTTAAGAAGGTGAATAATATATGTGTTCATTTTGTCATTAAATGATAGTCTATACAAAATTATCATAATAAAACAGATTAATATTATATGCTATTACAACCACATATGTTTCTGAATATACATATATACATGCCTAAAATTAAAATTTATATTGCAGAAGTCACATATATATGAGCTAATTATTAACTAATATATAAACAACATATTTTCAATCTGTGATGTATGATTATATTCAAGTGATAGCTTTAGCACATTCAAATTATGTGTTTAAAGTACTGAAAATTAGTGATTTTTCTTCAATATAAAAATGAGTCTAAGATGAGCCTCTTTTTGTTTTTCTATTTTCCTTACAGAAAATTGTCCATTTAAATTGTACCTTTGCTGTCTATGTGCTATACATTTAGCCTTTTCAACATATTTTCTATCATTCCAGGAATAGTATTCCTTAAAATAGACATGAATTTATTCTCTGCTAAGTAATGAAAAGCAAGGCATTTCCTGGAAAACTGCTGTTTGAATGCAGTGTGAGTTAATTGAGATAGGCAGGAATTGATTCCTTGCCAAGCCTAAATTTGACAGTACTTTTGGAAGTGCAGCAATTGGAAATGGTCTAAATTTTCATGGATCAATTTAAAAAATATTCTGCTGTCTTAAATGACTTTGTCTAGAGGTTGTAGGGATTAATTAATGGGATTGTTTCTTCTTTAGATAAAAATATCAGAGTTCAAATGTTATCAAAACTCTGTTGCATATCTAAAATCATTTAACTTTAACAGAATGTTCTTTGAACTATATTTCTTTATACTCAAAATAGGACAGTTAATAAATCATAGAAGTACACGTTTCTGTAAGAAAAAAATTACAAAAAGAATAGAAAATAAATTGTACCCTGCTAATTAGTCATAATAGCTGCTAAGTTTTTAATGTTACAGCTCCTTTCCATATTGTAATATGTGTGTTTACATTGTTCCTTGAGATTATAGGATTCTTTATCTATATATGAAGATATTTCCTGATATTACAAAATGGATCATGAAAACATGGCAGCTTTTTCAAACACAGCTATTTATAGAAGAAGTACAAAGTATTAGAATATTTCAGAGTTCTGCATGATCACTCCTCAGATTGACTCTACAGTTGGAAGCAAAGAAAGAAGGTAGGGCATAATACAACCTTCCAATTTATGCCTACAACCTTCATCCCTTCCAACAAAGAACTACATCTAAACATGAGACAATTAAGGGATATTTTGGATATAAACCATAACATTCTGGTCTGATCCCTAAAAAGCTCATGTACAAATCATTATGCAAACTGCATTTAGTCAATCTGTGAATCACCAAGGATTTAATGGTTTCAACATTGCTGTAAAATCCAAGTCCAAAATCTTCTCGGAAACTCAAGGCAAACACTTGGGAACAAGCCTTTGTAAACCAACAAAGAAAATTAAATATTTCCGGCACAGAATGGTATAGTGTAAGCATTCTCTCTCCAAAAGGGAGGTCAGATAGAAGATAATCAAACCAAAGCAAGACTACAATCCAACAAGGCAAACAGTAAATCTGGTTGTTCTATTATGTCCATCATCTAATGTAGATTTTGGCAAGACGTAAATTCCAAATGACTTGGACAGCCTTGACCCTATTGCATTTCTGAATGCAGCCTATTTGGCCTCTCCATTAGGCTGGCTTTCCTATCTGCATTTGGCTTTCTTCTGCAGATGATATAGGTTCTACAACTATAACTTCCTGGGGTCTCCACTGCACCTTCAGTTTTACTGTCATAGGTTCATCCATCAGACTCTCAGAGGCACTTGGCAGAGAATGTGACCCTTTCACACATTTTGTCTGGACTCCTAATCCTGAAATCTATGTGGAAACCTCTGTGTCACCATAACTCTTCAGTTCTGCATGGCTGAAAAAGCAGCACCACTTGAATATCAAGATCTGTCTGCTTGAGCAATAGCTTGTCAACCTTGGACCATAAATGCAGTAGTCTCTGCATGTTTAAATGGTTGATCTAAGGAGCACACTTACCCAGGTGGCACTGAGTAAGCAGGTTTCCCAGAGACTGTCTGTTCAAATGAAACATTCAAAGTTTTTTGGCTTTGAGCCTGAAATGTTTTGGGTCTTGTAGATTTTTTTTTGACACCATCTCACTATGCAGTTCAGGCTGGCCTTGAACTTTCCATGTAGCCTAGGCCGGCCTTGAACTTGTGGAGATCCTTCTGCCTCGGTCTCCTGAGTGCTGGGATTACAGATGTACACCACCATGTCCAGCACAGGACTTGTATATTTTTTAGATCCCCTCCACATATTTTTTTTCTTGTCCCTCCTGTACATGTAGAGGATTTGACATCTTTTCTATGTTAATCTTTTCACCAGCCATACTCTCCTTTGCCTCAACTTTCCAGGACCTTTCTGACAAAACTGTACTTTTGAAATTACTCAGCTCTCCCATTTGCTTCTGATTCGAACTGTAGATCTGGTTAAAAGCAGCCAGAAGTAAGCATGTCACTACCTGAATGATAAGGCTGCCTTGAAAACTCCTCTGCAGGATTAATGAGCCTGCCTCCCATAATCTCAGAACCTCCCAAATTATCAGGACATGGCCAAAGTCTAGACAGGTTTTCTGCCACAGAATAACACACATGGCCTCTAGTCTAAATGTCAATGGGGTCCTTGCTCCAAACTGAAACATCCTGAGCCTAGCTTTTACTGTCCATGTTTTTATCAGCATTCTGCTCTTCTGAGCTCTGACCAGTATCTCATATTAAGTACTGTTCACAACATTCTAGGGCTTCTCAAATTGAGATTTTCAAATCTTTCCAAATTCTTCCTGCAAACCAGTTCCAAAGGCTCTAAACTGATGAGGTCCTTCAATGGCTCCAGTCCACACTTCAGTTATCTGTACTACTCACTTTCTGTCACTGAGGCAAAATATCCAGCAGCTGAAACTTTAAGGAGAAGAAGTTTATTTTGACTCACAGTTTTAGCAGATTCAGTCTATGGTCACTGGCACCAAAACAGAAATAGTATGGAGGGAGCACCTGACAGAGGAAAGCTGTGCTTGGCATGGTGGCTGGAAGAAGAGAGAGAAGGGAAAAGTTGGGGCAAAAGTGTACCCTTTCAAATCAGATTCCCAGTGACTGGCCCTTTCCAACTAGGCCCTACCTCCAAATGTGAGACTTTTGGGGGGCATTTTAAATCTAAACAATGATGAGAGACAAGACTATATAGAATTGGGCAACTATGGGTTAACTGTGTTATTAGGTATCTATGGGTTAACTAGGTAACTTTTCTCTTTGTGGAATGTACCTGAGTAGCTATGACAACTTCTGTAATCTGTCACCAAAGGAACATCACAGACTCAGAAAGTCCTGCCAGAACTATTTTCTCTCTCCCCTCCACACCCACTGCTCTTCTTTGTGTAAATCCTGCTTGTCATATTCCCAGGGAAACTCCAATGAAAATAATCCTCATAGATGTAAAAAAAAATGTATATAAAGAAGAACAAACTTCTACTTGGGGCTCTCAAGACTGACGGGTATCACTCACTAAGCCGCCAGCATTAAAAACTGCTTTTTGCTTCTATCTTCGTATTGAGTGGTCTGTCCAGGGTCCTCACAGTTTCCTTCTTCAGCAACACAATTAAAACCAATCTAATTTGATATTTTCCTAGAATAATTCTATTCTTTCTTAAGTTTTATGCCAATTTGTGTTTTCATTCTTTCTTAAAATGTTTGATATTCAAAGTAATTTATATTTTTCAAAATGACTTGTATATTTTCTATATAAAACAACACTTTGAACTTTGACTCCAAAATGCAATTTAACATGGAGATATGAAATTTAATTAATCAACAGTTATAGATATATAAAAAGTAAGTAAAATTGATTTTTTCTTCTTATCCTAGAATTTGACTTATTTCATAGTATCAGTGTTGGCTGGTATTAAAAAAAATCCCTGCTAATAGTCTTAATGTTAACAAAGGAATGAGAACAGTCCAAGTGAAATATCTTTTTAAGGCTACTCCTTTAGATATTTTATACAAACTGAAGATTCAGCTTTGGTCTTTGAACATTATTATTTCATTATTCCAGTAAAGAAATGGCTATAGGTATCACAACGTTAATTATTGCACACCAAGAATGGAAAACTTCACACAAAAGCCAATCTACAATATGTACAGCTTTAGATTTTCAATAATTTTCAAGTATTCTCTTCCTACAAAGTATGTAATAGCTTAATTACTTCATCTGAATAACTTGAATACTAAATCACAGACAGCTGCTTCCATATTTACATTAGTGTTTCATCCATGAATATATACACAAATTGATAAGCTACTGTAAATAAAGTAGATTACATGTACGAATACACATAATAGGAGCTTGCTGGAAGTTGGACTGGTTTTGAATCTATGGATCTGTTGATACAGCCTTTGTGTGTAAATATTCACAGATGGGCACATTTTCTTTATTAGAAACACCTACAAAAACATACTGGAAAATATACTGGAAAATCTTCAGAAAAACCTTGAATCATTTCAAAATTTATCTCACACCACCTGGTGATTGATAACGTTTACAGAGTTTTCCTTAGAAAACATGCTTTAGAATATTAAAACTTATTTACTTATGCTAACAGAGGAAATAGGCAAGATGAACATTGTTATTTTTCCCTCTTCATTCTCTCATGTATTAATTTCCACTTTCCCTTAGTCATTCATTACTTAATGTATATGAAGACTTGTGTGAAATGTGAACAAAGTACAAGTGTTTTTGTCCAAACTACATTTCATATCTACCTTCCTTATAAGTAAAATTAGATAACGCAAAAATTTGAAAAATTCCTCTTACCTTCTGCCTTTATTGATCACTTGAAAATCAGTCTTCTTTTCCTAAGACTCATATTGCCTATACTTATATTTTCAGACATTTACCTTTTTGAATTAATAAAGCTATGAAAGGGAGACGTATCACATTTATTTCCATTTAATATTTATTTATTTATTTTACCTATAATTAGTCCCTCAGTACAAGTGCTATTCTACTTGAGACCCATTCTATATCCTTAAGTTTGGTATTGACTCATGCAAGAATTTCAAAGAAAGTTAAATTTACCTAAGTATAGAAAAGAGACCCCAAAATGTTCTGAGCATCCAGAGTGAATCTGGCCATTGCCAACACAGAAACAAAAGCAAAAGCAGAAACACAAGCATATTAGTGATGTAATGAAACTTTCCATCAAATGTATTTTAAATATTTTAATAAATAAGTCTACTCCTAAATTTTGCTAGAACAAAGCATTATTTGGCTGATAGATTTTTCCCTGTTTCTTCTGTCTTTCTTTGAAATAATTTGGTAACAAAGAGAAAAAAGAAATATGATTCTGTTGTCTATATTTTAGTGAATATAAAATATTTCCTTGTATTGTACTGAGCACCTGTCTACCTAAAAGATTATGGTACATCCCTCTCTGGTGTGTATATTTTTGAGGGGAGAAGAATACATTTTTAAAGGAAAAATTTTTAATATTTATTTTTATTTGATGAATATAAATTTGAGTTTGTCCTTCACCAATGAATACATAATGGACAAATGAAAATTTTAATTTTTATATGTTTAACATAAAGCTTTGGGCTGTTAGATGCCAATTAGATCATAAATGTTTATGTTAATATAATTGTGATCCTAAAATAAATAAGAAAGCTAGTAAGTATTACAATCATACTCAATTTAAATATTTATAAATGATATTTAAAGCCATGCCAAGAATTACATTCATAGAAGAATAACTTCCACTGACTGCAGAAAGTAGTATAACTGTCAAACTGGTATCTAAGTTATTTGAAATAGCAGAAATGTTTTCTTACTGGTAACTATTTTGCAAACTTTTTTCTCCAGTGTCTTTAGTGGTTTTATCATCAAACAATCTTACAATTTCTTAAACTTCTGCATTTGAGTGTTTTGGGGGGCTGTGGTAAGGCAGAAAAATATAATGACAAGGAGCATGAGGCAGAGGAAACAGCTCACATCCTAAAGACCAGGAAGCAAAGTGAGAGAGAGAGGGCCAAGAGCCACAATCACAGTATCTACCTGAAGAGAAATCTCCAACAATCTAATTTCCTTGAACTCCACCCCATGTCCTAAGGTTCCACAACCTCTCAATGGCTCCCCAGGCTGTGGATTAAACCATTTACCATTTGAGCCTTTAGAGGTCATTGGCAATAAAGCTAAAAAATAAGCTTGTACCTTAATTACTATTTTTTCAGAAGACAACAAACTAAATGATTGCCAGAAACAAAGGACCATGATTTCTGGAGATGGGATTAAAAAAAAAAAGCACAAAAGTGTACTCTGAAATAGAAGTGACAATGCTAATAGTGATGGCACTGTTTCAACATTTTATATATTTAACTCTATGCAGCTGATATGCTGCACAATTTCTATTTTTGTGGTGAGAACACAGAGCTACAGATATGTTAACTGTGTTGTCCCAGGTTGTACAGCTTGTAAACTGTCACAGCCAGGATCCTTTTCTGAAATACTGACTCTAGATCCAATGCATTTTATCAGGAATATAGAAATACTTCTGTAAAAGGTAATGAACCCTTTGCAGATGTGATCCATTTAGGAGTTTTAATTTTATTGATGCTCTAGATATCCTTATAGTGAGACCAATATATTTAACAAGTAGAAAACTTAGGTATAAACTTAAAGAATTTAATTAGCATATATGTCCTGGTATATATTAACTCATTTTAGAGGGACCTACAGAAAATTATATAACTGACTAGGTATATTATTTTTTTAAATTAATAAATTATTGAACCTTAAACTTTTTCATATATAACATTGAAATGTTAACAATATTTATATTTTATACAACATAGAGTACATATACATTTACCTGATGTAATATCTTATATTAGTCTAATTTCCTGCTGCTGGACAAAGACCTGACACTAGCAATTCAAAGGAGAAGTTTATTTGGCTCACAGTTTCAGATGTTTCAGTCCATGTTTAACTGGCCTCAAGACCAACACATCCTTGTGAAGGGAGATGGTGGAACAAAGGTGCTTAGTTCATGGAGGCCAAGAAACAGGGCAGTGGAATGATGCTGGGAGAGATATTACCTCTAAAAACATGCTCCCAGGAACCTATCCTACATACTCAAAGGTATACTTTACTAAATTCCTAGGAAGCTCTGGTCAATCAAATTGACAATCCCCCTCAATTGACACATGTATAGTATATAGATGCATAGTCTATACTTTATGGGTGTTGTGATTAGAATATATATTTTTATATACAACATATTACAATATACAAATAAATATGTAATTTTAATAAAAATTTATTTACAATATCAATTTTAATTGGGAATTGTGTAAATAAGACAATGTATTTATACCATTTATTAACATGTTCATTACATTTTCTTTTCTAGATCAATCATGAAGTCCTTTATCCAATAACAGCTTTAAGTTATTTATGACAATTTGTTAGACTATTACTTCAAAACATTCCTATTGTATAAGATCTGCCATTTTCATTCCTCTTTCATTATTTTTGGTTTTTAAATATTATATAGAAGAGAAGCAAAGACCTTCATTACTTATACTTTCATAGAATAAAATTATATTGAAATATTATAGCATTTATAATATTCAGTATCTGTAGTTTAATATTGCATTAGAAGTAAAATGAATCAAGATATAATATTTATATGAATCGATTCCCCATAATAAATGCATTTATTTGTATTGCAAACATATACTGATAAAAAAATGGGAAACATTTTTAAAAGTGTAACTTCAAATATATGTATTTTGTTTTAGTGTTTTAAAAGATATTTTAGACAGGCATTTTTCAAATTTGAATGAACAATATTTAAATACTGAAAATTTATGTCTTTTTGCAAGGATGTATGAAGTAAAGTTTACAGAGAACAATGAGTTTAATAGTTTGATCATATTCTGAATCAGATATGAATAGCATTATATAAATTTACATTTGATTAAGTGCTATCAGTACATTATAAAAAGATTGAATGATCAAAATCAATGAGAGAGACTTTTATCATTAAAAAATATTTAAGCCTTTGTATCCAGGAAATAAAATGTGGTACAAAATTGAACTCAAAATGAAATGGTGACACCAAAAAATTGACAAACCACAAATTAACCTTAAATCAACAACCCAGATTGGCTCAAGCATAAACATATGATTCATCTTCTTCATTTTATTTTATTTTTAGAATTAATGAAATATGTTGCCTCATAAAAATGAAAGTCAAGAGGTAAGATGAGTTTACTAGTTGGTTAATACATTATTTTTTGTTCTACCTTATTGCTTTTTTATCTTCTGCATATTAGACTAATTCTAAGGTTGGCTTCTTATTAAAATAATATACTACTTTTCTTACTGGTTAGAAAAAGACTTGTTAGGTTTACTGGCTCACAGCCACACAAGTCTAAAGTCCCTGTTTCTTAAAGGCAAAAGTCATCTGGGAGGCTGTATACAGCTTTCCTTTAAAGGAAAGTAGAGGGGCCCCAGCCTCGGTGGACCATGATGTGCTGGCCATGCCATGCAGTATCTGAATCCACAGAGCAAAGGCATGAGATAGGGCATAAAGGCCATGGTTATGAGTGCCAGAAAATAGAGCAGAAGTGAACAACAAAGAGAGCCTCTCTCCTCAATGAAAATTGAAGCCCACTGGGAAGAAGAAAATCTCTTCAATAAAGGCACACTGGACCATCATGGTTGGTAAATTGGTAGAATTAGCACCTCCCATAGAAGCCTTGACTCACTTGGGGGTAGAACAGCTGGAACCTGCAGTAGAACCTTGGAGAGTTCAATCCTGCAGGAGGTCCAGAACCTCAACGTGGGCCTTGAAGCCAGAAATTACCCTGTATCTCAGTAGACTACAGCTGGCTTGCTGAGACTAATCAACTTAGACCTGCACCCTGCTGTCCACAATGTCTACCAGGACAGCACAGACATATCCTGAGGGAGATCATATACATCTATACATAAATATATAAATATATATATTTTTTTCTTTTCTTTCTCTCTCCATCTTTCTGCTGGCTCTGTATTTCACTCCCTCCTGGTTCCTGTTCCTGTTCCACTTTAAACTGTTTCTCTGTCTCTGTCCTCTCAACCATCACTATTATAGGAAAGTGAATACAATTTCTAGCTTCCCTACCATTGTTCTGTACTTGTCTCTGTTCTTTTGCTCTATCTTTTCTTCCTGTCTTCAACAGAATCCCACAATTTGGATGATCTTCTTGTGTCCTCTAGCCTCACCTCTAAACTTTCCTTCTCCTTCTATCTCCCTATTCCTCCCTCCCCAACCCCTTCTAAATCCTTATCCTGAAGGGTAAATTTGCCATATTGAAGGATTTATTTACTACAATCATATTTTGGGCTGGCCCTAGAGTTTAATCAAGCTCTCATGGTTAAAGGTGACAGATTAACTGCAACAATAAATTGTCATTTTCTAAGCTGTGTTTGATGCTATTGTTGATGCTGATTGTGTCAATTGGGCTAAGGTGTCTTCATTGATCTAACCAGTTGTCCTACCTAGTATACTGAAAATGAGATTGCCTAAGAGTCATTAAAGACTCAAAGCCTAAAAGTCTAGCTATACCTGGAGGATATCTCTAAGAAGCAATAACTCCATCAGTGCTTTAAACACAAGTAATAAAGATACTCACAATAAGAAATATTGAAGTATCAGCCCAGGAATTAAACAAAAAACAGCACCAACAAGGAGAAGACACTTTAGCAAGACACAAAGCCAGACTTCCAGCTCACCAAAGGCAAATTCGGGGGTGGGGGTCAAGATGGAAAAATCTGATAATCAACCATCTAGATAGATATCCTGAACTAATAGCACAAGAAGTACAAAAACAGATGAATGAAGTTCTAGAAAAATTCAAAACAAAAATAATTTCCCAGATAACTACAGATATGGTGAGCAGAATAAAAGACATGATTAGAGACTCTAGAACAGAAAAAGATAAAAAAAAAAAAAATAGATGACCTCAGGACCATGATGGAAGCCATGAATGCCCAACATAGGAAAGAAATGGAAATCAAGAAATATATTCAAACAGATATCCAGGAGATTAAAAACTCTATTGAAAGTGTTCACAGCAGATTGAGCCAATGTGAAGGTAGAATATCAGATATGGAAGACAGGATTGTGGTTAGTGACCATGAAAAGAGAAATTTCTTAAAAATAGTAAAGGACCATGAGAAATCAATCCAGCAGCTGCTAGATGATGCAAAGAAGAATAACATAAGACTGATAGGAGTCAACAAAAAAGCAGAAGAAAGTACAAATGACATTAAAAACTATTCATATAACTAATAGTAGAAAACTTCTGAAACAGAGGTTAAGAATTTGACATACAGATAAGTGAGGCATATAGGACTCCAAATAGCCATGATCAAAAAAAATCTACACCTAGACAAATGTGGGAAATTGTAGAATTTAGTTATTCTAGTTGTAAGAGTTGATCACAAGATGTTTGTTAATGAGAAAATTGAGAAGTTGTTTCTGGGAAATTTCACAAGTCTGTTTGTTAAAAGAACTCCAGGAAACTTTAAGAGATGTTGTAAAAGTTTCATGGGAGAAAAACAGGTTTTCCTAGTTGTCTTATTGACCATTGCCAGGGATCAGAGGACCGCGACCCAATGACTACAGGTAGTGAGAGAGATATGACTCACTATGCACATCTGTGATGTTTGTGGTGGGCCGGGGGGCTTGATTTCAGCTGAAGTCACCCTGCTCTCTTGATACCACCTGATAAGAAGAGGGCTGCGGTGTGCTCTTTGATGTATGGGATTGGTGAATGGAAACGGGGGACTTGTAAATTCATCTGTAGCTTTTATGAGTCACTTAAAGTCACTTGTCACCAGAGGTTAATATCAGAAAGGCAATAGCCAAAATAACTAAGCTCCTTTTCTACATGTATAAAAGCCTTACCTCTTTCCTTTGTGATTGTCAAACAGTGTCAGAGGAAATAAACTTCTGTTCATCCCCCAGGTTGTCTCCTTTTCTTTCTTTAAAGGTTGGTGCTTTCCAGGATCTCAGGTCTCCCTTTAGAGAGACCACCAACAGTCAAATAATAGTCAAGATCTCAGAAATCCAGCAGAAGAACAACATCCTACAAACAGTTAGAGAATAGAAACAAATCACATACAAAGGAAAGCCCATCAGAATCATACCAGACTTCTCAACACAAACCCTCAAGTCAAGGAGAGCCTGGAGTGAAGTATTTCAAGCCCTAAAAGAAAATAACTTCCAACCTAGACTACTGTATCCTGCAAAATTATCTTTCAAAATAGATGGGGAAACTAGATACTTCCATGACAAAGAACACCTGAGAAATTTCATGAACAGCAAACCACCATGCCAAATAATTCTAAAAAATATCCTAGAAAATGACGATTTAGGTTGCAACTCCATGAGGCACAAAAGAGCAAAGATACCAGGCAAAGCAAAAAACAAAAGGGAAAGGGAAAAATAAAAGAAACAACAGTAAAGCATCATGACAAGGATAACTCAATATGTATCAATTATAACCATCGATGTTAATGGCCTCAATTCACCAATCAAAGAAATAGACAGGCAGAATAGATTAAGAATCAAAATCGAACAATATGTTTTATATATGAAACACACCTAATAAAAAAGAAATTCATAGCCTGAAAGTAAAAGGATGGAAAACAGTTCTCCATGTGACAGGAATTAGGAAAAAAGAGGGGCTAGCAATTTTATTTCCAGTCAAAGTAGATTTCAAACCAAAACTAATTAAGAGAGACAAAGACGGTCACTACATCCTTGTAAAGGGAGCAATCCAAGAGGAAGAGATGACACACATAAATATATACGCACCAAATACAAATGCCTTCAACTATACAGAAGAAATATTAATAGACATAAAAAACCAAAAATGCACTAATACAATTATAATGGGAGAACTCAATATCCCACTGTCACAACTAAACAGATCATCTAGACAGAAAATCAACAACAAAATGCTAGAACTGAACCAAACATTTGAACAAATGGATTTAATAGATGACTACAGAGTGTTTCACTCCGCAAAATCAGAATATACTTTCTTTTTGGCTGCAAATGGGTTCTTCTCCAAAATAGAACACATGCTAGCTCATAGGACAAGTTTAAGTAAATAAAAATATGTTGAAATTACCCCCTTTATATTATCAGACCATAATGCAATAAAATTGGAGATCAATAGCATAAGAAACTGTAAAACCACCACAAACACATGAAAATTGAGTAACATTCTCCTGAGCAACAAAAGGGTCACAGAGGAAATTAAAGAAGAAATTAGACAGTTTCTATAATTAAATAATAATGCCAATACAACATACAGGAATTTATGGGACACAATGAAAGCAGTTCTACAAGGGAAATTCATAGCAGTGAATGCCCATACTAGGAAAACAGAGAGAGCTCAAAGAAAAACCTAATGCTGATCCTCAATCTCCTAGAAAAAGAAGAGCATGACAAATCCAAAGCTCATACAAGAGAGGAAATGATAAAGATCAGAGCAGAAATCAATGCAATGGAGACTAAGAGAATGATACAAAAAAAAATTAATGAATCAAGGGGTTTGGTTTTTCAAAAGAATAAATCAACCCTTAGCCAACCAGATCAAGAAAGAAAGAAAGAAAGAAAGAAAGAAAGAAAGAAAGAAAGAAAGAAAGAAAGAAAGGGCTCAAATCCATTCAATTAAGAATGAAAAAGGTGAAGTCACAACAGATCCAGCAAAAATCCAGAGGATCATCAATACCTACTTCAAAAAAATGTACTCCAATAAAATGGAAAACACAGAAGAAATGGAGAGAGTCCTAGATACATATGAATTACCTAAGTTCAATGAAGAAAATACAAAAATTCTAAACACCCCAATTACAACCAGAGAAATTGAAAACACAATTAAAATTTTACCAGCAAAGAAAACCCCAGGTCCTGATGGCTTCACTGCTGAATTCTACACGACATTTTAAGACACTTTAAACTCTTCAATGAAACCAAAAGAAAAACAATACTTCCAAATTCATTCCTGGAAGCAAGTGTTAGTTTGATTCCAAAACCAGGGAAAGACCCAGCCAAAAAACAGAACTACAGACCAATCTCCTTAATGAAGATAGATGCAAAAATCCTCAACAAGATACTGTCAAAAGGAATACAGAGAGTCATCAAGAAGATCATACACTTTGAACAACTGGGATTCATTCCAGGAATGGAAGGATGATTCATCATGCATAAATCAATAGATGCAATACGCTTTATTAACAGAGCCAAGGACAAAAAACATTTTGTCATCCCAATTGATGCAGAAAAAGCATTTGACAAAATCCAACACCCATTCATGATAAAAAGCCCACAGAAAATTGGAATAGAAGGTCTTTATCTCAACCTGATCAAGGCTATCTATGAAAAACCAACACCCAACATCATACTAAATGGTCAAACAATAAAAGCTTTCATGGTAAAATCAGGAATGAGATAAGGATGTCCACTATCCTCACTCCTGTTCAATAAAGTTCTAGAAACATTAGCCACAGCAATTAGGCAAGAGAAAGAAATAAAAGGAATAAAGATAGGAAAGGAAGAAGTTAAACTGTCACTATTTACTAATGATATGATACTCTACATAAAAGGCACAAAAATCTCTACCAAAAGACTTCTAGACTTAACTGACAGATTCAATAGAGTAGCAGGATTCCATGTCAACACTCAAAAATCAATAGCCTTCTTATACACAAATGACAGACTCACTGAGAGAGAAATTAGGGAAACAATTCCTTTCACAATAGCATCCAAAAAAATGAAATAACTAGGAATCAATCTAATGAAGGAAACAAAAGACCTCTACATTGAAAACTACAGCACTCTAAAAAAAGAGATGGAAGATGATATAAGAAAATAGAAAGACATTTCTTTTTCCTGGGTAGGAAGAACACATATAGTGAAAATGGCCATACTTCTAAAACTGCTATGTAGATTAAATGCAATGCTGATTGTAATCCCAATAATATATTTCACAGAGCTAGAGAAAACAATTGAAACATTCATTTGGAACCAGAAGAGATCTAAGATAGCAAAAGCGATACCAGGCAACAGAGACATGGCAGGGTGTATCACAATCTCCAACTTGAAACTGCACTTCAAAGTCTCTGTGATAAAAACAGCATGATACTTTCAAGAAACAGACCTGTGGATCAGTGGAATATATTAGAAAATGCAGAAATAACTGCAGACATACTCAGCCACCTCATCTTTGACACAGGAGCCAACCATCCTCACCAGAGAAAAGAAAATTGGGTTTCACCTTGCCAAAGATTAAAACTAGACCCATATCTATCACCATGCACTAAACTAAGATTAAAGTGAATTAAAGATGTAAATATTAAAACAGAAACATTAAACTTGCTGGAAGATAAGTTAAGTAGAACTCTTGAAGACATTGGCATAGGAAAAGATTTTATGAACAAAAATTAAGTAACATGGGAGCTAGTACAAAGAATCAACAACTGGAATTTCACTTTATTAAAAAGCTTCTGCACTGCAAGAGAAACTATCAACAGTGTGAAGAGACAACCTACAATGTGGGAAAAAATTTTGACCAGCGGTACCTCAGACAAAGAACTACTATCTAGAATACATAAAGAACTTAAAAAACTCAGATCTCCCAAATTTAAAGACCCAATTCAAAAATGGGCATATGAAATGAGCAGACACTTCTCAGACAAAGAAGTAAATGCAGCAAATAAACATATGAAAAAATGTTCAACGTCACTAGTCATTTGAGAGATGTAGATGAAAACAACACTGAAATTCCCCCTCACCCCAGAAAGTATAGCTGCTGTCAAGAAATCAACCAATAACAAATGCTGTTGGGGTTGTGGGGAGAAAGGAGACCTTCTCCATTGTTGGTGGGCATGCAGACAGGTGCAACCACTGTGGAAATCAATATGGAGACAAAGAACTAGGGCTAGAGGTCCTATTTGACCCAGCTATTCCTCTGCTGGGTATCTTCCTGACAGAATTAGAAGAATCATACCACAGCAATATATGTGCACCCTTGTTCATAGCGGCACAATGTGTAATAGCTAAAGCTTGGAAACAGCCTAAGTACCCATCAACTGGAGAATGGATAAGATGTGTTTTGTTTTTTTTGTTTTGTTTTGTTTTTATAAAATGGAGTACTTCTCATCCATAAAGAACAATGACAAACTAGAGACATTTATAGCTAAATGGATGCACATTGAGACCATACTCTTAAGTGAAATAAATAGAACACACAACAATTTCTCTAGTGTGAAAAACTAAAAACTGTAAATAAGGATAAAAATGTATAATTGATAATGTGAAATAGGAAATAAAACCCTAAAGGAGTAGGGGAAGTGGGAGGGGTAGGGGAAAGGAAAGAAGGGAAAGGAAAAATATGAGAAATGGAAAAAATGGAACCAAAGCCTTTGTAATTAGTGAAGGGTGGAGGGGGTGAAGGGAGGCCAAGGGAATGGGGAAAAAATAAGAACCAAGATAAATCATGTAAAGGTTCAAGTTCCCAATGATAAATGTAAATGTATTGTATAGCTAAAATCTACTAATAAAAGAATTTAAGGAAAAAAATAAAGTAAAAGGGCCCCCATCCAGTATAGGAATGACATTTTTTCACTTGAATAGGAATCCTGGTTTGGGTTTTTCATATGATAAAAATTGGCTATCATCCCACTGCTACTGTTTGTTTAAAAATTTTTAAATACTGGTAAATTTTACAAAACATGTATTTCACCATTAACCATTTAAAAGAATACACTGCAGTCTTTTCTTTCCCTGGTGAAAGATAATATCTTCATTGGCTAAGCAAAGACAGGGACCACAGTTAGTTGATAAGGGTGCTTCTAGTAGCCACAAGTCTCTGGTCAGTTCTGATGATCTCCAAGATGGCTGTACCAAGCATCTTCAGGATCTCAGTGGGGCTGATAGAGCTGATCTTTCTTCAGCAGAGCTTGAGGGCTGGCAACTCCAGCCTTCCAGTCTTGGGTTCTGCAAAGCAATAGACTCTCAATATGAAGGGCAGAGTAGCAATGATGTCAGCAGTGATGATCCCAGCTGAGGTGGATGAATTCAAGTCCACACATTTCCGGACACTAAATAATATACTGGGACAATGGATACTTTGTTGGCATCCATTGCAGTCCTCTTACATATATACAATTCTTGTGAGTCCAGGACATATTTTCCCAAATCCAGGTTTTTATTGCTTGCTAGTATTGTTCTCACCATTTCCTCTCATCACACAGGCTGGCATTGCAATTCCAAAACACTTTGTTGTCAAATTTCTCCACAGGTGAAGAGGCTCACTAAGCCTTGAAGGAGCTCATTAAGGGAAAGAAATACCACAATCACAGCTGCTTAGTCTGTAGCACACCCATGGTTCCCAGAGGACTACATTTGTAGTTGAGAACAATTCACGGTTTCCAGTTGGAGGAGTAAAAGTGACAAAAGAATGCTTCTAACAATTCCATGAACTGCAGAGGACAGGAGAGGCTGCAGATGAAGCAGAGCATGGATGCTGAGGCATTTACATCAAAAGAAAAAACCATGAATCTGGGTTGATCAAAGTACCTTCCTAAAAATGAGTTCAGATTACTGAGTAGCAGAAGGAGAGGGGCATAAACTACTGAAGACCCCTCAAGAAACATTAAAAGACAGTAGACACTTCTGGGTTATAGATGTCTAAATTTTTCAACTAGAAAGCTTCTAATTCAACTTCCCAGCTAAGGACAACACTGCCACTCTATCTTCTGATCTGTTTCTTCCCATTGCCCTTTCCCCACCATCCACTAATGTGATGGACTTCTCACTACAAAGCCTTTTCTAGTGCCAGTGATGGCTGAGGTAGGAAGGAGCTGGGGTGAACTTCCAGCTTATCGGTCCAAATTTACCAGGACCAATCACTCACAAACATTTCTAGTTGTCCTACTCTTACTTAAGGAGGGGGTAGAAAAATATTGTTTATCAAATCTGTTCTTGATGTCCCTCATACAAGGTCTTGCTGTGTTGCCCAGGCTAGTCAAGTGCTGAATTACTGTCTTCTTTGTGTTTAATTTTTTTCTAGTGACTTATGTAAATTTCATTTTTTATTTTTCCTGTATATTTTGGGTTTTTTGTACCGGGGATCAAACTTGGGACCTCTCACTTGTGAGGCAGGTGGGGGAACCACTGAGCTAAATCCCAAGCCATCTCTCTCTCTCTCTCTCTCTCTCTCTATATATATATATATATGTTATTCATGCACCCAATGAGCTCTAAATTGGACATTCAAAAGTTATAACATTTATTTTGAATTTGTATCAGTTCAGCTAGTGCAGGAATTATTTTCTGTTTATTTTCCTATTTTCTAACTTTTTATTGATATTTCTATTGTTTTCATGATATAAAAATGAAGGTGTTGATGGATGTATACCAGCTCTAAATTTTCTGGAGTAACTCCACTCCAAGAAAAAGTGTCTTGGAAGACTGGAATATGGTGTGATAAATATGGTAGCATACATGAGCCATTTATCTGCACTGCAGAGACAAGAGCCACCCATAGTGTTTTTGAGTATCTATGCCTATTACTTAGAGAACAGAATCTTTTTGCCCAATCTGAGCTGAGCACAGGGCATGTGAGTTGCTTCTAGTATCTATGCATGGTATCTACTAGATGCTATCAGTAGAGAATAGATAGGAACTACTATAAATATAACAATAATACAATTTAAACATCTTAAAATTAATGAATCACAACTTATCACCTAAACATTCACCTGGAAGTTTCATTTATTTAACTCTAGAGTTCTAAAATATTGATATCACATAGATTCTCTGAGTACAGTTGTTGCCTAGGTGGGGAGAGAGATTTCTCAACCTTTGAACCTACTATCTTCCTGGAATTCTCCAAGTGCCCAATCTTGAACTGAGTTATAACCACACTCGCTAAAATGAGCAATGATGATCACATGGATTTATGCTATTCATTAACTTTGTAGCATCTCATTAATAGTTTTAAACTAAAAACTTAAAACTTCAATTATTTTTATTGTTGCTGTCATTCTACAACTAGTCATCATTTATGACAAAACATTAAGACTGGCTGTGAGACTAAATAATTTTAACACACTTCATAGTATAACTAAATTTCAGTTCTATCATAATGGAAAGGTCTTAGCCCTTTAATAATATCAAAGGAGAGAGAAATAATCTGTTCACATATATTATTTTAGTTTTATTAATAATATTTAGATGCAATGAACTGTGCTAGTTTCTTCTCAATACTGTAGTTACTTTAGATCAATATACTCTGATAGTTACAGAGTATTTTAGATCAGGTAGATATGTACATAGCCTATATAACCATAGACACTCTTATATTTAAATAGATGAATAAAATAACACTAATAGGGATTAAATCTAAGGATTTCACAATAGAGTATACCCTAAGCTCTTTGTATTTTATTAACTTTGAGACAAGTCTTGGTAAGTTGCACAAGCTGGATTGGAATTTGTGATCCTTTAGCCCATCAGAGTGCTAGAATTACAGGTATGAACCACCAGTCTAAACTTCTATTAGAAATATTTCAGTAGAAATCATCAAATACGACCATCAAATTAATTTTCTCATTATTCTATGAAACTATTACTACTTTTTCTTATGTGTCATCAGCTTGAGTCCACTATAGTTATCTTGCTGGAACAGAAAACAGAAAAAAGTTACCTTGAAACAGTTACTTAGATATTAAGTTAATGAAAAGAAAAATTGATTTTGATACCATTATTTCATGACACATTTGAATTTACTTCTCATTTCTGAATTCAAGAAACTGTCTAGGAAAATTTCACTCAAGAAAAAAATTAAAGTACAAAATATTTCAATTATCTCATAGTAGAAAAAAATTTGGATAAATAGTACAACAGGATTGTGTAGGATAAAGTCTCTTTAACACCATGGACTACACAATGATAGTGCAATAAGATATGGAAGTGTTGTTTGATTTTGGCTCTCAAAACAATTCTTCTGTAAAATTCAAGAACATCTTCCCTTTGAGTTTCATGTCAATATTTGTTATTGTTATCTAAGAAACTCAGTTAAAAAAAAGAATCTTTCTTCATTGTATTTTTTTTACTATAAATATAAAAGATTAAATATTTAAATTTTTTAATTTATATGTCGAGAACATTCTCACAATCACAGTTTTCAAACTGCCATTTTGTGTAGAATACCTATGTTCTTGGGTAAAATAACAAGGAAAAGCCAACTTGATAAATACTACTAAAAGCACCTTGAAAGTTAAAAGTTGGATCATATTTGTGAATTTTTAACATTCTATTACTCAAAATATATATTCCAAAAGATTAAATATAACAAGAAAAATACCAAAATTAACATTTTTATGGTGACATTTAAAGTAAATACTAAAATATATGAGTGTAACATTGTTTAATTTATTTTAAATACCAAGAGTAATGTTAGCAGCTTTTCTTTTCTTATGGAAATATGGGTTTATATTTAGAATTGTAAAATTTTCTGCTATACATGTAAAAAGTGTTCTGAAAAAATTAAGCAAACTAAACACTGACTTTTTGTAGATTTCATGTTTTTCAACTATGAATTAGGCAGTACTGAAGAAGGAAAAGGTAAAAAATGAAAATTTATTTGATACTAATTAAAATTTCAACAAAGTTCTTTGTAAATTCAATTTTCCCACCTCATTTAATCTTAATCTTACCTTGAAAAACCTGAAGTGATGATGTAGTTTTTAAAAACATCATGAGGTAAGCAGTTAAGCTGTATTTTCTCAACATTTGAAGTATTTTTCAATGTCCATTTTTAACTATCTTTCTTCTACTTTGTTAGTATAAGTAAAGATTGTGTGTGTGTGTGTGTGTATGTGTGTGTGTGTGTGTGTGTGTACTTTCACTAATTCACAAAACAAATTTTCCTCCTGGAATAATATCAAAGTACTCTATTTGGAAAAACTGTTTTACATTTGGTTCATAATTTTTCTAGAACATTTTAATAACAAATAGATTGTTCCTCATTTTTTTGAGATGATTCATGATATGGACAGTTGAGAATTCACTGAGTTTTCCATAACACTTTTGTAGTATTACTTTCAATGTCAGATAGGTAAGGGATTTGCAATCATATCCTTTATGAAATGTCACCTAGTAGCAAGATTGTGGCAACAATGTAATTAAGATATTGCTCACTGATTAGAGCCTACAGATATTAACCAAAAATAATTTGATATTTTTTGCTGTTAAACATAGTGTAGCTCATCTCAGAATGGCCTCAGAACATTACTGTTATTAAAGAATAATCCATTGCAAAGAACTTGAATGTTTGTAATCAGTTTCATGTATAGGTGTACATGGAAGATATTCAGTCCTTGGAGCAGGTTTTTTTAATCACACAATATCTTCAATTTTTTCTCTTTTGGAGAATTTCTGGGTCAATGAAGAAATAGTAGTCAAGCTAATTTCTCAATATGAAAAACTTTTGAGTAGCTGGTTCTTGACAAAGGGAAAAGTTTTGTTCTCCTTATCCTAAATTTCCTTTCCCGATGATCTCTTAAATTTCTTTTGTTCTGAACTGTTAACAACTTCTCCATGCAAAATGTGACCATATTCTGACCTTCTTTATTAAGATTTCTCATATGATTCTCATAGGCACCACATGTTAGGTATAATTGGTTTGTTGTTTGGTGGATTTTATCCTCCACTTCTAGTTTCATTGTTCAGGAATAACTTGTTTTAGATACTATTCCAAGTGCTGTCCTTATTTGCATATGTAATATCACAAATTTAACAGAAAATATAGTCAGCAGTGTATTTTAAACAATGTGGTATATATTTTACACTATAATGGTGGTCAGATTTCTTGTTGATGGAACAATATACCCAGAGCCAGCAATTAAAAGAAGTAGAGGTTTAATTTGAGTCCAATGTCAGCTGGCACCAGGACAGAAACATCATTGCTAAAGGACTGGGTGGAACCAAGCTGTTCTCTTAAGAGTTAATCAGTTTCTCACACCAGAGAAAATATTCAGTATTTATACATGTTTCTCCTATTTATTTCACTTAAGAGTATCACCTCAATGTGCATCCATTTAGCTATAAATGTCTCTAATTTCTCATTTTTTATGGCTGAGTAGTACTCCATTTTATTAAAAAAACCCCACATTTTCTTGATCCAATCTCCAGTTGATGGGCATTTGGGCTGTTTCCAAGATTTAGCTATCACAAACTGTGCTGCTATGAACATGGGTGCACATATATCACTGTGGTATGATTCTTTTAATTCTTTGGGGAAGATCCCCAGCAGTGAAATAGCAAGGTCAAATGCGACTTCCAGTCCTAATTCTTTGAGGTATCTCCATACTGATTTCCACAGCTGAAAGTGTAAATAAGGACTAAAACATATAATATGTAATGTGAAATAGGAAGAAAAGGGGCAAAGGGGAAGGAAGTAGGAGGGGTAGGGGAAGGGAAAGAAGGGAATAGAATTAATATGAGAAAATGGAAAAATAGGAACAAAATCTTTGTAAATGGGGAGGAATGGAGGGGTTGAAGGGAGGGCTGGGCAAAGGTGAAAAATAAGAACTAAGAGAGATTATATAAAGGTGCAAATTTCCACTGATGAATGTCATTATATTGTGTACATAAAGTGTACCAATAATTAGAATGAATAATTGATAATACAAAATAGGAAGAAAAGGTCCAAAGGGGTAGGAGTAGTGGGAGGGGCAGGGGAAAGGAAAGAAGGGAAAGGAAAAAATGACGAGAAATGAAAAAAATGGAAATAAAGTCTTTTTAAATAGGGAAGGGTGGAGGGGTTGAAGGGAGGCCTAGGAATGGGGAAAAAATAAGAACCAAGATGCAACATGTAAAGGCAGAAGTTCCCAATGAGAAATGTAAATGTGTTGTATACCTAAAATGTACCAATAAAAGAATTTAAGGAAAAAATAGAATTAATCAGAATGACTCAGCAATTTTGACTGGTATTCATAGTTTGCTCTTAGAGGACCTTATCTGAAAGATAAGAACAACTTGAGGGAACATTTACCCTCATGTAAAGGAACAGGAATCTCTTTTACCACACGGGTGATCACCAATAAAAGTTTCTTCCCAGAAAGAAGCAATAATTGTTTCATTATCAGGCATTTCAATGGTAAAAGCTGAAGTAACTAAAGTAGCTTACCTATCTATCTATTTATAAATAAATTTGTTGTTGAAAAAGGGTCTCACTACATAGTTCAGGTCGGCTTTGAACTCACTATGTAGCCTAGGCTGGCCTCAAACTCATGAATATCCTCCTGCCTCAGCCTGCCAAGTGCTGGCATTATAGGCATGCCCCAACACACACAACACTGAACTGTATATAATGTTAGTATCATTAATGATTTTTAGTGCAATGCTGTGAATGATTCATGTTATGACTGAAAAATTATATAGATAATGTATCTTGCACTATGTATGACAAATTCTACTTCTTAGATAATTTATTCCTTTAATGATATTTGCACAATTCTCAATATGCATACTTTCTTCTCAAAGCTTTTCTAGAATATAAATTTGAGTATGAATTTTATATTGACAATAATATAACTAAAATTCATTCCTAAAATCTATAGAAAGTCATTTTCAGTAGAAAGCCCACTGAGTTTAAGTCTGGCCACCTGCAAGGACAGAAATATGCCTTTTCCTTTTGAAAAGAAGAGTGGCTCAGTCTGTGCCTTTCATTGTATTTTGACTACCGTGTTTCTCAATGCTTATTATCTATTCTTTCCCTTCAATGTGCAATCAGATCCTCTCAATTGAATTATTTTTATTTTTGAAAACATTCTCAAATCTCATCTCTTCAAACATCAATTAACAGCAGCTGCAACAGCGTTAGCAAAAGAAATTCTGTGAATCATACCTCAGTCTCCTGCTAGTGTTTCATCTTTATTTGATATTAATATTCTCAAAACATACATGTGTTCTTACTGTTTTTATTTTTTCAGGTATGTGTCTGGCAATTGATTACAATTGGCTTCTGGCTCAATCAATGACCAAAACAACTACTACAAGTAAAATAAACCATAGCCTTTGCCACAAAATTCAATTGCTACTGTAATCCAGTCTGTTGATTCTTCCTCCTTGATTTTTCTACTCCTGTTTGCTTTTTCTCTTTTATCACAGTATTTTCATGATTTTCTTTCTGACTCACAAAATACCTATAGTCTCTTCCCTAGATTCAGTTTCAACAGTTTTACTGTACATTGAGTTCCTACAGCTTTGGGCTTTAGAATGTACAAATTTACCTTCCTATTAGAAGTATGTACGAGTTTGGGTTGTCTCAGACTTCACAGTATTTTGTATTTTTAGTCTTTTATTTTCAATCATTCTGATGGATGTATAGCATCTTCTGTGTAGTTTTAGTTTCTGTTATTATCATTATCATTGACATTTTTCAGTTATCCATATACTTTGTGACCATTTACATATTTTCTTTTAAAAATATACTTTATTGAGTTGCAAAGTCCCTCTTTGTTTCTGATTTACTGAGAGTGTCATGATCATGACAGGTATGGGAGTTATACATTGATTTATCAGTGTCTTTTGAAGTAATTATAGGTTATTTGTTCTTAATAGCTTTATGAATAATATATATGGATTTTCAAATATTACATCAACCCACAATTCCTAGAAACATCTTTGTATTCCATTTGAACATATTCTGTTTAGGCTTTTTAAACAATGTTTACAAAAGTAATTGGCATAACATTTTTCTTTATAGGTTATAAAATTAAGATTGTTATGAAGTTATGATATTTCATATTCTCTTATCCATCATATTTCTTTACATGATGGCTTACATAGTTTGTTATTTTATGTCTTTGTTAAAACACTTTGTTTCTTTGTGTAGTTCTGTCATCTAATTGATTTTTTAAATTTTAAACATTTCTAAGTCTAAATATTACATAACCTTTTTCTCTTTTCTATTTTTTTCTTAAATTCTTTTATTGGTACATTTTAGGTATACAATACATTTACATTTCTCATTGGGAACTTGTACCTTTACATGATGTATCTTGGTTCTTATTTTTTTCCCATTACCCTGCCTTCCCTTCAACCCCTCCACACATCTCTATTTACAAAGAGTTTGTTTCCATTTATTCATTTTCTCACATTATTTTCTTTCCCTTCTTTCCTTTCCCCTACCCATACCACTTCTCCTACACCTTTGGACATTTTCTTGCTATTTTACATTATCAATTATTCATTTTAATCTTTATTTATTTTTCAGTTTCTCACACGAGAAACTATTCAGTATTTACACATGTATGTCTTATTTATTTCACTTAAGAATATCGCCTAAATGTCCATCCATTTAGCTATAAATTTCTCTAGTTTCTCATTTTTATGGTTGAGTGGTACTCCATTTTATTAAAAAAAAAACACATCTTCTGTATCCAGTCTCCAGCTGATGGGCACTTGGGCTGTTTCCAAGCTTTAGCTATTACAAACTGTGCTGCTGTAAACATGGGTGTGCATATATTGCTGCAGTATGATTCTTTTCATTCTTTTGTGAAGATACCCAGCAGAGTAGTTGGGTCAAATGGGACCTCTAATCCTAGTTTTTTGAGGTATCTCCATATTGATTTCCACAGTGGTTGCAGGCTGCAAGCCCATGAAAAATGGAGAAGGGTTCCTATCGCCCCACAACCCCACCAGCACTTGTTATTGGTTGATTTCTTGATAACAGCCATTCCTTCTGGGGTGAGGTGGAATCTCAGTGTTGTTTTCATTTACATCTCTCGAATGACCAGTGATGGTGCACACTTTTTTCATATGTTTATTTGCTTTTATTTCTTTGTCTAAGAAAAGTCTGTTCATTTCAGATGCTCATTTTTGAATTGGGTCTTTAAATTTGGGAGGTCTGAATTTTTTAAGTTCTTCGTATATTCTAGATAGTAGATATTTGTCTGAGGAAAAGTTGCTAAAATTTTTTCCTCACATTGTAGGTTGTGTCTTCACACTGTTGATGGTTTCTCTTGCTGTGTAGAAGCTTTTTAATGGGAAGAGATCCCACTTGTTGATCATTTGTGCTAGTTCACGGGCAACTGAACTTTTGTTCATAAAATCTTTTGCAATGCTAATGTCTTCAAGAGTTCTACCAAACTTCTTTTAAGCTGGTTTAGTGTTTCTGATTTAATATTTAGATCTTTAATCAATTTCAATTTGTTTAGTTCATGGTGGGAGATAGAGACATAGTTTTAATCTATGGCAAGGTGAAACCCAGTTTTTCCAGCACCTTTTACTGAAGAGGCTATCTTTCCTCCACTGAGGATGGTTGGCTACTTTGACAAAGATGAGGTGGTTGAGTATATCTGCAGTTGATTTTACATCTTTTATTTATATTTTTTGTATTAAATTTTTTTATTGGTACATTGTAGGTATACAACACAATTACATTTCTCATTGGGAATTGTACCTTTACATAATGCATCTTGGTTCTTATTTTGTCCCCATTCCTAGCCCTCCCTTCATGCCCTCCACCCTTTCCTATTTACAAAGACTTTATTTCCATTGTTTCCATTTCTCAGCATTTTTTCTTTCCCTTCTTTCCTTTCCCCTGCCCCTCCCACTACCCCTACCCCTTTGGAGCTTTTCGTCCTATTTTACATTATCTATTATTCATTCTAATCATCCGTACATTTTAGGTATACAATATAATGACATTCATCATTGGAAATTTGCACCTTTACATATTCTCTCTTGGTTCTTATTTTTTCACCCTTGCCCAGCCCTCCCTTCAACCCCTCCAATCCTCCCTATTTACAAGGATTTTGTTCCAATTTTTCCATTTTCTCATATTAATTCCATTCCCTTCTATCCTTTCCCCTAGCCCTCCCACTTCCTTCCCCTTTGCCCCTTTTCTTCCTATTTCACATTACCTATTATACATTTAGTCCTTATTTACACTTTCAGTTTCTCACACCAGAGAAACCATTCGGTATTTACACATGTGTCCTATTTATTTCACTTAAGAGTATTGCCTCAATGTGCATCCACTTAGCTATAAATGTCTCTAATATCTCATTTTTTATGGCTGAGTAGTGCTCCATTTTATTAAAAAAAACACCACATTTTCTTGATCCAGTCTCCAGTTGATGGGCATTTGGGCTGTTTCCAAGTTTTAGCTATTACAAACTGTGCTGCTATGAACATGGGTGCACATATATCACTGTGGTATGATTCTTTTAATTCTTTGGGGAAGACCCCCAGCAGTGGAATAGTGGAGTCAAATGGGACTTACAGTCCTAGTTCTTTGAGGTATTTCCATACTGATTTCCACAGTGGTTGCACCAGTCTACACTCCCACCAGCAGTGAAGCAGGGTTCCTCTTCCCCCACAGCCCCGCCAACATTTGTTATTGGTTGATTTCGTGATAGCAGCCATTCTTTCTGGAGTGAAGTGGAATCTCAGCATTGTATTCATTTGCATCTCTCCAATGACCAGTGATGTTGAGCATTTTTTCATGTATTTATTTGCTATTTCTACTTCTTTGTCTGAGAAATGTCTGTTCATTTCAGATGCCCATTTTTGGATTGGGTCTTTAAATTTGGGAGGTCTGATCTTTTTAAATTCTTTATAGATTCAAGATAGTAGATCTTTGTCTGAGGAAGAGCAGGTGAAGATTTTTTCCCACATTGTGGGTTGTATCTTCACACTGCTGGTGGTTTCTCTTGCTGTGCAGAAGCTTTTTAATAAGAAGAGTTCCCATGTGTTGATTGTTTGTGCTAGTTCACCAGCAACTGAGATTTTGCTCATAAAATCTTTTCCTACACTGATGTCTTCAAGGGTTCTACCTAACCTCTGTTCCAACTGGTTCAGAGTTTCTATTTTAATACTTAGATCTTTAATCCATTTTGATTTTAGTTTAGTGCATGGTGAGAGATATAGGCCTAGTTTTAATCTTTGGCAAGTTGAAGCCCAATTTTTCCAGCACTATTTATTAAAGAGGCTATCTTTCCTCCAGTGAGGGTGTTTGGCTCCTTTGTTGAAGATGAGATGGCTGAGTGTGTCTGGTGTTGTTTTTGCATCTTCTAATCTGTTCCACTCATCCTCAAGTCTGTTTCTTTGCCAGTACCATGCTGTTTTTTATCACAGTAGGTTTGTAGTATAGTTGCAGGTTGGGGATTGTGATACTCCCTGCCATGTCTCTGTTACCTAGAATTGCTTTTGCTATTCTGGGTCTCTTCTTGTTCCAAATGAATTTTTGAATTGTTTTCTCGAGGTCTATGAAGTATGCTGCTGGGATCACAATTGGAATTGCATTAAATCTGTAGAGCAGTTTTGGAAGTATGGCCATTTTCACTATATTAATCCTTCCTACCCAGGAGCAGGGGGTGTCTGTCCATTTTCTGATATCATTTTCAATCTCTCTTTTCAGAATGCCATAGTTTTCAGAGAACAGGTCTTTGATTTCTTTCATTAGAATGATTCCTAGGTATTTCAGTTTTTTGGATGCTATTGTGAAAGGAATTATTTGCCCTATTTCTCTCTCAGTGAGTCTGTCATTGGTGTAGAGGAAAGCTATTGATTTTTGTGTGTTGACCTTGTAACCAGCTACTTGACTGAATTTGGTTATTAAGTCTGGAAGACTTTTGGTGGAGTTCTTGGGGTCTTCTATATAGAGTGTCATGTCATCTGCAAATAATGACAATTTGACTTCTTCATTTCCTATCTTTATTCCTTTTATTTCTTTCTCTTGTCTAATTGCCATGGCTAATGTTTCCAGAACTATATTGAACAAGAGTGGTGATAGTGGACATCCTTGTCTTGTTCCTGATTTGAGTGTGAAAGATTTCAGTTTTTGACCATTTAGTATGATATTGGCTGTTGGATTTTCATAGATGGCTTCTATCAGTTTGAGGTAGAGACCATCTATTCCAATTTTTTGTAGGGTTTTTAGCATGAATTCATGTTGGATTTTGTCAAATGGTTTCTCTGCATCTATGGAGATAATTATATGTTTTCTGTCCTTGGCTCTATTGATATAGTGTATTACATTAATTGATTTTCATATATTGAACCATCCCTGCATCCCTGGGATGAATCCCACTTGATCAGGGTGTATGATCTTCTTGATGATCTTCTGCATTCTGTTTGCCAGTATCTTATTAAGGATTTTTGCATCTATGTTCATTAGTGAGATTGGCCTATAGTTCTCTTTTTCAGTTGGGTCTTTCTCTGCTTTGGGGATCAAGGTGATGCTTGCTTCCAGGAATGAATTTGGGAATATTGCTTCCCTTTCAATTTCATTGAAGAGTTTAAACAATAGTGGCAGCAGTTCCTCTCTAAATGTCTTGTAGAATTCAGCAGTGAAGCCATCAGGGCCTGGGCTTTTCTTAGTTGATCAGTTTTTAATTACATTTTCAATTTCATTGGTTGATAATGGGTTGTTCAGAATTTTTAGATCTTCTTCGTTCAACTTTGTTAATTCATATGTATCTAGGAATCTGTCCATTTCTTCTGTGTTGTCCATCTTATTGGCGTATAGGTTCTGGAAGTAGGTATTGATGATCCTCTGGATTTCTGCTGGGTCTGTTGTGATTTCACCCTTTTCATTCCTAGTTGCATGGATTTGGGCCTTTTCTTTCCTTTTTCTGACAAGGTTGGCCAATGGTTTGTCAATTTTGTTGATTCTTTTGAAGAATCAACTCTTGGCTTCATTGATTTTTTGTATCGTTCTCTTAGTCTCCATTGCATTGATTTCTTCTCTGATCTTTATAATTTCCTCCCTTGTATGAGCTTTGGGATTGTCCTGCTCTTCTTTTTCTAGAAACATGAGGTTCAGCCTCAGCTTGTTTAATTGGGACCATTCTGTTTTCCTAATATGCGTATTCAGTGCTATGAATTTCCCTGGTAAGACAGCTTTCATTGTGTCCCATAGATTCTGATATGTTATATTGTCATTGTCATTTAATTGAAGGAATTGTCTGATTTCTTCTTTAATTTCCTCTGTGACCCATTGGTTATTCAGAAGTGTGTTGTTCAATTTCCACGTGTTTATGAAATTTTTTGAGTTTATTTTGCTATGGATCTGCAATTTCATCGCACTATGGTCTAATAATGTACAGGGGATAACTTCAATTCCTTTGCACTTACTTAAACATGTTCTATGTGTGAGTATATGGTCTATTTTGGAGAATGGCCCATGTGCAGCTGAGAAGAATGTGTATTCTGAGTTTGTGGGGTGGAAGACTCTGTAAACATCTGTTAAGTTCCTTTTTTCAAGAGTTTGATTGAGTTCTAGTATTTCTTTACTTATTTTTAGTCTAGTTGATCTATCTATTTGTGACAGTGGGGTGTTCAGGTCCCCCACTACAATTGTATTAATGCATATATGACTTTTCATATCCTTTAGTATTTGTTTTATATAGTTGGGTGCACTAGTGTTTGGTGCATAGATATTTATGATTGTCATCTCTTCCTCTTGGATTCTTCCCTTTACTAGGATGTAATGTCCTTCTTCATCTCTCTTAATCAGTGCTGGTTTGAAATCTACTTGATCTGCAAAGAGGATAGCTACTCCTGCTTTTTTTCGGGTTCCCATCACATGGAGTATTGTTTTCCGCCCTTTAACTTTCAGTCTATGAGTTTCCTTTTGAATGAAGTGTGTTTCTTGTATGCAGCATATTGTTGGATTTTGCTTCTTGACCCATTCTGCCAGTCTATTTCTTTTGATTGGTGAATTGAGACCATTAATGTTCATGGTTATAACTGAAACGTATTGATTTGTCATTGCCATGACTTTCTTTTTGTTGGATTCTCCCCCTTTACATTTAATTTCTTGTCATGCCAGATGGGTACATTCTGCTTTGCTTCCTGGGGTTGTGATCCTCAATGTCTGTTCCTAGGATATTGTGTAAAATTCTTTGGAGTGCTGGTTTAGTATTCATGAAGTTCCTAAGGTGCTCTTTGTCATGAAAGTATCTTATTTCTCCATCCATTTTGAAAGATAGTTTTGCAGGGTACATCAATCTGGGTTGGAGGCTGTTTTCTTTTAGGGCTTGGAATATGTCACTCCAAGCTCTTCTTGCCTTGATGGTTTGTGTTGAGAAGTCTGCTGTGATTCTGATGGACTTTCCTTTGTATGTTGTTTCTTTTCTCTAACTCCTTGTAGAACTTTGTTCTTCTGTTGAGTTTCTGGAATCTTAACTATTATATGCCTATGTGTAGATTTTTTTTCATCAAGGCTATTTGGAGTCCTATATGCCTCAGTTATCTGTATGTCAAGCTCTTTTCCCCTGCTTGGGATGATTTCTGCCATTATTTCTGTGAAGAGATTTTTTTATGTCATCTCCACTCTCTCCTGTTTCTTCATTGAGTCCAATCAGTCTTATGTTATTCTTCTTTGCATCATCTAGCAGCTGCTGGATTGATTTCTCATGTTCCCTTATAATTTTGAAGCAATTTTTCTTTTCCTGGTCATTAATTGCAATCTTATCTTCTATATCTGAAATTCTGTCCTCACATTGGCTCATTCCGCTGTATAGACTTTCAAGGGAGTTTTTCATCTCCTGGAAATCTGTTTGCATCTGTTTTATGGATTCCATTTGTTTCTTATGTTGGGATTCCATCATGTTCCTGAGCTCCTCTCTAGATTTATTAATCATGTCTTGCACTAAGGGCACAATTTCTCCTGTTATCTGAGCAATTATTTCTGATTTCATTTTTTCCAGATCCCCTTTTGTTGCCAGTTCAGTGGGTCCAGGTGGTTGAGTATCAGAGTGTCCCATCTCATTTCCCTTTGGGGTTGCTGTAGGTGATCTGGAAGTCTGTTTTTGAGACTTATTTACATGTTTTCTCATTTCGACTGGGGCGGGGAGCTGTTAGCACCTTCACAGATTACCTCCTCTAAGCTGGGAGAGGTGGGACAGGGGCCATGAACAGCGGTAGGGATGGTGACCCAAAAGCCCTTTCCTGTGGGCTGGGAGCAGCCGGCGGGATGGTGGATGGGCAACCCCTTCCTCTGGACCAGGAGCAGTGGGATGGTGGCTCAGAAGCCCCTTCCTCTGGGCCAGGAGCAGCGGGACAGAAGGTGGCCCAAAAGCCCTTTCCTCTTGGCTGGGAGCAGCGGGAGGCATGGTGACCGGGAAGCTCCTTCCTGTGGACCAGGAGCAGTGGGATGATGGCTCAGAAGCCCCTACCTCTGGGCCGGGAACATTGGGACTCAGTACCTTGGTCTGGTGGTCTGATGTCCTCTGCGTCTTTGTATTGTGGAATCAGGTGGCTGCCTGTCTGCAGCTGGGTGATTCAGTGTCTTCTGTGAAACTCATTACCTCGGTAGGGTGTGCACAGACCTGCCTGTCTGCAGGGGGCTGATTTGGCGTGTGACCCGTGCGACTGGGCACCTCAGTAGGGTGTGGGCAGACCTGCCTGTCTCTACTCACTCTTGAAGTACTTGACCCAAGTCATAAAATGACCTCTTTGGCCTTGTTCTTGTTTCTCTCAGAATCTTCTTGCAAAGTTCAAAAATTACCTCTCCATATCAATGACTCCTCAAGAAACCCTCAGAGTAGTAGTAAGTCTCCCATAGCCCCCTAGATTAGGCAGGGTGAGAGTTCCTTGGTCTCCACAAGGTAAGGCCAGTGCTCCTGTTCAGCAGAGTACCCACGGAAAAAGCAAATTTTTTTTTTTTTTGGTACCGGGGATCGAACTCGGGACCTTGAGGTTGTGAAGCAGGCCCCAGAACCACTGAGCTAAATCCCCGGCCCTTGCATCTTTTAACCTATTCCACTGATCCTCATGTCTGTTTCTCTGCAGTACCATGCTGTTTTAATCACAGTGGCTCTGTAGTATAATTTCAAGTTGGGGATTGTGATACACCCTGTCATGTCTCTTTTGTCTAGAATTGCTTTTGTTATCCTAGGTCTCTTCTGGTTCGAAATGAATTATTGGATTGTTTTCTCTAGTTCTATGAAATATACTGTTAGGATTTCAATTGGGATTGCCTTAAATCTATATAGCGATATTGGAAGTATGGCCATTTTCACTATATTTGTTCTTACCCAGGAACAAGGGATGTCTTTCCATTTTCTTATATCCTCTTCAATCTCTTTTTTCAAAGTGTTGTAATTTTCAATGTAGAGGTCTTTTGCTTCCTTCATTAGATTGACTCCTAGATACTTCATTTTTGGGGGTGCTATTGTGAAAGGAATTGTTTTGCCAATTTCTATCTCAGTGAGTCTATTGCTTCTCGGCCTTTTGGCTAAGATCAAGTGTAGTATCTCAGTGAGTCTGTTATTTGTGTACAAGAAGGATATTGATTTTTGCATGTTGACCTTGTATCCAGCTACTCTACTGAATGTGTCAATTAAGTCTAGAGATCTTTTGGTGGAGTTTTTTGGGGTCTTCTATGTAGAGTATCATGTTGTCAGCTAGTAATAACAGTTTAACTTCTTCCTTTCCTTTCTTTATTCCTTTTATTTCTTTCTCTTGCCTAATTGCTGTGGCTAATGTTTCTAGAACTTTATTGAATAGGAGTGATGATAGTGGACATTCTTATCTCGTTCCTGATTTTACCATGAAAGCTTTTATTGTTTGATCATTTAGTATGATGTTGGGTGTTGGTTTTTCATAGATAGCCTTGATCAGGTTGAGATAAAGACCTTCTATTCCAATTTTCTGTGGGCTTTTTATCATGAATGGGTGTTGGATTTTTGTCAAATGCTTTTTCTGCATCAATTGAGGTGACCAAATGTTTTTTTGTCCTTGGCTCTGTTAATAAAGTGTATTGCATCTATTGATTTATGTATGATGAACCATCTTTCCATTCCTGGAATGAATCCCACTTGTTCAAAGTGTATGATCTTCTTGATGACTCTCTGTATTCCTTTTGACAGTATCTTGTTGAGGATTTTTGCATCTATGTTCATTAGGGAGATTGGTCTGTAGTTCTGTTTTTTGGTTGGGTCTTTCCCTGGTTTTGGAATCAAACTAACACTTGCTTCCAGGAATGAATTTGGAAGTATTGTTTTTCTTTTGGTTTCATTGAAGAGTTTAAAGTGTCTTAAAATGTCGTGTAGAATTCAGCAGTGAAGCCATCAGGACCTGGGGTTTTCTTTGCTGGTAAATTTTTAATTATGTTTTCAATTTCTCTGGTTGTAATTGGGGTGTTTAGAATTTTTGTATTTTCTTCATTGAATTTAGGTAATTCATATGTATCTAGGACTCTTTCCATTTCTTCTGTGTTTTCCATTTTATCAGAGTACATTTTCTCAAAGTAGGTATTGATGATCCTCTGGATTTCTGCAGATCTGTTGTGACTTCACCTTTTTTCATTCTTAATTGAATGGATTTGAGGCTTTTCTTTCTTTTTATCTTTTTTTTTTTTGGTCTGGTTGGCTAAGGGTTGATTTATTCTTTCAAAAAACCAATCCCCTTGATTCATTGATTTTTTTTGTATCATTCTCTTAGTCTCTATTGCATTGATTTCTACTCTGATTTTTATCATTTCCTCCCTTGTAACAGCTTTGGGTTTGTCTTGCTCTTCTTTTTCTAGGAGATTGAAGATCAGCATTAGATTGTTCATTTCAGTTCTCTCTCTTTTCCTAGTATGTGCATTCACTGCTATGAATTTCCCTTATAAATCTGCTTTCATTGTGTCCCATAAATTCCTGTATTTTGTATTTGCATTATTATTTAATTAAAGAAACTGTCTAATTTCTTCTTTAATTTCCTCTGTGACCCATTGGTTGTTCAGGAGAGTGTTATTCAATTTCCATTTTTTTGTGGGATTTTGTGGTTTCTTATGGTATTGATTTCCAATTTTATTGCACTATGGTCTGATAATATATAGGGGATAACTTCAATTCCTTTGCATTTACTTAAACTATGAGTTAGCATGTGGTCTACTTCTTTTTGAGAATGACCTGTGTGAAGCCTAAAAGAATATATATTATGATTCTGCAGACATCTATTAAGTCAATTTGTTCAAAAGCTTGGTTCAGTTCTTATATTGCATTGTTGATTTTCTGTCTAGATGATCTGTCTATTTGTGACAGTGGGATATTGAGTTCTCCCACTATAATTGTATTAGTGCTTATTTGGTTTTTCATGTCCATTATGTTTATTTTGTATAGCTGGGGGTATTCATATTAGGTGCATGTATATTTATGATTGTCATCTCTTCCTCTTGGATTGTTCCCTTTACAAGGATATAGTGACCATCTTTATGTATCTTAGTAAGTTTTTGGTTGAAATCTACTTCGACTGCAAATCAGATTGCTAACCCAGGTTTTTATCAGTTTCCTGTCACATGGAGAACTATTTTCCATCCTTTTACTTTCAGGCTATGAATTTCTTTTTGAATTAGGTGTATTTTGTGTATACAGCATATTGTTGGATTTTGCTTTTTAATCCATTCTGGCAGTCTATTTGTTTTGATTGGTGAATTGAGGCCATTAACATTGATGGTTATAATTCATAAATATTGACTTATCCTTGTTATGATGTTTTACTGTTGTTGATGCTTTTGTTTTTCATTTTCCTCCCTTTCCCTTTAGTTTCTTGCCGTGCCTGATGTCTTTGCTCTGTTGGGCCTCATGGAGTTGTGACCGTCATTGTCTTTTTCTAGGATATTGTTTAGAATTGTTTGGAGTACTGGTTTGGCATTCATGGTTTCTCAGGTGTTCTTTGTTGTGGAAGTATCTAATTTACCCATTGATTTTGAAAGATAATTTTGCAGGATACAACAGTCCAGGTTGGAAGTTATTTTCTTTTAGAGCTTAAAATACTTTGCTCCAGACTGTCCTTGAAATGAGGTTTTGTTTTGAAATGTCCCCTGTGATTCTGATAGGCTTTCCTTTGTATATGATTTTTTTCTGTTCTCTTACTGCTTGTAAGATTTTGTTCTTCATTGAGTTTCTTGGATCTTGACTATTATATGTCTAGGTGTAGATTTTTTTTTTATCGTGGCTACTTGGTGTTCTATATGTCTCACTTATCTGTATTCCAAATTCTTGTCCCCCGGAAGTTTTCTGCTATTACATCTTTGAACTTTTTTATGTCATTTGATCTTTCTTCTGCTTTTTCATGGACTTCTATCAATCTTATGTTGGTCTTCTTTTCATCATCTAGCAGCTGCTAGATCAATTTCTCATGGTCCCTTACTATTTTTTTTAAAATCTCTCTTTTCAAGGTCATTAAGCACAATCTTGTCTTCTATATCTGATATTCTATCTTCACATTGAATCAATTTGTTATGAATACTTTCAATGGAATTTTTAATCTCCTGGATATCTGTTTGAATCTATTTCATGAGTTCCATTTCTTTCCTATGTTGGGCATTCATGGCTTCCATCATGGTCCTGAGCTCAGTTATTTTTTTTTATCTCTTTCTATTCTAGAGTCTCTAAATCATGTCTTTCATTCTGCTCACCATCTCTGTAGTTATCTGGGAAACTATTTCTATTTTGAATTTTTCTAGAGCTCCATTCATCAGGTTTGTTACTTTCTGTGCTATCAGTTCAGGGTATCCAGGTGTTTTTTATCAGATTTTTCCACCATGTTTCCTCCCAGATTTTCTTGTGAGCTACACATCTGGGTTTGCCCCACGTTTAAGTGTCTTCATATTTCTAATTTTGTTGGTGCTGTTTCTTGGTTTAATTTCTGAGGTGATACTTCAATGTTGCTTATTGTGAGTACCTTTATTACTTGTGTTTAGAGCCCTTATGGAGTGATTGCTTCTCATAGATATCCTCCAGGTATAGATGGTCTTTTTTGGCTTTCAGTCTCTAATGACTTTTAAGGATTCTCATTTTCAGTATATCAGGGAGGGCAACTGATTAGATCAATCATGACACCTCAGTCCAATTGAGACAGTCAGCATCAACAATAGCATCAAACACAGTTTAGAAAATTACAATTTGCGGTAGAAGTTAATCTGTCACTTTAACCGTGTGAGCTGGATCAAAATCTAGGACCAGCCCAAAACATATTTACTATGTTTGTAGTAAATAATCCCTTCAATATAGCAAATTTACTCTTTGGGATAAGGATTTAGAAGGAGGTGGAGAGAGAGGGATAGAGAGATAGAAGAAGAATAAAAGGTGAAAAGTGACACTAGAGGACACTGGAATTTCACACAAATTGTGGGAAACTGTTGAAGACAGGAAGAAAAGACAGAACAAAGAATAGAGACAAAAACAGAATAAACTAAGAACAATAGGAAGCTAGAAACTGTATTCACCTTCCTATAATAATAGTGACAGTCAAGAGAAGTATATATAGAGAGAAACAATTTGAAATGGGACAGGAACAGAAACAAAGAGGGAGAGAAATGCAGAACAAGAAGGGGGAGAGAGAGAGAGAGAGAGAGAGAGAGAGAGAGAGAGAGAGAGAGAGAGAGAGAGAGAGAGAAATATGTTGTCCTCCCCACTAAGTAAATCCAGGTTTCTATGGAAGGTGCTGATCCCACCAACTAATCAACTATGGTGGTCCAGTGTGCCTTTATTGCAGAGATTTTCTTCACTTTCCCGGTGGGCTTCAATTTTCATTGAGGAACCTCAGGGAGGCCCTCTGTTTTTCACTTCTTCTCTATCTTCTGGGTTCATAACCATGGCCTTTATGGCCCCCAGACATGTCTGCAGTTTGGGTGCAGATACTGCATGGCCCATGGGGTATGCTTCAGTGGACTGCTGTTGGCATCTGCATGATGGTTCTTGCTCCAGTGGGGCCGCTGCTGTTTTTCTTTTCTTTTTTCCTTTCTTTTTGTTCTTTTGATGGAATCTAGCACCAATTTGTGGTGCCTTCAGTGTTTTATCTCATATTTATGTGTGTGTTTATGTGTAACTTTCCCCGTAGGTTTTATATGTACCTTCGAGAGAAATGTGTTTTTAAATTTTTTTTCCATTTTTTTAAATGATCACTGGCTGAACTTTATAAGTTATCTATTCTTTTTCTGTTTTTCTTTGTGTTTCATTCTGAAAATTATATTTTATGTTTTGTAACCCTTGGCAATTGTGACGTTTAATAACTTTCTGAAAATTGTTTCTTTTCATTTTGTCTATTTTCTCTTACAAGGGTAAAATCATTATGTATATACTCCTTCTAACATTATTCTATATCTTAACAAATTCCTCCATTTTTCTTCTATAGCTATTTTGACTATATTCTTAGATTTTATACCTTTTTCAAGTTTATAATTTGTTTTTATAGGTTTATCTGTTTTAAAAGTGTTGAAAATATTTGAAAATAATTTCTTGTATGTTAAGAGTCTATATTTTGTATCTCTAGAATTATATCTTTTTTAAAAACATTCTTGGAATAGTTGGTGACACATGTTTATATTTTATATATAAGCTTTTCCTTTTTTCTTGAATTGTATAAATTAATTACACCTACAAATTTATTTATTCACAATGTAACTTCCAAGAATAAACCATTTTAGAGCCCCTTTGTTTTGTTTTTGTTTTGTTTGCTTGTTTTTCTTGCTATATCTCAGCATTGATTTTTTTTTTGGCTGAAATAATATTCTTTTTTACCATGAGTTGAAATGACTGAAAAATACATTTTTATGTTTTTTTAGGAGTGGTTGAAATATATGTTTTCTTCAAGAGAATTTGCTGATACATCCTCAGTGTGGCAAAGTGTACTACCACTTAAACTATGATAATGAATTTTATTTGTAAATTGTTCACAAAAAGAAATTTGAATTTGAGTAATAATATTCAGTAGAGTTGTTCACAAAACAGATAGAGACCTTCTCACCTATTAGTTGGTACAAGCCAAATAAAAATACATTTTAAGGCATCTTTTCACAGTGGCTATATTTTTCCTCAATTTTACACTAAAACTGGTTATGTTTGAGTTCTCTCTCCCTCTTTTATTGATTTTCTTATCTATATATTTTTCCAGGCTGGGAATTAAACCCAGGTCCCCCTGGAATTAAACCCAGGTCTCACTTTTATAAAGATTTTCCACATAGATTCCTTAGTGTGGGAAACCACTGTCTTTTGCATTATTTTCAGGCAAGCATTCAAAGAAGAAGATAAAAGTTTCTAAAGTATGGCTGATATGCTGACAGAAGAAATTGTCTAAAATAGAGACAGATAATATTATATCAAATATTTTTGTGCCATCTATAAAGTATAACATTTTTACCAGTATGTGATTGATCAATACACATTTACGTTACTTGGTTCATGTATATTTAGTTGTAGCTATGTGGCTATGATTGAACAATGCAACATGTGCATAAGTGACATGTGAAATTTCCACACCTGGTCCTTGAAAATCTCTCACACTGTAATTAAATCTCTGTCTCCTGTCTTTTAGGTCAATATCAGTGTTTAGCAAAGGAAGGCAAGGTATTTTAAGGACTTGAGTCCCTGAATGCTAATTTAAAACATGATCTATACAAATCAATTTACCTTTACTTGAACATTAAGTAAACTTTTCTGAAGATGCCAATACTTTAGGTTTAGCTCTGAGTATTAGAATTACTCTTTCTCATTCATATATTGGTAAAATGAACCGCTGTAATAACTTTGTATTTCCTTAGAGTCAGGTGATAATTATCATAGAAGAAACTATTCAAGTTTTCATAGAAAACAACTGCAGCAATATTAGAACAAATAGAATTATTGTAGAAGTCACTGTGATAGTTTTCCAATACATCTGGTTTAGCTCTCTTCTACATACAGATGTTATTCTTTCTGAACCTTTTGTGTTTGGGTGACCTCATGGAATTTCTGTCCAATGAGTTATATTTGAAAGTAACATAAAACTTCTGAGCCAAAACATTTATTTGCTACAGGTATATCTTTCAATGTTATACATTTTTTCCCCAATGATGATGGTGTAAAAGGAAAATAGTGATTGAGATGTAACATAAGTGAAATAGAAGACTGTATGGTCTTATTTTTGTGTGTATATTATTATTTCTACATCATATTCTGCCACATTCTCAATTTGAATTATTGGAAACACTTGGAGAAAAGTGCAGTCTGTGATAATTTAGACATTGGAATGTAGGCCAAGAGCCTACTGAGCTAAATCTTCAAGAGAAGTATAAGTATTTATACTTATACTTTAAAATAGTATAAGTATTTATAATATAAATATATGAGTATTGAATATTAAATATATGAGTATTAAATATATGATAAATATATAAGTACTGTTCCTAGCAATGTAGTAGACAAAAAACTTGCAGAAATCCAGAGTAATTTTAAAAAAGAAAAATTAAGTGGAATAGAAGATAGAAATTTTGTGGCAGCAGAGTTGCAAAACATAACTAATTATAAATCCAAAATCTGAATTCTAGACTGAGGAACACTTGGATTGCCACAAATATCCTCAGGGATCACCTTGAACCAAAGATCAAATGACTGAATAGCTTTCCTTCTTATGCCTGCTGTCTTTTTCAACAGGTAGAAGAGAGAGGAGGGAGAATAAACAAGCAGAGAAACACACAATGAATAAGAAAATAAGTTTAAGCAAGTCCTTTGATTATAAATCAAGACACACAAAAAATGTGTAACAAGCATATGAAGCAAACAGAAGAATGCTGTTGCATGCTTGGCAAATTGTATCACAAAGAAATAATGAGCTGAGACTTCTGAGGCTTTCACACTACACTTACATGTCAAACATGTACAAAAGGACACCTTTTAAAGAAAAACAATTACAATGCTCTTTCAAAATTTAGAGTTGGTGTTTATACACTAGGATACCCCAACTCCTTCTCATATAGGTGTGATAAAATTCTTGACATCAGGATATGGTTGGAAGAGATAGAATACAGGACTGGACATTAAACTCTAAAAAGTTCTCAAATGACTTACCAAATAAGATATATAAACTTCTGCAGTGGACTCTACCTCGTTAGTGTCCATGAGATGTTAAAAGTAGACATTTTAGAAATACTATATGGAATCTAACAACAAACGATTGTATTGAGCTGTTTATGGATAAAATGTGAAGTTATAATGACAACTCTTTGAGAAACCATTTTTTTCATATCTTCATCTTTAGTTTCTGATTATTCTCTAACTTGGTAAGGGGAGTTATATTTATGAATATACATTTAACCTCACTTTTAAACATTTTCTCTTGGGAGGATTTTTCAAGATATATAAATCATCATGTTAAGGAAATGGGAGTCCGTTCCTCTAAAACTTAGCAAATGATCTTTAAAATTTGATTCAGAAACACTTCCTGAAGTTTCAGTATTTGATGTTATTTTCTAAAGTATCAATTATTAAATTTTAACTACATCACTTAATTGTATTAAATGTAGATGATATTATCATTTTTCTGGGTAAAATATTATCATTTTTCTGAGTAAAACTATTATCAATACTAATGTACCTCATTTTATACTAACATTAAGGTAAGAGAATCTTTTTTGACATTCATTTATACAGCAGTTTAATTTAAATCTCTTAACATGTCTTTCTGATATAGATAACCAGAATTTGTGAATAAGAAAGCAGTTACAATAATAATCTTAAATATTTCAAATTATGTCAATAATATAACTAGTACAAGAAAAAATACTTTTCTTTTATACCAAAGATTGAACTCGGGACCTTGCACTCGAGAGGCAGGTGCAGTGCCACTGAGCTAAATCCATAGCTCAAGAAAAAATACTTTTGATTAAAAATGATTTCTATAAGTAGTAAAAAATGTTTAAAGATAGATATGTTCTGAGGTACACAATACCAATAGAGCTATATTATTCATATATTAATTTTGAGAAAATATCCTAGATAAATTAAATCACAAGCATAAATTCTTACAAATATTTAACTACAGCAATGAATTTCAGTTGCAACTTAGATCTATTTGTCAAAAGCATAATTCATTTGAGGAAACATTACAGAACATGATAAAATTAAATGTTAATCTAATTAAAAAGTATGTCATTATATACAAGTATTAATATACATAAATTTTGGTTAGTGAAGATATTTCTTTTGGTTAGCAAGATATTTCTAAAATGCTATAGTAAATACAATTACATGACAGATTTATGTTATGGGATAAATCATAAGAAAAATAGTGATATTCTCATTATACACTGCTAATCTTGTAAAATGTTACTTCAGTTTTCTTTGTAAAAATGTGTTCAAGCAGTACATGCTACAGATGCTGATGCTGACAAGCAACAAATATAGATAAGGCAGATTAAGGAATGCTCCTCTGTTTATAGCCTCCCATATGCCTCATATAACATTATATGAACTAGGTACAATTTATGTTAAAGCCATTTCTCAAGATGACTAAGACAGTGTGGTTAATCTTTTTGAAATCAGTAACAACAACATTACATGAATAAATGCTTTTATTTTTTTAATTTTTTAATTTATTTTAAATTAATTTTATTGGTACATTTTAGGTATACAACACAGTTGCATTCATCATTGGGAATTTGCACCTTTACATAATCTCTCTTGGTTCTTATTTTTTCCCCATTTCCTGCCCTCCCTTCAACCCCTCCATCCCTCCCTATTTACAAAGACATTTTTTCCATTGTTTTTCATTTTCTCATATCAATTTCTTTCCTTTCTTTCCTTTCCCCTACCGCTCTCACTTCCCCTTCTCCTTTGCCCCTTTTCTTCCTATTTCACATAATAATGAACCTATTAGGTAATGATCTTGAACTGGCATATGAGATGACTTAAAATGTCAGCTTCTGTTCAAAATTCAATAATTATTAAGTATATTTTCAAATATTGTTTAAAGGTGCTTTGTAACTGTGCAGAGTAGGCCATTTCATTAAATACATGGAAAGGAAAAGTTATTTTTCCTTCTCCCTAAAAATTACAAGGAATCTTCATATTAAAAGTATGCAAAATCCACTCTGTACAAGTAAATATTAATTATAATTTCTCTAATCACTTGTTTTTCCCAACTTCATTAATATTGTGCTGAAATGATTATAAAAGGAAAGGAGATATTTCCAATATTTTTTCCATATTTTTATGATATGCATGAATATTTCCTTCTTCCATGTTTTTGTGGTACAGAGAAAAATACTTAGAGCATTTTTTTCCCTGGCCAGAGAAGTTCAAGACCAGATCTGTGGTACATGGAATTTGACTCATTCATAGCCAGCTTAGTTGTGTTATTTTGACTTTACTGTCTTGTCACAAATCTTTACTCCGATTTTATGATGTTTTTAAAACCTTTATAACTAAAAACTGCCTGATTTTTTTCATATCATTCACAAATTCCTATGTTTGACTCTGGAGATAAACATAAAATCTTTGCTTCTCTGTTTTAAATTTCCTGTTCTCAACTATCCTGGTTATTCTTGTTTCTCAATTTCCTAAAGGCAGCTTCTTTGATAGCACTGGAATTTTCATATGAATTTTCTCCAAGTATTTTATCTACTACTAGCAGTTTCCCAGTAGCAGTTTCTTTATCAAGATTTTTAATATGGATATAATATGCAACTATGATAATTACCTCTAATAGATAATGTATATTTAAAATTAGGTACAAAACTTTTCTGATCTAAAATATAAATAAGATTACATTAATCTCCAGTTACAGTGATTTGTGCAGATCGTTACTACCATTAAACAATTAGATGAAATCATATTACTGAGGATACAGTGGTACCTCAGTTTATGATCTTAATTTGCTTTGTGATTTGGGTGAAGATGGCTGCATTTATGTGGAGAAGAAGCTGTGGTCATGTTGATCACCTAATGCAGAGTTTGCCAACAGATGCAAAATTTTGCGGAATGCTTTTATTCACAAACCAAATTGTTTGCAAACATATCTGTTAGTGAATCAAGTTATTACTGTGTTTATATTTTTGGAATCCAAGAGGATTAGAAATTAAAATTTTATACACGAACAAATCCTTTCTAGTGTTTGAGGTTACTGACAATTTTGTGCTTGTAGACATTACCTAAATTTCCTCAAAGGCTGACCATGGCTTGCCTATTGTAAATAGACATGATCTATCACATGTAGAAACCTAGAGTACATTTTAGTTATATAATGTGCTAGTATCATTAACTAAAACCTAGAAATTAGTTGAGTATTTTAATTTTTTTAGTTCTTTGCTATCACAGAAATTAATATCCTGAAAGGGCAGTGAGAAATATCAAATATAATGAAAAAAATAGTTTCAAAACTCATACAAAATGTTACAGAAATTACTGTCTATACAAATTAAAACTAGTATCGCAATTTAGAATTACTAGTGCTGATTCACCTCTGTTCATGTCAGTTAAGGTATTTAGACCATCTGGCAAAGAGCAGAAAAGGGATCCATGCTCTGTCAGTGAAAATAATAGTAATTAAGTCCCTGTACTTCTATTATTCAATAAATCAAAAAAATATAAAGTGAAAGAAAAATCTTATAAGTCAGGTGAAATGTGCAAAATTATGACCAGTAACAATGAAAAGAAAGCAGATAATAAATATAGAGTGAATAAGCAAATGAACTTGTTTAAGGCATTAACAAATGTTAACTTCATCATAAATATTGTTCAAAGAATAAAAACAATAGAAGACAAATGGATACAAGGTATTGTACATGTAAATTATTCAATGCAGAACCGGACTATGTGAAACTGTATAATAATAAAACAGTTAAGAAATGAGTATAGCAAAACAACAGACTAAACAAAAGTATACGTAGAACATGATAGATTTAACCCAAATATTTTAGTGTTTTACACTCATTATAAATGGGAATAATACTTTAAATAAAAGCTAAAATTTTTCACACTAGATTAAAAAAGAAGCACTTTTAAATTCTGTTTATACCAAACTATTTAAAAATAAAGACATAATTATTTTGAAAATGAAAAGCTGAAAATCCTAGAAACTTGAAATGGTTCTAATACTACACAAAAAGTAGACTGAAATACAAGAAACATTAGGGACAAAAAAGGAGAGAAAAAGATGCCAGTTTACAATGTTCTATACCTATAATAGGTAACATAAGACAAAGCATCATAATAAAATTAGTGAAAAATATTTATATCAAATATATTTGCATTCATGACCATGTATTATTTGTATGAGTTAACTCTAGAAATTTTAAATTTATGGAACAATGGCTTTTTAGGATTGCTACTAATGTTCCATTTATTAATTTAGGTTATATTTTAGTATGTGTTTCATTTAAAATATTTTATAAATTCCTGGATTTATTATTTAATTTATCTTACATATACTGTATGTTAAATATTTTATACATTTAAAAGTATATTTTTATAATTCCTTTACCAAAAACCCAGAGATTTAAAAATTTATATGTACATAATTAGAAAGTTTAGATAATAGTAAATTTTAAATGCAAAAGAAAAGTCAAATTATTTTAAAATTTCTGTCTTTTTATTATACACAGGACACACTGTTTTGGGGAAAAAAAATTTACCTGTGAAGATTTTATAAAAACTGATGTATTTTATGCAATAGAGTATTTTTAAAAAAGTAATGGTTGGGAAGGTAGGGTATGAGCATTTAAAAACATAATGAAAGAAGATAAATCTTCCATGAAAATTAAAATAGGCAGATTTGTATTCAAATAAAAATTTGAATATTTGCATATTGAAATCTATTAGTTTACATAGAATGGTCCTGAACAAAAAAATGACTATATTGTTCAAAGGAAATTGGCCTAGATAATGTGAGCTATATACTACTTTTTTTCGGGGGGAGGTTACCGGGGATCGAACTCAGGACCTTACACTTGAGAGGCAGGCGGCAGAACCACTGAGCTAAATCCCCAGCCCAGCTATATACTCCTATGCACATGAGATGTTTTACTCTACAAAGAAAACTGGATTCTAATGGGAGTTGAAACAGAGTGTCTGTTGGACTAAAAAAGTAACAAATGTCATAGGTTCTAATAAAGTAGAAGCATGAGACTTGATAGCAGAATGTAATTTGTACTATTTTCAATTGGATATATAAATGTCTGCATACATTCCTTCATATATGTTGCATATTCATTGTGTATGAATATGTGTATGTTTATTTCCATGAAACATGATATTAATTTGATAATTATCAATTATATTAGGTAAGAGTATTTTTTGGCTAACTAGTAAACACACGTAAGTCCTTGTTAATAGAAATATTTGAAACACTTTGTTATTTCAAAGTAAGTTATACATATATGTCCATTTGTATGGTATTATATGAGAGATTATATAAGTGTACCAATTAGAGTTTGGGGGGCTATAAACATAATTTAGCAAGAGCATGGCCGAGTGACTGAAATAAGCTGTCTAAAAAATTAAGAATATTTGCTTACCTAGGGCATCCTCCTGTTTGGGACCAGGTTCTCACAACAGGCACAACTTACAGCTCAGTAATATGCTTCAAATGGAAAATCAGTTTGAGGAGATTATGGTGATTTTAATGACTATTTCTCTATCTTGATGAATTACTCATCTTTAGTTTAGAAGTTTGTTTCAACCTAAGTAACTGAGATTGATGATCTACTATCAGCCATCTGTTCCCACTTGCCATTACCATTGTGTTCTAAATTACTGACAACATTTTTCAAAACATTTTACAGTATTCCTGTTGTAGCTTACATTTTAGTGTACATGCTATGGAAAATCATGTACTGATAATGTAATCCATAATGAAACACTACAAAAATATGGTAATAATCTCAATTATTTAGCAAAGAGTATTGCTTAATAAATAATTGGAAATATTAAAAATGAATTTATGGAAAATCAATGATAACTTTTTAGAAAATTAAGACAAATATTATATACTTATTAGTGAATATAGTACATGATATATGTGAAATACAGATGATAGTGAATGTATCCATCTTTGATATACACATCTGCACACAGTTATATGTAATAAATATATAAGCATATATTTCTTTGTATATTTATACACACAGTCATGTAAACATAATACTTCTGTTAATGTTGGTCTGTGAATAAGCTAGTGGTCTTATAATATAATATTACCTAGAAACATTGCAGTGACTTTTGTTTTTGTAAACTCATGCTATGAAGTTTGCCCAACAGAAACATCAATTAATGGCCCATTTCTCAGAATAAAACTCCAGTGTTAAGTGATTTATGCCTGCATATATGTTCTCAATTGTCATAAAAACTTAAAACAAACTTAATGACTTAAAGCAACACAGATACATTACCTCACAGTTCTAGAAGTCAGAGTTTTAGCATGAAATTCACTAGATCAAAATCAGAGCATGAGTCAGGGATCATTCCTTCCAGAGGCTCTTAGAGAAAATCCATTTTCTTGCCTTTACTACAGGTCACTTGTGTACCTTCTTGAATTTTCACCTCTTGTATATTCAAAGCTGGCAAAGTGTAGACAGAGGCCCCATACTGAGGTTTTCTCCTCACAAAGTTTTTTGTTTGTTTGTTTTTAAGGAGTCAAGTGATAGACCAGACTCACATGGAATATCCAAAATGATCTTCCCTTCTTGGTTTACTTGAGTTTACCTAGATCTACAAAGACCCTTTTGTCATATTTAGTAGCATATTTGATACTTCTAAGGATTTGAGAATGAATGTCTTTGAGGGATATTATTCTGTATAAATAATCCAAAGCAGAAGTCATGTGATTCAAGATTTGTAAGATTACAAGGGCTTTCTTTAATTGTACAGTCATACCATATTACATAGTCTAATTAATATTTTACTTATATTTTATTTCAGTGGGGTTCAGTGTTTCCAAAAAGACACCAAAGTGTGGACTTATATATCAAGTTGCTCATAATGATGCTTATACAGTACTACAGAAAGGAATATTTCATTAGTCGCTATTTTAGCAGTGAAAAGAGGAGCTACCTCTGCAGAAGGTTAGTTGACTGGGTTGTGAAATGAAAAAGCTCCACTGGTGGTGAAAATATCACATAATCTGGCTGCCTCTACATAAAGACATTTATAGGTATAAATATATTTATACACAAAACATACCCAAAGTTATTATATTTTACTATATGCACATGATATTCTAGTATAAATATAAATATTTAAAGTATAAATATTCAACTGAAGAAGTATTTTTGAAATGAGTGTCTGTGCCTAATGTCATCTTCCACATAAACTTATCAAATTAGTGCAGTTTGATATAGAGATTGAATATTTTCAGGAAGGTTTCCTGATAATTGTAATGTGCAGTTCAGACTAAAAACCAATCTTACAAAAGATTATTTGAAGACTTAGATGTAAACAAGCTGCTAGAGAACTAGAAAAGCAGTAATTTGGCTAAGGGAATGAAAATGATAGTGTCAACACAAGCTAACAGGGCTAAAGACATCTTGAAAGCCACTGGAAGCAATGTTAAAACCTCCATTGTATACAGACATGCAAACTAGACTACAATGCTAATGTCCCTTTAATTTTATATACTCCATTTCCATAGTTTCTAAAGTAAGCACTTTTTCCCTCACAACTTCTTCATGAGGTTCTTTCATATACATATCACAGCTGATTTGTTTTTTGAATCATGCATTCCATTTTAGAATCCCAGACCAACAAAATGTTCACTCTGTGTGTTGTGAAGTCTAAAGGCATACACATATTTTCAAGTATCTGTTGTAGTTTCATCCATAATAAATTCACGAATCTTAAAATTCTTTATACTTATCTATTCAACCTTCCACCCCTGACACTGAACATCTGACAATTGCTTATCATTTTTGCTGTTTCTTCAGTTTTACCTTTCCACTATGTCATATTAATGTAATTCCAGTTGACATATGACATTTTCAGATTGTTTTATTTCACATACCAATGCACATTTAAGATTCATCCCAGTTTTTGCATGGCTTGATATCTTATTCTTTTATTGCTGATTAGTAGGGAAATATGTAGTTGTACTCTTTTAAAAACATTTATATATATATATATATATATTGAAAACATCTTGGTTTCATTCAATTTGGAGTAATCATGAATAAAACTTCTATAAACATTTACATACTTCTTTATGTGTAGACATGAGTTTTCAAATATTGAAGAAAACACAGATGAAATTGATGCATCGTATGATGAGATTATGTTTACCTTTGTAAGAAACTACTTACCTATTTGTCAAAATGGCTGTACCATTTTTTATTGTCAACATCAATAAATTGAAACTACATATTCTTACATACAATTAAAGCACAATATTTTGGATATTGGCCATTTTAATAGTACTCAGGTATATCATATTATTTATTTTACAGTTCCTAAATATAAAGAACATTGAACCTCTTTACATTTGGTAACTTTTCATTTTTATATCTTCTTTTTGATTAGTCCACATTATTTTTCCATTTTAAATATCATGTCAAATGTTTTCTTCATTGTTTAATTTTAATTGTTCTCTTTGTATTTAGGGTAAAAGAACATTAAATTATGTGTATTTTGCAAATATTTTTTCAAACATGGTTAATTGTACAGTTTGTTACTCATAAATTTAAGTTTTCTATTTTAGTAGTCTTAAATATTCTACATTAATTTGTCTTAGGTAGAAGAATTTTTGTACATTTTAATAATAACTATTTATTAACACTTTCAGTTTCTCACACCAGAGAAACAATTCGGTATTTACTCATGTGTGTCCTATTTATTTCACTTAAGAGTGTGACCTCAATATCCATCCATTTTGTCATTCTTTATGGCTGAGTAGTACTCTAGTTTATAAAAAAAAACCACACACACACACATATTCTTTATCCACTTACCAGTTGATGGGCACTTGGGCTGTTTCCAAGCTTTAGCTATTACAAATTGTGCCACTATAAACCTGGGTGATATATTGCTGTCGTATGATTCTTTTAATTCTTTTGGGAAGATACAAAATGTATAATAAATAATGTGCAATAGGAAGAAAAGGTTCAAAGAGGTGGGGAAAGGAAAGAAGGAAAAGGAAAAATTATGAGAAAAGGAAAAAATGGAAATAAATTCTGTAAATAGTGAAGGGTGGAGGAGGTGAAGGGAGGGCAGGGGAATGGGGAAAAAACAACAACTAAGATACACCAAGTAAAGGTACAAGCTCCCAATGATAAATGTAAATGTATTGTATGCCTAAAATGTACCAATAAAATAAGTTAAGGAAAAATAAAATAAAATAAAACACAAGATGAAGTATAAAGAAATATTTCTCAAGAAAAAAAGGATTTATTAGATTCTCAAGTTTGGATTGTATCAGTTAAATATTTAATACACATTCCACCATTATCTGGAGTTCAAAATTTTAGTTAGGAAGAATATAATTTAGAAATGTATAACATGGTACAGTGACTAACAATATTAAAGTATTAAGTATTTGGAAATTGCTAAAAAGGTATATTTTAAATATTCTCACACAAAAAACAATCTGATAGATGTTAATCAGCTTGATTTAATCATTCTATAATAAAAAATAAATGTTTAAGTGTTAAAAACTCCTTTTCAGTGTGACCAGTTTTGGTATTTTAAAACTTCTATTATTGTGGAATTTTATTATTTCATTAATGTGACATCTAGAGATAACTTATAAGTTTGTAATCTTTTTCATTTTATATTATATTTGTAAAAGACATGTTTAGACACATCTCTCAAATAATCTACTTTTCCACATACTATCTTTGTTTATAGTACCTTCTTTCTGAACTCTACATGTACTTTGTATCCTGAAGGTATTGAGTGCTGTGTTTTACTCTGGTGTATGTCATCTTTTTCAGTCTCCCCTCTATTAACTGTATATTAACTTTTCATATTTGAAGAAAGCATGATTCACATAAATAATTGTCCTATCACCTTTGAAAAAGGTAAGAAAATCTACTGGAATTTGTATTTGTGACTGAACTTCACAATTAAACTGCTAATAACTGTAAAGCTATAAAACTACAACTTTTCCTATGTTGTTTCCTATGTTGTCCTATGTGCTATGACTAAAACTTGTGATTAAGATTCTGTCTACCACAAACCATTAGGATATCTTTATTCAAGATCATTAATTGGCTTTTATGTAATGATCTAAGGTTCCTGATATTCTATCTTTATCCAACTATCCTTATATGGGATTCATGCAAAAATATTACACTTGCTATATGCAATATAGCTACATAGCTTCCTTCCTGACTAACAATATATTAGGTGTGTTTTAATACTACAAATTAATATCTTTCTTGCTCTTTAATAAAGTAATTCTTAGAATTCATTACTTCTATTTCAATGCTATCTCTTTGGGACTTGTTTCTACATTTGATATTTATTGTTTTACATTTTTAAAATATTTTGATTTTAAATTTATTTTTAAGAGATACAAAAAAGATTATATGTACCTGAACATGCATATGTTATATGATTAAATCAGGTGATACCTAACAATCTTAGAGGTTCCCCCGGACCACTGGGGCACAGGCCCCAGCCAGAGACCTGCATGAACAGCATCAGAAAGGATGCACAGGCCTCAACCAGAGGCCTGCCAGGGCAGCAGCCAATGTGAGGATCCAGAGGGCTATCATTCTGAGCCAAGGAATTGGCTCAGTGATGAGCAGTAGAGAGAAGGCCTCTCCAAGACTTGTTGAGAATTGAATCCCACTGAGAGAGCAAAGAGTCACCTCAATAAAGGCACAGGAGACTGCAGGGTTGGTGCATTTTAGGGGTCAACACCTCCTACTAGAACCAGACTTGTTTCAGGGGAAGGGTGGCTCGAACCTGAAATAGAACTGTGCAGAGTTCAAACCTGAAGGAGGTCAGGGAGCTCATTTCCAGACTCACAGATAGAAAACAGCCTGAACTTAAGTAGAATATGGTTGGCTCACTGAGTTCATTTGACACAGATCTGTACACTACCCACATTGTCCACTGGAGACAACAAGGACACACCTTGGAGGGGACATTTTTTTTTCTTTTCTCCTTCATTTCTCACCTTCCTTGTTCCTGTTTTTGTCTGTTTTTTTCTCAACTGTTACTCTAGCCCCACCTCTAAACTTTCCCTCTGCTATTTCTCTAAACCCACAACTCCTTCGAAATCTCCCCAGAGGGCAAATATGCTATATTGAAGGGCTTATTTACTGCAAGTATATTTCTGGTTAGTTCTCGATTTTGATATATAATAAGTCTGATTCATGTGGTCATAGGTGGAAGATTAAAAGTTACCACAATTTGTCATTTTATAGGCTGTGTTTGCTATTGTTGAGGCAGATTGTATTACTTTGACCACAGTGACATAATTATTCTAGTCAGTTACCTTTCTTAGTATACGAAGACTGAGACTGCCTAAGGGCCATTACAGACTCAAAACCCAGAGGCCAACCAAACCTGGAAGACAGTCCAAGAAGTAGCCATTCCCTAAGGGTTCTAAATACTAGCAATAAAGATACTCACAATAAACAATTTACAAGCAGCAACCAAGGAATTAAGCCAAAAACAACAAAAATATAGAAATGAGAAGACACTGAAACAAGACTCAAAACCAAACTTTCAGATCACCAAAGGCAACTTGAAGGGACAATGAGATGGAACAATCTGAAACTCAACCACCTGGGCTCCCTGAACAGGCAACAAAAGAGGATCTGGAAAAAATAAAATCAGAAATAATTTCAAAGATAACAACAGAGAAGGTGTCCATAGTAAAAGACATGATTAATAACTCTAGAGAAGATACAGATAAAAAAAAATAGAGGCGCTAAGGAACTTGATAGAATTCCAACATAGGAAACAAATGGAATAAATAAAACAGAATTAAACAGATAGGTAGGAGATTAAAAACTCCATTAAAGTTTACACAGCAGAATGAGCCAATGTGAGGGCACAATATCAGATATTAAAGTCAGAATTGGAATCAGTGACCACAAAAAGAAAGATTTCATAAAAATAGCAAGGGACCATGAGGAATCATTTCAGCAGCTGCTACCTGTTCAAAGAAGAATAACATAAGACTGATCAGAGTCAATGAAGCAACAGGAGATAGTGTAAATGACATAAATAGGTGTTCTCAGAAGTAACAGCAGAAAAGTTCCCAAGCAAGGGAAAAGAATTAGATATACAGATAAGTGAGGCATATGGGACTCCAACTAACCAGGATCAAAAAAATATCTACACCTAGACATATAATAGTCAAGTTCCCAGAAACCCAAACAGAAGAACAAAATATTACAAGCAGTTACAGAATAGAAACAAATCACAAAGGAAAGCCTATCAGAATCACAGCAGACTTCTCAACACAAGCCTTCAAGTCAGGAAGAGCCGGGAGTGAAGTATTTTCAAGCCCTAAAAGAAAACAACCTCGAACCCATATTGATGCGACCTGCAAAACTATTTTTCAAAATTGGTGAATAAATAAGACACTTTCAAGACAAAGAACACCTAAGAAACTTCACGAATACCAAAACCCAAGCCCCCAAAATTTTTTTAAATATCCTGTGAAAAGACAATCAGGGTCACAATCCCACAAAGTCCAACAGTATGAATTCATCAGGCAAGATAGGAAATTAAATGCAAGGGTAGGATCCAACAACAGGAAATGATCATGACAAGGATAAATCAATAATATCTGTTATAATCATCAATGTTAATGGCATCAACTCACCAATCAAAATAAATAGACTGGCAGATTGGATCAAGAAGCAAGATCCAACAATATGCTGTATTTAAAGAACACACTTACTTCAAAAAGAAACTCATAGAATGAAAGTTAAAGGATGGAAAATAATACTACATATGACAGGAACCTGAGAAAAAGCAGGAGTAGCTATCCTATTTACAGATCAAATGGTTTTCAAACCAAGACTAATTAAGAGAAACAAAAAAGTCAATACATCCTTGAAAAGGAACAATCCAAGAGGAAGAGATGACATTCATGATTATTTATCCCAAATACTAGTGCACCCAACTATATAAAACAAATATTAACAGACATGAAAAATCAAATAAATACTAATACAATAATAGTGGGGGTCCTCAATACCGCATTGTACCAAATAGATCAGTTAGACAAAAAAATAAACACTGAAATCCTAGAACTCAACCAAACCCTTGAGCAAATGAACTTAACAGATGTTTAGAATTTTCCACTGCAAAAAATCAGAATACACATTCTTTTCAGCTGCACATGGGTTGTGCTCTAAAATAGACCACATACTTACTCATAAAATGTGTTTAAGTAAATGCAAAGGCATTGAAATTATCCCCTGTATATTATCAGATCATAGTCCATTGAAATTGCAGATCAATAGCAAAAGAAACCCCAAGAACTTCATAAACACATGGAAATTGAACAATACGCTCCTGAACAACCAATGGGTCACAGAGGAAATTAAAGAAGAAATCAGACATTTTCTGCAATAAAATGACAATCCCAACACAACATACTGGAATTTATGGGACACATTGAAAGCATTCTTGAGAGGGAAATTCATAGCAGTGAATACTCATATTAAGAAAACAGAGCTAGCTCAATTAAATAACCTGATACTGAACCACAAGCTTCTAGAAGAAGAAGACCAGGACAAACCTAAAGCTCATACAAGGGAGGAAATTATAAAGACCAGAGCACCAATCAATTCAATGGAGACTAAGAGAATGGTACAAAAAATCAAAGAAGCAAAGAGTTGGTTCTCTGAAAGAATAAACAAAATTGACTGACTTATAGCCAACCTTATAAAAATGGAAAGAAAAGGGACAAAATCCATGCATTAATAATGAAAAGGGTGAAATTACAAAAGACCCAGCAGAATTCCAGTTGATCACCAGTACCTACTTTAAGAACCTATACATTGTTAAGATGAAGAAGAACTCCTCCAAAAGTCTTCTAGACTTAAGAGGCAAATTCAGTACAGTAGCTATATGCTAGGTCAAAAGACAAAATTCAATAGCCTTCCTATACACAAACAACAGAATCAATGAGAGAACGGCAGAAACAACTCCTTTCACAATAGCATTAAAACAAATGAAATTCCTAGGACACAATCTAATGAAAGAAATCAAAGACCTCTACTCTGAAAACTACAGCACTCTGAGAAAAGAGATTGAAGAAGATATCAGAAAATGGAAAGATATCTCTTGCTCCTGGGTAGGAAGAGCCAATACAGTGAAAATGGCCATACTTCCAAAACTGCTGTATAGATTCAATGCAATTCCAATTGCAATTCCAACAGCATATTTCACAGAACTTGAGAAAACAATCCAAAAATTCATTTGGAACAAGAGACCTAGAAAAAGCAATTCTAGGCAGCAAAGACAGGGTCGTAGATATCACAATCCCCAAACTGAAACTCTACTATAAAGCTACTGTGATAAAACCAGCATGGTACTGACAAAGAAACAGACCCAAGGATCAGTGGAAAAGATTAGAAGATGCAGAAACAACTCCAGACACACTCAGCTACTTCATCTTTGGCGAAGGAGCCAAACATCCTCACTGGAGGAAAGATAGCCTCTTCAATAAATGGTGCTGGCAAAACTGGGTTTCAACACACCAAAGATTAAAACTAGAACTATATCACTCACTATGTGCTAAACTAAAATTGAAATGGACCAAATACCTAAATATTAACACAGAAACACTGATCCAGCTGGAAGAGAGTTTATGTAGAACTCTTGAACATTGGTTTATGAAAAGAATTCATGAACAAAATCCCACTCTCATATGAACTAGCACAAAGAATCAACAACTGGGATCTCATCTTATTAAAAAGCTTCTGCACAGTAAGAGAAACCACCAACAGAGTGAGGTCACAACCCACTGTGAGAGAAAAAAATTTTCACCAGCTGTCCCTCAGACAAAGGTCTACTATCTAGAATAGGGAACCTAAAAACATCAGACTTTCCAAATTTGAAGACCCAATCCAAAAATGGGCATCAGAAATGAACAGACATTTCTCAGACAAAGAAGTAGAAACAGCAAATTAACATATGAAAAAATGTTCATCATCACTGGTCATTTGAGAGATGCAAATGAAAACAACACTGTGAGATTCCACTTTACTCCAGAAAGAATGGCTGCTATCAAGAAATTAACCAATACAAATGCTGACAGAACTTTAGGGAAAAAATAACCCTTCTCCACTATTGGTGGGAGTGTAGACTGGTGCAACCACTGTGGAAATAAGTATGGAGATATCTCAGAAAACTAGGATTAGAGGTTTAATTTGACCCAGCCAATCTCTTGGTGGGTATCCTCCCAAAAGAATTAAAAGCATCATACCACAGCAATATATGTACACCCATGTTTATAGTGGCAAAGTTTGTAATAACTAAATCCTGGAAACAACCCAAATGTGGTGACTGGATAAAGAAGATGTGTGGTTACTTTTTTTTTTTAATCAAGCGGAGTACTACTCAGCCATAAAAAATGAGAAAGTAGAGACATTTATAGCTAAGTGGATGTACACTGAGACCATACTCTTAAGTGAAACAAATAGGACATACATGTGTAAATATCAAATAGTTTCTCTGGCATGAGAAACCAAAAGTGTAAATGAGTATCAAAATGTATAATAAATAATGTAAAATAGGAAGAAAAGGTCTAAAGCAGAAGGGGAAGGGGAATTGGGAGGGATAGCAGAACGGAAAGAAGAAAAGGAAAAAATATGAGAAAAGCAAAAAATGGAAACAAACTCTTTGTTAATAGGGAGCAGTGGAGAGGTTGAAGGGAGGGCAGGGGAATGGGGGAAAAATTTAAACCAAGGTATATCGTGTAAAGGTACAAATTCCCAATGATGGATATCATATTCCATACCAAAATGTACCAATAAACTTAATGAATTAAAAAAATAATATTTTCCAGCCTTGTTATCATTATTATTGGTATTGATACTGAGAATTGAACCCTGGGAGTACTGTGAGCTATGAGTTGGGATCTCTTTTTTAATTTGGGAGAAAGTCTGCTGAAATTTCAGACTGGCCTCTAATTTGCAAGTCTCTTGCCTCATCCAACAGAGTAGATGAGATTATAAATGTGCATCACCATATCCAGCATAATGGGACTTTTTGAGGGGAAGCAAATCCTGGTCCCCATGAATTCTAGGCAAACACATCCAGCAATATCTTTTCTTTTTGATTAAAATATTCAAAATTTCTGCAGATAATTTAAACAGAATCACCTTATCATGCAATAGCACAACAGAATTTCTTTTATCTGGGTATTTTTTATTTATTTTTCATGGAAATTATCTCTAAAATCCCCATTAATAATAACTATTATTTCCCATAATTTTGTCATTTCTCAAATCACATCATGAAATACAGGTAAATCTTCATGTCATCACAAAAATACTACAGACTTGCATCCAATATTTTAATTTACTGAACTCTAAAGTTAGTGATATAAGAGGTCTTTTTCATTATCTAATTTGTTTCATTTATGTCAATAAAATGTTCCAAGTGAACTGATTAGAGTTTTGTCTTTGTCTTGATTATATGCAATAATTAATTAGAGGAATTTTAGGATTCAATGGTGCTGTATTTGTATTTAATTCAAGTACTTATAAAATTATTCATTTACAAAACTTTTTATTTCCAGTCTTCTTTGTGCAAGCTTGGATTGTTCAGCTCTCCCATTCTCAGACAGACTCTTTGATATTGGCAATTTGAATGAGGAGACATTTAATTTGGCTTCTAGTTTTAGAAGTTTGAGTCCATTGCCAGTGGACTTAGACTCCAAAGCATAATGGCAGCAGGGCCTGGTAGAGCAAAGCTGCCTACTTCCTTGTGGCTGGTAAAAAAGCACTGGGGAAGAGCTCCAGTGAGAGATACATCCTCCAAAGTATGCCTGAGTGCCCCAACTCCAGATCAGGCCTGATCTCCTAAAACTACATTAAGCTATGGACATTAGAAGATTAATCTACTGATGAGTATAGTACCCTCAGAATCCAACCACCTCTCTGGAGTGTCTCCATCCATTCAAATTGATAATTAAACCTATCAGGAATAATGCTTATTTATTCTTTAGTAATTAATAATGAACATATGTGTATCACATTTTATTTCACCTTACATTGTTGTCCAATACAGTTACTGCATTTATGTAACCATGAACCATGAACAACTACTGTACATTGATATTGGTTTTTCAGCAACATATACTCATTTCTCTGCATTGCATTTTGATTATGCTCACAATATTTGAAACTTTTTTATTACTACTGCTGTGACCTGAAATCTATTAATTTTATGTAACTTTTGCAGTTTTTTGAGGTGCCACAAACATCCCACATAAGAAAAGAAATCTAATCTTTTAATGTTTATGAGCAATTTGCTTGACCAATCAACCAGCGCCCCCCCCCTGAGGCCCTCTGTATTTTGTGATACCCAGCAATATTGAAATTAGGACGATAAATAACTCTACAGTTGTTTCTAAGTGCTCAAATGAAAGAAAAACTCATATGTCTCTAATTTAAATCAAGTGCTAGAAATGATTAAACTTAGTAGAGAAGGCATATTGAAAGCTGAGAGAGGTTGAAGGCAGGTCTCTTGTGATGAACTGTTAGCCGAGTATTGAATGCAAGGGAAAGTTCTTGATGAAATTAAAGTACTTCACAAATATTATAAACATTGTATGTAAACCAGAAATGATTGTTAAAAGTGCTAATTCAATGAACAAATGAATGACTAGTTTCATTGCTGATTTGGAGAAAATTTTAATAGTCTGGGTAGAAGACCACCACAAAAATCACTTGAACTAAAGCTTAATCCAAAGGAAGGCCCTAACTCACTTCAACGCTATAAAGGTTGGAGAGGTAAGAAACTGCAGAAGAAAAAACTGATGCTACCAGATGTTGGTTTATGAGGATTGAGGAAAGAATCCAACTCCACTTCTCATGATGTAAAACTTCAAGATGAGCTGGAAGTTGAGACTTGGGGCCTCCAGCAGGTTATCTAGAAAGCATAGCTAAGATAATTGAAAAAGGTGGATACCCTGAAGAACTGATTTTCAATGTAAGTGAAACAGCCTTATAATATAAGCCATGTAGGACTTTCATAGCTATGAGGCAAAGTCAGTGTCTGCCTTCAAAGCTTCAAAGGTACAATTGACTCTCTTGTTACAGAGAATTTCAACTTCTGGTTGCAGCCATTGTTCTTTTACTTTTCTGAAAATCTTTTAAGAATTGTATTAAATTTCTTCTCTCTTTGCTTTTTAAAAGGAACAGAAACACCTAGATGATAACATCTCTCTTTGCAACCTGGTTTATTGCATATTTTAAGCCCACTGGTAAAACCTACTAGTCATGGGGAAAAAAAGTTTGCTCAGAGTAGCACTTCTCATTGGCAACTCACCTGGTTATCCAGGAGCTCCCGTGGAAATTCATCATGAGATTAATCTTTTTATATTTGCTAAAACAACATCCATGACTTAGGAGTAATTTGGGGTAGAGTAATTTTGATTTTAATATATTTTCTAAGGCAGTAATTGCCATTTATAATGATTTCTCTGGGAAAATCAATCGAAAATCTTTGCAAAAACTGTCACCATTTAGGATGCCATTGAGCACATTCATTTTTATGAGGTTAAAATATGGATATTTTCAGTATTGCAAGAAGGTGATTCCAACCCATATGGATGACTTTGAAGGGTTCAAGACTTCACTGAAGGAAGTAACTGCAGATGTGGTGAAAATGAGAAGAGAATTAGAATTATTGGAACTAGAATTAGAATTAGAATTAAAATTAAAATTAAAAGTGGAGCCTGAAGATATGACTGAATTGTTACAATGTCATGGTAAAATTTGAATGAATAAGGAGTTGCTTGTTATGTATAAGCAAAGAATGTGATTTATTGAGATGGAATCTACTCCTAGGAAAGATGGTATGAACATAGCTGAAATGATAACTAAGGATTTAGCATATTACATGCATGTAGTTGATAAATCAAGAATGGAGTGTATTTAATCCAAATTTTCTACTGTGGGAAAATTCTATCAAACAGCATCACATGCTACAAAGAAAGTTTTCATGAAAAGTCAAAGTAGCAAACTTTATTGAATTTTTTCAGAAATTGCCACTATCAGCAGCCATCAAACCTGAAGCAAGACCCTTTACTCACAAAAAGATTGTGATTTTCTGCAGGTTCAGATGGTTGTTAGCAATTTTTAGCAAAAATGTATTTTTAAATAAAGTATGTACACTGAGTTTTGGACATAATACTATTTCACACTCCATAGACTACAGTGTAAATAGAATTTTTATTTGTACCAGAAAATTAAAAAAATTTGTGTGGCTATCTTTATTATGATATTTACTTTATTGTTGTGGTTTGGAATTAAAACTTCAATATCTGTGAGGTATGTCTGTATTGTTAGATGATACAGATAGAAATTACATAGGTGGATACGAATATAAACAGAATTGATGAGTATGTTGTTGCATAAAACAGAATATATACTAAGTATCATTGACAGATAAGTTAGGTAAAAATATAGGCAGACAGGGCAAGGTCCTCAAGAGAGTCAGTGGAGAAGATGAGAACATGGTACAACTGTGGCTGGAGGTGCATCTGCAGAAGGCCAGGCTTCAAGATAAAAATGGAATGACCAGCCTACATGCCTCCCCAAGGGATAAGCAATAACATGAGATAATACTATAATTGGTATCATTTGGTCCAATAAAGAATCCAAATAGACATCAGTCACTGAGATGGGTGACTAGAATCTCTAGACCCACACTTTCTGGAAAATGCCTTTGTTCTTTCCATGTACTCTTGCTATGTGGCCTGCTTTTCTATTGGCTCAATATGAGCTAAGCAGCTATATTTGTAATCTTATTGGTTGATTATAGTTTGATCCATGTTGTATTCACCTCAGGATTTTGTACCCTTTTGGTGAGTTTTCTCTTAAAGTATTTTTAGAGAAGTGGCCTCTGTGGTATATGATTTTTGGATCCCTTCCTGTCTCTCAGGAGCTATCACTCAATAAATTTTTCCTACTCTCTCTCTCTCTTTTTTTTTTTTTTTTTTGGTACTGGGGATAGAACTTGGGACCTTGTGCTTGCGAGGCAGACAGTGGAACCCCTGAGCTAAATCCCCAGCCCTTCTTACTCTTAATTTCATTCTTAAATTTATTTTTCAATTTCAGGGGACATGAATTTCTGCATATCTGACATCCAGCATCTTGGGAGGTACATTTTCCCCTGTATAAACAATATCATCAGCATTTAATACATTATTATCATTTAGGTGGAAAACATCCATTAGTAGAAATCAGAAGTGAATGTTACCTCATTCTGAAAAATGGTCAGTATTGTATATTCTAACTATATTTGAATGAAGATGCAACAGCTCTTACCAAACTATATAATAATAGTAATGATCTCAAACTGTAATGAACACATCTTCTTAAAAATGAATATACTTTATGATGTAAATGAAATTAAATTTGTAACAAAAGCCAAATAGCATTTGTTTAATCAATTTTCAGACACAGTGATGAAAATGTTAAAAATATAAACTCATTTATATTTATTTTCACTTACAGTGATAATAACCAATCTTTTACTTGTGATTTTTTTTGTGTGGTGGTAGGGGTGGAGATCAACAGGGATTATGGGAAATCATGCACTCTCACGAATAATTGCTCTTTCTTGGTTAAAATGCAACTGAACTTTCTTTGCTGAGATCCTTTCTCAACCTGGCACAGCCATTCTTTGACTCTGTTTTCTTTGAGCACTGAAGGTTAAAGACACACACTATTTAGGAAGATTCTGAATAGGCAATGTCTTACTCTTAAATTCATACTTTTAAAAGCCCTAATACTTAATATTTTTAAAATTAAAAACCCTTTCATTGCTCTCTGCAAACCAGTTCTTCATATGGTTTTGACTAGTCCTTGATCTTCAAACATTGATGTCTGTTTTTTAAAAAATGTTTATCTTATTAATACCTGTTAGCAGTTAATTCAGTTTGCAATCATCTTGGGGAGTGGTTACATGTACATATTACAGTTATTTTATTTTATTTATTTATTTATTTTGGTATCAGGGATCGAACTCGGGTCCTTGCGCTTGTGTAGCAGGAGGCGAAAACACTGAGCTAAATCCCCGGCTCAGTTAGTTTTTTTAAAATCACTTAATTTTGCTTTTTAAAACTCCCTCCTCTTTCCCTTCCCTTCCATCCTTCCTCCTCCAATTGCTCTATCCCATTTTTCATTCTTGTTGCTATTATTAATCTTACCTCATGTTACAGCATATAATGTTAATATTAATTAAGGTTATTATGTTCCTGTAGATGGCATAGCTTTATTCTACTTATTTTCCCTTCCCCTCCTCCTCACTCTTCATAATTTTTTACTTGGATCACTTCCCTATTGCAAGAGGTCCATCCCCTTAACCCTTCTATCTATTCTTTTTTCAATCTCCGTTTGTACTTTGCCTCAATCAAATGAGAGATACCATATGGTACTTAAGTTTGTCGTTCTCATTTATTTTACTCAATATTATGTTTTCCAGGTGCATCAACTTTCCTACAAATTTCTCATAATTTGTTATTTTTTATAGCAGAATAGTCTCACATTATATATAGATGCCACAATTTTCTTATACAATTATCTGTTGATGGGCATATAAACTGATGCCAGGATTTAGCTACTATAAGTTGTGCTGCTACAAACATTAGTATACATGTATTGCTGTAGTATGATGTATTAAGCTCTGTACCTAGCAAAGGGAATTCTGGGTCATGTGGAATTTCTAATTTCAGTTCTTTGAGAAATTGCCACACTGATTTCCATAACGGTTATGGAAGTTTACATTCCCACCAACAATAAAGAAGGGTTCCTGTTTTACCACAGCCTGATCAACATTTGTTTCTATTTAATTTCCTAATGATTGCCATTCTTTCTGGAGTATGATGGAATCTTAGAATTGTTTTAATTTGTATTTCTCTAATGTCCAGAGATACTGAGCATTTTTTCATATATTTGTTAACCATTTGATCGTCTTCTTCTGTGAAGTGTCTGTCCATTTCTCTAGCCCATTTCTTGACTGGATCTTTAATTTTAGGCAGCTTTTGTTTGTTTGTTTGTTTGTTTTAGTTCTTTCTATATTCTTCTGTCTGAGGAGTGGCTGTCCAAAAATTTTGCCCATTCTGTAGGTTTTCTCTTCACTCTACAGATTGACTCTTGCTGCACAGAGGCTTTTTAGTCTGGTATAATCCCATTTCTTGATTCTTTCTGTTATTTCTTGTGCTATTTGAGATTCTGTTTAGAAAATCTTTCCCACATCTATGTTTTCAAGTGTTCTATTTATTTTATCTTCCAATAGTTTTAATGTTTAGATCTTTGACCCACTTTGCTTTTAATTTAGTATATTTTCAGAGATAAGGGTCCAGTTTCAATGTTTTGCCCACAGATAATCAGTTTCCACAGCACCACTTGTTGAATAGGCCGTCTTTCCTCCAACATTTGCTTTTGGCTCCTTTGTCAAAGATCAAATGACAGATGTGTCTGGATAAATTTCTATCCTCAGTTTTGTTTACTTATTTTTTTAAAAGTTTTATTGGTACATTTTATTGGTACATTTTAGGTATACAATTTCTTAACATTTATCATTGGGTTTTTGTACCTGTACGTGATTTATCTTGGTTCTTATTTTTTTCCCCATTACCTGTGCACCCTTCACCCCCTCCACCCTTCCCTATTTACATAGATTTCATTTCCATTTTTTTTCTTTCCTCATAGTTTTTCCTTTCCTTCTTTTCCTTTCCCCTTCCCTTTCCTTCACTCCTTCGTCTTTGGACCTTTTTTCCTATTTCAAATGATCAATTATTCATTTTAATCATTTTAACCCTTGTTTACACTATCAGTTTCTCACACTAGTGAAACTATTTGGTATTTACAAGTGTGTCCTATTTATTTAATGTAAGAGTATGGCCTCGATATGCATTCATTTAGCTATAAATGACTCTAGTTTTCATTCTTTATGGCTGAGTAGTACTCCATTTTATAAAAAAAAAAAAAACCCACATTTTCTTTATCCAGTTTCCAGTTGATGGGCACTTGGGCTGCTTCCAAGCTTTAGCAATTACAAACTGTGCCGCTATAAACATGGGTGCACATATATCACTGTGGTATGATTCTTTCAATTCTTTTGGGAAGATCCCCAGCAGGGGAATAGCTAGGTCAAATGGGACCTCTAGTCCTCTAGTCCTCTAGTTCTTTGAGGTATCTCCATACTGACTTCCACAGTGGTTGCACCAGTCTGCCCTCCCACCAACAATGGAGAAGGTTTCCTTTCTCCCCACAACCCTGCCAGTATTTGTTATTTGTTGATTTCTTGATAGCAGCCATTCTTTCTGGGGTGAGGTGGAATCTCAGGTTTGTTTTCATCTGCATCTCTCGAATGACGAGTGATGTTGAACATTTTTTCATATATTTGTTTGCTGCTTTTACTTCTTTGTCTGAGAAATGTCTGTTCATTTCAGGTGCCCACTTTTGCATTGGGTCTTTGAATTTGGGGAGTCTGATTTTTTTCAGTTCTTTATATATTCTAAATAGTAGTCCTTTGTCTGAGGTACAGCTGCTAAAAAAATTTTCCCATATTGTAGGTTGTCTGTTAGCTCTGTTGGTGGTTTCTTTTGCAGTGCAGAAGCTTTTTAATAAGATGAGATCCCAGTTGCTGATTCTTTCTGCTAGTTCCTGTGCTGCTGAGATTTTGTTCATGAAGTCTTTTCATATGCCGGTGTCTTCAAGAGTTCTACCTAACTTATCCTCCAGGAAGTTTAGTTGTTTCTGCCTTAATATTTAGATTTTTAATCCCCTTCAATCTTAGTTTAGTGCCTGGTGATAGATATGGGTTTAGTTTTAATCTTTGGCAGATTGAGGTCCAGTTTTTCCAACACCATTTATTAAATTGGCTTTCTTTCCTCCAATGATGGTGGTTGGCTCCTTTGTCAAAGATGAGGTTGCTGAGCATGTCTGGAGTTGTTTCTGGATCATCTAATCTTTTCCACCGATCCTCAGGTCTTTTCCTTTGTCAGTACCATGCTGATTTTATCACAGTAGCTTTGTAGTATAGTTTCAAGTTGGAGATTGTGATACCCCCAGCCATGTCTCTGTTGCTTAGAATTACTTTAGCTATTCTAGGTATCTTATGGTTCCAAATGAATTTTTGGATTGCTTTCTCTAGTTCTCTAGTTGGAATTTCAATTGGCATTGCATTTAATCTATATAGTAGTTTTTCTACTGTATTGATTCTTTTTCACTATATTGGTTCTTCCTACTCTGCAGCAAGGAATATCTTTCCATTTTCTTGTATTTTCTTCAATCTCTTTTTTCAGAGTGCTGTAGTTTTCAGTGTAGAGGTCTTTTACTTCCTTTGTTAGATTGATTCCTAGATTTTTTTTTTTTGGATGTTATCGTAAATGGAATTGTTTCCCTAATTTCTCTCTCAGTGAGTCTGTTATTTGTGTTCAAAAAGGCTATTGATTTTTGAGCATTGACCTTGTAACCAGCTACTCTACTGAATCTGTCAATTAAGTCTAGAAGTCTTCTGGTAGAGTTTTTTGGGTCTTCTATGTAAAGTATCATATTGTCAGCAAATAATGACAGTTTAACTTCTTCTTTTCCTATCTTTATTCCTTTTATTTCTTTCTCTTTTCTAATTGCTGTGGCTAATGTTGCCAGAGCTATATTGAACAGGAGTGATGATAGTGGGAGTCCTTGTCTTGTTCCTGATTTTAGCGTGAAAGTTTTCAGTTTTTGACCTTTTAGTATGATATTGGCTGTTGGTTTTTCATAGATAGCCTTAATCAGGTTAAGATAAAGACCTTCTATTCCAATTTTCTGTAGGGTTTTTATCATGAATGGGTGCTGAATTTTGTCAAATGCCTTTTCTGCATCTATTGAGATGATCATATGGTTTTTATCTTTGACTCTGTTAATATGGTGTATTACATTTATTGATTTACAAATTGAACCATCCTTAAATCCCTGGGATAAATCCAACTTGGTCAGGGTGTATGATCTTCTTGATGACCCTCTGTATTCTGTTTGCCAGTATCTTGTTGAGGATTTTTGCATCTATGTTCATTAGGGAGATTGATCTGTAGTTCTCTTTTTGGGTTGGGTCTTTCCCTGGTTTTGGAATCAAAGTAACACTTGCTTCCAGGAATGAATTTCCCTTTCAATTTTCTTGATGAGTTTAAAGAGTAATGGAGATAGTTCTTCTTTAAATGTCTTGTAAAATTCAGCAGTGAAGCCATTCGGACATGGGCTTTGTAGGTAAATATTTTATTACATTTTCAATCTCAGTTTTGTTCCATTGATCCATGTATCTGTTTTTGTTCCAGTGCCATGTTATTTTCATCACTATTGCTTTGTAGTATATCTTGAACTCAAGTTTTGCTATGCCTAATGCTTTGCTCTTATTTCTCAAAATTACTTTTGCTATTTCTGGGTCTCTTCTGTTTCCATATGAATTTTAGGATTGTTTTTCTAGATCTGTGAAATATGTATTCTAGATGCTAGTAGTTTTCTAGATCTGTGATATTTTTATTGGGACTGTATTGACTTTGTATAATAGTTTTGAGAGTATGACCATTTGACAATATTGATTCTGCCTATTCGAGAGCAGGGGACATCTTTCCATTTTCTTATATCTTTTCAGTCTCCTTTTCAGACCATAGTAGTTTTCTCTTAAAAATTTTATTGGTTCATTTCAGGCATGCATAATGATAACAATCATCATAGGGAAATTGTACTTGTACATTTTATATATTGATTCATCCTTTTTTCTCATTTGTTTCCTCTTCCTTCAACCCCTCTTCCTCTCCTTATTTACAAAAGCTTCACTTACATTTTTTCCTTCTGTTTTTACTTGTCCCTTCTCTCCTTTCCCCTTTTCCCTTCCCATTCAAACATTTTCTTCCCATTTCCAATATCTATTATATATTTTGGTCCTTGTATACACTTTTGATTTCTTACACCAGAGAAACCATACAATATTTGAACATGTGTGTCCAAAGTATTTCACTTAAGAGTAGAGTCTCAAGGTGAATCCATTTAGCTATAAATGTCACAAGCTTATTCTTCTTTATGGAAAAGTAGTAGTCCATTGTATATAAAAAATCTTCTTTATCCATCCATTTATTTAGAGCATATGGGCTGTTTCTAAGATTTAGCTATTACAAAATGTGTCAATATTAAGAAGCATGTGCATATATCACTGCAGTGTGATGTTTTTAATTCTTTTGGGAAGATACCAAGAAGAGAAATAGCTAGGTCAAATGAAATCTCTAGCTGTAGTATTTTGAAGAATCTCCACACCAATTCCACAATGGTTGCATTAGTCTACACTGCAACCAACAGTGGAGAAGGGTTTCTATTTCCCCACAGCACTGCTGAGTTTTGTTATTATTTCATATCTTCATAATAGGCATTCTTTCTGAAGTGAAATGAAATTTCCACTTCGTTTTAGTTTGCATCACTTGAATAACCAGTAATGTCAGAGATTTTTTCATATATTTATTTGCTGTTCCTACTTCTTCATCTGAGAAGTGTCTATTCATTTCAGATTCCCATATTTGGATTGGGTCTTTAAATTTGGGGGGTATGATTCTTTTTTTGAGTTCTTTATATATTCTAGATATGGTCCTTTTTCTGAGGAATAGTTGGTAAAATATTTTCCCACAATGTGGGTTTTCTCTTCGTGATTTTGGTAGTTGCTGTTGCTGTGAAAAGCTTTTTAGTATAATGAGAGCTCAGTTGTTGACTCTTTGTAATATTTCCTGTGCAATCTGGGTTTTGTTCATAAAGTCTTGGTCTATAGTTATGTCTTCAAGAGTTCTACCAATTCTATCATTCAGCAGATTTATTGTTCCTGTTTTAATATTTAGATCTTTGATCTATTGTTATTTCAGTCTAGTGCATGGTGAAAGATATGTGTCTAGTTTTATTTTTTTGTTTTTTTGGTGTTTTGTTTTGTTTTTTTGAACCAGGGATTGAACTTGGGCCCTTATGTTTGCAAAGCAGGTGGCAAAACCACTGAGCTAAATAACTTGGCCCCTCTAGTTTTAATCTTTGCCATGTGGGAAGCCAGCTTTTTGAGCACCATTTATTAAAGAGGCTATCTTTCTTCCAGTGAAAGTATTTGGCCCCTTTGTTAAAGGTGGCTGAGTATGTTTGGAGTTGTTTCTGCATCTTCACATCTGTTCCATTGATTCTAAGGGGGTTTTTGTTTTTGGTTTTGGTTTTTGGTACTGGGGACCTTGCACTTGAGAAGCAGGTGAGGCACCACTGAGCTGAATCCCTGGCCCTACTCTGCTGTTTTTCTTTTTTTTTTTTTAAATAACTTTATTATCAAACACACACACATATAGAAAAATTAAAACTATTCAAAGAACAATGCAAGGGGAAAAAATAATATTCAAATGCAGTAGAACTCAACCATAACAAAACTGAAAAGCACTTAAATATTTTTCCATATAACTTTAAAAAGCATCTCAAGCACCAACAAGACACCAGAGGATGTGATTTGTGTCAGAAAGATCCCCAAAACCAACATTGAACAAATAATGATCTGGAAAAAAACTTCAGTTAGTTAGCAGACTCCACATAAACCAAACTTCTAGCTAATTCAAATTTCGATACAGTCATATGACACAGGATGGAAACACAATCTGAGAAATATGTTATTAGGCCATTTCATCCGTGTGTATCCTTAATTACACATTCGGTTTCTCACACTAGAGAAACTATTCGCTATTTACACATATGTGTCCTATGTATTTCACTTAAGAGAATGGCCTCAATGTGCATCCATTTAGCTATAAATGTGCCTAGTTTCTCATTTTTTTATGGCTGAGTAGTACTCCATTTTATAAAAAGAACCCCACATCTTCTTTATCCAGTTTTCAGTTGATGGGCACTTGGGCTGTTTCCAAGCCTTAGCTACTAAACTGTGCCACTATAAGCATGGGTGCACATATATCACTGTAGTAAGATTCTTTTAATTCTTTTGGGAAGATACCCAGCAGAGGGATAGCTGGGACTAATGGGACCTCTAGTCCTAGTTCTATGAAGTAACTCCATACTGTTTTCAACAGTGGTTGCAACAGTCTCCACTCCCACCAACAATGAAGAAAGGTTCCTTTCTCCCCATGACCCCACCAGCATTTATCAGATGATTTCTTAATAGCAGCCATTCTTTCTGGGGTGAGGTGGAATCTCAGTGTTGTTTACATCTGCATCTCTTGAATAACCAGTGATGTGGAACAGTTTTTCATATATTTATTTGCTGCTTTTACGTCTTTGTCTGAGAAATGTCTGTTCATTTCAGATGCCCATTTATGAATTGGGTCTTTGAATTTGGGGGTTCTGATTTTTTTCAATTCTTTATATATTCTAGATAGTAGTCCCTTGTCTAAGGTACAGTTGCTGAAAATTTTTTCCCACATTGTAGATTGTCTCTTAGCTCTGTTGGTGGTTTCTCTTGCAGTGCTTTTTAATAAAATGAGATCCCAGTTGTTGATTCTTTGTACTAGGTCCCATTTCACTGAGGTTTTGTTCATAGTCTTTTCCTATACCAATATCTTAATTTAAGAGTTCTACCTTATTTATCTTCCAGCAAATTTAGTGTTTCTGTCCTAATATTTAAATCTTTAATCCCCTTCTATCTTAATTTAGTGCATGGTGATAGGTAGGGGTCTAGTTTTAATCTTTGGCAGGTTGAAATCCAGTTTTTTCAATACCATTTTTAAATAGGCTATCTTTCCTCCAATGAGGATGGTGGGCTCCTTTGTCAAAGATGAGGTGGCTGAGCATATCTGTAGTTTGTTTCTGCATGTTCTAATCTATTCTACTGATCCTTGGGTCTGTTTGTTTGCCAATACCATGCTGTTTTTATCACAGTAGCTTTGTAGTATAATTTCAAGTTGGGGATTGTAATACCCCCAGCCATATTTCTGTTGCCTAAAATTTCTTTTGCAATTCTAGGTCTCTTCTGGTTCCAAATTAATTGTTCGATTGTTTTCTCTAGTTCTGTGAAGTATATTGCTGGAATTTCAATCAACATTGCATTAAACCTATGTAATAGTTTTTGGAAGTATGGCCATTTTCCCTATATTGATTCTTCCTATTGAGGAACAAGGGATGTCTTTCCATTTTCTTTTATCCTTCCCAATCTCCTTTTGCAAAGTGGTATAGTTTTCAGTGTAGAGGTCTTTTGCTTCCTTTGTTAGATTGACTCCTAGATATTTCATTTTTTTGGATGTTATTGTAAAAGGAATTATTTCCCTAATTTCTCTCTCAGTGAGTCTATTATTTGTATATAAAAAGGTTATTGTTTTTGAGTGTTGACCTTATACCCATCTATTCTACTGAATCTGTCGTTTAAGTCTAGATATCTTTTGGCAGAGTATGTTGGGTCGTCTATGTAAAGTATCATGTCATCAGCAAATAATGACAGTTGAACTTCTTCCTTTCCTATCTTTATTCCTTTTATTTCTTTCTCTTTTCTAATTGCTATGGCTAATGTTACAAGAATAATATTAAACAGGAGTAGTGATAGTGGACATCCTTGTCTTGTTCCTGATTTTAGTGTGAAAGTTTTCAGTTTTTGACCATTTAGTATGATGTTGGCTGTTGGTTTTTTATAGATAGCCTTAATCAAGTTGAGATAAAGACCATCTATTCCAATTTTCTGTACGGTTATTATCATGAATGGGTGTTGGATTTTGTCAAATGCTTTCTCTGCATCTATTGAGATGATCATATGGATTTTGTCCTTGACTCTGTTAATATAGTGTATTACGTTTATTGATTTATGAATGCTGAACCATCCTTGCATCCCTGGAATAAATCCGACTTGGTCAGGTTATATGATCCTCTTGATGACCCTTTTTATTCTGTTTGCCAGTATCTTGTTGAGGATTTTTGCATCAATATTCATTAGGGAGATTGGCCTGTAGTTCTGTTTTTGGGTTTTGTTATTCCCTGGTTTTGGAATCAAAGTAATACTTGCTTCCAGGAATGAGTTTGCAAGGTTTGCTTCCCTTTCCACTTCCTTGATGAGTTTAAACAGTAATCCCAATAGTTCTTCTTTAAATGTCTTGTAGAATTCAGCAGTGAAGCCATCAGGACCTGGACTTTTCTTTGTTGGTAAGTTTTTTATTACATTTTCAATTTCACTCATTGTAATTGGGGTGTTTAGAATTTTTATATCTTCTTCATTTAACTTTGGTAATTCATATGTGTCTAGGAATCTGTTCATTTCTTCTGTGTTTTCCATTTAATTAGAGTACAGGTTCTTGAAATAGGTATTTATGATGCCTTGGATTTCTCCTGGATCTGTTATGACTTCATGTTTTTCATTCTTGATTGCATGGATTTGAGCCTTTTCTTTCCTATTTTGATAAGGTTGGATAAGGGTTTATTGATTTTATTTATTCTTTTGAAAAACCAACTCTTTGAATCATTAATTTTTTGTATCACTCTTAGTATCCATTTCATTAATTTCTGCTCTAATCTTTATAATTTACTCTCTTATATGAGCTTTGGGTTTGCCATGCTCTTCTTTTTCTAGGAGCTTGAGGTTATGCATTAGGTTATTTGAGTTCTCTCTGTTTTCCTAAAATGGGCAAGGACTGCTATGAATAGAATTGCTTTCTTTTTTTTTTTATTAAATTCTTTTCTTGGTATATTGTAGGTATACAACACAATTACATTTCTCATTGGGAATTGTACCTTTACATAATGCATCTTGGTTCTTATTTTTTTCCCATTCCTAGCCCTCCCTTCATGCCCTCCACCCTTCCTTATTTACAAAGACTTTATTTCCATTTTTTCCATTTCTCATCATTTATCGTTTTCCTTCTTTCCTTTCCCCTGCCCCTCCAATTACCCCTACCTATTTGGACGTTTTCTTCCTATTTTGCATTATCGATTATTCATTCTAATCATCGGTACATTTTAGGTATACAATATAATGACATTCATCATTGGAAATTTGCAACTTTACATAGTCTCTCTTGGTTCTTATTTTTCACCCTTGCTCAGCCCTCCCTTCAATCCCTCCATTCCTCCCTATTTACAAAGAATTTGTTCCTATTTTTCCATTTTCTCATGTTAATTCCATTCTCTTCTATGCTTTCCCTAGCCCTCCCACTTCCTTGCCCTTTGCCCCTTTTCTTCCTATTTCACATTACCTATTACACATTTAGTCCATATTTACACTTTCAGTTTCTCACACCAGAGAAACTATTCGGTATTTATACATGTGTGTCCTATTTATTTCACTTAAGAGTATCGCCTCAATGTGCATCCACTTAGCTATAAATGTCTCTAATTTCTCATTTTTATGGCTGAGTAGTACTCCATTTTATAAAAAACACCACATTTTCTTTATCCAGTCTCCAGTTGATGGGCATTTGGGCTGTTTCCAAGTTTTAGCTATTACAAACTGTGCTGCTATGAACATGGGCACACATATATCACTGTGGTATGATTCTTTTAATTCTTTGGGGAGGATCCCCAGCAGTGGAATAGCAGGGTCAAGTGGGACTTCCAGTCCTAGTTCTTTGAGGTATCTCCATACTGATTTCCAAAGTGATTGCACCAGTCAACACTCCCACCAGCAGTGGAGCAGGGTTCCTCTTTCCCCACAACCCTGCCAGCATTTGTTATTGGTTGATTTCATGATAGCAGCCATTCTTTCTGGAGTGAAGTGGAATCTCAGCATTGTTTTCATTTGCATCTCTCGAATGACCAGTGATGTTGAACATTTTTTCTTGTATTTATTTGCTATTTCTACTTCTTTGGCTGAGAAATGTCTGTTCATTTCAGATGCCCATTTGTGGACTGAGTCTTTAAATTTGGGAGGTCTGATCTTTTTAAGTTCTTTATAGATTCGAGATAGTAGACCTTTGTCTGAGGAAGAGCAGGTGAAGATTTTTTTTCCCCACATTGCAGGTTGTCTCTTCACAACACTGGTGGTTTCTCTTGCTGTGCTTTTAATAAGAAGAAATCCCACTTGTTGATTGTTTGTGCTAGTTCATGGGCAACTGAGGTTATGCTCATAAAATCTTTTCCTACACTGATGTCTTCAAGGGTTCTACCTAACTTCTGTTCCAACTGGTTCAGAGTTTCTATTTTAATATTTAGATCTTTAATCCATTTTGATTTTAGTTTAGTGCATGGTAAGAGATATAGGTCTAGTTTTAATCTTTGGCAAGCTGAAGCCCAATTTTTCCAGCACCATTTATTAAAGAGGCTATCTTTCCTCCAGTGAGGGTGTTTGGCTCCTTTGTCAAAGATGAGATGGCTGAGTGGGTCTGGCATTGTTTCTGCATCTTCTAACTAGTTCCACTGGTCCTCGGGTCTGTTTCTTTGAAAGTACCATGCTGTTTTTATCACAGTAGCTTTGTGGTAGAGTTTCAAGTTGGGGATTGTGATATCCCCTGCCATGTCTCTGTTACCTAGAATCACTTTAGCTATTCTGGGTCTCTTCTTTTTCCAAATGAGTTTTTGGATTGTTTTCTCAAGGTCCATGAAATATGCTGCTGGGATACAAATTGGAATTGCATTAAATCTATATAGCAGTTTTGGAAGTATTGTCATTTTCACTATATTAATCCTTCCTACCCAGGAGCAGGGGATGTCTGTCTATTTTCTGATATCATCTTCAATCTCTCTTTTCAGAGTGCCATAGTTTTCAGAGAAGAGGTCTTTGACTTCTTTCATTAGGTTGATTCCTAGGTATTTCAGTTTTTTGGATGCTATTGTGAAAGGAATTATTTGCCCTATTTCTCTCTCAGTGAGTCTGTCATTGGTGTAGAGGAAAGCTATTGATTTTTGTGTGCTAACCTTGTAACCAGCTACTTGAATAAATTTGGTTATTAAGTCTAGAAGTCTTTTGGTGGAGTTCTTGGAGTCTTCCATATAAAGTATCATGTCATCTGCAAATAATGACAATTTGACTTCTTCATTTCCTATCTTTATTCCTTTTATTTCTTTCTCTTGTCTAATTGTTGCGGCTAATGTTTCCAGAACTCTATTGAACAAGAGTGGTGATAGTGGACATCCTTGTCTTGTTCCTGATTTTAGTGTGAAGGATTTCAGTTTGTGACCATTTAGTATGATATTGGCTGTTGGTTTTTCATAGATGGCTTCTATCAGTTTGAGGTAGAGACTATCTATTCCAATTTTTTGTAGGGTTTTTATCATGAGTGCATGTTGGATTTTGTCAAATGCTTTTAATGCATCTATGGAGATAAGCATATGATTTTTGTCCTTGGCTCCATTGATATAGTGTATTACATTGATTGATTTTCATATATTGAGCCATCCCTGCATCCCTGGGATGAATTTCACTTGATCAGGGTGTATGATCTTCTTGATGATCTTCTGCATTCTGTTTGCCAGTATCTTATTAAGGATTTTTGCATCTATGTTCATTAGTGAGATTGCCTTATGGTTCTCTTTTTCAGTTGGGTCCTTCTCTGCTTTGGGGATCAAGGTGATGCTTGCTTCCAGGAATGAATTTTGGAGTATTGCTTCCTTTTCAATTTCATTGAAGAGTTTAAACAGTAGTTCCAGTAGTTTCTCTCTAAATGTCTTGTAGAATTCAGCAGTGAAGTCATCAGGGCCCAGGCTTTTCTTAGTTGATAAGTTTTTAATTACATTTTCAATTTCATAGGTTGATATTGGGTTGCTCAGAATTTTTAGGTCTTCTTCGTTCAACTTTGGTAATTCATATGTATCTAGGAATCTGTCTATTTCTTCTGTGTTGTCCATCTTATTGGCGTATAGGTTCTGGAAGTAGGTATTGATGATCCTCTGGATTTCTGCTGGGTCTATTGTAATTTCACTCTTTTCATTCCTAATTGCATGGATTTGGGCCTTTTCTTTCCTTTTGCTGATAAGGTTGGCTAAGGGTTTGTCTATTTTATTGATTCTTTCGAAGAACCAGTTCTTGGCTTCATTGATTTTTTGAATCGTTCTCTTAGTCTCCATTGCATTGATTTCTTCTCTGATCTTTATAATTTCCTCCCTTGTATGAGCTTTGGGGTTGTCCTGCTCTTCTTTTTCTAGAAGCTTGAGGTTCAGCATCAGGTTGTTTAATTGGGCTTATTCTGTTTTCCTAATATGTGTATTCACTGCTATGAATTTCCCTGGTAAGACTGCTTTCATTGTGTCCCACAGATTCCTATATGTTATATTGTCATTGTCATTTAATTGAAGGAACTGTCTGATTTCTTCTTTAATTTCCTCTGTGACCCATTGGTTATTCAGAAGTGTGTTGTTCAATTTCCACATATTTATGAAACTTTATGAGTTTCTTTTGCATTGGATCTCCAATTTCATTGCACTATGGTCTGATAATATACAGGGGATAACTTCAATTCCTTTGCACTTACTTAAACATGTTCTATACATGACTATGTGGTCTATTTTGGAGAATGACCCATGTGCAGCTGAGAAGAATGTGTATTCTGATTTTGTGGGGTGGAAGACTCTGTAAACATCTGTTAAGTTCATTTGTTCAAGAGTTTGATTGAGTTCTAGCATTTCATTACTTATTTTTAGTCTAGTTGATCTATCTATTTGTGACAGTGGGGTGTTGAGGTCCCCCACTACAATTGTATTAGTGCATATATGACTTTTCATGTCCATTAGTATTTGTTTTATATAGTTGGGTGCACTAGTGTTTGGTGAACAGATATTTATGATTATCATCTCTTCCTCTTGGATTCTTCCCTTTACAAGGATGTAGTGTCCTTCTTCATCTCTCTTAATCAGTGTTGGTTTGAAATCTACTTGATCTGCCAAGAGGATAGCTACTCCTGCTTTTTTTCGGGTTCCTGTCTCATGCAGTATTGTTTTCCCCCCTTTAACTTTCAGTTGATGAGTTTCCTTTTGAATTAAGTGTGTTTCTTGTATGCAGCATATTGTTGGATTTTGCTTACTGACCCATTCTGCCAGTCTATTTCTTTTGATTGGTGAATTGAGACTATTAACATTGATGGTTATAACTGAAACGTATTGACTTGTCATTGCCATGACTTTTTCTTTTTGTTGGATTCTCCCCCTTTACATTTAATTTCTTGTCATGCCAGATGGGTACATTCTGCTTTGCTTCCTGGGGTTGTGATCCTCAATGTCTGTTCCTAGGATATTGGGTAAAATTCTTTGGAGTGCTGGTTTAGTATTCATGAAGTTCCTAAGGTGCTCTTTGTCATGAAAGTATCTTATTTCTCTATCCATTTTGAAAGATAGTTTTGCAGGGTACATCAATCTGGGTTGGAGGCTGTTTTCTTTTAGGGCTTGGAATATGTCACTCCAAGCTCTTCTTGCCTTGATGGTTTGTGTTGAGAAGTCTGCTGTGATTCTGATGGACTTTCCTTTGTATGTTGTTTCTTTTCTCTAACTCCTTGTAGAACTTTGTTCTTCTGTTGAGTTTCTGGAATCTTAACTATTATATGCCTATGTGTAGATTTTTTTTGATCAAGGCTATTTGGAGTCCTATATGCCTCACTTATCTGTATGTCAAGCTCTTTTCCCCTGCTTGGGAAGTTTTCTGCCATTATTTCTGTGAAAAGATTTTTTATGTCATCTCCACTCTCTCCTGTTTCTTCACTGAGTCCAATCAGTCTTATGTTATTCTTCTTTGCATCATCTAGCAGCTGCTGGATTGATTTCTCATGTTCCCTTATAATTTTGAAACAATTTTTCTTTTCCTGGTCATTAATTGCAATCTTATCTTCTATATCTGAAATTCTGTCCTCCCATTGGCTCATTCTGCTGTGTAGACTTTCAAGGAAGTTTTTCATCTCCTGGAAATCTGTTTGCATCTGTTTTATGGATTCCAGTTTTTTCTTATGTTGGGATTCCATCATGTTCCTGAGCTCCTCTCTAGATTTATTAATCATGTCTTGCACTAAGGGCACAATTTCTCCTGTTATCTGAGAAATTATTTCTGATTTCATTTTTCCAGATCCCCTTTTGTTGCCAGTTCAGTGGGTCCAGGTGGTTGAGTATCAGAGTGTTCTATCTCATTTCCCTTTGGGGTTGCTGTAGGTGATCTGGAAGTCTGTTTTTGAGACTTATTTACATGTTTTCTCATTTCAACTGGGGAGGGGGACTGTTAGTGCCTGCACTGATTACCTCCTCTGAGCTGGGAGAGGTGGGTCAGGGGCCGGGAGCAGCGGTAGGGATGGTGGCCCAGAATCCCTTTCCTGTGGGCTGGGAGCAGAGGGAGGGATGGTGGTCAGGAATCCCCTTCCTCTGGACTAGGAGGAGTGGGATGGTGGCTCAGAAGCCCCTAACTCTGGGCCGGGAGCTGTGGGAGGGATGGTGGCCTGGAAGCCCCTTCTTCTGGGCCAGGAGCAGCGGGACAGAAGGTGGCTGAAAAGCCCTTTCCTCTGGGCTGGGAGCAGCAGGAGGGATGGTGACCAGGAAGCCCCTTCCTCTGGACCAGGAGCAGTGGGATGGCGGCTCAGACCCCCCTATCTCTGGGCCGGGAGCAGCAGGACTCAGTACCATGGCCTGGTGGACTGGTGTCCTCTGTGTCTTTGTAGTGTGGAACCAGGTGTCTGTCTGTCTGCAGCAGGGTGATTTGGTGTCTTCCGCATGACTCGGGACCTCGGTACGGCATGCACAGACCTGCCTGTCTGCATAGGGCTGATTTGGCGTGTTCCGCAGGATTCCGGACCTTGGTAGGGCATGCGCAGACCTCTAGAACTGCTTTCATTGTGTCCCATAGATTCCTTTCCATTGTGCTGGCATTATCATTTACTTGTAGGAACTGTCTAATTTCTTCTTTCATTTCCTCTGTGATGCATTGGTTTTTCAGAAGGCAGTTAATTTCCATGTGTTTGTGGGAGTTTTGCAGTTTCTTATGTCATTGATGTCCAATTTTATTGCAGTCTGATCTGTTAATATACAGGGGGTAACTTCAGTTCTTTTACATTTACTTAGACATGTCCTATGAGCTAGCATGTGGTCTATTTTAGAGAATGACACATGTGCGGCTGAAAAGAATGTGTATTCTGGTTGTTTGGGGTGGAACACTCTGTAAACATCTATTATATCCATTTGTTCAATAGCTTGATTCAATCCTAGAATTTCGTTGTTAACTTTTTGTCTATATGATCTGTCTAATTGTGATAAAGGGGTATTGAGATCCCCCACTACAAGTGTATTCGAGCTTACTTGGTTTTTCATGTCCATTAATATTTGTTTTGTGTAGTTGAGGGCTTTTGTATTTGGTGCATATATATTTATGATTGCCATCTCTTCCTCTTGAACTGTTCCCTTCACAGGATGTAGTGACCATCTTTTTCCTCTCTAAATTAGTTTTGGTTTGAAATCTAGTTTGTCTGCAAATACAATTGCTACCCCTGCTTTTTTCTGGGTTCCTGTGGGGTGGAGAAATGTTTTCCATCCTTTTACTTTCAGTCTATGTATTTCTTTTTGAGTTAGCTATGTTTCTTGTATGCAGCATATTGTTTGATTTTGCTTTTTAATCCATTCTGCCAGTCTATTTCTTTTGATTGGTGAATTGAGACAATTAACATTGATAGTCATAATTGAGACATATTGACTCATTCTTGTCATGATGTTTTTCTATTGATGGTTCTTTTATTTCTTTTTTTCTTTTTTCCTTTCACTTTAGTTTCTTACCTTCTCTGGTGGTTTCTCTTGTTGGGCCTCATGGAGTTGTGATCTTCATTGTCTTTTTCTAGGATATTGCTTAGGATTGTTTGGAGTGCTGCTTTGGTATTCATGAAATTTCTCGGTGTTCTTTGTCATGGAAGTATCTAATTTCTCCCATCAATTTTGAAAGATAATTTTGCAGGATACAACAGTCTAGGTTGGAAGTTATTTTCTTTTAGGGCTTGAAATACTTCACTCCAGGCTCTCCTTGACTTGAGGGTTTGAGTTGCAAAATCTGCCATGATTCTGATGGATTTCCTTTATGGGTGATTTTTTTCTTTTCTCTAACTGCCTGTAGGATTTTGTTCTTCTGTTGGGTTTCTGGGATCTTGACTATTATATTTCTAGGTGTAGATGTTTTTTGGTCATGGCTAATTGGAGTTCTATATGCCTCACTTGTCTGTATGTCCAATTCTCCACCTCTGTCTGGGAAGTTTTCTACTATTACTTCTGTGAATAGTTTTTTTTATGTCAATTGTACTTTCTTCTGTTTTTTCCTTGACTCCTATCAGTCTTATGTTATTCTTCCTTGCATCATCTAACAGCTGCTGGATTGATTTCTCATGGTCTCTTACTGTTTTTAAGAAATCTCTGTTTTCATTTCCTTAACCTCAATCCTGTCTTCTATATCTGATATTCTATCTTCAGATTCCCTCATTCTGCTATGAATCCTTTCAGTGGAGTTTCTGATCTCTGGAATATCTGTTTGAATCTGTTTCATGGATTCCATTTCTTTCTTATGTTAGAGAATCATGGTTTCTATTTCTTTCTTATGCTGGGTATTCATGACTTCCAGCATATTTCTGAGCTCATCTATTTTTTTATCTGTTTTGTTCTAGAGCCTCTAATTATGTCTTTCACTCTGCTCATCATCTCTGAATTTATCTGGGAGATTATTTCAGCTTTAAATTTTTCTAGAGCCTCTTTCATCTGTTTTGTTACTTCCTGTGCTATCAGTTCAGGGTGTCCAGGTGGTTGATTATCAGACTTCTCCACCTCATTTTCCCTAGAAATTGCCTTTTGTGGGGTGGAAGCCTGAGTTTGTGACTTCCTTAAATGTCTTCTCTTTTTTGTTTTTGGTACTGTCAGTTATAAGTCAATAAGTCCCAGTAAGCCAGTCACAGACCCATGAGATTCAGACAGACTTCCCTCTGCAAATCCCAAATTGAGCTCCCTGCCTTCCCTCAGGGCCAAACTCTGCAAGGCTCTATTACAGGTTCCAGTTGTCATTCCCCAAAAATAGTCCAGGATCAAATGGGTGGTGATGATCCTTCCAACTTACCAAGTATGGTGGTCTGGTGTGCCTATATTGCAGAGATTATCTTCACTTTTCCAGTGGGGTTCAGTTTTAATCAGGGAGCCTGAGACAGGCCCTCTCTCTGCTGTTCACCTCTGCAATTCAGGACAATGGCCTTTATATCCCTCTGTGCCTCTGTAGTGTTGAACCGGGTAGGTGCACAGCCAAGAGGCCAGAGGCGGCGGGGGGGGGGGTGCACTCTGCTGTTTTTATCACAGAAGTTTTGTAGTACAATTTAAGTCAGGTATTCTGATGCCTCCTGCTTTGCCTTTGTTGTCCAGAATTGCTTTTGCTATTCTAAGTCTCTTTTGGCTCCAAATGAATTTTAAGATTGTTTTCTCTAATTCTGTGAGAAATGCTATTGGTATTTTGATTGAGATTGCATTAAATTTGTATAACAATTTTGCAAGTATGGCCATTTTCACTATATTGGTTTTTCCTGCCCAAGAACAAGGGATATCATTCCATTTTCTGTTATCTTCTTCAATATTCTTTTTCAGAGTACTATAGTTTTCAATGTAAAGATCTTTTACTTCTTTTGTTAGATTGATTCTTAGGTATTTCATTTTGGGGGATGCTTTTGTGAAAAATGATTTTTCCCTAATTTCTCTCTCAGTGAGTTTATTATTTGTGTATAAGAAGAATATTAATTTTTGAGTGTTGGCTGTGTATGCAGCTACACTATTGAATTTGTTTATTAAATGTAGAAGTATTTAGGTCGAATTTGTGTGGTCATCTATGTAAAGTATCATGTCATTAGCAAATACTGATAAATTAGCTTCTTCCTTTTCTATCCATATTCCTTTTATTTCTTTCTCTTATCTAATTCCTCTGGCTAATGTTTCCAGAATGATATTGAATAAGAGTGCAATAATGAACATCCTTGTCTTTTTCATGATCTTAAAATGAAATCTTTCAGTTTTTTTCCCATTTAGTATGATGTTGTGGCTTTTATCAGGTTGATATAAAGACCATTTATTCCAATTTTTGTATGATTTTTATGATAAATGAGTGTTGGAACTTATTAAATGTTTTTTCTGAATCTATTGAGATGATCATATCATATTTGTTCTTGATTCTGTTGATATGGTATATTGCATTTATTGATTTGGGTATGTTGAACCATCTGTGCATCCCTGGGATGAATCCTACTTGGTTATGGTGTATAATTTTCTTGATGATTTGCTGCTTTCTGCTTGCTAGTATCTGAGGATTTTTGCATCTGTGTTCATTAGGGAGATTCACCTGTAGTCCTCTTGTTTCATTGGATCTTTCTTTGGTTTTGGTATCAGGGTAATTCTTGCTTCCAGGAAAGAATTTGAGAATATTGTTTCCCTTTCAATTTCATTAAAGACTTTGAGAAGTAGTAGCATTGGGTCTTTTTAAATTTTATTTTATTGATTGATTGCAGAATTCAGCAGTGAATTCTGTCAGAAACTGGGCTTTTGTTTGTTGGTAAATTTTTAATTACATCATCAATTTCATTGACTGATATTGGTTTATTTTGAATGTTTTTATCTTCTTGATTCAGCTTTGGTAATTCATATATATCTAGGAATCTCTGCATTTCTTCTGTGTTTTCCCTACTATTAGACTACAGGTTCTCAAAGAAGGTATTGATGATCCTCTGGATTTCTGCAAGATCTGTTGTGATTTTACCCTTTGCATTCTTAATTGCATGGATTTGAGTCTTTGCTTTCCTTTTTTTGAAAAGATTGACTAAAGGTTTGTCAAAATTTCATTTAATCTTTCAGAGAGCCAACTCTGATTCATTGATTCTTTGTATTGTCTTCTGAGTACCAATTGCAATCATTATTGCTCTGATCTTCATAATTCCCTCCCTTGTATGAGCTCTGGGCTTAACTTGTTTTTTTTATTTCCCCTAGAATCTTGAGGTTCAACATTAAGTTGTTCATTTGAGTTCATTCTGGTTTTTGATATGGGAATTCACCAGTATAAATTTCTCTCATAGGGCTGCTTTCATTGCATCTCACAAGTGCTGGTATGTTGTATTGGTTATAGAAACTGGCTCATTTTTTTCAATTTCATCAATGACCCACTGGTTGTACATGAGGGTACTATTTAGTTTCTATATGTTTATTCAAATTTTGTGAGGTTTTGATTTCCAATTTCATTGCACTGTGGGCTGATAATATGCATGGGATATTATCAATTCCTTTACATTTACTTAAGAAATTTTTATGGGCTGGTATGTGGTCTATTTTGGAGAATGTTCCAGAGCAGCTTAGAAGAATGTGTATTATGATATTGTGGGATGGAATACTGCAGACATTCATTAAATCCATTTGTTCAGAGGTTTGGTTTAGTCCTATTTCTTTGTTGATTTTTTTGTCTAGTTGATCTGTCTATTTGTGACAGTGGGGTATCGAGGTCCCCCATTACAATTGTATTAGTGCTTTTTTCATTTTTCAAGTCAATTCATATTTGTTTTGTATAGTTGGGTGTACTGGTATTTCATGCATATATATTTATGACTGATATCTCTTTCTCTTGGATTGTTCCTTTACAAGGATGTAGTGACCTTTTTTGTCTCTCTTAGCCAGTCTTGGCTTGAAATCCACTTCGTCTGAAAATAGAATAGCTACCTCTGCTTTTTGCCAGTTTCCTGTCCAATGGAGTATTGTTTTCCATCCTTTGATTTTCATCATATGAATTTCTTTTTGAATTAAATGTGTTTCTTACATGTAGCATATTGTTAGATCTTGCTTCTATATCCATTCTGCCAGTCTGTTTCCTTTAGTTGGTGAATTGAGACCATTTAGTTTAATAGTTATAACTAATATATATTGACTTATTCTTGTTATGTTATTTTCCTGTTCTTAGTTCCCTTTCTTCCCCCTTTATTTAATTACTTGTTTTGGTGGGTTCATTCTACTGGAGTTTATGGAATTGCAGTTTTCAATATCTCTTTATAGAATGTCCCTTAGAACTTTTTGGAGTACAAGTTTTGTGGTCATGAATTTATTTAGGTCTTCTTTGTCATAGAATAATTTTATTTCTCCATTAATTTTGAAAGACAATTTTTCAGGGTATATCTGGGATGGAGGTGGTTTTCTTTTAGGACTTAAAATACTTCATTCCAAGCATTCCTTGACTTGAGGGTTTGTGTTAGGAAGTCTGCTATGATTCTGATGAGCTTTCCTTTATAGATGATTTGTTTCTTTACTCCAACAGCTTTTAATATTCTGTTCTTGTGTTGAATTTTGGAATCTTGACTATTATAAGCCTTAGGGTAGATTTTTTAAAATCATCGACAATTGCAGTTCTATATGCTTCACTTATCTGTATATGAAACTCTTTTTCTATGCTTGTGAAATTTTCTGACATCACTTCTGTGAACAAGTTTTTCTATGTGGTTTGTGCTATCTCCTACTTTTTCATTGACTCTGATCAATCTTATATTATTCTCCTTTGCATCATCTAGAAGCTGTTGAATTGGCTTTTTGTGGTCTCTTGCTATTATTAAGGAATTTTTTTTTTATGATCCCTAACTACAAACCTGTCTTCTATTTTAGATACTTTGTCCTCCTATTGGCTCATTCTGCTGTGCATACTTTTAATGGTATTTGTGTGTGTGTGTGTTTTTTTTGGTGGTACTGGAGATTGAACTCAGGATCCTGCTCTTGTGAGGCAGGCGGCGGAACCACTGAGGTAAATCCCCAGCCCTTTTAATGGAATTTAAGTTGCTAAGTAGTCACAAATCCCATATTTTAATTTGGCAGTGACATATTTCTGAACATAAAATAACTGCTTTGTCCATGAACTAATGAAATTAATGGCTTGATTAACTAGAGTAAGCTGAGACTATATCAATATTACATATTTTTCCAAAACATATGTGGTGCAACAGATACAGTTTCCTACTTGGCATGCTTGTCTTTTTCTATAATGTGACATGAAATTCAAACATTGCTAGAGGAAATAGGATTCAGAATTGAAATATGTGTATGCGGGGCCGGGGATTTAGCTCAGTGGTTTCACTGCCTGCTGCACAAGTGCAAGGACCCGAGTTCGATCCCCGGTACCACAAAAAAAGAAAAAGAAAAAGAAAAGAAATATGTGTATCCGATGTATATTTAACAACATAAAATTTAGCTTGGTTTTATTCTTTAAAATATATTCAAAATTATATAGAGAGTTTTAAGTCTTGAAATAATTTACTTAGTATATTCATGAATTTATATATGTTTAAAGTCTAGGGTTGGCAATGATTTTGCTATAGCACTAAAAATAAAATATTGCTCTTCTTACAATATTAATATATAAATATATGCTATCTATAAAGCATAAGTACTGTCTGCAAGACACTTATGAATTGCAAAGTGAAATGGTATAGGGTAAACTGCTGAAGAAACAGACTATCTATTCATACCATTATTTTTATTATAGTAGGACAATATATATTACTTTTTCCTGAAATTTAGTGACCTTGGAAGAACATGCCTTGTCAATAAATCATTTAAGTTTTGAATATTTTGAATTAGAGAGTTCTCTGTTCTTTTTATATTGTCCTAAGACTGTGTGGAATTGAATAGTGACCTTACGATTATTTCTCCAGGAAGGATGGTCATTAATTCATTGCATTTTCTGTAAAGCTTCTATTTAACTTTCACTTCTCAACAACAAGTTAGCTTCTAATTCTTGACAGAAGTCTCTGAAGACAAAAACAGCTTCACTTCTCTCTGTTTATGATACTCATTTGATTGACATATTCATGAGTTGGCAGAGGTGAAGCCATCTAGCCTGGCATGGCTGATTATCATGTCTTAGCAAATGAAGAGAGCCCTAGGGCATTAAGAATGCTCAACCATTAATACTGGTTTTGCCACAAGGCAGTTACATAAGCTGACAGTTTGGCAGAGGTATGACTCCTTGAATGCTTTGCACTGATTATCCCTGAAATATCATTAACATTACTAAATTCTCAGTTACTCCAAGTCCAATTAAATAGTCAGGTTTCCTTTATGGAGGCAAAATGTATAAGCAGATTTTCTTGATGCTAATACAATTGCTATTACACTGCAATTTATCAGATAATACTCACCTTTTAACAAAATAATGAAAATATATTAAAATAGTGACTATTTTCTTGAAAATGTCCTCTGTACAAATGACCATGATTTTGCCTGTGAAAAAGTCTTGTTAATGAAATAGAACTATAATTAAGACTTGTATTATGCCTCCAAATTTTATTTATTAAAACTGTATGAAGATTCTCGTAAATAGAAGAACTTAGGGACCATTAAGATTTTTAATTGAAGTAAATCTTGTGAGAACACCAAATAAAGAATTTTTCATAGACTAGGCTTTAAAACAAGAGGATATTTTATTAATATTAAAATTGTTATATAATTTTGTATTTCATGTTTAATACTGCTTACATGTTGAATGGAAATGTGAAATGGAGGAGTTGCTTAAGTATTCAGAAATGATTTTTTATACTTTTCAATAATTAAAGTTACCCAATTAATCATAATTACTTAAAAATTCAAAAGAAGTATTAGAATCAATCATCTGAAGTACATATAAAGCATAGGAAGATAGTTTTTTTCATGACTTCTTTAAATTTGGATTAAATCTTAATCTCTACTAACATTCAGGATAAGACTAATAACCTGATTGCAATATGTATCTGCCCAGATATTAACTTCTAAATACTTGAATTATTTTTAATTGAATAATTATACTTTTTGTTTTATATTTTGCATTTCCCATGTCTAAACTTAAGCAAATCCAAGTTTGTTGGATAAAGACTCTGAAATATATTGATTATTGTCACTTTAAATAAATGACCACAGACCTTGATGAAATATTTGCAATATCCTACAATACTTTTTCTTTTTCTCATTATCAATCATTTCTTCTAATTTTGTTACCAGCCTTTTTTATCTTATCTTTCTAAACCCCAATATTATATTTGATTCAGGGCATTAGTTTTTTGTATTTCAATGAGAAAATTTAAGCAAACAAGAAAATTTACATTCTCAGCTGAACACCCAGTAATTTATCTGAAGCCCATGTGTAGACTGTAATTGCCCCATTATAACTGCCATATTTTCCCTGTTGTGCAATAAATCCCATCAACTCTTAGAACTGAAGAACACTGTGATGTCTTTATCCTCTTACTTCATTCTGTTCTCCTTTCTTCTGTCTACTGTCCTTTATTCTTCAACTCTAGTAATTTGTACACCATATGAATTAATCTCCCTGGGATTTATACTTCTACCTCAAGATGCCTCTCCTTGGGTTCTGTTTATAACAAAACTCTGGAGGGAAAAGGTTGTATTTAACTTCTTTTTTTGGTCTCATTTACTTACTTACTTTTGTTTTATTAATTAGTTTAAACTTTTTTTTTTTTGCTACCATGCCACTGATATATTGTTTACCATGAGCTTTCACCTTAGCCAGTCAAAATTCCAGTCCTTTTCTCCCTTCTTTCCTTATTCTTCCTGCTTTTTCTGTTATCAAAAACTAGAATTCCTTGAATATTAATATGCAGAACTTTATTTTCCTATAACAAATCTCTGTTGATTCATTAAGTTCAATTATTTTAATTGTCAACATAAACTTTTAACAGTTTTATGGACATATGTCTTTTTTCACATATTTTTGTCAATTTTAAATGTACAATTTACATATATTTGTCACATATCTTTTGTCAATTTTAAATGTACAATTTTAATGTATTCACAGAATGGTCAAACACTACTCCACGAATCTTAGGAAAAAAGTATATAACTCCTAAAATAAATTACGTACCTATTACTTTCTTTACCCATTTCTCCTGGGTCTTCTAGTGGCTGTGTTTCCAACATAGATTACAATGACCCATCTCTCTCAAATATAGAACAGAGGGGCAAGAGAAAGTCAAAGGGAAACAGGGAGGATATGAGGTCAGTAATCACACCCTGTGTTATGCTACCAGGGGTTGACTTCAGTTAGGGTCACAAACCAAATTGAAAGGATCAGTTATTGGCTTTATTCATTGATTACAACAGTGCAAGAAAGAAGCATAAAGAACAGTACCAAATTCCCCATGCTGCATTTATTATCTCTTACAGAATAACATTGGCTGGTGGTCAAGTGGATGTAGCACAGATGGGGAAATTTTAGTGTGTGGAGGATTCCTCCACATAAGACCTTTTAAAAGGAGAGAGAGAAAAGAAAATGTGAATTGGAAAAGAACTAAAGAAAGTGGGAGAAAAACTCATCAGATGAGACTCTGCTTGTCGGAAATACCACAATCAAACTCAGCAACTTCCTTGGTGTTTCTATCAAAAACCATGTATCAGAAACACCAAGGAAGTTGCTGAGTTTGATTGTGGTATTTCCAACAAGATTTCATTGTCAGAGGCTTGGCCTTTAGTATAGTCATGTTCAGAGGTGGTGGCACCATTAGGAAGTGGGTTTAGTCCAAGGAAATTAGTAATTGGAGGTAAGGTTCTAAGAAGTGAGTAGTATAGTTCTTGTGGGAGCCCAGTTAGTTTCTGTGACAGTAGGTGGTTATAAAAGAGCACTGCTGAACTCTCTCTACTCCCTGACTTCCTGTGTCACCATGTAATCACTCTTACAGACACTACGTCATGGTGATATCATTCACATGAGCCCCTTACCAGAGATCAAACAGATGGATCTTACTAATCTCGGAATTTCTGCCTCCAAATCTAGGAAATAAATTAAAGTTTTATTTATAACATGACCAACCTCTGGTCATTTGTTATAGTAATGTTACAGTAGCTGACTAAAAAAGAAGTGTTTTATTGAAGACCCAACATAAAGTGACCTTCATATGGAGGTGCCTGAGCTAAAAATGCAGATATGCATATGAACAGTTTTGCCCAGGGTACCAAAGAAGTGCTGCAGACCTTCATTTCAAATCTTTCTAAAAAAAATACAATGCCTTGCCTAAGCACCAAGTTTGAGGAGGGAACATAATTTTTACCAATGAGACCAGAAAGCCAATGCCATATAATTATTCATGGTTAGATTAGAAAGACTACACACGATTTTTGACCTGGCACAATGTTCTGATCCCACTAACTGACCTTGCTTACATTCCTGATCCTTACCATTCATTTTCCCAAAATAAATCAGAGACAATTTTTAAACATTATTATATCATTATCTGAATTTCTTATTTTGGTTTTTCAGTTTGTTTCATAAGCTTGTGCAGCTCACATCTAGCCAAATTTCTTTACAAATTTCTGCTCACCATAATATATCCCCAGCCCTTTGTTTAGTCTTTTGTTTATGTCATTCATTTCTTTGCCCAAATATGTGGTTAAGGCATTTTCTTCTGACTAAACTAAATGAAGTAGGCTATCTCATTCTGACAGTGTCTCTTTTACTATTCTATTTTTATTCATTTACATAATTTTGTATATTTGCTAAAATTTTAGTTTAATGAGAATACCGTGTTTCATAAAAGCTGATTTTTTTTTTATTTTTGGCTGAATCTTCATGGCCTAATACAGTACCTTACATACACAATATTTTTGATCAGTATTAGAATAAATGAATAAAATGAGAAATATAGATTTATACTTTTTTCTTAATTTTTCTAATTAGATAATTATTTCCAAGCAATTTGCTTTCTCAAACGATTCCAGTAAGAGCAAGACAAAAAAAAAAAAACTGAAAAGGAACACAATAACAGTATATGTTGAATTTTAAAATCCACAGAATCTCCTAGATCTAGATACCTTTGCTTGTTTTTGCTTTGGCAGCACATATACTAGATACCTTTGCTTTTTCCTTGGTTGATATATTTATGCTATCAATATAATATTTTAGAAAAAAATTAGATTTTCAGTAAGAAAGCAATACTGCATTGCTACATCCTAAGTTTTGAGTCTTTCTAAAACAATCCTCAACAGAGATCTGCAGAAAGCTGACTCTGATTCAAAAAGAGAATCTTTCCTCGAGGACCCAGCAAAAGAACTGATTTGGTCATGCAAACAACATATACAGTTTTTATTTATTGTATTAAGTTCTTGATTGATTTTTCCTTAGCTTACTTGTTTTTTTATGCTAGGAGGTATTACACATGATGTATAAAATAAGTAAACATATTGAATAATATTGATAAGTTTAGCATCAATGTATAGAGAGGTAGTACACTTACCTGAGTTTTTTATATCTAAGGTATATGATTTAGCAATAACTATAGAATGCTCTTTATTCTTAACTCATCATTTAATTGTGAGTATAAGTGCCTGTGTATGTTTTTAGGGTTTTTTGTTTTGTTTTGTTTTCCTTGCAGTGGGAAACAGAAAGCCATACAAAAGTGATGTGACAAAATGTAATAAATATGATTAATGAAAAACTGTTCAAGGTCTATGATTATATAATAAATAAATAATTTAAAAATATTCCTATTATGAATATTTGTGATTATAAACATTCAAAGTGATGAAGATTAAAAATTCTTAAAAATAATTCTTTTGACACTGGAGATTTCAGTGAGACTTATTAAGTTCCAAAGCATTTGATATAATATATGCTCATGATATTTTTTAAAAAATGACCTGTAAAAATGATATCAAATCTATTATTTAATTATAGGAAATTTCCTCAAACCTTAAGAACATGAGTACTGAAGTAAGACTGAATAGTTTAATACTGCAAAGAATATGATATTCTGCCAAGAATTCACACTAAAATTTATGGAGGAACAGATTCTGTGAAATCATTAAATGCTATTCATTCTGTGTGATGTTATTGCTTTATTGGATTTATTGTGTGTAAAATGATTCTGTATGCTAATTTAAATGGGTAGAAGGTTCTGCCTTGTAGTCTTTATGCTTATGTGCAGGAACACTCCCTTATGTTATGGTTGGATTGGCTCCAATCTCATCAAAGAGTAAAAAATGAATTTTACAGTGAAATTAGAATTGCTACCAAATACTGATTCCTTCAGATATGGAGATTTTTACAAATACATTGAGTAAAGTGGGACAAAAATTTGTCAACCTGAAAATGCAAGCTCATTCACAAAAATAAAGGAACACACACTGAGCATTTGGCATGATATAGATAACATTTTATGGGAGCTAGCAACCATAAGTTGGTATTTGAATGTTGATGTTTCTAAATTTTTCAACAGCTTTGTAGTTTGAATATATAGTTTAGTATGACACTAAATTACAAGATGTAAGAAATATGTTATAGCTATATAATAAATAAAGATTAGGAAACCTTAGACTGTTGAAATTATAAAGAATCTTTTATAAAGCTCTTCTGCAAGAGTAACACTAGTGTTATAAATATTAACTAAAACTTCCAACATGAATCTTTACAGCTGACAACCATGTTGTATTCAGCACTTCATCATTTTTAAAATTCACTTCAAATTACTTTTTGTGTGGTAAATAGAGCTTTATTAATTTTATAGAATTAGATGTAATATTATCATTCATTGATCATAGTTTTCTCAGCACTTTCTAAGTACCTTATTGACCTCAGTGACAAAGGTTCCATTTCGGAAAATATTGTGATTCACAGAGAAGATCCAATTGGAGAGGTAAAATATTTGATATATTTTATCTATAAAATTTAATTTTAAAAATTTGATATTTTCTTGCAGTAATGAAATATGATTATATCTTACAAATACATTTTGTGGAAAAATAGTGATATAGATTTTAAATGATATGGTAAGATTTATGATAGTTAAAACGGATCAATAGTTTTCTATGACATAATTTAATGTTTATCTAATAAATAGTTATCTATAAATATTTCTTTAATGTTTAGATACAGGGTGTTTTATTTCTTAAAAGGCTGGAGACTTCTGAGGCACTACAGTAGAGAAATGGCAATCAAACAACTGAAGTAGTAGTTAGTTTGTACATGTGAGACTTTAAGCTTGAGAGAAAAGAAGTTTAATTACTTTATCTATTGACCATTATGGCTTAATTTTATGACTACTTCACCAACTAAAGATATTTTTGTTTGCTTAAAGTTATTGTTTTGCATTTACTCAATTACCAGAAGGAAATCAGAATTTTAGTAAAAAAAAAACAGAAAATGCATTTAAACAACCATATATGAAAAAGTCATCCAACTTCATATGTGAACTCCCTTATTGTTTTAGCTACACTGATAATTTCATATAAAACATATAATCATAAAGCACAAAGTAAAATCATGCACAACATATGGGCATCTGTACATACTATACTGTCACTTTTCTGTGTCTAGGACAAAATGCTGAATGCAGAGCAATGCAAGGGAAGACAGTTTTAATATACCTCAGAGTTTCAGAAGGTGCAGTTCACGGCTACCTCACTCCAAGGCAGAAAAGATACGGTGAAAGGATATGGCAGAAGAAAGCTGCCAATGCCAGCTGGAAAGAGCAAGAGAGGGAGAAGCCAGAGACAAAAATATACCTTCTTCATTATGCTTTAAGTGAACAGCCCCTTCCACCAGATCCTACTTCCTAACAACACATTTACTTTTGAATTAATCAATGGATTAGTACAAGCCCACTCAGTACACAAGAGATCTAACCTATAATGTGTAATTATGTTTCCTAAGTAATCATATTTAAATACTTGTGAGATTTTCATTTTTACTTTTTAAAATAATTACAAATAAAGTTATAATAAAGCTATTTCCATATGACATTTATGTTTGTCTAGTTTATGAATATGAATCTCATATCATATCATATTCAATCACAAAATGAAACTGAAAAATTGCAGTCATGCATGTTGAAATATTTTCTTATATTGTACCAAATTGCAACCCAATACTTGAATACCAGCTAACTCCTATATTACTCTGTATCTCCAGTATACTCAGCAAAACTTGCTATTACTGCTTTTCTCATTGCTAATCTAATAGACAAATGTGTTCCTTCAAATACTACGTCAATTATGGATTTTCTATTGGAAATTTTTTCCCTCTTGTTTTTTAAATTGCATTAGGTAAAAATGACCATGGTATTTGACTTTCTATTTATATTTTACATTATGTAGAATATTAATTTGTCTTCTAAAAACCTTATGACATTGCACTTTGAAAAACTATTATGTTAAATTTCCATTTAACATATTTTCTAGTGATGATTTCTTTATTTCACTTAGAATATCTCAATTTCTACAATATTTTTACTGATATTCTAAACAGCAATGTTCAGTTGACATGATGAGTTTCTTTCAAAGTGACTGCAAATAAAACCTAAACATTAATGAAGAGTGCAATACTAGAACCTTGTGCACACATTTTGAATTCCTAAATTGCAATCTGCCTAGTGGAATCTTTCCATTTCACATGCTCCTATTATCTTTTGTGTGATAATTATTAATGAGAAAATAACTCAATGTATTTGCTAAAATTTTTAGTCAATGAAAGTGTTGCTAGCTACCACTTTTTTTTTCCTCTTGTGGAAAGCTAAACAAAAAAGCTTATGATATTAAAATAAATTAGTAATTTTCAAACATTTTGCCTCATAATTGAAACTATGATCTTTTGTTAAAGTATGTTAACATTGTAGTCTCTTAATCTGTAGTCTTTTAGAAGGTCATGCATCATATGAGTGCCTTTACCTACTTGGAAACTGATTAGTAGACAGTATCATAATATGACTTCTCATAGGAACTTTGGGCCGTATGATAGTATTTCTGCCTCTGGAAGGATTACTGATTGAAAATAGTAGCTGGATCACTTGTAAACCTGAAGATTAAAGGTTAGCAATGAGCCATGTGTAATCTAGTCTCATTAAATACTCTGGATAATGAGGCTGAAGTAAGCTGTCCTGGGTGACAATATTGCATGCATCTGTCCTACCCTTGGCCTGGGGGAGTAAATGTCTATCACTCTATAAAGAGAAGATATCTGGGAATTTCACATGTGGACTCCTTTTAGACCCTGTCCTATGTATTTCTTCCCTTGACAAATTATAATCTGTAGTCTTCACCTGTAATGAACTGTAGCCACAAATACAATATCTTTCATAGAGTTTTGTGAATACTTCTTGCATATTATCAAACCTAAGCATGGTTTGCAACTGCTGTCCTAAGTAACTATTATATTGTGTAGACTTCATTACTTTGAACTTCACAGTTGGCTTAGTTCAATCTAAGTAATCAACCTAGAATTTATCTAACATTAGTTTGTCAAGATATTTCACTAAGTTTCATGGTATAGTGAAGGACAGTCATTGTAGAAAAAAGAAAATCTGTTCCACCCACAGAACTCCTTTTTTGATTATCATCTCTGATCCTGAGATTTCAGTCTACCTCTTCTTTGATTATAATATCAACAAGGCCTGTATTTGCATAAACAAAAGAAAATTTAAATGTCTTTATATGAGATATTGTCTGTTTCCTTTATGTAGTTTTCAGCTTTTCAAGAGAAATAAATCAAATACCAGATATCAGAACTCTTTAAATTAAAAAAAGACAAAAAACAGAAGAGAAAGCTTGATTCAACTCTTTTAAGCAATATCTCATCAAAATAACTCCAAGTTCCTACAAGAGCACTTCTCCTGACTCCTATTAATTTCTCCCAATTTTCATTGAATTAGAATAGAAGACCAAATAACAAAAAAACTGATAAAATGAATACCACTAGCCTATACTGACTTAAACAGATGATTAAACACAAGAAAAATTATAAAAATACAGAATGAATGAAGGCTGTAGGTAATTTTCCCTGATGAATTTTGAAAGGGAGAAGTTTAAGAAGAAATAGAATATTTGCATAATACAAATTTATTTTCTCAGAATATCATCTCATTTTCTTATTTATTTCTTGTCTATCTTGTGTCTTCTGTAGGCAACTTGTGACTGTAGGGATTTTTGTCTATTTGCTTCACTACAATATACATTGTGCCCAGAATTAAACAAATATTTGGCACTTTAAACATTCTTTAGTTTAGAAATTTATTCTGCATATAACTACTTCAATTTCTTGTCTTGCAAATTAGTGAATCTGGTTATATTAAGAAGTCCTATTCAAGTTTTAATACTATAGAATTTATAGGACATACATATTTTCAATGTTTAAGCAATGTGAATAGTCACACTGTCATAACATAGTATCATAGATTAGCTGGCTTAAATGATATTTTTTTCTTAGTTCTGAAGGCTGGGATGTTCAAGGGTTGTCAAATTTGTGTGTGGTAAAGACATTCTTCCTAGTTAGCAGATACATATGTTTTCTTCTCCTCACATGGGAGACTGTGGATAGATAAAGCAACTTCACAATTGTCATTTTATAACAGCATTCATCCATTTGTAAGGGCTCTACCCTCATGATCTAATTAGTACTGAAAGCTTGCCTACTCATATTATCACATTGGGTATTAGGATTGCTATATGAGTTCACGAGGGACACAAAACTTGAGTTCGCAGAATATAATAATTTTCGAAATTCTATTGGTCTTTATATTGGAAATTAGATAATTTTGGCCAAATAATGGCAAACTTTTCTCTTGATATTCATGGAAGATAAGTTTCAGGATACTTGAAATCCCTTTTACAAAAGGGTTTAATATTTATAATATGCGTGATATTTATCTATGCATAATATAATATACATGTCATCCATGTGCTGTATTTAATCTCTAGATTACGATTCCTAAGTCAATGAAATTGCTATGTAAATAATTGTTATATTTTATGGAATAATTAAAGAAAAAGTCTTCAAAAGAGCAAGTACAGAAGCATATCAGTGTATTCAATTTAGGGAAGCAATTTTTTTCATATATCTTGATCCACAGTTAGTTGAATTCATGGATGTAGACATTGCCAATGCAGAGGGCCAACTGCACATCGCTAGTCATGGTTTGCATCACAATTTTCATGAGATAGGTAACTATGTTGTTCTGGATCAGAATGATTGCAATAATCATTAGATAGCAAATATAACATAGTGAGTAGATGAGAATAATGCAGTTGTAGATAATCTCAGATCATCCTTCCTTTAGAGTAAAACTAGCCTCATCAGTATGAAAATACAACCACTTTAAAATGAGAGTTTAAAATGTTATACAAGTTATGTTCTTTGCTGACTTTTATATGTATTTATTCCTCATAAGTCATCATTTGACAGCCAAATATAACACATGTTTTTAGTTAAATCTTATAACAATTTGTTGTCTACACAAATCTTTGACTTTTCACCCATACTTCTTTAAAATTAATTATGTTTGTTCATGTTTTGAGCATTTGCTGAATTATGTAGCCATGATTTGTGCATTCGTTACTTAATGTTAAAGTTTATAAAATTGTCTCATACATAAATTTAGTATTAAATCAAATTAATATGGAATGACAGAAAAAAAGAGAGCCAAACTGTGGCATGATCAAGGGATGATCAAATATATACTGACTACTTAAATAGAAAAATTTGTATAGTAAAAGACACATTGGTAAATATGATGAGATAATTGTGTTCAAAGCAAGGGGAAGTATTTTGAATATTTTGAAGAGAGTTAATAGCAACGTGTCTATCAGAGTCATAAATCTTTTAATTCAAACATTCCACATATTTTTAATCTCTCTTCATATATTTTAATTAAATTTAATGCATTATGGGAAATTTACTTACGTTTTTCAAAAATTCAGTTTTTTAGCATTCACAATAGCCCAAGACTCAATAAGGCATTAATAAACTGAATGTAATTTTTAAATTTTTTGAGAGTATTATTTGCAATAAGTTTAGACTTTTAAAGGAGTTTCAAAATACTGGAAGTTCTTTGTTTAACCCTCAACCTATTTCTTCTAATGTTAATATCTTATAAAGCAGTAGAACAATTATCAAAACTGACATTAATACTCTTATAACATTATGATCTAAACTAGAAATGCTAGATGTCATGTTTTTCAGTGTAGTTATTCTGTTGCTGTATCAAATCCAGGATCTCAAATTACATTTAGTTGGTCCATCTTCTTAATATACTCTGATCTGTAATGGTTGTTCAGACTTTTTCTTGATGGTGTGAAACAGAAACTTTACAAAAGTACTTTATACTTGATATTTCCCCTTAAAATCTCTGGTTGTCTTGGCATTGAATTAAAGCTGTGTATTTTTGTTAACTTAATAGATGTGATGTATCCTTTTGGATGCATTGTATCAGGAAATATATTATTTCAATATCTCTTTTATAGAAATAAACCTGGATCACTTGGATAAGTTTGGGCTCTGACATTTTTCATTTTGCTGTCAGTACAGATTTGGAGGAAATATCTCGCAATCTATGAGAAACTAAACAAACACATAGAGTACAGTTTCATTATTTAAAAAGGGAAAAGAAAAAAATATGAGAAAAGGAAAAAATGGAAACAACGTCTCTGTAAATAGGGAAAGGTGGAGGGGGTAAAGAGAGGGCAGGGAAATGGGGAAAAAATAAGAACTAAGATACATCACGTAAGGGTACAAGATCCCAATGATGAATGTAACTGTATTTTATACCTAAAATGTACCAATACACTTATTGAAAAAAATTTATCCATCAATTTATGAATACATAACGAAAATGTTGCATTTATGCACAATGATGTATTATTCTGCCATAAGAAGGATAAACGAATAATTTGCAGAAAAATGAATGCACTTTAAGACTATAATATTTAGTGAGATAAATCATACAAGCTTAAATATTACATGGTTTCTCTTATATGAGAAGTCCAGAACATAAATAAATGCATTCAATGTGATTTAAATATTTCACAGTGTATGTATACATTGAGACATTACATGATACACATCAATATGGTCAATTTTTATATAGCAGTTAAAATAAATTTAACTAAAAATATCTAATTTGATATGTATGTACCAAATATTAGATTAAATTCTAAATGATTATTTTTGTTTTCTAGTATTAAATTCCCAATAAATGCATTACAGCTTTCACACTTCTAAATTTATTAAAACAATATATCACACTCTGACGGAAATTTCAACACATAGAGACAAGTAATTCTGAAAAGACTTACTCAAACCATGTGGACTTCCAGAGAGATGATTGGATAAATACACTCACTTAGATGCATTACTTTCTATATATTTGTTAAATATTAAAAACATTTCTTTAATAACTTGCCTAAGTATTCATTGGAGAAGGCTTGAACATGTTTATAGTGACTTAAACTACAAATGGCTTTTGTAACAGAAAAGACTATGCCTCTATAAAGATAGTTTTCTAAATTTAAAACTAATATTTTCTCACATTCTGTTTCCTATTAAGAAAGTTTATGTAATTAAAAAATACAACATACCAATCTTTTTGTGTTCTTACTGTCAGCACTTTTACTAAAAGGCAAAAAAGGTATACATATATCAGAAGTACGACAGTTAATCTTATATTTTTGTTAAATCACCCAGATGTTCTTTCCTTATAATTTTTCACTGTGTAATAGGAAGAACAGGTGGTTGATTGGTTACTGGCAAAAGAAAAAGGAATGATACTTCTTTAATTTTCTAAATGTTCCCAAGTAAATTATTTTTCCAAGAGTCACACCTCTTCCAACAAGAACATGTTTCTTTCTAAGCCATTTAATTCTGCCAAATTCTGTTTTAGCCTATTCATACCTGGGTCTTTGCCACACAAGCAAACTGTTCTATGGTCAATGTGTTAAAACAGCAAACCAGAAACAGTCTGTTTACATCAACTTTAACTCAAATGTAGTCTGCACTTGCTGAATTGCCAACTCTTGTTTTAAGCACATCATTCCAAACTCTGAAAATAAAACCTCTGACTACAATACATTTTAAAAAAGTATTTTTACTGGTTTCTTCTTGCATTAAAATGGAACTCTTTAACAGTACTAGATGGACAATTCTCTAAAGTTAGAAATGAGTTTATTAAAAAAGTCCTTCAAATGGCTGGGTATTTAGCTCAGTGGTTCCTCTGCCTGCCTCGCAAGCTCAAGGCCTCGAGTTAGATCCTCGGTACCAAAAAAAAAAAATTCCTTCAAAATGTAGATATACCTTTTGAAAATTACAAATAGCAAGAATCTGGAAAAATCTCTATACTATTCTATCTAAATATGTTAAAAAAAAACATTGTGGTTAAAGACAGTCGCCACAGATATGTCATGTTTATTACTAAATAAGATTATGATTTTCAGAAAATGAAAGATATTTTCTGCTCATATTTAGCAATAGCAAATTTGTTGTCAATTACTTATATTTGAGGGTGCTGTGAAACTATTTGTATTTATTTATGATAATGTCACACTGGATTCTTTGAAGAGTTTGTATTTTTCTAGGAGGGTGACAGTAAATAAGATGAATGGAATTACATTCTTTGAACAGAAAAGAAAGACAGAAAGAAAAACATTTACAATAACAAAATGATAGTTGGCAATAGCAAACATTTTCTTTAAGGACTAACTTGTATATTTTTAGGTTGTGTAAATGTAAGATATTGTTGGAATGATTCAACTTTGTGTTTCATATACAAAAGCAGCAATAGCTTGCACACAAATGAATATGTAAATGGAAATGGCCCAGTGAAACTTTAACTATAAATGTACAGTATGATTCATATGTCACAAACATAAGTGAATGTGTTAGAGATTGGTACATCCTTAACCTGTATTTATTGAATGATTGACATTGGTTATTGATATTTTCTCTTTACATTTATTCAGTACTAATACAAAATATATTCCAATAGTTAATGATCATTTACATCTCACTTAAATTATGTCATGAAAATACTATTATAAAGCCATTTCCAATATTAAAACAGAATTGATAAAAATCAAATATATTAGAAATTGATAATAAATTTAAAACACATGAATTATACAGTGCAACATTGAATTATATGACCATTTCATTTGTCATATCATTTAAAGGATATAGTTTTAACATAGTATTTAGAAACTTGACTTTGAACTTGACTTTGAATTTATCACTAAAAAAAAGGTAAAATGCAACATTATTGTCATGTTAACCTGTTTATTCCTCTATGTTTTACTTGATAATTTTCTGTTAAAGTGCATTAAAAACTTACTTTATTCTAGTTTTCAACCTAGCAAAATTATTTTATTCTATGAAGAGACTATCCAAAGGCTTCATTTATGTATATAAATGTAAGAACAAGAGAGAGAAAAAGGTAAACAATAAGACTATAGCTAACATTCTCTACAAAGTAAACAGAGAATTATATTTTATGTTTTTTCTTCTCTTAAGTGTCTGAGCTTCATTACAAGTAATTAATATAACAATTACTGTAGAGTAATGTTGTATTGGAGATGACTAAATTATTTATCAAAAAGTTTTATACAAATGTATTGATGCTGTAACTTATCTTGATAAATAGCTTCTTTTATTCTTTTAAATGCAGCTTGATTTAACATTATATCAGAAAAAAATAAACAATTTTGAGTTTTATACATTATAGTCAGAAATGTATGTCATCAGACACGATGATTATATATACTTTGACCACACATATCTACCATTTTCTATTTAGGTATGTGTTGACTCTGTCCTAAATTAAACAAACACTCACTATAAGGATATATATTATGACGGGCCAGGGATTTAGCTCAGTGGTTCCGTTGCTTGCCTTCCAAGCACAAGGACCCAAGTTCGATCCCTGGTACCAAAAAGGAGATATATTTTATGAAAATATATAATACACAGATCAACTAAACAATGATTATACTGTTTTTACATATTATATTTTTAAAATTTCAAATTAAAAAGTTAGAAATATAGTTTTACACTACTCAATACATGAATCAAAATAGTCCATCTTTGTATAGAATGATAACTCAGGATCAAGGATTTCTTTAATATAATGAAGTATTTTTAATATTATGCTGAATAATTCTTTTATTATTGATTTGTACTGCGACTGTTATGAAATATAGACGAGGCTAACTCAAATTTTATATGTTTTCTTTTCCTCCTTATCTTACCATTGCAAAAATTTAATTGATTCAATGATCATGAATTTAGGGTACCTTCGTATGTATGTCTAAGCTGAGAATATCACCTATCTGTCGATCTATCTATCTCATCTATCTCTCTTGGTTACAATGAATTTCATTTTTATCTTTTTCAAAATCATCAGCAATTTATGGATTTGTTTATTTATATTGGTATAATTTTATAACACCTCTAAATATGTCAAATATCATGAAGTGTGTCATTACGTGTTTAGTTACTTTCTAATGTTCATTTTTAAACTGCCAAGATTTTGTTTTGCAGTTACTTTGCCATTACTCCTTAGAAAATTTCGCTAAAAATTTTTATTGAATCTATTGTTTTATACATTTTCATATTGTTTATATGTGCAGAAAATATCTATTGATTTTTATAATTTGAATCTTTACTTTGCATAGTGCTGCATTCTGTAATTTATTTGTAAATTCTCTGTCTCCTTCATGTTAGTACTCGTGTTATGTATAAATAACAACCACAAATTTTCTTTTTTATTTTCATGACCCTAGTTTAGGTTTCTTTCCCTGTATCCTTATCTATAGACTATCCTATTCTACAGAATTAATAACTTGCTTTGACCATTTTTGTAGTGTATACTTTTCTTCCTATTTCAGAGCTAAGTTAAGATATGCCTTCAACATTCTGAATTTGTGTGTTATGCCATCATCATGGGCATGGATACAATACAAGAAGTTTAACTGTTTTCAAAGAATAGGTGATATAACTGCAAAGAGATCCCTGCAAAGTGGAAAATAAGGTGTCCAAGTGATGTGACTTCCTTCTGTCTAGGAATATTTTTCAGGCCACAAAACAGTGAGAGAGCACTGGGCAGTATACTGAATCTTTAGAGATACATATTAGATACAATATTTGAAAAGCTGAAACATTTCATAGTACAGAGTACATAATAGGGAGTAGGGTACATAACCAAGACAGGATTCTGTAAATCATCATTTGGAGTCTTTTGTCTCTGCTGGGATTGAATAAATATTAAAGTAAAGTTTACTGAGACTAGCAAATACATACAAAGGATATGTAAGCTACACAACTCTAAAAGATCACCAAGAGTGCAGGATATTCAAGTTTCAATCTTTTGGAAAAAAGATACTGCTTCCCATTCAACAAAGACTCTCAGGAAATTCAACATGTTGGTATTGGAGGTAAACTTCCCAAGAATGTAAGACAATATTGTCCCTCGATACAGAAAAATAATCCAAATGAATGAAACTCATCTTTAAATAGCATACATTCCTGCCCAAATATTCTTCAAAATGTCAAAAAGTAAGCCAACATAATCCAAAACTCTAAATTCGGCAATGATCTACATCCTATTGCCAGATGCAGTATAGCAAAAGTCACCCCAACTAGTTGAAATTTTAGTCACTAGAAGCAGATCATAAAATGACAATGAAGTTATAATCAACATTCAGTGCTTTTAAATGATTAACATAAATCTGTTCAAATGTTTAATGAAGAAAATATATGAAGACAGCAGTGTAGCATTATGAAGGACCCAATGGATATTTTAGAGATTTTACAAAATGAATTATATGAAAAATTATCAAATTGCCTAAATAACATATTGGAGGCTGGAAAGAAAAAACACAGCTCAGTAAAATCAACTAAATTTTATTTTTCTTTGTGTTTTGAAATTTCTGTCCTACAGATCCTTTGGAATGTTTGATTTATAGAAAAGTGGAAGAGAAAATAATGGATGACAGGAAGTTGAAGGTAAAGTAAGGGAACTAAATATGAATGGTTTGAATTCATAAAATCACTAATTTTGACTTCTAAGAAACTCTCTTGAATTAACATTTCAATTCAAATCAAAATTCAGAAAATTTTGAAAGTTAGGCTACCATCTGCAAGATGATGCTGATAGCTAATATAAATGATAGCCTACAATTTTAAAATATGTAGAAATTTCCTTTAGCCTTTGGCAAGTTTTAATTTTTAAAGAAAGGCTGGTATCTTTGAAAAGTCATTCTTTATTAACTTACTGTATCAACGTTTACACACCTACTAATGTTAATAAATAATCAGAAATTCAGATGAGGTACTAAGTACTATTAGATTATTCAAATACCAGAAAGAACTTTGGAAAGTATAAAAATAGCATTTCATTTTCATCTTACAAATGTCATTTCAGTTTTAAAAGCTTGCAATTCTAAGATAAATATAAAAATACAGAATTGTGATAGTCCAAATGTATAATTTAAATATGCAAAATGCCAATTAACATAAGCAAATAGTTTAATTTGGAAAAAATATAGTTTTAGTTTTTGTCTGTGATAGTGGAGGATTAACAGTACTCCTAATTTAAAGCCGTATTTAATCGTATTATCATTACACACACACACGTACATATAATTATCCATTGCATATATATGCTAACTGATTTTGAGTGTATATAGTATTATCATTTGTGTACATACTTTGGTATGAGGATTAATGACTTTTTTCTGTTTTACTCATCTCTGCTTTAAACATCTATCCAGATAGTTTCATCCTTGTTATTTCACATTACTAATTAGTGTTTCACATCATTCATATATTCCCTTGGGTGAAACTCTCCATGGAAGGAGAAAGGGCAGTTATCACGGTTCTTACCCTTACTGTTTGTTATATAAATGTCTCCCAAAATGAGAGAAAAGAGCAGCTTCTCTTAAATTTCCAATCTGAGAATTTTTTCTTGTTAAAATGTAAAGTACTATCAAATAACACTCTGAAGAGCTCAAGGCTATTCTGCTGTTTTTGGAATTAACCCATTTCTGTATTCCAAGATGTAGTTCACTTTACTCCCTGGAACAGGAAAGATGCTTTAATCCTTTTAGATGAAGGCAATTCTGGTTATCATAACATGATATGAATCGTATATATAAATAAAGGTTTCTCAACTGTCTTTTGCTGGTACATTAAGGTAATATAGATGACATCGTGGATTTGCATAAGTCTAACTGTTCAGTGCAGTTTTTTTTTTTTTTTTTTTTTTTGGTACTGGGGATCGAACTCAGGACCTTGAGCTTGCAAGGCAGGCAGCGGAACTACTGATCTAAACCTCCAGCCTGTTCAATGTAGTTTTAGGGATTCTCTAAGGTCATATTCAGCCTTCATTGTTCATTACAAGAATCCAATGGGCTTAGAAAAGCTTTTATAGTAATAGTTATTTTTAATCCATGGAAAGAAACATTAAAATAAACAAACAGGAAAAACACATTAATCAAGGCTCAAGAAAAACCAGGACTTTTAGTGACAGAGATTGTTTCCAGAAATATGAACTTCCATCACTAAGATTTAAACAGCACCAGCTTCATCATCAGACCTCTCATTGAAAACAGTGATCAACATGTTTATAGGTGTATATGAACATATATTTTTGTATATAATAAAATATGCATTGTTTCTATATATTCCATGTAATCAATTTTGGGAATGATTATGTTAACATTACTATTATCATTACATATATATATATATTCTAATATAATACTAATAATAATTCTTAGTATATTCTATGAGTGATTCTTAATATAAATGTGACATTCTTTCTGAAATCTACCCAGATTCAAAATTTTCTTGTTGTTAAATTATGAATAGACATTGAGGTATGCCTATGGTATATGTGTATGGATTTTTGTCCACTTAAGTTTAATTCTGTGCTACCAAAAGGCATCATAGATATATATGTCTCTTTTACTAAAAATTAGTTCTAGCAAGTAATGTTACAAGTAATGTACAAGTAATGCTATAAAATTGTATTTGCAATCAGGGTGGTTACAAGAAATGAAAGGTAATGTTATAAAATTGTATTTGCAGTCAGGATGGTTACCTCATGTGTTAAGTACTTATGCTTATGCAGAATTTTCATTCTTTTTTTCTTATATTGAATATTCCAGCATTATTTATTTGATCAAAATAAAATACTTTCCATCACTACAAACAGCACAGCTACCATTGTTTACACATCTATTTTTATGACTTTCCAACATTTTGAATCCTGTGTGAAACATTTAGTTTAAACAAATCTCAAAAATTCTCTTTTATTTCCTAACTTCTTCATATCTGTTGTCTCCCATCCTCTGAGGACATTTTTATTAATTGCTGTAAGATTTCCCAGACACCTAAACGATATGTAGATAGCAGGGAATAGCATGAGATTACCATGCATAGGGGATGAACGGCAAACCCAACTTTGGCTAATGTCATTGAGAACAACTCATTCTGAAAGAAACTTGTGCAAGGCATTGGTCTATGTAAATTTGAATCCTAACTTCTATATTGGTCTTTATAGATATTATAAAGAAATAAACAGTTAACTAATAATTTTAAAATCATTGTTGTCCTGATAAAGTCTATGAAGGTAAATTATAAAATGTTCTGGAAACTCAACTTACTGGACTCTTGTCTATAGATTGCTGCGATCACTAAAATCATTTACCCTTTCATCTGTGAAATCTATTTTAGAGTTATTTCCTCTTCCTAATCATTGAAACTAGAAAACTCCCATATAATAGTGTTCAATTTATCTTTCAGTTATCTCCTTACTCTTTAGATAATGTTGTGCTGTGTAATTATTTAAACCGTAATTGTACGTTGATAGGCTCTGCATTGTACTTTTTCATTCATGCGCCCAGAAACTGTATTCAACCTTCTACTTGGAACTCATTTTAATCTCATTTTTGTATACTCCAAATGCAAACATTCATCCACATTCTTATATCTCATCTCATTATAACAGGAATTACCATCAATGGAGACATGTTAGTAAAATCTTCAACATTCTGGATTTCATTATTTACCTCATACTTAATAATAAATAAACAAATTCTGCTAACATGTCCTTTAGGAACTACAATCTTTCCTACCTACACCTTTGTCACGAGAATCTAAATGACAGTCATCTCTCATTTATGCAGTAGTGCTGGATATATAATTGGTCTCTTTATTTTATATTGGACAACCTAAGCTCTACTCTCCACTGAACAAATAGAATGAACATCTTGAACAAAATCTAAAGGATTTAAACTAGTCCACCAAAATTATATAAAGTGAATTTTTTTATAACTCAACTTTTTTTCCCTTCCAATTACTGTTCTCTTAACATACTCTGCTATACTGGATATCATTTTATATATCAAATTTTCTGTCTTAGCTCAGGCTACTATAACAAAATGCCATATACTAGGTGGCCTAAGCATTAAATATTTGTGTCATTTTAATTATGGAAGCTAGAAAGTATAGGGTCAACATATAGATAGCTAGATAGATAATCTATATATATATATGTATATATAGAGAGAGATCTACAATGAGAGATAAACATATATAAATAGAAATCTATGTATAAATCTATATGTACACATATACATGTATACACATACACATATATACATATGCATTTATATCTATCTACAGAGACTGTGTTATGGCTTGTATCTAGATGTCCCTTCAAAGCCTCATGTTTTGGAGGAGGTGGTTAGATCATGGGTCTGTAATACTGGGATTCATGGTAATGTGTTACTGAATTAGTTCACTAGTTGGTTTAGCAGAGTTCTGAGTGTGGCTGAATGGATTTACTGAAGACAGAAATGCTACCTGGGGTATGGGTGGCACCAACTTACTGACTTGTATAGTCTGGATGGAATATAAGAGGAAGGGAGACTTTCTGCTACACTGCATTCTGCCTTCCCTGCCTTGTCATGGACTATTTCACCTCTGCAGTGCACCGCTGCCAGGCTGCCTTGACTTGGATCCAGCGGATTATGGACTGAAAACTCTACAAATTGTAAGTCAAAGTAAAACTTTCCACTTCTAATTTTGAGTTTCAAGTATTGTCTCAGCAATGAGAATAGTACTAGCTAAGACACAGGAAGAGAATTGAGGGGCACTATTTATAAGGCTGTTGTCCTATCAAATTAGCCCTCATCTCTAAATTTAAGCTTAGTTACTTCCTAAAGGATGAAATATAAACTTTCACTTCCTTTCATTGGCATCTTTTATTAAAATGGAGAGTTCATTAATTTCTATTGTATTACTTTGTTTCATTATATTTCTATAAAACATGGATATATGATAGTGCACATATATATTTAATTCTTGTTCTCTCTCTAGTCCTATAATTGGTCATAAAGGAGGGAACTTGGCTTTGTTCTCCCCCATATTTGTTGGCATATATTTAAAACAGTGTATTTTGAATAAATAAATGAATAAATGTTCAGGTCAAATACAATTGTGAAGATGTGATTAGGCTGGTGTTTTGAACAATATTTGGATGTCAGTCCAGAGTTTGTATTGAAAGTAGGAAAAAGTACAAAAGGAAATGGACATAATCACACATTTGTTGTGAATATCATACTAACTTCATACCAAAAGAAATACTATAAAGAAAGTTTTAAAAAGTGGAGCATAAAATAGAGTATGAAGAAATGAAAACAGAAATAAATTTCAATACATTGAATGATTTGAAACATAAAACATGTTTTATATTTCATATAAAAAATGAAGCACTCATAATACTTCAAAAGATCATTTAAAAATGTCAGTATTATTGAATAATTCATTATCAATTTGAGGAATTTATCCTAAGTGGTGATATCTGAATTATACAATAATGAGATTTATATTTATCAATTCCTTTTTTGAGATGTAAAATTGTATTCGCTGTGCAAGAACACAGCTTATTAACATATAAACTATTAGCTATTATTTATTTAGTATATTTTTAATTCAAAGTTTTAATGATTATTAAGCATCTTCATGTAAGTTAAATGCCTAGAAATAATTTATTGGCTTAAATTATGTATTAAAACAAGACATATAAGCAACTTATCCAATAAATAGCATTACTAAAATAATAAAACCTTGGAAGAATTTTGTATCATTATGTAGCATAAAATATTAAATAACAAAATGAATAGAAATAGTAGATCAAGATTTCACTTTCTCTTCAATTACATTATCTGAGCATTAACATACTTATTATTTCTCTTTATCCAAGCTATATATGCAATATCTCTTTTTTCCATTTCCGTAACTTCAGAGTTTCGTATCTGGAGAAGGGCGTGGTTCATCTGCAGCTTTCTTTCGATTATAAGACTATAAATTTTGAAAGACAGTGCTCATCCAAAATAAATTGCAATAATTCATTGAGTGATTACATTACAAATCATGATCTTGCACTTGAATTTTTATATATTACCCCCTCTCAAAAACAAAGCCAAGAATGAAGTATATCTGCTTAGAATAATCATAAAACCCTGACTATATATTTCACATTTCTAAACTTATATGCGAAACATGGCAGTGATTTAAGATGGAACTGAAGCCAGAGATCGTTTACCCGATGTTCTTTTTAATAAGGAGAAAATGCATTTTCCTGCAAATTCGTAAGATGTCTTCTCACATTAATTACACTTTCTACTTAACAAAAAACTCACTGAATGTGCAGTGCTTTCTTTGACATCAGAAATGCAAACAAACCTTCTGGACTCATTTTAAGAATTAATCTCCTATTATTTTGTATGTATGTATAAGCTCTGGAGCAATTAAACTTACCAAAGTTGTTGTATATTGATAATTAATCTCTTTAATAGTTTATTTGTTTAAACTTGGCCACTCTTAAAAAAAATTTATTTTTTGCTAAGTATACAGTAAAAAGTCACCATTTTGTTTAAAGATATTTTTAAAGATAAGATTGTCTCTTTAACCATTGGAAGTCCCTGTTGCTAAAGTTATACTGTTTATGTCCCAGGAAATAGAAATAAATTAATAAAAATTCCAATGTTAGGTATCGAAAATGTGTGAAGTTTGCAAATTGTGTGGAAAACTCAACAGTGGTTACACTTTATTGTGTTTATTTTAATTACTGATATGTCCTTGGAGACTAACACTTACACAAAGGGAGAAATGTTTTTCTTGTGGAGAGCCTGGAGGGCTCATAAATAATACATAAATATTTCCCAGTTAGTACCTGCATTCTAATCAGTCACCTTCTGTCATGAAGTAATGTATTTATACATCTGTTATGTGATTTAATTATTTGTAGCATCCCAGTGTGTAATGATCATATAAAATTATAGTAACTATAAGGCAGAAAATGAAAATTTAAAGAATGATATTTTTTTCTTTTGTGCAGGCATGGCATATCACTTTTAAAATCTTGAGATTCAGTATAATTATTTTCTTTGCCTCTGTATCTGTGTAAACTTCATAATGGGCAACTCATGTCAGAGATGAAGATTCAAACATTAAACACAAGACAACATGCTTCTTAATTGAATGATTGAATTAAAATGCAAACATTTGGGTGGGATTAAAAGTTAAATATTATGAGAAATACTATTTTATATACTTTTCAGAGAGCATTTACCTTCAATGGACTGTATCAAATTGCTTAACATTTATGGCAAACTTAACTTTGTATTAAACACTCTTAATTTCAAACCAAAACTGCAGTTTTTATAAGTCTAAATAAGGAGCAGTGTACAAATGATAAAATCTCCCTAACATCAATCTATCAGGAAGGAATATTGCCCATTCTCTCATTACCACTCAAAATAAATAACTTTTTATAACTTGCTATGTCATAACTCTTGCTGTTATCCATCAGTCTGTGAATTGATTCAGAATGATTCTAGAACAATTAATATAAATGAGAATTATATGTGCTTGAGAAATTTACATAGAAATAAACCATTAGAAATGTCTGAATCTTGTACTTTTGTTTTTCTGTTATATCTGATACTGTTCAGTTTTTGTAAGGATAATTGATTTATTAAATTTTATTTATAATTTAATTTGTAAATTTATTTACAAATTTATAAAAGTAGTTATAATTTTTAATTGAATTTTATTTACAATTGATTTATTATCATTAACTGCCTTCATTTAATTTTACAAGGAAAACATATTTTCTTTTCTTCTTACTTTTAATGATCAAGTACATCCTGCCATTGTTAGGCTACTGTCACTCAATGAAGTTGCTTGACTTCACCATCATAAGTCACTTTTCATCTTTTGCAATCTACCACACACCAACTTATTTTTCTCAGAAGGTACAAATCTTCCTGCAAAATTTTTATTTTCAATATTTGTAGAGTCAAATATCTGAACAATTTTTGATTTTACTCTTTTTTGACAATTAAAACATGCAATAAAACAACTTCTTCATTTTCCATCAACTGTAATAGCAGGCCAAAATAAAGAAATGGAAATATTGGGACAAACTGATGACTTTGTCACAAACCATGTCTCAAGTTCTCAGCTCTATGGAGAAATGCAATTCTATTACTGTTAGATTTTCTGTCTTGTAAAGAAAAGCTAGAGCCTTATTTTGATATGAAATCTATTTTATTTTTAACATTTATCTAAAACACTGGGTGTGTATAACAAACTCAAAATTAATATGTGTTTAGATTTTCAAGTTACTGTACGAATACTTCTTCACAGTAACATCAGATATACATTTTAAAATCCCCACTTTGTTCATCAGCATAAAACTTATAGTCTTACCCATGTATTTTAATTTTTAAGAAACAATATTTTATTTTAATAATTAATCAGAATTTCAAAAAGTATCTCCATTTCATTTGTTACTTTTAAATATAAAGCCTTGATTTTTATATGGATTCTTGTTTTTATGTATGAAATAGACTTATTTTATAATGTGCTTTATAATTGTTTTCATCTGTCTTCAGTAACTTCCCTTTAAAAATGAAATTATGTCCATTTTTAGAATAATATAATAATTTTATTAAACCAATTCTGTTGCAAATAATGACCAAAAATGCTGTCAATTCTCTAATTTAGAAAACTAACCTTTTGAAGCATAGGGAAGTTTTGAGGAAGTCATAATTTAAGGAGACCAAAATTCCCCTTAGAAAATGAAAGTACTTGGGATGTACATGTCAGTAATGTTTTGGCTCTGTATGTCAATTCTTAAATTGCCAAGTGTATTTAGATGGAGTAATGCCAATAGCAGAAAATAATCCAACTGAATTTTAAGCAATAATTTGAGATGAAGCAATGAAAATATGGAGTTATACTTTCAAAAGCAGCAGATCTTGATTGGCCTAGATCTCAGAGACATGGGAAGACACGGAAATTTGGGAGATATACTTTGATTTTTTTCCTCTCTCTCAAAGATGAAAACCAGGTATAAAGCTAGCTATGAGGCTTGGTATAAAACACCTCTGAAAAGGTCAATTTTCTGCTTCTAGAAACAGCTGTTAGACCCACATTACCCCATCCTTCTGGCTACGATTATTAGTAACACTAGAAATTGTGTATTAAAAGAAACATGAAAATTCTGAATGTCAGACTGAAGGCTAGTTGATCAAGGACTTTAGGAATGAAGGAACAAGTAAGCAGTAAATTTCCTGAATTTGTTTTTTCTTTCATATGTCCAGAAGTAGAGCGGAAGAAACCCACAATACAGTGATGACAGCAAGGTGGACAAAAAATGCCCTAGTTAAAGCCGCTCTCACTAAGCAAAAAATTTTAATTTATCAAATCAGAAAAATTTTACACAATAAAATTATAAGCCCACATTCACTCATGCCAGGAAATGTGGATATGGAAGGCTAGATTTCCATAATTTTCACACTCATCCAGCTTTAAACTGGTAAAATGTATATGGCAGCTACTACCAAAGAAAGATGAGTAGAGACAGGGAGTGAGATTTTCATCCCCATTAGCTGGAAGCATAAAGAAGATTTGTTTTTCAGATATGTGACACTAGGTCAAATATATATCCATGAAGAAATATAACATGACACCTACATATATACAACATTGCTTACAAACGGATCAGAGTCAAATGTGTCTGGAATATTGCGAGTAGTACAGCAACAAACTTGCATGTTCTGGCATTCTTTTTATATACTAATATAGTTTCCTTTTGATACATACACAGAAGTGGCAAATTTGGATCATGTGGCAGTTTTATTGAGGATTTTTGAGCAGCTTGTATAATATTATTCAGAGTGGCTCTACTAAGTTGAATTCTAACAAACAGTTTACCAGGGTTCCCTTTCCTACACATCCTCACCAACATTTGTTAATTTTTCTCCTATTAATAACCCCCTTCAATACTGGAGGGAGATGATATTTTGTTGTAGTTTTGACTTGCATTTCCCTGATGGCTGGAGAAGCTGAGAACTTTGCTATAATTGGTTGGCCACCAGAATTTCTTCTTCTGAGAATTGTCTATTAAATCCTTCGCTCACATTAAATTGGATTTTTTTCTTATAGAATGTTTTAAATTCCTTATATATTTCAGATATTAATCCTTTTTAAGATGAATAGCTAGCAATTTTTTTTTCTGAATTCTATAGGTTTTTCTCTTTATATATTGAGAAAGATAATGAACATTTCCAGATTGGCATAACTTTCTTGTTTTATCCAAAATCTATTATTCCATAAAAATGATAATAATAAAAGCCACTAGATTAGTATAAGCCTCTTTATCATGAGATACTTGAACAATCACTTCAATTTAAAAATCTATCTAAAAATAGTAAGTGCATTAATAATTTGTTAATATTTAGTTTTCTTACTAATGAGTACTATTATACATATGTCTGTGGTATATTCTACAAAAACACCAACAGAAATTTTCTCAAAAAGACTAGATTTATACCAGTAAATTTGTTTACACATTATATTGCTGAAATTTATATCCAAGTGTTGATCACACACAAGAAGTAATTAGGTTATTTGTACAACTGACTGTAGGTCAATTGTGACAATTACTGTTTGAGTTTATTTTGATGATTTTTTGTTATTAAACTTAAAACAGAGAGGAATTATGACTAAAATAATACACCAAATACCACACATATATGTAAGTTCTTACTTCTAAGACTTAGACAAAGAGAGTCTTCCTGACCTAATCAAAGAAGACTACATCATTTTGAAACTTTATCAAAGTCGCAAATATTAATGAAAAAATTCAGTGATGAAAAGTCCATAATAATATTGATTGATAGACCTTTCTAAGGGCAAAAAAGCCATATTTTATCAGAGGCTTAGACACTGATAAATTTATCACATAGAAACCTTTCTGGTATTCCATCCATACAACAGTAAAATGTTGCCTGTTGTGAGAATTTACAGCCATAATATGAGATTCACAGCCCATCTAGTTATTTATTGTGGAAGCCTCCTGAATACTGGCAAAGTTATAAATGGTGAATTAAATCACAAAAATGTAGCTGCAGTTCAATCTAGGTCCTCCCTTAAAGTAAAATTAAAATAAAAGTAGTAAGTTGTTATAAGAAATACAATTTAGTTTTGTACTGTAATAGCTTTACAGATTCTTTTACTTAGGTAATAACGTGAATAAAAATATAGAGAGATATTGGAAAGAACCCCTACCAAGAACTTATTTTTTGTTTATTAAATTCAGATATAATTTGGTATTGAAAAGTTGTTTCCCTTGTCAGATTCTGCTTGAAAAAGATCCTACCAAAATTGAATTTATATTTAATTTCTATAATTATCTTTGAGCCTCTACAAAATATTAGGAAATTTTTTAAGTGATTTTAGCTGAAATTACATGAAAATAAATGATTTTATAATGGTAAGATTTAAAGCTAGAAAAAGCCAAAATATGGTTTTAAAAATAAGCACAAAATGAATATGTCATTAATATAAAACATAAAATAAACTATACTGATCTACCTGCACAAAAACAAATTCTTCATATTAAAAAAAAAAAAAAAATCACACAAAGAAAGGGCCGGGGATTTAGCTCAGTTGTTCCACTGCTTGCCTCAAAAGTACAAGGTCCCTAATTCCATCCCTACACACACACACACACACACACACACACACAAAAATCACAAAAAGTATGCTACCTAGAATGGGAAAATGAAGTCTTTATAGTTAAAATGAGAAAATAAATGTAATCAAACCACAAGTTCTGACATGCTTTAGACATTCCACTACAATTTAGTTAACAATTTTATAATGCATGAATAGATAATAAACCCTCATTCTGTGAAATTTTAAATAGCACAAAATTTGATAAAAGGAAATACATTATTAGCCACCATATTTCCCATGTGAAAAATTCTTCCCAGTTTTATTGTCATAAAAAACTGTCTGTGAGTAATTATGAATAGAAAAATATGTAAAATTTGCATAAAATATATCTGTGCTTGGAAAACAAAGAAGCAAATTGTATTACTCAAAGAAAGATATGGGTTTTAGTACAATTGAGAAGTCAGTGAGAAAAATATATTTTAAATAATTAACAAAAATCCAATCTATTACATGGAGAGCTGAAAACTATAGCACTCTGAAAAAAGAGATCAAAGAGGATATCAGAAAACAGACAGAAAACCCTTACACCTGGGTGGGAAGAACCAATACAGTGAAAATGGCCATACTTCCAAAACTGCTATATAGATTCAATGCAATCCCAATTGAAATTCCCACAGCATACTTCATGGACCTTGAGAAAAAAAAATTCATTTGGAACAAGAAGAGACCTAGAATACCAAATGCAATTCTAGGCAATAAAGACAAGGTAGGAGTATAACAATCCCCAACTTGAAACTATACTACAAAGCTACTGTGATAGAAACAGTATGTACTGGCAAAGAAACACACCCAAGGATAAATTGAACACATTAAAAGATACAGAAAGAACTCCAGATGCACTCAGCCACCTCACCTACAACAAAGGAGCCAAACACCCGCACTGGAGAAAAGACAGCCTCTTTAATAAATGGTGCTGGAAAAAATGGATTTTAATATGCCAAAGATTAAAACTAGCCTTATATCTCACCATGCACTAATGTAAAATCAAAATGGATCAAAGATCTAAATTTAAAACAGTAACACTAATCCAGCTGGAAGAGAGATTAGGTAGAACTCTTGAACACTGGATTATGAAAAGAATTCATGAACAAAATCTCAGTCGCACGTGAACTAACACAATGAATCAACAACTGGGATCTCATCTTATTAAAAAAAAGGTTCTGTACAGTAAAAGAAGCCACCAACAGAGTGAAGAGACAACCCACATGTGGGAAAAAAATTTTACCAACTGGTTCTCAAAGGTCTACTATCTAAAATATATAAATAACTTAAAAATATCAGACATCCCAAATTTAAAGACCCAAATCAAAAATGGACATCTCAGGTGAACAGACATTTCTTCAACAAAGAATTAGATACAGCAAATTAACATATGAAAAAATGTTCAACATCACTGGTTATTCAAGAGACGCAAATGAAAACAATGCTGAGATTACTTCTCACTCCAGAAAGAATGGCTGCTATCAAGAAATTAAGCAATAACAAATGCTGACAGAACTGTAGGAAAATAGGAACCCTTCTCCACTGCTGGTGGGAGTGTGGACCGGTGTAACCACTGTGGAAATCAGTATGGAGATATCTCAAAAACTAAGATTAGAGGTTCAATTTGACCCAGCCAATCCCCTGCTGGGTATCTTCCCAAAAGAATTAAAAGCATCATACCATAGCAATATATGCACACCCATGTTTATAGGGGCACAGTTTGCAAAAGCTAAATCCTAGAAACAACCCAAATGCCTGTCATGTGGTGACTGGATAAAGAAGATGTGTTTTGTTTTGTTTTTTTAATCAAGTAAAGTACTACTCAGCCATAAAAAATGAGAAAGTAGAGACATTTATAGCTAAATGGATGCACACTGAGGCCATATTCTTAAGTGAAATAAGTAAGACATACATGTGTAAATACCAAATAGTTTCTCTGGTGTGAGAAACTGAAAGTGTGAATAAGGACTAAAAGGTTAATAGATAATGTGAAATAGGAAGAAAAGGGCAAAGGGGAAGGGGAAGTGAGAGGGGTAGGGGAGGGGAAGGAAGGGAATAGAATTAATATGAGAAAACAGAAAAATGGAAACAAAATCTTTGTAAATGGGGAGGGATGAAGGGGTTGAAGGGAGGGCAGGAGAATGGGGAAAAAAATAAGAACCAAGATAGATTACCTAAAGGTAAAAATTTCCATTGATGACTGTCATTATATTGTATACCTAAAATGTACCTACAACATTAATTAAAAAATAAAAAATAAATGGAGAGCAAGAAATAAGAAAAAAATAAGGAAATTATGTAATAACGGGAAATATGACTAACAATTTCTACTTTGACTAATTACAATGAATATTGATTCCATAAAATTCAGCCAATGAAGAGAATCTTATACTATTACATAAAAAGTTGTTGCAACAATAATCATTTAGAAGTAAAAGTTTAAGGAGTATTAAATATGAAAGGACCATGATATATTAAAAACATTTCTTTAAAAACAGAAGTGTTACAAATTTTAATACATCAGAAAAATAATATAGGATGATACAGGGAAGTATCACAATAGTGCAAAGAGAGCAGTTATCTTTTATGAAGTAAATATTCATAATATTATAATAAAAACAAACATCAATGAAGATTCAAAATATTTAAGTCAAAGTAATTCTATGTGAGAAAATAGATTAATCAACAATTATAAGTGAAGAACTTATTGTTTTATCTCAAGTGGATAGCAGAGTCTTATTATTCCTCTTTGTTGGAGTTTCATGCTTATATAAAATTCCAATACCTTTTACCTAATCAAATTATCACACTAATAATTATTCATTTTTCTCCTCTTTCATCAGGAGTCTGATGTCTTCTGGATATTTCCTCACAAAACAAAATAAAGTTTTTAGTCCTATTTTATAAGTAATCTTGTCATCACAAGAATTATATTTCTTTTTTTCTATATTCAACAATAATCCTCAAACATCTTGTCGATACACATTGCCTTCATTTCTTTGTTTCTCTCTTTTCCTGAAATCACTTTGTTCATTCTGTCCTCTCCAATAATCAAGAGAATGCCTCCATTTAACGTAGTCACTAAATTCTTTGCTGCCAAATGTGGAGGCAAAATTTCAGTCCTGATATAGTTATGAAATTAGTAAATCAATATATTCCCTTTATTTAATATACTGTCATATCCTTGCTTGTAAATTAACACACTTTTCTCATTTTCCTTCATACTCAGTCTAATTCTGTTCAATATTCTATTCAACTTTCTATTTTGCTTTCTAATCCTAGGTTATAATCTTCTTAAACTTTTATTTTGTTGGCGATACAAGTAAGCTTCAAGACTATAGTTCCCCCTATATTCCTGTTACATTATTTTCGTTTCTAGGTAAAAACTTTTCTTCAAGAGCTTCTTTAATCTTTGATTCTGTATATTGTGTCCATAGATATCTGAAATACACAAAAATGTTCAAAGTTGAACATTCTAAACTCTCATCAGCCTGCTGAAACAAAACAGGTTATGCATTCACAACATTTTTTTATGAATGGAAAATGTCATTGACTTTTGGATTTTCTCATAATAAACATTGAATTTATCAACAAATCCCGTTGATTTTACATTCATGATATAATGAAACTTTTGCACATGAAAACTTCAACATAAAAAATGAAAAATATGTTTAAAACAAATATTTTGATATTTTAGAAAAAAGATGAACTGAGTCTCGCGGAACACGCTGAACCAGCCCGCTGCAGACAGGCAGGTCTGTGCACGCCCTACCGAGGTCCCCAGTCGCACGGAAGAGGCCGAATCTCCCAGCTGCAGACAAGCAGCCACCTGATTCCACACTGCAAAGACGCAGAGGACACCACACCACCAGACCACGGTACTGAGTCCCGCTGCTCCCGGCCCAGAGGTAGGGGCTTCCCGGTCACCTCCCTCCTCCCGCTGTTCCCAGCCCAGAGGAATGGGCTTTTGGGCCACCTTCTGTCCCGCCGCTCCTGGCCCAGAGGAAGGGGCTTCCAGGCCACCATCCCTCCCGCTGCTCCCAGCCCACAGGAAAGGGCTTTTGGGGTCACCATCCCTACCCCTGCTCCCAGCCCCTGTCCCACCTCTCCCAGCTCAGAGGACGCAATCCGTGTAGGTGCTAACAGCCGCCCGCCCAGTCGAAATGAGAAAACACGTAAATAAGTCTCAAAACCAGACTTCCAGATCACCTACAGCAACCCCAAAGGGAAGTGAGATGGAACACCCTGATACTCAACCACCTGGACCCACTGAACTGGCAACAAAAGGGGATCTGGAAAAAATGAAATCAGAAATAATTTCTCAGATAACAGGAGAAATTGTGCCCCTAGTGCAAGACATGATTAATAAATCTAGAGAGGAGCTCAGGAACATACCTCTCTTTACTGTTATGTATATATTTGTATTTGTCCATCTGTGTAACAAATGTTTTTTTCTTCCCTCTCTTATCCCTTTCATGTTGCACAAAACATTCAATCAACATTTTGCTTAACATAATCTGGGTAGGCTTCATCCAGTCAATTGAAGTCCTGAATAAAACCAAAAGATCAACCTACTGGAGCAAGAAAAATTATCCTGAAGACTTCTCAGACTTAATCTACACCATACACTTCCCTGAGTCTTTGACATACCAACCTCCATAATAGCTGAAACAATTCCTTGCTGTAAATGTTTTACTCTATGCAAATTATGATAAATCTCTTAATATATTTTCATCTTTCTTTACTAATTTACTTAGTAATATTGCTAATTTAAATATACTCTTTATATATAATGTGTATTATATACAAATATAGTTAATTTTAAGTCAAATTTTAAATGTGTTCCAAGACTCAGATACTGAAGACTTGGCTGCCGTGCTGTGGTGCTAGAAGGTGGTGGAACCTTTAGAAGTTGGTGCCTTGTGGAGGAAAATGAGCTCACTGGCATTGTGCCCTTGAGGGAATATTGGTCCTTTTCACTTCCTGGTATCATTAGGGGAGCATCTCCCTCTGACATGTGCTCCCCGCCATCATGTGTGCTTTGCTACAGACCCATGGGCAACAGGACCAAGAAAGTGTGAACTAAAACCACATTTTGTCACAGTAATGGAATTCTAACCGAAAACTGGTACGAAGTAGGGTCACTGCTGTGACCACACTTGAAGCCACAATTCAGAATGCTTTGAAATTTGTGCACAGGAGGATATTGAAAAGAAAAAAAAAATCTTTTGGAAGAGTGGGCTAGAGAAAGGATAGAATGTTGTAAAAAGATTTTTACTGCCAGTTTTTGTGAAGCCCCTTAAAACCAGAATACCAACAGAACTGTGAGGTGTGTAGGCTATGCCAAAGAAATTTCAGGTGGAAATCAGGACTTCATTGGAAATTATAATAGGAGTTATTCATATAGAGTCTGGCAAAGACTGTCCCCACACTGAGACTTTGTATACCACTGGGTTTTACCGTGATGAACAGGTTTACCTGGTAGGAGAAATTTCAGTGAGACAGAGCACTCAGGTGAGGGACCAAGTATTACTGGCTCTTTCTAGCAAGATTTAACATAAAAATCAGGAGAAAACTAGTTATTTGTCCAGAAAAGGAGCATGTTAAAAGTTGCTGGAGAGGAGGGTGTTGAGACTAGCACCATTAAAATAAAACTAAGTACATCACACATGGATAATAGAAAAAAAATGATTTGATTTAATCTCTGAAATCAACCAAGTTCTAACTTATCGAAGATTGACGGGTGTAAAACTGAATCCATTTCAAGACTTCCTGTAAAAAAAAAAAAAGAGAGAGAGAGAGCCCAAAGGACCTACTTCAACTTGGGCTATGCTAAGAAAATTTTTCCTAGGATTTATTTCCTCAAATTTAACCATCAAGGCACTTACACACAGCTGCAACTAGGCTTTCAGTGGATCCTGGTACACCTCATACCAGTAGCATAATATAGTGTCACACTATCCTGTTTTTAACAGCATGCAGACTGCAACAGTTAAGGTGTCCTGCAAGCTTCCAACAAAATTTCAAAAGAAACCTGGCAGGACCAGTAGTGTGTGGCAGTATCAGAGGCCCTGCAAGCAGCCCCTGAGAGGGCAATACTTGAAGCTTTGAGTGAAAAGGAAGCTTGAACGAGAGCCTGGGAAGTTAGAGACAGCCAGAATGTCCAGTATCTACTGAGACAAGCTGTGGTCAGTGCTCAGACTCAGCCCAAATGAGTGGCCATGTGAGCCGCAGCCAACCAAGCTATGAGTGCAGAGCTTCCTGAATCCTTTGAATCTCCCATCACACCACTGCATGCCCTGAATGCTATACATGGAGACTTAAAGATGTAATATATGTCCTTCCAGGTTTTGGTCTTGCTTTGGTTTGATGTCCCATTATTTTCCTTTTAATTCATTTTGGAGTAAGATAGTTTACACTATATCACTGTACATTGCAAGGATATGATTTTTCAAATTTTATTCTTACCAAGACTTAAAGTTCCCTTTGCCTTGATTCTGAGAGTGGAATTTAGATATGACCTTTTGAGCAATGGTAGATATGCTAAGACTGTATGTACTCCTGGAGACGGTCTGAATGTCTTTTTACTGTGAAATGAGGATGAGCCTTCAGTGACCACAAGCAGAATTCTATACTTGGGATTTGATGTCCCCAAAGAACCATATGTTAGTTTGTTAGTGAGACTTTCGTGCTATTGGGTAGTAGTGAAGCCCTTAGGAGGAGGTGGGGTGAGTGGAAGGAAGTTAGATTATTAGAGTATTAGGGATCTGTCTTTGAAGGAGGTATTGGGAAATATTCGCCTCTCTCTCTCTCTCTCTCTCTCTCTCTCTCTCTCCTTCCCTCTTCCTCTATCCTAGCTCCATGGGTCACGTGCAATATCATGGTGTACTGTGCTACCACAGACCCAAAGCAACAAGGCCAAACAACCATGAACCGAAATCAATGAAGCTATGAGTCAAAATAAACCTATCCTCTTTTTAAGTTGATTTCCTTAGGTATTTTGGCACAGTGATAAAAATCACTACACCTACAATGCTTTTGATTCTATTTATCTGGATAATCATGACAAGAAGAAATTAGAAACACCTAGAAACAAATTTTTGTACTAAAAATTATTCTTTTTTTCCACAGCCTCAACAAACCACAATTAAAAAATGATAAAAGGAGCAACATTGAGGAAATATAAAAATCAAAATGCACTAAAGCAGTGACAAAGAGAAACTAGAAAAAAAAATAGACATGCCAGTAATATAAAATACACACTACATAAAGTGCAATTGATCTGAGTGTGGTGGCACATTCCTGTAGTCCCAGAACAGGGGAGGCTGAGGCACAAGTATCCCAAGTTTGAGGCCAGCCTGGACTACATAGTGAGTTCAAGGCCAGCCTGAACTGCATAGCAAGACCTATTCTCAAAAAAAAACAAAAAAAAACCCACCTGAGATAAAACTGACCTCACATTTTGTGTTTGAAATAGACAGCAAAAAAGAATTACAACCTAATCTATCAGTTACTAAATGAAAGAAACAGGTTGAACTGTGTTAGCAATGAATGTATCTTTCATAAATAAGATCATATAGACCACTCCAGTATACAAATATTCACAGAATATTACAAGCAGGTGGCACTACAGGAAATAGTAAATGAAGACTTTATATAGAAGAATAATACTATAAAATTTAAATGTGTCTACACAAACAATGAAATGTATTGGAAATTTTAACACAAGACAAAGACTCATTGAGAATTTGAGGTTGATACAGTTAAAAATTACATAAAAGCCCAGGTAGACCAATGAATAAAAGAATTAGTATGCTGTGTAAAGGCATGGTTACTCAAATATTTTGAGATGTACTATATGTCTATAACTCTCTTATTTATTTATATCTATTCATTTGCTTATAATCATTTCTTTCAAGTATATTATAAAACTGCAATTTTATGAGAACACTGTTCAAATTGTTCTTCTTCTCTAGCTTTTTGTTTCTGACAATTGCTAAGCCAAAGGACCTGTGAAACTATTTCCTACATGTGATGTCTGGCTTTTTGCTCTGTACTTTAAAACTGGGTGAAGATTAAGATTTCTATTTTTTATAACTCCAAAAACAGTATAATTATGGTATCAATGAAGTGCACTTGGGTTTATTCCTTATAAAATCTTTTCCAAGATACTTATGCTTAGGGTAAAAAGATAAATCAATGTATATAGGTTTTATTTATAAACTTGCTATTCTGGTTTAGAAAATATTCATTATAGAGTAGATTGGAAAATTATTGGTAGTACTTTATTACAATGTAATTGTGTTTTATACAATATAACCATCTATAATTTCAAATTTTAAAAATGATTTCATATTATAATGTATAGCATATAAATAGGGTTTTCTACACTGGGAATAACTTCATCTGCAAATAAAACAGTTTTGTTTTTCCTTAGCTTCTTTCTGCTTATTGGTTTTCTTGCTGTCTTCATCAGCTATATCATCTAGTATGAGTCTGCAGTTGGTAAGGAGGAAAACTGTCCCTTGTCTTGTTTCCAGTCTTGAAACTGCATTTTCTCATCGTTGACTGTGAGGTATCCATAGATTCTACATTTTATAACCTGAATTATTTTCAGAATTTATAATCACAAATGGATACTTAAATTACTTGAATTTTCTTAAGTAACCTATTAACATGATTAATTAAATGTGTTTAATTATGTCTTTAAGCAACATTTTATTTGTAGGACAGATTGCATGTGCCTCTGATTTCTTATTGTTTTATGTTCACATTGCTATATTTGATTCCATAATACAGAATTTTACATCTAAGTTTATGTGTAATAATACTTGATGCGTAGTTTCACTTGAGTTAGAAAAATGTTGCTTACTGAAATATGAATGATATTAAATAAATCCATATGCTAAATACTTCCATACAAATATGTGGTATTCTGAAACTTAATTTTACAAAATTGTTTATATACATACGTATAGATGGGCGTATGTATGTGCATGTGGTTAACCCAATTCTCTTACTTAAGAACACTATTAAGTGCAGTTTTTAGGCTTAAATCTTGCAAAGTAGACATAAAATTACATACTGAAGATGGGTGACAGTGTAGATAAACATTACTGCAGAGAAAGAAAAACACTTGTTCTGGATTTATAATGTGAAAAGTGTTAATTTTGTCTGTAATATTTGTTAATCTTGGAAGATTCTTCAATGTACCATCAGGTGAGTAGAGCAAGTGATCCTATTTCACACATGGGGTTGTTCTGAGATTACTAAACATAAGATATTTAAAGTTGGTTTCTGACACATAATAAATGTATATTCACTTTCTCAGAAACTATGTATTGAATCTGTGTACTTCTAATAGTTACCAGGCATAAACTGAAAATAAGGAAAATGTTACCCTTGCGATGGTGAAAGGTAAAAATTTACTAGCAGGATGATTGGATGAATGAATTTGTAGCAATTAAAACTATTTTGATTTGATGGATGGCTAACTGAAACTCATAAAACCTACTTTATTCTCAAGGTTTTAGTGTTTCACTCAATAACCACAATGCAAAAACATGCAGTTTTAGATAATATGACTGAAAAGTGTTTAATAATCTTTTTGGAAAGATGTGTCCTTATGGAAAAAATTGTTTATTTTCTAATGTGAAAATAAGTATGCTTTAATAAATTAGTTCTATTTATTTTGATAATATTGTATAACGGCCAAAAATATAATTGCTTGTAACTAAAATTCAACATTTAAAATGGACAAATTTCAGTTATTTATATTTTATAGAAATATATAGAATTAAATATAAAATCTATGTGTGCTTGAATCTCAAGGGAACTTGAAAAGAAAACTAAATATGTGAGCAGTACATACCCTTGAAGAGTGCACTGAATGTAAAAGGAGACTGATCCAATAATTCTGGTTACTATGTACTACGTGTGATGTGCTATGTATTATTCCATTTCCTTTATTTTGTGATGTTTAAATTTTGACAAGGATTTTAAGTAATACTAACTGAATTTTAGTCTGTAACAGTGTATGTAGCAGCAGATATATTTGTATTGGAATAAAAGCCCACCAAGAAAGAGACTTAGAAAGTGAGAAACAAAATGAAATCAAATATTAAATGATTTAACCATAATCAAAAAATTTCAGGTGGATTTTATTTGCAGATTGTCATATGATTCATTGCTTTGTTTTCTGTTTCTCTACCATGCAGCTTTTTAAAATATAGCATTGTGTCAATTTTACTTCAGATGATTTGAACGAAAAATAATGGAAGATTCATACTTCCATGTTCCATTGCTTTATATATCTTAATCTTGCAGTTTATTGTTCCCAATGATTTGTTTTCTTCTTCTAAATATATTTTTACAAAGTATCTGTAATGTTTTGAACATTTAAAACATTTTATACATTATATTGTACTTCAGTATTATATTGCAAATTTTTAACATCCAAAGACATAGTTTTAAGGTTATCCATTTTATACAGGTATCTATAGTTCATTAATTTTTACTGCTGTGAACCGATACTTTTATATCTACCTAAGCAGCAGGAATGAATGGAGATGTTGATATTAACAGCCAACGGGTGACTGCACACGAGCAATAATGCGTTTGACAAGGAACAAGTTGTTTTTCTGTATTAGCTTTGAGGAGTTGGGGCAAGTGGAACAATGACAGAGATATTAATATATCACCTCCAGGTGACAGTAGAAATAAGAAAGCTATTGATTTTACAGCATCTTTGTCTCATGAAGAAAGAGAGATGTTTGTTTATTTTAAAGCTACAACTTTTATATGATTTATATGTCATTTATATGCTAGTTCTACTTTTCCCATTTGAAATTTAAGAGTACAAATAAGGGCTTCCTTCCATTTTGGTATGGCTAGTAAAGCTGATGAATTTTAGAAAAATCAAAGAATCATAAGAGTTATGCTTTATATTTTGAAGTAAGGGGAGGCTTTTTTTCACCAGACTTCTTTTACTAATTATTTCTATAAACAGTCGTATTTACAAAAAATGAGGAGTTGTGACCAACTGAATAAAAACAAAAAAAGTCGCACAGAGACAAGTTGATCTGGCCACTAAATGAACAGAATAGCAGAAAATTCTTAATATCCAATAAAATTCAATAGAAATTCAAGACAGAATGAAAAGAAGAAAATTTAAAATAAATTTATAAGAAATGACATAAAGAGAATATAGACCAGTAAATGCACTAGGCTAAGAATGTACAACTAAAGGTATGAGTTCTCTAAGGAAGTAAAAATATTATGAAGTATTATATAAAATTTTTTTTGAACTTTTATTTCATAATAATTAATAAATCAATATAGAAAAAATTTAAAGTAAAACAAAACTATTTTGATCAATATGTCATTTAAATAGACAAATTCTGTGCATGATTGCATATATATATTTATATATATAAATATATATATATATGTATGCTACAGGATCTGTTGTTTTCTATCCTCATCTTTAGATACTAGTAATAAAGAATCATTCAGATTTACCTTTCAATGTTTTAGGTCAAATGAAGAGAACAGGAATAGATATTGCAGATCTTCTTTATTGGAAATCCAAAATCCCTCATTATTTGCTGAGTATGGGCTGATTTCAGGCCCCTTTATGCTAACACTTTATTTGGAACCTGTGTTATTTTGCACAAAGTGGTACACAAGTGAAGATAAAGCCTATGAAAATATAAAAATATTAATTAATCTCATTAATTTTGGGAGTATTTGTGCTGTAGGCATGTTGCCACATCCCTGTAACCATAATTACTCAGGACACTGAGGCAGTAGGATCACAGTTTAAGCCAACCCAGGCAGTTTAGTGAAGTACAATCTCAACAGAAAATTAAAAATAGGCTGGGATCAAATGGAACCTCTAGTTTTAGTTTTTGAGGACTCATCCCTTCTAGGTATCATCCTGAAAGAGTTAGAAGCATCACACTACAGGGATATCTACATACCTATGTTTATAGCAGAACAGTTTATAATACCTAAATTTTGGAAACAGCTCATAAGCCCATCAACTGGTGAATGGGTAAAGAAAATGTATTTAATCTAGGAATTAATTTAACAAAGGAAGCAAAAGACCTCTATGCTGAAAACTACAGCACTCTGAAAAAAGAGATCAAAGCAGATACAAGAAAATGGAAAGACATCCCTTGTTCCTGGGTAGGAAGAACAAATATAGTGAAAATGGCCATGCTTCCAAAACTGCTATATAGATTTAATGCAATGCTGATTGAAATTTCAGCAATATACTTCACAGAGCTAGAGAAAACAATCCAAAAATTCATTTGGAACCAGAAGAGACCTAGAATAGCAAAAGCAACTCTAAGCAACAGAGACATGGAAGGGAGTATCACAATCCCCAACTTGAAACTATGCTACAAAGGTACTGTGATAAAAAAAAAAAAAATAGCATGGTACTGGCAAAAGAACAGACCTGAGGATCAGTGGAATAGATTAGAAGATGCAGAAACACCACCAGACATACTCAGCCACCTCATCTTTGACAAAGGAGCCAACCACCATCATTGGAGGAAAGATAGCCTATTTAATAAATGGTGATGGAAAAACTGGATTTCAACCTGCCAAAGATTAAAACTAGACCCATACCTATTACCATGCACTAAAATAAGATCGAAGTGAATTAAAGATATAAATATTAAGACAGAAACACTAAACTGTCTGGAAGATAAGTTAGGTAGAACTCTTGGAGACATTGGCATAGAAAAAGACTTTATGAACAAAACCTCAGTAGCATGGAAACTAGCACAAAGAATCAAAAACTGTGATCTCATCTTATTTAAAAGCTTCTGCACTGCAAAAGAAACCACCAACAGAGCTAACAGAGAACCTACAATGTGGGAAAAAAATTTTAGCAGCTGTACCTCAAACAAAGGACTACTATCTAGAATATATAAAGAACTGAGAAAAATCATACCCCCCAAATTCAAAGACCCAATTCAAAAATGGGCATCTGAAATGAACAACATTTCTCAGACAAAGAAATAAAAGCAGCAAATAAATATATGAAAAAATGTCCAACATTACTGGTCATTCATTCAAGAGATACAGATGAAAACAACACTGAGATTCCACCTCAACCAAGAAAGAATGGCTGCTATCAAGAAATTAACCAATAACAAATGCTGGCAGGGTTGTGGGGAGAAAGGAACCCTGCTCTATTGTTGGTGGGAGTGCAGACTGGTCCAACCACTGTGGAAATCAGTATGGAGATACCTCAAAGAACCAGGACTAGAGGTCCCATTTGACATGGCTATTCCCCTGCTGGGGATCTTCCCAAAAGAATTAAAAGAATCATACCACAGCGATATATGTCCACCCATGTTTATAGCGGCACAGTTTGTAATAGCTAAAGCTTGAAAGCAGCCCAAGTGCCCATCAACTGGAAACTGGATAAAGAAGATGTGTTTTTCTTTATAAAATGGAGTACTACTCATCCATAAATAACGAGAAACTAGAGTCATTTATAGCTAAATGGATGCATATAGAGGCCACACTCTTAAGTGATATAAATAGGACACACGTGTAAATACTGAATAGTTTCTCTAATGTGAGAAACTGAAAGTGTAAAAAAGGGTTAAAATGACTAAAATGAATAATTGATAATTTGAAATAGGAAAAAAGGTCCAAAGAGGTAGGGGTGAAGGGAGGGGAAGGGGAAAGGAAAGAAGGGAAAGGAAAAATTATGAGAAAAGAAAAAAAAATGGAAATGATGTCTACGTAAATAAGGAAGGGTGGAGGGGGTGAAGGGTTCACAGGTAATGGGGAAAAAATAAGAATCAAGATACATCATGTAGTGGTACAAACACCCAATGATAAATGTAAACGTATTGTATTCCTAAAATGTACCAATAAAAGAATTTAAGAATAAAAAAAATGTAAATGTATTTATACAAAATGGAGTACTACTCTTCTATAAAGAAGGATAAATTTGAGACATTTTTAGGTAAAAAGATGCATCTCAAGACCATGATGTTAAGTGAAATAAATCAGACACATAAGTTTAAATATCTTGTTGGTTTTCTTGTGTTAGAAACACAAAGTGTAAATAAAGAGCAAAATGGAGGGTACGTATTGGAAAGTAGGAAGATCTCATTCAAATGGGAAGGGAAAGAAGGTGAGGGGGAGGAAAAGAAAAAAGTATTTTAACATAAATAGAATGGAAGGAAAATATAGAAACAGATTTTGTAAATAGAGAGGAGAAGACAGGTTCAAGTGAGAGAAGGTAAATGGGAAAAAAGGAATTTAGATATATTATGTACAGGTACAAATTCCCCGTGATGAATGGGATCTTTATGTATGGCAAACATGTAGCAATAAAAAAAAAAGATTAAAAATTTGGCTGGAGTTTAGTTTAGTGGGAGGGTGTTTGCCTTGCATGTTCAAGGCCTTGGTTACTCTCCAGTACTTTAAATAAATAGAAGAAAATACAAATGGATACTAATAAATCAAGAGAATAAGAACAGCATTTAATTCAATGGGAATAAAGTGAATCAAAGTTCTCTGAGAGTTAAGTGGATTTCCTCAAAAGGAAATAATGCTTTGGTTTGTCATTGTTTACTTATTTAAAACTCTGAATTTTTTAAAGATAAAATAACCCTGAGGAAAATGTAACATTTTAATTTTCCTAAATCAAAGAACTACTAACCAGACAAGAATCTTGCTTTAGGCTACATGAACAAAGAACAAAACAATAACTATATTTAGGCAGTATGATTTCATTTTTAGTACTTTTATAACTTCTCCATATGAAAATTAGCTGGTGATTTGTGTTTTCCTTCCTGTGAACTATGGTTGACTCTTTAATCATTTTTTCATTATAAATTTTGACACAAAAACTTCTTTTGAAGGTATGACTTTTTAGGTTAAAATGAAACATAATTAAATGTAACTCTTAGAAATATATATTTTTTCTATTAATTGTCAGTAATTGGATGAAAATGAGCACCTCTTCTCCCATATCCTGAACCATAAGGAATGTTCACACTGCACAGCTGGAAAGAGCTCAATAACTGGCATGTGGGGATATGGTGAAATTTAGCCTTTTCAAGCAGATTTTTTAAAGCAATGACATATTGTCTCATCAACACATCTAAGAGCTTCTATTTTTGAAATGCTTCACTTATCACTTGTAGAGTGTTGAAATGGAACCTATTTTTTCCCCAAAGAGAACATTCCTTAGCAAAGACAGATTGTGTCATCTGCTGTACGAAACTGTCCCTCATGAAACACTCTGTCTATGGAGACAAGGGCATGCTTTCTGTTTGAAAAACGTGAATATTTAAAACTCAGAACTTTTACTTTATCCCTGAGTGATAATTTTTGTTAGGCACCAATAATTTTAACACTTTGTACTTGTATTCCTTCAAAACTCCAATTTTTCTAATTAAGACAAATTTATGCTTTATAAAAGACAATTTAAGAATGATAGAAAATGCAGAACACAAGTGAATATTGTAATTGCAGGAAAAATTTTTGGTTAATGCCCCAACTCTCCCTTATCCTACCAAATAATGCACATTTTGTGAAAAATGAAGGAATTATGTTAAAGCAGATATATGTGTAGACGTGGAAAAGTTGATGGACTTCGAACAACTCTGGTCAGGGTTGTTGCCTTTTGGGGCATAGGGATGGCTTGGCACAACATAGTTGTTATTCAGGAGGCAGTTGAACTTCCAGTGGCAGTGTCCTCCTCAAATCGCAGAACTTTTTCCTGCTGGTGGCAGTGGTGCTTGCTATATACTGTTAAGAGAGAGGCAAAATATGCATATATGTTTTGAACATAAACTTTTTACTGTACTATAATATTCATCTCCCTCTCCCTCTCCCTCTCTATGTACTTTCCCAGTTGCCATTTGGTGAGCAACTTTCCTCTACCACTGAGTCCAACTTGTTCTCTGCTTTACCACTAATTCAAAAACAATTGAGCCACTGACCATAGATTGAAACCTTGAAAATGTGAACTAAAATAACTACTTCCTCCTTTTACATTTTTAAAGGGCTTTATCCTACAAAACCTTTTTTTTTTTTAGCAAAACATTTATTGGTATATTTTAGATATACATAATGATAACACTCATATAGGGAATTTTGTACCAGTAATTTATCACAAGTATTTTGTCACAGAAACAGAAAGCTGAGTGACAATAGCACCGAAGTTATAATTTAAAAACTCTATTTTAAAACACTAAAAATTCAGAGGAAAACAACAAATATTCCTAGTGTCCCCCAAGCCGTCTTTCTTTCATTTCTGAGTCAATACCCCAGAAACGTAACTGTAGATCCTGACTTTCGTTTTCACTGTCTGTTTTTACCTGTTTGATTTTATACACAGATGAGGACACTCAATATCTACTTTATTGTTTCTGGCTTTTTTTACTTAATATTTTCAGACTTGTACTCTGGAAATTGTTTTAGTCATTCAGGTGTGAAAAGGATTAACGAATCAGTAAACTTATGTGTTTAAAGTCAATAAGGAAATATATATAATTTAATGTAATAGATTATTTCAAATAATATATATTATAAGAATCATGTGTGTGGCTAACATATGCTTAAACAGTTGTCTGAAAGTATAAATGTTTTAAATTCTATTAGTGTAAGAATAGCAGTTTGAGAAGGAACAATTGGAATATAGAGAGGGGAGGACTGTCAGTGATATCATTTTTTATTCTTATTCATAAATTGATACAAATTGTGTAAATCTGTTAAGGCAGATAAAAGAGACAATTTCATCACATAAAGTCTAAGTACATAGTCAGAAAACCTTAAATAAAAATACATATATTACAAATCAGGAGGTAGACAATAAATGAACTTATTTCTCTCATCATATTGATATTTTGCTTATAATAATTGAAACTTTTTTCCCTTTCTGATTGTTATTATAATGAGAGTTTTACATAAATTTTAACCCATTTGCTATATAGGAATACAGCCATATTTCTGTTTTATTGTTTAACCTGAAGTTTAAATAATTTTAACACTAAACTTGATATTCTAACAATGTTAAAGTTACTTTTATAATTAACTGTGATGGTTAATCTTTATTGTCAATTTGATTGGCCACAAAGCAGCCTGGATGGTTAACATTTCTGGGTGTGTCTGGATGGATTATGAGGGTGTGACCTTGGACACTACACCCATCTTTTGTTCCTTTTCTGACAGTTTTCTCAGTCCTTTATATCCTGGCCATTATGAAGTGAGAAGTTTTCCTCCTCTAAGCCCTTCCACCATGATTTTTCTGCTCTTGTGTGGGCTGACCAAGGACTGATACCTCTAAAACCATGAGCTAAAACAAATGTTTCTTCTTTAAGTGGTAGATGTTGGATATTTTGTCCTAGCAACAGAAAAGTGACTAACACACTAATATTAAATTCAAACAATCTTAACATTTTATGGGTACCTTATTATTCCTACATCTTACATATCTTCTCCATATTTATATTTTCACTGAAGTACGAGGTTTGTATTTATTTTGGGAATTATTTTTAAAGAGAAGGGACAAGATGGATCTCTTGCAATAGGGAAGAGGTCTAAGGGAACAAGGCAAGAAGTGAGGAGGAAGGCAAGGAGATATGTAGAATAAAGATATGTCACATACATAAATCTAATATTGTCAATTAATGTAAACACTTTGTCATAATATGAGCTAAGATTAATAATGGCAACAGTAGGGAATAATGGAATAGGAGAATTGGAGGAATGAGGGAGAGAGGAAGGAAGGAGAAAGGGGTTTGAAAAGGGAAACAGGCTATGTTATGTACACATAATCACTCAGTAAGATGATTGTAAACTGCATGTGCTGCAAATATGTACCAATAAAATTTTAAAAAGCTTTTTAAAAGTGAGGTCAAGATAAATCCTTCCAGTGTGATACAATAGGCATACACTTCACATTAATAAAGTACTACCTGAAATGAGGTTACACATCCTATGCTGTGAAAAATTGTGTGCCTGACTTGTTCAGAGCCTGGAGAATTGTGTGTTTCTGACAAGGAAGTTACGGAGGAGATGGAGAAGCAGAATGAAAATGAACTTAATTGAGAAGTCCAAAAGTAGAGGATGAAGATCAATGTGTGTTCCTTTAATGACTACTGGAAAATGTTCTATATAAAATATACACTAAGTCAGGGGAACAGATAGGTCTAGCATATCCACACAGTATAGAGCTAGAGCTTCTATACTCGAACATTTAAATTTTGCACAGTGGTCCTGTGACACCTATTCATAATGGTAGATATTTATTCTTATGCTTGAAAAGATAAGAACTATTCATGGGTGCACATCATCCATATTTATTTAGTACTATTGGGCTGAATGTTTAACATATCTTCAGCACAGATCAATACGGACACATAGTATAATATTATCCACCACAAAGTCAACTGAACACAAGTAGAAATTTGATTTTATGCAACTTCCTACTCCAGAAAGTTTTTAAATTAAATTTTACTGCAGTTAAAGCTTATAAACACTTTTAAGACTTGTCTGATAAAGACTTGTTTTTTAGGCTCACAATGTTATTACTATAGCTGATATCTAAATGCTCATAGAATGTCTCATTTTCTGACATGGGCTCTATAATGGCATTGCCTTTGACCAAGTGATACACTATCAAGCAAAAGAGATGTAAAAATGAGTGTATAAAATAGTAACTCCTGCCTTTAATACATAATTCACTATCCATAATCTACTGATCTTATAAAGAAGGAATCTAGCCCCTTGAAGGGCCAACTAAAATTTCAATGGGGGAGAGTCTGTGTGAAGATGGAATATTGTCTTTTAGGATGTGGTGCATACTGTAAACAAATATTGGTTCCTTAAGAGGTAAAACACAGATCCAGGAACCATGAAAGTATAGATATAGCAGTGACCCATTCTGTTTCTCCCACTGTTTCTGCTTCTTGCTTTCACAGTTTAAGATATATCAGCTCAGAGATTTTTTTGTACCAAAAGGGGAAAGCTTCTACCAGCCATACACATTTCACAGGGGAAATTTGTACTGTGCAGGAACATAGTACACATTTCACTAAGCATATGATCCTTATGCCGCTTGGATATTTTTCGATCCTCAAAATGGCAGCCAGTAGGGAAAGAATAGTTGATTGTGATAGAGTAGTTGATTGTGTTTATTCTAAAGATGAATGGTGGTGAGTAGTTCATACATTAAGGTCAACTAAGGTAATAATAACATACTTTAAATGAGAAATTATAACTATAGCTTTAAAAAATCATGGAAATCAGGATATCATGCAACTGACTCTTAGAAAGAAAGACAGTGTTAAATGAGGGTGAAATAAATCTAAATGGGTAATAAAGGAGAAATGACAAATACAGCTTTACAGTGAAGTATAGTAGTAGGGCTTTTGTATATCCTATTAGACTCTCATGTTTTGCAATCAATTATGATCAACCACCATCTTGAACAAAATAATGAAGGATGGAATAAACTTAATATGAAATGCAGTGTGTGTGATCAATATTAAAGACACATGAAGCTGCAATTTGAAGTGCTCAATATGTGTTCCTTCACAACTCTTGGATTCTGCTGTTTCTAATTGCTGTCACCTATGGCTGCTCCTGAGGACTATTCTTAGGCTCCTGCAATAGTTTCATCTCTAGGTGCAAACACTGAAGTTTCTGGAAATTTACATTTTCCAATGACTGGATGTGGAGACAAAGCATTGTCTGATTTCTGTGCCAGTGTGAAAGTCCTTTATTTGAGTTAGGGAAAACTTCAGGCTCAATTCATACTCCAGACATCTTGTAAAGAATCAGGCTAAAGCCATAATCCGTTGAATTTTTATAAAAATCACCTTGCTGGGCTTTGTCTTTTTTCTTGCCTAGTTTTTCTTAATATCTGACTGATTTCTCACTTGTACATATGTTCATTTCTCAAAATGTGCTTTTGTGAGAATATTGGCCTAGGATGACTTCATACAAAATGCATAATGAAAGAAATATGGTTCTGAACAAAACAGACATATGCACACTATAACACACAAAATTAGTAATTTTAAAGCGGATCACAAATAGTCAACTGCAGTGTCTAATAATTGGAGCTTTTGACAAAGAACTGGAAAGTCTCATCTCTCTACTCCACTTTAACCGCATGCAGACTGTTGGTATGTTGGTTGTTATCCCTGTGGATGGAAGAATGGGGAGTCCTTGCTATATAGATATTCTTTCATTCCCAGTGGAATGTATTTTATCATTGTCTCACAATAAAAAATGGTGATATCCTTCCCAGAAGTACACCATTTTCTCTCACCTACAACAATTTGACACAGACTACAGGCAAACATTTGTAGCAAGAATTTTAACCATATACAGCAAACATCAATTATTCCAGGTGTCCACAACCCCCAAGACATGAACTGGTAGCAGAGTGTGGCCTGTTAGGACCTGGGCCACTTGGCAGTTGGTGAGTAGCAAGCGTCAATTTGTATTTACTGTCAGTGTGCATTGCTCACATTACTGCCTAGCTCTGCATCCTGCCAAATCAAAGGCAGCATTAGATTCTCAGAGGCAAAAAAGCTTCTGTGAACTGTGCACACAAGAGATCTAGGTTGCATGATCTTTATGCAAATCTGATACCTGATCATCTGAGATGGAGCTGAGGCAGCGATGATAGTGCTGGAGAGTGGTTGCAAATACAGATTAACATGAGCAGGAAGGTTTGAGTGCACAGAAATCACAATAAATCAATTTCATCTAGGCCTATATCAAAATCCTATTAGTGAGTGGTGACAATTAGAATGTATCTGGGCAGGCTTTTATAGTGGCAAGAGAATTGATGTACTTTAAAAGCTGTTTCTGGTAGCAGGCTTAAAGTTAGAATCCAATATTTATTTTAGGTTATGCATGACCTGCCCATTATTTTATTTATAACATCCATCTACATCTCTTTCCTACACTGAACAGTTGTTTTGGTCACAATTTTAGTAAGCCACAAGTTAATTCTAGCCAAAACGAGCGAAAACTAAATGTTAGTGGAAAATTTATTTGAAAAAGAGGAAAGGCCCAACGAGGAGATAGCAGAAGACACTAAGACTGTCAACAAAAGGAAAGTTCCATTTCAAATGAAATACCATGAGTTCTGCCTAAATTATGAGTTCATTGCAAGTGATTCACTTTCTCCAAGCCCACTTTTTATAATATGTGGTGACAAGAGGCCCCACAAAGCCATGAAACCTTCATTACTGCTTTACCACATGGAGACCAAACACCCTGCAATAAAAGATAAACCTTTGCAACTTTTTAAAAGGGAAAAAAAGTGAACCCAAAGGACAGAAGCAATTATTAAAGGATACCATTTCATCAAATATATCTGCATTAAAGACATAGTCTTAGTGGCAAATCTCATTGTTAAACCCAAGAAGCTCTTCATTATTGGTGACGAGTTGAGCCTGCTTACTGCTATGGACATATGTCTGGAAAATTGAGAAGATGCAGTTCACAAGGGGGCATATGTTCCTTTTTGGGCTGGCACTATAACTAGATAAATTGATGAAACAGTACAGGATATTGAGGCACAAGAGCTAGAGAAGGTTAATGAATTACCACAGTACTCAGTCCACGTTGAAAAGCCTACCAATTTTTCACAATGTAAAAATGGTAGTTTTTGTGTCATATATCTTTCAGGATGATGTACATGAGAATGTGTTATGTGCAGTTTGAGGCCAACCAAAACCATAGCTGTGTTACTACTTAAACCTTTGAGTGTTTACATATCAGAAAAACTGAACTGGCTATTTTATGTTAGTATACACACATCCAGAGCAGAATCCATGAATGGTTATCTTTCTGGTTTAACTACTCAGGTCAAAGAGTTTCAGTCTATGCACTACATCATCCATTCAGAAAAGCTGACTATGTGGAAAAATGTTACTTGAATGTAACAACAGTTTGCAGGATGTGGTTACAATTAGCAAACACATTAAAGTACATGTCTTAACTCACATCTGTTGATGCAGCTTTGTGAGATGTGTGCAGAGCACTCACATCTTCTCATATACACAGAGGTGAGATGGCTTTCTAATAGGAAGATCACTGGGCAGCCTGTTTACTCTTGTAACATATTCAACTTGTTCATTCAAATCAATGTATCACTTCAGGTGAGAATGACAATTGTGTTCAGGTTGGCAGATAAAATGTCTGCATGTGAAAGCAAACCAGAACTATTGGAATGGTCAGTGAATGTTGGAATTTTTGACACGTTTCCATCATTAGCAGAGGTTTTGAGAGAGAATGAGATGGGGCTTTCTTCCAGGTGCTGCATCGCCTACCTCTGCTTTCAAAACATTTTGAGCATTACTTCCCAATCACAAAAATACTCAAAATTGGGAAAGAATAGAACTGTGAGCTATTTGTGAATAAACTAGATGAATCAAATTTGTAAGTGGTAGAAGAGGATGAACTGCTTGAAATCACAAGTAATAATGGCCTTAAAAGTATGTTTGAGGCCACTTCAAGGCTCCATACCTTCTGGATAAAGTCAGAGCAGAATGTCCTGAGGTTGCTACAAAAGCATTAAAAATTTATTCAATTTCCAAATCTTATGATTCAGAAGCAATGTTTCCTGCAGTGAGAGTAACCAAAAGGTGAATGTAGAGTAGACTGTAGATAAGCAACATATTTTGGGTGTCACTGGGACCATATAGTTGCAAAAATAAGCTCAGAGCACTTCCTGATTCTGAACTATGGTGAATTTTATAGTTATCTAATTATATATTACAATGTAATAATAATGTAAATAAAGGACACAATAAATATGATGTGCTTGAATCATCAAAACTACCACCCTCACACCCAGTCCATGGAGAAATTGCCTTCCAAGAAACTGGTCCCTGGTGGCCAAAGTGGGTGGGGACTGCCTAATTGTGTTACACAAATTGAAGGTGTAAACCAAGAATTATCAGTATAATAGAAAAATTTAGACAATGGAAGAGAAGTAACAATGTTCAGGAGTATGAAAGAATGAAAAGACAAAGAGATCCCATTACAACAAAGTACTCATTGCAAAATGGAAACATAAACCTGGAAATCATTTTTAAAAGACAACAGAGCTATATAAAAATGAGTCAAAAATATATATTTATACTGTTTTACCACAGAAGATAAAGGAATTACTATCCAATGTAACAAGAGTACTTAAGCAATCAAGAAGATACTATATGTACAAACTTGGGTTTCTACAAAAACAATTAAAATGAACACATAAATAATATTATTCAGAAAATAATCGTGTCTATAACAGTAAATAAAACAAATGTTTTTTATAATATATACACACAGAAACACATGCATAGACATGCACAAAGTACTTAACTATCAAATGTAAGAGAAAATTATTAAATTATTTGAGAAAATATTTGAAACTATATTCTAAAATGGAGCATTATTAAACTAATTCTTATGTCACACACCAAAAGTAAACATACATAGACATACTATGCTAACTCAAAATCATGGAAAATACATATCCTATTATGCACAAGCAGACCAAAATATATTCCCAAAGAGGGAGAAAATATTTACAAACTCTCACAAATAATATCCACAGGCTAAAAAAATGAATAATAATTAAATTATAATCCAAAATAAGTCCAATATCTCGAGATAATTAGTAGAGGAGGAAAAGAGAGAAGCAAATAAATACATAAAAGAGATTCTTTTCCCTAATAGTAATATGGACTGATCCTCAAATATACTCACTATATCATTTAATAATGAATAGACTGGCTAAAATTAAAATGAAATTTGAACAATGATACACAGAAATTAAAATGTTCCTATAATAATTGTAGAGATCAACTTTGTAATATTAATAAAGCTATAGTCGCGGAAATCTTAAGAATTTTCCCATTAGCTACTGATTTTTCTTATACCCATTGTTTTAGTGTGAGTTTGCAATAATTAATCATTACATCAATTTGGGTAATTGGTATATGCATAAGCATATACCAAATGTTGAGCATTTTCAATCCCTTCACCCACCCCCATCCACTTCTTTCCTTCTTTTTTCTTCTTTTCCATCCACTTCTTTCCCCACTGCCCCTAGTTACTTTCTCCATATCTCACAAATTGGCCTTTTTTTCCCCTCTTATCTCTTTTTTATTTTATTAGTATTTTAGATTCCTTATATAAAAGAAAGCATGTGATTGTTGGAGACCCCTGCAGTAAGGTTCCAGTACCCACCTGCCTAATGAGAAACAAAGACCTGAGAGAAAGAATGCACTAAGAGGGCCGGGGATTTAGCTCAGTGGTTTCAGCGCCTGTTGTGCAAGCGCAAGGACCCCAGTTCGATCCCTGGCACTAGAAAAAAAAAAAAAAGAATGAACTAAGAGAGAAAAAGCAGGGGGCCAGGACGACCAATGCCTGTGCAACTGACAAAGGCGCTGGGCAGTCCCACGCACTGACTTTTATTGGCAATCAATTGGGGTAAAGGTGATGGGGGGGTTTCTATGGAAATTAATGTAAACAAGACTCAGAAAGGACAAGAATTCTCAAATTGGGAATAGACAAAATCTACGATTGTAATCGGAACATTGTCCTTCTAGTCTGAAGGTTTTAGTTGAGGGAACAGAATTTGGGCGCGAGTTACTCTGACCTCGGCACATAGGCTCCAGCTGGCCTCACTTCTACAAACAAGCCAATTGAGGGTTAAACTCTTCACAGCCGGCCTTGGGCATAATCAATATTACGGTCCTCTGCATGTGATATTTGATTTTCTGTGTCTGAATTATTTCACTTAATCTTACAATCTAATTCCCATACGTTTTCTTTCAAATGACAAGATTTTATTCTTCATGATGGTTGCATAATATTCACATATATATCACATTTTCTTTATCCATTTTTGAAGGTCATGTGGACAATTTCTAGAGCTTAGTTATTGTGAATTCTGCTGCTATAAACATGGTTATATCCATTGTTTATAAACAATCACATGTTCATCATCAGTAGAACAGATAAATGTTCGTGTCTATGACTACATTAATAAATACTGTGTATATTCTCAAGGTAATTTTATTGAATATATATATAAGTATCTTTACAAATATATTTTTATAATAGAAAAATATTTGCACCCAATGTACCAATTATTTAGCACTCTTGCCAAAGCATCATGTATGTCCATGTTAGTTTTCACAAAATGTCTATGTAATATAGATTTAGACACAAATTTTCACAAAAAAAAACTAAGTCACAGAAGTATTTAGCAATTTGCTCGAAATTACTCACCAAATGACTAGTAGAACCAGAGATTAACCTAGTCACTATAGCTCTACATCCCATTCAATAAACACTAAGCTTAATGTTCAGTATAAGAGTGAGAGATAATCAAATAATAATGTATTTGTGCAATATCACCCATATAATATTTGAAATAAATGATTTTTCTACATGTGCAACCTTGATTTGTCTCAAAAGATTTCTATAAACCAAAAACCTGTTAAAAAAACCAAATTCAGTATGAAACATGCAACATAAAAAGCTTAAAAATCTATAAAAATAAAAACAGACATAGATGACTATATATATTAAACTAAGAATGACATGGGTATGACAAGGAATACAGCAAGCTTCAGAGAGTTGTATTTAGATCAGAGAATACAGTTGGAAAGACATACAAAAGGGCTTCCACAAAATTCTTCTATTTTAAATAAAGAAAGAAACACTGCAGATGAGAAAGGATACATTAGTCATTCCTATGCATATTGGGATTTTTCCATAACTCACTGACTCAGGGTGTCAAAGTAGCAAAACTGTGGGAGGAAAATTTGTCAACTCATTACAGCAACATTGAAAGGCTTCCAGGTGCTGTGCTCAGACCAGAAGCAGGGGACATGAACTTGTCATCCTCCGATGAGCTCCCCCGAGAATGGATGTTCTCACAATGGACACAGAAGCCTCAGCCAAGGGTGTTTCTCAAACAGCAAGCATTCATAACCATCCGTGTGCCACTAGAGGACAAACAGGGAAAATGCATAGGAATAATTAATTAAGGAAAATAGTGCAGAATCCATAGTATACATGAAATAAGCATGCTTAAAAAGACCTCCATCAGAGGCCAAATGAAAATTGCAGAAAACTATGACATTTTATGCCTATTAGGTTTATTAGAAGTGCATTATCCATGAAAAGTAACACAAAGCCCAAAATTGGAAAAAAAGATCAAAATTCAAATAGAAGGCCATCAAGATGCAATGCTATGTGAATGCTATTAAAGTTAAGGAAACAATGAACACAAAGAAATAAATATAAGAGATATGATCAGTATATAAGCAAACCACACAATATTCTTGCTAACATATCATTTGTTAGAATTTAGTCATGTGACTAAAATATTTAAGTAATAATCTTTTCTTGGTTAACTCTTAGTATCATAAGAAATTGTTTTCAGAGTCATAATAAGAGTTGACTACTAAGTAAAATATAGAAACTTTTCTCTGGAGAAACATGGTAGGTGATGTGATTGAAGGGGACTGCAGAGATGACTTCAGTTATGCTGGTAATGATGTTGGGTGCAAGTGTGTTGATTACAGTTATTTTAAATGGTGTATGTCTTATGTTTTTGTATGAATGACAGAAAAATAATGATGGATTTTGTACCTGAATTTCAAGGCATGCACACACACATGCACACATGCAGTATACACTGATGTCCACACTTCTCTCAATACTGAGATATTCCTTTCACCAAGTACACTGGAAGCAGAGCTGGCAGATGGCTCCTGACTGTCTCTGGTGAATATTGGCCACATTGCACAGGTGCTTTATGGCTTTATGGAAAGTCATATAATCCTCCTTCATATCCACTGGCTACTGGGCATGTAGCTTACTGGTAGAACACTTGCCTAACATGCACAAAACCCTGGGTTCAATCTCCAGCCCTGCAAAAAAAAAAATAAATAAATAAATAACATCGATTAGTTGTTATATGTAGGGAAAAGGATAACAAGTTAAATATTTGGCCCATTTACCTAAATCTGTCACAGGGCCATGAAGACAGACCCTGTGACTTTTGTTGTACTTGAATCATTGATAAGCTTATTCCTCTCTCCAATTTTATTTTCTTATTTTTTATAGAAGTTAATCTACTATGCACAATCTACTACATGTTCTGTGTATAATTTGCCAACTCAGAGCCAAATTTTCCAAAAAGCCTCTTAAGAAAAAGAAGGCTAGACCTTGTATTATGTGTTCACAAAATATTAGTCAATTAATGGATGAAACATTACGTAGATTGGACATACTTAATGACAAATAATTGATGACCACAACTGTAAAAATGCCACTAATTTTTAGTTTCCCTAACAACACAAAAGCATTGCTTAATTTTACAAGTACTTCCCAATTTAAGATTTTGCTTGCAGAATAGAGAAAAAATTAATATATTTTTAACAACTGTATAAATTATAGGTATCATAGCTAAATTATTAATTCTCAAAGAGTGTTAAAATGCAAGACAGTTTAGAGGAAAGAAGGGATGCTAAATAAATCAATGGTGATTTTAATAAACTAGAAGCTTTTAGGTGCTAAATCTGTCTGCATCTGATCTGAATTGCAATTACCTGTCAAAAATTCATCCATCATCACAATCTCCAAACAAACTTTCTTGGCAGCAGATGTTTGAGGAAAGCTATTTCGTGTGGCAAATTTTTCTTTTGGTTTACAACATCCTCAGGAATGACAGAAATTTCAGGGAATGTTTCAGCACAACTCAGCAAAAACCTGCTAGGTGCAAAAAAATAGTGTTTTACACAGTTTATATAATTTATAGATGCATCCTTAAACAGAAACTATTCATTCATGAACTAATGTTGTGAAACTTATTGTTTCTAAATAACATCCATAATCTTTGATTCCAATATTTCAATATTTTATAGGAATACAAGGCAATGTATATTACAACAATGCATTTGAACAAAATATTTCATTTTATAGTCTCTTTTCAATTTAAAGAATTGTAAGTTGTAGTTGGATAAAATAACTTCAATATAATAGTCATTTTTAATGTCCGTTGATAACTTAAAGGAAAATAGGATCTACAATGACCTTGCTAAGAGCAAAGACTCATAAATTATTGACTAAAAACCAAAATGTTGGCTATAACTTCAGCTTCTTCACATTTATGCTTTCTTTGAAAATTATATTGCTACATTTTAGATTTTATACCAAGAAAGTACATTCCTAGTTCAACTATCATCTAACAATATTTATAACTAAATAGTCTGTGTGGTACATACCACATTTTCATAATAATTGGTTCATCAATCTTACCCAAATAGTGAATATATGAATGCTTTTTTGTCTCTTTCATTATGGTCAAATATTCTTGGCAGTATTCATTATATTATTAAAAAATCCAAAATTTTTAAAGGAAGACATGTGATAATATCTTTGTGATTTAAGGACAAAAAGGTTTTCTTAGATAAGAAAATGAAAAAAAAGTACAATGAATTTCCAAAAAAGAAAGTAAACTTCATGAATAGAAACTTCTGTTAATCAAAATACACTGTAAGAAAATGACCAGAGCCAGGTGTAGTGGTGCACATCAGTAATCCCAGCACTCTGGGAGGCTGAGCCAAGAGGGGTAAGAGTTCATGCCCAGTCTGGGCAGCTTAGCATTTGAGTGAGATCCTGTCCCAAAATAAGAAAAATAATTTTTTTTTTTTTTAAAGCTGAGGATGAAGCTCAGTGAAAAGTTCCAAGGGCAAAAAGTAAAAGGTGGGAGGAGAAGGAGGAGGAGGAGTAGGAGGGGGAGGGGAGGGGGAGGGGGGAGGAGGAGGAGGAGGAGAAGCAGGAGAAAAGAAGGATGAAAATAAAAAGAAAATGGCTAGGAATGCTCTTGTTGGCAGCGTATATTCTAATTTAGAATGGTACAGAAAAGATTTGCATGGCCCCTGTGTAAAGATGATGCACAAATTCATGAAGTGTTCCATATTTTAAAAACTATGCATGTCATAAATTGGGACAAATAATAACAAAACAAATAAAAATGATCTCCTACAACTCAGTAATAAAAGTACAATAAAAATTACCTGTAAAGTCATGGAATTTTGTTGTTGTTGTTGTGACAGGGTCTCACAATGTAGTCCAGGCTAGTCTTGAACTCACTGTGTAGACCAGGCTGACCTTGAACTTGGAGCCATACTCCTGCCTCAGCCTGCCAGGTGTGCATCACCCTGCCCAGCAAATATGGAAACATTTTTACACACAGTTCACTAAGTATTTAAAAATCTCTAAAAATACTAAGAATAACCAGATTTAAAAATAAAAGTGGGATTATAAAGAAGCTGGGGAATTTTGGTTACCAAGTGGAATAGCTGCATTCCTTCAGGACCCCATCATACAACCAAAATTTATAAGACAAAGCATATACAATGTTGAAAATCTAAAGAATGCACAACACACAGTGACCAAAAGCCAATGATGGTAAATCTTTTAGAGCCTTCACTTATAACAAACAGCCAGCTTTAGCTTGTGTGCCATAGGTTTGCCCCACTGCATAAATTATAGCCTTTGGTTCAGAATATGGTAGCAGTGCTGTTCTGTGAAATGTAGCAAACGTATCTGAGTGGTGTGGGATGGTGGTGTAAGCCTTGTGTGAGGGACAGGAAGCCAGCATGAGGAAATAAATTGTTCTTCCCTTTCTATTTTGCCTTGATCCTAAAACTGTCACCCATAAGCCAGGCCCTAACACCTCAAAGTCCTAACACCTTCAGGAACTGTAGACACACTTAAATTCTCTGTGTCTTTGATGAAAGATTTCAGACAAGACGCATAGGCCATGGTATAGAGAGTATACATAGAGTTTTGAAGAAGAGAGAGAGAGAGAGAGAGAGAGAGAGAGAGAGAGAATACACCTTGAAGGTAGTATTATAGTTTATATCTAGATATTCCTCGTGTGTCATATGCCACTTGGGGGGCTTTTAGATTATGGAGGTTTATAGCTGGCTTACTGTTAGAGAGAGGGGTCTGGTTGGCAGAGGTGAGTCACTGGCCACATGGCCCGGAAGGGTTTATCTCCATTCCTGGCTCCTCCTTTTTCTTTCTGCTCTCCAGTCAACGTGCTATGAGACACTTTCCATCAGCTACATCTCTCTGCCATGACTTCCTGCCCTAAGGTCTGGAATCTCTCCCAACTATGAGCTGAAATAAGTCTCCTCCTGTAAGTTTCGAGTGATAGCTATTATGTCCCAGCAACAAGAAAGTGACTAAGGCAGAGACAACGAGCCAAGATGTCAGCTGTGCTGAATGAGCCTTCAGGTTAGATATATATGACCAAATGGGCCTTTCATGAAATGTCCTTTAATTTTCTGAGATCATCAGTCTTTCAAAAGAAAAAAGGACTATGTCCCTGTATACTCCTAGATAGATGTTACCCATTCATTTTGGGGGCAACCTTAAAGTTTTTCTAATCTGTTACCCATGGTCTGGACTTTATAAGAACCCTGGACCTTAGCAGCATGCTCAAAGGTGTTACATTCTCTTGAGCTAAAGTTTAAAATCACAAGCTTGTGTGGATTTTCTCCATGGCTAATGATTTAAAAAGCTAAGAAAAATGGGGGGGGGGTCTTCTTTGGTTGTCAAGTAGCCCCCAGCCACCCATCTCTAACTTTAGAGATGTCTTACTTTATTTTTTTTTCTATCCTTATTCCTTTTTTTTTTTAGTGGAATTGCTCATTTCTTTTTTTTATAGCAAAACATTTATTGATACATTTTAGGCATATATAATGATAACACTCATCAGAAAGAATTTGTATCTGTACGTGATACATCCAGCCTTGCCTTTTATTCCCATTCCCCTCCCTAAGCACCCCCCGCCCTATGAACCAAAGCTTTGTTTCCATTTTTTTGTTCGCTTTTCACCTTTTTCTTGTCCCTTCCTTCCTTTCTTTCTCCTTTTTCCCTTGTTTCCCTTCCCATTTGAACATTTTCTTCTTATTTTCCAAATTTTGATTTGAAGCATTAAAACTTAAAATGTAAGTGATGATACAAGTCAGTACCATTTTTATACATTAAATATCACAAGACTGTTATTGTATTTCACAAATTTGTGTTAACATCTATTAACTTTTTTATTTTCAATATGATGATTTGTCTTTGATATTTTTCTAATTGATTTTTTGTCAATATTATTTCTTCTGGGACATCATCCTTTTTTTCAGTTACTTATCTCTTTTATGTAGATAAGTTTATCTTTGCTAAAGTCACCAGATTCTAGGCTACATATTTATTATCTCTCAAATGTCAGTAGAATCAAGGTTCATATGGTGAACTTTTGATTATATTACTCCATTTATGTTCAATTGAATTTCATGCTAAAATTACAAATTTTTTATTTTCTACTATTTATGCCTTTTGACCAATTTTCTCTTTCAATAATACATTTTTATAAAATATCATGTGTTTATCAGTGGGAGACAAGAAAGTGACACAACCACTCATATTTTTAAATCTATTCATGAACTGAGTAATAGATGCACAGTAACAAATCCCCGTAAGACATTTAAGAAAGAAATAGGATTAGTTACTGATCATAAAGTACTAGTAGAAGAGTTTATATATTGTACAATTACTCAAGGTTATTACACTACAGTTACTGCAGTTTGAAGTACTATCTTGAGGTAATAGTACTTAGTTGAGGCAAGGTAACTGAAATCCATTAAAGAAACCATGTACAGCCAGATATCTGTGTGTGTTTGTGCATACACATGCATGTACATAAATGTTTTTCTGTTATGGAAAGATGAGGAGAGAAAGCAAAAGTGTTGGAGAAGTGCACTAGTCAAACATAATAGCAAATGGTGCAAAATCTAAATAATTGTTAATCTGTGTTAATGTAACTATTCCTTGATGTTCCATGTGAAATGCTCCTCAGTGTCTGTGGGTTTTTATTCCCTTGCGAATGCCAGTCTGTGGATGCTAAGGTCTGTAACCAAAAAAAAAAAAAAAAAAAACAAAAAGAGGCATGTATTTGCATGTAACATATTTACATCTTCCCTTACACATTAAATCATCTCTCAATTACTCAAATGTGTGACACAATGTAGATGCTATAGAAACAGTTGATCTACAGTAGTGTTTGGGAATAATCACAAGAAAAAGAAAATCTGTATATTTTCAGTACAGTTGCAATTTTTTTCTTCCTGGAGTGTTTTCCATCCATGGTTGTTTAAAACCACTAATGTGGAATCCTTGGATAAGCAAGGCTGATTGCAGTTTTCTTATAAATTGTTTTGTAAATTTTAAGATAACATAATACAAAATAATGAAAAAGAAATACGCAAAAGACATGAAATAATTTGGTTCCTCTCTAAGAACATTATTAGTATATAAAGTAGTATTCAAATTACAATTAAATATAAGAAAATATTTGATATTCATCAGTTTTATAGTCCATTTGTTTCAAAATTGGTCTTAATCTTATTATAAAGTTACTTTACACATTTCTGAGCAATGATATAGATCAGATTTCTTGAAAATGGCACTTCTGTCCAGCTGGACTATAATTAATGTGACTTAAAGACTGCCTTTTTGGGTACTACTTAAAGCCACTTTTGGCTTTTTGGGTGTATGTAAAGCCACTATAGGATTTTCATGACATCTCTTCATTTTATTTGATTCAGCAACTTTCACAGGAGGAAAATATAGGTTTGTAATCTGCAAAACTTGAAGTATAGTGCCCTTTACAAATCAAGAACAGGATATGCCCTATGTGTGTTATGGTAACTAAATTCCAGGTGGCTTAAGGATTTGTTGATCTCATTTCAGTTCCTCCCATCTAAATTCACAAAATTTGGTTTTTGGTCTATGAAGGGATAGTTACAATAATTAACATATATCAATATTAATCAACTAAGTGATTGGGTTTGTTTTCATTCTTCATTCTTTTTATTGATTTACATATGAGCTATAGGATGAGGCTATTGGTAAAGTTCACCTATTTTTCCTTAACATATTGAAAACCAAAAATAAAGGAGCAGGTGGAAAACATAAAAGGTAAATTTTAATAACAGTCCCAAGTGCAATTAGAGATACTATGAGACAAATGCTAAAATAGGAAATCAATGTGTAAATACCAAATAGTTTCTCTGGTGTGAAAAACTAAAACTGTAAATAACGATCAAAATGTATAATTGATATTGTGAAATAGGAAGAAGTGATCTAAAGGAGTAGGAGAAATGGGAGGGGTAGGGGAAAGGAAAGAAGAGAAAGGAAAAATATGAGAAAAGGAAAAAATGGAAACAAAGTCTTCGTAAATAGGGAAGAGTGGATGGGGTGAAGGGAGAGCAGGGGAATGGGGTAAAATAAGAACCAAGATAAATCATGTAAAGGTACAAGATCCCAATGATAAATGTAACTGTATTGTATACTTAAAATGTATCAGTAAAATTAATGAAAAAATAAAATAAAACAGTAAATCAATCCATTGCTAAACATACAAATTTGCTCATTAATTCTGATTTTCAAAATGGTAAAAGAGGTTAGACAAGTAAGAAACTTGTCATTTTTCTAATAATTCATAGGAAAGATTAACTATGATTTTGATCATGTTTTCTTTGTTATTACATTACCTATTTGTGTTATTAGCAGTCCATTGCCTTAAGTGCTAGACCACCTTGTCATTCTTATATGTGTTTTTGATGCAGATACTTGGTTCTACAGTGTGATGTGATCTACAGAGAAGAAGGTCTATATGAGTAGAAACCTGGTAATATACCTGTTATTAATATTTTTTCATGGTGCTGTTTATTTTAACTAATACTTTTCAATTATATCCTCTTTGGCATCAATTCTGACTAAGGATCTTTTGTATGTAACTGGAATTAAGTTGAACTTTAATATACATTAATATCCAAATAATTTAATGAAGTTTGAATTTTCCCCCATGTGCTCATCAAAATATGTCTGTTTATCTTTTCATTTGGAAATTTGACTTTGGAGTAATAAAAAAAACAAAAACAACACTTGTACAAAAAAGGAACACTTACCCTTTTCCCACTTAGAGAATTAGGTCTATGCTATATGCAGTACAGAATTTTAGACTTAAGTACTAAATTCATGGAAGAAAGAGTCAACCTCTAAATATTTTACTGTATTGTATACAATTTTCTTTTCTGCACCTTCCAAACACATACAAAAATGTTCATGTAGACAAGGACATATGGCTAAATGTAGTAGCCAGCAAGACAAGAATTGAATTAAGCCATAAGATATTATATTAATATGCCAGATATTTACTTGCTAATTACACTGAATATAATAATGAGATAGTCCTATCTGAATGTAATCAGAACTTTATTTAATGAATCTGTGTGTTCTATTGGAATACATCAATCTAAATAGAGACTTCTAATGGAATACAATAAATAGAATATGTCACAATGATATTTTAGGTATTGATCCACCATTAAACTAGAACAATGTGTCACAGAGTTGAGAAGACCCACAATGGAGAACAAAGTCAAAGAGTAATGTTTAAATATTAAAGAATAAATAAGCAAGGATACTGGAAATTTAAAATTTATTCAAGTGAAGGACATTCACATCCTTCTTCTACAAGTAAAATAATACCTCATACATTTTCACTATGCATGTAATTAGGAGCTACCAGGACACAAGAACCTGGAGAGTGCTTTACCTAAACTCCATGGATTCATAATTTGTTGAAATACGCTTTTCCCATTCAACAAAGTAGCCATGCATTAACACTACATATTTTTAGGGAAATAGACATGAGTAGTAGTAAATTAATAGAAAATCAACTAGAGAATGGCAATACTAAAATATTTATTACTGAGGATTTTGTGTGTGGGTATAAAGTGTATAAAGCATTCATATATATATATATATATATATATATATATATATATATATATTGGTGCTGGGATCGAACTCGGGACCTTGCACTTGCAAGGCAGGTGCCAGAACCACTGAGCTAAATCCCCGGCCCTAAAGCATTCAATATTGAACAAATGTATAAATATTTGCAAATAACCAAATATCTCACAATTTTCAAATCTATAAGATAAAATGCTTGTTTGAACTGTATTAGAGGAACATTGAAACAAATTATGATTACTTTAGTATGATTATTTTCCAAAAATTATTATATTGAAATGAAAACCATGGAAAAATGTTGAAAATGAAAAAGGCAGACATCTAATACAAAGATAAAAGAGAAGGGAAATCAAAACTAAGAAAAATGATGCATTATAGAAATTAAATTTCATTCAGGTTGTGTATATTATTAAAAAACTATTAGAAATGTCTGTGTACTCTAATAGCTTAAATAAACCATTTTGTTATTTATCCATTATAAATTCATTTTTGGACATAATTCCAAGATTGAAATAATTATACAAAAACAATTGTAATTTAATGTGGGAATTTCCATAGAATCGTCACAAGATAAAACTGTTATGAAGTGATAACATTTTCTCAAAGCTATATTTTATCAAATGATGGAATTTTTTAAAGGAATGAATGAGACAGAACAACAATAAAATAAGTTGTCAAAGGAAACTTTCTAAAAGGATTAACTATTTATGAATTTGGATATAGAGAAGAAGCTACTATGATGTTAGAAATACTCCTCTACACAGTAATTGTCATATGAAGATGGAGCACTGCTACGTAGTAGAGGTAGATTCAGTTAATAAAAGAATATTCCTGTTTTTTTTCAGCTAGTTCAATTTTTTTCAAAACTAGGTACCAGACATAATAGATTGAAGTAAAAAATTGGATGACATACTTCAACTTCATGATGGGAAACCAAAGTAATTGTATCCATAACCTTCACATTTTACAAACTATTACACCAAGTTTTTGAAAGAAAACTTTCAAGCTAGAATACATGGCAAATCACACCACGAAATTTAGATAATTGTACAATTGTTTGAAAAGCTAGGAAAAAATTACAGCTTATAAAATTCATAGGAGGCTGCAAAGGATAGGTTTTAGAATGTGATTAATGGGTTCACATATTATGAGAAAAGCTTTATAAAATATAGTCCCTTATTATTAAATATACATAAAGCTAGGTATTATCTTAGGCACCATATTTGTCCTGACAAATAAAATAGCAAAGTCTATTATCTTCTTAGACCTTTCATTTTGATGGGAAAAATGATAGTTCCACATGCACATGGACGTATGACATGCACACAATCAGATATTTGCAGCAGTATAAATATTAAAATAATGTAAACCAGAAGTCACAACATCATCTAAAACAAAATAAAATAAAACGGGAAAATGATAAAGTGTTTTGTAAGACAGAGCTATACAAAAATATTTTATACAAAACTATTTTTAAAGATTATATCAAAATAAGTATTAAAGAAGAGCAGCTCAATAACACTAGTGAACATGAGGAAACTTGAAGATGGATGAAGTAGTTATTTAATGAAACTGGTGATATATGTAATATAGTGCAACTAATGATAAAATAAAAATAATTTTTAAAACATTTTAAGATCAAAGAAAGTACAGACTCCACTTCTGAAAAAAGACCATGGAAATGCCATTTAAAAACCATGCCACGTACCTTCATAACTCCTGTAATAAGCAATATACTGACTTGATTGGCTGGAGACAGCACAGCACAATTCCGAGTATCTGAAGGTCATGGAGGTGGGAACTGTGCCTCATCCAAGGCTGCTTCCTATCTGACGCTCCTAAGCTGTGCTCTACCACCAGGCAGCCATAAAGTGAGCAGTCCACCATGCCCTTCTGACAAGATGTTACTGCCTAACTAGCCAACCTTTGTGCAAAAGCTTTGAAACTGTGAGCCAAATAAACCTTTCCTTCTTTAACTTGCAAGTGTCAGATATTTGGTACAAATGGGGGAAAGCTAATACACAGTCTTGAACAGAAAAAATTGGAAATATATATATATATATTTATCACAGCATAATGTGTTTGAGAATTATCATATGTTTTATCAGTAATTTGTGCCTTTTTATTTCTGAGTAATATTTTGTTGTCTGGATGAACCATATTTGCCTGTTCCTTCACCAGTTGGAAGACATAGGGGTTGTTTCCAGTTTTGGTGATTGTGAGTTGAGTTACTATGAACATTTAGGTCCCGCTTTTTGTATGAATGAGTTTTACTTCCCTTGCATAAATACTTATAGTTGGATTGCTAGGTCATATGGAAAGTATATGTTTAATTTCATAAGAAGTAGACAAACACTTTTCCAGTAGCAGTACCATTGTGCATTTAGTGGTTTTTTGTGTTTGCTTTAGTTTTCTGTTTTTAGCATAATAGGTAGGTAATGATATCTCAATTGATTTTAATTTGTTTCCCTTATGACTAATGATTTTGAACATCTTTTTGTGTGCTTACTTGCATTTGTTGTATCTTTACAAGTGATACAGAATCTTTTGCCCATTTCAAAAACTGGGTTTTCTCATTGACCTTTGGTAGTTCTTTATCAGATATGTGATCTGCAATATTTTCTCCTTATCTGTTCATTGTCTTAACAATATCTTTCACACAGCAGTTTTTAATTCTGATGAAGTTCAATGGTCAGTTTTCTCATTGATGAATAGCATGGCAGTGATAGAAAGGAATCAGAAGAAGGGTTAAAATGATTAAAATGAATAATTGATAATTTGAAATAGGAAGAAAAGTCCAAAGGGGTAGGGGTGATGGGAAGGGAAGGGGGAAGGAAAGAAGGGAAAGGAAAAATTATGAGAAAGGAATCAAAAGATGGTGAAAAATATTCTAAAATCTAGTAATTGCTTAGCCATTAAAACATCCTTTAGCTGAAAGTTCTATGTTTTCCTTTAAGAAAATTGTGATGCTTGGAAATAGATTTCATAGGATGCATGGAAGCTTAATTAGGGCTTCTTAATACTTTGATCTATTAAGGTGAATGAGTGAGTGTGAATATAGTTCATCATGAAATCTGTTTATTGTCTTCTGCTAAAATGATTGTATTAGGTGGAAATTGAGATTTTGTTGAAATGGTGAAAATTTTTAGTTAGGATGAATAAGTTCAAGAGATCTTTTATAAAACTTGGTGATTATAGTTAATGAAATGTTGTGGAGTTGAAAATTGTTAAGAAAATATAAGTACTCAGGTCACAAAAAAATATGTGAGATCAGATATTTATCAATTGGCCTAATTTAAGTATTTCACAATGTATACATAAGACATGTTCTACACTATAAACACATTTTTTATTTGTCAATGAAACAGCTGTCAATTTTTTAAATAAATTGAAAATAAAAGACAAATACATCTGTTTACTTTATTTTAAAGTATAGTGGAAAAGAAAAATGATAGAATAAATTTTGTGAATGGATGAATATGAAAATTAATTTATTATTTTTAAACGTGAGGCATCAAGTAGACCCATTTATATTTTTTTAAAACTTTTCTTCACCAATAAAGACATATTTACTCTTTTTTTAAAAAAAAAATTGTATCTATAGCACCAGGGATTTAGCTCAGTGGTGCCATACCTGCCTCTCAAGCACAAGTTCCCAAGTTTGATCCCCAGTACCAAAAAAAAAATTGTACCTATCAATTAAACTAATTACATTTTAAAGAAATACTGGTACACAAGGGAGGAATTTGAAATATCAATGATGAATCTATTATTTAAATATTATATTTTGTGCAAATTATTATCCATAGATGTTGTGTGTACTAAATTTAGGCAGCCAGAGAAATTTTTATTAGTCTTTTCTTTAGAGTTCCTGACATTAAACTTTTATTTTATTCATTGTAATTATTAACTCAAAGGGATTATGCAGATTAAGTTTCTGTACATGCACGAAATGATTCATTCAGATTCATCCTCCCTTATGACATCTCTTGTACCTTCTTCTCTCCCATTCCTTGGGCCCCTTCCTGTTCCTATTAGCCCTTTTTCCTACACATGAAAGAAAATGTTCCATACTTGTCTTTCTTTGTCAGTTTATTTTCTTTAAGATGATCTCTGATTCCATCAATTTTCTTGACATTAATGCAATTTTTTTCTTTATAGCTGAATAATACATATATATGTGTATAATGTGTACCATAGTTTCTTTATCCATTCATTTTTGCTTGGGCTGTTACATTGATTAATAATCTTAATTTAAATTCTTTTATAGTTAACATAGTATTTTATTTTAATTTTCAAATGAAATTGTCCTCTATTATTCAATATTAGAAATATTTGCAGAAATATTTTTATATTCCTATGAACTCAGAAGAATTTTTTCAACTGAAACTGACAATAGTCACAAAATAATTTGTTTCTATACTATGTCATTTAATTTTGTTATTTTAGTGATTTTCTTTAGGGAATTTGTATGTTTTATCATAATTTTGCTAGTTGGGATTTAGTAAGAGCATATTTCTCTTCCTTATGTATGATCATTAAAATTATCTTAGAAATCATGTTAGGTTAAATAGTTTTATTTAAATTTTCAAATAAATTTTCCTTCATTTTAATTTTGTTCCTTTTGTAAGGAACACAGGAACTTTCCCTTAGAAGAATACTTATTTCTTTCATAGCATTTTACATCAATGGAGTAGTCCATATAACAGATTGATTGACTCAACATCTAATCTTCAAATGTGTTTTCCTATGCTGAAGAAAATATACAAATAAAAATCACCTTTCCAAGATTTCATTGCTCCAGTGAATTCATGTGAGACTTGAGGTTGGAACTGGGCTAGGTGACTTAGGCAGAATTCAAGGTACCATTGGCTGGTGTGGATTATGGCAAAAGTGATGTGATTCTAAAGTTCACAACTAGGGCAGGGGCTTCTTATTTTGCAGGAAACTGCAAACTTTATTTTAAAAACATATAAATAATATGGTGTCTTAGTCATTTCTGGATATTTAACCTAAAATTTGTTTCTTTAGTCTTCTTGGTGACTTTGAAAGTCTATTTATTTATTTACGAGAGAGAGAGAGAGAGACAGAGAGAGAGAGAGAGTCTTGCTATGAAGTTAAGCTGGCTTTGAACTTATTACATAACCCAAGTTGGCCTCAAACTTTCAGCAACCCTTCTGCTTCAGCCTCCTGAGTGCTGGGATTACAGATGTGTACCACCACACCTGGATTGAAAGTCCTTTCACAAGTCTTTTTCTGTTGGAATAATCTCAAGTGGATTCTGACCTTTACACTGAAATGCTGACAGTTTAGGTAAACATGGCATACCACCAATGGGAACATAAGAAACTGATGGTGGAAGGGAGAAGATGGTCCCCTAAAGATGTTCACATCTCCAGCCTCAGAACCTGTGACTACGTTAGGCTGAAGGACAAGAGAAAACAAAAAGATCAGATAAAAATTGTCTATCCACTGTCTTTGACACGGAGAGACTATCCTGGGTTTTCCAGGTAGGACCAATATCATGTCCTTATACATGGTAGCTGGAGGCAGAGCAGAGAGAATGTCAGAGATTTGAAGGTGCTAAACTGCTAGCTTCGAAGATGGAGGAAGCGTCTCAGGAAAAAAAAAATGAAACCATTATGGTTCTTTTGGCAGGGAAAAAGTCCAAAGCAGGGAGATACAAAAACTACTTTTACGTGAAGAAAAAAGAGACATTTTAAAAGCACTATCAAATAATCCAAGTAGTTCAGATCTGTGTGGATTACAAATCAAATGGTAACTGATGACTCAAAGACATATCACAAAACATTTCATAAATGCTTTCTGTAACCACTCTTCTTATGTATTACATAGTGTATGCCAAGTATCATAAGTCTCAATGTTTCTTTTAAATAGGTATTTCATACTAATTTTGTACTTGACAGATATTCAAAAGCTTAGACTTGAAATACTCAGTTTATTCACCTATGAAATTAATTTTTCTTTGGGAAATGAATAAGCTTTGCTTGAAACAATTATTGGATATATCAAGATTAGACTTATTTCCTGTGATTTAGAATAAAATGAAGATATGGAACAATCATCATTTCTTATTGACAGAACTGACTGAGCTTAATATTTTGAAAAATGTCCTGAACTTATTGATTTACTTGATATATTTTTACTAAATAAAAATTTTATGTAAATCTCAGTATCTTAAAAGCATTACTGACTTCCAATGAACCCCAATGTCATGATTTTATATAAATTGCTTTGCACGTGTTTCTAAAATTATATTTTATTTCAAAAATTTTATTTATTGTTATTTCATCAAAGATATTTATTATGGGATTCTGTTTTTCCATCTGAGACATGTACCTTTTATTTTCTTTGAATACATATTGTTGGTGGCAATAATTTTCACTGTTTTGATTGTACGAAAATAGCCTTAATTAGTCCTTGCCACAAAAAGATAATTAAACAATCACAAAATGTCCTTTAAATGTATCTGCTCTAGTCTCAGAACCTGTGAATGCCTAGATTCTATAGCAAAAGAGACTTACTCTTCAGGTGAAAATAACCTTGCTAATCAGCTGACTTTTAAACAGGGAAATTGGCTTGGATTTTCCAGTGGCTCAGATATAATCACAAAAGATTATGTAAGACAAAAAGGGAAGAGAAGATGACAATTAGGAAAAGAGACATGAAGATCGATGTGGGACCAAGGAGATGCTGAGCTCCTGGCTCTGGAGATAAAGAAAACAGGCCAGAAACCAAGGCAAATTGCACATGTCAGAAAAGGCAAGGGTAAAGACTTGCTGGTAGAGTCCTCAGAATAAACTTGACTAATACTATAACATAATTTATATTCCTTAAACAAGGACATCTGCAAGAACATTACAGAGGCACTGAAAAACAAGTATACACACACACACACACACACTAAAGCACATGCACGCACGCATGCACAGCATTGGAGATTGACCCCAGGGCCTTCTCACTAGTCTAAATTCCAGCCCCTTTTAAAAAAAATAGTTTAAATTTTGAGGTAGGGCTTTACTAAGTTGCCCAGATGAGACTTGGACTTGCAAACTGCCTGCCTTACTTTCCCAGAGTGCTGGGTTTACAGGTATAGATCACCATGTTTAGCTTTTCTTATTGTTGTTATTTTTTGTTTGTTTTCCTCTTTCAATATTTTTCCTTTTCTTTGAAATTAGTTCTGTTTTAATCACATACAACATACTGAAGTTGTAGGTTGTTGTTTTTTTTTGGTACAGGAATCGAACTTGGGTCCTTGAACTTGCGAGGTAGGAGCCAGAAGCATTGAGTTAAATCCCCAGCCCGGTTAAACGTATTTTTGTTCTAGCTAATCTTAAGATTTTCACTTTGTCTTTTCTGTTCTTTGTTACAATTTTTCCATTCACTGAAGTTTGTTGTCTTTCTCTCATTAATTTACTAGTTTGAAACAAATATTTAATCCCTAATTCTTGTCTCTCTCTGCATGGTGTGTATGTGTTTATGTGTATCAAAGTCTATTTATTTTATAGTCAAATTTCACAATGTCTTTCATAAATCTTTAATATTGAAATACAGAGTATTTACATTCAGAATGCGGTTAAATTGTAGGCAGACGTGAGGTATATAAACTTGAGAGAAGAGTCCAAGCAAAAGTACTTAAAACAAGCAACTCGTGTTTTCGGAAAAAAGTATATTCTTAAGGAATTTTAGAAACGTCAGTTTAAATTTCAGTTTTTTACATATATTTTTATTCTTAAGTGATACACCGGGCCAGGGATTTAGCTCAGTGGCACTGTGCCTACCTAGCAAGCTCAAGGTCATAAGTTCGATCCCTGGTACCTAAAAAAAAAAAAAAAGATTTTCAACTGAAGTGATACACAATAATCATACAAATTTATAGAGTGTGACATTTTGATACACACATGTGACTTTTATTGTAAGCTCTGTAGGTGACTAAAACATATAAAGATCCAAAACCTATCTACAAGAAGCTTACAAGGTATGTAAGTGAAATATTTGTATGTGTTTTTTTTGTTTTTGTTTTTGTTTTTTGGTACTGGGAATTGAACTCAGGGCCTCGTTCTTGCAGGGCAGGTGGTGGAAGCACTGAGCTAAATCCACAGCCCCTATGTGTTTTAAATAACAATGATGTTACCTAAAATGAAATAATTTAGTGTAGTGAACATTATGAAAAAGTATACTTGAGTTTGTAAACATTGTAAATGACTAATATGCTCAATATTTTCGATAATTTTATAAGTATTTAGGAGTAGTGTAAGAAAAATAAGCCTTAGCCTTTTACCTTGCCTACCAAAATATTAGAACTTCTGTTGTTTTCTATCTTTAATAAGGAGCTAATTTAAAAAATTATTTTGATCCAAAATGTAACATGAAATGATTTAAAAAAAGATATCAGATGGAAAATAGTGGAAGTTATCAGAGCCCAAAGCTAAGAGTTGGTTCTAGGAAAATGAGCCAAGACAACAATAAGTAGACTCAGAAAATGGTCAAAGTGTAGCAAGAGTTGAACCCATTTCTGACAACCCATGAGGATTGATTTAAAAGACGGAAGCTCATTACCTCTGGTTAGTTCTCTGTATGAACATCCTAACATCACTCACCTGCCACAAGGCAAGCCTTACTGTGCACTCCATTGAATTACCCCATTGACTGTGCTGGAACTCTAGGACAATATTTACAAGAAAATAAACCTTTGCAAGTACCTGTTTATTAATATTTGTTCTCTACCACGTCAGTGAACATTTAATAATTGGAGTAGGCCAAGTAGAAATTTCTTCTTGAAGAAATACTAATTACCTAATTATTTAGGTAATTGAAATACTAATTACCTAATTATTTGTATTATAAAGATTTGTGTTTTTTTCTGTGTATTAATTACGGAAAAATATACATATATTCAACTGCTTGTTTTCATGATTCAATTATTTGATTCATATAAATGATTTATCTTTCATATTGTGAGCATACGTTTTAGTGTCATTATATTTTTATTGGTTCCCACATAAAACAGATCTTAAATTTTAACTTGTACACTTTTTGATTTTCATGAATAAACATAATTCTTATGTATCCCTATCAAAGAAAAATTGCAGTTGACAGTAACACAGACAAAGAAGGCCTTACTCAATATACTAGTGCAGTAGGAAAAAAAAAGATTGGACTCAATTCCACTGAAAACTGGGGTGAGCTAGTAGAAAATCTCTGGAGGACATTAGGAAAGAGAATAGTCAATGTGATTGTATCCTTAGAGAATTTACAATAATTACTAAAGTTGAGTGTTAATTGTCATGTTTTAAACTTAGGCTGTGTCCCACCAAGACTGAGAAATAAGGAGTTGGCACTGTCTCTTTTGATACCATTATGGAGCGATGGCTCGGAGGTTCTTTTGAAAACGCTCCCTGGATTGTGTAAAAGGAAAGAGTCTGGAGAGATATTTCAACTTAAAGGAACAGAAAAAGCAAATTCTCTGAGAAAAGGGGGTTAGAAGCTGATAGTCTGGGAAATAAAGATTTAGATAAAGATTTCTAAAGATTGGGAGAACATTAAGGTTGTCTTGGTCAACTGTCTCAGAGGAAGAAAAGGACAAGTTCTTCTTAATCATCCTAGAAAAAATGATCTTAGGCTGATTGGAAACAAAATAAGTCTGTAATTTAAAATTATTGGGATTTAAGAATTCATCAGCAATTTTAACAGAGGAAAGCTATCATTTACTTTATATAACAACAAAGTAATACTGAAAATTGCCAAGCAAAAAGTCTTTTGAAAATCTAAACATATTGTTTATCAGTGCTTAATTTCAAAATATTTAAAAAGAAAAAGCATGATTCTTCTACATCCCTTTATTTTTATAATTGAATAAGAAATGTAACTGATAAGAGATAAATAGCGCAGTAACAAGTACAAAGTACACAAAGCAAATATCAAAGTTAAAGCAAGGATTTTTGTGAACTCTGTTGAGCAGATAAATTATGCCTTTGAAGCATATTTTCCATTCATTTAATGGGCAAATTATAATGGAATGGTTGCTTAATGTTTATCTAGATGGAGCAATGTGAAGAAATTGCAGTAATGAGCCATTTTAAAGTCTTTTAATGACAATCTTAGGAACTATGCTGGTATCGCTAACAGATTTGAAATGATTAAATGGAGACTAACACCACATTAAGAGTGATCTGGAAATCCATGAGGCTTGTCCTCAATAAAACCATTATCAACCCAAATATCTTCACTATCAGAGACTGAATGTCAAAAGCAAAGGTCAAACTGCTATGACTTAAAATCAGAACATGTATAATGTATATTATATATAATATATACGTATACATTTGTCAGAAAGTTTAAAAATCATTGTTTTTTCAAAAAAGGATAAACATAGATATTCAGTCTTTATCACAGGGAATCACTGTTTTTGTGTCTTAATGACTCATATAATCAAAGATATGTAGTTTTGCTATTTAGGTGAATTATATTAGACAAAATAAAGGGAATTATTTTAAAATGAAAATTTATAACAGCAAGTCTTTCCCAATGTAATCTTTTATATTTTAACTGCATTTAGGGGAAATATTTAACTTTAGAATATTTTACTGTAAATAACATAAACATACTGTCTGTGGTAAATCACAAAAAAACTGAAACAATCATAAATTAAAAAGTGCCTCATGCCTGAGTTCAAAGTCTTTTTAGTATCCTTCAGGATGTCAGTTTGCCAATGATGTGGCACTTGATATGATTCCCTGAAATAGTCCTCAAATCCTATCCTGTAACAAATGCTGATAAAGAAAGAACAACCCACAAACCCCTAGAAGAAATAAATGTGCCACAGGTATTTACATGGGGAATTAATTACAACTGTGTTTGTGAAAAATACAATATTTTTCCAAAATAACTTTTAAATAAGTAAAACAATTGACAATTTCTAAATTAATGACATTTTGCAGGTGAATTATGTGGAATATAATATCAAACCTAAAAGTTAAAGCTAATCTTATTTTTACACACAGGAATACAGTGTTTTAAAATGAATCAAGACCTTTACCTCTCTAAAATATATAACATATGATACTATTGTCCAAATATTCTGCTAAAAAGTGCAGCTATGCATTGCTGTTCTTTGTCAAAAGTAGTATAGATTACAGTCTAAAATTATACATTTTAATCAAGGATTTTTCAGTCTTTTTAAATCATATCATTCCTTCAGAAAACATGTACAAGTCTACACTGCTCTAAACTTTTATAATGTCACAGTAATATTAACTATTTGTGTCAGACTTTGTTTTTTAAAGTTATTTTAAATATATTTCAATTTAATTTCACTCTTCTACAAACTATAACTGAAACTCATGTGAGTGTGTGCATTATATAACTAATTTGTCTACAAGATAATTTGTAGAATAGAAATGTTAGCTGTTGCTAATTTCAAGAGTAACTGATTTTAGGCTGGTTATTTAGCTCAGTGGTTCGACCGCTTGCCCCACAAGTTCAAGGACCCATGTTCAATCCCCGGTACCAAAAAAAGAGTAACTGATTTTGGAGTTTGAATCAATTCAAGTCAACTGCCTGCTCAGGAAAACATAATCAACATCTTTCAATGAAACATAAAAAAATGAAGTTACTACAAAACTACATTCAAGAAGGCTAGGACACAAGAAAAAACACAAAAGAAAACCTCATCTAGAAATGAAAAGAAATGAAGACTAAACAACAAAGTGCACGAAATGCAAAAGTTAACAAAAAATTTTAGAGCTATATATTATTATGATTGTGGTCAAAAAATAAAAGAGATAGGGCCAGGGATTTAGCTCAGTGGTTCCGCCTCCTGCCTCACAAGTGGAAGGTCCCAAGTTCAATCTCCAGTACCAAAAAAAATAATAATAATAATAAAATAAAATAAAAGAGATATAAAGGAAGTAACAATGTAGGGGAAACAGGGAAAAATTGGATGGGACAATGAAAAACAACTATTAGAAATATAAACAACTGTATCATTAAGTCTCTTAAAAGTAAGCAACAAATAAAATGCAAATATTTCAAAAACTAATAACATCAGAAAAGATCTAATTATCTGCACTGTACAAAATACTCGAGCTGAGAATAAGTGAAGGATTGTACACAATAAAAATAGAAACATAGGAAGACTGGTTAATTTATTGACAACCAGTAAATGAGACTTCAAAGTATATAAACAGAAGTAATGTTCCCTAGTGAAGAGAGGACCAATTTATCAGGAACATCATTAAGGTACTTTGATAATACAGCTTTAAAATAAATGAAACAGCTCTTTATATATTCTGGATAATAGTCCCTTTTCTGAGGTACAGCTGATAAAATTTTTTCCCACATTGTAAGTTGTCTCTTAGCTGTGTTGCTGGTTTCTCTTGCAGTGCAGAAGCTTTTTAATAAGATGAGATCCCAGTTGTTGATTCTTTGTGCTAGTTCCCGTGCTACTGAGGTTTTGTTCATAAGTGGCACAGTTCGTAATAGCTAAAGCTTGGAAACAGTCCAAGTCCCCATCAACTGGAAACTGGATAGAGAAGATGTGGGGTTTTTTTAATAAAATGTAGTACTACTCAGCCATAAAGAAGGAGACAGTAGAGACATTTATAGCTAAATGGATGCATATTGAGAATATAGTCTTAAGTGAAATAAATAGGACACACATGTGTAAATACAGAATAGTTTCTCTAGTGTGAGAAACTGAAAGTGTAAATAAGGATTAAAATGATTAAAATGAATAAGTGATAATTTGAAATAGGAAGAAAAGGTTCAAAGGGGTAGGGGAAGTGGGAGGGGAAGGGGAAAGGAAAGAAGGGAAAGGAAAAATTATGAGAAAAGAAACAGGATTAGATTATAAGAGTAAGACATAAATAAATATATCTCTTTCAGAGTGTATATATACCTAGAAACAAGAATGAACTGGGCCAGGGATTTAGCTCAGTGGTTCCAGCACCTGCCTCACAAGCACAAGGTCCAGAGTTTGATCCTCAATACCAAAAAAGAAAAGAAAAAAAAGAGCTAAAATAGATTGAATAACATTTTAAGCTCCTTTGAGCCTAGCAGCATGTTTGGCAGATGACAGAAATGGTTCTCACCCTCTGGCGGCCTCTCTTTTGCAGGATTTAAGCAGCACAATGGCATCAGGAACAAGCCCCAGGTCTCTGCAAAAAATTCCAGTGCCTCTGGAAAGATATAAGCCAAAGTTTACTGTGTCTCTGATTTCATCCACTTAGATTTCCTGGAGTGGCTTTTTATTATTATTAATTTTATTGGTGGATTTTAGGTATACAATATAATGACATTCAACATTGGAAATTTGCACCTTTACATAATCTCTCTGGGTTCTTATTTTTCCTTCTTCCCCTGCCCTCCCTTCAACCGCTCCACCCCTCCCTATTTACAAAGACTTTGTTTCTGTTTTTTCATTTTCTCATATTAATTCCATTCCGTTCTGTCCTTTCCCCTACTCCTCCCTCTTAAGTGAAATAAATAGGACACACATGTGTAAATACCGAATAGTTTCTCTAGTGTGAGAAACTGAAAGTGTAAATAAGGGCAAAAAGCTATAATAGATAATGTGAAATAGGAAGAAAAGGGGCAAAGAGGAAGGGGAAGTGGGAAGGGTAGGGGAAAGAAAGAATGGAGTGCCTTTGTTTCCTCTATTTGCTGTTCTGTGCAACTGAATTACCTTCTTATAGAAAGTCAGGCACACATATATCTATAGATAACTTTTCAAATATTTTTGTTTTCTCTCCAATGTATATTAAAATATGGGTCTTTCTTTAAGACCATCTCAAAATATAGGAAAACAGGTGTAAACAGTGGCTGACGCTATTTACCTGGACACCTCATGCACCATTTTTATTCTACTGACTTCACGCATTATTAATAGTTGGAGAAGAATCCTTTATCTTCAATAGCTCACTTTCAGAGTGATTTCATTTCCTCTTAATGTTTGAACTGCAACCTTACCTCTGAGTTGAGTTTTCTGCCATCCCAGTTTTAAGCCTACAGGTAAAATTGAATGGAGAGTCTTCACCATTGCTTTATAAACTCTCTCATACTAAATTACATCCATTATATTTTTGCTTTCTGCAGCACAAGAAATAATTATTGAAGTTACAGATATTTTAGGCAAGTACAGGATCATAACAATAAATGTTCAGGATGCATTTATCTGATTTTTTCCATTAAAATTACTTCATATAAAATGGCTGAAATTCAAGAAGTTATTTTGTGTATTACTATTCCAATGTCACCCCTTCTGTGTAGAAGAGATAAAACAAAGCAGCTTAATATCAAAGTTCCTGGTGTAGAACAAGGCATTCTGAATCATTAGAGATAAAAAAATGAAAAATAAGTCCATCAGTTAAGAATTGACTGCATCATTATCAATGCCTGTTTTTGTAGTTTATGCTGTCAAAGTGTGGTTCATCATTAGTCTGCTTGAGTCAGGCCTTTGAGCAATTTTATGTGGGACAGAACTGAAAACCAGAAAATTAAGGACAGTTACCTCCCATGGACTAATAACATTAAAAAGTTTAATTTTTATTTTGTAACCCTCATTCTTTCAAGTTGATTTATATAGTTGTACATTTTGATAATCCCAATAAGCAAATATGAAAAGTGTACTCTTAGGGTCTCCACAACTTAGATCAGGGAGTGTTGTGCCTATCATTAAAGCATCACAATCACACAACTAATAAGTATTCTAGGCTATACTTTGGTTCCATGAAATGAGGTATAAAATGTCTTCAGTCTTTACATAGAGTATAAGGTGTTAATTTTTATTATAAATGGTTCCTAATGCACAGAGCCTCAAATGAGAAAGAAAAATTATAAACAACTCATTCATCTAGAAACCAGTCACCTCCAGGAAAGAACCAGTGGTGATCATAGCTGCACATCTTGGAAAGAAGCTCTTTGCCAAGAAAGTTCAGATTCAGCTTTTCATGTTGACCCAAGAGAGTTCCTATCTGAAAGCAGAAAAAAAAAAAATGTGACTCCAGATTATAATTTATGTCACATATCTTATCAAAAGACCCTTGAGACTATGCCTGTCATTTGCTTATTTGATTACTAAACAATTAAAATTTCAAGAAATAATGGTATTTTGAATGAATTCTAGGAAAGATAAAATGATTATCCTCCTCTGATTTCTGTCATCGTTTCCTTTGAGTGTTCCAGGTAATTTTTGTTTCCTTTTGGCTTGATGTTCTTTATCACTATTACTGTTATTCATTAAATAAGTGGAAGAAACCATAAAATCACAGTCATATGAAAACACCATGTTCCCTGCCCTAACATGTACTCTGAAAAATCTATTGATTTTAAATTGATATAATTCTGCCCATACTTCCCATTCTAGAGCTGAAGAAAATATTAATATGACTATTCTCTTCCAATGACATTTAGTGTTTGAACTTTGTGTGTAGGTTCATGGATAATTTAATGGAAAGTTAAGAAAGAACCCATCTGTTACTGTCATATAGATGCAATCTTAAATCTGAAGACAGTAATTTTCAGTATAATTGAGTATAGGTCGAAATAAAGGGAGGAAACAAATCATTGAAATATTATTATTGGGTGCTGTGTAGTTTCTTAAAGTAAGCGATACATTAAAGACCTTGAAATACCAATGTCATGAAAGCACAAAATATCAGATAACCAAAGGCAAATTTATTTCAGTTGCAAAGCTTGCATTTTATTTGACACTTTCTTAAATAAGTAAGGTGAAGCATCAAAATCACCTTGAAGTACATTCAAATAGGACATAGAAGTAATTGAATCTTAAAGTTAAGAGGCTCAGAATATCTCTAGCAAAAAGATAGAAAGTATTGCATATATTTTAAAAGCAACATAATATAACCATACATGTTATTTCTAGTAATTATTAAAAATTTAGCGAGAGCTTCAATATGTGAAGTTTTATTAAAAGAACAAAGATGAATTTGAGAATTATAGGACAGTTTTAGCAAAATATACTGAATATTTTAAAAAATCTTTTAAAAATCTACATCATTATATTATTCAACTTTAATTCTCATGTGAGAAATTACTGTCATTAAAAGATGCCAGAAATCTCGATAAACAATTGAAAACATGACCTTATGTGCTAGTGTAGTGTGTACTGTGCAGTGAAGTATCAAGAATTGAGCTGCACAGGGAGGTGCATGTCTATTATCTGTTACTGGGAGGGTTAGGCAAGAGAATTGCATATATGAGGTAAGCATGGACACTTGGCAAGATCCGTTCTCAAAATATTTTTTAAAGGGCTGGATATGTAGCTCATTGATAGAGAATTTTTCTACCATGTGTAAGGCCTGGGGATTAATACCTAGCACTCAAAAAAAAGTCAGTTTCTACTGGGAAATATTTTGTCAACTATCTTTTATGTCATAAATTTACTACCATAGATTTTTATAATTAAGATTAAATTAACACAACTTTTTCATTTTCAAATGTAGAATTCAATCACCTTTACTACAGTTTGAATGTAATATAATGAATACTATTTTTCTAGTTTTATAATATTTTCACTGTCCTAGAAGAACACCCAGTACTCATTAAAAAGTTTGTATTCTTTTGCCCTTCCCAAAGTGCCTGAAAGCTAGAATTTTATTATCTGTCATTATGAGTTCCTTAGGCTGGACAATTCACATAGTGTTGAGCTTTGTTTAAATATCCATCAGATCTTTCATCCTTCTTTAGGATGAATAACTTTTCATTGCAACTCTATGTCATTTTTTTAATCCATTTATTTGTTTGTGAGCATTTAAGGTTTGTTCTTATTTATTGTCAATAATGCTTCCTATTTCACATTATGTATTATACATTTTGATCCTTATCTATAATAGATAATGTAAAATAGGGGAAAAAAAGTCTAAAGGGGAATTGGAAGCAGGAGGGGTAGGAGAAAGGAAAGAAGGGAATGGAATAAACATGAGGAAAGGAAAAAACAGAAATAAAGCCTTTGTAAATAGGGAGGGGTGGAGAGGTTGAAGGGAGGGCAGGGGAATGGGGAAAAAATAAGAACAAAGATACATCATGTAAAGGTGCAAATTCCCAATGATGAATGTCTTCATATTGTATACCTAAAATGTACCAATAAACTTAATGAATAAAAAATAATGCTGTTATAAAAATACATTCATAAACATTAGAGTATTTATGACAATTTTTGTGATGTACACTTTTAAATGGGATTGCTGTATCATATGGTTATTCTATATAATTTTTTTGAAAAACTGACATTTCAGCAGTGGTTATACTATTTTTCTTTCCTAAGAGCAATATGTAAAAGGTTCAAATTTCTATACAACTTCTCAGATCCTCGCTAGTTTGCTATGTATTTAAATTATAACCATCTTAATGAATGTGGGATTCTGACTGTAGATTTAATTAACATTTCCCTGATTACTACTGATCTTACGCATCCTTACTGAATTTTAAACAAGACATATGTGCTAAAATTTTCGCATTATGGACTGGCAATTTTTCCTGTGGTAAAGGAGGATTATGAGTATTTTAGAAATTTCTCGAGTCTCTACAAAAATAATCACTTTAAATTTATATTTAAAATGTATATTAAAAGGGGTTTAAAATTTAATAACAATAAGCTGAATATTGATTGGTCAGAAATATACTAAAATGCCTTAGTTTCATTTAGTGTAGAAATTAATATAATTTATAAATAAACTATAAATATTAACAATAAATCAAACAAGGAATGATAATTTATACACACAGAAATTATACGCACATAATTTATGCATATATAAAACTGAGGTGCCATTAAAGCATAATCAAACTCAATCAAATGAAAGAAATGCTATATTAAAAATCAAAATGTATATATATATATATATCTTTTATACATGCCATAAAAACTATTCTGGAAAATCCTTTTATACAATGTATTTATACAGTAATATTCAAGGCTTTCATTCAATTTGATCTCATAATTTTTCTTTGCAATATATGAAATAATTAGTTGACATCAAAACTTAGCAAAACATCAATAATTGTCTATCTTGTCAAAGAATTTAGTGTATCTCTGAGTAGTGAAATCATGTTTCTATTTGTTACAAGTCTTCTTAGAAATTAGTTTGAACCAAGTGAAATCACATTATTTTAGGTTAAAATCATTGATTTCATATTATTCATTGTGCTAATGCATTTACTATGGTATGGCTTATATAATAATTATAAAAAATGAATTCTTGCAAAAATATTAAAATTCCATATTTGTTCATTTGATTTCTTAAATCAGCATTATTTGCCATGCATTAATAATAAATTTTAGGCTGGGGGTGGGGGCATATTACTGTAGTTCCACCACTCAGGACACTGAGGCAGGGTGATTACCATGAGTTTGAGGCCAGCCTGTGCTACATGAGTTCAAGGCCAGCCTGAACTACATAGCAAGATTGTGTCTAAAAATAATTATACCTTTCTTTAAGGTTCTAGTACAGTTTTCCATGATACACTCTAACTAGACCTAAAATTACAGGATAAAGTATGTCATTTAGGTTTTGCAACATAAAAAATTTTTAAAAATTTGACATAATCAAATACCAATTTACTTGCTCAATATGTTTAGATCATCCCATGCACCCTTGAACCGGGACTCTCATCTCCTACACTGAGTTTCACTGAGACCAGTTTATACAGGGTTTATCATGCCCAAATGGACCATCCTGGATTATTCGCATGGTGGTGGAAGTAGCAGAGTACCAATTAAGGGCAGGACCTGGAAATCAAAGTCTCTGCTAGCATTGAATTTCTAGTGGCTATTGGAAGAAATAATAATGAAGACCAGATTCTAGGGCTAGAAGATAGATTCCACTTCTTCATTGGATAAACTAAAAAGTATTGTGGAATTGTAACCCAGTAATACACAGAAATGTCTTATTGTTTCTCATTTTCCTATTGACTCAAAATAATAAGCATAAGTTAGAAATGCCATGATTTTTATCTGCATACCTTAATATATGAAAAGAAATGACAGAATTAATAGAATCAATTACTTCTCTGACAATAATAATCTAGGACACATGACTTTCAATCAGAGAAACTGTGGCAATATATGAAGAACATTCAAATATATGTTAAGCAATAGTTACTATCATTATTTACTCAGTGCCACTGAATTTCTTAAAAGAATAAGTAGGCTCTTGGGTGTAGTCTTGGGGGCTTGGCTGAGACCTTCACCCAGCACAGTTCTCCCTCCCGGGTCTCTCCCTTCCAGTCCTCAACCATCCTTGCCTCCTAGGCCTCTTGTATCATGGGGTGAGGTGAGAGTAGGCCCAGGAGGGTGATCACTCCCAGGAGCCGCAGTCTCTACCAAGATAGAAGTACTGACAACACTGACTCCCAGAAACTGCTACACCAGCTGAATATCCTGTTGGAACAGGAGGCTAGTTGTCGGCCAAAGGCCTGCGGCTTGAGTCTAAATGAATCTGCACATGATAATGGCCTTAGAATGACTGCAAGACTGAGGAGCTTTGAAGTGAAAGAATTTCTTAGTCTAACTCAGTTCTTTGGCTTTGATACAGAGACATTTTCTCTAGCTGTGGATTTACTGGACAGATTCCTGTCTAAAATGAAGGTACAGCCCAAGCACCTTGTGTGTGTTGGACTGAGCTGCTTTTATTTGGCTGTAAAATCGGTAGAAGAGGAAAGAAATGTCCCATTGGCAACAGACTTGATCCAAATAAGTAAGTATATGTTCACAGTTTCAGACTTGATGGAATGGAAAAGATTGTATTGGAGAAGGTATGTTGGAAAGTCAAAGCTACCACTGCCTTTCAATTTCTACAACTGTATTACTCACTCATTCAAGAAAGCTTGCCATTTGAAAGGAAAAACAGCCTAAATTTTGAAAGACTAGAAGCTCAACTTAAGGCATGTCCCTGCAGGATCATATTTTCTAATTCAAAGCCTCCTGTGTTGGCCTTATCTGTCATTGCATTGGCCATCCAAGCACAGAAGTGTGTAGAGTTAGCAGAAGGAGTAGAATGTCTTCAGAAACATTCCAAGATAAATGGCAGAGATCTGACCTTCTGACAAGAGCTTGTATCCAAGCGTTTAACTGAATATTCATTAAACAAGTGTTCCAAACTGAATGTTCAGATGTTGAAGTGGATTGTTTCTGGGCATACTGCATGGCAACTGAAGCATAGTTATTATAGAATAACTCACCTTCCAACAATTCCTGAAACTGTCTTAATTGGTAAATTTGGTTGTTATTCTCTCTATAGAGAAAATTGTATAATTTTCTTCTGGAACTGAAGTATTGAAATATTATCTTTTAAATAAACCAACTGGACTTGGAATAGCAAAAGGGAAAAACTAGTATCACCAATCTAGCCAGTTAACATCTGAAGGCATTTGTTATATATAAGGTACAATACCCTGAGGGGTGGGCATGGTGGTGCACACCTGTAATCCTAGCACTTGGGAGGCTGAGGCAGGAGGATCACCATGAGTTTGAAACTAGCCTAGGCTACATAGCAGTTCAAGGTCAGCCTGAATTACACAGGGAGACTCTGTGTCACAAAAAATTTTTTTAAAACACCCTTAGGAGTTTTGAATCTCTGATATATATGTTAACCATTTATTAAATTAGCAGCTTAGAAAACATCCTCTTTAATAATCTGAATTTTCAAAGTAGTGCTGAAGTAATAGTTTTTTTTAATTGTACATTTTGCTAAATGTAGCCCTAAGCTCTAGCTCATTTCAAGGTAGAATAGAACCAAAAGTTTCATCCATATATAAACTAATTTCAAAATGTAAGTTTATAAGCAGAATCGTTATGAACTTGAATGTTACACCAAAAGAAAAAGTGATACAAAGCAGATGATCTCTTTTGGGTTTCTGAAAATTGCCAGTATGTCTCAATATACTGCTGTTGCAATTGGAATAATACAAAATAATTATTTTCATAAAAATATAAATTTAATCACTGCATATATTCTATATGTTCTTGCCATCTAAATTTATTAACTTACAGTAATGGTTTATCTTTTCATATTCAAAACTGAATGTTAACATTTAACATATCTACATATGATTATGAAACTTAGGTATAAAAAATTTACTTTTAACAGCTAGTAATATTTAGATAAACTTTGAATAAGTTGGGGGTTTTTGTTCTTAACATAAATAGTATTATGGCAGCAACAAAAAAATTTCTTTGAACCCTTTCTCCACAACCCTGAACTATAGATTCCATAATGTTATAATGGATTTAAGTTATGAACCCTCAAAACATCACAACTAGATTAGTATGATGTTCTTCATCTTTGGAAAACTGCCTAATTAATATAATGCTGCAGTAGGACTGTTTAGATTTGAATTCTTCTGCTAAAGGCATAAATGTGAAACACAATACAAGCCTAAAAAGTTGAACTGTGAATCTTCATTTCTAACAATTTAACTTTCTATATTGGATCAATGTATTACATTTAGGTGATATGGAAAATGATAACCTACTTAATTTAAATGTTAAATTTAAATTATGAGGTTTACATCAAAACCAACATTTCAAGACTTTATGAACAAAACTTCAGTAGCACGGGAGCTAACACAAAGAATCAACAACTGGGATCTCATCTTATTAAAAAGTGTCTGCATTGCAACAGAAACTACCAACAGAGCTAAGAGACAACCCACAATATGGGAAGAAATTTTTAGCAGCTGTACCTCAGACAAAGGGCTACTATCTAGAATATATAAAGAATTGAAAAAAATCAGACCCCCCAAATTCAAAGACCCAATTCAAAAATGAGCATCTGAGATGAACAGACATTTCTCAGACAAAGAAGTAAAAACAGCAAATAAATATATGAAAAAATGTTCAACATCACTGGTCATTCAAGAGATGCGGATGAAAACAACACTGAGATTCCACCTCACCCCAGAAAGAATGGCTGCTATCAAGAAATCAACTAATAACAAATGCTGGCAGGGATGTGGAGAGAAAGGAACCCTTCTCCATTGTTGGTGGGAGTGCAGACTGGTGCAACCACTGTGGAAATACATATGGAGATACCTCAAAGAACTAGGACTAGAGGTCCCATTTGACCCAGCTATTCCCCTACTGGGTATCTTCCCAAAAGAATTAAAAGAATCATACCACAGCAATATATGTGCACCTATGTTTGTAGTGGCGCAGTTTGTAATAGCTAAGATTTGGAAAGAGCCCAAGTGCCCATCAACTGGAAACTGAATAAAGAAGATGTGGTTATTTTGTAAAATGGAGTACTACTCAGCCATAAAGAATGATAAACTAGGGTCATTTATAGCTAAATGGATGCATATTGAGGCCATACTCTTAAGTGAAATAAATAGGACACACATGTGTAAATACCGAATAGTTTCTCTAGTGTGAGAAACTGAAAGTGTAAATAAGAATGAAAATGATTAAAATGAATAACTGATGATTTGAAATAGGAAAAGGTCCAAAGGGGTAGGGGTGGCAGGAGGGGAAGGGGAAAGGGAAGAAAGGGAAGGAAAAATTATGAGAAAAGAAAAAAGAATGGAAACAAAATCTATGTAAATAGGGAAGGGTGGCAGGGGTGAAGGGTGCACAGGTAATGGGGAAAAAATTAAGAACTAAGATACATCATGTTCAGGTACAAACACCCAATGATAATTGTAAATGTATTGCATACCTAAAATGTACCAATTAATATATAAATTTTTTAAAAAGCCAAAAAGAAAACCCCGCAACATTTCACACATGCACTTTTTAAGGCATAATAAGGGTTATATTCTAGATAATGTAATGGTATCTTGGCTCCCATAATGCAACTATTAGATAGCTCAGAGATGAGAAGGTTATTGCTATATGTGAATTATATTTAAATTTTAAAACTTTTTTTTTTTAACCTGGGATTGAACTCAGAACCTTGCAAGTGCAAGGCAGGTGCCAGAACCACTGAGCTGAATCCCTGGCCCTTAAAACATTTTTTATTAAGCCAAAATACAGACCTACTAAGTTTGGCATATTCATTGAGCCATCTTTAATGTTTCTTCTAAAAAACAGGTGAAATTTGTATTGATGATAAAAATTTCTATACAAAATCTACTTTCTCAGTCTATATAGTTCCATTAAAAATATGTTCTATTATATTACATAGTAAGTCAAAATCAATTATCACTCTGAAAACGATTTACCCTAAGTTCTGGCTAGATAAAGCACTCTAGGTTTTACTATGGACTGTTTCTACAAAACTGCCATTGCTTTCAGTTGGTTTTTTTTTTTTTTTAAGGAATAGAATACTTTCACAAATGTCCATAATGTGTCTTAAGAAAAGTAAGGAGGTACTGCCATAATTATGAGATTGCTGAGGTAGTGTTTGGAATTATCCATGTGAGCCAACCGATGTAAGAAGATGTACATATATTGGTAGTGTTGTAAACAGTTAGGGTAGCCTGCAGCCTGAGTCTATCCAGAATGAATGTAACCAATTTTGACCTCATGTTACAGATAAATAAGCATTGAAAAATAAACCAAAAAAAAAAAACCCAGTATATTCTACCTTTAAGTTTTTGTAAACCATGTTTTGTGGAAAACTTCAGTTTTGCCATAAGGCTGATATATTTCAATATTTTGAAACATCAGTATTAATTTTGAGATGGCAGAGGTAACCTAACCAGCTACCATTATGTTTGGTACTAAGAGATATATGCCTTTCAATAAAATTATTGAAATAAAAAGTAGGTTCTTAATGATAGTAACGAGAGACCTGCAAACCATTTACTTTTTCATTAATAATCCATATTCTGTGAAGATATATATATATATATATATATATATAGAGAGAGAGAGAGAGAGAGAGAGAGGCAGATAGATATCAACATAATGATAAATTATATCCAGTACATAATCTTGCCTGTTTTTCTTTCCTCTCAGGCACCATTACATGCCATCATGTATATAAAATGTTATATGCTTTTTACAGAGATTTTTATATTCATATTGGCACTATTTATTTTGGCAATAATTTTTCCATTAGTTGTCATACCAAAAAATATAGTGCTGGGGGTCTCCCACTGCCAGAGATGAGCAGCATAGTACTTATTCTCAAACAAGATATGATAAACAATACTGGCTAGTCTCTCTACAAACTAAGAATGGTGGCAAGGTTTGTCAGTAAGAACATACTCAAAGGAATTGGGAAAGGGTTCAAGTATGAGGAGAATGATGTCTATTATTTGTAATGTATCAGAATCCATTATTCTATTTCCAGTTGCTGCAAATATCATTTAATCTTTAGCAATTTTTCTTTTCTCTTTACTCAAAATTAAAATAATAGCTTGAAGGAGAATATAGATTGTGAGACTATGTTAATTTAGTAAAGATGGAAATTTTGCTAAAAAAGATGAAACTTTGAAGATGAAAAATGAAGATGAATTTGTATTATCAGGTAAAGTTTGCTACAAATGATACTTCCATGTTCTGATTTTGTAAATTAAAGGTAGATGGAGCATTAAACTCATAGCATATCTTCAACTGTGAATCAGTCTGATTTACTGTTCCACTGAAGATTGCACCAATAAGCTTTGCTAGGCACCCATCCTTACAAAAAAAGTAGAGCAATGTGGACCACATCGAAGAAGCATAAATAGAAAATTTTCACTATGAATTAGAATCTAAATACCATCTATGTCATTCCATTCAGACCATGAATAAAAATTTCAATTAAAAAATTGAGGTAAATTAAATATTTAAACCAATACATTTGTGTTGCCATTGTGAATCATCTAAACTTTTGATGTATGGTAGAAGATGTTGATAATAATAAAATGGAGTCTAGATGAATCCAAAAATAGAGAGTAGAAATGTGTAGCAAAGAAAAATGGACTCATTCAATGATATTTATTGTCTAAAAGATAATTCCATGATTTTGAAAATATTTTATGACATTTGCAAACTCAAAATAATAGTTGCAGATCTCAGTGGAGGTTTACTTTTGAAGTAACAAAAATATAGATATGGCACATTGCCCCCTAAAATAAGGCACCCTTGATGGTTTACTACAGAGAAGAGTAATGATAGAACATCTAGGACACCTAGAACTATTCCTTGGGCCAAAGAGACTGAGCTATAAAAGATAATGCAGCAAGGAATCCATGAAGATAAAATAGAAAGTAATGTCATTGAATTAGATAAATTTAAAATATTCAGGAAGGAATCTAATAAATTTAATGCTGTATCCATTTTTTTTATCAATCACCTGGGTGGGGGCCCTGATCCACCCTTATTGAATATCCTTGTAAGCTTGCTATGTGGCTTGATCCCCATTTGACCCTCATTTAATCAATATTACCTGGGTGACCGTACTTGTAATCTTCTTTTTTATTAATAATATTTGTACATTTAAGGTATACAATATAATGACATTCATCACTGGAAATTTGCACCTTTACATAATCCATCTTGGTTCTTATTTTTTCCCTATTCCCCTTCATTCCCTTAAACCCTACACCCTTCCCCCATCTACAAAGACATTGTTTCCATTTTTTCTTTTTCTCATATTAATTCCATTTCCTTCTTTCCTTTCCCCTACTCCTCCCATTTCCCCTTCCCCTCTGCCCCTTTTCTTCCAATTTCACATTATCTACTATAACTTTTAGTCCTTATTTACACTTTCAGTTTCTCACACTAGAGAAGCTATTTGGTATTTACACATGTGTGTCCTATTTATTGCACTTAAGAATATCACCTCAATGTGCATCCATTTAACTATAAATATCTCTAGTTTCTCATTCTTTATGGCTGAGTAATACTCCATTTTATTAAAAAAACATATTTTTATCCAGCCTCCAGTTGATAAGCAATTGGGTTGTTTCCAAGTTTTAGCTATTACAAATTCTGCTGCTATGCACATGGGTGCACATATTTCACTGTGGTTTGATTCTTTTAATTCTTTGAGGAGGATACCCAGCAGGGGAATAGCTGGGTCAAATGGGACTTCCAGTCCTAGTTCTTTGAGGTATCTCCATACTGATTTCCATAGTGGTTGCACTCCCACCAGCAGTGGAGCAGGGTTCCTCTTTCCCCACAGCCCTACCAGCAATTGTTATTTGTTGATTTCAGGATTGCAGCCATTCTTTCTGCTGTGAGGTGGAATCTGTGTTGTTTTCATTTGCAATTCTCGAATGACCAGTGAAGTTGAACATTTTTTCAAATGTTTATTTGGTATTTCTACTTCTTTGTCTGAGAAATGTCTGTTCATTTCAGATGTCCACTTTTTGGACTAGGTCTTTAAATGTGGAAGGTCTGATTTTTTTAAGTTCTTTATATATTCTAGATAGTAAACCTTTCTCTGAGGAACAGCTGGTGAAAATTTTTTCCCACATTGTGGGTTGTCTCTTCACACGGTTGGTGGTTTCTCTTGCTGTGCAGAAGCTTTTTAATAAGAAAAGATCCCACTTGTTGATTGTTTCTGCTACTTCATGGACAACTGAGGTTTTGTTCATAAAATCTTTTCCTATACCAATGTCTTCAAGAATTCTATGTTTTCAAGAGTTCTACCTAAACTCTTCCAGCTGGTTTAGTGTTTCTGTTTTAATATTTACATCTTTAACCCATTTTGATTTTAGTTTAGTGCATGGTGAGAGATATAGGTCTAGTTTTATCTTTGGCAAGTTGAAACCCAGTTTTTCTAGCACCATTAATTAAAGAGGCTATCTTTCTTCCAGTGAGGGTGTTTGGGTCTTTTGTTGAAGATGAGGTGGCTGAGTGTTTCTGCAGTTTTTTCTGCATCTTCTAATCTGTTATACTGGTCCTCAGGTTTGTTTCTTTGCTAGTATCATGCGTTTTTTTTTAATCAGTTACTTTGTACTATAGTTTCAAGTTGGGGATTGTGACACCCCCTACCTTGTCTTTATTGCCTAGTATTGCTTTCACCATTATAGGTTTCTTCTTGTTCCAAATGAATTTTTGGATTGTTTTCTTAAGGTCTATGAAGTATGCTGCTGGGATTTCAATTGGGATTGCATTGAATCTATATAGCAGTTTTGCAGTATGGCCATTTTCACTATGTTTATTCTTCCTACCAAAGAGCAAGGGATGTCTTTCCATTTTCTGATATCCTCTTCCATCTCTTTTTAAAGAATGTTGCAGCTTTCAGAGTAGAGATCTTTGATTTCCTTTGTCAGGTTGATTCCTGTGTATTTCAATATTTTGGGTTCTGTTGTGAAAGGAACTGATTGCCCCATTTCTCTCTGAGTCTGTTTTTTGCATACAGAAGAGCTATTGATTTTTGTGTGTTGACCTTATGTCCAGCTGTGTCACTGAATTTCATTATTAAGTCTAGAACACTTTTGGTGGAGTTCTTATTGTCTTCTATATAGCGTATCGTGTCATCTGCAAATAATGACAATTTGAATTCTTCATTTCTTATCTTTATTCCTTTTATTTCTTTCTCTTGTCTAATTGCTGTGGTTAATGTTTCCAAAACTATATTGAACAGGAGTGGTGATAGTGGACATCCTTATCTTGTTCCTGATTTTAGCATGAAGGATTTCAATTTTTGATGATTTAATATGATATTGAGAGTTGATTTTCCATAGATCGCTTTTATGAGATTGAGGTAGAGTCCATCTATTCAAATTTTTGTAGGATTTTTATCATAAATGTATGGTGGATTTTATGAAATTCATTTTCTGCATCTACTGAGATGATCGTATGGTTTTTGTCCTAACCTCTATTGATATAGTGTATTACATTGATTGATTTGCATATGTTGAACTATCCCTAAATCCCTGGGATGAATCCCACTTGGTCAGGGTGTATGATCTTCCTGATGATCTTTTGCATTCTATTTGCCAGAATCTTATTAAGGATTTTTGCATCTATATTCATTAATGAGATTGGCCTATAGTTCTCTTTTTCAGTTGGGTCTTTCTCTGCTTTGGGGATCAAGGTGATGCTTGCTTCCAGGAATGAATTTGGAGTATTGCTTCCATTTCAATTTCATTGAAGAGTTTAAACAGTAGTTCCAGTAGTTTCTCTCTAAATGTCTTGTAGAATTCAGCATGGAAGCCATCAGGACCTGGTCTTTTCTTAGTGGGTAAGTTTTTAATTATGTTTTCAATTTCATTGACTGACATTGGGTCATTTAGAATTTTTAGGTCTTCTTCCTTCAACTTTGGTAAATCATATGTACTTAAGAATCTGTCCGTTTCTTCTTTGTTTTCCATCTTATTGGAGTATAGTTTCTCGAAGTAAGTATTGATTTTCCTCTGGATTTATACTGGGCTCCTTGTAATTTCACCCTTTTCATTCCGAATTGCATGGATTTGGGCCTTTTCTTTCCTTATTCTGATAAGGTTGGCTACAAGTTTGTCAATTTTATTTTTTCTTTCAAAGAACCAACTCGACTTCATTGATTTTTGGTATTGTTCTCTTAGTCTCCATTGCACTGATTTCTCCTCTGATCTTTATAATTTCCTCCTTGTATGATCTTTGGGTTTGTCCTGCTCTTCTTTTTCTAGAAGCTTGAGGTTCAGCATCAGGTAGTTTAATTGGGCTCACTCTGTTTTCCTAATACGTGTGTTCACTGCTATGAATTTCCTTCGTAAGACTGCTTTCATTGTGTCCCATAGATTCCGATATGTTGTATTGCCATTTTCATTTAATTGTAGGAACTGTCTGATTTCTTCTTTAATTTCCTCTGTGACCCATTGGTTATTCAGAAGTGTGTTATTCAATTTCCATGTGTTTATAAAATTCTTGTGTTTTCTTTTGCTATTGATCTCCAGTTTCATTGCACTATGGTCTGATAATATACAGGGGATAACTTCAATTCTTTTGCACTTATGTAAATATATTCTATGAGTATGTGTTCTATTTTGGAGAATGACCCATGTGCAGCTGAGAAGAATGTATATTCTGATTTTGTGGGGTAGAACACCCTGTAAACATCTGTTAAATTCATTTGTTCAAGAGTTTGATTGAGTTCTAGCATTTCTTTGCTTTTTTTTTTCTAGTTGATCTATCTATTTGTGACAGTGGGATATTGAAATCCCCCACTACTATTGTATTAGTGCATATATGACTTTTCATGTCCATTATTGTTTGTTTTATATAGTTGGGTGCACTATTGTTTGGTGCATAGTCATTTATGATTGTCATCTCATCTTCTCAGATTGTTCCCTTTACAAGGATGTAGTGTCTTTGTCTCTCTTAATCTGTATTGGTTTGAAATCCACTTGATCTGCAAAGAGGATAGCTATTCCTGCTTTTTGGGGGGGTTCTTGTCCCATGGAATATTGTTTTCCACCCTTTATGTCTATGAGTTTCTTTTTGAATTAAGTGTGTTTCTTGTATGCAGCATATTGTTGGATCTTGCTTTGTGACCCATTCTATTTCTTTTGACTGGTGAATTGAGACCATTAACATTGATAGTTATAACTGATATGTGTTGACTTATCATTGTCATGACTTTTTCTTTTTGTTGGATTCTCCCTCTTTGCATTTAATTTCTTGTCGTGCCCCATGGATTCATTCTGCTGGGCTTCCTGGGGTTGTGATTCTCATTGTCTTTTCATAGGATATTGTCTAAAACTGGTATTCATGAAGTTCCTAAGGTGCTCTTTGTCATGAAAGAATCTTATTTCTCCATCAATTTTGAAAGATAGTTTTACAGGATACATCAATCCTTGTTGGAGCCTTTTTTCCTTTAAGGCTTGGAATATATCCCTCCAAGCTCTTCTTGCCTTGAGGGTTTGTGCTGAGAAATCTGCTGTGATTCTGATGGGCTTTCCTTTGTGTCTGATTTGTTTCTTTTCTCTAACTGCTTGTAGAATTTTTTTTCTTCTGTTGAGTTTCTAGAATCTTAACTCGTATGCCTATGTTTAGATTTTTTTTTTTATCAAGGCTAGTTGGAGTCTTATATGCCTCACTTATCTGTAAGTCAAGTTCTTTTTCCCTGCTTGGAAAGTTTTTTGCCATCATTTCTGTGAACAGTTTTTTTTAATGTTATCTGAACTGTCTCCTGTTTCTTCATTAACATTGATCAGTCTTGTGTTATTCTTCTTTGCATCATCTAGCAGCTGCTGGATTGATTTCTCATCATCCTTTACTATTTTAAAGAAATTTTTCTTTTCCTGGCCACTAATTGCAATCTTATCTTCTGTATCTGAAATTCTGTCCTCACATTGGTTCATTCTGCTGCGTAAACTTTCATTGGAGTTTTTAGTCTCCTGGAAATCTGTTTGCATCTGTTTTATGGATTCCATTTGTTTCCTATGCTGTGATTCCATCATATTCCTCAGCTGCTCTATTTTATTTATCTGTGTCTCCTCTTGATTTATGAATCATGTTTTTTACTATGGGCACAATCTCTGCTGTTATCTGAGAAATTATTTCTTATTTCATTTTTTCCAGGTCCCCTTTTATTTCCAGTTCAGTGAGTCCAGGTGGTTGAGTATCAGATTCTTCCATCTCATTGCTTTTTGGGGTTCCCTTAGGTGATCTGGAAGTCCGGTTTTGGGACTTTTTTACGTGTCTTCTCATTTCAACCGATGCAACCTGCTGTGTCTTTGTTGAGGTGACTTTTTGCTCACCCAGTGGTCTTGAATTCTCAGCAAGCCTCCAAGGAGCCTTTACTCTGCTGCTTACCAGTTCAACAGTTCCTGGGTTCAGAGTGGTGGCCTTCTAGATCCTTGAGCTGACATGTTGTCTGGGTGGACTTCTGGCAGGGGCCTGAGCACACTTGGGATGATATCTACTCATGCCTCTCGCTGGGACCCCTATGTAGCTATTGTCTTTGAGGCCCTTTTTTGGGGGACTGTGCACCCCAGTTTCTGTTGTTTGCACAGGCTTTGGCTAGGGTCTCCTCACACTTATCAGTGGTATTGGGGCAATCCTCTGGGTATTGCTTGTGTGCCTGTGCAGCTTTTCTCCAGGCAGGTCCCTGGCTGTGGCCAAAGGTATGGTGACCCTCTGGCTGAAGCCTGTGTGCCCGTGCAGCGCCTTTCTGGGCAGGCCTTTGGCTTGGGTGGGTGTGCCCAAGCCTCTGGGGTTGAGGCCAACCCCAGTCTGGGATCCGTCTGCAGCCACGCTGATCTGGGCCCCACAGCTGCTCCCCAGGATTTGCCTACTGTATTAATTTTTGTCAGTTTTTTAGGGAAACAAATTGGAGCACATATGAACACATAGTAATTTATTTGCAATATTATGTCCATTTTCATGAACACACAGAATAAGATTTAGGAGACTTCCTAGTGTAATTATCAAAATGGTCAGAAATGTTAAATGTGCTTCATAAACCAGTTTAGTCATTCAAAAATATAGTGAAATCATAATTCAAATCTTCTACTTATTTAATTTTATTGGTTTTCAGTTAGATAAACATTCAGAAAGTACTTCCTTCTCACAATGCAAGCAGAGCAGACATTGAATTGGTTGTTATAAATGATGAATTATACATGCAAATTCAAAATTAAGTGTCTAAATGCAAAATTTTAATTTTAAGTGATGTTTTCCCAACAGATAACATCTGTAAATAAATTCATTTCTACATAAAATTATAATGCTACAATGCAATTAAACTAAGTACAAATTTTTGTCTCAAATAATTTTTCATGCTTTGTATGTATTTGAAAGTAAAATTGTTTAATAGTGAAAATGAAAAATTGCTCATAGATTGTTTAAAGTCAGTAACAAATTACAATTACATTTGGCTTCTGTTTTCTTGTTTTCTGTCAAGCTTCCCTCAGTTTAAAAGGCAATATGACAACAATGCTTTGATAATTTTTCTCCCAGTCAATTCTGAATGTGATAAACACCCTCTTTTAAAGCCACAGGACTGAACATTGAACAACTGAGTAATTGTGTGTAGTTTCTTATATGAGGGACGTGAATGTTTAAAATTTTAAAATTCCTGATCAACAGGAAGCTTCAACATACTTGGCAAGAAATTCAGACGTCTATTAGAGACCTGATGGTCTCATGAAATAGTTCTTGTTTTAGCATTATATTTTGAAAAATATTTAAATCAAGTGACTACAACAACTCTTTCTTTTTAAAAATTGTCCTATAAGTTACTGGGAGAAAATCATGAAGTTCCAAATCAATAATAATAATGTAATAACTACACTCAACTTTGATCTGAAAACATGCATAACAGCAATATGATAAAGACTCTTTAAACTTGCCTTTTTTCAATGAATAGAATAGTACATTCATAAGACAGGTCATTTTTCCAGTTAAATATTTTCAGCAGGAAAAATAATGCTGACACTGAGCATTCATTCTTTAAGTTTTAATAAGTTCTTAAGTTTTGGAACTGTGAATATTTTCTTTTCAGCACTTGAAATAATTCTCTAGAATAAAAATACATCTCGCAGTAAATTATTGTACATACATTAATCACAGTGTATATTTTTGAGTATATATAATTCTAAATACAATTTCAAATTAAGACAAGTTTAATATTCTATATTTCTAAAAATGAAAATCACTGAATTTATGTTTTCATGCCAAAATATGGTGTTAAATTAACATAAACACTCTGTATGTAGTCTATTTGTAGCCAGCAGAAAACTCCTTATCTCTACATAAAAATATATTGATGTTCATACTCTAGGAAAAATGAAATAAAGGCAAGCCACTATGTTCTAAACAGCCATTTACACAAATGACACAAAACATCACATTACTTATTACCATCATATTTTTATTAAAATACTCATTAATATGTTCATAATGAAGATACCAAAGATGTCTCTCTAAAATACATACCCTGGAATGTTCTAAAAATAGATCACAAAGTATAGATGAGTCTTAAAAAGCAGTTGAGATTCAAGAAATATAGTAGCATATACCATTTTTGTTAAAGTTCTGGAGAGAATTTCTGAGTTAGGCTTTTCTGAAAAAAATGACTATTCAGCTGAAATATAAATAAATGATTTTCAAAGTACACATTTGTTACCACCAATTATACAATTTGTATAGCTACCAAGATAGTCTCATTTATTCTAGTATATGTCTAATAAACATGGAGTATTTTTCTCATGTTATTAAGATGCAGTGTATTTAAGACAAAACACACAGATTTGTGCCAAGCCAACTTTGGGTTTAAATTGAGCTTTATTTCCTTACTTGTAACCTTTAGAAATTGCCTTCATTTACCTTTTTGGTGTATCACTTTTGTATTACATCTATGAAGAATGTTGAGAATTAGAAATAATGCTTGTGAATTCCCTGTTATGTCATGTGTTGAACAAATTATAGAAAATTCAGTTATAGTATTTAATATTAATATTGTACCTCATATTATTAAAATGTTTACCTCTTGGTCTGAGTTCATTCATTGAGGAGTTAGTGCATACCTGAATTGGAAAAAGATTAAGAACACCACAATGAAAACACCAACATTCTCCATGTCCTTAGAGTCTTCTGGGAGGAAAGACGAAGCTTAAATATGTCGGTCAGTAAAATTTCATGAGTATTGTCATCAGGGGAGTATTAAAATGGTTCAGGAGTATAACTTAAGATTCATCTGTGGATATCAGGTTGGGTTTCTCTGAGAAAAGATCAGTAAAGGGGTAAACTGCAGGAAGAAAACATTGCTTAACACTGTCACTAACAAATTCACCTGCACATTAGAATTACCAGGGAAGATTTGAAGAATCCCAGTAGTCAGAGACGACTTCAGATAAATTTGAATTTCTGCAGGTAGGACCCCGACATGAGTGATATATCAATGTTCCCCTGAAGCTTTCAATGCACAACTAATTTTGAGAACCACTGACTTACAGGAATAAAAGATATAAACCTTTTAAAAATTATTTCTGTTGCATTAAAATATAAAATGGAATAAGAGTGTTTGTTAGAGACCAAGGGCAACATTTGTCAACTCTAATTCTTTTATTTTATGTGTCAGTTAAACAACAGTAGCTAAGCAACTTTGTCATAAGCTCACTTTTTATCATATGGTGACACATAGCATGTTCACATATATCATTATGATAATGATGAAATATTTATTTATCAATGACATTCTTATAGTGGCTTAATTAGAATATTCCAAGGTGCCATGTAATTAGGTCTGAAGAGCAGAACAGAGAGTTCAGTCTATGCATTCTACTTAATCCAAAGTGGAGAATGTCATTGTTATTGAGCTAACCTTGCTGTAGAAATGCTACTGGACTTGAAGAACAAAGAAAGTACACTTCAGAGTGACCTTGAAAATTTGGCTTGCCACTATAGAGTTAGTTAGATGAATCTGAACAATTTAATGAATGGAAAATTGAAGTGGAAAATTGTAGCTTCTAAGGAGGCCTTTTCTCTTGTATTTCTCCTTTCTCCTTCTGTAACAAAAGGCACATTTTCTAAGGTCCTAAGCAATATCATGAGTTTTTTATCTGAAAGTGGTTTACCTGTACAGTGTTAACATTGAATGAAATTATAATCAGCACTAATTTCAAAATAACTATGAATTTACCCAGGCAGATCAGTTCATCATATGCAAACAATATCTTAAAAAGAATATATATATATATATATATATATATATATATATATATATATGTATATATACCATGTAAAAGATAATTACCTACAATATGTCTTTGACTTCTGAAAAGAAATACCAATAGGCTATAATATATACTATGTAAATTGTGATAGCTATAAAAGTCCATTTGTTTATGTCTTTATAAAGCTTTTAAATACTTGAAAGAAATTTTATATACCAATAGACTATTAGTACCAATAAATTATTGGTACTATTATATACCAATAGGCTATATTTTTCTTTTTTGACATACATGATTATTATTCATGTTTAATTCCTATATGAAATACAAACTTTTATGAAGCATTGATGTTCTGAGAAATGTTCTAAAGTTCTATCCTTATTCTCTTATTGTATTTCACTAAAATTCCATATAACAATCACTATTACTAGCTTTGCTTTTCAGATGAGGAAATTTATGCACAAGAGGAAAATGTCCTTGCTAACTAAACACAATCAGTAAAAACTATACCTTTAGAATCTACAGAAATTAATTCTGTTTCAACTTCACTTTTGTGTGAATAATTGAATCATTATTTAAGAATAATCTGAATCATGGATATTAATGACTCACACTGTGTCAATTTAGATGTGGGTCACCAAAGTATGGTGATAAACATGAAAAATCTGTCTGACTTCATAGATGTTTCATTATAACCAAGAATCTGGCAAAACCTAGTCAACAAACAGTGCAGCAAGCAATATTAAGAAAGTTGAAGGGTGAGTATGGTTGTACATGCCTATAATCTCAGCTCCTGGGTTGTAGGAATTGGTGTGGGTGAAGAGGTGCTGAGGATCTCAAGTTTAAAACCAGTTTGGGCAACTTAAGGAGGTCTTGTCTCAAAAAACAATTGATTTTGGCTTAAGATGGATAACATTTTATGTGAGAATTCATTTGACATAGGGTGGTTAAGGAAATGTATCCCTATGTAGAATATTTAAAATGAGATGTAAAGGACAGAAATAGGGCCTGGGATTTAGCTCAATGTTCCTGTCGTGTGCCTCACAAACACAAGGTCCTGAGTTCGATCCCAGGTACCCAAAAATAAACAAATAAATAAATAAATAAATAAATAAATAAATGACAGAAATAAGAAAGACCTATGGGACGTGAGAGATAGTGTTTCTGCTTGAGGAAATAACATTTTAAGGCTCTTATAACTGATATGACCATGGCCTATTCAAGAGGGAAAAAGTGAAAGAGGAAGTGCTTGAACCATTCACAGATCTACATGATTGTTATAGAATACTTGATTTTCATTTTGATCCCAACAGGAGTCCACTGAAGGCTTTTGTTATTGCTGCCATTAATTTTTTCCTTGTTATCTATTAATTTAAGAAAGTAAACTATAAATGAAATATAAATATATAATATATATTTCTTACATTTTATAAATTCTCATCAATGAGGATAAATTAAATTTATAATCAGAAAAGTATTGCAGTGCTACTGTTTTCACTTAGATCTATAAATAACTTAGAAATAATTACAATCCATAAGAACAGAAAAAATGCTGAACCACCTGCAAATAAATGAATTTTCTAAAGCCCACCAGAGACCAGATCATATGGCAAATTACTATCCTAAAATCAGTGAATAGTTACATCCAATGAGAGACAGAAATTGAGGTCTGACTACCTGGAGAAGATGCACGTGAGCCACAAAATGGTAGGAACACTTAAATGACTATTTTGACAAATAGCTTGAGCTAGAAATCCAGTGTGGATTAACCAGGGACTTAGAAATCCCTGGAGCCAAGCCTTAGAGGAACCCCAAACAGATTTGCCTCCAGGAATCCTGCCAAGTTCTTACAATGAGAAAAATAAAAACTCTCCAGCAGAAGAAAGGGAAGACCACCTAATGTGAAACTTCTCTGCTATTCTACCTTACAAAGGAAAGGACTCTCAAAGCAAAGGACTGAGCTTAGAAAGTGAGGAAAAAGAACAATTCCAGATTTCACAGTTCCAGACATCAATTCCAGATTTCGAATTATTCTACAAAGCTGTAGTAACAAAAACAACCTGGCACAGGCTGAAAGATATACATTTAGACCAATGGAACAGAATAGAAAACAGAGAAACAACTCTCCCCACCTTGAACCATCTGTTTTTAACAATGGGACAAAAAACATACATTGGAAAAAAAGACAGCCTGTTTAGCAAATGGTGCTGGGAAAACTGGATATCCTTCTGCAGAAGATTGAAACTAAAGCCATATCTCTCACCCTGTACTAAAATCAAATCAAAATGGATCAAAGGCTTAGTTATAAAAACAAAAATTTTGAAACTGTTAGAAGATAATATAGGGGAAATACTTGAAGTCATATGCACAAGTAAGAACTTTCTGAAAAGAACCCCAATAGCACAGGATATAGTGTTGAGAATCATGAATTGGGAGCACATTCACATCAAGTTAAAATGTTTCTGCACAGCAGAGGAATAATCAAGAGTGAGGAGACAACACACAGATGAGAAAATTTTTTACTAGCTACTCTTCTGATAGAGAACTAATATCTAGAATATATAAAGAACTGAACAAAATTACCCCCAAAAACAAATGACCCAATCAAAAAATTAGACATGAGCTCAATAGACAATTTTCAAAGTAAGTACAAATGGCTAAAATTCCCCCAACACACAAATTAGAGTCTCATAAAATGTGAGCTTTGTGACAATGGAAATAGATACTTTTTACCCACTTGATATTTTTCCACACCATGTTTTGTTTTGTTTTTTTTGTCCTGGGGATTGAACTCAGGACCTTGTGCTTGCGAGGCAGGCTCTGGAACCACTGAGCTAAATCCCCGGCCCCATATTCTTGCTTACAAGGTGGTTAGTGACCAGCACACTGCCTGGTTCCTTTCTATGTGGCATCTTTTAGAACAATTTGTAACTTCCATGGTCTATTTGAAAGCAAGATTTCCTCAGTTTCTACTACCCTTTCCTTTATCATCTACTCCAGTTCTCTTTCCTCACTACCAACTTCAAACTCTCTACAACTCTTGTAATCCTTTGATCCAGCTCCCTCAACCCATTATCCTTTCCTGCATAACCTTTCCCTCCCATTCTAATCCTTCAATTTCCAACATTCACTCTATCTTTATACCCTCAATTCCCAGTCTCATTGAAGCTCTTGAGGGCTTCAGGTAACCCCCAGTAGCACACCCCTGAGGCTGAACAAGTTGATAGAAAAAGACTGGCTATATCTGCTTGGTGTTTCTTTAGTTTTACAACCAAAATTTAGTCCATAGCCTTCATAAAACTAAATATCAGGGCAAAAGAAAACATTAATAGAATATAATATGAATATTGATAGATTTTAGCCCTCAAATAGAATAACCTCAACTTAATCTATTTGTCAAAAGTACAGTTCTGACAAAAATATAAAGTGACACAGAGATGAGAGACAAATCACACATAACTGGTTTTTGTATTGTGGTGTTTATACTTGATCATGGCGACAGATTTAGAATGCTAGCTAGCAGGTCACTATTTGCATATATATGTATATATGGTTGTATGTTTTTATGTCATTTTTTCTACCATTATATAGTATTAATAAATAATTTATGCAGTTCTTTAACTGTTATAATTGGATTCAAGAAAAATAAGCACTTATATGTATGGGATATTTCCAAATGTCTCAAAATTAAATCTAGTTTCACATAATTCAAGTAAATCTTTGACAAATAGACTAGTTTAATATTATTGCTTTAAGAGACATAGCCATGTCATCTGAGTTCTCAATGTTAAATGTGATGCAGAAGTTTAATTTTTTCTACTTGGAATTACATATGAAATAAATTAACATTTCTAGAGAGTATGCAAGATTATAAACATCATGAATACAATTTTGATAAAAAATTGAGTCTGAAAAATTGTAATTAATAACAATATGTTTTCATAATATATATGTTTTAAAATAGTTTTAGAAACATTTCTGGTGACTTGAAACATCAGGCATGCTAATTAAGTAGTAGATATTCATTAAATATCTGCATAATTTTATATGTGATTAAATAATAAATCATTAATTACTAAACATAAGTGTATACTTTTTCCTTCTTATTTTATATAGTTCAAAGACACTAAATATATTTGAGTCTGCTAATAAAGTTTTATATTTTAGCACACTGAAAATCTAGGACATGTATTCTTTTGTAATTTAGCATATTTAACATTATATGATGTGGAATAAAATGAGGCCATATTGCTAACATGCAATCAATACTGCAATATTAAAAACCACATTTTACAGAAAGTGTACCAAATAGTGAATTAAAGCATAAACTACAGAAAAATTTATTTAATAATAGATCCTGTATATAGCATTCAAAACAAATATTTTTAAGTTTTATTTTTGATTAACATGTATTTATTATATACATTAGTATGGCTCAATGGTGTGTATTGATCTCTCCCTTTGTCTACTCTCTCTCCTCTTCTCAACCCCTAGTAATCATTAATTCACATGCAGGTTCAGTTTTTTATTTTTTAAAGTTTCAATATGAGTGAGAACATAATGTACCTTTCTATGCATAAATTATTACACCTAACATAAGAACATTTTGGTGCAATGACAAGATTTCAGTCCTCTTTATGGATGAATTGTATTCCATTCCATACATACAGAACATTTTCTTTCCACTAATGGGGTTCTGTTTCATGCATTAGCTGTTGTGAATTATTCTGCAATGTACATGGACATGCAAATACCCTTATGTTATTTTGATTCCATTTTCCTAGGCTATATACCCTGAAGTGGGACAGTTGGATCACTGGTAGTTTTATGTTTTTTTTAAGAACTCCATACAGTTATCCAAAATCTTTTTACTCATTTACATTCCCATCAACAGTTCAAATACATTTCTACACTGTCCTTATTTGTTCAACATAGTTCAATGGAAAAAAATTCAGGTGCTGAACACTCATAGTCAATTCCTGATTGCACTGCTCTCTGACATTTAGGGGAATTATTTAATTTATTCAACTCTTAGCATTCTCACAGAGATAAAAATAGTTCAAAATCATAACTATATTTAAAACTATGTGCATATTAAAAGCATATGTCCAATAAACCCGAGAAATAATTTTAGCAAATATTTTATGTGAGAAAATAAACTATTCTTGCATATGGAAGTAGGAAAACAAATCCAATATGATTATGCTTGCAAAAAATATTTTCAGTGAAATTAAAGATATCTGGGAGCTCCCAAAGCATTAAAAAATTAAAAACTCAATGTTCTGTAGAAGGGAAGAGAAGGGAAGGGAAGGGAGAAGAGGAAGGGGAGGGGAGGGCAGGGGAGGGGAAGGAGAACCTTAGAGAGGTGAAGTATATTCTGGAGTTGCTTTTTTTAGAACAGATTTACTGAACCAGCCGCCTCTATAAAGAAGAATGGAATTCCATACTAGTGTGTTGCTGAATAAATCAGGTTTGAAGTTTACAAATAGATGGGTGATGTGATAGAATATATAAGCACACATGTAATGCATTAAATGTGTACAAGGCTGAGCTTTGAGAAGAGACAGAAATGAAACAGACTCAATCTTAATGAAATTGCCATCCAGCAGTGGATCAGTTTAGTCTCTGTTTGCATTATGTTAAATACCACCCAATGTTTCTACCAGCAAGATGAGACTAAATTATTTCTGTATCCTCAACACTTTTTATACACAATGCCTATTTTTCAAGTATTCAGTCAAAACTCACTGGGTTTCGTAGTTTTGTTCTGAAATGTCCCCAAATGCTCATGTGTTGAAGCCTTTGTTCCCACTGCAGCCAGTTTCAGATGATGAATTTTGGGGACTGATTGGATGATGAAGACCTGTACCTCATCATGGATTAAATCATTGAGGGTTGGTAATTTGATGGATTTGGGGGAAGTGATAAAAATAGAATGCAATAGAGCTAAAAGATTAAAGAAGAAGACCTCTGAAAGAGTGTGCTGGTGGGAGTGTGGGGAGAGAGGAACCTTTCTTCATTGTTGGTGGGAGTGCAGACTGGTGTGACCTCTGTAGAAACCAGTATGGGGATACCTCAAAGAACTAGGACTAGAGGTCTCATTTGACCCACCTATTCCCCTGCTGAGTATCTTCCCAAAAGAATTAAAAGAATCATACCACAGTGATATATGTGCACCCATGTTTATAGCAGCACACTTTGTAATAGAGCAAGCTTGGAAAGAGCCCAAGTGCTCATCAACTGGAAACTTGATAAAGAAGATGTGGTTTTTTTAATAAAATGGAGTACTACTCAGCCATAAAGAACAAGAAGCTAAAGTCATTTATAGCTAAATGGATACATAGTGAGGCCATACTCTTAAGTGAAATAAACAGGACACACATGTGTAAATACCGAATTATTGCTCTGGTGTGAGAAATTGAAAGAGTAAATAAGAATAAAAATGATTAAAATAAATAACTGATAATTTGAAATAGGAAGAAAAAGTCCATAGGAGTAGGGGAAGTGGGAGGGGAAGGTGAAAGGAAAGAAGGGAAAGGAAAAATTATAAGAAAAGGAAAAAATGGAAACAAAGTCTTGTAAATAGGGAAGAGTGGAGGGGGTGAAGGGAACACAGGCAATCAGAAAAAAATAAGAACCAAGATACATCATGTACAGGTACAATTACCTAATGATAAATGTAAATGTATTGCATACTTAAAATGTACCAATAAAAGAATTTAAACCAAAAAAAAGTGTGCTAAAACAAATCTTTCCTTCTTTTAGCTATTATTCTCAGATATTTTGTCTCAGTGATGGAAATCTAACAGACTGTGCATACTAAGAAACAAGATTATACAACTAAGATTAAACCCTGTAATAGAAGTAGATCTATTGGTGCCAGGCATTAGCATAAGTGGATAAGGTCTTCATATCACTTTGATTAATTCAATGAAGGATAACACCAGAAAAATTGTAGCCAATAAGTAAAATGTTAACTTCACACCAGAGATTTGGAGAGTACAAAATATATCAAAACAGCTCTAAATTTGGAAAATAAATATTTATGGTTAAAGATATAAATACATGCAGTTAAGCATAGAGCTTAGTGAATTAGAATTTTGGTTATTAGCAAGAACAAGAAAGAATAAAAGACAGAATATAATGAAGTGGTACATAAAGAACAGTTCTAACTGAAATGTAGTCAGAAATACGTATATTTTTAAATGAGAAATTTTATTGGATAAAATTATTTTTGCAAACTGAAAGATGGAAATATACAAAATGTAATAATCTGTACCTAAGTATTTAGTAGTGAAAATGTTGAGACTATTTTAATAAATTAAAGAAAAACATAAAGCACCAGGAGAAACTAGTCAGATATCTTCTGTAGAGGAGCAGTAAGACATGAAACCTAAACAGATAAGGGATCAGTGTAGAGAATATGGCAGGGCCTCCTTAACATCCTTAAATATAATTTCTGCAACTTTTAAAATCATTTTCAAACTGAAGGTAAAATGATAACTTCTTACAAAGATAATGTTACTAGCAAGCCCACATGAACTGAATTCTACAAGGTAATTTTCATTTAAAAGTAAAATAATGGAAAAGTGAGAGAAGTGGAAGAAAACAATGAAGAAGGACTAGAGGTATACATGTGAGTGTGTACAGCTGAGTATATATCTGTTTCTATATGTATACATACTAGGGGTTTTTTTCCCTATGATTTCAGAGGTAGTACTAGAAAAATTAGAAAATACATATTGTTATAATATGTCAATAATGTAGGTAAAACTCCAAGGTATACATGTGAGTGTGTAACAGCTGTGTATACATCTGTTTCTATATCTATAGGTACCAGGGTTTTTTTTTCCTATGATTTTAGTGGTAGTACTAGAAAAATTAGAAAACACATTTTTGTTATACTGTAACATGTCAAAAATGCATGTAAAATTCCAAGATAAAATCAGAAAGATAGTAAAGCAAGTTTTAATAAGTTAATGTTAAATGCATAATAAAAATATTCTCTTAAACATACTAAAAGAGAAAAAAGTCCACAGAGAGATGAATTAAAAACTAAAACCATATAATAGGATGAGTAAATATATTTGCGTGTGAGTTCATTATAAATACATTACAAAGAAAATAAAAAAGTCATATTATAATTATTTGTAGATGACATGATACTCTATATAGAAGAACCCAAGAACACCACCAAAAGTCTTGTAGACTTAATAACGAAATTCAGTAAAGTACCTGAATACAAGGTCAACACACAAAAATCAATAGCTTTTTTGTACACGAAAAACAGACTCACTGAGAGAGAAATGGGGCAATCAATTCCTTTCATAATAGCATCGAAAAAATTGAAATACATAGGAATCAACCTAACAAAAGAAATAAAGACCTCTACTCTGAAAACCATAACATTCTGAAAAAGGAGATTGAAGAGGATATCAGAAAATGGAAAGACATCCCTTGCTCCTCAGTAGGAAGAATCAACATAGTTAAAATGGCCATACTTCCAAAATTGCTATGTAGATTCAATGGAATTCCAATTGAAATCCCAGCAGCATCCTTCACAAACATTGAGCGATCAATCCAAAAATCCATTTGAAACAAGAAGAGACCTAGAAGAGCAAAAATAATACTAGGTAATAAAGATAAGGTAGGAGGTATCAAAATCCCCAACTTGAAACTATACTACAAAGCTACTGTGATGAAAAAAAAAAAGCACGATACTGGAAAAGAAACAAACCTGAGGACCAGATTAGAAGATGCAGAAATGGTTCCACTCCTCTCAGCAGAGTGGAATGAGGCTCCTAGCCACTGTTCCACTGCTCCCAGCCCAGAGGAAAGGGCTTCTGGGCCGCCATACCACCACACCCAGCAAAGAGGTAGGGGCCTCCTGGCCACTGTTCCACCACTCCCAGCCCAGAGGAAGGGGCTTCTGGGCCACTGCTCCCAGCACAGAGGAGGTGAGCCATGAAGGCACCAACAGAAACCCACCCCATTGAAATGAGAAGACAGGTAAATAAGTCTCAACCTCAGACTCCCAGATCACCTACACCAATCTCAAAGGGAAATGAGATGGAACACTCTAATACTCAACCATGTGGACTCCCTGAACTGGCAACAAAAGAAGATCTGGAAAAAATGAAATCAGAAATAATTTCTCAGATAACAGCAGAGATTGTTCTTATAGTGCAAGACATGATTAATAAATCTAGAGAGGAGCTGAGGAATATGATAGAATCCAAACATAGGAAACAAATGGAATCCATAAAACAGATGCAAACAGATTTCTAGGAGATTAAAACTCGGTTGAAACTCTACACAGCACAGTGAGCTAATGTGAGGACAGAATTTCAGATATAGAAGATATGTGCAATTAGCGACCAGGAAAAGAAAAATTGCTACAAAATTGTAAGGGACCATGAGAAATCAATCGAGCAGCTGCTAGACGATCCAAAGAAGAATAACATAAGACAGATTGGCGTCAACAAAGAAACAGGAGAGAGTACAGATGACATAAAAAACCCGTTCACAGAAGTAATGGCAGAAAACTTCCCAAAAAGGGGAAAAGAAGTTGACATACATATAAGTGAGGCATATAGGACTCCAACTAGCCTTGATCAAAAAAAAAAAAAATCTACACATAAGCATATAATTGTTAAGATTCCAGAAACCCAACAGAAGAACAAAGTTCCACAAGCAGTTAAAGAAAAGAAACAAATCACTTACAAAGGAAAGCCCATCAGAATCACAGCAGACTTCTCAGCACAAACCCTCAAGGCAAGAAGAGCTTGGAGGGATATATTCCAAGCCCTAAAGGAAAACAGCCTCCAACCCAGATTGGAGAAAACTATCTTTCAAAACTGATGGAGAAATAAGATGCTTTCATGAAAAAGAGCACCTTGGGAACTTCATTAATAGCAAACCAGCACTCCAAAAAATGTTAGACAATATCCTAGGAAAAGACAATGAGGATCACAACCCCAGGAAGCAAAGTAGAATGAATCCATCATTCGTGACAAGAAATTAAATGCAAAGGGTGAGAATCTAACAAAAAGAAAAAGTCATGACAATGATGTCAATATGTATCAGTTATAACCACCAATGCTAATGGTCTCAACTCACCAATAAAAATAATGAACTGGCAGAATGGGTCAAGAAGCAAAATCCAACAATATGCTTCATACAAGAAACACACTTAATTCAAAAAGAAACTCATACTCTGAAAGTTAAAGGGTGGAAATCAATATTTGATGAAACAGAAACCTGAGAAAAAGCAGAGGTAGCTATCCTCTTTGCAGATCAAGTAGATTTCAAACCAACACTGATTAAGAGAGACAAGGAAGGACACTACATCCTTGTAAAGGGAACAATCCAAGAGGAAGAGATGATAATCATAAATATCTATGCACCAATCATTAGTGTGCCCAACTATATAAAACAAATACTATTTTGAATCTATAAAAAACTTTAAAAAATCAGACATCCCAAATTTAAAGACCTAATCCAAAAATTGGGCTCTGAAATGAACAAACATTTCTCAAAGAAGTAGAAATAGCAAATAAACAATTAAAAGAAGTTCAACATCACTGGTCATTAGACAGATGCAAATGAAAACAATGCTGAGATTCCACCTCACCCCCGAAAGAATGGCTGCTATCATGAAATCAACCAATAACAAATGCTGGTGGGGCTGTGGGGAAAAAGGAACCTTGCTCCCCTGCTGGTGGGAGTGTAGACTGGTTCAAGCACTGTGGAAATCAGTATGGAGATACCTCAAAGAACTAGGACTGGAAGTCCCATTTGACCCAGCTATTCCCCTGCTGGGGATCTTCCCCAAAGAATTAAAAGAATCATACCATAGTGATATATGTGCACCCATGTGCATAGGAGCACAACTCATGATAGCCAAAACTTGGAAACAGCCCAAATGCCCATCAACTGGAGACTGGATATAAAATTTTTTTTATATAAAATGGAGTATTACTCACCCATAAAGAATGAGTAACTAGAGACATTTATAGCTAAATGGATGTGCATTGAGGTGATACTCTTAAGTGAAATAAATAGGACACACGTTTAAATACAGAATAGTTTCTCTAATGTGAGAAACTGAAAGTGTACACAAGGACTAAAAGGTATGAGATAATGTGAAATAGGAAGAAAAGGTGCAAAGGAGAAGGGGAAATGGGAGGTGCGGGGGAAAAGAAAGAGGGGAATGGAATTAATATGAGAAAAAGAAAAAATGGAAACAAAGTCTTTGTAGGTAGGGAGGGGTGGAGGGGTTTAAGGGAGGGCAGGGGAATGGGAAAAAAATAAGAACCAAGATGGATTATGTAAAGATGGATTATGCAAATTTCCAATGATGAATGCATTATATTGTAAACCTTAAATGTACCAATAAAATTAATTTTAAAAATTAAATGCAATAAATGTAACAGAAGACAGGACTGTTAAAAAGGTTTAAAAATTTAAGTGTATATTAGGAACATAACATTTAATTAAAGTTTTGAATAACGTTGCAAGTAAGAGAAATGATACCACATGCAAATGCTTTTTAAAAATGCTGACATAATTACAATTATTTCAACTAATATAAACAGAAAGGTACAGGAGATATTTATAATAATAAAGATGAAAATTATATCATAAAGGAATCAATATTCTAAATCTGTATGTACTAAAAACAGTTTTAAATATATAAAATAAGATGAAATACTAATGGGAGTTATTGACAAATCTACACCATAATTAGAAACTGCAGCATATTTTCACAATTGGTAAAACAGGTGGTGAAAAACCAGTTAGTGTTTAACTTCCCTGTACAAAAGAACTAATTATCAGAAATAAAATGTTAATGAGAAGCTAGAAATACGAAATCCTTCTGTTTAAATTTCAAAAGCAGGTAAACATAGGTATGAAGTGAGAAATCATTCCGGCGGATCTCCAGGAGTGCTTGGTGTGATTCAGAGCATTTTCTGCTATTGCACAAGGAACTAATAACAGGGTGTATCACTTCATGCAAGCTCAAAATGTGCAGTTAGGGTTATGCATTTTATACATGTCCCAATTTCACTGAACATTTTCTAAATTCATACTACCTACAAGTACAAAAACACACATAAACTTTATACTATTAAAGACTAAAGTAACACCTGGCTTTTGAGACAAACAAGAGCTAAACTAAACAGGAACTAAAACATTATCAGTTTTCTAAGTATTGTGGAGACAGCTGAAATTACATTATAATTTTTATCTTGCACAATTTTATTTATATTACTCATCTCAAAATCTCATTGAGTCACCAAAATAATGATAATGAAATAGTTTGATTCTCTTTCCCACCTTAGGAAGAAAGAGAAATTGATGTTCTCACCAAAATATCCTTGTGCTGTTTAATCAAAAATAAGTCAATTGAAGTCTATATAATATAAGAGAAACTATATGTTATTTTCCAAACAAAATAACATATAGACATCACAGGACAGCTCTCTGTGTTGGTTTGTTTGTTTTTCTAAGCACAATTTTATTCCTCTAGCTAACAAAACATAATTTTTTCATATAAATAAAAATAACATTCAAATTCTTTTTCAAAATAGAGAAAAGACAGAGTTCAGTTACTGCTAGAAGCTGTAATTCCAAGATTTCTAAGTGATGTTCATTCCATTTTCATTTTGAGTGATTAAGCCACAGTGAAAATATTAGAGACCAAGTAATATAATTAATAACATCACTAGATGCTATGAACAGATACATAGGCTAAGACAGATTATGTAATTTAAATCTCTATCACTTGTAATATTAGCTTTTACATTTTTCTTAACTCCACACTTCATATAAAAATGTTTTCCCTAATTTTTTTTTTTTTTTGGTACCAGGGATTGAACTCTGGTACTTGTGCTTGCGCAGCAGGTGGTGAAACCACTGAGCTAAATCCCCAGACCAATTTTTCCATAATCTTAATAGGGATATCACATTAATGCCATAATTCTTCTGCATGCCTATTTGCCTGGAATCCTAATGTATCTGGATAGCTATGTGACACTTTAAGATTTTTAACTCAGTAGGAGAAAATGTTCCTATTAAATTCATTCTACCTTTTATTATCAAAAGCTCAAATTCAGCATTGTTAAGTATTCTGGGAAATTAAGAAAAAACCTAAATGTGCTGTTAATTGTAATACCAAAACTTCTGCAATGAATTTTTTCTGTCCCTAAAAGAGAAACTGATTTTGGTCAAAAAGTTATAACAAAGTTTGAAAATTCAAATACATAGACTCATACAGTTACCTGAAGCCAATTTGTCATTCAGCATCTATATCAACTTCATGTTTATCCAAGTAATTTTAAATACAGTATATCTGTTAGTCTAGCAAGAACCAGGATAAAATTTCAACCTGATGAGATTGGAAAAAGATATTTAGCTACTGCTATGGAAATGGAGGTGTTCCAGAGGTATGCATGCTTCTTGTCAAGAATATGAATCATATTTACAAAATATTTCACTTAAAATTGAAAATAGTTTACTCTCAAAAGGTTTATTTTCCATTAGACTTTTGAAAAGCTGAAATAAAGCCACGTTTGGGGCCTGAGGCAGAATGGTATAGTCTAGATCTAGAATGTCCTTTAAAAGCCTCATGTACTAAATTGGGCTTTTGGAAGGCAGTTGTATCATGATGCTGTTGTATTCATCAGTGCATTAATTCACTGAAGATTTCAGAACTAAACATTTGTAGGAAGTTAAGGGCTGTGGGATGAAGTTACAGGGGATGTGACTTGGGAGGGTATCTCCCTACTCCCAATCCTCTCTTATCTCCCTGCTTACTGGATCCCTTGATACAAGCAGCTTTCTTCAATACAAGCAGGGATTTGGAGGAGGGGGGAGTACTAGGGATCAAAACCAGAATTTTTCTACCCCTGAGCTATACCCTGAGTGCTTTTACTTTTTATCTTTTGTTAAATCTTGAGACTGGGTCTCATAAATTGCCTAGCCTTGCCTTGAACTTTCAATTATCTTGTCTCAGTCTCTGTAGGACCTGAGATTACAGGTAGGTGACACCATGTCCAGTTCTCACTGGCCTTTTAACACAGCACCAGAGAGTTAAAACTTTCCCCAACAAGATTTAATCTGTACAACATGAACCAAGCAAGCCTGAAAATTATTGGCAAAAAGAAGCAAAAGGAACAAGAAAGGCAGCATGATCAAGGAGGCAGTGATGACAGTTGTGTGTGGTTTTGCTCCCTTGTCACTTGGAGTCTAAGCGAGTCCTCTACTTGCTGAAATAAGCATTTCAAATGTCCTACTATGACACACTCCCAGGCCCTACCCCCTCAGTTCTGAGTTTTAGCAATGTGATAGTTTCCTGTCACTATAATACCTGAGACAATTACTTCATAAGGGGAAAATATAAATGTCTTATGCTTTTTGAGATTCGTTATCCATGACTGTTCACACACATTGTTTTGTACATGTGATGAGATATCACATCATGGAGAAGCATGTGATAGAGCACAAGCACTAACCTCATCAGTCAGAAAACAAAATAGAAAGAAACAAAGAAAGAAAGTTGCAGGCTGCGGAAGAGGTCTCACAATTCCCCTTGAAGGCATCTCCCTAAGGACCGTCCACTAGGGCTGGCCTCTCAAAGGTTCCAACACTCCCCAAAAGCACCACCCCTTCCCTTTTGGGGACATTTAATGAGAAGGAAGATGGTTCTGTTTGTATACTCACTGCAAATCTTCTGAACACTGAACAAAGAAGGCAGAGTAGAGATGTCTGATAATGTGCACACTGAGGACAGTCTGAATGTTATGGCAGATTGTATATTTCAAAGTGTGTGTGTTTGTGTGTGTAAGCGTGTGTGTAAACACACATATCCTGTTTACAATGTGATGCTTCCACTCCTCCATTGAGAAGTTATGTTCCCTACTTCCAAAACTGGGAAAATCTTTGTAACTATCTTCACAAACAGAACACATTGGTAATGACCTGGTTTGCTCCCTGGTTTGCTCCCTGAGGTCAGTCATGAAGGTTAATTTGTTTTCCATCCAACTCCATGCTGTCCCTCAGGATGCTGACCTTAGAAACCCAGCCGTCACATCCAAGGAGTCTGGATCACATGGAAAAAACACTTGCAGGTGCTCTAATCTGTAGCTTTAGCTCAGATGGCTTGCACATGTAGGCAGAGGATGAAAGGGGGAAGAATGGAAAGAAAAGGAGTACTAGGAAAATGAACATGCTGCTGCTTAGGGTTTGACTCTATAGACATCCCTGCCTTTCCAGATGCATTGGACGCTGTTCTAGAAGCTGGGGCCCACCTCTGAATAAAACATGCAACCTGCCACTGTCTTAACTTCTTCTGTAGATTCTGTATATTTAGCTTACTGAGTAGTGTATAACTGGGAGGAGCAAGCTCAGATTTTATGTAATCATGACCAAGATTCATAGTTATAGTGTAATCAGGACCAAGTTTTGGAGTTACAGCATAATTATTTATGTGGGAATTAATTTGCTTTTCAAAATAGAATTGCCCATATTACAACTAAATAGGCAAAAATAAATCTCTTTCTTTCAGGGGCATAGCAAGAAATGCATATTTCAAAAACCTTGATTAGTAAAGCTAGCATTATTGACTTAGAAATAATATATAGTATATCTTATTAGATGATGCAATTCAGTGATAATAAGTTGAATTATCTATTAATCTTGATTTTAGAGGTACACTTATCACCCAAAAGACAACTTTTGCATTTTTATGGTTGTCTCAAAGTTAGGATTGAATTTATGGAAATAGTGTTACATTTTGGGATATAACAATAACATAAATTTAAAGTTAATATATAAAAATGAAACAAAATGTTATCTTTAGACCATAAATAAGAGGTTATTTTTATGAGCACAAAATATATGAGCATTCTAAGAAGTGAACTGACATTTTTTCCTATAGAGTTGTGTTAAATTAGTGTCTCACATATATAAACATATGGGTTTTTCAAGTAAAATAATATAAAATATACAAACTGTTGAAGGGATGTCAAAAATAGTTGCAAAAAGGTTGGATGTAAAGCAAAATGTGATGAGTAATATATTTGTCTTTGTAGTGAAAATATAACTTACAAACCAATATGATTTACAAATGATTTAGATTATTTCTTCATTGTCATTTTCTTTATAGAAGTAATTGAAAATTATATCTGCCATAAATGATCATATATGAGTAAAATCAGTGTGATACAAAACATAAACCAGACAAGTGTGTAGATGCTGAATTTCAAGTAACTATATGGGTCTTTGCTAGAGGCATTATAATACGTGAAAATAGATGCATTAGCATTTGAATTACCAAGAGACTGCTCATGGCCCAAAAGCCAAGTTCTTAGAGAATAAGTAACACTAATGACTGTGATTTATTAGAATTTATTGCTTCAGGAAAATATTTATTTTATCCTGTGTGTTGTACTCACAATCACACATATGTTTTTAAATTTGGAAGCACTCAGAAACTATATTTTTCATTCTTCTGGACTTCTTTTCAGGAAAATAGTATTGAATAACTAATAATTCCCAGCAAACTCTAGAGAGGAAGTGCTTATGCTTAACTGCTACTTTTATTCAACAATGTTTTATAAAATACTATAGTTGCAAATTACTTGCATGCTTTTCCTTTTCTTCATTTTAGGTAAAACATAGATTTTAAAGGCAGTAAATGTATATGTATGTAATTTTTCTTATTTCTATGTGCCATATTTCCACTTTCTTAATTTGTTTTCATAAATACCAACTTACAGTCTAGATAAAAATCATCTAACATGTTTACATATTATTTAGGTTTCTGAATTCTAATAGCAGAATGTAGTGATGTGACATTAAAGCAACTTTTAGTGGTTAATATTTTGTCTGTATACAGTCTGTTCCAATAATTCTTTTCTATATTTTTGTGATATTTATTTGTAAGTAATTTGTTAATATTTCCACCTAGAAAATGCCAATGTCTTCATTCAAGTTTTAACTGAATAATTTTACTGTATACATTTTCCAAGGAATGTTAGACAAACATAGCTATACAGATATTTATTCTCAAGTAAGAAGCTGACTTGAAAAGAAATGTTGTTACTTTCTTGTAATTCCTTGCAATTTCCTCTAAGTAAAATATTAAAGTCAAAATCAACGCCACCTGCCTTGCAAGGGGAAGGACCCAAATTTGATCCCTGGTACCAAAAAAAAAATCAGTGTGCCATTAACATTCTAGTTTTGACTAAATATGATACATTTAATATTTATTTTATATTTACTTCTATATGATGCATATTGGGAAAAAATATGGGCCTATGTGATTGGAGTGTGTAAAACAAGTTTTGATATTGGGAAGAACATAATGGGCCCTATTATAGAAGCAATAATGACTCTAATAAAAAACTTTTATGTTCTTTTAAGTATGCTCGGGTTCTTAGTATGTGAAGGATAGACAGAAAGAGGTTTTAAAAAAGAGATATAAAACATGTAGTTAAGGAAGATAGTTGCAGAATTTATGATAAATTGTTGAAATATGCAATTTGACAATGGAGACAACCTGATTTCCTAATACTAGATAATGTGTTATGAGAGAAAAGGTAATTCAAATGTATTTATCATCAGGAACTGAACAGATACTGGTGGTATGTGTTGTAATATGAACTACTTGAGAAATAGCAGAAACTGTGGGTGGAAACTATTTATCTGTTTCTCACATATGTAATTTGACGATAGAGCTGAAATTATAAATTTAGAATATATGAAAATATGAGTAGATATTTAATTTTTTACTGGATTATGTCATTCCAGGCTGAGTACTGATAGAGAAGAAAACTTAGAGTTCTTATTCCAGGAAGACAACTAATTTTAGAAGTCAGGGGGTGGAAGAAAATCAAAAGTGACAGGGAAAGAATTGGTGATAGATTGGTACAGAATCAAGAATCTGTAGTATCAGGGAAGGCAAAATACAGGTCTCAAGTGTGGAGTGATAAGTCATTCCTCTTGCTGCTGAAAATTGAGAAGTAACCATTGGATTTATCAATTCAATAAGTGCATTGTTGATCATAACACCAGTAAATTCAATAGTTAAGAAAGTGTGTGATGTGCGGTTAAGAGAGGATGAATTCCAATTAATGGGAGATAGAAAGTGTACAATTTAAGAAGTCATAAAGTTGTTGGGAAAGAGATCACACATTTGGATAAAAGTCTGGAATTAAGCTGGACATAGCTTTGCTTGCCTGTAATTTCAGCACTCTTAGAGGCTGAGGCAGTAGAATTGCAGGTTTCCATTCAACCTGGACAACTTAGCCACTTGAGATGTCTCTGAATAAAAATTAGAAAGAAAAGAAGAAAGAAAAGGAAGGGAAGGGAAGGTTAAAAAGGGAAGAGAAGAGAAGGGGAGGGAAGGGAAAGGAAGAGAACAGAAGAGGAAGGGAGGGGAAGGGAGAGAGAGAGAGAGAGAGGGAGAGGAGAGAGAGAGAGAGAGAGAGAGAGAGAGAGAGAGAGAGAGAGAGAGAGGGAGGGCTGGGATATAATTTCAGTCCTCAGTAGCAAACAGGTAAACACACACACACACACACACACACACACACACACTCAAGACCTGAATTAAAGTAAAAACTTTATTAACACTAAAGTACAGTAAATCCCTCCTGACTTATGAACAAGTTCTTTTACTGGAGAGCATTCTTAAGTTGGATTCTTTCATAACCTGACAACTTGAATCTTTTGCAGTACTTCAATCTTATACAGTGAATCTTATACAGTTGTGAAAGTTCGCAACAGGGACTTACTGTAATCTTCCTTATTATTCATGATTTGCATATGTTATATATCAGCTAAATTGGAGAGACCAGTGATGTATGATAAACTGTACCAAATGCCATCTTTCTAGAATGTGTATACATATTGATTTACCTTTAGTGATAGAATCACAGTGACAACTTGATGATTTCTTTAGTAGTGCACATTGTAGGGCTTCTGTTATTTGCTAAGTATAACTACTCTAAATATTCTTTGAAGTTGGTGACAAATTACTGTGCAATGACTTCTGCCCACTATCAACTCCATGTGGAAACTCGGGGTCGTGTGGAAACTCTAATTATCGCCTTACTTCCAGAAGATCACTGCTACCTAATCAAAGATAGTTATACTCAGGTATCCAGAAAACAATGTGGGGATAGAACCAATTCCTCATTAACTCTGGAATATCAGATTATTTTCCTTTTTCCAGTAAACAAATACCTAGATAAATAGCCTCAGGTGTTTAGCTGAATATTGCCAGAGAACCAAAGAAGGTTGCTTCCATATTAAACTGTAAAGTCCTTCAGTTTTACATGAGTGCTCTCTCTCTCTCTCTCTCTCTCTCTCTCTCTCTCTCTCTCTCAAACTGTGGATTGAATCTATAAAAAATTCCACAGTGGGGACAGCATCATCTACTGTGGTTGCTGACATCAAATCTCTCATTACACATTATATTGAGTTATTTTTGTTCATGATTAAAAATAGAGTTTTTGCATTTCCATCTTATTTTAATACTACAGTACCAATAGACTGAGCCATTTGCAAGCCAATAATGTGCTGTTTATTATGCTTTTCTAGCATTTTCTCTAGAGGGAAAGTACATGTGACACCTACCACTTGAAAACCGCAATCTCCACTGAAAATTCAGAGCTCACTTTAACTGCCTAATAAGCCTTGGTCACAGTCACAATGATCTGTTAAACATTGTACCTTCATTAGCCCAGATCTTAATGCTTTGTGAACATTTCTTGATATTATACACCAAGATTAGTTCCAGGCTGAATCAATTGTGAAGAAGCCAAAAATTTGTGTTCTCAAAGGACTTATACTCTCAGGAACTCAGATGCACCTGCATCCTGCTGCAACCACCAACTTACTTCAGCGGATTGGAAAAGTTTCTTTGTATGATTTCATTACACTTTGACAGTCCAGCCCTACAGAGCATTTTGTGAATGTCTCTTTCATTTGTCTTTGGAAGGAACACATGCAATTTTTTGGAATTAGCTATTTCTGATCAGAAAAATTTTTTGCAAATCCCTTCAGCTATTGTGTGTATGGATAGTGTGTTCCTTTTATTTGCTAGGTAGCTTTCCATGTATGAATGTATTGCTATTTATTCATCATTTCAAGGATATGAGGGTGTTTCTAGTTTGTGATTATTGTTAATGAAGTTGCTATAAATATTTCTATGTAGGATTTTGTGTGACCATATTTTTATTTATCTGGGATAAATGTTCAAGAGTGAAATTACTGAGGTATATGGTAGATGCAGATTTAATTTAGTTTGCCTCATCTTGTTTTCAAACTTTCAAATTGGTTACCAAAGAGGCTACATGATTTTATATCCCAATCAGCAATGTGTGACTAATCCAATTTCTCAGGAGCCAGCATTTACTGTTATCACTTTTTTTACATTAATTATTCTGATATATATGTAATGATGTCATACGTTTTTAAAAATTAACATTCTTTATTTTTTGTGTATTTTTCAGTTTTCAGAAATATTTAGAGAAAAGTACTGAGAGTTATTATATGTTCTCTGCAGATATTTATATGCAGCTAACATTAAAGACCACTTTAGCAACTTTCAAATTCACTCCAACTGTTCTAACACTCTCAGGCATTAAAATCCTTCCTCTCCAATTTAGGTGTAATATTTCTTAATATTATTTTACAGGACAGCTACTGAGTTCATGTTTTAGTCTTCTAATTAAATAAATATCAAAAAGTCTTGATTTTAATAGTAGTATTTTAAATCCAGATTTTAAGATAAGTGAAATATTGATGCACATATCTCAATTAGAAGTGTTTTTGTTCTTTTTGGTCTTTTATACATAGAATAAATTTGTAGTTGTAATCTCCACATATTGTCTAAAGTATGAAGGTTTTCCTTAATATTGCTGTAAAATTCTTTTTATATTTAATGTGAATCTGCAATTTGCATACTGATTCATGCTGAGAGAAGACTGCAATTATAGGTCTCAATGAGGAAGGAGTAATGAAGATGGAGTTAAATTCCTGCAGCCTAAAACACTTGAGAAATCATTAAGTGGAATAATTACTGAGACTGAAGCACCATCATTAGTAGGAAACAATACATTGGCAGGAAATTTTCATTAATTATTGTGTTTCTTGTTTTAAGATACTCCTGTGTTTCTCTTTTTTTAATTCCTGGAATCATGGTCCTTCTAAATTGCTCTCATCATTTTATTACTAATGTTTTATATGATATAAATTCAACTGATGCCAAATTCTTGCTAAGTATTTTAGGTGGGAAAGAGAAGAATGCATGTTGACATTCTTTACAAAACCCCTGGTGTCTTGATGTCTATTAATACACAAAGGAAGAAATTTATGAACTTGGATATCTATCTTTATATTAAAAGGTAGAGGTCCAATCCTGAAAACATTTGGTTTTGCAACAGCACATAGATAGATAGATGCTAAAATCCAAGAGTCTAAATGAAGTCACAGCATAAGTGAATATAGATATGGGATGCAAAAACTGAGCTCTAAGCTACATCTTGGTGAAGGTTTTAGAAGAGGAGGAAATTCTAGCAAAGAAACTATAAATCTGAACCTTCTAATATAGAAGAGAAAAGAGGAATCAAAGAGGTCTTTCCTTCAATATTATCCATGCAGCAGGAAGAGGGATTCCATTAAACATAAATGAACCCACTTCTCTGATGAAAATCCTTAAATATAATAGCATCTGCTCTGATTTGGATCTTGAATATACCACAAAGGCTCATGTATTAAGGACTTAGTCCCAAGGTTGCACTTTTGGGAGGTAGTGTCATCTTTGAGAAGTGGAACATAATGGGAGATTGAATTAGCTTTCCTGTTGCAGGGAAAAGACACTTGACACCTTCTGCTTAAAGGAGGAAAAGTTTGTTTTATATCTGCAATTTAAACAAGAGTTTCAGAGGTTTTGCTCTATGGCTGACTGGCTCCAGGGCAGAAACTGGCCAGGAAGAACATCCCTCCAAACAGCACATTCATCTGTAAGCTCATCAATAGTTTAATTCAATGATGAATGTAGCACATCCATGATCCAGTCACTTCCAAAAGCCCCAACTCTGAGCACATGAGAACTTTGAGTGTTATTATATGTCAAAACAATAACAGAGATCCTTAGGTCTCCTGGGTGTCCACTTAAAGTTTACGGTAAAACCCATTGCCAATTTTCTTCTTATGTTTTACTTTCTGGAATTGAGATGAACCCTTCGGTTCCATCCTGTGATCCTGAAGTAATGTGTCTGCTTGTCACAGAGCCAAAGAACAAAGCCAACCAAGTGTGGCCTGAAAACTCCAAAAGTGGCAGGTGAGTAAACACTTTTTCTTTATAAGTTGTTTACATAAGGGTTTTTTGTTATTTTTTATAGAAAGCCGACTCACACACCATCCATCTCTGACATTGCATTAAAAAGAAAAATAAGTACTTGACTTTAAAATTTGGCAGACAGAGCAATGAGAAATAATAAATGGAAATACTGGATCTAGCAATATTATAGTTGTCGGGAACAATGCTACATAATTTTAGGGAAAAATCATTTGATTAGGCCTAGTTCTCCTGCTTACAGGCCAGCTATGCCATTTCGAGACATAACTCCATTTTGGCCTCCATCACAACTGAGACCTCAATGATCTGGTGATGCTGTGATGCTCCAGGGCAAGACCACAGCAGTGGGAGACAACCTGGGAGGAACCAAGTCTTCATCTGCATAGCTCCTCATTGATCTAGGAATTCCACCACTCCCCAGTCATGGGTTACATTTGTTTCTCCCAATGTACTGAATAAAAGGTGTAGCAAGCTCAGGGGCTTTTGTCTTTGCTGCTCTGAGCAGCACTGATCCCGCCCAAAGCTCAGCTTTTTCAAGTCTCATTTTTTCTTCCTTTCCTGTATAATATGTTAATTTGCCTTGTGCTGCTGTGGCTCCCAGGAGACTAGGACTCACTGCAGAGGTTCTAGTAATGTTCCCTTTCCCTGTTTCCTACATAAAGTTACTACTGATGTGGACAAAACTATGTCAGTAGAATCAGTGGGAAAAGTCTGCATTGAATAGATCCAAGAGGAATAGAACAGAAAATTCAGTGTCATTGTGTATACAAAATTTTTTATCAACAATCACTTTTAAAGGCTGAAAGGAACCAAGATGGAAGTATAATAGTGAATTGGAATTAAACAACATTTTCATTTTCACATGCAAGAAATAGTAGTAATGATTCAATCAAGACACTAAAAACCAGTAAGGCAAATAGGAGATATTGTGGTGTCAATCTAACCTATTGACAGCAAGAGACATGATCTTGTTCAAAAGCCTTAGGTAATCCTTGGGTAGGATTGTGAACAATTAATGCACAGAAATAGAAAAATGGCAGGGTGTTTGGACAGGTACTCAGACATATTAGCCATCTGTCTAAACTCTGGCACAGGCATGTGCAATTGAAAGAATTCAGATCTAAAAATATTTATTAGATATTTAAGATAAACTAAGTATCCAAATATCTTGTCATTTTCATTTCCACAAAGGGAAAGGATATAAAATATTCACAGTCATGTACAAGGGAAATCGACAAGAATATCTCCCTGGGAGACAAAAATGAGTACTGCTTTGTAGCTCCTCTGATGATCAAAGGAAAACTTTTAAATTTTTATAATTTGAATTTATACAATTTATTTTAACCCAAGATATTTCTTCCTAATATTTAGATTTAGATCATAATTATTCTAGTTACTCTTTATTTTTCATTCCTTAAATTTTTGAACTAAATTTTTAATTATATGATTTTGATTTTTTCAATAGCTGTTTTATGTTTAGTGTAAATACATTTTACAAATTGACTCAAAGATCATTCAGGAACAAGAAAATTTGAAGATTTTTAAACTTTGATAATCCCTTGTGAAAAGAATAGATTTTCAAACTATTTTTTAACTGAAAGTCATTAGCTAAAAGTACAGGGCTCTATGTATTGGATGGGGAATTACATCAACATATGTCAGCATGAATTTAGCTCAGACTCAGTTCTGTAGGACCTGGCTTGTATTACATGGTTAAGTCATCTTGTCTTGAAACTTATTCAAAATATCATGCAATTCCTGAACAAAGTAAACTTCTGTGGCTCTTCCTAATCTCTCTTTAAAGGCAACATTTTCAAGTTTGGGATGGCAAAGGAACAGTCTGATAGGAACAATAAAATATATTCTGTTTCAGTTTTTGTAATTACGTTCTCATTTGACTTTTCCCTAATCACTAACCAGTGAATTCTTTTATTCTTTATTTTTATTTGCTTTATATAGCCTTTATATTTCTTTGATTATCTGACAGATGAATTTTTCCTTTATTAGATTTAAACATCCACAGAACTTTCTTCTGTACATCCTTTCTCATCTTTAAAAATATAAATTAAGGAGACAAGCATGACTTACACATGAGATGGTACTAGCTTCTCACTGTGAAGGAATTACATACATTTTCTTACTCTTCTTCTGTTTCTCCTTCTTCTTCTTCTTCCTCTTCCTTTTCTTCTCCTCTTTCTCCTCTACTTCTTTTTGATTGTCAGATCATCTCTTATTGAAATATTTTCTATTCCACTTCTTGACTTACTGGGTAGTGTTGATGTCATCCTGTTGGTTTCTTCTTGAGAGATAAATCCATGTAACTAGAAACACTGGAGAGAAATAAAGCGTAAACATCTGTTTTACACTCTTTAAAAAAACTACAGCTTTTTTCAAGTGATGTTAGTAAAGGCAGAATTTGAATCCAAATAATTAAAATTCAAATATTATTCAAACATTTGCATAAGATTGAAAAGCTTTGGGGGATTTGTTTTTCCTCAAACCAAAGAACAAGAAATTGTAAAACTTTTACTAAAACAGCAATGAGATTACCATTTTGAAACAAATTAATCACTCTATCATCTCAAACACATATTATATTCATGTTATTTAAATTAGTAACACCATTACTTTATAATGTAATATTAATAATGCTTCACTAAAATATCCCTGTTATTTAAAATATTTTAAATTGTTTTTATATACATAAATTATTTGTATTCTATTATAAAAATACACAATGACTTATATGAAGAATATGAACATTCTGATATTATGCCAAGGAACAAAGATACAGAGGCAATTGTGCAATCCTTTAGTAATAAAAATTGCAACTGATAAAAGCCAAGAGTTTTTCACTTAGAATTTATTTATAGTAAAATATATTTTGTATTTTAATGAAAATAATACATATCAATTTTGATGCCAAAAACACCTTTACATTTTTTTCTTTTTTTGGTACCGGGGACCAAATTTGGAACCTTGCTCCTGCGAGACAGGCTGGGGAACAATTGAACTAAATCCCCAGCCCTTTACATTTATTTTTATGGCCAATACACTTGATTTTAGCCAAAATACTGAGAAGATATTTTTATAGCCAAAATATTTTTTTGTAAATGAACGTAAAAAGTACAAGTTGGAGATGTTGTGGAATAAAACAATACTTTCTCACACTCATCCTCTCAAAGAAACATCAATTTGAAGAGCTCTTATGAAATACCCTCATAAGAGTTAAGGTAAACAGAACAGCAGCTACAGTGCCTGGCTGTAGCAGAAAAATGACACATTGAATAAGGGATGAAATTTACAGTACCTTTCCCCTAGCCCAAGCAGCAGAGCGGGAGCAGAGTACCCCCTGGTGCCTGAAGGAGAGTGAAAGGAGCACAAGACTAACGCAGAAGTAGGACCGGGCCTCCCTCTGTGGAATTTGGTGCCAGGCTACCTCAGAACCATGTAAACTCCCACGGATTCTGCTTTGGTCTGCACCCAGGTGTCAAGTCTTTCTTAACTGCAAGCTAGCTGCTGTAGAAGCAATATCTGACCTTCTCCAGTGCCAGACCAAACACTGAGGTACCTGGCCTGGATCTAGTCTCAGTCTCCAAGCCTCCAATCTTACTCCTGCCTCAGGTCATCTCCATGGTCCTATACTCCAAGATCCGGGAACCAGGTTTGCTCTAGACTGATGCTTAGCCAGATTCTGGAGTTTCAGGCACCAGGACTGAACAGTGGACCCTAATACCATGTTGTCAATATGGACTCAGAATCAGTTTCCTAACACCCTCAGTCCAGGATCTGTGTACTGAGGCTCAGGATCAATCTATCCAAGCATGGACAAAACAAGCTCAGTAAAGAGAACTTTCAAGAATGATGGAAAGATAAATAGTAAAGAATGAAACCATGCTATTATAGAAAATTGCGGATTCACAAAGGAAGAGAACAAGAAAGGACAGAACAAAAGATCTACAAAATAATCAGAAAGTTTCAAGTAGAATTTTCAGAGATACATTGTAAAATATACTGACTATAGGTAATAATGTATACTTGAAAAGGACAGAGAGATTAGATTTTATATAGTCCTCCTATGGAAAATAACTTTGTAAGGTATGTTAATTAGCCTGATTAATTTTTACAATACATACATATATCAGAGCATCACATATACTTCATGTGTATTTGCAATATTTATTTGTCAAGTAATACCTCAGTAAATCTGAACAAAGTCGGTTGGGTATATATAGACAAAACTAGGTTATTCAAATGTATAGTTATTTAATTTAGATATAAAATTAAGTGTCACATTGTATTATGGTATATTTATACCTTAAAAATAACACTTAAGAACTTACTTTTATTTACAATTACTTTTGAGAATTCTAAAGCTATTTTAATGATTTCCATAGCAATGTGTTAAATATTAAAATTTAGGCCATATTATTGTTATTATTCACTAAATATATAAAGTTGTAATTTAAAAAACAAAATTTTGGTTAGGTTTTCTGTCTAAATGCTTCAATTATGCAAAAAAATTCACTACAAGTTCATAAAACTATTTACTGATTTTGTTTTATTGTGCAATTATTCACAATAAATTGTTACAGTCACTGACCTCTATGGGCTAACACTATCTTTCAAATAATAAAAAAGCTGTTATAAATAACAAAACTGGCAGGTATATTTTAAAATAAAGCTTGGTTATACCAAATTTTATTGAATTAATGGTAAAACAATAGAAAACATTTTATAAAAGAAACTTCAGCATGTATAATTTATTAAAACTGTACATATTATATGTAATCTATAATATTATCTAAAACTTCCCAAGTAATTTTAAGAATTATTAGTATTAAACAGATGTATTTTTAAAGAAGTTTTTTTCTACCAATGGATTTTAATATTGTTATACTATTTCACTGTAGTAGATAATATATTGTCATGGAAATAAGAGTTTTCTCCTTAAATTTGTCTATGAAATTCCTAATGTTTTTGAGTAAAATGTTTTTAATTTCATGGAAAATATAAAGTTCCATAGTTAAATATGCTTAGAATGAAATGAAATATTTTTCATATGACAGATTTAATTAAGAATAATTTTTTAAATAATATTAAAAAAATCCATTTACCTAATTAATTAGCTTTTATTCTCAGGTAAGGCATTTAACACTATTTAATCTTTAAATGTCAGAATTTATGGAATTAATTAAACAAAACCATTATAGTACTTAAGCGTTACATAGCACTCTCCAGTATAATTATCCCATTGACCTTATTTGATGTGATATTATAAACCTGCTCTTAAAATAAGATCGCAAGCTTTACATGAGAAAATTTTGAATATTAATTTCTTTTTACACTATTCTGCCATTAAAGTTAAGAATGGTAATGAAGAATTTCCAGGAAATAAAATCAATAGTCATTTTTGTTCCAATCAGGATACTTTAAATAAAATGCATTTATAAATAGTAGTAAATTTGTTGTAACCTAGACAACAAAAGATGCGGTGAATGTCACTGGGACCCTGTCCAAGTTCTGACAGTAGTTACATTTTCCTTCACACCAGAGAGACTTCCTGCTGGCAACCTGTGTGCTCCTCCTTTTGAGCGTTCCCTTCCCTCCACAACCTGCTGTCTCCCCCACACTGAAGAGCCAATGAACTAATCTGCCCATCAGAGCAGCACCTCTCTTCTGATGATTGATGGGTGTTAATGTAGATACACCCTGAGTCTCTTTCCTTTAGGTGGGATCTCACAGAACCCTGTGCTCAAAATGGAGCCCCCAGCTCCAAACCAGGATTTATCTTCAGTTGCTCACCATGGTAACTTGCTTCATAAGGCAGCATGTATTGGCTTGTTTTCCTTCCCTGTCTCATTTCTCTTCTCCTCTACCAAGGTTTCCTGGGAACACCCTCCAAACAAATGATATGTAAATCCTCATATCATAGTCTGTTTCTGGGGAAAACCAAAATAATGCAAGCACCTAGACCAAGAAAAAATCATATCTAATCAATTTTTAAGAGAGGTTAATAATAAATAATCCATTAGGATAAAGTTTGCTTCTTATATAAGATCTCTGGGAGAATTAAATTAGCATACTCCTAAAGTCTATCAAGGAAAGCATGAAGGAGAATATTGGTCAGAGAGGATCCTCACAGGGACCTCTTTGTTTGGCAGAAGATGACAGTGCATTCCACTGCAGTCCACTTTGAACCGGCATTTAAAGACAGATTATATTCAATGAGCCATTAGTTAACCTGCCTATGTGACATTTCTTCTATAGTTTTTACCCTAGACAATTAAATATTAAAATGTTATATTCTATTGCCCAAATATTTCATTCTTTGCTTCAAATTACTGCCATGTTAAACTCAAAGTAACTGGGTAAAATTTTTCATTTCCAGTTCAGTGCTAACAATTTTTCCCCTAGTAGAATGTTTTCTCCATCAATAATAAAAACCTCTAATTCAGCAAAGCTTTAAATTTTATGAAGTAAAACAAGGCTGAAGAGAGACTTGGGATAAAAAAGAGAGAAGTAATTTATTTTGAGTCCTTGTTTCCCAGACTGGTGTATTATGTATTCAGATGAAATAGTGTCATATCTTTTTTTCCTAGTTTGAACATTTAATGGTATCTAATATTTGATTGGTAGGTGTTGTTACTCTGTGCTGTAGTTTTAGTCTGGAATGTCTCCCAGAGGCCAATGTGTTCAAGGTTTGGTCCTCAGCTTGGGGCTTTTGGGAGGTGCCAGAACCTTTGAAAGGTGGATACTCCTGAGAGAAAACCCATCACTGGAGTCATCCTCTTGAAGGGGATATTAGGATGCTGGTCTCTTCTTGTCTCACTCTTTGCTTCCTATCTTCCCCTGTTACATGTTCCTATCATGACCCAGTGTTTCACCACAGGTTCAAAGGAAACAGAGCCAACCAACCATCTATTGGAACATGATATCATGAGCAAAAATGAATCATTTATCCCTTTAACTTTATTATTTCAGATATTATTTTACAGTGGATGAAACCTGACTACCATGCATTCTTTCTGAATCTTTAGTAGTTCATTCTATAATTTAAGCTCTTCCTCCACTTCATGTATGTGTCGTGTGCAGTGCACAAGCCTCTGTACATACTTCACTTGCTCTGCTTCCACAGAAGTAGCATCAGGGAGAAGGGTGATAGAAAATAATGGATTTGGTATATTCAGTAGCATTGTGAGCAGTGCAACAGTAATTCCTGTGAAAAAAAATATCCTCTTATAAGAAATCGTAAAATTAGAGAAAAAAATTTTAAAATTCCTTCAGAAACAGAAGAAACCTAGAATAGCAAAAGGAATCCTGAGCAAAAAAGACAAGGCAGGGCCCATCACAATCTCTGACTTGAAATTATACTACAAAGCTACAGTGACCAAAACAGTATGGTACTGGTTAAAAAATAAAAATAAACAGACCTGAAGATCAATGGAACAGTCTAGAAGATACAAAAACAACTCTAAATACACTCAGTCATCTTTTCTTTGACAAAGGAGTAACAAACTTTCACTGGACGAAAGATAGCCTCTTCAATAAATGGTGATGGAAAACTGGCTTTCCACATGCCAGAGACTAAAATTAGGCCCATATTTCTCAGCATGCACTAAACTAAAATTGAATGGATCAAAGATCTAAATTTTAAAATAGAAACACTAAATCTACTAGAAGATAAAATAGGTAGAACTCTTAAAAACATAGGTGTAGGCAAAGGCATTGTGAACAAAATCCCAACTGCACAGGAAAAATCACAAAGTATCAAAAACTGGGATCTCATCTTATTAAAAAGCTTTCCCACAGCAAAAGAAACCAGCAACAGAGTGAAGGGGCAACCTACAAAGTGGGAAAAAAATTGCCAGCTGTTCCTCAGATAAAGGACTAATATCTAGAATATATAAAGAACTCAAAAAAATCAGATGCCCTAAATTTAAAGACCCAAGCCAAAAATAGGCATCTGAAATGAACAGATGCTTTTCACAAGAAGAAGTAGAAACAGCAAATAAATATATGAAGAAATGTTCAACAACACTGGTAATTCAAGAGATGAAATTAAAACAACACTGAGATTACATATCATTCCAGAAGGAATGAGTGTTATCAAGAAATCAACCAGTAACAATAGTGTTGGAGCTGTGGGGAAAAAGTATCCCTTCTCCACTCTTGGTGGAAGTGTAGACTGGTCCAATCACTGTGGAAATCAGTGTGGAGATTCCTCAAAAAACTAAAACTAGAGGTTCCATTTGACCCAGCTATTTCCCTTCTTGGTATCTTCTTGAAAGAATGAAAAGCATCATACCACAATAACCACATCCATGTTTATAGTGGCACAATTTGTAATAGCTAAATCTTGGAAAGAACCCAAATACTCATTAACCAATGAATGGATAAAGAAGATGTGTTTTTTTATATATACAATAGGGTGTACTCTGCCATACAGAAGGATAAACTTAAGACACTTCCAAGTAAATGCACCTTGAGACCATACTGTTAAGTGAAATAAATCAGACACACATGTTCAAATATTGCATGGTTTCTATGGTGTGAGAAACCAAAAATATAAATATGAACCAAAATGTATAATAGATATTGTGAAATAGGAAGGCAATGTTCAAATGGAGAGGGAACAAAGGAGAAGGAAGGGTGAAAGGAAGGCAAGGAAAAGGAAAAAATAATAGAAGGAAAAATGGAAGCAAAGCTTTTGTAAATAAAGAGAGGAGGATGAATTGAAGAGAGGAGAAGAAAAGGGGAAAACGAATCAAGATATAGCATGTATCATAGGGTACAAATTCCCTATGATGAATGTGATCATTATGTATACCTAAAATGTACCCCCAAAATTAATTAATTTTTAAAAAGAAGTCATACAGTCCTTAAATAACAGGATGAGTTTAGGTTATGAAGCCAGAATTTAATTTATATGACCAATAAGAGATCCATTATCCCAAACGGATTTAGGTAGTTTATTACACCTGGAAGAGAAAGAATCAGAAACTTTACATTACCATTGGTTCCTTTTGTCCTGCTAAGACTCATGAGTCTGAGTCATGGTGAATACAAGTTCACAAAGAGGTCAAAACTGAGAGATCCTGAGCTTGGTGAAGGAGAATGATAGCAAAACAGCCTTCTCTTTGGTGGATGACTTTATCTTTTTTATACTGGTTAGGAAACAAACCTGTTCTTAAACAAAGAGAAGATGCTGATTAGCTCCCAATGCAATTTGTTACTGATATACCCTTCAAAAAGGTATTTCTGGACAAAAGTAATAACAAAACTGCAAACAGCACAAAGCTTGTCTTCCAATACTTTACAAGATGAGAGGTCTAATGCAATCAATCTGTCACTAAGAACTGATACATTGTGCCAATAAGAGGATTACTTTTGGACTTTTTCAAACATCAAGCACGCAGCAGTGATATTACCAGATAAATATTGATGTGCAGAAGATCATAATAGCCCATGCATTATCTCAATTACAGTTGTTGTCACTATTACCATTTATTAATGACACTACTAATTAATATCAGAGTGTCTGCAGAAAGAGATCAACTGATGTCAAAGGGTTTGAATTCTGTTAATCACCTAAACTTAGGGCTTCCTCTTCAGTACGTGTGCTATAGTGGACATCCTTACATCTAACTCCCAATGTTAAAGGACATATCTTTCCACCTGTTTTCTAGTCCCTTATCAAATTCTTTCACTCTTATTCTCTAAAGCTGCAGACAGTCTAGGCTAATTCTTAGTGACTGTCCTCAGATTCATGACAACTCATGTCTCTAGTAACCTTTTAATTATGAATAGCCATTCTATTTTGCCTATTTAATTTCAGGTTCATCAAAGACATGCTCATTCTACTTATGGTTTATCCCTGATTAAGGAGGATAGTGCTCTTGAAGTTCACATTTATGGTCCCCACATTCCTTAGATACCTCTACCAGAAGTAAGCCCCACGAAGCTCACAAAGTTGAATGGAGAAAAATACCAGGGCAGAGCAAATGGATTATGCTAGAAACACTTGATTTTGCCAGCAAGAGTGTTGTGGCAAAGCAGAACAGTTCAGTGCTGTTGCCAAATCTTACAGCTCAGTGTCACAGCTAAGTGCCACAGCTGTGAGTCATAGCCAAGTGTTACAGCTCTGGGTCACAGCTACTGCAATTTGAAGACTCATGGACCTCAAAGTCACTTGAAGAGGTGAAGAAAAATCTTCTATTATGCCAGTGGGCTCAGAGGACTTCATGATCCAAAGTCTGAGCACTTGACCAGAAATGGGAGCCTCCTTATATAGGGAATCTAAGGGGTAGTCGAGCATGCTCACTGACGCAGGAGGGCAGAGTTACAGAACATTCCTGAAACACATGCAGTGTGATTATGCTCACTGAAGCAGAGGGGTAGAGTTATAGAAGATTCCTGGGAGGAATAAAGTTAACAATATTCTTGAAAGGTCACCCAATTCAAATAGTTACAAAATGTTTTGATACATTGGGCAGGAGAGCTGCAGCATAAACTGTTACATTTCTAGAATAAAACATTTTGTGGAAAAAACATGGAACCAAAGCAAGGGCAAGGCAAGGGCCTGTCTCGTGTGTTACTGTTCTACCAAGATCTCCTACATATGAATTCCTATATTTAATTTGCATGGAATATTGGGGTGGGCAGTACATATGATACTTTTTTGTTTGATTGGCCAGTTAATAAGAAGAACCTCAGATTTTATAGCCTTTTGTTCAAACATATTTAGAATCCAATTTTAATAGGGCTCAATAATAAGCTTAGTTCTATATTGCAAGATGAGTCTAATTATCTAGAGAAAAGAACTTATCTGTGTGTTATAATCTAAGTGCCACTCTTATTCTTCTATTGCAGCTATTGGGAAATCCACACAGAATATTATAAGCTATGTAAAATATAGGTAATACTGTGTGTGGTGATTTTTTAAGCCAAAGTGACAGTTCTCATATTGATAAAGCAATAATGCACTATAGGGCAAGCCTTTGTCCCACTCCATTTTTTTCCACAAAATGTTTTGTTCCAGAAATGTAACTATTTGTACTCCTGCCCAATGTATCAAAATGTTTTGTAATTGTTTGAGATGCAGATGTTTCTACCATACTTTTCAATAATGTTCTGTTAACTCTGCACCTCTGCTTCTATGAACACACTCACTTGGTACATGTGTCAGAAATTTTCTGTAACTCCACCCTCTCTCTTCTGTGACCATGCTCACCCAGCACATAGGCCCACCCTTTGGAACTGTATATAAGCTGACTGCAGCTCATTGCTCAGAATTCAGAGTGGGCAAACTCCTCTGAGCCAGTGGGCTGTGGCTCTGCTGAAAAGCCCCTCCCGCCACATCTTGAGTCCCAGTAAAAACATCTTCTTCTAGGATCTTCAAAAGATTGTCACAAGAAGCCCAGACTACCTAAGTCCATCAAACTAAATAACTCCATCAATCTCTCTCTTACACATTTAAACTGCATAGAACCTTATTGTGATAGTATTTCTGCTCAATTAGCAATGAGCAGAAAAACAAGTGGACCATTTTTGAGTAGACCTAGTCAAGATGAAAAGAGTAAACTCTAACTGGATGGAAAGTGAGACATGGCATTTCAATTTTGGAATAGTTGCTATGAAAAAGTAGGAACAAATACATTTAAAATCATCTGGACTGGGTAGGGAATTTAGCTCAGTGGTTTCACCGCCTGCTACGCAAGTGCAAGGACCCGAGTTCGATCTCCAGTACCAAAATAATAATAATAATAATAATAAAATCATCTGGACTGAATAGGTCACCTTGAATTTTTAAAAACAAAAACAATAAGTAGATGACTCCAATGAACAATGGAGCATAGATAGTTTTACTCCATGGTTTTAGGCAACGATAATCTTTTTAATTTATATAAATTAAAAGGTAAAAAAAACCTTATTTTGATTAATCAAAGTAATATTGTAGCTAGAATAGTATTCCCAAAGTATTATACAAATTTAGGAAAATCAGATTATTCATTACAATAAACACGTTTGGTGTTAACCAGGTTTTAATACATATTAATGCATCTTGGTCTAGAAAATGTTTCAATAAAACTGCTAAAGAAATCATTTAACCTTCTTAATTCCTAATTTAGAAAATTTATGAAGAGTTAAAAACAATTAGCAGTGTACCTATTAATATATAACTATTATAGACTCAGAGACCTGAGAAATATTAAACCCAAGATACCAACTTTTTTGTCACTATACAGAAATATTCTATGATGAACAACCTATAAATAATTATTCATTTAAGTATTTGATACCAGTGGATATAAACTGAGTAGTTTATTAGGAAAAAAATGTACAATTTTAAAAAACTGTCCTTTGCTATGTCCTAGCCAAGGTGCATAGGATTACATAAAAATAAAATCTATGTTAAGAAAAACATTATTCATATATTTAATACCAGGTTGCTAAATTATCACTGATTCAAGTCCATAAGAGCTTTTCCACATAATATGAGAATCTCTGATCTTTAGCTAACATTTCTTCCACAGAATAAAGTACATAATTTTTAAAGGGAAGTGAATGATCTAATGCAAATATACAGTGATTCATTTCCATGGAGCAAAGAAAGAAAAACAGCTATTCATGAAATTCAAAGCAACTGCTGAGTCTTTATTCACAGTCCCTTTTACAGTTTCTGGATCACTAGAACACAGCATTCAGAGGCTTGTGAAACTGTCTTAATGATAACAGCTCCTGTTCTTAGTGTCTCAGAATCCCTATGAATATAGAAATCAATTACATGAACAGGTGCACAGAAGTAACTGGGTTTTATGCTCTCTGGGACTTCACAACATTTAAATTTGATAAATTTATTCCCTAAATGTGCACTTTCATATACAATGATAAGTTGATATATATTTAGGAAAATTCAAATGCAAGAATTGAGGCCTTGAATGTGATTAAGATTGCTTTTTAGCAAATTTATAAAATGATTTCGGGGCCACATAAGGTTCTTTCTACAGAAGGAATGAACGTGAAAGCAAAAACCTGCAGGAAATATTTTCATCAAATACACTGCATTTGTTGAAATGAAACATGGTTTTCCTGTTAATAGGGAAAGTGAAACCAGGAAATGAAGTATTTGTTTGCTAGAGTCAAGCCTTTTAAAAATATGCCATGTAATATAACAAAATCTATATTTCACTTTAATCAAAATGTTCAGAAATAAATTTTTTGAATGTAATGTAAGAGATAACACTAATGAATCTTTTCAGTATGTTTCATGAAATTATTTTTAAGGAGCACTTATAGAAATAAAAATTTAAAACTTATGAGAGTATTATTTTTATAAATTTTAATATTTTTGAAGATAGAATATACATATCTATATAGAGATCTCTATATAGATATATAGATATAGATATAGATATAGATAGATATAGATATAGGATAAAAATTTTTAAGCAATCCCATTGGTCCATTTTTACTTTTATTGTGTGTGCTTTGGGGTACTTGTCTAAAGATTTCTTGCCCATCACAGTGTTTTAAAGCATTTTCCTCATGTTTTCTTCCAATAGTTTTTTCAGTAGTTTTCTTCCAGTAATTTCAGGTTTTCCATTTAATTCTTTAATCTATTTCGAGTTGATTTTTGTAAGTGGTGATAAGTTTATAGTTTCATTCTTCTGCATGTGGCCTTCTAATTTTCCCAGCACATTTATTGAATAGACTGTCCTTTATCTGCTGTAAGTTTTAACACACATTTTGTAATCAGTTGATTGTTGATGTGTGGGTTCACTTCCAAGGCTGTCTTTTCTGTCTCATTGGTCTACTGTCATTTTTTCATACATGCTATTTTGCTTACTGCAGCAATGTATTATATTCTGAAATCAGGTAGTGTAATGCCTCCTGCTTTCTTTTTTTTTTTATAAGTTGGCTTGAGATGTTCAGGAATTTTTCTCTGATTCCACATAAATTGTAGGACTGTTTTTCCTAATTCCCTAAAAAATATCTATATTCAACCAGTAGGTTTATTTGTATGATGTGGAAATTTCAGGTATATTGATTTTTCAAACACATTTACACAGGATGGCTTTTCAATTTTTTAGTGACATCTTCAAATTTTTTCATCAGGTTTATTCATATGTATCATATGGTATGGGGTAAAATCAAAACAATATTGAAGTTATTTATATATATATAAACATTTACATACATATACATATATTTACATATATTTTGTTTGTTTGTTTGTTTGTTTTGGTGCCAGGGATTGAACTCAGGACCTTGTACTTACCAGGCAGGCGGGGTGCCACTGAGCTGCATCCCTGCCCATATATATACATATATTTGCATACACTATGGAACTTTAGGTTCATAAATTATATTAAAGTCAATTATATTTGTTTATATATAGAAAAAGGAATTACTTTTGCACTTTTTTTTTTTTTTTGGTAACAGGGGTCGAACTTGGGTCCTTGCGCTTGCAAGGCAGGTGGTGGAACCACTGAGCTAAATCCCCGGCAAAAGGAATTAGTTTTTAAGTATATATATAAAATGCATTTAAAAAACTCAAATGTGAGGTTATAATAGTTTATGATGTAAGAAAGAACTGAAAACCTAACTAAAAATCATGAAAGCTAGAAAGATATTCAAATCAGTTTGTTTTACATCAGCATTTGTTCTTTTTTTTTTTTTTGCTTAAATTGTTTTATTGTTACATTTTAGGTATACAATACTTTTACATTTATCATTGGGTGCTTGTACCTGTACATGATGTATCTTGGTTCTTATTTTTTCCCCATTCCTTGTGCTCCCTTCAACCCCTCCACCCTTCCCTATTTACAAAGACTTTGTTTCCATTCTTTCCTTTTCTCATAATTTTCCTTTCCCTTCTTTCCTTTCCCCTTCCCCTCCCACTTCCTCTACCCCTTTGGACCTTTTCTTCCTATTTCAAATTATCAACTATTCATTTTAATCATTTTAATCCTTATTTACACTTTCAGTTTCTCATACTAGAGAAACTATTTGGTATTACACATGTGTGTCCTGTTTATTTCACTTAAGAGTATGTTCTCAATATGCATCCATTTAGCATAAATGTCTCTAGTTTCTCATTCTTTATGGCTGAGTAGTACTCCATTTTATAAAAAAAACACATCTTCTTTATCCAGTTTCCAGTTGATGGGCACTTGGTCTGTTTCTAAGCTTTAGCCATTACAAACTGTGCCGCTATAAACATGAGTGCACATATATCACTGTGGTATGATTCTTTTAATTCTTTTGGGGAGGTACCCATCAGAGGAATAGCTGGGTCAAATAGCATTTGTTCTTGTGTCTACTTTTGTCCCTAATGCTTTTAGTAAATACTACTAGTTCACATAATTTTAATGAATTTTTTCTTATTAGTGGAGGAAGTTCATAGTACAAAAGTGATTCAGTTTTAGCTTTCGGTAAATTTTGTCCATTTAGAAATGAATTTAGAAGAGAGACCTGTTTTTTCCTTTTGGACTGTGCGTGTGTGTGTGTGTGTGTGTGTGTGTGTGTGTGTGTGAATGTAGCTGCAGCACTATGATTTTAGAAGAGGGATATGACTCTACAGAGAATGACACTGGACAAAGATAAGCATTATTTGGGGTTCTGAAGATACCTTTGAGACACTGAATTAACCAAACCTTATTATATATGTTTACGGATATTTTATTTGAAATAATGTATATTATTGATTAATTTTTCTATTACTCCTTATGCAAATGACACAAGTGCATTAAATAGACCTACATTTATAAAATTAGTTATATATTAGTCAGTAAAATAACCCAGCAATACTCAATCTGTTTCCAAAGTAAGGCAAATTACAATCTATGGGCATCAGTGAGTTTAAAATCTCTCCAACATCCACGTTATTTCATTCAAATTATTTTAGTATACATAATGAATTATATAGACATTCAAAATTATGTATTTGTCATTTCTAGAATTATGACATTTTAGAACATCTCATATTTAAGTGTGTCTTTGTTTTACCATGCTATCCTGTTTTACTTGAATACTTGAAACAACTAATGTTGCTCCTCACCACAAAGAATCTATAAGTAGATTTTTTATATATTATAAACATATATTATAAGCAGAAATGGCATCAATTTCAACACATCTATTAATTCATCCATAGTATATTGGTTAGGCACTTAATTCTTAAATTCCGTATTTATTTATTGTATGCATATTAAATTATTGGAATTATTTCTACTACTGTTCTGATTTATATGTATTTATTTGCTTTGAAAATACATTAAAAGGTGTGAAAAACATAAAATTAATATGAAGAATGTTATTAGTAATGAATTACTTATATCATTTAACAAAACATAAGACTTTTTTCTAATTAAAATCTTGTGTATTTTTCCTGCATAATATTTTCCTTCCAAATCTCACTAAATATAATACCCTCAATTTGAAGTTTATGACATTTTTTTGCTTAATGAGTTATATCCACCTAATCACGGTATTATTCTGGGTACTATAAACATTTTATAACAGTTTAAATTCTATATGCATTTTCCTGAAATATTGTTTAATATTGTATTTGAGTAAGATGACTTACATCATAAATGATAATAATGAGCTTATTTGATTGAGAAATAGTACTCCTTTTTATTTTCGATATAGATTGTTTAGCAGTTCTAGTTTTATCAAAATTTACCTATTCTTGTCTGTTTTACTCAAAACAAAGTCTGTATTATTATTATTATTTTGAGAATTATTCTGGCATATATAGATTGAAGAATGATTTTTAAATTTAATTTATATACATATATGCACAGATTAAACTTCAGTACATTTTGATAATTGCAGCTTAATATTCACAGATACTAAGGTTTTTCTTTTTCCAAGTGTATTGTCTTACTTTAGTCTTAATTTTCAATTCATTTTTTATTATACGACAACATATTCAAGGTTATTATCTATCTAAATTTCATGTTATTTTACTTGTATGTTCATAACATTAGCCCATTTTTTCTTATTCAATTTTAAATTGCATATATGTTAGTCGGTACTGTTTGCATTTATACATATATATTTCTATTTTTTCTTTATATGTTGCAAATATCTCAGGTCTGTGATTCTCATGCCTTGCCTCTACTTGTTTTTAACAACAATATAGAATAATTGATCAATATTTCTCTTTATGGTTTTTGTTTTTTATCTATTACTGTATCATTTATTTAACTATCTATATTTGCTTCACTGATATTTTTTTAAATTATGTTGTATAATTTTCCATTACACACTTAAATCTGCTCCTGGGCTCCATCCTTGCATGAATTCCACAATGAAACTATTAACAAAGCTATACTTTTTTAAATGTGCTATCCTTTTGCTCTGTGTTTTCTTTAGAAAATATGTGCCCTTGCGTTACCACATCAATTTTATCTTTTAATTTTTAAGTAATCTGCTGCCATGACCACCATGAAGTGAATCAGTATCCTCACCAATCCACTCATGTCATAGCATGCTGTTCCCCCACAGGCCACAGCAAGCATACCAGTGCCTATGGTCTGCAGCCACTGAAGCTGTGGAGAAAAATCTTTCTTCCTTTAACATTGATTTGTCTCAGGTGTCTGTCCCAGCTGTCCAGAGCTGATTATCTTTTCTATTGTTCTTACATTTAGTGTGCATTTTAGTATTATTTGACTATTCCACATCTTTGAGTTAGTTTTCTTCTGAATCTGGAGAAGGTTTACAAAACGAGCTTCAAAACATTTCACCTGCTAATGTTGGGGTCTAAATCTCAGGGCAGTTCTGGGCACGCAGAACATCCAGCATTTACAAATTAACCATTAACTTCAACTTATTAAGAGACACTTGGAGAGGTATTGAGATCATGGGGTTTTATACTCAGTATGTTCATAGCTAAATACAGGAAATGGGACTGAGGTGGAGGAGGGTCAAGGGACCCATGCCCTTGACAAGCATATCTTTCATTTCACGTTTCTGTACTCTTTTTCTTGGCCAGCATGAAGTGATAAGTTTTCCTCTACCATATCTTTCCACCGTGATATTTCTGTTTTGGAGCTAGTTGACCATAGACTGAAACCTCTAAAATAAACTCAAAATAAACCTTTCCATTTCTAAATTGTGAGTGTCAAATATTTTGTCCCTGAATCAAGAAAGAGGACTAATATGTATAGAAGTCTTTTCTGAAAATAAGAATTGAGCCTATAAAAGTCTTCAAAATAAAATTGTCTGTCTACACTTCTGAACCTATAATGGTCAGGACCTCATGTCAGATTTCTGAGAGGTCCTCATATGTATTTCCTGTCACCAAATGTAAAGCATTTGACTTCTTTTTCATCAGTTACTATCAATGCTACTTTCTTGGGCCACATGATTAACATGCTGCACTGCTGAATAATCTTTGGGTCTTTCAACTCTCTCTGCTCTACTACTTTCTGGTTACAATTCTATGTAAATCTGACTAAATACAGTCATCAATTTTAAACTAGTCTCCCAAAAGATCAAAGTACGGATAAAATATATCAAAAGTTTTCTACTATGTGAAAAAAGATTAGCCTCTCTTTCAATATTGTTATTTCCATCTGAAACTTCATAAACATAACATTCACTGTCCATAGTTTTCTCTGTGGTTTGTTCTTCTGACTAAATCCAGAGCGAGATCTCACCTCACACCTGTTAGAATGTTTGTTATCAAAAAGACAAAAGATAGGTGTCAGTGAAAATGAAAACAGTCCACATTTGCATGTTAAATATCCTGCAAAAGCTCATATGATTTTAGAAGCCTAATCATCAGCTTGTAGTGCTCTTCGGTGTTGGTGGAATTTTTAGAAGGTGAGGGTTCTTATGAGGTCTTTAGACCATTGGTATGAACTACCTTTGAAATTGACTGCGGTACTGTGGTACCTCAGACTCTTTTAATTTTTCTTTCTCTTCCTTGTTACTATAATGTGAACAGCATGTTCTACCATGATGTACTGCTTCACCAATGGCCACGTAAGAATAGGGCCAAATGATAAAGGAATTAAATCTCCAAAATTGAGAACCAAAATTAACATTTTCTAAAAAACAAAAAGTAATAATTTCTGCCTCTTAAATTGATTACCTTAAATGTTTTGTTAAAGTAACAAAAATAAGTATTGTACAGCAAATATTTTTAATTTTTAAAATTGATCAGATTATTAGGCAACATTTTGCTAATTTTATTCAGTAAATTATGGATTTTCCTTATATTACCCTCTGGAATTATTTGCATGAGAAGGTATGACAATGTGTTTATTAATATTGAAATCATTCATGCTAAAATAATATGCGATGAGATTTTAATACCTTTTTTTGTTCACTGATCTTTTTGTTCACCTTTTTAGATGTATCTATTTCCCTGTATTTGCTTCATTGTATCCAGATTTTCAAAATTTAGAACATACTGATACTTTATTTTTAAATATTCTGTATATATCACTACTTCTAATTTATTTATTCTTATGTTCTCATATATATTTTTTCTTCAAACTTGTAATATTTTGGAACTGAAAAAATAGCAATTTGTTTTTATATCCTCCTCTGCCTGAACACCCACAATGTTTGAACAAAATAGATCCACATTTGGTGTTTGAATTAAAGTTAGTTTTGGATCCAAGTCAAGTTACAGTATCTTTTCTTTTACTTTCTTTTGTATTAAAATATATAAAATTGAGCACTTTAAAAACTCTTTCACTCACATTACCCCATACGATTACATATGGAAAAACTTCCAACATCAGTGAAGTCTAAGTAGTATCAGAGACCTGTGAAGCTCTTTCCTTTATATTATATAGTACAGAGAAGAAAACATGACTAATATTAACTAGTGCTACTTAGAGTACAAATGTATACAGATACATCCTTCCTTGCAAACCACGTCTGAAAATAGCCATCATTTCAGATGTGAGGTGATACCTCATTGTGGTTTCTATTTGTATTTCCCTAGTGAGTAGTAATGATAAACATTTGTTCATAGAACCATTGGCTAGTTGTCTATCTTTGGAGGACCAAGTATTCAGTTCCTCATTCACTTTTTATAAATTGAAATATATGATTTTTGCTTGTATGTTTGTTTTCTATTGAGTTTTAAGTGTTTTTTAAACATTTATATTTTACTTTAATCTTTTATCAGATATATGGATATGTTTCCTTATATTTTTGTTTTCATTTCACAGATTACTCTTTAATTGTTTCATTTGAGACAAATATTTTGTGCTTGATGAAGTCCCACTTGTCCATGTTTTATTTTGTTGGTTATTCTTCTGGTGTTGTGTCCAAGAAAACATTGCCAAGGTCAATGGTAAGATGTTATCTCTATTTTTTTCTAATAATTTTGTGTTTTGAACTATTATCTTTAAGCAATTTGAAACTCATATTTTTATGGTGAGTGGCAAATTCCAAAAAGTAGAAGATTGTAAATTGGTGCAACTATGGAAGACAATATGTTCCTTAAAAAATTAGAAACAGAACTATCCTATAATCCATCAATCCTACTTCTGGTATATGTCAAAGAAACTGAAATCAGGACTTCAAAGACATGTCAACTTCCAGTTATCACTGAGGCATTATTCACAATAGCCAAGACACGGAAGCAACATAAATGTCTACTGATAGCTAAATATATAAGGAAAAGGAGGCACATACCAATAACAGAATTCTATTTAGTCCTTCAGACTTATTCCTAGAAACTAGCATTACCTTGATTCCAAAACCTGACCAGGACTAACTGAAAAAAAAAAAAAATCCCATGAAATAAATAAATAAAGAGAAAAATAAAAGGTAGATGATAGCAAACAGGGAGATAGATACTTTGCATATGTGAAGTGGACCAAGAGCTGGGGGGGAAGTTGAAAGGAGGGCAAAGGGATGTAAAAATATTAAGATGTTTTATGTACATGTAGCAACTCCCCATAATAAATATAATCATTTTGTTCTTCAAACATAAAATTTGAAATTAAAAATAAAGTTCATTCATAAAAAAGGAAATCCTGTCATTTGCTACAACATGAATTAATCTGGAAGACCTTCCATTAAGTGATACAAACCAGACACAGAAATACAAAGACTACGTGATCCCATATATATGAGAAGAATTAAAATAGTCAAATTCACAGAAGCTTAATAGAGTACAATGGTGAATTCTAGGGTCTCAAAGGAGTGGAAATAGATTTATTAATCAAAGGAGAATTTTTAGTTTCACAAATGTAGTAATCTTAGAGATCTGCTCTGCAGCGTAATGCCTATAGTTAGTACCATATTGCATTGAATTTTGCTTAGAGAGTAGATTTAAGTGTTCTTATTACAATAATAATGATAGTACTAAGTAAAGAATATGGGAAGAAACTTTTGAAGCTGAAGTATAAGCTCATGGGATAGATTATGGTAATGGTTTCACAAGTGTGTAATTATCTCCACAGTCAAGTAGTACATATTAGATATGTACAAAAATGTGCGTGTCAACATAGCTCAATAGGTAGTTTAAAAATTTTAAAAATGTAAATTTGTGTATTTATTTTCTAAATATAAAAATAGTAGTTTTATTTCTCTATCTTTTAAGTACATTATTTTCCAGATTAAAATCAATGGCAATTTTGAAGTTCCTCAGATTTAAAACTATTCATAGCTTTTGCCTGAAATACCCAGATGCTACAACAAAAAATGAAGTCCTTGCCCTGAATCATCAAGATACTTAGAGTTGTGTGTACTGGACCATAAAATCAATTAACAGATGTTTTTCCTCAGCTCAATAGTTCTTTCATATTTGCATGCAAAGTATTACACATCCTGTTATACAGATGAGTTTTTTCTTTTTCAATGGTAGGACAAATTGTGAATGTAAAAGTTATTTTGGCTTTATGCCTTTATTCTTTTCACCATAAAATCATTTGTTTTTCCATTAACATATTTATTGACTCCTCACTTATTCTATGATTATAGTCATCAGTGTAAAAATATAATGATCAGTAAACTTATTTTACAAAGATTCTACGTTTTAACTTAGTGAATATACCTCTACAAGTAGCAAAAATGAATGTAGATTTTACCTTCAAACTAGTAAAAAGAAATAGTCAGTAGTAAAGAGTAGATGTGCTCAGAAAAATAATAAATCAGCCTTTGTTATTATTTTATTATTAAAATATTATTTATATATTATTCTAGGTTTACATTAAAGATAATATTTCACAGAGTAAATGCAGTCTTTTGAGTTAATTCTAATAAATTATCCAAAGGATGCTAAGATAAAATACTTCTTTGGTTATCAATTAGAAGTACCAAAATTAACAGTAATTATTAATGAAATATTTGCCATATTGGTGAAACTCAAATTTATATACAACAGAGATTAAGGCCTTTGGTGTTGCCATTTTATCTTTGGAATGAATATCTGTAACATAACTAATCACATTCTTTTATATGAAAAAATACTAATCAGTTAAAGAGATACACTACTTTTGGAATTGTACAAGAAATCCTAAACGAAATAAAATACAAAATTATAAAAATTAGTATGTACAATTGATGTCATAGAGACTGACTTAATCATATCTATTATGATGAAGTAATTGTTATTCAAAATTTAAATGATTATGTACCATAAATAGTTAGATACAGATTTTAACCTATTACTTTTTTATATATGGTATAAACAAGTTGCCTATTACATTATATTAAATTTAAATATGTTATATATGCATACAAGTATTATACATACATTGATAACCATATTATACATTTATTCAAATTAACATTACAAGCTATAGCCCTCTATACACTGAGGTCAAGATATATTGTTCAGTTCATAATTATAGTTTTATAAAATATGTCATAAGAGCTTTTGAGGTGCAATTATATTTCATGTTGAAACCTAAAGATGTGATTCATGTGTTTAATATGGAACCCTGGGGAAGACTGAAAATCAGAGCCATCTGGCAAATATTGAAATAAGTGAAGAAAACAGGCTTGAGGACATTACAACTTTAATTTGTTTATCAGTATGCACTTGAGGGATCAAACCAAAGTTTATACATTACAAAGATAATATACCTATCATAGAAAAAAAGGGAACTCAATATGTATATATGAGGATTTTGTTTAAAATTTTTAAAAATCATGTTAATAACTTGATTACTCTCAAACAAAATATCATTGAAACTACTAACTCTCAAAGTTGAAATGAATCTGCAAATTATTTTCCTATATATCCTTCAAATATTTTAAAAATAAAAAAAATTTCAAATTATATATCTTCTTCTGAAAGAAATTGGGACAGCAATGGTCATAAGTCATGTTTATTGTCAATTCTCCCTAATATTTTATTTCTGTAATGTTTAGTGATTTTCTTTCAGACTTCATGCTGGTAGGACTTTCTTTTTAAATTTTTATTAGTAAATGTTTGCAGTACATAATAATAACATTCATCGTGGGGAGGTGATGTATATACATACCACATCTTTATTCTTAATGAAAATGACTTGTTTTAAAACCTAGATCTGAGTAGAAAAAAATGAACAGTGATTTACATATGAAAACGAAACACTTTGGGCCACAAGATGTCACTGTAGTTCAAGTCAGACATGGTTTTCTATGAAATTAAAAAGAAAAAAGTACATTGGATTTAATTTATATGTTTAATCTAGTTTTGATAATATTCCAGCTACTCTTATAGTGAACAACAAAATGAACTTAGAACAAAGAATAATTTATACAAAAAGAAATTTCATTTGATTTTCCAGGATTTACATATGTGAGACGATATAATTCAATTCTTCATTATTTATGCAAAAAGAATTATAAAGACCAATTATCACAATAACAAACCTGTTGCTACTTTAACCTTAACTTGAACTTGTCTAGAATAGGATAATTGTCAAGGAATAGGATAAAGATTTAAACTGCAGTGCTTCATTTCTTTGTGATTTAGTAAATGTATCTCAGACTAAACTATCTCATTAAATTGTAAAATGAGAATAAGTAATAGTAATTACTTCACAGGACTAATATAGGTTAAGAAAAAAGTCTATATCTAGGCTTTAACATAAAATTAGTTTTGGGGATATGCTATCAACTATCAGAGAAATAACCAAATCTTTGTGCTCTAATACTAAAATTTTATTCACATTTTTAATGTTGTAATACATATTGTCTTCAATACTCAGATATGTAAATCTTATTCACCCTTTACTCAAATTATAGTTACTGTGCTTAAGTACATGATAAGAATCAAAGGTTTGCTCCTTTAGTTTGTGAATTTTTTAAAAGAATTTTTCATATTTAAACTACCAAAAAGAATATATACATATGTATGATAGTGTTAATAGACTTTATCAGCTTAAAATATATAATTAAACCATTTAAAAGATTAAATAAAATATTTGGTAGTGTATATTTATCACTATTATTGGTGATCATTTTATTTATCTTATCATTAGAGATAAGAAAATTTCAAACAATGTAAGTGTAAATTTATCTTCAGTTTCATAAAATAAATGTTTAAAGTTCTAAAACCTGCATCTGATTGTTTATAAATGGTTTTTCAAATAAATACTAAAATTATTTTATTTATATAATTTTGAATAAAGTTTAAAATATATAGTATTTTATAGTGCATATCTGAAATTTTGCCAAAATACCCTTAAATTTAGTTTTACAGATTGAAACCTTCTTTTCCCATTCATTCGTTTGCCAAAATAGTGGTAATCCCTCCAATAAAATAATTTACCAATTGAAGCAAAATTAATTAAAATAATGAACAGGTACTGATGGTAATAATAAAAATAATCATTTTAGTAAATTTTTTTATTTATACTTCTAAATATAATTGGCTTTCTGTAACTATGGATCCAAATCTGAGATTTTATCATAATGAATCAAAATATTGCAGAAAATAAAAGTTTGATCTATATTGAATATGTACAGACATTTTTCCTCATAGTAATAAACAATATAGCATAGCAATATTTATATGCCATTTATATTTTCTTAGGCATCATAAAATATTCAAAGCATAGGAAAAGGAGTGCATGATTTAAATGGAAATGCTAGGCAACTAATATTTGAAAGGAATTGAGCATACCTGGTTTCATTATCCCGAGGGCCCTAGAGGCAATCCTCTGACAACACTGAAAGATGACTATGTGTAATCTCATATAACACCAAACATAAGAAATGTGAAATTGTTAGTCACTTATTAATACTCCCGCTAATTATACAAAGCAGTCAATTCAATAGAAACAATGAAAATATTGATGTTTAAAAGAATGATAAATAATAACAGATGTAGGAAAATATAATTAGAAAAATATTATTTGTAATGATATAGAAAATAATTAAAATATATGGAACATATAATAAAGTCCAAGTTAAAAATAACAGTGGGAGAAAACATAGTTTTAAGGTTACCATAATATTAATGAAACTGCAAATATAATACTGGAAGTATAGAAAATATTGGCAACTGAACATTGTTTATTACAATAATAATTACACAACTTTCAAAACTTAATTATTATGTTTCATATAGAAAATGTGACTGTTTACTGAAATGTTTCAAAAACATGTTTGAAATAAGAAGACATGTTGAAATGTAATATTCTTATTTAAAAAGTTATTTAAAACTTTAAATTCTTGGGAAAATAGGAAACTAATTTAAATTTAAGATAACCATTTAAATATTTATGCTACTGTTTGAAATTGAGAAATATAATATTTTATTTCAATTAATATTGCTGTTATATGTAAATAAACTGAAAGTGGCAATGTGAAGGGAAAAACTGATTAGAAAAAAACTTTGGACAGATGTTTTCTTGGCTTTGATGCCAAGGTCACTGCATTTCACCAGCAATTAAGGTCCTGGTAGATGGTGAAGAATTAGGGAAATATGAGGGGGCAAAAAAAAATGTTAAAAAGAGGGCAGAACTAAAATCTAACTTCAGAATTCTCATTATTCTCTAAAATTGAATGAATTTTTAAGTCTGTGGTATGTATCCCTCCATATCTAAGTATTCATTCAGGGATTTAAAAATACTGGCAAAAATAAAGTCCAAGTAATATGATTCAATGATAGAAAGCCTCACTGAATTATTTTTCAAAAGTCATCTATTAGCCTACCTGTGCTTCTACAAATGATCACATCCTATAAGGTAGATCTGAATTATATGTATTTTCTAAATCTTTCAAAAAAGCTGTACATTTTTATTTTGATAATTTTAAAAGTTTAATAATGTCAACATGTTTTAATATTAGTAATCTACTTATGTTGGATTTTATGGTCTTTATAAATAATTAAACTTTAAGAAAATATTGAATCACATTAAAAAAATATGAGAAAGCATGGTTAACAGAACATATAAGCATCACTGTATGATATTAACTTGAAAACCTCAGTCTTATGTAAGTTGAATTTAATTTCTTGTGTATAAAATCTTAGTCTCACACTTTTACCTCAAAGATTCTTTGTACTAGTAGAATGATCAATTCTGAGTTATGGAATACAATTTTGTAAAATAACTACTATATGCAACTAATCAAGGCAAAAAGTCCAATGATGAGAAGCCCAATCAAACACAATTGATTCAAACTTGCACAAATGTTAACTAGCCTCCAGAAGGAGAATTAAAGAGCAATACCACGGGGCACAAAAGTGAGGTTACGGTGTATGCATTTGATAATTCTTCATTCTTCATTGCTCAAAATTAATTCTTAGGCATGTGTCTGGGCTTTAAGAGAGATGGAACAACTGATTCATATAACTTTAAATGATTACTTGACATGTTTTGCACTTTGAATTATCAGACCCACTAACTAAAAGGCAGAGGGCACAGGAGGAGAAACACATGATGAAAATGTTATATTTTTGATCATGCTGAAACAAACCCATAAGCTCTAAGCAAGTTTCAAAAATAAGTTACCTTTGTGACTATATCACCAAGCAAAATGAAGCCAACAAGTGTTGCTCAGCCGATACCTCTGGTGTCGTGTTCAATACCCTACATATCAGGTCTTGTCAATGAATGGATCAGTTTAATGACACTGTGCTAGTGTAGCAGAGTTGACTCACTATAGCTTTACTTTGGGATGGCTCTATAAACTCATGTTGCATGTCCCAGGGACAATTTTTGAGCAGTACCTAATTTTTACTTTTATGTACAGGATTAAATACAGTAACATAAGGATGCTAATCTCCATATTTAATTGTGACTAGCATGACTATTTTGTTGTGAATTGAAAGAATGATGATTGAAAGATTGTAGGAGAATAAAAATAAGAATATTGCATATGAATGACCATGCTAAAGTAATTAGTGCAATTCAATATATGAATAGATATGAGAATAATCTTGACATGCACTAAAATATATTTATTAACTTGAATGACATTGCTAATAGCTTGTTTTAATTAAGTTATAAATTGAAGGAAAATTCCTTATTCTATTGAAGGAACTATATGATTTTAAAGCACTTCTTATGAAACACTATATTTCATCATGAAATACTAATAATTTCCTTTGAAATCAGAATGCATGTCAAGAACAAGGAACATTTTACTCAAGTTTATATTAAAGATCCTAACCAGAGCAATAAGATAAAGAAGCAGATATCATGCAAATCTGAAAGAATAAGTCAACCTGTTCATTGTTCAGAAATGCCATAAAAAGCACATAGAAATATAAATGAATATACCAATCATTTAAGATTATTACAAATATTTTAAGAGGGAAAAATGAAATAAAACTAAAAAAAATAATTTATACTTCTGTATAGTAGCAATAAAAGTTAAGAAAATTTAGGTGATGATTGGATTTCTAAATATATTGAAAAGTATTGGGACAATTCTGAATGAAAATATGCAAGGCTGACATTGTAAAGATACAAATGTTCCTCCACTTATGAGGGGTTATAACCTGTCATAACACCCAGCATAAATTAAAAATTTTGTAAGTTGAAAATGTATTTAACATATTAAATGTCCTATCTCAATATGTCAGTACACTGCAGCATGTCAGTTGTTTATCTTTGTGATCTCCAGTCTGACTGGGAGCTGTGGACACTGATAGAATTGTGAGAGAGACTGCCCACTCCATGCTAGCATAGGAAAAGATGGAAACTCAAAACTTAAATTATGATTTCTACTGAATAGATATTGATTTCCAGCAATTATGAAGTGAAAAAATATATGTAGAATGATTAAATTGTAAGGGCTATACACACATATAAATAGTATAAATATATATAGAGAGAGCATGTGCATAGAGAGTATTTGTGTCTGTATATATATATATATATGTATATATAGAGAGAGAATTTATTAAACTTGAATACCTTTGTTGATAATTAGTTGTAGACATTTAGAACAAATATATATATTCTCTTCTTTTAGTAATTTAGGCCTTGGAATCTATTATCATGAATTTCATTCACCAATTAACATCTTTTTCTGATTTTGATAGTAAAACATATCTCATAAGTACATTGATCTCATAAAAATCATAAAATATACTGGTTTTATAAAACAATTTGAAGTCTTTTTTTGCTCTTTATCTGAAAGTTTTTTATTATGATTGTATATATATCACTTTAAAAATTGTCAGTACAGGAGATGTCCACTACATAGGCATTAAGAACAGAAATTTTAAAACATCCACTCTTTTATTTAAAAAAAAAAATTGGTACATATCTGAATTACAGTTTTTGAGGCTGGGAATAAATACCCAACACCCACTTCTTTAAAAAAAAGAAAGGTATATTTTGACTTAGTTTGTAGGGGTTTCAGCCCATAACAAGCTGGCTCCAGGGCTGGATGGCATGGCAGAGGGGAATGGCAGAGAAGAAACAGTCCATGGGAGAGCAGGTAGGAGGTAGTAGCAGCAAAGCAGCAGCAACAAGTCACCCTTTCCCTTTTATGCTATCCAGGATACATGCTTCTGGGGTGGTACCACCCATACCCATTATTCACACCCAGAACTGTGATAGACCAATTAGTGGATGAATCTAGTACCACTGACTTTTAATTCTAGTATCATACTCTTAATCTACATTCAGATACCCTAGATTCGGCCATCTCTGAAAAGCCTTACTTATGTCTGCATGATGTTTTGAGGGGTAGCTAAATAAAAACCACAATAATACATGATGAAGATAGAAATTTATGGAGGAAAATGATGTATCTAAGTATTTCTAACTATATAATGCTCAAATCAGGGTAATTTAAATTACATAAACCCACAATTTTTCAATCAAAATAGATGCCACATTTCCATGATATGTATTTCAATTTTCATTCTTTCTTATCCTTCCTTCTTTTCTCTTTCTTATTTTCTAAAATATGACTTTATCACTATCTCAACTATTTTTACACTGTGTGAAAATCCTCCAAAAATATAGGTGTGATTAAATATGTAAAAAGGAAACAAAATTTAATACATGAAAATGTATATGAGAATAATCATCTTCATATGCACTAAAGTATATTTGTTAAACTTCAGTTACTTTTTTGATAATTAGTTGTAGAAGTTTAGAACAAAATTTATTCTGTCATATAGTTTGGGAATCTAATTTCCATCTACATAGTTTTCTCATTGTAACAGTTGACTCAAAAAAAATTTGACCTTGCCTGTAATAAAATAAACAACTTTTTTTTTAAAGCTTTCATCTACTCATTGGTGAACATTTAGAAAGGTAACATAATACTAATTCTACACTCCATGTAAGTAGTTATGTGAAGGTTTGATAATTATAAAATGAATACAGCTCATTACTTTAGTTTGGTTACTCTTTTTCTATTTAAACTCATGCATTCAATAATTGTTTAAACTAAGTCTACATGTTTAGATTTCATAAATACAATCTACAGAGATATTTTAAAAATTAAAGTATTTCATTCAGATTGCTTTCTAGATTCCAAACATTTCTCCCACCCCATATAAGGACAGAAAAAAGTGATATTACAACAACAGAGTGAGGGCACTGATCAATGTTTTAAACTTTGTGAATACTGTTAACACTTTCTTTACTTGTATAAACTAAAACTGTGGTGGAATGATAAATGTAGCAATAATTTAGATTCATAGCACATTTTAGGAAAATGTACCCTTAACATTGATCTTTTAAAAAATATATTTCTGCTGTAAAATAAGTTCCAAAAATAAGGTGATCAAAAACAAATAGAATTTATTTCATAAAGAAATTTAAAATGAATATATTTATATATTTCATATACATATTACTGTTAACAACTGATTGTGCTTTTAGGGTATTATTTCCTTAATGCATGCATCATTTGTCATGAGATTTATTGGTGAGAAGTAATGAGTAGTGCTTAAAACATGTCAAATATGTTCAAATTGAACAGAGTTTACATTTTCTACTCACCGTCCTCACTGAATATATTTACGGAATGACAGTTGTCAGAATAAAATGAATTCTTATCTTTCACAAAAGAGACTATCTAGAATGATATTTAAACATTTGCTAATGTTAAATGTTTCCTTTGCTTTCAAATACAATAATGTATTTGAAATTACAACTGGAAATTCATGTTACCTTTCATTTGATAAAATGTTTTGTATTTCTTCAAATGTCTCAGTTCATATGCTCAGTGTAACAAAAATATATTGGCAATGGATAGGACAACATTTCTGAAATATAAGAAATAATAAATTAAAATTGAAGCTATTCTGTTTTGCTTTAGTTCATCAGTGCTCAGAATATTAGAAGTGAATAAAATATGTTTTCATCCTTTTCGTCTTACTCAGGGATTCATCTTTTTTATTCTTTTATTTATTTTTTTGGTACCAGGGATTGAACTCAGGACCTTGCACTTGCTAGGCAGGCGGCAGCACCACTGAGCTAAATCCCCTGCCCGGGGATTCATCTTTTTATTAATTTGTTTATAACTTAGAATTCAGATGACCCACTTCTTATATTTTAAATTTATTTACTATTTTTTGTATTTTGCATTTTAATTTGATTTACTTACATGTTTTCAATTTCCAAATAATAATTGTATACATTTATGGATACAATGTGATATTTTGATCTGTGTATTTATTGTAGAAAATTAATTCAAGTTCATTAACATATCAATTACATTCTTGTGCTAAGAATGTTAAAAAAGTAGGTTTCAAAATTAATAAAGAATAAATTTTTAATATTTCACCTACATTATTTTTACTAATACCTAGTAAAATCAGTAAAATATCTAGACCTTAAATATCGGGACTTCGGCAGTGGGTCTTGATCTCTGCACCAAAGACATCCAGTATTTATTGATTACAAGTGTGGAAAGAAGAACAGGGTGTGCTTTGAGACATCTGATAACAGTGTGAAGCATCTGGCGATAGCGGATATCATACACTGGAGGCAGGGGTGTAAAAGGGAGGTCCTGCTTATCTTGCTGGAGAGAAAAAATGGAGACCGGGACTGGGTCATAACTAACCAACAACTCATCAGGTCAAGGGAAGCTATAATTCAGGGAAAAAGAATTTAATGAGGGTCAAGCTGGAAGTTAGCTTAGCAGGTCCCTGCCACTTCACAGACCAGGTCTTAGCTATCCATGGCGCCCATTGGCTGAGGAGCTCTGCACACCCAACTTTGTCATCTGACATGCTCATTTGAGTTACATAAAGCTTTGGTTGGCCTCCTAATATACTACAGCCAAATTAGGGGCAAGCAAGAAGCTTGTGCCACTTACAGCCTGCTAGTACTGGATAGGGATGTCTGCTACACTTAAGGAGTATAATAGCAATTTTATTCAGGCAATAAGCTTATAAAATTAATATACACAAAAATCATGCTCCTTAAAGAAATATATTATATAATAATCTCTAAAATAAATGCATAGAAATATTTTCTTAATGCATAGGTTTTTTACAGTAATAAAAGAATATATATGATTTTAAACTGTCTCACAGTTAATGACACTAATGTGTTTACTATAAATATTTGTATTGTTATACAAATTTACACAGCAAAGAAAGCAAAAATATTTCCCTGATGTTGACATTTCATTAAAATTACTAAAAGCAAATTTTTAATTATTATACTTATTTATATATACATTTTTTTTTTTGTACTGGGGATCGACTCGGGATCTTGCGCTTGTGAGGCAGGTAGCAGAACCACTGAACTAAAACCCCAGCCCTATATACATTATTATATTAAGAATCAATATCACACCACAAATTATGAAATTATCTGTAATATAGTCAAAGAAGACTGAAATCTGGAATTAAAATACTTGAATTTAAAATCTTGTTGCACAGTGGTGCTCAGGTAAGCACCAGCAACTCTGCTTGTCATTGTTAAAGTGATCTGGAAGGAGAGTTGGCATCCATATGCATTCCCACTTCATCTGCCTTGTACCTGAATGCAGACCAACCAGAACCTGGCTGCGTACTGTAAGATTATGCTGTAGCAAAGAGAATCTATTCTCCTTCTAATGGTTCCCTTTTGAGGGGGTGAGCACATGATCACAACTGTTGTGGGAACACAAAATCTGGGGTCAGTTATAAAGCAAAAAATAAAAAGTAAGAAAAGGTTGTTTATGATAGTCTAGGCAAAGTGAGCTTTTATGGATTTAGGAGCCCTAGACCACATGGTGTTTCTGTATTTATTGCTTTGAAGAATATCATCGTAAAACTTAGCAACATAAAATACACGTTATTTTAAAATTTATCAACCTGTGGGTCAGAATTTCAAGGAGAAAAAATGGTGATATGGTTTGTTTTTCTGTCATGATTTCTGAGGCTTTGGCTAGGAGACATAAATTGTTGCAGATGACTCTACTTTCTGGGACCTAGAATCAAAAGGGGACTTCTTCCCTCACACAGTAATAAATAAAGAGACTGACCTCAATTTTGATGTTTGAATACTGATAATATTCATTCTCCACAAATTGCTTTCAAAAAGGAAAGCACAATGCCCCGCATCTAGAGAGTTGATAAGAAAATTCACATGGTCTCCTCCTTGACACTAGAGGAAAAGTTTGCACAAGTCCTGACTCCTGAGGGAAGCCTCATCCTGTCCTCACACACTAGCCCCTTACCTAACTCTTTACTCAAGCCCAGTGAAAACTGGCATGCCTACCCTATACATGGGTGATAAACCTCTCCATGCACTTCTGGAGCATGGTGTAATGCCACTATTCTCAACAAGCCAACCACTTCCTGGGGAGAAGATGGGGTTGATTTTGTCCTCCATTGATCAACCTTGAGATGCAATAATTCAATATCCATACTCAAGCAGCAACTCTCTAATAGAATGACTTTGTGGCTTTAGCTTTTTCAATTATAGTGGCCTCATGTGGTAAGACCTTTATTTCATGACAGCATGGAGACTGGATAGCAATGGTACCAAAGAACAAGGTAAAAAAATAGAAGATCTTTTATGACTTACTTTCAGAGGTCACGTAATGTTATTTCTATGGCACTCTATACAAGCATCCTATGGTGCAGTCTCTTTGACTTTTTTAAGCTCTAAACTTATTTTATTTAACCCTTTCCACTTATTCACAAGATTATTCATCTAATAAAATAATGTACATAAAATCCCTTAAAATTGTAAAGTATTGTGCAATTCTAGTTTAATATGTTATCAGTTTGGGGGCCCATATTATAAACCCATATATTTACATATTCACAATAAATGTAAAATTGCAAGTGATATTTTCACTGTAATAGTGAAGGTTCTTTCACCTAATGGAAGCCTATAACTATAAAATAAAATGGAGTATTACAATTACTTTACATACAATAATTACATCAATAAGTTGCTCTAAATGAAAGATATCAGTGTGCTCCAGAATCATATTGTGCACAGAATATACTTAAATGTACCATTTGAAATTACATTTTGTTATGAATGGAACAAAAAATATTTTCTCTTGCACATACCCTATATATTTTAACCAGAACAATAATTAAACAAATATATCATGGTAAATTATACATGATTTTTATATAATTGTTTTAGTTTAAAACAAAATTAAATAGTGACTATTTCTGGACTCTAGAGTATTTATTTATCATCATGTGAAACTGAATCTAAAATATTAAAACAACTCATAGATTAAAATATAACTCTAGGACACTTTTTGAATTTAGGTAACTTCTTATTTACACAGAACTTTCTCATAAGTTCTATTTCTCAACTCTATGCGTTATATTTATAAGGTCTACCTTAATTACTCAAAAATCAAAGTAAATGGATGATATTGTACATAGAAGTACAGTCATAGCTTCAAGTTTTATTCATTCATATTTCCAGATCTCTGACTTAATAGAATTAAAACCTCAGAATTCGAATAAAAGTAAACATAATATATTAATAATGAAAAGTAATAATCAAAAAAAGGAAAGGACATTTTCTATCTTCACATTATTTTCCAGGAATCCTATCACATTAAAAATAGCTAAGAAAGTATTTAAGGAGAAAAGATAAAATAGCAATAAAATTTTCCTACCTCCTATTATGATTTGAATCTAGAATATCCTCCAAAATTCTCACATGTTCAGAGGTTGGGTTTGGGAGGGTGATTGGATCAAGGAGCAGCTGTACTCACTGTTGGACTGATCAACTGATGTGTGCTGTGAGGAGGTGGGACTTTTTGGAAGAGGTAAATCATTGTGGACAGCAGGCAGTTAGAGAGAGTATCCCCCCTCCTTGGTTCCTTTCTTGTCTTTCAGCTTCCAGGGTATCATAAGATGAGCAGCCTTCTTCCATTGTGGCCTTTCACCATTCTATTTCTGCCTTGGAACCATGCAATGGAAGGCTCAATTCCCATAAAAGTAGAGAAAACCGTGAGCCAAATTAAACATCTTTCTTTGAGTTGTGGGTGTCAAATACCTTGCCCCATCAATGGGAAAGCTAACACACCTCTTAAATTCACAAATTAATTGTTTTTATGTTTTTAATATATTTCCTATTGTAGAGAAAAGTAAATGTAAAATTGTTTTATGAAGCAAACAGTAAAAGTACTAAATAAAAATTCAAGGAAATAATGCACACATAAGAAAAGTATAAACTAATGATTTTTATAAATATCTGTAAAACAGCTAGATTTTTAAATCCTTGCCAGTTAGGTGGATTGATATACATTTTAGAAAGAAAAATATCAAATTTTGTCTCTTTCAAAATGTTTTTGAAACATAAATTTTATCAGTTTAACTTCTAGAAATTTTCCCAACTAAACTGATATTTCAAATGGTTTAGGACCTTCAGTTTTATATTTGCAATTGCAAATACAAATAACTGGAAAACCTAATAGCCATCAATGGTATAAATATATCTCATTCAAAGAACGGCATGGTGCACTTCTGCTACAAATAAAATTGACAAATCTATATGCATTTTTGCAGAAGATATTAAAGATACATTTGCCCAAGGCAAGTTGGCTGAATCAGAATGGATCTGACCACTTTCATTACTTTAAAAAATGTGTATTTTCTGTGAGGCATATGCAAAAGAATGGGAGCAGGTTACTGTTAGTCCTGTTCTGAGAAGCAATACGACTTCCACACAAGGCAAATAGCAGAAGATAAATTATGTTTAGGAATAAAGGAATAAAATTATGTTTATGTTCAGGAATTAAAAAGTCATCTCAATTTACTATTGCAGTTAAATTACATTAATCTATACCAAAAATTCAAAGGTAGGAGAGCCCCAAGATGAAAAAGTTTTCAGACATAAGCCAAGTCCAGGAAGCACTGATCCTTGATGTTAAAAATATTTCCTTTTTTGCTTCTATTCCTTAGTCAAAATACACAAGTTGAGAAGAACAGGTGAGAAAACAAAGGGGTTTATAATTCACAGCTGCAACTGTAGTTTTCCTCTTCATACTTCATGTTATAATCACAGAGAGAGAAGATAATTAAAATAAATCAGTGTTGGAATCTCAGTGTTTTCATCTGGATCTCTCGAATGACCAGTGATGTTGAACATTTTTTCATATATTTATTTGGTGCTTTTACTTCTTGTTCTGAGAAATTTCTATTCATTTCAGATGCCCATTTTTGAATTGGGTTTTGAATTTGGGGGAGTCTGATTTTTTTCAATTCTTTATGTATTCCAGATAGTAGTCCTTTGTCTGAGGTGAAGCTGCTAAAAATTTTTTCCCACATTGTAGGTTGTCTCAGCTCTGTTGGTGGTTTCTCTTGCAGTGCAGAAGCTTTTTAATAAGATGAGATTCCCCCCGAAAAAAAAGATGAGATCTCAGTTGTTGATTCTTTCTGCTAGTTCCCATGCTACTGAGGTTTTTTTCATAAAGTCTTTTCGTATGCCAAAGTCTTCAAGAGTTCTACCTAACTTATCTTCCAGTAAGTTTAATGTTTCTGTTTTAATATTTAGATCTTTAATCCACTCTGATCTTAGTTTGGTGCATAGTGATAGGTATGGGTCTAGCTTTAATCTTTGGCAGGTTGAAATCCAGTTTTTCCAACAGCATTTATTAAATAGGCTATCTTTCCTCCAATGATGGTGGTTGGCTCCTTTGTCAAAGATAAGGTGGCTGAGTATGTCTGGAGTTGTTTCTGCATCTTCTAATTGGTTCCACTGATGTGGGTTTTTTTTATGACATGGAGAACTACTCAGCCATAAACAATGAGAAACTAGAGACATTTAAAGCTAAATGGATGCATACTGAGGCCATACTCTTAAGTAAAATAAATAGGACACACGTGTAAATACTGAATAGTTTCTCTAGTATGAGAAACTGAAAGTGCAAATAAGAGTTAAAATGATTAAAATGAATAATTGATAATTTAAAATAGGAAGAAAATTCCAAAGGGGTAGGGGTGATGGGAGGGGAAGGAGAAAGGAAAGAAGGGAAAGGAAAAATTATGAGAAAAGAAAGAAAATGGAAATGAAGTCTATGTAAATAGGGAAAGGTGGAGAGGGTGAAGGGCACACAGGTAATGGGGAGAAAATAAGAACCAAGATATATCATGTACACGTACGAACACCCAATGATAAATGTAAACATGCTGTATACCTAAAATGTACCAAAAAATGAATTAAGAATAAAATAAAATAAATCAGTGTTAAAGGTGTCTCTGGACATAGTGAACTACAACATTGCTATGTAAACAACAGGCAACCTAACTTGAGATTGTATCTTTATAAAAAGTAACTGAGTCTCAGCCATCCTACAAGCTGAGTTTCTAACAAACAACAAGTTGTAAACTGCTCAGAAGTGTCAAATAATGCAAAGGCCCTGGAATGAGCCTATTTCCGCAGGTCAGTTCCTTTCTCTGTCTGTAGATATCACCTCCACATGTTACCAGGCATACTGCTCTGAACACTTACTAGTACAGGACGTTTCCCAATTCATGCATCTTTTCTTTTCTTTTCTGCTGAAACATTGATAAATTTAATTTGTTTATAAAGTTTTTCTTCTACTCTCATCAAAATGTCTTTTTTCTGACTTCTGACTTGTCATTTAAATGGGCAACCATAATTTATAATTCCTAACTATGAGCAGGAGAATAATGTGATTATGTAGAAACTAGAAAAATAAATCGAAATATTATAAATTTTAAGGGAACTTTACAAAAAAACCAAAATTATATAATGATGGCTTGTAAATTTTTTATGATAAAAATAGAATTTAGAAATATTTATGTGAAAATTACATTACAATACATGTAGATAAGTATGATAGAGTTACAAGTATGTATTGATACTTATTTACTGCTGGGACTATATTAATATCATTATACGGGAGAATAAAAATCTCCAGAAATTAAGATAAAACAATCTCAGAAACTAAACAATAATAGACCTTATAGTTTTCACTCATATACATTTATTTTAAAATTTTCTTATTTAACCTATACCCTTTCAATATGTTTCAGAAATCTCTTATACTTTTTTATTGATGTATATTATTTCTTACTAAAAATTATACCTATGATTACACTTGCTTTTTAATTTCCAAATGTATTATTGTGACTTATTTTATTAACCATCTATTTCTTCATACAAGTTTTGAAAAAGAAATACCATAGTAAAGTGCTTTGCTTTGGGTATGTATGCTAATTCTAATCCAAGTGAAGAAACAAATATCAAAATTTTGTTTATATTCATTTTGTTTTCATATTTTTCCATGCAAACTCTGTCATTCTAAGTATGGATTAAATACTGTGACAAAGTGGAGGAAAGAATTCCACTTCACAACATGTTCATTTTGCCAGTGTTAGACTGTTAATTTTCAGAGCTAATATTCTTTTTCTTTGATGGTCCAAATAGAATTACTGCATCAATAATTGACCTTACTCCTTCCTGGTACTGGTAATTACCAGAATGTATGCTAATGACTGGGAAGAAATGCTTCCAAAGATTTAATTTGTTAATAATATTTTTAAAGCTTAAATTTTCAGTCACTAACAAGGAAAGAAATTATTGGCTAAGTAGTAGCTAACATCAATACCTCTTATTATTAATCAAAAAGTAAATATGACACATTCAATAATTTACAGTACACATTGTCAATTTAAATTTCTAGTTACTGGCTTGGCAGAATTGAGCCTTCATGCTAGGTATCCAGAATGCTCTTGTTAGGACGTGTCTAGGACCACACTCATAATTAAGCACTCTCTTTTTTCATGAAGCTGTCCAACACTTGCAGAATGCTTTTCTCACTGTATGATCTGAATAAAAATGCTAAATAACTACAGTCCCCTAACTGCCTACAAATGTTGGATTGTATTAGTAGCTTTATAGTTTGTAGTAAAAAAAGACATTGATAAATTAACAAAAAAGAGCAAAGTTTAAAATAATAGAATCAATGAAATATCATATGTGTTCTATTAAGGTATTTTATTAAGCAACTATTTTATTTTAATACAGAATTATAGCTTGAGGTTATTTCTATCATTTAAAAGGAAATATTGTACACTTCAAGCCCAATAAAGTAGAACTAATATTCTTACTACTTTAAAAAATACTCTGCTGTTTAGGATAATTAAATTAAATAATAAATTGTCACTTGCCTATAATATTTATTATTGTCAATTCCAGGCTTCTAATAGCCTTCATAATGAATAAGACTTTAACAAGATACCTGAAAGAGAATTAAAGAGGCAAAAAAGTCATTTCTATTTAGAAAATATGAAATGCTGTCAATCTGACTTATGGAGCAATAAATACAATAAGGCTCTTACAAATGAACAAATGACTGTATTGTAACAAAACAAACTATGATCATTCTAGTATACATTTACAACCTAAAATAATTATGTGAAATGTACAATGGCCAGCAATTGTGAAAATAACAAAACTAGGGTTGATCAAAATTGTCATTTCACTTAGCATATGCACATAGAGTGAAAGACAAGAATTTGGTAAATGGAGAAAGATAATCTTGCCCAGAATGATCATATAGATGAATAAATTCTTTTTAACATATGGCAAAATTTAATATTCAAATTCTATAGATATATATATTTGTGTGTGACAGTACATTTATTAACTCATTTCTGTTCAATCTGTTTATTCACTAAATCATGAAATGGGGCTTTTACTACTGTGTGTCAGGGAAAAAGTTTGTTGAACATCTGAAATGCAAAACTGAATCTACTAGTATAGTTATAAAAAAATCTATGTGCTAAAAAAATTCCAGTCTCTATATTTCTATGTCAGAAGGAACTGAGAGCCTCCACCAGCCAGAGTAGTAAGATTTAACTTTCAAGTAACTTTATGTTTTCCTCTAACCCTGTCTTAAATTTAATACAAAAGGATTAAGATGGGAAAATTTATGTGATGACAGAATTGGACATGTAACATGTCTGTCTGAAAGAATAAGATAGTCTGGAGTCTCCATGATTATATCTGTTTCTTTTTCTTGGACATGCCTCAAGTTTTACCTGTACCGAAAAACATAGATTATCTCTATTCACATATAACACCAGGTATATACATTAGATATTAAATAAAAGTGAAAAAATCAAGTTCAGTTTCTTTAGTTATGTTGATGTTAAATTTTATCTATTTCTGTAATTGTTTAATCTTCTGCCATGTTTTTAATAAACATTGTAGATATATATGTACAATTACTTCTGCATGTTACAATACATACATTTCTAAAAACTAAACTATAATTGAAAATCCTACAGAAATCTTTTCATGATAAATTTACTAAAAAATTATTTCTTATTTTGAAGAACCACTAGAGGTTGAAGTTAGGATCTTGGCACTGACCTGTATTCCTACCATTTTTTAACTTTTTAGATTGAGACAACATCTTGATGTCACTAAATTGCCCAAGCAGAGCTCAAATTTAGGATTATCCTACCTCAGTCTCCCAGAGCACTGTGATTGCAGGTGTGTGCCACTAATTTCTTCTTTAATTGACTTCTATATAGTCAATTCTAAGTGAAAGTGAAAGATATTCCTGCAAAATATACTATCATGTATTTTAGTATGAATTAGAATTTTAAAATAAAAGTTTGCTTTTATATTTAAGAAAATAAAATTGAATGAGGATATTTTAGTTAAAAATGAAAGCATTCATTCAAAAATCCAGAAATATTATATCCTCAAGTATCTAAATATCTGTCAGTAATACTTCACTTAACCAAAATTCCTAATAGTCGACAGTGACATCTAATCATAAAAGTTATATTAGCTTCCAAAATATTCAAGTTAGTTATCACTTTTAGAAAAAATGCTGGTTGGGGTTTCAATAAAATTATAGGCATATCATAATACATGGGCATTTCTCTATAAAATAAAGATATAACCTCTCATAATAAATCAGTTTTTAGTTATAGTCTATTAAAATGTATTTCATAACTTAATCCTAAATTTATAAATCAAATCAGTCAAGTGAAGAAGGAAAAGATTTAAATATTCACAATACAACATACATACAAATGCAACTTTCTTATATTGATCTTGTGATCAATTTTTGTTATCTCGTCTTTCCTTTAGTTTTAGTGAAATATCCTGAAGTTATAAATATGTCTTCATCTATATGGTTTACAATCAATAAGCAACAACAACAATAATAATCCATAATAATAATGGAATTTCCTTTGAAAATTCAATTTGAAAAGCATTTTTAAATACTCAGTTTTAAAACCTTGGCCACTTTCAAACAACTAATAGACATACTTTCTACACAATTATCTCTCACTTAGCAAGAAGAATTTTCTTTATGTTCTTTATTAGTCACATTCTTCTAAGAAAATCTTGGCATTTATTATTTTTTCACATCTTTAAGTGTCAAGATTCATATTTTAAAATAAAATTAAATTATCATTTACATATGTCCAAAATATATTTTTGTTTTTTTGTTATTTCTCACAGAAGATATTATATGCAAATTTTCTTATTTTTATCCCAAGAGTGGTCCTCCAAAATGATCATGACATTAAAAATTGCTTTATGTAACTTTCTGCCAAGGTTACAAATATCTAGTTTCATTTTCCCTTATCTGATCAAAGTAAAGTAAATACTCCCTTCATTGTTAAACTGTATTTTGTACCAGGCCTGTGACATGATCCAAAACTAATATTGACTTTAATAACCCAAAGTGTGAGAAACAAACACTATCTTATTCATCTTACTTTTATGTATAATCATTCTTAATTTTGATCCAAATTATTTAATTTTTTAAAAGTTTTGAATAGCAATAACTTACAGGATAAATGTCACTTTTACAGGAAATTTAACATTGTATTACATTTCTAAAGAGTATATAATTCCTAATTTATAATACTGTTAAATGTGAAAAGATAAGAAAATACATAGATCATGAGTATTACGCATGATGTCAAATTCTCTCATTCACATATGACAACTAATTACGTCCTTTGATGTAGGTGATATTTTTCTTTACATAGGAACTAATAATGACTTAGTGCATCTAAGTAACCTTTTGCAAAGTCATACAACTAGTAAATTCGTCTGGCTGTATTCACCATTCCACACCATGGTGACCAAGAAAACCCATGTCAATATGTATGTAAGATATCAGTACATAATCACACAGGCACAGTGATACAATTACTGTAAACATACACATATAAATGTATGCAGGTCTCAGTGCATATACACACATTTGCTTGTATTTCAATCTAATTGAGGTTTCAAATTTTTAAAAATTTTTCTGTTTTCAAGTAAAATGAGGAAAATATGGACAAACTTCAGTGTCAGAACTGTAGTCTTCAGGGGCCCCCACATTTTCATGCATTTTATATCCCTACACACCTTCTTACAGCAAAGACCAGAGAAAAATCCCTTCATGTTAGGCCAAGATACTAGAAAGATCCTTCATTTTAAAAAGTTACTGCTTGCATTTTTTTAATTTTTATTTTTTTTGGTACCAGAGGTTGAACACAGAACCTTGCAGTTGCAAGGCAGGCAGCGACACTGAGCTAAATCCCAGCCCTACTGCTTGAATTTTGAAATATTCCCAGGGGAAAATAACCATTTTTAAAGAAAAATCCCATAAATTCTTCACAAGAAAGTCCTACTCAGTAAATAAAATGATGTCACCAGTCTTATTGGACTTCAGAGCAAAAACCCCGCCAGGAAATCTCTAGATTCACTGTCTTTTCTGAGGAGAGAGCAAGAGAGAGAGAGAGAGAGAGAGAGAGAGAGAGAGAGAGAGAGAGAGAGAGAGAGAGCAAGAGGCATTTGTAAAGATCAGAGTCCACAGGCACAAGCTCACTGGGACTCAGAACAAATCAAAGAATTAGAGAATGTTTCTTTCTTCACACACACTTTTATGTCATAGTAATAGAGCTTCTGTGGTCTCACAGTGGGTTAAAGTTGAAAAAGCAGCAAAGAACAGACATTCCTGAATGAGATTTTAGGGAACTCCCAAAACAAGAGAGACAAAAGGAAGTCACTAGAGGAAGAGGAAATGAAATCCTTGGTCTTATACAAAGATAACAAACATTGAAGACAGAGTAACTGTTAGACTAACAAGCATAAAATTTCTCACTAAATGTATTTCATTTTCCATCACTTAATATCTCATGTTCAAATTTAAGAAAGAAAAAATATTACACGCCTGTGAAAAGACAAAAAGAAACTCAACTGAAAGAGGCAAAAGAAGCTACTAAATGGGACTCAGATATGGGAGAGATTTAAGAATTATCAGATGAGAACTTTAAAAAACTCTGGAGGCTAGGAAAATGTTGATCAGTGGATATTAAGTTATAGCCAGATAGGAACAATAAATTATAACATGTTACTATAAATAGGGTAGCTATAGATGAAAATAATATGTTATATATTTTTAAAAACTAAAATGATAAATGTTTTAGGAGATATATCTGTTAAACTTGTATGAGACATTATTCAACATGTATATAATATATATATATTGAAGTATTGCATGGTACTCCATTAATATATACAACTTTTAATTTTTATGTGTCTGTTCAAATAAATTAAGTTAGTTAAAATACAAATTTTCTTAATCTGTGCATTTAATTTAATTGTATGGGACATCAATATTTAATTCTATAATAAATATGACTATATGGAATATATGTGATATATGCATGATACACATGAGTGAGATTTTGTAAACTTAACAAACACAATCAACAATGAAATTATGAAGTTTTAGTATTCTTGGGAAAGATATGACTTTTTCAGGGGAGTAAAATAAATATGTATCCTCTACTGAAACCATACATGAAGGTAGATTCCAGATACATTAAATAAAATACTTAAAAAATGAAAACACTATGTGCTTACTACTGCAGTGAGGAATCTGGGGGACAGAGATATGTATTTGTCCTTTGATAGAATGTTTATCTGCCTTGTGAATCAATTGGTGCAAAGAGGATGTGTTTCTTACCCTTGTTTTACCAAATCAGTAGTCTGTTGCCATAGCATAGTCAGTCACTACTGTCCTCTCAGTTTCATCATAGTTGATCATTTGTTAACATTCTGTATTTATTTTTTTCTCCTTGAAAACATTAGTAAAGATGTGTTGAGTTTAGGTTTAGATAGCAAGACACATATCACTGTATTATTTTTAGCCCTTAAATATTATCTCTGAAATTTGCATGTATAACATGAGTATAAAATGCTGATTAAACTTCAAGGAAAATATGCCTGTTGTATTCATTTGACTATTAACTGAACATATGTGAAGTAAATCATGTTATTACTGGTAAGCAATATTTAAAATGTATATAGTTTCAGAAGACTTTCATCTCTACGGTTCTGCCCTACTTATGAAAAAGTATAAAAGTGTTGACACAAGATTACTTAGTAAAGTTTGTACATTTTTCCAAAGCCTAAAATATGTTTAATATGTTTCATAGCATTTATATTAATATTAAACATTTTAAAGTTATCTACTAATTTTCTAAACATTGCATTTTAACAAATTCTATTGTCTTGGACTGGTTTCCTAGGGTGATTGTTCAAAACTCCCCACAAATTTGGTGGCTTCAAACAACAAAAATGTAACCTCTCATGAATCTGGAGGTCAAGACTGAAATCACGTTGTTGCCAATGCCCCATTTCCTTGAATGTCTCTTCTTTGTGTCTTGCAGCTTCTGATGGCTCTCAACATTTCAGGGGCTTACGGCCACATCTCTCCCTGTGTTCTGTCTTCAAATGCCTTTCTTCTGTTGGGATGTATTCTACTCCTCTGTCTCTAGTAAGGGCTCTGGACACGGGACTTAAGGCACTGAATAATTCATGATTTTATCCTTTCATAGAAATTATCTCTCCATGTCCACTCTCTCTCTTCTCTCTTGTGGCAAGTCTAGCTGCCTCTGTAGATTTGCTAGAGCTACGCTACATCTCACAACTGTCTTCAATTTTTCATGTTCATTATTCATTATTTTCTACATTCAAAGGTGGAAAACTTTTCCTTCCTTTGTGGCTATTATCCCTATTTTGTCTTAATTTTCAATAACCTTTTTGTTAATTATACAGGATTTAAAAAATAAAATATATATTCATTTTTAGAAATTCAATATGAGTCTTTTTAAATCTTCTATGTCTCTATGTAACATATTCAATCACTTATCTACTTTATTAAACAAAGCTATGACATCATAGTTACTTTTGACTCATTATTTGTGTAAACTTTGAGTTGGATTATTTTGACTCATTTTTTTCTTCTCATTTTGAGTTATTTTCTGCTTCTTTGTGTGAGCAGTAATTCCTTTTGGATTCTAATTGTTTTAGAGATGAAAAGTTCTGATGCTGGATATTTTTTATCACTATAAATACTTTTGAGTATTTGATTCTTTAGAACCAAAATTATGGTACTCTAACACACATTTTTCCTTATAACTGAAGTGATACATTTCTGATAAAAGATCCTCCTTGAATTTCATGGATTTTACTTAAACTCTTGAGGAAAATAGACTCTCCCAATGCTGTTTGAATTCTGCAATTTTTCACTTTGTTTCTTTGGTGGCCCTATCCAAATATGCATAAGCTGATCTGTTGTTGCTAAGTTTCCCTCCCTCTCTCTGTTTCTTTCTTTCTCTTTCTATTATCACTCCAGTCTCCTTGGTCTCCTTAGACTTCCACTTCCTCTCTTCATCTCAGAGATGGTGCCAGAATGTACAGGATTTGTCTTTTCTATGTCGTAGGCTCTTTTTATCCAGGAAGCTAGGCAGATGTAAGCATCTGTTCATTTATTTCATTTCCTTTAATGATCACTATCGTATGTTGCCAAAGGTTTTAACGTATTTTCTTTGCTTTATCCTTTATTTGAGGTTAGATCAGAGAAGACTATCTCAGCTGAAATAAGTCAGCTAATTTTGGTAGCAGCTTTTGGTCTGCTTATTTCACAGAACTTATAAAAAATATTATTTCTATTAACAAAAAAGGATTATTCAGGTGCACACTTTTTCAAGTTATGGCAAAATTAAGTTTTGTTAGTAAACATCATATTTAACTCTATACTAATATTATTATAATTTTGTTTTCTTATTAACTGAATTCATGTAAATGAATGTGCAATATTTCTTTGAGGGCTGAAAAATACATTTAGTAAATGCAAACTAGTAAATCTCACCTCCTTATAAATTATGACAGTTAAAAAATGAAAAGGGAAAGAAACAAGAAAAACACATGAATAATTCATGCTTACACAAACATTAAGCAACAAAACTAATGATCTTTGACTTACAATGGAGCTACATCCTTGTAAACCATCATTAAATGAAAATATCCTAAATAGAAAATACATTTAATGCACCTAACCTATTGACTATGTTTGCTTAGGGACACAGCATATATTTGTATAATATATATATAATATATATTATTAATATATATATTCATTCTTGTGTTTCAAAACATTTTATAACAATGCAATTCCTTCACATTTTAATAACATATATTAATGGTTATACTTTATTTTTCTAAAAAGACAGAAGATACATGAATTTGAAAGAAAACCATTGAAAAATATTGCTAAATTTCCTAATTTTCTCCTATAAATGTAGCAATAGTTTCCTATGCTATTAACTTGAAATGTTAATGTTTATTTCTTACTACTTTTCACATATTTGCCTATATATTTTATTGTAATATTCACAATATTCAAGAACATGAAACTATTACCATTTCTTTCTTTTTTTTACAAAATTAGATGTCAGTATTTAACAAAGATATTATTTTATATCAGATAAAACTATTTTTCTCTACAAATACTTTGGAAATGGAATTGCAATAGGTGTTTTAACCAAGTGTCTTCAAATAAATTAATTAATATGTGACATCAAGTATTCTAAGAATGGTGCTCCAATCTAACATATAAAAATACGTATATAACTAACTTTAGAAAGTTATTTTTCAGTAATTTATTATTAAGAATCATTAACTACTGAATTCTTCTAAAGAACTCAAATTTAATTATTTACTGTATTCTGAATATAATATTTCAAGTATTAATACTATTGGTTGGGATTTTAATATGCTGTTAGCATATTCAATGAGATAGAATAACTGCTACATTTATATTATAATAGTGTATTTTAAGATAACTTTAGGTTACAATTTTTGTAACAAAATTTTCATGTACATATATTTTTATAATTAGCTAATTAAAATATATCATACATTACAGTAAAGTATTTATATATTTCTTTTACTTGAAATTAATTCATTTTATCTCTCATTAGAATAGCGAATTCTAATAATGATCTTTTAATATAAAGGTTAAATTACATTTCCCTGAATGTACTGTCAGTCTAATGATATCATATCAGTCTAATGAGTTCCAAGACAAACACAGGTACTCTGTCAGGAGAATAAAATGAACTTATTGTTGTGAATTGAAGCATTATGTCTTTTATAAACCAGAATTCTACACTAAAGTATATTTACCTTTTCTTCTTTAGTAAAACATTTTAGTAGTGAATTGCATGTGCATATTTATGTACATATTATACATTTTATTACTCTAAAATATTTTTCCATATTATTTAACTGAAAATGTCTTTTTAATAGCTGACCAGAAAGTTAACAAACTGAGTAAAATCAGAGGTCTTATACATTTCAAACAATTTTTAAGTTTAGGTACCACAATAAGAAGAAACTTTTCACATTTATTTGTCAAGAATTTATATTGCTGCAGGGAAGGTAGCAAGCTGTCTTGGAAGGAATGAAATGAATATTTTAAAAAACACACAGGAAGTAGTTTTCAAAAAGGGAGAAGGAAAACAATAATAAAGAAATTTGGTGCACAGGGAGGTAGTTAGGAGGAGATCACCCTGGTGGCTATCTGTGGGCTTGGAATATTACACTGTAATGAAAACTATAGCTCTCAGCCTCTCAGCATGTAAACTACAAAATATTCCAAAATGCACAGAGCTGTGTGTATTTTGAGGTAAATGTAATCAAAGCCTGGTCTATTACTTCCCGTCAGCTTATTATTTTGGGGCACATCAATCTACCTTTATATGTTTGACTTTAACCATAGATCCATGAAAATAAAAATAACCTGGTGAAATAATCATTGGAAACATAAAAATGGTTAAAATATGTCTGTGAAGGTGAAGTCTCAAGTTTTTAAGGAATATACAAATTTCTCAGAAGCAAATGGGAGCCTTAAGGCAGGGAAATGTGATGATTTTAATTTGACATTTATCTTAAAATTTTCAATAGCTTTATATTCTTATTTTCTCACTTCAAGTTTATATGTGTGATATTTTTATAACAAATTAAGTAATAATTTAAAAATAAAAATATTTTATATCAAGTAATTCAATGATCATTTATGTGTTTAACATTATATACCATTATAATCTGATTGTAAAGGTAGTAAAGATAACATTTTTAAGATCTCGTTAGAATCAAGATTACTTGTTAATTCAATCCTCTAAGAACTATTTTAGATTTTAGTATAACTTGTGAAGATTCTATCACAAGTTTTTATCTCTTCCTCTAAACAATAATTACTAATATTTTGCACATTTCAATTAGCAAAAGATCATAGACTGTCTTAGCTTCATTCTCAATAAGTTTATCATTTGGCAGAAAATGAAACAGATAATTTATCAAATTTCGACAGTTTAAATTCGTGTTTACTTTTTAATATCTAGTATAAATAAATGTCAAATATTTATATATTCAACAACTATTATGACCATTTATTGAAATAGTTTTGTCAGCATATGAATTGATAGATTTTGTGAAAGTATCTTTAGTTACTCAGAATTTTTGTTACCCACCTTTCCCCAAGTTCAAAAGTCACAGGTTCAGAAAACTTCAAATCATTTGAGGCCAAAAAAAAAAAAAAAAAAAAAAAGATTGCCTTGCCTAACTCTTTATCTGAATTACTGTAAATTTCTAAAAGGATGTTATATCTGACTGAACTAATTTTCTATTTCATTTGTAAGATAAAAATATGTTGGAGCATTTGATAATTTGTGTTTTAAAATCAACCCAATCTTTTTCAACTTCATTATCCTTTTTTTATATCATTTTATTGGTACATTTTAGGTATACAATATAATGACATTTATCATTGGAAATTTGCACCTTTTCATAAGCTCTCTTGGTTCTTATCTTTTCCCCTTCCTCTGACCTCCCTTCAACCCCTCCATCCCTCCCTATTTACAAAGATTTTGTTTCCATTTTTTCAGTGGAGCAGGGTTCCTCTTTCCCCACAACCCTGCCAGCATTTGCTATTGGTTGATTTCATGATAGCAGCCATTCTTTCTGGGGTGAGGTGGAATCTCAGTGTTATTTTCATTTGCATCTGTCAAGTGACGTTGAACAATTTTTTCATGTGTTTATTTGTTATTTCTACTTCTTTGTGTGAGAAATATCTGTTCATTTCAGATGCCCATTTTCGGATTGAGTCTTTAAATTTGGGAGGTCTGATTTTTTAAAATTTTTTTATAGATTCCGGATAGTAGACCTTTGTCTGAGGAACAGCAGGTGAAGATTTTTTCCCACATTCAACTTCATTATTCTAACGTAAAATTCATATATATTTCATAAACTATGCAGTAAGTTCATTTAACAATACTTTAGTTGAATAATAGCCCAGAGAAGAAAGTTGGATGACACCATCATCTCAAACACATGCTTCTTATTTATCATTCCTTCTTCCACTAAAGAAATCATTACTCTAATATCCGATGATCTATATTAGTATTTTCTCAAATATTTTAATCATTCCTCTTACCCATGGTAAGTTTGAGACAATTTATATCATAGTCCCACTCCTCCAGGTACATGTTTTATAGTGCATGCATACTCATGTTTTCTTAAAAAAAAAATGAAAAGAAAAAGAGTCTGAATTTTATTTACCCCCTAAAAAATAATACTTTTTTTTCTTTGTTTTCTGGGGAAATGAGGACACTGTCTTTGACAATGCATACTGTACACCTAATTTTGCCTATATTCAGCATTAAATAAAATCATATAGTATATACTCTTCTTTTTAGTTCCTTCCACTCAGTATTTTTGTTTTTTTTTGGTACCAGGCATCAATCTCAGGACCTTGCACTTGCAAGGCAGGAGTGGTGCCACTGAGCTAAATCCCCAGCCCCACTCAGTATATTTTTGAATCAAACAGTCTCAACATTTAAAATACTCATAATCAGGTGTAGTGGAACGTATCTTAGTTACAGCTACTAGGGATCTGAGTCAGGAGAATCTCAAGTTCTTAAATCAACCTGAATTCCATAGTGGGACACCTCCTACACACTCCACCCTGTCTCAAAAAAGGAAAAAAAGAATTGAAGTCAAGGATATAGTTCAGTGGTACATATTTACCATTTGGGAAACCTTGAGTTTGATCCTCAGTACCACAAAAAACAAAAAACATTTCTTTGGGCTGATGTAACTAAGTCGTATAGTGTTTGCCTAACATGAGCCAGGCCCTGGGTTAAATCCATAGGACCGCAAAAATGTATACATAAATAAATAAATACCACAAAATCTTTCATGATACTAATTATACTGTTTTTCTCCTGTTGACTCTCACTCAGAGTAGTGTTTCACCTTAAAATTATTATTGGCCTAATTTATGGCCACAAAATCTTCTTCTCTATTTTTCACAATTTTACATTTTAAAATAATGTCCTTGAATCATTTTCACTTACTTTTGTTACAATGTAATTAAAAGCTCGTTTATTTTTATTTTCTTAGTCAATTATTCTGCACCATTTTTGAAAACATATCCTTTTTTTATTAAATTGTTTTGTTCTTTAGTCAAAAGACCATTAACTACATTTGTATGTATATTTATCCAGACCCTAGGCCAATGCATTGATTTATATATTTATACTTTCAATAAAATACAAATAATTTTGCCTTTAGAGTGAATTATAAAAGCAGATAACAGAATTTTCAATTCATATTAAATTGAAATAAATTTGTATATTTGTTTTGTTGATATTGAATGTTTTAAAGAATATTCTTATTGACAGATTTGAGAATTGTGTTGTTTAATATTCACATTTTTCTCATATCTTTCTTTTATCAGTTTCTAATTAGTGCCTACTTTACAACATGTGACTACATTACTGTGTGCTTTATGATACTGTAGTATATGGTATACCCCCGCAAAGTCATTGTTCTGAGTTTGCAGCCTCAGTCATTGGCAAATTTTTCCTTAGAACCTAACTGATAATTGCTCATAGAAACTCTTGCAATTTCACGTAAACCACAAATATCTTCTGCAATTGATTTTTTAAGCGGGAGGTTTAAAAATAGCCAACTGGAGAGCATTAGTCAGTTCTCCTTCCTGCTGATGGCCTCCTGCTCTGTAACCCATCTCCTGCAGATACGCCAGTGTTCCTGCATCATTACAGTTTGCTGTACCACTGTAGCAATCTCCAGTGTTCTCAGTTTGATTTTGTTCTTCTTAAAGCCACAAGATCACTAAGATGCTACCAAAACCCCCTACACCTTCTTAGGCTTATTAATATAGTATTTATTAAATTAAATTATATAACTGCAGGAGACATAGCATATTTAGGATTTCAACTATAAAAACAGGCATTTGTAGACATTTTTCTAACCAGATCTGAAATTCAGTTTTTCACAATTTGTGGATTCTCTACTAATGTAACTCCTGTGAATTTCAGAAGTTCACTGTAGTATATTGACAATGAAAGTGTTAGAAAGTGCATTGGAGTAAGAGCTGTCATAGTTTACAATCAGAAACAATAACTGTAAGTACTGAACAATGAGATAAATTAAAAGCTTTGAAGCCTTAGAGAAAAAAATTATAAGCTCTGGGAAGAGAACAAATTTCAAAAAGTTCTGTAATGACAAGGGACTTAGGAATACTTGGAAAATTCTCATTTCTGGCATATGCATGTCAGATTATGCTGAATATTAAGCTCAGGAGCTGATTAAAAGCATGTATAAGTTGAGTCTCAACATTTCTCTTATCTTAAAGCCAAAACTTTATAAAAATAAAAAGATCTAAGATTTGAGGTGAGAATAAATGAATAAATGAATCTGATAATCTTTGACCTATGTTACCCATTGGACAGTCTGGGGCAGTAGAAGCATTTTTCTTTCCTTGCCACAGGAGTGGTGTTCCTTGTCTCAAATGATAAACTCACCAGATACAAAAAAGTTACAAAATGAATCATGTTCTCAACAGTATCTTTTTTTGGCCCTTCATTGACAAAAGATGAATAATTAATTTTTGGTCCCAGACTCAGTAGTATAGGTACCATCCCTACTCCTCAAAACTGAATAATTATAGGATGTGGAAAATATCCTAGAATAGGGGAATGCATGTGGGATGATTCTGGATGACTTTAAGATAGGTCTGTACAGAGAGGAAAACTTTATTCACAAGAGAAAGGTTACCTGGATATTCAATATTTAATATCTACCCTCTGCCTTGACCCTCAGATACAATTATGCTTGAAATATATGAGTTGAAAATATTGCAATTTCATTGTTATGGTATAGGTAGAATTCACAGTATTGAGGGAAATAGAAATAACAATGAGGTTACTGCACTGACTCAAAATGTGGGCATTAAATCTCAACTGCCTTGTAAGAAATATTTTCTTCATATTCACCTTCCATTTGGAAAATCTAAAACATACTTGGTCATGTTTGTATTTTATTTTCATCTCCATGGAAGCACACTTTTCTTTGTCCATTTCAATGGTTCTCAAACTTTTCTTCACTAATTCTAAGAAACTGTAAAAAGTTTTTTTTCTTAATACAAGAAGTACATTATTTATCTGTTTATTAAATACAGTGGTACTTCAGTTCATGAATGTTTTTGTTTGCTAACAAAAGCAAACGGAAGCTTTTGGAAAATTTTTGTTTTATTTGTGAAGTCTGCATTGAGTAATGAACACAACCACAGCCATCTTTTTCATGAATTCGAACATGATCATCTTTTTCAGAATCTTGCAATGAATTAAGTTCATGAAAAGAGGTACTGTATCTTTATATATTTATGTATATATGTGTGTATCTCATCTATAAAAAACAAACTACAATGGTTACTGTTTTTCCTCTTTACAAAGTTGGTAACTAAAATTTCTTAGTTTAAAAAATAAAACTATAAATGCTATTAAAATTTAACTTATAACAGTATTCCTTGGATATGTAATTTTAGTATGCTTGCAGACAAAATGTATCTTCTCATGATAGTAAACGTAATTTGGGAACAATCTGAACAAAATGGTTTGACAATTTTCCTAGAATTAATTTTATTTTCAGAATAAAGTACACTTCTTGGTTTTCCCTTTCCCTTGTACACTGCTCCTTCATAATTCAATTTATTTCATTATGATAATTTTCATAAGGAGTAAAATTATTTCAAATGAAAAAACTTTACAATCTTTTGGGTAAGTAAGGTTTGCAAACTTAGACAAATATATTAACTTTTTCTTTATAATGTAGTCACTTCATAATAATGAGTTTAGATAGCAAAGTGTTTAGTTAGTAACAAAAAAACTGCATACCAGCATGTTTTAAAACTATATATTTTTAATGAAGGTAAATTTCTGAAAGTAATCATGATTGATTGAGACGTCCATAATTCTTCAGTAAAAATGAAATAATAACTAAGGGGCAAATTTTAAAAAAACATTTTCTTCTAATATTTAATATAACTCATCTATAAAAATTGTCAAAAAAGAAACTAGCAATTAATGACCCTTTCTATATCTTGACTGTAAGGTAACTATAATCATTACAGTATTGATTATGAAATACGTACACTACATATTAGTAGATACCATAACAAAATTTTTGTTATTATTATTGTTGTCCTAAAGTGGTTAATAATGAATTAGCATTTAATTTTTAAATTACATAATGAAAATGTTTAAGAATCTTAAAAGATTTTGACTCTGTAACTAAAGCGTCAGAGAGTTTCTTTTGTAAGTGACCAAACATCAAATAGTTTAGGCCTTAGTGATCAGATGATCTCAGTTTTTTCATCATAACAAAAGAGAGGACATGGATGATACAGAATTCAAAGAACACTGCACTTTTCCAATAAAACCTTATTTATAAACACAGAAGGAGAGTCAGGTTTGGGACATATGCTGACATTTGCTAATCAGTAATAAGAAATAGTAAGGCAGTTGTGAGCTTTATTATGCAATCATTCTGGCCCATTGATGTTATTCAGGGTTTTTTGTTTTGTTTTGTTTTGTTGTTTTGGAGTGAATGTTTGTAGTACATGAAGTTTACATTTATCTTAGGGTGTAGTTGAATGTACATAACACAGCTTAATTCTATTTTAATTCCCTTCCCATCCCTCTCCTCCATTATAAATCACCCTTCTTCGCTTTCATCTTTGTTTATATTATTTGTCCTAGTTACTTTTCTCTCATTGATAAGAAAAAATACCGAATACCCAAAGCTAAAGGAGGAAAGGTTTACTTGGCTCACAGTTTGTAGAAGTTTCATTTCATTGTTGGTTGGCTCCAAGGCAGGGTGGCATGATAGAGAAGGGTAGAAGAGAAAAAATAGTTCATAGCAGGTAGAATGTAGTAAGGCAGCAAGCAGGAAGTGACAAGCAACAAGCAGCGACCCTCTTTCTGTCCCTTATATCTTATTCAGGCCACACACCTTTAGGGCAGGTAGCAATCACACCCTGTCTGGGGCAACCTTAATTCTAGCATTCCACCTTGAATCAATCCCAGCATCATATCCTTGATCCCAGCAGCACATACCCTAGATCCAGCCAGCTCCAAAAAGCCCCACCTATGACCACAAGAGCCTTTGGGGAACATCTATGTAAAAGTCATAATATTATTTTTAGTTCATATCTATGATATATAATATTTACATTCATTGTGGATATAAGGTGCATATAGTGACATGTCTTAAATTGTTTTTACTTCACTTCCACTCCTCTTCACACTTGCCCTCCTGGACACCTTCCAATTTGCAAAAGATCTGTCTCCCTATTTCCTTCTATTAGTCTTTTATTTTTCTCTTTATTTTAATTTGCCTTACTGAAATGAGAGATACCTTAGGGTATTTAAGCTTTTTTTTTAAAGTTTATTGGTACATTTTTGGTATAAAATACAGTTACATTCATCATTGGGATCTTGTACCATTACATGATTCTCTTGGTTCTTATTTTTTTCCCCTTCCCTTGCCCTCCCTTCACCCCTCCACCCTTCCCTATTTGCAAAGACCTTGTTTCCATTTTTTTCCTTTTCTCATATTTTTTCCTTTCCCTTTTTTCCCTTCCCTTTTTTCCCTTCTCCTACCCCTCCCAATTCCCCTGCTCTTTTAGACCTTTTCTTCCTGTTACACAATATCAGTTATACATTTTTTAAATTACAATATTAAGATCTAGGAGACATTACCAAAGATTTTACAGAATTTAAAAGGATATGGAAAGCATATTTCAAAAATCTGTTTTGAAATAAATTTGACAACTTCTAAGAAGTACCTTGGAAGACAAATTAATGAAACTAACTCTGGAGGAAATATAAAATTTGAACAGCACCTATTAAAGAAAGTATATTCCTAGCTTGAAAACCTACCTATATGACAACAGCAGTCTCATAAACATTTTAACTGATAAATTATATCAAATAATTAAAGCAGAAAAAAGAAGGAACACTTCTCCCCTCATTTTAGGAAATCAACATTGTGCTAATCCTAAAACTGGATAAAGATAATAGAAGAAAAAAGTATGAACATAGATAGAAATTTCCTTAACAAAACAAACTATTGGAAGTCAGATCTGGCAGGATGTAGAAAGTGGTTTTGCTATAGGGATGGCATTGTTGGTTCAGCATTGGAAGATCCACCCCCAAAAGTCATCATTTAAACAGAGGAAAGGAAAAAGCCATATGATCCTGTCACTAGTTGGAGAAAAAGTATTGGACTAAATGCTACAGCTGTTCATGGTAAAAGCTATCAGGAGCCTAGAAGTAGAACAGAAACTTCTCAACAGATTAAAGACATGTTCTCCATACTTCCAGCTAGAACGCCTTACATGAATGGAGAAGATACAATGCTTTCTCGCTAAGGTGGGGGACAAGGGCAGATATGCTTACTCTTTATCTGTCCATTAAACTTTGAAACCTAGTCTCCACCAAAATAGTCTGGCAATAAAATGACACAACTAGGATAGGATTGGCATGGCAGAAGCAAAATCTTTATATGTAGATGAAATGATCATCTACAGAGAAAATACTAAGAAATCTCTAGGAGCTCCTAGAACTTGTACTTGAATTTAGCAGGATTAGAAAACACAAGGTATATATAAAATTTCAGGTCTGTGTATACTTGCTATAAATGAAGAGTTGGATATTGAAATTTAAAAGTTATGTAGGAGTACAAAGGACCTAGAAAAGTTAAAAAAAAAAAAAAACCAGTGTTGTAAGATGTTTAGTACCTAATTTTAAGACTTCTTCTAAAGCTACAGTAATCAAGGCAGTGTTGGTGTAAGGAAAGATATATAAATCATTGTAATAAAACAGAGAATCTAGAAATAGAACCACACATATATGGTCCACTGAGTTTTGAAAGATTATTTAACATTAGCATTTTATACAATATAAACTCAATTCAAGAGCCAAGGAAGAGATAATGTTTTCAGCAAACGGCACTAGAACACCTGGTATCCATATATAAAAAATTAACCTCAACTCTTTTTTTCCATACATGAACATAACTTGAAGGAACCTATGAACCTAAATAAGAAAGCCTGAAAGTATAAAACTTTAAGAAGAAATTATAAGGGAAAATATTTATGAATTCAGGGTAGGCAAGAACTACCTAGGATACAAAACACATGATGTATAAAAGAAAAAAATTGATAAATGAGATTCCATCAAAATTTAGAACTTTAAATGACATCATTAAAATGAAAAGTTGTCCTTAAACAGACCATATTTACAATGCATATAACCTATGATGAGAATATATAAAGAATTCTTAGAGCTCATTAATAGCCAACCCAATTAAAATGTAGACATAAGAAGATGATAAATAGCCAGTATAGCCCAAGGAATGGTGTGCAACTCTAGAATCAGAAAAATACTAATCAGTACAATAACAAGATTGAATTATACACTCATTAGGGAGATGAAGTTAAAAGTTTTAAAAGCCTTGTCATGACTTTTCATTTTTGTTGGATTCTCCCTCTTTGCTTTTAATTTGTCACACCCAATGGATTCATTCTGCTGGGTTTCCTGGGGTTGTGATCCTCATTGTCTTTTCCTAGGGTATTGTCTAAAATTTTTTGGCGTGGTGGTTTGGTATTCATGAAGTTCCTGAGGTGCTCTTTATCATGAAAGTATCTTATTTCTCCATCCATTTTGAAAGATAGTTTTTCAGGGTACATCAATCTGGGTTGGAGGCTGTTTTCCTTTAGGGCTTGAAGTACATCACTCCAAGCTCTTCTTGCCTTGAGGGTTTGCATTGAGAAGTCTGCTGTGATTCTGATGGGTTTTCCTTTGTATGTGATTTGTTTCTTTTCTCTAACTGCTTGTAGAATTTTGTTCTTCTCTTGGATTTCTGGAATCCTAACTATTATATACCTATGTGTAGATTTTTTTTTGATTAAGGCTAGCTGGAGTCCTATATGCCTCACTTATCTGTATGTCAAGTTCTTTTCCCCTCCTTGGGAAGTTTTCTGCCATCACTTCTGTGAACAGTTTTTTTATGTCATCTGCACTCTCTCTTCTTTCTTCATTAACTCCAATCAGTCCTATGTGTATTTAAGCTTTTGTGTCTGCTTGATTTCACTTCAAAGCATTATGTTTTTCAGGTGTATTCATTTTCTTGAAAATATGTAGAATTTATCCTTTATAGCCAAGTAGTATTCCATTATTTATTCATACCATATTTTAATTTGTTTGTTGATGGGCATACAGGGTATATCTAGGTTTTAGATTTTATAAATTTTGCTCCTATAAAAGTTGTTATGTATGTATAGCTATAATATGATGTCTTTAGCTTTTTGGGAAGATTTGTAGAGGGGAATAGCTGAATCAAATGGTATTTCTAGATTTAAATTTTTAGGCATTCTCCATACTGATTTTCATAGTAGGTGTACTAGTTCACATTCCCACCAGCAATGTAAAAGAGTTCCTTTCTCACCAAAGCTGTGCCAGTATTTGATATTCTTTGATTTCTTTATGATTGCTATTTTTGGGGAGGTGTAAATTGAAATCTTAGTGTTGTTTTATTTCACTTTTCTCTAATGGACACATGTTGAAAATTTGTTTGTATGGTTATTGGACATTTTTACTTCTTCTGAGAAGTGTCTATTCTCATTTCTTGATTGGGTCTTTCATTTGGGGGGACAGTCTAATTCCTTGAATTCTTTTTTTATTCTAGATATTAGTCCTCTGTCCAGGAATAGCTGGCAAAAAAATTTCCCTATTCTGTAGGTTGTCTCTTTGTTCTACTAATTGTTTATCAAATAGCATGATATTGGCACAAAAACACATATGTGCATCAATGGGACAGAATAGAGGATACAGAAACATTCTCAGACATTTTCAGCTATTTGGACTTTCACAAAAAGTGCAAAAGCATAGTTACACGAAAGACAGCCTATTCAACAAATATTGCTGGGGAAATTGGCTATTTGTAGATTGAAACTGGACTCATATCTCTCAGTATGTATTAAGCTAAAATCAAAATAAATCAAAGATCTAAACATGAAACAGAAACAATGAACTTAATGGAAAATAAAATAGGTAAAAAAACACTTGAAGTCAGATGTCTGCAAGGACTTTATGAACAAAACTCCAGTTGAACAAGAAAGAAGAGCAACTATAAGCATGGTTGCACATATATTGCTGTGGTATGATGCTTTTAATTCTTTCAGGAACATTTCCAGAAGGGGAATAGCTTAGTCAAATTGGACCTTTAATCTTAGTTTTACACACCTTGATAGAATACGTGTATACAAAGATGTTTGTTTCCAGATATTTCACTACTCATTTGTGTCATTTTCAAAATTATGTTTCAGTTGAGGGGTTTATTCAAGTCTAAGGAAAGAATTTTAATGTAACATATCTTGGTTTTTATTCTTCTAATAAATAATTATTTGTTCCAATAAAATTGTTTTGTTTCCCTGGAAGACTGAAAGGAACTCTCTTAAGTTACCACATCCTTGAATTCTGGGTCTTGTAAGTGTGGGTGTATGAAAACCAAGTCATGACAGAGCCTGCAACCTAGATCTTGTGCTCACTGAGATTGATGGGTAGCTGAGAGCACTCTGTTTACTGCCCTTTGCCCTCTGGATAATTGAAATACCATTAACAACTGTATATTGATACTGACCTGCACATAAATAACCATTACAGTGAAAGAAATGTCAACTATTGGAAGCCAGTGCAGTTGTTTCATGCCAAGACAGGAAGACAAATGTCATACTGCTTGGGAGAGGAATTCAAGATTAGTACCATTTTAAAGAATATATGAATAGTGATCACTCTCATATTATCCTTCAATCCATTTAAAAGGCCATAGTTAAAGAAGGTACATTGTGATAGATAATAACACATTCGTGTAAGCTTAGCCAAATGATATACCTAATTGCACCTGCTGTACTGGATAAGGTATATCAATTAGGTAGATCACTATGATCCCTTGATATTGTAGAGCACATAAAATCTTTAAAACTCAGGTAGAATGAATGTAATTCTTTCTAACTATACAGACAAACAAGATAAATTATATTTTTCTTTAGTCTAAGGCATTAATCTTTTATAACTAATTATTTTCATATGTTAGTAAGTAGCTAAGTTCAGAAATACATTATACATGGTTCACAATTGTTTTTAATTCTTTACTAACTATAATTATACCAAAATGTTTAAAGTAGAATTTTCTTTTTGAAATGAGTGAAGAAAATTTAGTTTATGTCTCAATGAACATAGCCAGCTTTTATAGAATTTTCCAAATTTTAGTAGTTTTCAGGTATTCTTATTCCCTTTATAGACACTGATTTTATGACTCCTTCCCTTTCTGTATTTGCAGCTGTTTTTATAACTCACTGGGTAATGTAACACAGAGGTAATCTTTCTTATTAGCTAATTTAACTTTAGATCAATACATTTAATTGTATCTCAACTAGCACTGATCCTATCTAATGAATACCCTTCAGTTTTAAACCACTAAATTTTGGGTTTTTTTGATATTGGGGATTGAACTTGGGACCTTGAGCTTGCGAGGTAGGTAGCAGAAGTTGTATAGAATGGATGAATGAACATTCTATATGTTCCACCTTGAATATATTTAAATGTGATATATAAATTTGCATTTACACTTGTAAGTGCCTGAATAAAATATTGATAGTTTTACTTTCTATTTCAATGCAATCCTTTAAATATAAGCACGATTAATTTGTTTACATTTTGATCACTACATTCTAGAAGTTTATGTCAAAACATAGGACACACATAGCAAACTAGTTTTTCCTAATGTTAGTAAATATAAAATCACAAATACACTGTAACTTAACATTCAATTAAAATTTTTTATTTAATATATGACAAATATTCGAGTAGGGACTCATCACGGCTTTTCCTCAAATACACAGTGGTCATATATATCTCAGTATGTCAAATTTCAGAAGTTCAGTCTTTTTATTTTAACCAGTTTGCAGATTTGGATATGTATGTGTTATGAAATAAGAGTAACCATTAATTAAATGAACAAATAATTGACTTACTAACTACCTTGGGACTCTGTCAAAATGTATTTCAAAGTTTTATTCACTCAAGCCATAACAATACAAATACTCATTACTTAACAACCTACATGTATAGCAACTGTTAAGACCTACAAGTGTGGAGTGCTGTTCAGAATTATAACCCACTGCTCAGACTTATGACCCATCTATTTTTATATAGCTCTGTACAACTTGTTTATAAAGCCTCCATGTCTTTTTGTACAGTAAACTTTGTTTATATAACACTGTAATTTTTGCTGATTGTACTATACAGCACAGCCCTGTAATTTTATGTTCTGTTATACATAACAGTACTGTCTGTAAGAGTTATGCAAATATAAAGCAAAGTCATCAAGTTGGAGTTTCCTTTGACCCTTTTTTTGGTTCTGAATAATGTAATGTACATATTATATACAGTTCCTCATTTAGTGCCCAATTCATTTAATGACCAATTCTCAGAAACTTCTTAAATGAAGGATGTTTGTGTGTGATTTATTTCTTACTCTAAAACATAAAATATTATATTTTCAAAACAGCAGAACTTGGGCCGGGAATTTAGCTCAGTGTTTTCGTTTCCTGCCTCACAAGCACAAGGAACCAAGTTTGATCCCTGGTACCAAAACAAAACAAACAAACAAAAAAACAAATAAAGCAGCAGAACTTGATGATGCATGAGAAAGAGAACATTTTAGAAAATTCATCCAAAATACCTGAAATTTAATGACTATGTTAGAGTTGTGGAGGAAGATAAATAAATCAGCTAAAACATTTTAAAAATAGTAGGCACTGGGTTCCAGGAATTGTTTTGAATGTTGTGTGTGCTGCCATGTAATTAATAACCACAAACTGAAAAATTTAGCATTATACTTTGCTTTTCTCTTGATTTCTGTGGGTCCAATTTATAGGTAGTACTTAGCTGGTGTCTCTCCTCAGGATTTCACCAGCAGTAATCAAGATAAGGAGCAAAGGGGAAGGAAGTAGAAGGGATAGGGGAAAGGATAGAAGGGAATGGGATTAATATGAGAAAATGGAAAAATAGGAACAAAATCTTTGTAAATAGGGAGGAATGGAGGGGTTGAAGGGAGGGCTGGGCAAAGGAGAAAAATAAGAACCAAGAGAGATTATGTAAAGGTGCAAATTTCCAATGAAGAATGTCATTATATTGTATACCTAAAATGTACCAATGATTAGAATGAATAATTGATAATGCAAAATAGGAAGAAAAGGTCCAAAGGGGTAGGGGTAATGGGAGGGGCAGGGGAAAGGAAAGAAGGGAAAGGGAAAATGATGAGAAATGGAAAAAATGGAAATAAAGTCTTTGTAAATAGGGAAGGGTGGAGGGGGTGAAGGGAGGGCTAGGAATGGGGAAAAAATAAGGACCAAGATCCATTATGTAAAGGTACAATTCCCAGTGAGAAATGTAATTGTGTCGTATACCTAAAATGTACCAATAAAAGAATTTAACAACAACAACAAAAAAGATATGGGCTGAGCAGCATTGTAATGTGAAGCTCAGAATCTGCTTCCAAACATATTCCAGTTGCTGGAAGAATTTTGTTCCTCATAATTGTCAAGCTGAGAACCTCATTTCTTGCTAAAATATCAGCAGGAATTGCTCATCTATGGACAAATGGAGGGTGGTAGACAGCTTTCAGACTTGGTCCCCTATGACGGTGCCTCCTAATATGTCATCTTTGCACTGCACAACCATCTTAGATGTATGTGGGCTTAATCTAGTTTTTTGCCTCTAATAAATAAAATATATCAAAAGTGAGTCTGTCATTTCCAAGATTAGTGAAAGTAAGACAGAAAGTCAACATTTTGAGTAACCTAAGAATCTCTCTCTTTTGCTAGAACTCTGGTGAAGCAAGTTGCCATGTTGAGAGATGCACTTTAGAGGTCTACATGTTGAGGCACTGAGGGAGGCTCCTGGCTGTAGGCTTACCTGGAACTAAATCCTTCCAATAAGCAGCTAAGCTATACCTGGGTTTCTGAAGCACAGAAAGAATAAGACAAAACTTTTATTGTTTAATCTACTATATTTTGGATTAATATATTAGGTAATAATAAATAACTAAAACAAGCAGCAATTACCACTCATCCAAATACTAGCAGTTATATGAGATTTAATAATTTATGAGAACTCTGTAATATGAGTGACCTATTGTGTATTTATATTTAATTTATCATAGAGAATGTGTAGAAAAAAAAATCTTTATATTAGATGATACATTGTTTTCTCCAAGGTTGAGTTTATGCTATGATTGCTGAATTGAGCAATTTTAAGGATAATCAGATATTTTTTAAAAATATGCATTATGGAATGCATTACGCAGAATTTCCCTTTGTGATGTAAGAAGTTTTTGTGTCAGAATCACCAAGGTTGGTTATGCAAGGAGACTAAAATTCAGCACCAATGCTGTGATAAAACTTAATCTCTGAAGGTGAAGCTCAGGAGAATTGTTTGTTAACTTTCCCAATTCAAAGACATTTTTACAACAACCTACAATGAATCTTTCTATAACAAATGATCATGCTTCAGAGTGCAAGCCAATTAAGAAAGCAGCTCAAGGGCTGTGAACTAGCTTAGTGGTTCCGCTGCCTGCCTCGCATGTGCAAGGTCCCGAGTTCGATCCCAGGTACCAAAAAAAAAAAAAAAGAAAGCAGCTCAACTTTTGAATCTGTATGTTCTGACTCAGCTTAAATAAGATATACTGCAGTTTTCTTAAAGATGCAATTCAATATCTTTTTTTTCCCAGTACCAGGGATCAAACTCAGGATCTCGTGCTTGTCAGGTAGGTGTGGTACCACTGAGCTACACCCTAGGCCCTGCAATTCAATATCATTGGTCACTTTTCTAAGTTGTCACAGTGATGTCAAATATATAATGATAAATTATGACTAATTATGTCAATATGCTCAGGGAGGAAAATATCATTAACAACTCATTCCCTACCATTACAGAATAGAGGAAAAAAAGAGATAATGCTACATGTTAAAATAAAAATAATTAAAACTTGAATGATATCCACATATCTTTAAGTTTTAAAAATGTACTGTTTCTATTCTATTTTTGTAACATATATCTTTTATAAATTTGACAAAGTAATCTATTGTGGCATATATATATATATATATTTGCTTCATTTTCACATTTAAATGTAATAATATAAGATTATAATATAAACAATTTGAATGATTTCATCACTTTGATTACTTTTTCAGTTTTTCATTTTATAATACTCTAAAGAACAGTCTTGTCATATTACTTTACACTTACATATTTCTGATAGATGCATTATAAAGTCATATTTATATATCACCATGAGACCCCTCTATTTCCACTGTGTTTCTGCAAAAATGTCTTTTCATCTTTCAAGAAAGCTGCAGTTTCTCTCCCTGGCTCAGTCCAAAACAAGATACCAGAGTGTTTATCTTGGCTAATTTGCTAACTGTGTGGCACATTTATTTAGTCTTTCCCTACTTCAGTTTCACTGTTTGCAAAGAGATCTGATGTTAGTGTTCATTTTATAATGTTGGTGCTTAATAGCAAATAAAAAGGTTAACATAAAACATTTGGAATTGATCGAGGCACATGAAAAGAATGGAGAGATTTTTGCTGATGGCAATTTCTGATGGGATTGCTACTGATGAAATTGTTATTCTGCTGGATTTTCCTTGTGTCTCTAACAAAGTTGCAGGCACCTTGAAAGCCAAGCATCAAACATCCTGTGCTTTGTAACCTACAGAAGCTCAGCATGGACCTGGAGATATGGTACTGGGTCAGTATTCCTTCCATTCTCACTAGAGTTGCTGCAGAGTAGTGATGTAGCCATTTTTCTACTTATCTCGCCTTTATCCTTTATTCTAAAGTGAATGTTTCATTTACTGGATCTCATATCTCATCCTTAATTTTGTCCACTCATTACTCATTTTTATAGACCATCTTTCTGTTAAAGTGACTACAGGAATAGATTGTGCATATTGTAAAGTTTTTAAATTATAGATTTCCTGGTTGATACTAGCTTTTTCCCCAAATATGTGAAATACTCGTTTTTTATTTTTGTCCTAGTTTGCTCTTGCAAAAGTTTATTCTTTTTCAAAATTTTATTTTATTGGTACATTTTAGGTATACAATATAATGACATTCGGCATTGGAAATTTGCACCTTTATGTAATCTCTCTTGGTTCTTCTTTTTCCACTTTCCCTGCCCTCCCTTCAACCCCTCAATCCCTCCCTATTTACAAAGACTTTGTTTCCATTTTCTCATATTAATTCCATTCCCTTCTTTCTTTTCCCCTAGCCCTTCCACTTCCCTTTCCCCTTTGCCCCTTTTCTTCCTATTTCACATTATCTATTATACCTTTTAGTCCTTATTTACACTTTCAGTTTCTCACACTAGAGAAACTATTAGGTATTTACACATGTGTGTCCTATTTATTTCACTTAAGAGTATCTCTTTAATGTGCATCCATTTAGCTATAAATGTCTCTAATTTCTCATTTTTTATGGCTGAGAAGTACTCCATTTGATTAAAAAACCACATTTTCTTTATCCAGTTGATGGGTATTTGGGCTGTTTTCAAGTTTTAGCTATTACAAATTGTGCTGCTATGAACATGGGTGCACGTATATCACTGTGGTATGATTCTTTTAATTCTTCAGAGAAGATACCCAGCAGGGGAATAGCTGGGTCAAATAGGACTTCCAGTCCTAATTCTTTAGGGTACTCAGTCCTAATAATTCCAGTTCTAATTCTTTAGAGAAATTAGTGGTTGCACCAGTCTACACTCCCACCAACAGGGAAGCAGGGTTCCTCTTTCCCCACAGCCCTGCTAGCGTTTGTTATTGGTTGATTTCATGATACCAGCCATTCTTTCTGGAGTGAGGTGGAATCTCAGTGTTGTTTTCATTTGTATCTCTCAAATGGCCAGTGATATTGAACATTTTTTCATATGTTTATTTACTATTTCTACTTCTTTGTCTGAGAAATGTCTGTTCACTTCAGATGCCCATTTTCAGATTGGGTCTTTAAATTTGGAAGGTCTGATTTTATTAAGTTCTTTATAGATTCTAGATAGTAGACATTTGCCTGAGGAATAGCAGGTGAAGATTTTTTCTGACATTGTGGGTTGTCTCTTCACACTGCTGGTGGTTTCTCTTGCTGTGCAGAAGCTTTTTAATAAGAAGAGTTCCCACGTGTTGACTGTTTCTGGTAATTTATGAACAATTGAGGTTTTGTTCAGAAAATCTTCTCCTATACCAATGTCTTCAAGAGTTCTACCTAACCTCTGTTCCAGCCAGTTCAGCATTTCTATTTTAATATTTAGATGTTTAATCCATTTCAATTTATTTTAGTGCATGGTTAGAGATATAGGTCTAGTTTTAATCTTTGGCAAGTTGAAACCCAATTTTTCCAGCACCATTTACTAAAGAGGCTACTTTTCCTCCAGTGAGGGTGTTTGGCTCCTTTGTCGAAGAAGAGATGGCTGAGTGTGTCTGGAGTTGTTTCTCCATCTCCTAATCTGTTCCACTAGTCCTCAGGCCTGTTTCTTTGCCAGTATCATGCTGGTTTTATCACCATAACTTTGTAGCGTAGTTTCAAGTTAGGGGTTGTGCTATCCACTGCCATGTCTGTTACCTAGAATTTCTTTTGCTACTCTGGGTCTCTTCCTGTTCCAAATGAATTTTTGGGTTGTTTTCCCAAGGTCTGTGAAGGATGCTGCTGGGATTTCAATTGGGATTCCATTGAATCTCTATAGCAGTTTGGGAAGTATGGCCATTTTCACTATGTTGATCCTTCCTACCCAGGAACATGGGATGACGTTCCATTTTCTGATATCCTCTTCAATCTCTTTTTTCAAAGTGCTATAGTTTTCAGAGAAGAGGTCTTTGATTTCTTTTGTTAGGTTGGTTGCTAGGTATTTCAATTTTTTGGATGCTATTGTGAAAGGAATTGTTTGCCCTATTTCACACTCAGTGAGCCTGTTGTTCTTGTAGAGGAAAGCTATTGATTTTTGTGTGTTTACCTTGTATCCAGCTACTTTACTGAATTTGATTATTAAGTCTAGAAAGCTTTTGGTGGAGTTCTTGGGGTCTTTGATGAAAAGTATCATGTCATCTGCAAATAATGACAATTTAACTTCTTCTTTTCCTATTTTTATTCCTTTTATTTCTTTCTCTTGTCTAATTGCTGTGACTAATGTTTCCAAAACTATATTGAACAGGAGTGGGGATAGTGGACCTCCTTGTCTTCTTCCTGATTTTAGTGTGAAGGATTTCAGTTTTTGACCATTTAGTATGATATTAGCTGTTGGTTTTTCATAGATGACTTTTAGCAGATTGAGGTAGAGACAATCTATTCCAATATTTGATAAGGTTTTTATCATAAATGTATGTTGGATAATGTCAAATGTTTTTTCTGCATCTATTGAGATGATCATATGGTTTTTGTCCTTGGCTCTCTTGATACAGTGTATTACATTGATTGATTTGCATATGTTTAGCCATCCCTGCATCCCTGAAATGAATCCCACTTGGTCAGGGTGTATGATCTTCTTGATGATCTTCTGCATTCTATTTGCCAGTATCTTATTAAGAATTTTTGCATCTATGTTCATTAGTGAGATTGGCCTATAGTTCTCTTTTTCGGTTGGGTCTTTCTTTGCTTTGGGGATCAAGGTGATGCTTGCTTCCAGGAATGAATTTGGGAGTATTGGTTCCATTTCAATTTCATTGAAGAGTTTAAACAGGAATGACAGTAGTTCCTTTCTAAATGTCTTGTAAAATTTAGCAGTAAAACCATCAGAACACAGGTTTTTCTTAGTTGGTAAATATTTAATTAGGTTTTCAATTTCATTGATTCCTATTGGGTTGCTTAGAATTTTTAGGTCTTCTTTGTTCAACTTTGGTAATTCTTATGTATCTAGGAATCTGTCCATTTCTTCTGTGTTGTCCAGCTTATAGGGATATATAGGCTGTCAAAGTAGGTATTGATGATCCTTTGGCTTTCTGCTGGGTCTGTTGTAATTTCACCCTTTTCATTCCTAATTGCATGTATTTAGGCCTTTTCTTTCCTTTTTCTGATAAGGTTGGCTAACGGTTTGTCAATTTTGTTTATTATTTTGAAGAACCAACTCTTGGTTTCATTGATTTTTTGTATCATTCTCTTAGTCTCCATTGAATTTATTTCTACTCTGATCTTTATAATTTCCTCCCTTGTATGGGCTTTGGGTTTGTCCTGCTCTTCTTTTTCTAGAAGCTTCAGGTTCAGTATCATGTTGTTCAATTGGGCTCGCCCTGTTTTCCTAATGTGAGTATTCATGGCTATGAATTTTCCTCATAAGACTGCTTGCATTGTGTCCCACTGAATCAGATATGTTGTATTGTCATTGTCATTTAATGGAAGAAACTGTCTGATTTCTTCTTTAATTTCCTCTGTGACCCACTAGTTATTCAGTGCTGTTCAATTTCCATGTGTTTATGAAAGTTTTGTGGTTTCTTTTGCTCTTGATCTCCAATTTCATTGCACTATGGTCTGATCATATAAAGGGGATAACTTCATTTCCTTTGAACTTACTTAAACATATTTTATGAGTGAGTATGTGGTCTATTTTGGAGAATGACCAGTGTGAAGCTGAAAAGAAAGCCTATTCTGATTTTTTGGGATGGAACACTCTGTAAACATCTGTTAAGTTCATTCGTTCAAGAGTTTGATTGAATTCTAGTATTTCATTATTTATTTTCTGTCTAGTTATCTATCTATTTGTGACAGTGGGATATTGAGGTCCCCCACTACTATTGTATTAGTGCATATATGACTTTTCATGTCCTTTGTATTTGTTTTATATAGTTGGGTGCACGAGCACTTGGTGCATATATATTTATCATTGTCATCTCTTCCTCTTGGATTGTTCCCTTTACAAGGATGTAGTGTCCTTCTTTGTCTCTTAATCAGTATTGGTTTGAAATCCACTTGATCTCCAAAGAGGATGTCTACTCCTGGTTTTTTTTCATTTTCCCGTTGCATGGAGTATTGTTTTCCACCCTTTAACTTTCATCTTTGAGTTTCTTTCTGAATTTAGCATGCTTCTTGTATGCAGCATATTGTTGGATCTTGCTTCTTGACCCATTCTGCCACTCTATTTCTTTCGATGGGTGAATTGAGACCATTACCATTTCTGATTATAACTGATACTTATTGACTTATCATTGTCATGACTTTTTCTTTTTGTTGGATTCTTCCCCTTTGCATTTAATTTCTTGTTGCACCTGACAGATTCATTCTGCTGTGCTTCCTGGGGTTCTGATCCTCATTGTCTGTTCCTAGGATATTGTGTAAAAATTTTGGAGTGTTGGTTTGGCATTCATGAAGTTCCTAAGGTGGTCTTTGTCATGAAAGTATCTCATTTCTCCATCAATTTTGAAAGATAGTTTTGCAGGGTACATCAATCTGTTGGAGGCTTTTTTTCTTTAGGGCTTGAAATACATCACTCCAAGCTCTTCTTGCCTTGAGAGTTTGCATTGAGAAGTCTGCTGTGATTCTGATGGGCTTTCCTTTGTGTGTGATTTGTTTCTTTTCTCTAACTGCTTTTAGAACTTTGTTCTTCTGTTGGGTTTCTGGAATCCTAGCAATTATATGCCTATGTGTAGATTTTTTTTTTTTATTAAGGCTAGCTGGAGTCCTATATGCCTCGCTTATCTGTATGTCAAGTTCTTTTCCCCTCCTTGGGAAGTTTTCTACCATTACTTCTGTGAACAGTTTTTTTTTATGTCATCTGCACTCTTTCCTGTTTTTCATTTACTGCAATCAGTCTTATGTTATTCGTTGCATCATCTAGCAGCTGCTGGATTGATTTCTTTTGATCCTTTACAATTTTAAAGCAATTTTTCTTTTCCTGGTCACTAATCGTAATATTATCTTCTATATTTGAAATTCTGTCCTCACATTGGCTCATTCTGACATTTAGTGGAGTTTTTAATCTCCTGGAAATCTGTTTTCTTCTCTTTTATAGATTCCATTTGTTTCTTATGTTTAGATTCTATCATGTTCCTCAGCTCCTCTCTAGATTTATTAATCATGTCTTGAACTATGAGCACAATCTCTGTTGTTACCTGAGAAATTTTTTCTGTTCTCCTTTTTTCCATATCCTCGTTTGTTGCCAGTTCAGGGAGTCCAGTTGCTTCAGTATCAGAGTGTTCCATCTCATTTCCCTGTGGAGTTGCTATAGGTGATCTGGAAGGCTGGGTTTGAGACTTCTTTACATGTCCTCTCATTTTGTCAGGGTGGGGAGTTTGTGCTGCTGGCACGCATGTGGTTCACCTCCTCTGTGCTGGTAAAGAGGCCAAAAGTTTATACTTACATGAATTACAATAATTTGTATTTAGTGTTTGTTACTTTGTATTCTTGTTTACTATAATTTTCCTATATTTTCTCACTTCAAACCTTAGATCCTCTCTGTGTATTTGGTGTTTACACATTCCATGATGAATGTAATAGGCAATTTTATATTAAGATTGCAATGGTTCTTCTCAATCTAGAATGCCAAGAATGTGAGTTCTGATTAATTTTACACTACTACTTTTTTAAATAATTTCTTTGCTGTATAGTCTTCAATTCTCTATTTTGCAAACCCGTGTTGATTACATGATGTCTCTTGGCAAAATTCTCTTCTTTACTTAGCACTTTGCCTCTTGTACAAGATTACCCTAACTGCATATTTTCTGAAACTTGCTTCATGATTATTTCAGTATATCTTATTTGGTTTTCATGATAGAAGCATATATATTTGATGTTCCTTACTTGCTTATTTGGAAAATGGTGATAGAAGCTCTGTGTTCTTGCACTGGCCACAGCCAAGAATTTTTTGCTTGTTTGTTTTATATTTGTTTTAATGAATTTTAATGGTTTAATATAGGGAATACTATTTTGTGTCACAATATTATATGAAATTAGAATTTGAATATATATAAACAAAATTCATTGGATATTAGCCTCCTTCAAATGCTTATATATTGTCTATGGCTATTTCATCCTATTATGTCAGTTTCATTGCTTGAACAGTTGTGTCTGAGATCACATTTGGTGCTCTTGTGTCTTCACACTTCTGTTGGGCTTGCTCTAAATTTAAGAGATGTAGCTAAACAGTAATTGGACAGCATTTCTTATATTTTATGTTTCAACTTAACAAAGCACTTTTGTGTGCTTATTATCAATACACATTCGTTATGTCAAAACAAGAAAGAAGAGAAAATAGACTTTAAGTGATATGCTTTCAGGTACAATGGAGTCTGAACTATTTTGTCATTTAATTATGTGGCAAGGCATTTTAGTAATTAGGCAATAGTACAAAGAATGTGATACATACTGACAAGTACCACAATATACTCAAATTAAAAAATTGTCAGAAAGATAAGAAAATTGAAAACAATATTTTTTCACAGTAGAGTTCCTTTACATCTTTTTAAAAGTCAAATTGAAGCTGCTGTGATAGTTTCCAAGTGGTTCACTTATTAGCCAAATCACAAAAACTATTTTATCTGTGGTGAATTAATTAAACCATGTTTGATTATAGATGCTGAAAAAATGTATTGAGTCAACAGAAAGTTTTTAAAGACTATTAACCTTCAGTTGGAATAATGGTTTTACAAATCAGAAATGTCAGGAGCAACATCTAGAGTCAATTAAAAAACAAGCAGAGGATTTGAAGCAGTTGTCCTTGTCTTGATGAGTTCACAGTTGTTACCATCACTACGCAGGTTTTGGTTTTGTTTTTGTTTTCTTAGGAAAAGTTAGCTGAGTTTGAAATGATTAAAATAATTAGCCTCTATGAATAGTTTGCTGGAACAACCACACATGAGAATGTTTTGAAAGAAATTGAGAAAATACAAATTTAGTACAACTGGGAAATAATTTGGTAAGAAGTGGTTACAACATTTTAGTCCTTATTTACATTTTCAGTTTCTCACACTAGAGAAACTATTCGATATTTACACTTGTGTGTCCAATTTATTTCACTTAAGAGTGCATCCATTTAGCTATAAATATCTCTAGTTTCTGATGCTTTATGGCTGAGTAGTATTGCATCTTATAAAAAAAAAAAACCCACATTTTCTTTATCCAGTCTCCAGTTGATGGGCATTTTGTCTGCTTCCAAGTTTTAGCTATTACAAATTGTGCTGCTATGAACATGGGTGCACATATATCACTGTGGTATGATTCTTTTAATTCTTTGGGGAAGATACCCAGCAGGGGAATAGCTGGGATAGTGTGAAATGGGAAGAAAAGGGGCAAAGGGGAAGAGGAAGTGGGAGGGGTAAGGGAAAGGAACAAAGGGAATGGAATTAATATGAGAAAATGGAAAAATGGAAATAAAGTCTGTAAATAGAGAGGGATAGAGAGGTTGAAGGGAGGGCAGGGGAAGGGGAAAAAATAAGAACCAAGAGAGATTATATAAAGGTGCAAATTTCCAATGATGAATGTCATTATATGGTATACCTAAATATAAATATACCAATATACTAAAATATACCAATGATTAAAATGAATAATTGATAATGTGAAATAGGAAGAAAAGTTCCAAAGGGGTAGGAGAATTGGGAGGTGAAGGGGAAAGGAAAGGAGGGAAAGGAAAAATAATGAGAAATGGAAAAAATGGAAACAAAGTCTTTATAAATAGGGAAGGGTAGTGGAGTGAAGGGAGGGCAGGGAATAGGGAAAAAATAAGAACCAAGGTACATCATGTAAAGGTACAAGTTCCCAATGAGAAATGTAAATGCATTGTATATCTCAAATGTACCAATAAAAGAATTTAAGGGAAAAAAAAGAAGTGGTTACAACTGAAGGGAATAAAAATTGTGTAGAACAGAAAAAAAACAGTGTAATAGGGTAAACATTAAGGCTTCTGAGAATTTAAGCAGTTTAATGTTTCTGGCTCTTTATTAGCACCAAGTATTTGGTGAAACTATTTGATTATTTGATTCTATCACAATTAAAGCAATAGAGTCAATGGTTAACTTTGGTCCATCTTATAGATTTAACCAATATCAATTGCTTGCTTACTTTTTATTTATTTATTTATTTGAAATAGAAGGTGACCATGTGGACTTGTCCTTCCATGCAACAACTTGATGGAGTAAACATGGTAAAGTCTCACTTTATCACTTAGCCTTAAGTGTGACCTTGAAATTTTTGCAAAATTTAACAATTTTTACCACTATTTTCAAATACTGATTTGCTTTAGAAATTATCTTTGGATGCTGAGTTCATTGTTTTATTTAAATGCATTCAATGTAAAATTCCAAGGCAAGGAATGCTAACTTCTAAAATTTATACTTTAATAATGTCATTTAGATGGAAATAAATGCTATTTTAATCCCGGTATTGTAAAACTGTGTTATACACTATGTTGTCAAAATTTTTTTAAAAAGTGAGATCACCATCCTCCCCCACCCAAATCCATAGCAGATATAAGTTATGAGCTCAGACTACAGTTTTGGCAGCTTTTTCAGACCTTCATGAAAGCGCAAAGGAAGTTTCCATTTTTCAAAATATTTTTCAATCTTTAATTGAAGAGCTTCCACCTAATAATTGGAGGTGGTTAGTCTGCAATATAAAGACATAGTTATAGGAAAACATCAATAGGAAATCTAAGAGGATTCTATAAATGCATTTAAAGCCTTAAATAAATTCAATTGAAATTATATTCTCATTGATTTGTACCAGTATTTGTCAGTATCTATCTTTGTGTAAAGACATTTTCAGAGATAATACAAAAAAATTTTTATCACATCATTGTTACCATGAAGATTTCCAATCTAATTTCAAGAGAGGGATCACTCACTTTAAATATTAATGAACTATTACCTATATATTAGCTTTGCCAGGGCTGTTGTAACATAATACCACCTGCTGGATGACTTTAATTACAGACATTTATTTTCTCACAGGTTTGATGGAAATCAGGTCATTGCAAGCTTAGTTCCTTTTGAGAATGATAAGGAAGAATATGTTTCATGCCTCTCTCCCAGGTTATTTGCCAATAATCTTGAGCATTTCTTGGCTAATAGATGCATTACTCTGATTACTACTTCCCTTTTCTTAAGAGCATTACCAATATTGGTAATATTAATCATTTGTTTTAACTTGATTACTTCATAATGATTCTATCTCCAAATGAGGTTATATTCAGAAGTATTGAGACTTAGTATGTCCACCTAAGAATTTTGAGGTATCAAAACCTTTGTGGGACTATATCCATATATTTTTTACTACAGTGGCATAACAGAGCTCTTCAGCACAAATCTTTTTGAAGCTCTATAAATCTTTTAACTCCCAAATGTAGCCTTCCATTTACTTGCTCCTTCCCTGTTTGTTATCAATCAAAATTTCCTGTGCCTTTCACACTTAATTTTCATTGTTTATTAGCTGGCTTCAGTTTTTCATTATCTCTTGAAGGGCATTAATGCAGTTTAATCTCAACCACCCAGTTCTATTGTCCTTTATGCACTGTTCTCCTAGTTTTCCAATGCCTATGTATTGAAAAATGTCGAAATAGTGCCTCCACTGAATTTTCGGAATCACCTAATGAATATTTTAACAGTAGAGTTTTCAAACTGCAGAGACTATCAATGCCCTCTTTTCTTCCATGGATGGGCTCCTCCTTGACAGTGAGATAAGTCTGATTCAGTCCTTACTCCAGTTTATCTATTGATCTAACAAACTGCTTTCCAACACTTTCAATTGAGAATTTAGTGGAGGTGGATGCTGATGGTAGAGTTTTGTCAAAGGGATGATGCTGTGAGGGAATAAAGGAGGAGGAAGCAGACAGAAGATAGGAAAAGACTTCTGACTGTGAAGCAAGTCTGACATCAGTGAAAGGAAATACAGCAGGAAGCCAAACTAAGCAGAGAGTGCCTTTGCCTGTAATTACTTTTAAGAATGCCTCAGTCAACCCAAAGGGAGCTCTGGAGTAAAGTAACTAGATCCTATTTACCATGCTGAGCTCAGTAATTGGCTGGGGGCAAATGACTGGGAGGAGCATGACCTGAACTCCAAATCAGAGGCAGATCCAAAAGGTACCACAGCTGAGTGCAGTGGGCTAAATAAATCTCTAGAAGTTAAAAGACAAGTACTTTCTTGAAGGGATAGTCAAGCATTGCATTCTGGCCATGTATCCACTCTTGCTTTTTAAGTGTTTATGTCTTCGTTATGAACTCAGAAGGAGATATATTCATATTTGTCTTCAATGTTGAAGATGTACTTTGTTAAAAGAGAAAAATGCTAGATAAATAACTCACTGAACACTAAAAAGACATTTACGTTAATATACTGAAGGAAAGTCCTGGATGATAAGCCTAAATAATGGTTGTAATTCATGTAATAGTTTTGTAATGCCATTTTAGAGTAAAATTGATGACTTTTTGTTAAAATTTTATTTAATTATATGCAATCAGATTTACCATATTGGAATGAGAAATTTTTTTTAAATGTTTAAGTTTAATTTGCTTCTTCCCCGTATATGATAAATATCATTTTAACAAAATAATTTAATTTTTCATGCTTCTCTTTTTTGACTTTGCAGACTACCAGAGATTTTGTTCAGACATTATGAAAATGTATTAATTTCTAAGCAACTCATCCATTCCTACTAATTGTCACTAATCCTAGTGTTTAAGCATATTTATTGAGATGGCTAGAGGGATTAGTACTCACATGATTTTCTTTGAACTATGGTTATATACAACATATATCCTCAGCTCTTGTACATTTCCATTTTTCCCATGATAGGTTTTTTGTATGTCACAAAATGTCAGGTAAAAGGGCCGAAAACCAAGACCAGACCAGGCCACAACAAGCCTTTATTAGGGGAATAGATCTGCCAGGCTGTCTCTAAACAAAAGAGAGACAAAAGCAATAAGGCCAGGGCAGAGAGAGTCTTTTATAGAGACTGGGGTGGGACTTGTAGGGGCTGAGGTGGGGTTGAGTGTGGTAGTGACTAGGGAGTGGAGGAACCCGTGATGTTACTAGGTGGTAGAAGGTGAGCAAGTATTAGGTCACTCTGTAGGTGGGACCAGGGTCATGCTGGGAAGAAGGGTTTGTTCTTTGGTGGGAGCAACCATCTTGGAGTGACATCACACAGGGGAGGGGGCAAGGCATGATAGGAAGAGGGCAGCTACCATACATAATAGCTGCTGTGGTAGTGGGAGACCTATCATTCCAGGCTTTTGTTTTATGACAGTTAGGCAAAGTTCTCTTCTTCTGGAGCTGCTTCCTGCAGACAAGGGGTGAAGATTGGGGCTAGACCTGGATCTCATGAGGCCTGTGACAAGTGGTGACCTCTTCCTTTTGCCGTACTGGCTGGTACCCTGCCATGATGAATTCTGTGACTGATTGGTGAATGCCCTCATTCATTCCTGCAAGAAATTTTGAAAACAGCGAACCAGGCAAGGTCCAAAACAGAGAATTAAATAGATAATACTGAGGGGTCCCAAGAGTAGTAATTGCCAGGGGAGCCATGAGCTCCGGGAACCAAACGTACCCCACCATTGATTAGTACCTTGGGGGGCATATCTATCTGGCTCATTGAGTTTTAATTTTTTTCATTTGACATGTAATTTTTTTATCCATTATTTACATAGGTTTTACAGAGACAGTTGGATGTTTAGGGGCTCATTTGTTATAGAAGTAAGAGACTGTTATGGAAGTAAGAGATCATAGCTCCTGATCTAAGGGCCCACGTATCATGTCCTTGCTCTTAGAGAATGAGTAGAAAAGTGATACACACAATTTATATAATCCTTATAATCCTTTTTTATGGAATATAAAAGGTGTATGTAACTGAGCAAATGTCTTTTGGAGGCCAATATACCCATGAGTGTAGTGTTACTATGAACTTGACTTGTCCTTTAAATTCAAGGCCATGAAAACACACATTTTAGGTTGATAGTTCCAGCAAAGCCATGGAATAGTTGTGTAAAGGACAGTTTTATTCCTGTATCTCTCAGTTTTTGGAGGCCTTCTAGATATATTTAAAAATAAAGAGAACTGATGACCTCAACAAGGACACTGGCCAACTTAAGGCAATCAAGTGTAACATAAAAGGCCTGATATTTTTAGACACGGGTAGGTATCCAGGAAATATGAGCACAATGAGAGAAGAGGCATCATAAACAGAGAACAAGGATATAGATTATTTTAAAAGGAATAAATCTTGAAGCTGCTTGGTACAGAACTTATCCTGACTGTGGCTGACAAGCAGGCGATTTTTTCCCAATACTCTTACTTTATGGTTTTTTGGGTTTTTTGTTTTTGATCACTACACAATAGTTAATTAGTTATCACAGAATCAGAAAAACACTTATCTAAAAGGAGAAATCTGGAGACCAGTGGTTTCTAGGATTGGACACCTGTAAAGAAATTATTTTAATTTTTCTGAAAAGAATCTGTACACACTTGTAGCTAATTAATGATTTTCCCTTCTATTTAGTACCCAAAGTTTTGTCTTTTTGAAATGGCTGTGTCATGAGTGAACCAAAAGATTTTGATGGGTGGGCTATGTCTTAATTGTTCTGAAGTCTAGCTTTATTATTATGTCATTGTTTTATACCTCTTTTGGTTATTTTTTCTGCTGGGTGTTTAAGACCAAGTTAAAGTGAGACCTGTGTCAATCAATATGCACCTCTTGTTATCTATTAAGGTCAGTTAAGTCTCCCCAGGCCATTATATAGAACCATGTATAGAGCCTCTCTGCTCCTCTGTCAGTGTCAGCCGCCTGGATGGGTCATGGGCTTACTTGACCAAGTTGTTTTCAGTGAAAGCATGGGAAATTTTTTCTTGGTGACCCTCCTTTGGCACACAGTACATTGTCCTCTGGTGTCCAGAAATCTCCCTGTTCAGGAGGTTGAGTGACTTACCAAAGATGTAGGACCCTGTAGAGAAGGTTCCCTCATGTCCTGAATCTTTGTTGACCTTGAGGGGCTGGGGCCAAAATATTGGCTGTCCTCATGGCCCAGTTACCTTTTTAGTTTTGGTCTCCAGACTTTAGTTATTGAACACCCAGGAGAGAAAGTCAATAGCATTAGCATTGTAACAAGAGTAATGAGTTTAAATATTATGATTTTACCTGAATAACAAGCATTTTGGAATTTAAATATAGAGAACTGTTATTGTTATCAGTCATGGTTGTTTTAGTAGTTGAATTCCTGTAGAATATCAACAGAAAAAGAGCCACAAATAATATTTTAACATGACAACTATGATGACTTTACCTTTGTAACACATTTAAATGTCCATCTTGATATAAAATAGCCATTGTTAAACACTAATTTTTTTAAAAAACACCAAAAGTTTTTACCTAAATTATAATATTTTTAAAAATAAATAAATAAAATTATTATCTTTTGATAGGATACCATCTAAAGAAAATATCTCAGCCCATATATGCATCTGTTGTCATAAATAGCTGCAGTGTATGAAAAAGGTAAATACCTGAATCAGAAAGAAGTTATTATCATAAACAAATATTAGAAAACCTATACATCCAGCAAGTATAAATACATTTAGTACATTTAGTGCACCAGAAAAAATAAAACCTTGTTATTGTTGTTTTTACAGGCTATTTAGTCCTTTGAAAATGACCAGTGTAAGCATACCATAATAACATATTTAGAATTTATCCCTCTGATGACAACTGATCTAAACATAGTATAATAATATATTTAAGTAATATTTATTTCTGTAAGTCTTTTATAAGGCTATGAAAACTATCGGGTCAGTCTGTTGTAAGATGAAAACTGTTGAGGTCCCCCTAGTGAACAAAGACTGGAAAATATTTCCATGCAGCTGCTCCTTTGTTCACCAAGGGGAGTATGCCTTGAACTTAATAGCCTTTATCTATAAACAAAAGAGCTGTACAATTGTACAAAAAACAAAGATATAAGACAATTTCTAAAACTAGAGTGCACTCAAATATATTTACCCCAATGGAATTATAATCTCTTTATAATTTTATGTTTATAATTATAAATAAGACTATTTAAAACTTTTTGTAGGTCAATTAACAGAGATCTCTTGTAGAATTAAAATCAGAAACAATGAAACCTCTATTCCTGTAAACCTTTTATAACAAACTTGAAACCAACAAGTAAACAAATATATTTCCTTTATAAATCACTTCTGCACACCTTCTTGATGTACCTAGGCCTTTTGGTATTGTCCTATTAACAAGACAAACATATAAAATCCTTTTATATAAAAAAAAAATCTTTTACTTATAGCTTTTTAAATATTTTGTCTCCAACTCACTATAAACATTTTATACTTTTGTCAGTCATTATCTCATCCCTAGTGGTCTTTGTTAAGTAAATAAAGTTCCAATTCCTGTTTAATGGTTAGACACAGGTGGTTTCTGTAACTGATTACAGCCCTAAACACATGACAGTTAAGGCACATATATCACAAGTTTGTTCAAGGATTCCCACTTTGTTCTTTAGAGCTAGGATGTTATCTCTAGTGGAGCTACAAATCAAAGAAGCTATATAACCTTCACTTTAAACAGCAGAAGCAATGGGCTAAGGCAAGTTTTTAAAGGGATATACTACCTAGTTTGCTTCCACAACTACTTTAATAGCTAATCTATTAAACTTTAAAACTTTTTCCTATCAACAGAGTTATAAAGTGAGGGGAGGTATGAGCGGTGAGTGATCGGCTCAGGCTAGGAGTACTTGAGAAGGTGAACAGGTTTGACGGAGGGTTAAGAGCATAGGTAGAAAAGGCTTGTATGAAGGGGATTTCTGACCATTTGCCATCGCATTGACTGAAGTTGTGTAAATCACATAGTATGTTAAAATTGAAAGTCCCATTTTTGGGCCATGGAAACCCATTGTCTAGTTTATACTGAGGCCAAACCTGATTACAATAGAAAACAAGTCTTTTTGGCTTAAAGTCTGGTCCCAACAATCTGAGGGGTTCGAGTTGTGCCAGAAGGCAGCCTGGAGGCATTGAGGGGCAGGGTTTGGATTGTTCGGCCTCCTTGTTAGAGTGGGTGAGGAGGAGGCAGCTCCAGGGGAGAAAGACAAAGGGGAGAAGCGTCCTTGTCTCCTTTGTCAATCTCCAAGTGAGTCTCCCAGAAGGAGAGAACAAGAGGAGGTGGGCTGATGGGACGTCTCCCAGGGGCACGGTCCTGGGCCCAGTGGCCATGGGGGTTTCTCTGACCAAGCGCTTGGATTTCTGAAGTCCTCGGAGTGAGAGACAGAGAACTGATGAGAGGGAGGTTGAACTCCCTACTCACCCAGACATTGGTGACAGGTGTGGATGTGTAGTGTCAGCAACGGCAAAGGTAGAAAGCCCCGGAGGGTCCTGACAATGGCAGATATGGTCCAATGGAGATGACCAAAAGGCCAATCAACCCCGTCCTGTGGGGCATTGTCCATTAATGGACTATCTACCATCTGAGTCATGGCACCAGAAATGTCAGATAAAAGGGCTGAAAACCAAGACCAGACCAGGCCACAACAATCCTTTATTAGGGGAATAGATCTGCTGGGCTGTCTCTGAACAAAGGAGAGACAAAAGCAATATGGCCAGGGCAGGGAGAGTCTTTTATAGAGACTGGAGTGGGACTTGCAGGGGCTGAGGTGGGGTTGAGTGAGGTAGTGACCAGGGAGTGGAGGAGCCAGTGACGTCACTAGGTGGTAGAAGGTGAGAGAGTATTAGGTTACTCTGTAGGTAGGACCAGGGTCATGCTGGGAAGAAGGGTTTGTTCTTTGGTGGGAGCAAACATCTTGGCATGACATCACACAGAGGAGGGGGCAAGGCACCATAGGAAGAGGGCAGCTACTATACATAATAGCTGCTGAGGTGGTGGGAGACCTATCACAAAGCATCTACTTTTGCTATTGCAGTACATTCTCAGCAAACCACTTAATCCTCAAGACTTCTATTTTGTGGCTGAGCATCCACTCAGGTGACCCTTAGGTCATACTCATTGATGTCAAAAGCAATAAATCCACCAGTATCATCTTTCTATCATAGATGACATTATACCTCAGAACCAGGAGAAAAACAGACAGATAACATTCACAAGAACATCCAGCTAAATCTCTGATTTGGATATTAGAAGAAACTAGGACTTGAAAAGCTCAGTGGGAATTAAAAGATTAATGTGAGGCTGAATTCAAAACATCAGATTGAGTGTCATGACAATTCTGGGCCTTCACGACTGCAAGAAAAAAACAAAAAAGTAAAAGAAAAAGAAAATAACCTTGCTATATTAAGCACTCAGATGTATTGAATAGAATTTAATTAACTGAATAAAAATTAGTTTAGAAATATCCAAGTAGCACTACTAAAATTTTATTATTAAACAGTATTATTAGAGATCTATGTTTTCACAAATCTCAGGGTGAATTAATATATTCCATTAACATTTTACTGGTAACCCTTTGTTAGAAACCAAAATTTCTAATTGTATTTAAAATGTGACTAAGAAATATTGTTTTACCTAATATGCCTATCCAATGAACTACCATGCTTGTTTTACAGCTGTATATTTTAGTCTTCAGTTTTTAAATATCCCCTCCCAAAAGTGTTCAATTTACCTAAATTCTTTCAGTGGAAAAGATTAGTTTTGTAAACAATCTATAATGAAAAGTGGGGAAAACAACAGGTGACCTAATACAGTACAAATTTCATGACTTTTTGGAGCAGGACTCAACAATAAATAAAAGCTATTCAAAGGCAGTATTATATAACTTTAGATTTCCATATGTGTATATATATGTGTTTGTGGGAGAGACAGAGTTAGTGTGAAAGACACAGAGATAAGAGACTGAGGGGAAGACAAGGAAGCCATATGAAGACATAATTTTTTTGGGGGGTAACTGTGATGCAATTTGGTTCCTTGGGCTTGCACAACAGGCGGTGAAACCACTGAGCTAAATCTTTGACCCCTATAATTTTTAAACTTTGCTCAATTTTACTTGGCATAATAGATACAGCAATTTAACTAATGACTTGACCACAATCTTCCAATCATTTCTAGCCTTTAAGAAAATGAATTATCAATTAAACAGAAGTAAAATGGAAAGGTTGTTAATGACATTTTTCATTAAAAACATTTCCTACATCATATTTATTTATAGACAAATAGAGCAGAAACAATTGAAAGAATACATATATACCTTGCACTCCCCCAAATTTTCCCTTAGTTATCTTGAATTAATGTGTATATTTGTTACTATACTAATTATCTGTTTTATTTTCCTATGCATACATTCACACTATAAATTTTCCTCTAAACAGTGGTTTTGCTGCATTTCATAAGTTTTCGTTAGTTATAATTTCATTTTCATTCATTTAAAAATTTCTCTTGGGAATTCTTTGTTCCATCTGTTATATACAAGTCTATTGCTAATCTAAATAGTATTATTATCACCATCATTATCATCATTATTATTATTAGTTTTTGGTACTGAGGAAGGAACCCCGGGCATTTGCATTAAACTACATTCCAAACAACACTTTTTGTACTTTTATTTGAAGATAAAGTTTCCCTAGGTCACTAAATTGTGCAGGCTGGGCTGAACTTGTGATTTCCTTGCCATAGCCACCCATAGTGCTAGTAATAGGCGTGCACCACCACACCCTGATAATATTTATTATTTTTCAGCTATCTTTTTTTATATTGCTTTCTAGTTCAATCCTCTGCACTCCCTGTTTCTATAGTTTGATATCTGTGACTGACTTTAATTTTGGAAAATTATGTATGATTTTTGCTTCAAATAATTTCTCTGATCCTTTCTTTTTCTTCACATACTATTATTTCCATTCTGATCAGGATTTTAGTGTGGAGTTTCATGTCAATCTGGCTAAAAACTGCAATGTGTTTAATGTGGGTTGCAGCTATAGCTGCTAAATGCTTAAGTTACCTGGTCTATTTTTTTTTCTCATTCTTTTGAGCTTCTCAAAGAACTCATTAAGCAGTCCAGGTATGTTACAGCTGGCTGCTATAGCCACAGGCGGGGAGCCTCGTTGTGGTGTTAAAAATCCTGGAGAGAAGCATTCTATATGCTAATTACATTTCAGTTGTATATTGAGCCTGAGTTTTTGGAGTATTTAGATTTACTCTTTAGTCTATTTTCACCCAAAGCATGACTGGAAGGCTAGAGGAAGTTACAGTTGTTGAATTGCAATGTTATCTCAGTCAGATAAGGCTCTGCTGCAGGAGCTTCCCTTGAGGACCAGCCCTTGTTATGGACTATGTCTTTATCCTACTTTCAAAGGGTTACTTTTTTACTTTCAGTGCAGGAAGCTCAGGGGTATTTTTCTCCAATCACAACCACAAGAACTTGTGAAGCTCTAGGAAGAAAAACCCTTGAAAGTGCAGCATTTGAGTTAGACTGGAGCCAAGGGAGGTTTTCATTCTCTGGGTGATCCATGCTCAGCCTCCAGCCAGTTTTCAATCCTTCTTAAATTGGTTTTGTGGGACTGCATAACTCTGTAATCATAAAACTCCCCTAGCCCCAAGTGTGATTGAATGTGAGTTAATAGATAAAGATGGTTGTTAGTTCCCAGACACTAGATAAGATCTGTATCAGCCATAAGGCCCCAAAGTAAATTACTCAACTCTTTCTTTGTTCAAAACTGAGGTTCCGGACACCGCTATCTATAGAACAATCTACAAACATCTGCTGACCATCAGTACGTGTGTGTCAGCTGACCACTAACCTTTGTTCCTCTTCTGTAAATTTCATCTGTTAACTTCCCCTGCAACCCCCTATAAAAAGAGCCTCAGACTCTGGGCTAGTTGTCTCTCTAAGCTACTTTGCTTTGGGAGTGCCCTCTGGCCAGACTAAGGTCTGTTTTACTTTCCAACTTGTCCGGTGTGTTCTTCACTGCAGTCAGCTCCTTGGAGCTTTTGGTAAGGGCCTCGGTCTTGGTCTTAACGGTTTCTACCAGTTAGAGGCTCAAGTGTTTTGTTCTATGACCTCAATTACCTGATGAAACTAAGAAAGGTCAGTTATTATTAGCTTGCTTTGTTCTTTTCTTTGTTTCTTTTTTGTTAGTTAGAGGACAAGAGTGATGACTTCCAAGGTCTGTCCATGTTAGATCAGAAATCAGAAGTCTCCAACAGTTCTTTCAAAGGATCATTTTCCTAAGCAATGGGATAAATCTTTAATGGTGATTGAACTTTCTGAATTTCACTTTCTTTACTTTAAACTTTACATACAAACTTCCTTCCTCATTTATTTATATGAGATCTTAAATTTATGTATTTGTTAACTAATACAATTCACTTTTATGTGTAATATTTTCTAAATTATATGTTAAAGAAATCATTGTTACTAGTTTTCATATCAAAATTATATCTAATTTTCTATTACAATATGAAGTTCCTCAGAGTTAATGGTATGTTGAATGTACTGTTCCCAAGCAAATAAAAATTCAGAAAATGAATTATGTATATGTACACGTATATAAATATCATTTCTATTATGCCAAGCTATTTTGAAATTATTTGTATTAGTTTTCTCTGGAAATATATCTTAAAAAGACCTTAACACATACTTAATTTTATATTCATTTTTGGTGAAACATTAATCAAATAATTTTATGCATCTCAATATAATCAACAGGAGTTTGTAAACAATAAATACTTTTGACTACACAAACTTTAATTTGTTTTTCAAGTACCATAATCCATAAAGTCAAATATTTGTCTTTTTTAGATATTTGTCTTTTTAAGTACACTCCAAATCAAAGTAAAGTTGTGTTTTAACATTATCTATCTTCATGCATACTTATAATAAAGGCACTCAATGCATTGTGCTTCAGGGGATATTGCTTTCATATCTCCTACATTTTTTACTTTGCCATGGACACTAATCAATTTTACACATTGTGCTGAGACGCTGACCTATTATCGAGGAGAGACTTGACAAATAGGTACATTAAAATGAAATCATTCAAAACTGCCAGTTTATTTAAAAACAACTCTGTAACTTCTGGATAAGCCAGGACACTATCATTCTAAAAGCTATCAGGATTAATTTATTATAAAATACCATAACATTTCAATGACAACATATTAGTTATATTATTCAACTTTGAAGATTATTGAAAATTACATATTTTTACAAGGAGAAGAAAAAAATCAAAGGTCGAAAATATATCTACCACACCAATGCTACTGTCCTTTGTCAAGCTATAATTACGACTTATCCTTATTGCTAAAATAATGCCCTTATTCCCTTCTTCTAATCTTTACCTCATCATTCCAATTGACTTTGCAAAGCTACTGTTTCTCATTCAACTCTACATAAAATTGAAATTTTTATAAATGGCCAGTTAGGATTGATAGTCTAAATTCTGCTTTACTTTCAAATCTCATTTTTTTGTGTTAAGTTTCATGAAACATTTTTCATCTTGTTTTAAACCTCCAGTGCTAGACTCTAGATTTGCCATGATTTCATCCTTCAACCCAGAGCATTATAGCACAGCTGATTTGCTTCCATAAAATTGTATAGGTTATCTTTTTAAATTTTCAATAAAAGGCCTGAAACATAGAGACTTAAAGTGTAGCAGCGTTTCTCCTGATTCAGTAAATTGATTGAAAGGTCCATTGGGTCTGCATTGTCATGGCTGGACCTCAGTGAGCTTCCATGGACTCCCTCCCAAGAGTCATCAGTTAAGACAATCACCTCATTCTAATGGGCCTCTCTATCATGGTCTGGAATAGGTTTGCCCACATAATGGATGGTGTTCATAGCCATCAAGTCCCTATGCACAAGCATGTTTCAAATCTTTTTTGTGGCCATTCTTGCTTTGGGGTCATGTAAGGAAGTCATATGATTGACCCAGACTCAAGAGAGATAGAAATCAACCCCAGTCCTCAGTAGAAGTAGTGGCAAAGTGACAGCAAAAAGGGAAACACATAAAGGGATAAGAGAAATTATAACAACTATACTTGCAACTAATCTAGCATATCAGTTCAGATTTCTCTTCATTGGGAAAGTTCTTCCTGAACAAGCCCCCTTCACCTACAACTTTTGTGTGTTTTGTACTGTCATAGAATCATGCTGTTCTTCCTAGCATTGATTACACTTGATAATTATACAGAATTTAATTCAAAATTTTTTAATTTTGTTTACTTTGTGACTGTATTTTCCATTACATTTTATTAAAGCTTCTGCTTGGTTTGCTATGTATCATAGAATAATCACTTTTTACAGAAGTTCCTACTGTAATAAAAATGCTACATATTTTTAAATGAATGGATTATCAAAAGATGAGGCATGTGAATTTTCAATGGAGTAAAAACTCTGGAAATTTAAAATATAACAAATTTTAACAATTATACACAAAATGTATGAGTATGAATGCATGATGAACACATTTTTATGTTTTCTACAAGGTATTGGTTACAAATTTTTATTTCAGAGCAGTGGATTCCAAAAACATAGTGAAATTTGTGGTAGCTGTAACAGTGTGACAGGTAGGCACAAGAACTGTTTGAGAAGAAAGTCTACTTAGATCCATAAATGTAAAGTGGAGATTTCAGAGAGTTGGAAGGAAGACATGAAAGCATGGTTAGGAATATGAGTAGCAGGGCCATATCTAACAATAAAAAAAAGGATACTGGTAGAAAAATGATGTAAGTAGTTGAAATCTGTATATAAAGAAGAACAAAAGATTAGATGTAAAAGTGTCAGTGAGACTTAAAACAGATTGCAAATGGGTAGGAAATAAAATAAGAATTTTAAATCCTGCTGATGATTTATAAAAAAACTCAAGCTTATTTCTTTTTGTTTACATTTTTGAAACTTATATGAACATATAAATGAGTTATGTATTACACATGTAACTCATTGAAGAGTACATGTAAAATCTATAATGAAAGAATACATAGCCTTTTTTGTACCAAGTAATTTTATTACCCAAGTTGTGTAAAAGAAAATAATGTATCTTTTCAAATGCCAATAGAAAAGATATCATAATCAGTGTTGCAAATTACCTGTTATAATAATCAGTGCTGTTAGTATGTATATTTATTTTGTAAGAAAGGAATATTTTTCTGGAATGCAAATTGTGAATTTGTATTTTACAAGGGACTTACTCTAATTACTTAGTAGTTTTTATTATATTTTTTATCATGCAATTAGTTTTCATAGTTATTATTGCTTCCTCAAGGGAGCATTAAAACTTGAAAAGTATATTTTAGTAACATGAAGTTTAGATCAGGAGGAGGACATTGCCACCATGCATCAATGAACAGGTTCCTGTCCTGAGGTGGTTTTGTTTCTTAACTTGTCTTCCAGCAGATGGCGAGCTTGGAACAGTTATTCATTTTCTTATTGATATGGCTTAGTTTGTAAGGGTATCATTCATAAACATATCCTATGTTTTCTTCCATCTTATTCTAAATGTTTCAAAATAGTAAAATTTTCTTGGAATATAAAAATATAATTTCTTGTTTCCTTTGTTCCCTTCTCCCAATGGGCAACAATTAATTGTTCTTTTCAGTCTCCAAAAAAAAAACTGCTCATAATATGTCATTAGTTATTTCCTTTAATAGAATCCTGAAGAGTGAAGAGAGGTAGCCCATGGTTTAAATAGTCTTTCATCAAACCAACAATCCTTATCAAAATCCTGTTCATTTTCTGTAAGAGTTTACTCATTTGCCTTAGTTTCCCTTTTGATTTTGATAGTGTACCCATTTGCTTCATGGTGTGATATGTCAGAAGTTATATCATTTATCATTCATTTGCTTGTGAATATCTATGTGTCATTCTGGAAATCTGTAATAAATTTGTATGTATTTTTACACTCATGTTTGTAAAACCCATGCAATCCAATATATTTTTTTGCATTCGGTCAGGATTAATAAATTAAACATATTACTTATATTTTAAATAATTTCCTATGTTTTCTAGATGCCAACTCTCTCTTAGTGACTGAATTTCTCTTATCATTTTCACCCACAAGGTAATCTGTATAATAAGATTATGTGCTTATGGATTATACAGTAAGTCTGCTGCTTCCTACCATGCCAAAACCCTAAATCAACTTTATGCCTAATGTATTTCCTTTCTTAATCTTATTTATGTATTAATCAAACAGTCTATTAGTTGATTAATTAATGCATGCTTCCATCCTATATTTGTTCCTTGGTTTCATATTGACTTGAGAGTAATTTAAATATTGTAAGACTATACAAATATTGGATAACAAAGTATTTTGTATTATACTGAGTACTATACTAGTTTCTTAATTAAAAATATTATTGATTTTATTCATGTATATTTTCTCCCTAATTTTTAGAACAACAACATGAGATTAATGTTAGTTTTAAATAAAGGTACAAACTCTCAACAACTGAAGCAGCATATTTAACCCTAGAATTATGTGAGGGTTCAAAATCAATGTTTATTCCCCCAATTTTTTTTTAAATGTTCATGAGATCATGTCTCCATAGTGATATTGGACTGAGTTCCTAACACATTTATATTTCCCATCAGAAAAATCATTTAACAAAAACATTTAAAAAGTAAGGAACAAAACAATAAAACATTGTAAGTTTTATCAGAATTTATAGATGTGTATACAAAGAAAATATTAAAAATTTCATTTATTTTAGTTTAATTTAATGTTTTTGTGATAGGGATTAAACCCAGTTCTATCAGCAAGCCAAACCTCCAGCCCCCTCCAACATTTTTAATAAAAGGAATACAAGATAGTTATTAGAGAATAATCTGCTTTCTATCTCACTACATTTTATTCAACAAAACACCAGAATAGGGTGTTATTTTGTATATTGCAAGACAAAAGTACTACATAATCAAAATATTTTAAATATAGATCTATTTAAATGTAAAGACTTTAACATATTGTAAAACTGTTTGCCCTGTGTAATATGCTAACATCATTTTAAAAAGGATATTGATATACTTCCCAAACTGACTACCCTAAAAATATTTTAGTGAGGGGGAGGTGAAGTTGCTTAAAATTGACGTTTTATTTCTTATTAAAATCAATAAATACAAGTCATTCCATAATTAAGAGAGATTAGAAATTTCTAGCAAATGGAGATATCTTACTTTAAATGTATAAGAAAGTGATACAGTGATTGAGGTAGAGCTATAGTATGGCAAGATATCAAAAATACACACAGCAAAGAACTAAGGACACTGAGACATCTCCATTCTTGTAAACTACCAAAGGCATATTTCAGAGTCTACTATTTTGTTGAATGGCATTATATAGTGTTTGTTCATGATAAATTGGAAGACGTAAGTTGGAAGTTAGGTTTTTTTCTTGCTTGGTAACTGAGAGTGGATCAAATGTCTTTTCATGATATCTGCAAATTTGAATTCTTTCTATTCAAATTTCCAGATCATTTTTTTGGAAAGGAAAATATAAAAGAATAATAAAAAAATTCTTACATTTTTTTTCTGGACTGTTCTGTGTGGTTAGTCACAGTGTTATGCCCTCATCATTTTCTGAATGTTTTTCTTTATTTATTCAATCCATAACACCTGTGAAAATATGATTGAGATGGATAAGAAAAATGTGAAGCACAGTGGAATACTATTCAACCATAAAAAGAACAAACTTTTATCATGTGGAAAAAATGGATGGATCTGGAAAACATCATTTTGAACAAAATAAACAAGATTGGAGATTAATATTATATGTTTTTGATAATGCATGGAATCTAAAGATGATAAAAGAAAATATAATGGAGAGTATTATTAGTCAAGAAGAAGGGAAGAAGGGGGAGAAATGGGAAGTGTGAGAGTGGGCAATAGGAGGCTCAAATGTGTTCAAACTACATTATACATATTAAACCTCCCTCAAATATGTAAAACTAAAAGAGACTGGGCCACAAAGGTCAAGGGAGAAGTGATTAAAGTATTTTATGTGTATGTACAAATCTGCCAACATGAAAGCCATTAATCTGAATAACCAATATGCACTAGTAAAAAATATGATTCATGAGATTTTTTGACTCATAATTGTATATAATAATAATAATTCTAAACTCATAGGCAATAGCTGATTTTAATACTTTCCTGAAAATATCTAATTTAAATAAGTGAAACCAGTATTCCTCATAATTCTCCACATAAGAAGCATTTGTTATATTTCTATTGTAACCTTTAAAACTGGTTAAATGTAGTTAAATTAGTTGATTATTATAATAATCATTCAACACATTATAGCATATGTTTGTTAACATGCTCATATTTCCCCCTTTAAGGGGACTAATTAGCATATTAACTAATACCTTTTCTGGATATAAACATGAGAGATTCACATTTTGAGAATTAATTCAGTGTAAAGAATAATATCAAGATAATGAGGTGACATTCAAAGAAATTGTATTTTGCATTACAAAACAGTGTTTAATTCAAGCAATTAATTCTATTATTAGTATTGGTGTAAACATTTACAAAGGTTTCATTCTACCTGTGTTCTGTATATTTACACAGCTGTTAGTCTTATCAAGTCAGTACATAGTCAAATGTTAGTGACACGGGATTTGAGATCAGTAACAAGATCTTTGTACTCCAACCAACATTAAAATCAGGGAATAAGTTCAGGAATGTTAAGGTAGATGAATAAATAACTATCAGGTAAATTCAGATTAAAAAACAGTAATTCAAATCCAGGTGCTGGCCCTTATTGACTGGTAAACTGTAACATCATAAAAGTTGTATCATTTCATTTCATAATTTTCATGAAAATTATATCAAAATTATTCAAAATTCCTGATACATAGAAAGCTTTTTTAAGTTTTATTCAGTATTAATAGATTCCTTGAAAGCTAAATAGTGTGATAATTTATTGTGCAATGTTTGGATATAAGAGGAGATTCTGAGAGAAGATCATTAGCAAAGAATGATATTTTGTAGGTGATGCATCTATTGTTGAGTGAGTGAAATACGTTTAGTTATGCAGGGAATAAGAAGTATGTTTGAAATTTTTGTTTGCTGATTCCTAATTTCAATTCATAAGAACATTTTCACTAGGTTTATGCTTTAAAAACTTACATTAGATGCTAGTTTTATCATGGATTAAAGAGAAAAGGCAAGAAAAATGCCATTACCACATACTGCAATTTCTGCATTGGATCAGGCAAAAGACTGTGACTTATAGTAAGAGAAAGAGAAAATGGCTGATGAACCATTGTGGATAACACAAGATACTTCATGAGTATGGACTTCTGGGGAAGATCACACACACAAACACACACACACAGTCTTAGACAATTCTACTATTGAAATAATAAATGGCAAGGGATAATTCAAGAAGAACAGAAATAATATGTAATTTTCAGAGTCAGATAATGAGTTCACCTTTTACTCATATGAAGGCTTCATGAAAATAAATGCAGATAAAGCTATTGGAAATGATATGAACATAAAACAATAGATTAAAGTAAGAGATTTTAATTTAGGATTCATCCACAGAGAGAAAATAAATTTAATTGAAGCTGGCCGGCCATTACTTCCTGTTTCAAATTTACTATTTGCAAATTTGTGTTGGATTTTTACTTAACTGTTTTATATGATGTGTATTTACCAGTAGAATGTAAATTTCATTTTATGCAACAAAATTCAATTTCAAACAGATACACCTCCATTATCCATCATTTCTCTTTGTTTCCTAGGTTGTCAGTTTCCTGTGACACAGTTATGGATTTGGAACCGTTTGTTTTTTTGGAGGGAGGTCCTCAGGAGAAAGGAACTGAGCAAGTCATAGAAGGCAAGGGAAAAACTGAGCACAGATGTCAAAAGCTGATCTCAGAGGACTTCCTCAGCATGTTTTGACACTCAGAGCTTCCAAAAGGGGTTAACAATTTTGTTTTACCCTTGTGTCAGTTATTGGCTCTGGTAGTTATTGTTTCCTCTTAGAGATGGTGAAAATATCTTCCTGGAATGGCAACCCTTATTTAATAAAAGAGAATATTTTTCCCTAAAAGTTGAGAGTAGAATGGCATAAGAATGAAAGTTATTAGCAGCTGACACTCTCAGTGTAATAGGTCCACTCTCTGGAAAAAGGGGTTTTAGTTGGATGTCAAATAGAACTTTCTGCATGACTCTGAAACTGGATAGTACAGAAACAAACTGGTATAAAAGAGAAACACCTAAATCTACTTTTTCACCTTCTCAGACAAATTGTATATGAAATGACTGGTGTTTTTTATAAAATCCATCCTTCAGTGCATATACTGCAGATGC